>NC_138977.1:159803292-161003292 GCF_964341445.2 Mesoplodon mirus
CTAATATCTTCATGGTTTCCTTTCTTCTACTTTCTTTTGGTTTAATTGGCTGTTCTTTTTCTGGCTTCTTGTGTTGAAAGTTTGGATCATTGGTTTTCAACTGTTCTTCTTTTGTGATTTATGCCTTTAAATCTATGCATTTCTCTCTAAGCACTGTTTCAAGTACAACCCACACATTTTGATAAGTTGTTCTTTTTATGTCTGTTCAGTTCAAAGTTTAGCTTCTAATTTCTATTGTAATTTCTTCCTTGACCTATGGGTTATTTAGAAGTGTGTTGTTGAATTTCCAAGCATCTGTAGAATTTTTAGTTATATTTTTGCTATTGATGTCTAGTTTTATTTCATTGTTGTCAGAAAACATACACTATATTATTTATTTTTTTATTATTTATTTATTTTTTTTTTTTTTCTGTACGCGGGCCTCTCACTGTTGTGGCCTCTCCCACTGCGGAGCACAGGCTCCGGACGCGCAGGCTCAGCGGCCATGGCTCACGGGCCTAGCCGCTCTGTGGCATGTGGGATCTTCCCGGACCGGGGCACGAACCCATGTCCCCTGCATTGGCAGGTGGACTCTCAACCACTGCGCCACCAGGGAAACCCCACTATATTATTTTAATCTTGAAATTTGTTGAGATTTTTTTCATTGACCATGTTATGGTCTATTTTGGTAAATATTCTATGTGCCCTTGCAAAGAATGAATATTGTGCAGTTGTTGGGTATTAATTAGCCCAAGCTGATTAATTATGCTAATCAAATCTTCAATATCATTACTGATGTATGGTCTATTCGTTTTGTCATCTACCAAGATGGCTTTTGAAATCTCTAACTCTGAGTGTGCATTTGTTTATTTCTTCTTTTTGTTATGTTAGTTTTAATTCATATGTTTTGAAATTATTTATTAGATATGCATAGATATAGGATTATGATGTATTCCTGGTGAATTGACTCTTATCATGATGAAATGTCTCTCATTATCTCTCACATTTCTTGCCCTAAAGTTGACTTTGTCTGATATTAAAGTACCACATCAGTTTCTTTTCATTAGTATTTTCATGGTATATAACTTTTTTACACCATCCATCTTTTTGCTTTCGAGCTATCAGTATCTTTAAAGTATGTTTGTTAGAAACAACATATGGCTGCTTTTTTTTTGTTTTTTTTTACTTAGTTCAGTTTGACGTCCTCTGCTTTTTAGTTGGGGTGTTTGGTCCATTTACATTTCATATACATAATTGTGTAATTGGCTTTATGTTTACCTTCTTGCTGTTTCTTCTATTTGTCTGTTCTGTTCTCTTTTCTTTTATTCCTTCTTTCTGCCTTTGTTTTTGGTATTAGTAAACTATTTTCTATTATTCCATTTTCTTCTCTATTAGCTTATTTTGATATACATTTTAGTGTCATTCTTTTAGTGGTTACCCTAGAAATTTCAAAATGTAGGTATTAATTTTTAAATTTTACTTTAAATTAGTACTTTTACCATGTCTCAAATAGTTCAGAAATCTTTTAATAGTTTACTCCATTTATTCCTTTTCATCCTTTTCATTGTTTATTTTTGTCAACTATGTTACTTCTATGTATATATACCTTACAAAGTGCTTTTACTGTTGTTGTTTTAAACACTCAATAATCTTTTATGTTTATTCATATCTTTCTACATTCTTGTGCTGTTCATTCTGTCTTCTACTTGTGTGGATCTGTTTTACGTCCACCTGAAGAACTTTGTTATTTTTCGCTGGTGATGAATTCCCTCAAATTTCTTTTTATGAAAACAATTTTTCAACTCCACTTTTAAAAGATTTTTTTCCCTCTGGATTCAGAATTTTAGATAAGAAGATATGTTTCCCTCTTTTGACACTTTAAAGATCTCATTTCATTGTCTTCTGGCTCCCACAGTTTCTGTCCAGAAATGGAATAATTTGTCTTTTTTTCCCCTGAAAGAAATGTGTCATTTTACCTCAGACTATTTTAAAGATCTGCTTTTCATCTTTGGGTTTTGGCAGTTAGACTATGATGTGCTTACATGAAGTGTTATTTATGTTTATCCCGCTTGGTTTTTCTGAGCCTCTTGAAACTGTGGAGTCATATCTTTAATCAGATTTGGAAAATTCTTGGCCGTTAGTTCTTCAAATATTTTGTTCTTTTCTATTTTTCTCTCCTCTCCTAAAAACCTAGACTGTTTTTTCACTTTATCCCACATCTTTTGGAACTCTTCTATTTTTTTCTCTTTGTGTATCAGTTTGAATTTTCTATTGACCTGTCTTTTAGTTCACTAAACATTCTGCTGTTCAGTTCTGCTGTGTCCTGTTTTCTAATAAACCCATCCATTAGTTCTTAATTTCATTTACTGTATTTTGCAGTAGCATATCCATTTTATCCTTTTTAAAGAGATTCTGATTCTCTGTTGAAATACTCCACATTTTCATTCATTTTTGTCTGTCTTTTCCTATGTTGTTAAAAAATATAATCATACTTATTTTGAAGGTCTTGTCTGCTAACCCCAATATCTAGATTATCTCTGAGTCTGTTTCTATTGGCTATTTTATTTCTTGGTTAAGGCCCACTTTTCTGCTTCTTCATGTGACTAGTAATTTTTTTTTAAGTGTTGGACATTATGTGGAACATGTAGAGATTCCTGCTTATTAGCTTCCTCTAAAGCATGTTGAGTAAGTTTTGTTCTGGTAGGTAGCTGAATGATCAGAAGACCATTATTCCTGTGCAGGTCTACTTCAGTTTCCCCCTCAGTACCAGGGCTTGATTTTACTCCTCAAGTGTGGTCCTTGCTTCTAGGGCATGGCCTTTCAGTGGTATCAACTGAGTTCCCAGAGCATTCACCCAAGACTCTCCACTTCGGCTAAGCCAGAACTTTGCTATCTTTGTAGCAGTGTGTGACCTCCAAAATCTCTTTAGCAATTGATCTCCCAGCTGCTGTTCTCTGCTAGGCATCAGAGTCTTACACTATGTTGCACCACGTATGATTCAGCCAAGGACCCAAGGGTATTTCTAGGACAGTGTCTGGATTTCTTCTCTGCGGCTCACCTCTCTCTGTTGCTTTGTCCCACAAACCCCAGCTGCCATAGCATCCCTGAACCCCAGTCGCTGATTCCACTTAGCAGGACCACCATGTTCAGCATGGGATCTATTTCCCTGAACCATGGTTTGGAAAATGTTCCAGGGACAATGTAGAGCTCACCTTGCTGTGCATCCTTTTTCTCATGGATTGTAGCCCTGCATTGGCTGCCATTTAATGCCTGCAAAGAATTGTTTTTATGTAGTTCCCTAATATCTTGTCAAATCCCAGCTAGTAAGACCTGGTGGGAACTAAAACTCTGAGGAGGTGAATTTCAAGCTGAGAGTCTCAAGGTTTGAAAGGAGCAGCAAAGGAAGAACATTCCAGGCAGAGGGAGAAGCAAGTGGCCAGCCCCTGAGTCAGGAATGAGCCTAGCTTGCTGAAAAGCAGAAAGTAGCGCAGCATGGCTGGATCGCGGTGGGCATGGGTGGGGTGTGGTGTGAGATGAGGATGGAAAAGTTGTCATGAGAAAGATCACAGAAGGCCTTGTAGGCTCTGGTTATGATCACTTCCAAATGCAGTGGGAAACTATTGGAGGGTTTTCAGCAGGACAACATGATTAAATTTCTGTCGTAAAAAGATGCAATCTTTGATGCTGTAAAGACACAGGGAGGACACAGGGAGAACAGTCAAGAGGATTTTTGCCAAGAGATGATGCTAGAATAGAGGAATTTTTTTAAAAAAATATAGAGGATTCCAGATAAAAACTAGAGTTAGAATCAATGGGATTTGTTGATGGACAGGAGGCAGAGGGTGAAGAAAGCTTCCTGTTTCCCTCGTCCCAAGTTACAAACCTGATCATGTTTTGATTTGCTTAAAATAAAAACCTTAAACCCTCTGGGTCTTCCTGTCACACTTGGTATGAAGTCCAAACTCCTTTTGGTGGGTTATAAACTGGCCCCTGGGGAGCTTCAGCTGTTGCTGGATACATTCCCTAGTCTCTGCGCTCCTGTTTCCTCAACCCAGCCCTCCCACACCCCAGCTTTCTCCTGAGAACTGCTGCTCACCATCCAGGTCTCATTTTAGGGCATCTCCTCCCAATCCCCCAGGATGGATTCAGTGCAGAAGCAACTCATGCACATCTCTCCCCAACTCCGCTTTCAGTGGTGCCATTTTGGTAGCTTGCAGTTGGCCATGATGGTATTTAAAACACGGAAATCAGCAAATGTTCCACATCCGTGTGCCCCTCCCTCCCTGGAGAGTGGTTGTTACGCATTCACCACACACCGCTGGGTGGCAGTGGGTGCCTTTGATTTAGTGCTTCCCTTGGGCTCCGGTGGCCTCCTGGCTTCCCCTCACCACCCTGAGCCAGTGGCTTATTTCTGCGTCAACCTCCCCCGCCAGACAGAGCTCCCCGAGGGCCGTGTTCCCCAGGGCTCCCAGCCCAAGTGCAGCCTGCGGCTACAGCATGTGCCTCTGAGGTCTCTTAGGGAGCAAGTGAGTCATGGGTCGTTCACAAGTGTCACTGAGTGGGCCGGCCTCCACCCTACACTTATATTCTCTTTAGAGTAATGTCTCTTAGGACCCTGGGGATGAAGCCCAAATCACCGCAGAGGAGAGAGACAGCAAAGGCACCAAACTTCCCAGAAAGGCCACGTTGTTTTGCAAATCTTGGAGCTGGATCTTACGGAACCATTCGGAGCACCCATCTGTTTTTGACGGGGCCCAGCCTGTGAATCTCAGGCCCACAATCTGTGAATTTCTATTAACTAAAAAACAAAACAAAACAACACATTCTGCTATCGTATTCCTTGCTTACAAGGGAGAGGCCTGATGGGCCACCGGGTCGCCTTGACTCTGCTTTGTCTCCCTTCCATCTTCTCTCTCCTGCCCCTCCTGCCATCTCACACCCAGGTCAGGAACACATGGAAGAGATGATCTCTGTGGGCTTTCCATTCCCGGGGTGGCTGCTTTCAATGAAAGCTAGACTGCCAGGGCCAGGAGCAAAGGCATTTGAGACATCTCTGAGTTTCTGGGACCCCGGACACATTGCAATTGGAACTTTTACTATTAGCAGGGCTGCTCCTTCCCAAGGCCACCTTAGGAGCATGAATCAAGAGCTTAATGATGCTCAGGGCCTTGACGTAGAAATTCCCCTCTGATGATCTCAGGGGAAGAACCAGAGGTGTGTCAGATAAGGCTTTCTATCACAGCCCCAATTATAGCATCAGTATATTAGAATAATCTGAGCGTTCAACATGTCACAGAATACTGCATAGATACTAGCAACAGGGTTTTCGACATTATTTAATGATATGGAAAAATGACCATGACATGGTATTAAGGGAGAAAAACAAGATACAAA
The DNA here is from genome assembly GCF_964341445.2 of Mesoplodon mirus. Classification (NCBI taxonomy): domain Eukaryota; kingdom Metazoa; phylum Chordata; class Mammalia; order Artiodactyla; family Ziphiidae; genus Mesoplodon; species Mesoplodon mirus. The sequence continues at coordinate 159,808,666 of NC_138977.1, forward strand.
AGATATATATGGCATATAAATGTATATAGAACAAAATATGTGGGGATGTGTGTGTGTGTATATATGTGTGTGTGTGTGTGTGTGTGTGTATACACGCATATATACATATATATGCATGCTTATGTATATGTATGTATACGTTATTAAAAAATAAAAATTTAGAGTCCAGAACCAGTGGGGGCAGTAGCATCACTGCCATTTGACCACACTTCCCATGGTGATAAATCAGCCCCTTCTTTCTCACTTTCTGCCCTCCCAGAAATTCCCTATTTGATGTTCATATGAAACCCACTCGTGTTTGACCCAAGAAGGGTTAGAAGCTATTTTGTACTGATTTAAGAAGAGTGTTTTGGGAAAATGCAGTATATTCTGTTTCATAGAAATACGTGAAGCTTTAGTGTAATAAGCATCTCATAATTGGACTTGAACACTAAATTTCATTCATCATACTGTGTTTCAGTATAATGGTGACTGATGTCTATTAAAACAAAGTCTGGAATACCATGCCATTTCACATATTTTTCATGTGTGAAAAAAATTTTTTTTGAAAATAACACTTTAGAATGCTATTCTGTGATTCCCTAGACCCTTTCCAGCTCTCCCACTCAAGGGTAAGGGCACCTGGGTAAGGGCATAGCAGAAAGACTGAAAATATAAGATAATATATGGGTAATAATGATGTTTATGCTGGCTAATAGTTTTTGGAGTGATCTCTGTTACTTTATTTTGTGGCATTTATTGACTATGAGAAACATGTAAGTAGGAGAACAAATTAAGAAGGAAAACGGGTACTGTCTGTTGGCTAAGGCAAATTACTTGGAAGATAACCTAAGAATTGCAGCCAAATCTGTGATTCCGCAGCTCCAGGACCCTGAAGCTGAGGCTTCCAAGGAGGACCTCAGGCTGTGCATCAGACAACTTCATCACCAAGTGCTGACCCTGCAGTGCCAGCTCCGAGACCAAGGGTCTGCACACCAGGAGCTGCAGGCTTCTCGGGATGAGGCTGCCCGTCTCCAATGTGAGCTCAAGGACAAGGTAGGCTGGGCCCACGCTTCCCTTTCCCGCCTGAAAACCAATGTTCCCTCACTTGGGAAAGTTTTGAGAGTAGAAAAAAGAAGTAGGTAAGATCTCACTGGCCCTTTCCCGCTGTTTGTAAGTATTTATTAGATTTTGAAAGTGCAGAGCAGTATAGGGAAGAAAAACCAGCCTGTAATCCCTCCATCCAGGTAACCTTTGTTAGATCTACAAATAGTAATACATGTGTATGGCTTTTTAAAAAGTCAAACAGTTTTTTTTAATAAATCCATCTACAGTTTATTTGGGGATAGATTATGAGGAAGGCATTTGATTACCTTTTTCTCCAAGTAGATAACCAAATATAACTTCATTCTTTTCAGAAGGCATATTTCCTCCATGGATTTGACATGTCCTCCTTTTTGTCAAACAGTTTTTTAAATGTTACATAAATAAAAGTCCTTTCTCTGTAAGGAGGGAAGTGGGTGTGAATATAAAAGAGCAACAAGAGAGGTCCTTGTGGAGTTGGAATGGTTCAGTATCTTGTCTATGGTAGTGGAGACACAAGCCTACACAGGTGATAAAATTGTACAGAACTTGGTACACACACACACAAACATACACAGGAGAGATCCGAATAAGAATGGTGGATTGGGATTAGCAGATACAAACCATTATATATAGGATGGATAAACAACAAGGTCCTACTGTATAGCCCAGGGAACTATATTCAATATCCTGTGATAAACCATAATGGAAAAGAATATATATATATATATATGTGTACATATATATATATTCTGCATCACTTTGCTGTATAGCAGAAATTAACACAACATTGTAAATCAACTATACTTCAATAAAATAAACCTTTAAAAAAAGAATAGTGGATTGTATCCACATCAATACCTGGTTGTAATATACTATAGTTTTGCACAACGTTCCCATTAGAGGAAACCAGGCAAAGTATACAAGGGATCTCTCTGTATTATGTTTTTAAACTGTATGTAAATCTAAAATTATCTCAACCTTTAAAAAATGCAGAAAAATATAGTCCTTTCTCCCCCTCAACCCCAACTCCTTCTAACTTCCATTTTTTTCAATCCTATCTACCCACATTCAGTACGTGTGTGTACATATATGAAATCGTACCATACAGAAACATTCTGCATCTTGCTATTATCATTTAATAAAAAATTTTGGTGATATTTCCATATCAACACATGCAAACTGAACTTCATTACTTTAAATGCTTGCATATTATTTTTCAAGAGACCAAACCATAACTTCCTTAACCAATTCTTTGTTTATGGAAATCTAAATTGTTTCTGTTACTTTGCTTTACAAACGAACATTTTATACATTTTATACATCTGTCTTGGGATGTGTTTCTGCTACATCCTAGTGAAAGAGTTACTGGGTCAAAGGCTATGTACATAATTAACTTTGATCGATAATGGCAAATAACCCTCCAAAATGTTGCATCATCTACACTCCCACCAGAAATAAATGAGTGTATTTGTTTGGCTACAACTTGTTACCCTGAACCATATCACACTTTACATTCTTTTTGGCAAAGCGATGGGTGAAAATACACTATCAACATTTTGGAGTGATTTCCGACTCTTTCTTATGCATTCTTTGTATAATCGAATACACTATACATGGAGTTTTATGTCCTCTGTCCATGTTGCTTCATAGCCTTTTTGTCCTTTATTTTTTGGACTGTGCAGTAATCTATGGGGTGGATGTGATTTCTGTTCCCCTACTGTTGGATCTATAGTTATTTCCATTAATTTATATATCATTGTTTATATACAATAGTTCAGAGAACTGGGATTACTGGTTTAAGGAGAAGAAATAGTGTTCATTCTAAATACATATTGCAAATTTGCTTTCCAAAGTATTGGCACCTACCTCCAAAGCCAAGGCAATTAATGAGGGTATATTTTTCACTGTGCCCTCAACCAGCATAGGAGGTATGATGACTTTTTTGTCCTGTCTGTCACTGATCTGTGAAAAATAGAACTCCAGTTGCACACGTTAGACCTTTTTACCCTATCCAGTATATGTTTAAGTCTATTTTTTATTCTTTTCATTCTTTTTGTCTTTCTCTGCTTCAGTTTGGATATTTCTTTCTAATTCGTCTTCCAGTTAGGTGAGTCGAATTTGCTCTTAAACTCATTATTTTAGTTCTTCATTTCAGGTATTGTATTTTGCAGTCTTAGAATTTCCATTTGACTAATTTTTTATAGCTTCCAGTTCTCTGCTGAAATTCTTGTAATATAATTATTAAACATTTCAATCAAGTTATTTTCAGGTCTGTCTCTGATAGCTCCATTTTACATTCCCACTAACAATGGATGAAGGTCCCAACTTCTCCACATTCTCACCGACATTTGCTACTGTCTGTCTTTCTGTTGCTAACCATCCTAGTGGGTGTGAAGTGGTTATCTCACTGTGGTTTTTTTTTTTTTTTTAAGAAGATGTTGAGGGTAGGAGTTTTTATTTATTTATTTATTTATTTTTGCTGTGTTGGGTCTTCGTTTCTGTGCGAGGGCTTTCTCTAGTTGTGGCAAGCGGGGGCCACTCTTCATCGCAGTGCGCGGGCCTCTGACTATCATGGCCTCTCTTGTTGCGGAGCACAGGCTCCAGACGCACAGGCTCAGTAGTTATGGCTTACAGGCCTAGTTGCTCCGCGGCATGTGGGATCCTCCCAGACCAGGGCTCGAACCCATGTCCCCTGCATTAACAGGCAGATTCTCAACCACTGCACCACCAGGGAAGCCCCTCACTGTGGTTTTGACTTGCATTTCCTTAATGGCTAGTAGTGTTAAGCATCTTTTCATGTGTTTATTTGCAATTCATATATCTTTTTGGAGAAATGTCTATTCAGATCCTTTGTCCACTCTGTAATTGGGTCGTTTCTTTTCTTGTTGTTGAGTTGTAAGAATTTGCTATATATTCTAGATACAGTCCCTTATTAGGCTGTGCAAAATTTTCTCTCATTCTGTTGTCTTTTCACTTTCTTCTCGTCTGTTTTTTAATTGCAAATGCCCAAGTACACAGCTCACAGAAACATATTCATGCTATTTCTTAAACTGAAGTGGAGAGAAGATTTCATCCAAGCCTGCAAATATTATCGTGTGCCTTTCAAATAGAGGACAGTCTGCTTGGAGCTGGCATTTCACTCTTCAAATATATTCAGAAACATGTGCCAAAATAGGAATATAGAAATGTTCATTAAAGCTTTGTTTGTAAAGCAAAAAAACAGAAACAATATACATTTTCATAAACAAAGAATTGGTTAAATAAATTTTGTTTCAACCTCATGATTAAATAATATGCAAGATTTTAAAAGAATGTGATGGGTTTGTATGTAGTAACATGGAATTAACACCACAATTTTATATTAAGTGACAAAAGCAAGCTGTAAAACATTTTGTATAGCATAGTTTCATGTGTGTGTATATATACACATATGAATTCTGATTATTGTTATGTAGGGTTGAAAATAGTATTAGAGGTCAGAAGAGGTCAAGGGGAGAGGAAGAAGTACTTTTATTTATCTAGCTTTCTTGTACTGACTACAGAGGAAATCAGAGAGTGAGTGAGAAGAATTCACAGAACACCTGTCTTATTGTAGCTTATTGCCTTTTGAATAGAAGACAGTCCGCTTGGAGCTGGCCTTTTACTCTTCAAATATATTCAGAAACATGTGCCAAAATAGATGCATAGAAATGGTCATTTTGTGGAACAGGAATTTAGGCAGGACTCGGCTGGGCAATTCTGCTCTGCAAAGCATCAGTGGGCATCAGTTGGTGGTATTCAGCTGGATGCTGGGCTAGGCTGGAAGGTCCAAGGTGGCTCACACACATGCTTGCCACAGAGAGTAATAATGATTTATATTCATCGAATGTTGACCAGATGCCAGGCCTTGTCTTAAGCACTTTATAGGAATCGATTCAGAGTCCTTATCCAATCCTCACCTTTAGGTGGGTGCTAGTACTAACCCCACTTTACAGATGAGAAAGCTGAGGCAGAGAAAGACTTGAGTTGCACAGGGTCACAGTTCTAGTGAGTGGCTGGGCTGGGGTTAGGGTGTCTGGCTAGGGAACCTATAGGTTCAACACTACACCAAAGAACTCTGGCACCTCTGCGGAATAGGGAAGTCTTCCTTCCTGAAGTAAGAGGCAACAGAACTGGCCCTGGCAACTGCAGTCTGGCAGAGCTCATTCTCCAGTGCTCAGAGCATCCTTCCTCCTCTGATCTGGCCAAGGAGCTGATGGGAAAGGTCCCTGTTCCCACCGAGAACTCCTGTGGGGAAAGAGGGGAACAAGAGCCAACCTCTCTGAGCATGTCTTGCCTGTGGACGCACCGAGCTGTGTAATCCACGGCTCAACATTTGCAAAAATCTCGGTTCTCTTTCAGCTTGATGCACTTCAGAAAAAGCACCATGAAGCAAATTTGGCTGTGACTCCTTTGAAGGTAATATGTGTGTGAAATCAATATGAAATGTCCCTTTCAAAAGAAAAAAGAGCTTAGTATTTTTTCCATTAGGAGGTAGTCCATTTCTATTGTGTAAAAACACTGGAAAGAAGATGGAAAGAGACAAATGGCACCCCAAGTCCCTATCTGAATCTAGCATTTGCATGTATTTTCTTCCAGTATATTTTACATGTGTCTGAGATCCTACTACACCTGTACGTCTGCGTCTGGCTTTTTCCGCTTGGGAGTATAACCCATATAGGGGCTGTCCTTGTCTTTACCAGCCTTTGAAGCTGCTGTTCATGCTGCAGTCTAAAGCAGGAGACACTGCAGTTCATAAAGCTGCCAGACCCTTTCGGGTGTTCAAATCCCTCTGTCGATTCTCCTTCCCTTTCTCCCTCCCTCCCTCTCTCTTTTGCATTATTGCACATAAACACCATGATGCACATTTTTTATTAGAAAAGTTTTCCCCACATATCTAGACATTTCTTGAGGACAGATTCCCAGAAATGGCATTACTGGCTCACAGGGTTTAACATGCTAATTGAAAGTGTAGTTTGGTTGAGGTGACACATTTAATCTCAAATATGGCACCTGGATTTGGGCAGTGGACCTGGAGGGGCTGCTTTTTCTTTCTACTCCCTGGGCAGGGTGGGCTAGGAGGGGCTCTGGATGGGAGTTAGAAGGACATGGTTGAGCCCCGGGACCCCACTGATTTGCCAAATCCCACTCACTCTGAAACAACAGTAATTCCTGCTCGGCTGCTCTCACAGTTTCTTCGGGCCCTCCATGGATGGTGTCCATGGAAGAGTGGAGAGCAAAGTGTAAAGCTCTTGAAAATGGGAGGTTTTCTTGCTCCTTCGTTATTTTCATCATTTGCTATGTACCATTTACTTAAATGAGGACCATAACCCCTTGTACACGACAAAGCATTTGCAAACTCAAGATGGAAAGAGAAACAGCACCAGCACCACGTCATTCACATGAGGCAAGGCCTGAGCAGAAGAGGTCGGACTGGACGGGAGGAACCATAGCGATCTGGGTTCAAGACCCAGCCCCTCCCCAGGGGCATCATTCACTGCTGGAGGCTCAGTTTTCTCATCTGCAGATGGGAACTGTGATTCATAACCTGGCGTGGGAGGTTTTGTAAGGATTCTAATGACGATGGCCACTCTCTGTTGAATGCTTGCCATGTGCCAGGTACTCCAGACATATGTTCTCAATAGCACGGTTTCTCAACATGTCAGGAACATGACCACTACTCTATGGATAGGGAAACTGAGGCTCAGAGGGATGCAGTGCCTTGCCCATAGTCACACAGAGCTACTCAGGGGCAGAACCAAGATTTAACCCAGTTCTGTCTGATGCCAAAGGCTGCAACCATCCCCTTGGCCTCGCTGTCTCTCCAACAGTCCAGTGGAGTCATTGTCACCATCAACAATGGCCTATTTCTTGGGAGAGCTGCACATAGTAGGTGTTCAGCTGATGCTGGCTGAATGAAGAGGCCCTGATGTTTTAGGGATGTGATTCAGGGGGCCTGGGGCACCCCAGCGTCCAGGTCAGACCACCCTCCTGTGCTGCCTGCCTGCAGTACTGGGCACCCGGACATCACCACCTAGAAACTGATGTGCAAAGGTCCCTGACCCTCTGGGATGGGCTTGGAAGGGAGTTCTGGCAAGAAGGGGTCATCACCTCCTCCGATGGAGCAGGAGATGGCAAAGTTTATCAGTCCGTCCGGACATGCACAAATGTGGGAGGTCATTTCATGGTGGGAGAGTCACGAACTCGCATCACTCATGTAACACATCTCTCCCATGGGCCATGCTGTGCCCAGCCACGGCATAGGGATGGTGCCGGGGATCCAGGGGAGTATCAGTCTTGACCTTGAGGATCCCCCAGGCTATGTGGGAGACAGACCCACAAATACAAAGATTAACTGCTGGGAAAGAAGGAAGCCAGGAGACTGGGCACAGAAAACCCCAAGTCCTGAGCATGAGGGAAGCCTGCCCGGGGAGACGATGCCCAGGCTGGCCTCTGAATGGATCTGCGCAAGACTTTTCTGGGCTTGAGACATGAGCTACAGAGGAGTGATGAGGAAGTTCTGGGGCGCCAGGGTTGGGGAGTGGACCAGTGTGTCTGGAAAAAGAGCAGTGAGGAAGAGGGTGGTCGTGATCGGGCTGGAGAGGCACAGGGACTGGTCTGACCTTTTGTGCATGAGAGCCTGCCTGGGCTGGCCCCGTGTGTGTGCTTTGCCTGCACCATCTCCTTTGGTCCTGGTGCCCTGATGATGCCCAGGGTACAGATGAGCAAGTCGAGGGCTAGAGAGGAGCTTGTCTCATAGCTAGCTGAAGCCCACGCCGCCTACCCATCCAGAAGGCATCCAGACAGCAGTGAGCGGCCCCTGGGGTGGTGGGCAGCAGTGTGGCCCATTGTTTTCAAAGCTGGCTCTGGCTTCTGGGTGGAGGGAGGGATTGCAGGGAGGAGGCTGAGCTAAGGCAGGGCTGCGGGATGCAGAGCAGGGAGCCGATGCCCTGCCCCCCAGCTCAGTCATCCAGCCCCCCTGGGAGTCCTGTATGCGTGGACCCACCTGACAGTCTTCCCTCCCACCCTTTCAGGCTAAGCTGGCTTCCCTGGTCCAGAAGTGTCGGGAGAGGAACCACCTGATCACACACCTGCTCCAGGAGCTGCACAGACACGGGGTGGAGAACCACCAGCTCTCCAAGACGGCAAGCAACATGGTGAATGACGCGGCGCTGGCTGAGTACACGGCCACCTTCTTGGCTCCGGGGGTCCCACAGGTAGATTCCCACAGACAGCCCTGCCCTCTTCCTGTTGAGGCTGTGAGCTCAGCAACCTACCCTCCACCTGCCTGACCTGCCCTGTGTCAATTCAGCATCAAACAAGCACCGTGGCGTTTATTTCACTAGAGGGATCTTTCACGTGTGCCTCAAGACCTTAGCACTTACTGCCTTCTCTGGCAGACTTTTTTGTCTGTCCTGTAGCCCTCCCATCCGTCCTTCAGGGCACAGTTCAGGTGTGACCTTGCCCAGGAGTCTGCTCTAAATTCCATGGGCCACAGGATTAGCCACACGCCCCTCCGTCCTTCATTGCACGTGGATATGACTGACATGGGACATTTGAGGGATTTGCCCCCTCCTGTTAGGGGAGTTTTGTCAGCGTTTCTCTGTTGAAACCAGAGCTGCTTCATATCCATTTCTGTCCCCCTAGTGCCTGGCACAGAAAAGCTGCTCAGGGAGTATTTGTTGAATGAATGAAGTAATGAAGTAAATGAATGAGCATCTCCTCTCCTAATGGTCTACAGAAGAGGGAGGAAACAGGCTCAGAGAGGTTGGAAGTCTCTCTTGAGGTCACACAGCTACCAGGTAGTGCAGATGGTGATGGATACCAGTTCTGACCCAGGTCTAGTAAACATGCTCCCGGGTCTCTGCCTGGCTCTCAACAGTGGTACCTGGGTGTCTGTGTGCATGCAGCACCCTCGGGTGCTCAGCTGAGTCTGCCCATGCGCGTGCACGCACACACGTACATGCACACACGCAAGCGCGCACACATACTCAGGCACACAGTCCCATTCCTGGGGACCAGCCAGCTGTGCCCCCACCAGACTAGCTCAGCTCCTGATGATGTGAGGGTGAAATGCAGCTGCTGCTGTGCACGCAGCCAGCCCTGTTTTCCAGGGTCCCTCCTGGGATCTGCCCTCAGGGGGGCCTGCTTTTGGCAGTGTAGCCCCAGGCCTGAATCACCTTCCTCAGCCTTCCCAGCCCAGCCTCTGCAGGCCAACCCTCTCTGTCCCTTCCTTCCCCCACAGCCTTCAGGGTTTTAGATGTCCTCTCGTCCAAATTGCCACGCAGCGGACATGGACAGCAGGAAGCCAAGGGGCCTGCTCAGGGCCATGGCGACTTGGTTCAGAGCCAGAATTTGAATCCAGAGCCCCAGACTCCCGGTCCAGTGCTCATCCCTTTGCCCAAGGGTTTCAAGCCTCTTCAGTGGCAGAATAAGAATGGGGAGAGAGGTCAGCATCTTGTCAAGGGACCGGGCACAGTCCCTGTGTCCAGAGTTCCAGGGAAGATGTTGGATGCAGCAGGTGTCACCTGGGAGGGAGGCTGGACGTGTGCTGAGAAAGCATCATTGCAGTGAGGGCCCCACCCTCCAAGGGCTGCTCTTGGTCTGGCAGGCTCTGAAATTAGACCCGATTTGTTCACTGGGATTGAACAGGCTGACTCACATTGACCAAATTCACAGAGACTGAGGTATAAACCTGAACACTAACTTAATAATTTCCCATGAGAGATCGAACTATGTGCAGGATGAAATATTGGACGGATGAAAAAATAATCAGCATATTCTCTCCCTATAGTGGAGTTATCTAGAAAGTCAAGTTCATTCATTCATTTGTTCATTTGTAAGTCAATATATATTTATAGTCAGAAGGTTATTCAGTGAGAACAGAGGGGGTTAATGGTGTCATCAGCCTGATGCATTAGTTTCCTGTAAGGATGTGCTCCGCATGCCTCCCCTGGGGCCAGGGTGTCTCCCCACCCAGACCTTTTGAAAGGCTATGGGCAATCATAAGCTTCTACTTCCTCCTTTTAAGGTGACTTTGAATCTGCTGTGACCCATTTTGCATTATTTTGCAGTTCACCTCACCAAGAACACCCCCATTTTCATGATCTGGGGGGCGGCTCACTGTTCCCTCCACAAACCACAAAAGCCTAGCTCTGCCATTTTATTCCACAAATATTTATTGAGCACCTATTGCCACAAGTCAGGCATGGTGCTTGGGGTTGGGGAGAAATGGTGAACCAAACAGGCCAAAACGTGCATGCAGTCAAGGAGAGAAATAATCATAAATTATAGCAAGTGTCAGGAAGGAAGGGCTTAGACAGAGACTGTGTGTGTGTCTTTGGAAAAGACCTTAATTGCTCTGAGCCTCAGTTTGCTCATCTGTAAAATGGGAATATTACGACCTACTTGGCAGAATGGACATGAAGACAGACGGAGATCATGAAGCACCTTGTGCAGGGATGTCCCATGAGTTAGGAACCTGGTCCTTGGGTGGGCAGTTGCCAAGGGGGCGGGTTCTGGCACCCAGGAGCCCTGGCTTCAAATCTTAGCTCTGCCGCCGTCTAGCTCTGTGGCCTTAGGAGGGGACACTGACATGTATCACTTGCTGTGGGGGCTTTATATAACTGACTCAGGTAGTCCTTCCGCGGGGGAGGTGCTATTATTATCCCCCTTTCCAGACTAGAAAACTGAGGCTCAAAGGGGTTACAAGTCGTGCCCAAAGACACACATCTATAGCAGCTTTCTAGCTCAGCTTTTTGTGTGTTAAATCGTTTGCCTGAGCAGAGCTGGGATTTGAACCTGGCCGTGGGATTCTGTGCACTGAAGCTGTGACCCCTATGCGAAGGGGGGTGTGTTGGGTGTCTTGCAGGGCTGTGGGGCATGTGGGCAGCGGCACGGTCTCTGGCACATACAGACTAGGCCTTCAGTGAGTCTGTTCCTCTTGTCGCTGGAAGACCAATCCTCAGTGTGCAGATATAAGGCAGTGGGAAAAAAAAAAACAACCCTGTGATGTGTTTAAGAAGCAAAGAGGGTCCCAGGCTGGCTGGAGTGAGAGATCCCAAGTGGAGGAGTTCCGAGAGGCTGGATGGGAGGTCACGGACACCTGACTGCCCACAGGGGTGTTTGCATTTGGTTCTTCAGTGAATGGGGAGCTGCTGAAGGGGTGGAACAGGATCGATGTGCTTCGGGAAGAGGAACCCTGCAGGCCTGTGGGCTGGACTGAGCTGCCGAGTCCCAGGCAGGCCATGCACATGGCAACCAGTTGGCTCTGGCTGGGAACACCCAAGGCCCAGGCAGCCGAGCAGAGCTCAGGGGGCACAGAGACCCTGGTGGCTGCGGTGGCAGCTCCTCCTGCTGGCAGCTGGGCAGGACACGGGTGCTGATTCTCGTTTCAGAGAACACAGATGGAATTCCTGATGGGGACATTGGGCTTAGGCTCAGAGCCCAGGAGGGCTGCCTGGCTGGCTGGGATGGGGGGGGGTGCACTCATGGGCTTGGGGAGGGGATGTGCCAGAGCAGAGAAGCAGGGGAGCCCCAGAAGCACTGAGGCTGGCGTACTAGGGCCCCGGGAAGCTCATGTGCACTGGCCCCTGCCCTTGGGAGGGAGCCCACACTAATCACAGACACCTGAGAGAGGACGGGGTGTGGGCTATGGCGGTGGGGGGAGCCCACCCGGACAGGCTGCCGTTCATTTATTCACTGGAAGCGGTGATGACGGCTGAGACTCACAGAGCCTCCCCTGAGCCAGCACTTTCTGTGGTTCACTCACTTCATCCTCCCAACATCCCACTTTGTCAAGGAGGAGGCTGAGGCCCAGAGTGGTCAGAGAGCTGGTCAAGGTCACAAGCAGGGGTGGCGGGCTGGGGGTTCAGAGCCGGGGTCCGTCTGAGCTCCTACCCTTTCAGGAAGAGGGTGCTCACCCCACAGCGGTGGCTCAGGGTCGTTCACCACCTCCCATTGACTTCCTTTTCTTGCCCTGGTTGAGTGGGAGATAGAAATTGAGCCTCAGTCGGCTCAGCATCTGTGTCCTTTCTTCGGGGCTGCATCTAAGTATCTTAGTCTGTTGGGGCTAATTTAACAAAAATACCACAGACTGGGCAGCTTAAACAGCAAACATTCATTTCTCACAGTTCTGGAGACTGAAAGCTGGGGATCAAGGTGCTGCACGGTGGTGGGGGCTCTCTTCCTGGGGAGCAGACGGCCACCTTCTCACTGTGTCCTCACATGGTGGACAGAGAGGCCAGCTCTCTCACATCTCTTCTTATAAGGGCACCGATTCCATCCTGAGGACTCTGTCTTCATGACCTGATAGCCTCCCCAAGACCCCATCTCCAAATACCCACTGAGGGACCAGGACAGGTGCATGGGTGGATGGGGGCTACCCGGCCCTCAGAGCTGCCATCTCCCTGAGCTGGTGTATTGTCCATCCCTTAGAATGTCGGCTGCCACTGTCCACATGTTGGCCTTGCATCCACCCTGGTGTCCTTCCTCTAGCTCTGCTGGTTCTCTTCAGTTCGGGCATTGGTCCTGAAGCAAGAGGATTCCATGAGGCTAGCTTGGCCAGCTCTCCTACTGTCTTCCATCTGGGAACATGGGGTCTTGCCACCTCCCTGACTTTAGCTGAGATGGGAGCATGGGGAGGGCGGATTCCTTCCATTCTTGGACTCCTAAATGGAAACGGGGGGTTCTCAGTTCCGCCCCATCCCCCAAACTGGCTTGACTGGACAAGGCTCAGGGCACCTTCTCAGGGCCTCTTAGGTTCCTCCCCCGCTCCCCAATCCCAGGACACTTATTTTTTCTGGATTTCACCAGGACCTAGGCTATTGACATTCCCAAGCCAAGAATGAGACACCTTCTTTGTTGCTTGTACTCAGGTGTCATCCCCTTCTTGGAGGCAGATGCCCGGGTGCCAGGGGGAAGTGGTTCAGGGGTGCCCTCCTGCCCATGCTTGCAGGGTCCAGCCTGGGGTCAGCTCAACAAATGGGAGGTCCATCAGAGACCTGGATGGGTTCACCCTGTCTGACTCCCTGCAGGTCCTGGGACGTGAGGATTATTGCCCTCTCTTCAGACACCGAGTTTCACCTGGCAGATAAAGACACCCCAGATCCTGAAGAATTGCCACTCTGTGACAGTCCTCTGTGCCAAGCCACTCCAGTGCTCGTCCTTCACCTCCCGAAGCCTCCTGCTCTCTTAGACCTTGGTAGCAAGGGGCGGGGGTTGCTGACTTCTTGTAAGGCTCTGTGAGGGTTGAACAAGATCCCACCTGAAATTCCTCTCACAGTGCTGTCACATAAAGACACCCACAGAGGATGTAGGGTCCCTTCAAGCAGAACCAAAGTATTGCTCCACTGGGGGAGGTCAGGGGACTGGTGTACTAACACCTGAGGGTCATGGAGACCCCAGCCTCAGAGAGATGCAAGCCACCTGGCAAGGAGGCTGCTAATTCCACTTCCTCCTGCCCTGCTTTTTCCTCTTTTTTTCCATGTCCTGGAAACATCTTGCTCTCCTCTGGGCATTGGTCAACAAGATCTATATATGGGCCTTTGGAAATGGAATCTCATCTTGAAAGAAGCAGTGAGACTGAGAGTCCTAAACTCCCTTAATTCATTAAATCAACAACCCCGAGCCTGGGCCCCCAAGGATCCAGGCAATTATTTTCTCTTCATGTCCTACCTTTTATGAAGTTGAGAATATTCCCCCAAAAGTTTACCTGGGGAGAGAGGTGGGGGAGTGGAGTGGGTAGGATGAGCCTTTATCCATCTGCTACTGTATGTGGAACATTTAATAGACGTTCATTCTTTTTTTTAAATTTTTTTAAATTTATTTATTTGGCCACACTGGGTCTTCATTGCTGCTCTTTCTCTAGTTGCAGAGAGTGAGGGCTACTCTTCATTGCGGTGCACGGGCTTCTCTCGTTGCAGAGCATGGGCTCTAGGCACATGGGCTTCAGTAATTGTGGCACGCGGACTCAGTAGTTGTGGCTCGCAGACTCTAGAGCACAGGCTCAGTAGCTGTGGCGCAAGGGCTTAGTTGCTCCCCAGCATGTGGAATCTTCTCGGACCAGGGCTTGAACCCGTGTCCCCTGCATTGGCAGGCGGATTCTTAACCACTGCACCACCAGGGAAGCCCTAGACGTTCATTCTTATTTCACTCTGACAAAACCCTGCAAGGACCATATTAGTGGCTCCACTCTGCAGATGGAGAGGACAGGGCTCAGAGAGTTCAACTGACTTGGCCGAGACCATGGAGCCCGTAAGCAGCAGAGCCAGGATTCAACCTGAGGCTGCCTGGCTCCAAGCCTCTCCAGGCCTATGGGATAGATGAGGAGCAAGAAGCAGGGGAAAGGTCTATAGATCTCTGATCAGGTACTGAATGCAGTGCCTCCAGAAGGAGGTCAGTGCCTGTGAGACTACTCTGTGGACACAGAAGTTAATGAAACCTCAGTATCACTTTGAAGAAGTCTGTGTCTAGTAAGACTAGCTCCAAACCCAAATGTGAACAAAAGCATTCACTTGAAACCCAGCAATGAGCAGAGAGAAGGAGACTTATTTGGGAATATAATCCCTGGAGAAGGAAGCACACAAAATAGGCCTTGAAGGATTAAAAAAGAAGAGTTCTACTAGCTGGAAGGATGGAGTGAAGGCCCTCTAGGCTGGGAGACCTGCATGAGCAAAGGCACTGGGGTGTGAAGGGTCATGGTACTCAAAGACACACAGTTTTAGGGGATATAAGTGAAGTGCTCTCAGAGCAGAGTTACCATTGCCGCTTCACCTCTTCCTGTGTGCATGTGGGGTCCAGGAGGACAACTAGTCCACCAGGGGGTGGTGCAGGGACTCAGGTCCAGCCCGACCTGGTTTCCTGGGTGACTGAGTCAGGAGTCCCCGGTGCAGCTCAGCAATCAGCTCTCACAAGGTGTCGAAGGGACTTCCACACAGAGAGAGTATTTCTCCTGGAGACTCTGCCATCCGGCTGCCCTCATTTTCCCCCTTTTAACAGCTTTTAAAATGCAGTCATCAGTTTCCCTTTGGAGATTCAATTTGAGTAAAGGAAGTGGAAGCTTTTCCTTGCAACTGTATCCCTGGGAGCAAATCCTAGACCCCTCTGAGGTTTGTAGGCAGAGGAGGGGGGGAGGTCCTGCCTGTATTTTCGCACACACAGGGAGGAGTGGATCTGGCCATAGAATGCACTTTCTGCAGTGGTGAGGGGGCTGATTTTTCCAGTTGCAGTTGTCTGTAGAAGGCTTTTCCAGCTGTGTCATGAAGAATAACTGCTGAGATGTCTTTTCTTGCAGACAAGCCATCACCTGGACATCGAGTCTGAGAAGACAACAGTTGTAAGAGGTCAGTGTGATTTTCAGATAGGAATAGTCTGCATGCTCAGACACAGTCCACACCAACAGGACAATCTGACAGGTGGGCAAGGGTGGGGAAAAGCCCACGGTCAAGTGCAGACGACTAAAGGAAACCCGACCCCACTATCTTGCACTCTCTTCCCTACCGACTGTGCCTTTTCATTTCACTACTTAAGGAGAATGCATTAGAAAAATACTGCCACTGCCAAAATGGCCAAATTCTGCAACCCTCTAGTTTCAGTCCTGGAAATTCATCCTAAGTAAATAATTCTATATGTGGAAAATCTCAATGGACAGGCATATTCATGCCAGGGTATTTATAACAGTGAAAAACTGTGGGGAAAAACTCCAGTATTGTTAATTAACCCATATTCGCTGAGTATGAAGTACTAGTCACTAAAATGATGCTGATAAGTACCATGTGATAGCATGGGAATTAGGATATCCTACTAAGTTAAAAAAGGATACAAAATGGAATGTATCGGATGACTACAATGATACAACTGTATGTGAACATCTGTGAATGATTGGCAACTTAGGCTAGAAGATAAACTAAAATACCAACAGTGGTTACTTAGATGGTAACATGGGTGGGGTTTTGTTGTTCTATTATTCTTATTGTTAAAAAGAAAATTAAGATGCTATCTGGCCAGAGAGAATTTCCCTGGGCCTTGTTTTACAAGTGCAGTGTACTATCAGCACTGGGGGAGGGGGGTTCCTAAGGGTTTGTTTAGGGTTACTTTGTTTTCAGGTGCTCAGTATAAAAGTGAAGAAAGTATGGATAGAGTTACCTTTAGGCAGCTGAGCTGCTCCTGATAACTGCTCGCTTAGTGATTCTTATTACTAGATTCTGTTCTTGCAGCTGTGTGATCTTGGATGAGTTAATTAACCTCTCTGAGCCCCAGACTCTTTTTTTTTTTTTTGTGGTACGTGGGCCTCTCACTGTTGTGGCCTCTCCCGTTGCGGAGCACAGGCTCCGGACGCGCAGGCTCAGCGGCCATGGCTCACGGGCCCAGCCGCTCTGCGGCATGTGGGATCTTCCCGGACCGGGGCACGAACCCACGTTCTCTGCATCGGCAGGCGGACTCTCAACCACTGCGCCACCAGGGAAGCCCAGACTCTTATCTTTAAAAGGAGGATAACATGATCTTTTTTAGAAGTGTTAGTGCCTGACACACTGAAGGGCGCCAACAAACAAGTTTTTAGCTGGTCAGGATGGGCCTGCCCTTCTGTACCTTTGTCTTCTATCCCTAAAGTCTGAGTTGGCATCTGTTTTCACAGTTGGAGGCGCATAAATTCTAGCTGGTCCTGCTTCTGCCACTAGTTTATGCAAGTGTCGTCCTTTCTCTGGGCTCGGTTCCTCACCTTTAAAAGAAGGAAATGTACTAGATTAATTTAGTTACTTATTCATTCAGCATATCTAGAAGGCTGCCATGTGCCAGATCCCTGACAGGTGTTGTAGGGCTTACAAAAATGAGTCAGCTTCAAAGGTGGTGGTCCTTGTGCTGAAGGAGCTTACAGCCTGGTAGTGGACAATGAAGCAGGCAGGCAATTTTCTAGGACATCCCAAGACCATGGCAGTACCATCAGAGGGCTGTGAATGTGGCACTCAGAGTTCAAGTGCACCCAAGAGGGCCTCTGTTGTGGGGTGAAGGGATCTGGGAATGAAAGACAATGAAAAGGCTCAGAGACTTGTTGATTTTTTTTTAAGGTTATTTTATGACATATAGGGGTTTTCTTAATTTATTCATTTATTTATTCATTTTTGGCTGCGTTGGGTCTTCATTGCTACGTGCGGACTTTCTCTAGTTGTGGTGAGCAGGGGCTACTCTTCATTGCGGTGCTCAGGCTTCTCATTGTCGTGGCTTCTCTTTGTGGCAGAGCACGGGCTCTAGGCACGCAGGCTTCAGTAGTTGTGGCATGCGGGCTCAGTAGTTGTGGCTTGCAGGCTCTAGAGCACAGGCTCAGTAGTTGTGGTGCATGGGCTTAGTTGCTCTGGGGCATGTGGGATCTTCCCAGACCAGGGCTTGAACCCGTGTCCCCTGCACTGGCAGGCGGATTCTTAATCACTGCGCCACCAGGGAAGTCCGACTTGCTGATTTTTAGAATAGACTTCTGAACTGAGGCTTGACTGAGAACATTCTCTTCTAGCTCAGAAATACCTCCTGAATCCTGAAATGGACAGTGTCCTCCAAAGACCTTTGCATTCAGAGTCCTGGCCTATTCCAGAGGCTGAGTGGCCAGCACAGACAGCTCAACTGGATTCTTTGAAGGTGAGAGGACATCAGTCACTTAATTTCTCAAATAAATGTTTTTATTGAAAGTATAACTCACATACAAAAAAGGGTACAACTCTTTTTATTATCTGTTTTTAAATTTTGTGTATTGGGTCATATCATGTGTTCTGTGTCTTGTTATTTTTCACTGAGTGCTAGACATCATGTGTGAAAATGTGAAGATGTAATTTGATAGCGTCTTCATCCAGACAGCACTTCCTTTGTTCCGCACATCAGAACTGATTCAGAGATAATTTTAGTGCTTATGAGATCTGTTTTATTTCTTGCTCACTCTTACTCTTAGGGCATAGCCTTTCATGGTTCCAAGCAAAAACCTGTAATGTTTATCAGTGTCCTTCCCCAGCCACCTCCCACTCCATGAGGCTGTCAAAATCTCTGCTTAGCTTTCTGTCTCTCAGCCACCACAATCACACACAGGCTTCACCTTCACTTGGAGGGAAATACAGCCTTCAATCTGGGCCAACTACTCTTGGCTTCTGTCGTATCTTGAATTTTAGTCTCACAAATCCTCACAGTCTTTGTAGCTCTCAGATGGTTTCAAATACATCTTTTGCTATATTTTGTCCAGCTTTCCTAGATGCTCTTACTGGAGGTTTGGTCCAAAATGTCCTAATCAGTCAGAGCCAGAGAAGCACTCTGTTTTCCCAGAGAAAACCTATTTTACTTATGATATTTGGAGTCTGACAGGCCTGAATTCAAATCTCAGCTGTAATTCAGTGTGATGTTGGGTGGATAACTTACTTTGTCTGTGCTTAAATCTCCTCATCTGTAAAATGGGGATAATGCTGCCTACTGCTGATGTGAGGATAAAATCAGATAAGCAGAGCTGAATATGTCTCTGGAAAATAAGAGATGCTCAAAAAAAAAAAAAAGCGGCCATTACTTAGGAGGAAACTGATCTTATTCTTGACATTTTATTTCAACTTATTATTATTGTTTTTCTTCTTCCTTTTATTCCTGTGCCTTCTCTCTCGCCTTCATGCTTATATTAATTTTTTAATCTAACAAATGGAGCTAATATTTACCTCTCGGGGTCTTTGGGACAATTCAATGAAATCATGCACATAACATAATTACTGTACTGCCTGGCACAGGAGGTGTTCAATAAATGACAGCTGGTGTTATTGATTGACCTTAAACTTTTTTTTTCTAACTGGTGACTTTCATTTCGAATTACTTATCTGCAGGCTTATTATCTAGTGATGAGAACTTCTTTCCAGCTTTGATCTTTTTCTAGGAAAATTACATCTGACTTTTGATCTTTGACCTACCTTATTACAAGCAGGTAGAAGGCATTTTAGGCAAAGGGAATGACACCTGCAAAGACAGAGGGGTGAGTGCTCCTGAAGCATTGGGGGATTGGTAAGCAATTAAATCAGGCTGCAGCATAAAGGAGAGAGGAGTCTAGGAGATCATAATGATGATGTTGATAAGAACAACAACGAGAAAGAAAACCCCTGCTTCCATTTCTTGAATGCTTACTATGTGCAATGCATCAGCTTTCCCAGTACTCACTATAGGCCCACAAAATAGATCTTGACATACACTCCACTTCACCTGTGAGAAAAGGTGAGGCACAGAGAGGGTAGATAGCCAGCCCCAGGTCACACAGCTAAAGAGCTGGGGTTCCAACACAGGCAGTCTGGCTCTAGAGCTGATGGTCTGGTCATTATGTGTCCAGATAGTGCTGGGCCTTCATTGGGGGGATGAGAGTTGTCTCTCCTGCTCTCCTTGAGGTTACAATCTGGAGTTCAATGTGAGAAAAAAACCCTCCAATGTCTGCACTCGGTGATACTGGCCAGAAACTGATAGCAAAGCTTTTGAGGAAATAGTTGGAGCATAAATTGAATGAATGGATGAACCCAAGTGCATCTTAATACTCTTATGGTTCCAAGTTTCTCAAGTGTTCCTCAACCTTCTTCAGAGTTCTCACCACACTGTAGAATGCTGCTGGATAAAAACTCCTCCTTTATTGGACATAATTTCGAGGCCACAGGATACTTTTGTTTCTTTATAGCGAGATGACAGAATAGTCAACGTAAATGTCTTTGTTCGAGTGCTTTACACAGTACCCGGTCCACAGGAGGCCTTGTTGGGTGGATTTGGATGAAGAGTGAGGCGGTGGGAGGAGGCTGTTGGGCTCTTTCTCTAGAAGGTCACGCGGGCACCTCATCCTTATCCCCAGCATTGCATTTTGCCCGCAGCCTTGGTTCTGTTCAGCTGTAACAGGCGTTGAGGAGCAGAGGTCTCTGCCCTAGGAAAAACAGATGGCAAGCCGTCTCTCTGGGCTGGCTTTTGGTAAGAGCTTCCCATGGTGAAAATGAACTCTAAACGACACCAGGGCATTAATGACCTAGAAGGAAAACGAGGTCATTTTTGAAGGGCAGTAACTAAATTTGTCACATGTCACAATTATTTTATGGTTGAGCTTAGAGGGAAAAAAAATACAAAAACGGGAGTAGGAGGTTGGCATCCAGTGGACATTGCTTTCCTTTTAATGGAAAGGTCATCATCTCTTGTCAGCGTGAACAACAAAATTTACAGAGGACATGACTCTATGGAGATACCATCAGTGATCGTCTTGTTAGGCCTTTAGATGACCTGGGCTTCGAGCCTTCCCTGCCCCAATGCCCACTGCCTCGTCTATAACTCAGTGCTGATGGTGTGTGCCTCACTGACATGTAATAGCAGCTGCCTGGCACAGGAAGTGCTCAATAAATGTTCGTTATTGTTGCCATCTCTTCCTCGGATAAACTGTGGGACCAAAGGGGCTTTTATGGATGTGTAGAAGTAGAGACCATTTCGTTGTGCTCTTGCCTCCAGCTTCCCTGGCCCTCTGGGCCGACGCCCGACCCTGGAATGTGCCAGGCTTCCATCGCTGTGGAACCAGGGCTCCCTGTACAACGTCTGCAAGAAAAAGGTGGAATGTCCTGGCCTGGCCTCCAAGCTGAGCACCTCCTGCCATCCCCCGAGCTCCTGAGCCCCGCAAGGATCCTGGCTTTGCATCAAGAGCTTCGACAAAGCATCTGCAGCACTTCCCAGGTCAATAAATCACCGTTGGAGTTATAAATGGAATAGGACCACTCACTCTCTGGGGCCATTTCCTAGACTCCATAAATATTTGAAGCAGAACTTTCAGAGAACATCTTAAGAAATTAGTAGCAATCAAAACCCTCATTCAGTGGCAAGTGGCTTTGCCTGTGGCTTGGGAATCTGTGTTGATTGTCAGAGCTCAAGAGGAATACTGGACTTGTGAATTCTTAGGAGTCCAGCTTTGCAAATATCCAGGCAGCAAAGGGAATATTTTCTGTTCCAAAACCTACCGAGTGACCGGCCCAGTGGCTCTCCACTGGGTATGATCCCCCCATCCCGCAGGGCAAAATTTGACAACGTCTGGATAAATTATTTGCTGTCACAGCTGGGAAGCTGCCACTGGCATCTAGTGGGTAGAGGCCAGGGATGCTGCTAAACACCTACAGTGCACAGGACAGCCTTCTAGAACAAAGAATTGTCCAGCCCAAATGTCAGCAGTGCCAGGGTTGGGAGGCTCTGGCCTGATGTAATAGCTCCTAACACTGTCAGCTGCAGAGAACTGTTCTGTTATTTTCCTGCCTGGGGCCCTTCCCCATGTTTTAAAAGATTTTTGTCTACCAAAGGAGACTGTTTAAATAATTGTCTCTTTCACACTTTAAAACATTAAAACCAATCAGAACTTTCTGATAAGTCCATTCATTCAACAGACATTTGTGGACATGTAATATACACCAGGCAATATGACATGAAGGAGAAAGGGGTGAGTCCACATTGGCCCCTGCCCCAGGGGCTCACAGGGCAGCAGAGGCACACATGTAAACAACTCACCGTGCAGTCATGGTTAAGTGTGCCGTGAGATGTGAGACAAAGGGCTTTGAAGCCAGTTCTGCCTGGCTTTGGGGAATGGGAGGTCATTCCAGAAGGAATGGCTGAGCAGAGCCCACAGACCCAACGAGGTAAGGTGTTCAGTACATGGGTGAGGTGGGGAAGGAGGGAACAGCATGGGCAAAGGCTCTGAGGATGAAACTGAACTTTGGTGCGCCACCAGAGGGAGAATGTGCAGAGTAGCCCTTTGCCAAGCCAGGTGCAAAGAGTCACTGCCTCATCCCTACCCAGCACCACTTACTTCCTCCGGGAGCAGGACCCTGCCCTGACCCAGGTGTGGGACCCAGAGGTAGAAGAAGAGTCAAGGGGGCTTGGGCCACAGGTGCCCAGACCCTGTCCCTGGGCTCACCGATCAGAGACATCATCTCTCTCCTTAGGAAGGGCTGGTGAGGGGCTTGTCACATAAGGACAAGGAAGGACCAAGACAAGAAACCGAGGGCTCCCGGGTCAGTAGGCAAAGCATATTGATTTTATTTTAATATATTTTAGCTTTGTGTGTGGAAATGAAAAGTGCAAAGGGTTCCCACACATCCTCACCCAGCTTCCTCTGACGTTAACATCTTATGTACCTAACCATAGCCCAAGGATAGAAATGAATGCATTTATTTTGAGGAAAACTGGGGGGCCATCAAGGCATAAGAAAAGCACATCCATGAGCGAGCATCAGCTCATCAAGCTGCTACCATCTTCGTTAGCCCACGGGACTGTCATGGGTCATCACGTCCATCCACAGTTCCTTGGATTGGGTTACCAATGGATCCACCCATTCATTTGTTCATTAAGCATTTAATTCAACTGCCATGTGAGCTCTGGAACCTCAGGTAGGTGCTGGGAAACAAGAATACAGAAGATGCCCATCTCCATCCTCCAGAACCTCCTGCGAGCCCTGTGGGCCCATCACACACCAAGGAGTCCCCAGATTGGAAACCACTGCTGTCATCACTTTCACGGTTTGAATCAGCACAGCCACCCCATAACTGCCAATTGTGCGGCGTCCTGCAGAGCTGATCTGTACGCTGGTTTGTGCTCACCTCTTCTGCCCTCTCCTCCCTTTTTTCTGGGACAATGCCATCAGCTTTGAACACCGGGAATACGCTGAAGACTGGCTATGAACCGGCTGATGTCGGGGTGAGCAGCCAGCTAAGCCACAGGGCCGAGCCTGCCGGAGGCAGTCAAGGCCATTTCTGGTCCCCAGATTCTCCCCCCAGGTTCAGACATCGGTGTTCTGTCCCTTGAGTGCTCCCTCCCGCCTCTGCTCACATGCTGGGCTTCAGCAGAAAGGCCACCGGGGAAAATCCATTAAAGAAGCCACTGCAATCTTTGCAGCGTAGCCCGATGATTCCATTATAAATCATGTTCTGAAGCCAGGAGCCACTTATTATTAACCTGAGCCGTGAATCCGCCTGGGGCTGGCACTTTGGATTTCCTCAAGCTGGGTCACTGCTTTGTGCTGTGATTCCTCCTGGTGACATGTTTGCGATGGTAGATGGTAGACTGCGGCATTTTCCTTGCCTCGACCGAAGGCTCCCATCCTTGGAAGGGGCCCCGTGTTCCCCTGCTGCTCCCTTGGTGGGCCTGATGGGGCCAGAGCCCAGCCTGGTCAGATGCTCCCAGGCGAGGGACAGGACCTGCTCGGACAACCGAGTGGGGACAGGCAGGAACCCAGCCCGCAGGAGCTGGCTCGGGCCGCCCCTCCCACCACGAGTGACCCAAGGCCTCTGGAGACCAGCCAGATGGACCAGCCCAGCTGCCTCTGCAGAAAACAATTTATCACACGGGGCTGTCAGCAAGCAGCAGTGGACGCCTTCTTGGAGGTGCCTGGCCGAGCTACGCAGAGCAGGAGCCCTGAACACGGTGAGATAAATGCACACCCCACCCCCGCTGCTGCGAACCACCTGGGCTTTTAGGCAAATCGGATGAGAGGTTTGGCTTGACCCCTGGCCAAGCGGTTCAAGCGCTCAGTGCAGCCTCTCCCTGCGCCTGATTCACTGCCATTCACTGCCATGCCCTTCTGGGAGGCATTTTGCTCCTACAGCAAAGCAGTCTGTTCAGCAAATATTTCCCTGAGAACCTGCCGGTGCAAATGAGGCACTGAGGGGCTGGGTCTCAGGGGTCTCACTCCAGGTCCCCATCCTCCAGGCTCCTGCGGGGACGGATGTGCAGATAGCTGGAGACCGAGTGGCATAAGCAGGGAGAATGCAGGGTCCAGAGGCACAAAGCAGTTGCTGACCAGCGAGGGAGGGGTCAGGGAGGGGTCAGTGGTGACTGAGGTGGGCCCCGCAGATAAGCAGGGCTCAGCCAGGGAGAGAGTCCTTGCGGGCGGGGGCAAACACACAGGCAAAGGCTTGGGGTGGTGTTGGGCGTAGGAAACCAGAGGTGGATGGATATACATGTGCTTCTATAATCCCCCAGTGGAAGGTGCTGCCTTTTTGTGCAATCCCACTGTGAATTTCCTGTTTGATTTTACATGTGTCTTTAGTATAGGGAAGACATTTTCATGCTTCAAAATTCAGAAGGCACAGAGATCTATATGGTGCAAGTCTCCTTCCCACCCCTGTTCCCGGTTCCCCTCCCCAGAGGCAAACATGACCCCAGTTTCTTATGACTCCTTCCAGAGATACCCTGTGTATTCTAAGCAGTCACACAGCCACACACACACACCCGTTTTACCTCGATGCCTGTGCTCTGGTTTTTTCAGTGCATTTATCTCAGTGATCATTCCCCATCAGAACATAAATTTTGTTCATTCAGTTTTTAAACACTTGCACTGTTTTCCATTGTGTGGATTTTACTAGCTCCCTTTCAATGGACATTCGCATTGTTTCTGATCTTTTGCTGTTAAAACCGGTGCTGTCGTGAAGATGCTTGTACATCCATCCCTTCACTCACGTGTGAATTCATCTGAGGGCAGATTCCTAGAAGAGGAATTTCTGGGTCAGAGCAGAGAAGCCTTTGTCGCTTTGAGAGCCCTGTCCACACCCACTCCCCGCCCCACTTTGAGAATGTACGGTTTTCGCTCCCCCTCATGATACTTGGGGGTCCCTGCTGTCATGCACCCTAGGATGTGCTGATTCAATTCAACATTTACTTTTTGAGCCTCACCCATGGACCAGCGTGGTTTGAGGTGGTGAACTAGGCAGATGGGGCCCTGCCCTCAGGAGGAGGGGATACATCAGACTGGGGAGACGGCTCAGTGAACAGGACCCCAGCGAGGGACCGTCCGTGTTGACATCCTGCAGGCACTGACCGCCTGGACAGGAGGGTGATGCGTGGGCATAAGTGACCTCAGTGCAGGGAAGCTGGGATCTGGCCACCAGGAACGGACAGCTGATAAGGCCCTGAGGAATTTGGAGGCCAAGGGAGAGGAGAGAAGGTGGCGTCTGGGCTGAGCCATGATAGGCGATATTGTCCTGAGAGCAGAAGTGGTGGCCTGGGTGGAGGCCAGTCAGGAAGGGACGTAGGGCTTCTGAGCTATGCTTATGCCAGACACTGTGCTCAGTGGTGGACACTCCAGCCCGGGTTTTCCCCAGACGTAGAAGCCCGGCTAGGGCAGAGGAAGCCGGAGGAGGGCTGGCAGGGGCCAGGGCAGACGAGGCATGAGCAGACGGTCCCACGTGGCAGTTGGTACCCTGGCCGGCTCTCCCGAGCAGGTGGATGGGGTGTGGGCCCTGAACACAGAGTCCTGCCTTCACATCCCAGCCCCACCATGCTCCCCACCTGTGGACCTTGAGCCAAGGCCCCTGAAGGCTTGGTTTCCTCCTGAGAAAATGGAAATAACAGCATCATAACCTTGTCTTACCTCACTGGCATCTCACAGGAGATGCCCCGTGACCAGCGCCTCGCCCATGGCCCTCCCAGCCCAGGTGCGCATCCCTCCTTCTTTCCCTCTAATGCTGGAAGGCAGGTGGCCCAGGAGCTGAGCACACATGCCCTGCCTGGGTTTGGGCTCTGGCTCCTCTCCTCACCTCTCCTCTCTGTGCCTCAGTTTTTTAATCTGTACAGTGGGGGTGCCTACAGCCTGCAGTGGTTTGTGAGAGGTGAGTGAGTAAAAGCACTAAGAAGAGGCCCTGGGATGTGATGAGAGCTGTGGGAATGCTGCCATTGTTTCCTCTTGATGCATGTGATGTTAAAAGGCAGAATGAGAAGATGAAGAATGGGTGAAGTCCAGGGTGTAAGGAGAGGGCGCGGATTGCTGGTGGTACCGATGGAGACAGAGCATAGGACTGAAAAGGCTCCCTGAGGAGGCAGGTGTGAAGAGGTTGGGGGAAGTGATGGTGCTGTGTCGGGTCTGTGGGTGAGGATGCAGCCAAGCTCATCCAGGGCTGTAAGGAGCCGGCTGAGAGCTTTTCAACACTTAACAGTCACAGGAGCTCAATCCCTGTGCGGCTTTGCGCTGACCCTCCCCACCCGGCTCAAACCGCTGCAGTTCCCTCCAGGGTCTTTTGTCCTCTTCTTTGGTCTGCCTCTTCCCGGAAAGCCTTCCCATGGAGTCAAGAGTGTCCAGGCCTTCAGGAGGCGGTCTGGGCTGGTGTCTCCCATTTCCTAAAAGCCCCTGTTTAACTTCCATGAGGATGCTCGTTTCCGCTGCTTGGGCCAGGCCTTCTCACTTCATTTGACCCTTGTTAAGATGAACAAACCTAACAGGGGCGGTAGAGTATAAACTGTGCAGCTGCTCTAACATCCAGCTCTGCCACCATCAGCTGTGTGACCTTGAGCAAGCTGCTTACCCTCTCTGTGCCTCAGTTTCCTCCCCTGGAAAAACAATGCAAATAACAGACCCACCTCCCAAAGTGTATCTCAGAAGGATTAAGCAGAGGCTAAATGCCTGCCTCTTGGCCATTTGCGGTGTTGATGTTATCTTCAAGTGCAACTTGCCACCATGCCTTCAAGTAGAAAGCCAGCATCCCCTGCCATCCAGAAAAAGCGTTTTCAAAAACACAGAAATTACTGTTAGGCATGGAAAATAATTTCCTGAGCTACTTCCTCCTCCCTTTGAGTTCAAGTCTACAGGATGCAGCCCAGCCCCAGGCACTGGCCTTCAGCCCCTCAGGGATCTGACGACAAACCCCTCCAGCTTCATCCCCCCAACCCCTGCTCTAGCCACAGGGTGACCAAGCACGGCCACAGGGCCCGGCCTCTTCTGTCCCCTCTGCCGGGCCTGTCGACCTTGAGAGCAGTTACAGGGTGCAACAAAGCAGGCTCTGGCCTCAAATTCTGCCCGCCATTTCCTTTCTGTATGACACTGGACCCCCTCTGGGCCTCGGTGTTCTCATCTGTAAAATGGGGACACGACCTCATATCTTAGGGAGACAGTTCAGTGAGGCGTAAAGCACGGAGCCCGGCTCACTGTGCAAGCTATTATTATTGTCGTTGTTGCTGTTACATTCACCACCTGCTAAAGTCAGGGCTCAGCATGTCTTCCCATTTCTGGAGTTGTATAAAATATAGTGCCCCCACTGGCCAGATAACAGCCATCATCGCCCCAGGCATTGGGCATGCATGGCTTTATCACAGTGTGTCTCTGAAATTCCTCACTGACTAGCCTGTGAGGGATGGGGGTTTATCCCCATTTTGCAGCTGAGAACACTGAGGATCACAGATGCCCAGACTGATAGAGCCAGGATTTGAGCCGCAGTCTGTCTGGCTCTGACTCTGAAATCAATTTTTCCTCCACTGGAGCTCAGATCCCAGTACCTGACACACGGGTCCTCACACCTGTACCTGTGTAATCCACCCCCAGGCATGCTATATATGTCCCTACCTACTTCCAAGAAGGAGTTAAAGAGACTTAAAATAAATGACATGGATACAATAAAAAGAATCTGTATTGCAGAGAGTGAAAACTTAGGGTCAGATAATAACTGATGGTAGGAGAGAATAATTATACCCAGCACTAAGGCTATGGGCAGCTATGACAGTTGAATGGAAAAATGAGGTCTGAGCTTCCTGGTAGTCAAGGCAAAAAGGAGAATAACATGGGGTTGACGGCATTGAATTGCCAATAAAAGGAAGCAGCTCTGGAGGTCTTTTCCTCCAGCTCTGAGCTCTGAGGGGAATCATCCTGAGGGTTTCTATACAGTGAATGGGGGATTAATGGTGACTTGTGTCCCTGGTAGCACAGCTCCCCAACCTTGGGAGCGGGAAGGAACATCTGATAGAAGCTGCTTCTTGCCTCTGCCTGTGCCAGGGGTCCACACCTGCCTTCATGGGGTTCTCACAGCTCCTTGGGCTCAGCATCATCACTTGTCCTTTACAGACGAGAACGCATAGAGAGGCCTCGACTCCCACGTAAGTTTTCTTGGTTTGTGGGGGACAGGAATCTCAGAACCAGCGCAGGCCTGCCGTGCTCCTAAGGTCTTTCCCCTTTGTTGCACTGCCCAGCTCAGGGAGGCCCTGCCGCTTGGATTATCGCCCAGAGCTAATCCCCCGCCCCGAGCTAATCCCCCGCCCCGCCATTACTCCTCCCAAGCCCTTCCCCTTCCCTTTCCTGCTCTCCCCTCCCACACCCCTCCCCCGTCCCTCTGCGTACCTCCCCAACGCACATCAATTCTCCCCTTTGCTAAAATCTCAGCCAAATGCTCGCTAGGGCCCCCAAGCCCTCCAGGGCTCAGCTCCAAGACTAGCAGCTCTGTCTGCTGGCAGCTGAGAGTAATTTAGCAACGGGAAGCAGGTGTGAGGCTGGAGGGGGTGGGGCTGGGTCTCACTGCCTCCAGCTGCTGTTGCTTCCGCCATCCCCATCCCCATCCCTAGGACTGGGACACCCTGGTGTTTGCCTCACACAGGACCAGACCCCAGAGTCAATATCCTCCACCACCCACACAAGGGGAAGACTGCAGACAGAAGCTGATGGATTAAGTCCCAGTGGCCTCAATAGACAACTCCCTATTGTTCCTGGCGGTTTATTCATGAGACACAGGTCAACACTGAGGGCCTGCTGTGCCCCGGTGCTGTCCTGGGTGCGATCAGCAGAGCAGGATCCGAGCACACCTGCTGAGGGTGTGCGTGGGGTAGTCGGGTCCCTGGTCAGGCAGCAGGAGGCGAACAGCCAACCTCCTTGCTCTTCCAGGGCTGCCGGTCTGGTTGTTCCCTTTGTGTACTGAACAAAGTATATGGTCCAGAGGCAAAAGGGGGTTAAATCCCCCAGCTCTGTCCTTGCCAGGAGACCGTGCCTGGCTGGAGCAAGTGGTGCCTTTTACAAGTTCACCCAGAGACCTGTAGGCTGCAGCCACCTGCAGTGCGCATCTTTTTGTGATTCTGCACAAACGCTCCAGCCTAGCCTCAGCACCTTATTTTTGCCGACTCAGACCCAGAGGTGCCTAGTCAGCAGGCTGAGGTCAGCAGGTCTTAGAGGAGTCAGGGAGCCCCCAAGGCCTTCCCAGTGCGGCCCTCCTGTTTGCCAAGGGCTGGAGGGCCGTGTCCTGCCCCCGTGCATCTTTGAGCCTGACTCAGGAGCCCACACTCTCCCTGAGCCTGGCCTGGGAGCAACCCTCAACAGGAAGGTAGTTTCTGCTCACTGGCGTGATTAGGATACTGCTCCCCAGCAAGGCCACGGCTTTCTTCCGTTTCCCCCAAGTAGTCTGAGCCCTGCATCCTGGTCTTGTCCTGGGAACGCCCTGCTCCTGCACCCAGCCCCAGTCTGGGGGGAGAGAAGGAACACCTGATAAGGAAGTCACAGGACTACTGCTTAATAGCTGTGTGTCCCTAGGGGAGTCACTTAACCTCTCTGTGTTAATCAGCTGTAGCATCAATATCACCGCATAACAAACTGGACCAAACTCAGCAACCTCAAGCGTCCACTCTCACCCTGTCAGGTCTGAGGTGGACTGAGGTTTGACTGACCAGGCTGGGCTCAAGAGGGAGGCTCTGCTCTAGGCTGAGGGTTGGCTTCAGGCCTGTGCCACCCGTCACCATGTTCTCCTTGGAATTCTTGGAATTCATTGTCTTCTAGTGGCACACAGGAGGGTGGATAGAGCATCATCAATGCCTCGGCCCAGAACCATACTCCATCGGCCACAGTAAGTCGTGTAGACAGGTAGAACATCAACAGGATGGGGAACCAGACTCCTCCACCCACTCCCCAGCGTTACAAGGTCACAGGGCAAGAGGAGGAAGAACCGATCAGAACAGTCCCACCTACTACACCCTCACAGTGGGACTTGGATGCGTCCCACGTGGGAGAGTGGTCAGATGGGAGGTGACCTCACATGTAAAGTGTGCCCTTCACAGGAGGCATGTGGCAGCTTTCTGCTTCCTCTGCTGCCCTCCTTTGCCTTTCCTCAAGTATCTTTATATGAGTATAAAATATGTCCAAGTAAAACCAAAATTCATGACAGAAAATTCACGTGCCCTCCGGTGGTTAAGAATCCGCCTGCCAGTGCAGGGGACACGGGTTCGAGCCCTGGTCCAGGAAGATCTCACATGCCGTGGAGCAATTAAGCCCGCGCGCACAACTACTGATCCTGTGCTCTAGAGCCCACAAGCCACAACTACGGAGCCCGTGTGCCACAACTACTGAAGCCCGCGCGCCTAGAGCCCGTGCCCCGCAACAAGGGAAGCCACCACAATGAGAAGCCCGCGCACCTCAACGAAGAGTAGCCCCCGCTCGCCGCAACTAGAGAAAGCCCGCGCGCAGCAGCGAAGACCCAATGCAGCCAAAAATAAAATAAATAAATAAAATTTTAAGAAAATTCACGTGATCTCAGTGGAGTAAGGGGCCAAGGGCCCGGCGGCGCATAGCACAGTCACCCTTCACGGTCAGAGCGCCCAGCTGAAGGGCCCGCTCACTTTTCCGGCTCCTCTGACATCTCCTTCCTCCCCACTCTGCCTCCTGGAAACACCTGGCTTTCCTTCTGACTTCTCCAAAATACATCTAAACCAAGACATCCAGAAAAGAGTGATCAAATCAAGTCCATCCTCAAAGGGGCCAGGCAGTACTTTTTCCTTCAGCACCTGATCATGCAGGAAGTTTGGAATATTTTCCTCAAAGTTCCCTTAAGGAAGGGAAGTGGAGTGAGAACAGATAGCTTCCTGAAGTCCCAGGCCTGGGACCTGCTTCCCACCGGCAGCCAGGGGCTGGGAGGTGGTCTCCTGGCTGAGCAGCCCCGGGGACAGGGACCCCAGGGCCCAGCTGCTTTCTCTACAGATTTCAGTCCTCCTGTATTTAGTCCTGCTCTGCCTTTCCACACTCAGAGGTGTCCCGGGTCCGTTGCCAGCCTTTTCAGTATTCTGAGGTGTGATTTTGCTGGCTTCCTGCAGGAATTCAGTAGAGCAAAGAAAGCTGCAAAGTGAGCTTAACTTCTATGCTTTCTTTCTTCTCTTCCTCCTCCTCCTTCTCTTGCCCTGTGTGTGTGTGTGTGTGTGTGTGTGTGTGTGTGTCTGTCCCCAGGTCAGGAAATCCTCAGCTCTACCGTTAGAATATATCCAAGATCTGACCACTTCTTATGGCCCCCAACACTTTTTTTTTTCAGCCCCATCCCCAGTGCCTAGAACTGTGCCTGGTTTCCACTAAGGGCTCAATAAATGTTTGTTGAATGAATGCATAGGTTAGTTGCTCAATTTTCTTTTAATGGTGCTCCAAGCACCTATTTTACTGTATCTGGTTGTCTCTAGTACAGATCCTGCTGGATGAGAAACTATTACTATCCTTTTCATTTTTGCTTTGGGGGACAGGAAGGAAGTGATTCAGCAGAAGGGAGAGCTGAATTCTAACCCAGCTCCCCTCCCCACCCCATTCCTCGTGCACTGAGAGTTTTGCCATCAGCTGCCGAAGGAGTAAAGGGCCCAGGCGTTGCTAGGGGTCTGGGATGCAAGGAAGGTGGGTCAGAGAGTGGAGACGTCACAGGCAGGGATTGAGAAGGAGGTGGAGGTGGGAGGGTGGGAGGGAAGGGAGATTTCAGACTCACTCCTCATCTTTGGAATTTTTCCCTTGGAAGGACTGGTGTTTAGTATGCACTGTCTGTCTTACTCCATTTGATACAGATGCTTTATCTGTGCCATTATTATTAGGGCCATGAATTTTTCTTTTACTTTTTATTGGAGTGTGGTTGCTTTACAGTGTTGTGTCAGCCTCCACTGCAACAAAATGAATCCTCCATACACATACAGATAGCCCCTCCCTTTTGGACTTCCCTCCCATTTAGGTCAGCACTGTGCATTAGGTAGAGTTCCCTGTGCTATACAGTATGCTCAGTTGTCTATTTTATACATAGTATCAATAGTGTATATGTGTCAATCCCAGTCTCCCAATTCCTCCCACCCCACCCCTTTCCCCCTTGGTATCCGTACATTTGTTCTCTACGTATGTGTCTCTATTTCTCCTTTGCAAATAAGATCATCTATACCATTTTTCTAGATTCCACATATATGCGTTATTATACAATATTTGCTTTTCTCTTTCTGAGTTACTTCACTCTGTATGACACTCGCTAGGTCCATCCACGTCTCTACAGATGACCCAATTTCATTCCTTTTTATGGCTGAGTAATATTCCATTGTATATATGTACCACATCTTCTTATCCATTCCTCTGTTGATGGACATTTAAGTGGCTTCCATGTCCTGCCTATTGTAAATATTAGGACCATAAATTTCACCTTATAGATAAGGTGATATCTTTTCTCAGCTTTATATTTGTATTTCTTGTATCATGAAGAGTTTCTCCAAGTGTTGGTTTGCAGGGTAGTGGACAGCAACTTGGAATGACACAGACTGGAATACCAGTACTGGATCTGTCCGTAGCTAGCGATGGGACCTACAGAGACATATTCTCTTTGAGTCTCAGTTTCTCATTCCACAGTTTCCCTTGCTTCATAACCATAACCCTCCTCCCTCCATCAGAACAATCATTCCAATGCATTCAGTACAGGTGGCTTTACCGTCCTGTTATTAGGAAAGTCATCTTGTTTAACTATTTCATACTATGTGATGAATGACTGATAGTTTCTAGGGACATTTGTATTTTGTGAAGAAGATACTCACTAGCACAGGGGAAATTTCAGTTGGCAGATCTGGGGGCAGAGGGGTAAAATGAACTGATGCCTTAGAGTGCCCTTGCTTTATAGATGAGGGTATCAAGGCTCAGAGAAGGGGAGAGTGGCTCCCTTTGTCACACAGGAAGTCAGAGATAGAGCTGAGCATGGGGCCTGGGACTTCTGATTCCCACACTGTCTGGTATTCTTTCTATGCATTGAATGCAGGGGAAAGTTTTCCATGGGGTATGGGCCCGTGTCATATAAACTGTATGTCTGCATTGATACAACATGGAAAGAATGTCATAATTCCTCCTCCAACAATGGTCCCTTAGCATGTGCAGTCTTATTTTTTTTTTGTCAGCCATGTTAATTTGAGTCTTATTCAACCCAAACAATGAGTCACTCCTCTTGGGAATAATGAGAAAATGAGTGATCAGGGGTTTTCAAAAAGAGGGAGTCTGAGAGACCAGCAGCAGGAATAAGGGGATGGAATAAATTATATCATTCATTACATGGAAGCTTCTGGAGGCCAGAGACAGCCCCCCTTCCTGCCCCTGAGAGGAAGGATGGGCTGGATGAGTATAAGAAAGGCTGACAGCTTGATTTGACAGGAAGTTTTCAGGGGCAGAGCCTGAACTGTAAGCACTGAGTACTGGGAGGATGAGGGGAGAAAAAAAATCAGGGTAGTTGATATAAAAGCAACTCAGATTTTTTTCCACTTCAAGCTTCCAACTCCCTCTGTGACCCTGAGACCAGATGGGTCCTAACATGCAGGGGAGGCTGTTTCAATTAAAAATGGATTTGGCTGCATCTAATGAAGTCCCAAATAATAATGGCTTAGGGGCTTCCCTGGTGGTGCAGTGGTTGACAGTCCGCCTGCCGATGCAGGGGACATGGGTTCGTGCCCCGGTCCGGGAAGATCCCACGTGCCACAGAGCGGCTAGGCCCGTGAGCCATGGCCGCTGAGCCTGTGCGTCCGGAGCCTGTGCTCCACAACGGGAGAGGCCACAACAGTGAGAGGCCCGCGTACCGCAAAAAAAAAAAAATAATAATAATAATAATAATAATGATAATAATAGTAATGGCTTAAATGAAATAGAAGTTTCTTTATGTACCTCAGGGCTGAGCATCCAGGGGTCTCATGGGGGAGCCATGGCATCATGCTCCTTCTTTATTCTGTAAGATCTCAGCTCAAAACTTCCATTCTCAAAGTCACCTCATGATCCAAGATGGCTGCAGAAGTGTCAGCCATCAAGTCCAAGTTCCGGGAAACAGAAAATGTTATTGTTGGTAGTGGAGTGGTGGGAGAACTGACTCCCTAAGGAATCCTTTAGGCATTTTCCACTGGTATTTTCCAAAGTCTAGAACCTAGTCATACGGCCATACTTAGCTGCAAAGGAAACTGGGAATATAGTCTGTTAGTTGGACACATGGCAACCCCAACCGAAATTAGTGTACCGTTATGAAAAGCAAGTGGAAGATGATCATGAGATTGGCCTCTGTGGTCTCGGCCTCCGCTAGCATCAACTCTTCAGTTGTAAAACCAGGAAGGCATCAAGCATTTGGATTCAAAATCAAATACACCAGGCATGGCCTCACCATTCGTGCTGTTAGCAACAAAACAGAGCAAATTCATTGGCATCTTGATGAAAATTTAAGGAAGAAAGAACCTGAAAAATTTCTGTTGAACAAGGGGATAAAATGCTCTCTATCCTTCCTCCCGATGTTTCATCAGTGTTTTCTTTATATCATATATTTCCTCACCATTCTCTTTATTCTCTGAGAACTCTATATATGGATCTTCATAAGTTCACTCACAACCTTTTTTCTCCTATGAAGCCTCAAATTCTTCCACCACCGATCTTCTCACCTGGGCCACTTTTAGGAGCCTGACCTTTTTAGGTGAAGAGGGGCCCCTGCGTCTGCTCTCATCCAAGGTGTAGACTGCTCTCGTTTAAACCCTAAGGCTTTTACCACGTTGTTCAATAGGATTAATTTCATTTCTTACTAAGTCATCCCCCACCTTTCTTCTGAGCTGGTTTAATCATCAGCCTCCTCAACATCACATTTCTCACTGGGGGATTGCGAGTGGCCTCCCCACACTGTTGTACTGTAGGGTCAAATGTTTTGTCCATGTCATAGTCCCAAAGAACCAGAACTCTAGAGGGGCTCTCTAGTTCTAGTCAAAAGACAGCCAGTTTCCTCAAAAAGTTGAAAACAGAACTATCATATGATCCAGCCATCCCACCGCTGGGTATACATCCAAAAGAACTGAGATCACCATCTCAAAGAGAGATCTTCACTCCCATATTCACTGCAGCATTATTCGCAGTAGCCAAGATGTGGAAGCAGCCCAGGTGTCCATCAACGGATGAATGGAAAAGAAAGAGCCGTCTATCCCTACAATGGGATATGATTCAGCCTCAAAAGGAAGGACATTCTGACACATGTTATAATGTGGATGAATCTTGAGGACATTGTGTTAAGCGAAATAAGCCAGTCACAAAAGCACAAATACTGTGTGATTTATGTACTACTTATATGGGGTAAGTAGAGGAGACAAATTCATAGAGACAGGGAGTAGAATGGTGGTTGGTGGGAACAGGGGATGGTTGTTCATTGGATGTAGAGTTTCAGTTTTGCAAGTTGAAGAAGTTCTAGAGAGCTGTTGTACAACAGTATACAAGTCTATAAATGGTTAAGATGGTAAGTTTTATGTTATGTGTTGTTTTATCACACACACATGCACACAAACAGAATCATTCACCCAGGAGATGTGGGTTCAGGAAGATAAAGTGCAAGAAAGGCAGGTGTTGCTTTTAAGATGGAGAGAAGAAAAGGGAAATATGTAGTGATCAGTGAGCATCTATTCTCCTCTGGGTCTTGGGCTGAAAGCTTCATCTCACTCATGCTCATATTGACCTGGCGGGGCAGTTGTTACCTCCTTAATTTTATAGATGATTCATGCATTCACTCATTCGAGCAATCCTTATTTAATTTTTTTTTTTTTTTTTTTTTTGCGATACACGGGCCTCTCACTGTTGTGGCCTCTCTCGTTGCAGAGCACAGGCTCCGGACGCGCAGGCTCAGCGGCCATGGCTCACGGGCCCAGCCGCTCCGCGGCATGTGGGATCTTCCCGGACCGGGGCACGAACCCCTGTCCCCTGCATCGGCAGGTGGACTCTCAACCACTGCGCCACCAGGGAAGCCCCGAGCAATCCTTATTGATCATCTCTTATGTGCCAGGCATGCTCCTTGATGTAGGAGATGCAGCTATGAACAAGTCAGAGGGGAGAAAAAGGCTATACCCAGACTCATACGTGGTGTAATTTCAAGTCATGATTGATGAAGAGGAAGAAGAGGGGGAGAAGGGGGTAGGAAATGAGGAGGGTGCTCTTATACACACAGTGCCATCCTCCCAGGCTGCTCAGAGCAGGTGATGCTTTAAGTAGAAGACTTCTTAAAGAAGGAATGCAGGAGAGAGGTGAAGTAGCGTGCCCAAGAGGACCCAGCTAGTAAAAGACAGGACTAAGATTGAACCTCATTTTGGAAAACATTTTACTGTGAACGAATTCAAACAGTTACAAAAGTAGACAGAATAATAATAGGAGCCCCCATGGAGATGTCACTCAGCTTCAAAAATTACCAATTCCAGAACAATCTTGTTTCATCTGTACAACACCCTTCCCCCCACACATATTATTTTGAAGTAAAACTAAACAACTCATCGCTTATTTGTACATATTTTTTGAAACCATCATACCATCACCATACCTCAAGCAATTGCTTAATTTCATCAAATATCCAATCCATGTTCCAGTTTCTCATTATCTTATAAATTTAGAGTTAATATTTTTTGCAGTCTGTTTGAATCATGATCTAAATAAGGTCTTCACACTGTGATTGACTGGTGTGTCTTTCTTGGTGGCCAGCTATACATATCATAAAATTTACCTTTTTAACCAATATGTATATTCACATTGTTATGCAGCCATCACCACCATCATCTCCAGAACTTCTTCATCTTCCCAAACCGAAACTCTGTCCCCATTAACCACCCCGCCCAGCCCCTGGCGACCACCATTCTACTTTCTGTCTCCAAGTACCTCATTTAAACGGAATTGTACAACGTCTGTGCTACTGTGACTGGCTTATTTCACTCAGCGTACTGTCCTCAAGGTTCATGTCTGGAGGTTGGATAGTGCTGCTTCCTCATCCCACAAACCAGGTCCTGGCAGGAGAGAGGAGACACCCCCAAAAAAGGGTGACTGAAGAGGGTGTACTTGCTATTGGGGGCACAGGGTGAGGAGGGGACAGAGAATGGCCAGAAGGGAAGCAGGTGCCCGCCCCGGGCTGCAGGGCCAGGAGAGGGCGCTGCTACCCCCGAGGCTGCCGAGAGCTGGGCCGTGGTAGAGACACTCAGCCACTGCAGACCTGCTCCCAATGGGGCGGAGAACAAATTCTGGAACCTTCTATCCCGCCTCCCTCCAGACTCCTCTTCATGCTTCTCATTGGCCGAACCAAACTGGAAGCCAGAGATCAAACGAGAGGTCAGCCTTAGGGTCAGCTTCCTGGGGTTGTCCTTAGGGGTCGGCCTTCTTGGGGCCCAGAAAACGGACAGAGCTGGCGACCCGGAGGACAGCAGGGTGTATGGAAACAGAGAGGAAACTCAGCTGGCCACTGTCGATCAGAGTCTAGCTCAGGGCCCAGCACATAGCGGACACTCAAGAAAAATTTAAGTCTCCCTCAAATGATGAATAGAAGCCGCTGAGATGGAGAGAAAGAGGCTTCTTAAGGAGTCAGGAGGCCAGGCAAGTCTGAGCTGTGTCTCCTTGGGCGGCAGCTCCAAAGTGCTCCCAGTCTTGCTCAGTGGGGCCCCCGCAGTGAATCACTGATGCACAGATGCTTGGAGCTCATGATCGTGAAGCACGGCCGGGAATACAATGTAGGGCTTTCCCTCCCCTGGAGCTCCAGCAGGCTAATCAGTGCTGGGGAAGATGACATGGAGGAAAATGAAGTGAGTCCCCGAGGTCTGGCCTTAGGGGGACCTGGAAGCAGCAGCCGCTCAGCCCCTGGGAAATCCGTGCACCAGGCTGAGTCGGGAACAGCCCCTCAAGGAAGATTGATTAAGATGTCATGCTGTTGCCGGGCTGTCTAATCTGAATACTGCTTACTAAGGGAGACCCTCCGCTCTCTGCCTTGGCTGCCCTAATGCAGCGGGAGCTGGGGCCCTGAGGACCCAGCCGGATCCTCTGCTTCACCGGAAGGGCTTTAGAATTCTCATCCCAGAGCACCTCCCTGTGCAGATCAAGTGATGGAGCCACATGTCTTTTATCAAGATTTATTCTATAAATCCGAGGACACGCCATGGGGCCAGATGTGCCTGGTGCTGTTACCGACCTGGGTTCTTGGACTCTTTAATCAATAGAAATTGATAGGAGGCCGGATAAGAAATTCAGGCAAGGCTTTACTGGGGCTCGTGCTGTAGCGGGAGGGACGAAAACAAGTAACAGGTTCCCTTGCTCACTCCCTGAAGGGAGATGAGCTGGTTCCTTAAATGGGGTGAGGCTGGGGGTGGACTAGTGGGTCCGGCCTGAGGGGTGGCTTAGGGGGTCTGCCCCCTGCCTCCACCTGCGTGGTGCTGTGTGCACGGATTGTGCACGGGACCCTGCTTTGGCTCCCGGCACCTTGGAAGTGGCATTTGGGTTTTGGCCTTCTGGTGCCTTGTTTGTAATTTGCCCCAACTGTCCATGTGTGCGGTTATTTTTAGTCCCTATTAGTTTCTTTGTATTCTGTTGCTTGAAGAGATGTTTGTCCAGGTGCAAGCCCTGCAGCAAAGGGGCCCAGGCCCCAGCCTCTCTCAGTGTGAATTCCAGCCACACCTCTTACCAACTACAGGGCCTTGGACAGATGTTCTCTAGGGGCTGTACTTCAGTTTCCCTCCCTGTAAGACAGATTTTTATAAGCCATGAGTGAATTAGGGCAGGGTGCCTGGCCTATATTCAGTGCTTAGAAAGTGTTAGCCCTCCCCTTTCTTACCTCCCAGTCCCCAGAAGTCTCCCCAGACCCTGGACCCTGTGCCCCTGGGCTTCCCAGACTCCCATTTCCCACTGTACCCAGCAGCCCTGTCTCAGCTGCCTTTCTCTTTGCTGTCTTGTTACTTGCCTGTCTCCCCGCCAAGCTCTGTGCTCCTCAAAGACAGATCTGCTTTCTCATCTCTCTCCTCCAGCCCAGCACAGCCTGGGAGGGTGGAGGCTCCAGAAGGTTCTCCAGGATATGAGCTCTGCTCACGGGTCTGAGCGGAGGCTGTGTGGGGCTGCTCCGGGTCATGCTTTCTGTCTTGCTGCTCTGTCTTCCACTCCACCCCTTTGTTCAGTCATTCCTTCATTCCACAGAGGTTCACCTAGCATCTCCGAGGTGCCGGGGAGCAGAGAAGAGGAGAAGGAACTCCTGGGGGAGAGAGAGATGGCCCTGTAAACAGGCTATCCCCCTGCAGTGGGCCGTGGGGGGCAGGAGGGGGGTCCGACCCCACTGGGGTTCAGGGAGGAGCTCCCCAGGGAGAGCCCAGGACAGGCTGAGAACCCAGTCTCAGAGCTGAAGGGAACTCGGAGGCTGTGCCCTGTGACCGTCCAGGAGGCAGGGGAGGGACCTGAGAACCAGAGACGTGCGGTGACCAGAGTGTGGGTCTTGTGCCTTCCTGTCCAGGGCTGTGTCCTATCGGCCAAGACACAGTCTGTCAGAGATGCTGGCAGGAGAGATATGGAGTTCAAAGAGCTGCTTGCAGAGGCCTCCAGAAGAGACAGCTGTTCTCACCCTCCCTGGGGCTGCCGGGTGCGTGGCGGGGGGCGGTCTCTGACCCACTGTCTAACTGTGTCCTCCTAAGAATCCACTTTCATATTTAGACCGCTATAGGGTCTACATAACATCTAAATATCTAAATATCTTCACTTTCAAAAAGAACTGACGGGGAGCCTGATTCCTCCCCCTCCATTTTTGTTTCTCAAGATGGCTTTGGCTATTCGAGGTCTTTTGTGTTTCCATACAAATTGTAAAAATTTTTGTTCTAGTTCTGTGAAAAATGCCATTGGTAATTTGACAGGGATTGCATTGAATCTGTAGATTGCTTTGGGTAGTATAGTCATTTTCACAATGTTGATTCTTCCAATCCAAGAACATGGTATATCTCGCCATCTGTTTGTGTTGCCTGGCTTTCTTGCATTGGTATCTTATATTTTCTACATACAGGTCTTTTGCCTCCTTAGGTAGGTTTATTCCTAGGTATTTTATTCTTTTTGTTGCAGTGGTAAATGGGATTGTTTCCTTAATTTCTCTTTCTGATCTTTCGCTGTTAGTGTATAGGAATGCAAGAGATTTCTGTGCATTAATTTTGTATCCTTCAACTTTACTAAATTCATTGATTAGCTCTAGTGGATTTCTGGTGACATCTTTAGGATTTTCTATGTAGAGTATCATGTCATCTGCAAACAGTGACAGTTTTACTTCTTCTTTTCCAATTTGTATTCCTTTTATTTCTTTTTCTTCTCTGATTGCCATGGCTAGGACTTCCAAAACTATGTTGAATAACAGTGGTGACAGTGAGCAACCTTGTCTTGTTCCTGATCTTAAAGGAAATGCTTTCAGTTTTTCACCATTGAGAATGATGTTTGTTGTGCGTTTGTTGTATATGGCCTTTATTATGTTGAGGTATATTCCCTCAATGCCTACCTTCTGGAGAGTATTTTATCATAAATCGGTGTTGAATTTTATCGAAAGCTTTTTCTACATCTAAAAATTGGTACAGACGATCTAATTTACAAAGCAGAAATAGAGACACAGATGTAGAGAACAAACATATGAATACCAAGGGGGAAGGGGGGGGTGGGATGAATTGGGAGATTGGGATTGACATATACAGACTATTGATACTATGTATAAAATAGATAACTAATGAGGACCTTCTGTATAGTAGAGGGAGCTCTACTCAATGCTCTTTGGTGACCTAAATGAGAAGGAAATCCAAAAAAGAGGTGATATATGTATACATATAGCTGATTCACTTTGCTGTACGGTATAAACTAACACAATATTGTAAAGCAACTATACTCCACTAAAAATTTTTAAAAAAACCTCACAGTCTGAGAAATAAACTTCTGATAGTGTAATATTATATAGGGAAGTGAACTTGAATAAAACGTAATTTCCTGAGTTGCCAGGGATTATTGTCAGGTTCTCAATTTCCTGTCTGTTTTCCATCCACTGTGTGCTCAGTGTTGTCTCAGTCCGTCCAGGTGGCTAAAATAAAATCCCACAAACTGGGGTCTTATAAACAGCATAAATTTATTTCTCACAGTTCTGGAAGTCTGAGATCAGGGTGCCAGCATGGTTGGGTTCTGAAAGGCGGGGCATCTTCTTCTGGGTTACAGACAGCTGACTCCTTGTTGTGTCCTCACATGGCAGAAGGGAGCTCTGTGGCGTCCGTTTACGAGGCCACTAATCCCATTCATGGGGGCTCCACCCTCATGACTTAAGCACTTCTCAAAGGCCCCACCTCCTAATACTGTCACATGGAGCATTAGGATTTCAACATATGAAATTTGGGGGGACACAAATGTTCAGACCATAGCAAGTGGCTTAGAGGCTGCGTGGCTTCCTCTAGGTATTTCCCACCTCTTGTTTCTGGATGGAACTTTAAAGTTTTCAAAGTATTTCCTTGTGTGTGCTCTTGTTTGAGTCTCCTGACAACCATACCAGGGATAAAGAAGAGGATAGCATTTTACAGATCAGGAAACTGAAGTTTTTATGCATCTGCTCAAGGTCACAGAGCTAGGGTGAAGGGCAGAGGGTGGCTTTACTCCTACCTCCCTGCTCCCTGTGGAATGGAAAGAACACAGCATATACCTCTATATTACCCCAGATTCCACCTGCTTGTGCCTGGACATCAACCCAGAGGTGCCCCCACAGTAAAATCCAAAAATTAAGTTCAGGGATCCAAAATATAAACTGGGAAAACTTGGGGGCTTATCTTCAGAGTGAATGTAAAGAAATAAAATCATTAAGCTATTGTTTGGTTCTGTTGCGTTCGTAACAGTTTTAGGGACCACTTTAGGAAGAAGCATGCTATGGGTGCTTTGTGGGACACTAGAAATAGCTGTTGCTACTGAGAGGAAAGAGGCTAAACATGTATTGAGTATCTATTCTGTGTCAGGCTAGAGACTTTCCAGATAGTGCCTGAAACCCAGGATAATAAAATATCCTTAAAAATATGCCCAGTGCCTAACCAAGCCTGGCATAGTAGCTACTATGAAACATTTTAAATAACAATTTTTTCCCTGCTTCTAAAAATTGACATATGTTTATTTCCGTAAGTTTGGAAAATACAAAAAATAAAGAAACAAAAACACATGGAATTCCACCATTAGGAGATGTTCACTTTCAACATTTTGACGTTCATCCTTATGGAACCAGACTTTTTTCAACTTGAGATCATATTGTGTATGAGATTTACTAGTATCTCCCATTCAACCTTGCACTGTCATCATATTATTTTATTGGGGCAGGAGAGCGTGTTGGTTAAGATTGTGGATTCTGGAGCTAGCCTCTCAGGCCACTTACTAGCTGTGGGTAAATTGACTTAATCCCTCTGTGCCTCCATTGCCTCAAATGAAAAGCAGTAAGCATAGCACCTGTCATATATTTGTAGGAGGAACTGAACCAAATATGTAATGTGTTTAAAACAGGGATTGGCATACAAGTCCTCACTAAATATTGGATAGTATTATTATTTTGGGTAAAATTATTTAAGCCCCACATGCTACTAAATTTATGCTGGGCATTTTTCAAGGCCTTTTCACACATGT
Organism: Mesoplodon mirus; assembly: GCF_964341445.2. NCBI lineage: Eukaryota > Metazoa > Chordata > Mammalia > Artiodactyla > Ziphiidae > Mesoplodon > Mesoplodon mirus. Next base: position 159,851,144 of record NC_138977.1, read on the forward strand.
TGTTACATTTAATTTGTGTAATGATGCCAAGAAATCGGTATTGTCTCCCATTTTGCAGATGTTGAAACTGAGACTTGGAGCAGACAAGTCACTGTCTAAGTCGTACAGTGATTGGCACAGGCGAGATTCCAGCTGCTTTGGGTCCAATAGGACCCTGAAGCCCCTGGTCTGTTCTCAGACCGCCCCATGCCCGATCTTAGCTCTGAGCAACCCAGATCGGTGCAATAGATGATATTATTGATTTGTCTGGCATTGATTGTTGCTGCTTCCTGGGGTGGGGTGTGCGGAAAGGGAGACCTTTTCAGTCCATATGTAACCCACGCTCCACCCCATATTATTTCAAACCAGCAGCCACCTCTTCTGCAGTTTTCTTAAGCAGCTGGACTGGGATTCCCCCTGAGCACCAGTCCCTTACCCAGTGCCTGGCAGATGCCCAGCACTCCATAAATGTGCACACAACTGAGCTGAAAGCAAGTCTTAAAAATAAACATTGGGGCTTCCCTGGTGGCGCAGTGGTTGAGAGTCCACCTGCCGGTGCAGGGGACATGGGTTCTTGCGCCAGTCCGGGAAGATCCCACATGCTGCGGAGTGGCTGGGCCCGTGAGCCATGGCCACTGAGCCTGCGCGTCCAGAGCCTGTGCTCTGCAACAGGAGAGGCCACAACAGTGAGAGGCCCGTGTACCACAAAAATAAATAAATAAATAAAAATAAAATAAAATAAAATAAACATTGGTGAACAGGAGGTTCTTGGGATTGAAACCAAAACATAAGAAGGACAAAGAAGGGAAATGGGGTCTTTAGTTTGGAGAAGACTTGGAGGACATCATCCTCAAGGAGCTGTGGGTGGAAGAAGGTCTCATGGTGAATTGGGGAAAGCCTAGGTCTGGGGTCAGGACACCCTGTGTCCCAAGCCCTAGGTGACCTCAGCCTCATCTGTAAGAGGGGGATGGTGCTGTCTACCTCATGATGCTGCTGTGAGGACCCCACGAGAGAATGTGCTAAGAGTGGCTGTATGTGCTAGGCACATTTTTAGACTTTAAGAGCAGAGGTCTGGTCTACTGTGTTCTAGAAATTGGTATCCTTAATTTCTAGAAGAGTATTGGGCACCCAGCAGGTGTGGTGCATGTTACTGTATAAATGAATACTCAGTAGACAAATGTGAGTTCTTCCTTCCGTGTCATTCTATACAGGCCCCAGAGGGAAGTTACGAGGAGGTGGGGAGGGAATGGGGGGTTGCCGGGGTGGGGGGGAGAATTTCAGGATGAGAGAGAAGTGGTGTGGGCAGTGGCAAAGGATGTAGGAATTGGGACCAGCATACCAGAGTTCCAATTCCTACTCCACTACCTGCTTGCTCTGCAGCCTTATGCAAATTGCCTCATCTCTTGGGGCCTCAGTCTCCTCATTAGCAATGAGAGTCCTTAACTCATAGTGTTGTTGTAAGAATATAAGAGCTTTAAACCTGTAAAACACTTAGAGCCTGGCACAGAGGAAGCACCCAGTTAACATAAATCATCATCGTCATCAGAACACTTTATATAATTGGCAGAAGGAAGCCTCATTAGTTAGATATTGTTGAGTAATAAACCACTTCCAAAGCTTACTGATTAAAACCATTACTGTTTCATTTGTTCACCTATATTGGTGCGGAGTTTGGATTGGCTTGACAGGTAGTTTTTTTGCTTATCTCACCTGGGTCATTCATGTGGCCATGCTCATCAGACAGTTTGACTGGGGTTGGGTAGTCTAAGATGGCCTCAAACCTGGTGGTTGGCTCCAGCCAGCAGTCAGCTGTTCTGTTCAGGTAGGATGCTCATCTCTGCTCCATGAGGCTTCTCATCCTCCAGGAGGCTAGCTCAAGCTTCTGCACCTGGTGGTCTCAAGGCAGCGTTCCAAAAGAGAGAGTGCAGGTGCTTTAAGAGCTTCATAGGCCCAGGCTCAGAAAACCCACAACGGTCACTTCTGCCCCTCTCTATTGCTCCAACCATGTGACAAGGCAGAGGAATCACATTACAAATGCATATGCACACAGAGGAGGGAGGGATTCTTTTGACCAGCTTTGCAAACAGTCCTCCACAGAAGCAGCTAACATTTTTGAGGCCAGGTGCATTGGCTTCCATAGCCATTATCCACACAGCAAAATTAGCTTCGAGGACTTCACTCTACTAGGAATATTCCAGCCACGTCTGCAGATCCCTTAAAATGACTGAGATGGTGGGATCCAGGCTGCAGACTAGGAGCTGGGAGGAGGGCACTAGGGCTTTTTCTGTCACTGAGAAATGCAGGATTTGAAGAAAACGCAGAATAGCCAACTGAGTTACAGATGAGAGGTAAGATTTCTTTTGAGGGGTCAGATGACAAAGTCATGTTGATTTTGTTGGTGAGAAACATGTTAATATCAGCAGAGGTGTGTAGTTCTCCCTAGGCTCTAAGGAAGTGAGAGGTGCATGGTTTTTGAGGGGCCTGAATTGACAGGGGGAATAGAATGACCTAGCCACAATCTGTCTTGCGGGAGCTCTTGGTGAGGTTACTTTCTGATGTCCTGGCCACATAGTTAGTTTACCACATAGTTACATAGTTACATGGGTACTTTGGACACAGCACTTCTTCCACAAGCTCATTGCTCCAGCCTCTGTACTTCTGAAGCCAGCAAGTTCAGGGTTAAAAAATGAGATGCAGTCCTGGGTAGGATGGAGTTGTTAGCAGACAACCACTCCTGCCAAGAACAATGAGAAAGTCTGTTTTATATAAAATATAAAAGTTATCCGTTTAAATCCTCAGGGAGCAGCTGAAACAGTGAGAACTAGAGGGAGCCAGGTTCTGGAGAGGGGAGAACGGTGGAGGGCCAGCTGCTGCTTTTTCTCTGGGGTCTTTTGTGACCTGGGGGCAAGGCCATGAGCCCAGGCCTGGCACAGTGGATGCTGCTGCTAGGTACAGAGAGATGCCCACTCATGGGGCCAGATAGACAGAATTAGAGATGGGGGTAGGGGAGTCAAATACCCGGTTCATTTTCTCCTCCAGACATTTGCCAGATTCTAAAGCTGTGCAGGGTGGGGAGTAGATAAACCAATAAGAAAGGCTTTGAACAATAGAGCAGAGTTTTTCATAGTCTGGTTGCTCAGGAGAAAAGGATCCCCATTCAGGCTTTGCCAGGGAAAGGACCCATTGAGCATGCTGCTGGGCTGCTGTAGGTATTTGAGCTTATGGCTCCCTTGCAGCCATAGGGGAGCTTCCAGCAGGGGGGATGACTGTGTGTTTAGGAAGACCATTTTGGACTCAGTGTGGAGAAAAGATTGGAGGGGAGAGAACAGTGGAGACAGGATGGTGTGAAGATGCTGCCTGGTTGTGGACAATGACTGAGGGGCTGCATGATGACTGGTTTGGTCTATTTCTTTCATGAACGAATGAAGCAGATAAACATGAGCAGACAGAGGAAGGCATGCTACTTGATGAATGGGCCGTCTGTCTCAACAGCAAACTTGGGAAGATTAAGGTGAAGCCAAGCCGAAAGGGGCGTCATTTGTCTTAAATGATAAGAAAGAGAAGAAAAGTGACATTATATTGTGAAAGGGATTTGACAGGTTTTTACAGTGAGAAAGAAGAATTTGTCTTGATCCATGTGATATTTAGCAGTATTGAAACTGGGGATAATCTAAATTAAGTTTAAAAAATAAAGCAGTTATCAGAGACTTGGGGATGAATCAGTTCATCTATCTCATTTGAGGAAACTGAAGCCCAGGGAGAAAAATGGCTTGCTTAGGGGACCCAGTAAATGGATTACAAAACCCCCCTAATATCTTATTTACTTGTGGGGACTTGCTCTATTTCCAAGATTATGATTACTTCTTGCAAATGTTCCACGTGTGTTTGAAAATAAAATGTATTTAGTTATTATTACTTTCAGACTCCTATGTATATCATTGTATCAAGCTTGTTAACTGTGTTCTTCAAATGTGATTTGTCCTGACTGGTGTTTTTGTATGCTTGATCTGTCAAGGTCTGAGGAAGATGGGTTTAAATATCCAACTATTGTGTAGATTTAGCAATTTCTCTTTCTAATTTTCTTAATTTTTGCTTTGTGTATTTTGAGGCTATATTATTCAATGCATTTAAGTCTAATATTTTTTTTTTTTTTTTTTTTTTTGCGGTATGCGGGCCTCTCACTGTTGTGGCCTCTCCCGTTGCAGAGCACAGGCTCCGGATGCGCAGGCCCAGCGGCCATGGCTCACGGGCCCAGCCGCTCCGCGGCATATGGGATCCTCCCAGACCGGGGCACGAACCCGTATCCCCTGCATCGGCAGGCGGACTCTCAACCACTGCGCCACCAGGGAGGCCCAAGTCTAATATTTTTCTATCATGCTATCAATCTTTGTTTTACAATTAGGTAGTGACCCTCTTTATCCTTAATAACATTTTGCGTTTTCAGGTCTATCTTGTTTAATGTTAAATAGCTATATTGAGTTTCTTTTGGTGGTTAGTATTTGCTTGGTACAACTTTTCCTATTCTTTTAAAAGTCAATCTTTCTCTGTCCATATATTTTAGGTGTGTCTCTGGTAACAGCATGTAGCTTTATTTTAGAAATCCAATAGATGATCCCTGATCTCTAATGGAGAGTTTAGTCCATTTATAATTATTATAATAACTGATCTATACATTTGATTTCCATCATCTTGTTTTGTGCCTATTATTTACCCTGTCTTTGCTATGATTCTTATTTTTCTCCTTTCTTGCTTTCTGTAAAACTGATGGTTTTCTTTATTTCACATTTTACCCCAGGTATACGTTGTATTTCTACTCTTTTAGTGACTACTCTTTAATGTTTCAGTGTGCCTCCTTGGATTAATATCTCTATCTTCCACCTGTACACAGGATCTTAGAAGACTTTAATTATGATATATCTTTTTGCATCTTTCATATTGTCCAATAATATATTTCCACTCTGTTTTTATACATCTCAAATTAGTCATTATTAGTTTACATAGTCATTACTTGTTTAGATTTACCAATTTCTTTGCCTACCATTCCTTCTTGTATTTTATGTTTTCCTTTTGGGTTCAGTTTAGTTCTCCCAGGAGCCTATTGATTGCTAGCATTTTATCGGCAGGGCATCTTGGCGGTTAACCTTCTCAGTTTTTGCCTGGAACTGTCTGTATTTTGTTGTCACTATTGAGTGATCATGTAGCTGGACATAGAATTCTAGATCCTCGGTTATTTCTTCTTGACAATATGACGATGTTATTCCATTGCCTTCTGGCTTCTGTCAAAACACCTGCTATTGGTGTCATTGCTGTATATGTTTAGGTAATCTGTCACTTTCTCCCTCTGGTTGCCTTTGGGATCTTCTCTGTCTCTTGGGATTATGAAGTTCTGCTATAAGACATATTTACTTTTCTCTATCCCACTTGGAACTAATAATTCTTGAATCTGAGAATTTATATTTTTCAGTATTTCTGTAAAATTCTGTCATTATATATTTGACTATTACCCTCCTTCCTTTTTCCTTTCTTTCCTTCTGGAACTCATATTAGTATTGTTGGACTACCTTATTTTTCCTCAGCTCATAACCTCTCTTTCATGTTTTCTAAGTCTATCTCTCTAAGTAACATTCTAGTTAATTTCCTCAGATGAATCTTCAAGTTGCTCTATTTTTCTGCAGCAGGAAGTCTCTGTATTCAGACTATTGGGGTTCAAATTTAGACCCTGTGATCTTTCTGTACGTCAGTGTTATCATCTTTAAAGTGGAAGTTACAATAACACCTAACTACCTAAAATTATTTTGAGGTTAAATGAGTCAATATATTAAAAAATACTCTTAGAGCAGTACCTGACCCATAATAAGTGCTATATAAAAGTTAGACGTTATTTTTAGGATCTACTTTATGGTCTCTGTCCAATAGTTCTACTATTTGATGTTCTTGGGGAACTTAACTCTGCTGATTATGTCTTAGGTCTCCATTCATGAAAAAATTGCTTTCTTGGGTGTTCTGTAATCTTGGTCTGTGGGGCTTTACTGGTGTGAGTCCTGTGTGTCTCAGCTTCAGCCATAACAGTATTATAGGCTCAACGATATCAGGGGCATTATTGGCCCAGGAATTTCTGGAATATCACTGGCCTGTGGGTGTTAGGAATATTAGGAGAATAATAACTAGAGTTTCACTGGCTCAGAAAACCTTCTTCTGTTTATTTACTGACTGGAGATTTGTGGGCCATTTGGACGGTATGAGTTCAACCCCACATTCCCATGAGATACGGGCCTGTGGTCACATGTTCTCAAGGGAGATATTTTTTCCCATCTAGAGCTCTGGCTGAGAAAGACAAGCATTCCTGTGATCTTTTGTGCTAAAGGTAGAATTTCTCCATCTGATCTATTCTTTTGCTGAGGGACCATTCCTTCAAGGGTCCTAGCTTATGTGGTGGTCTCAGTTCCAGGGTCATGACTGTCTCTGCATAAGTGTTAAATCCCATTCCCCTAATTTACAGAGAACAGCACAGCGTTCCCAGGGCAGCATCTTTCAGGTAGATTTCCTGGCTTGTGAGTTCAACCCTTCATGTAGAAGATGCTTTAAGTGCTTTATCCAGCAGGAAGTTATCCCATTTGCCATACTGGGGGAGACCAAAGTTTTCCTTGGTCTTCTTCACAACTTCACAACCTCACACCTTGCACGGAGCCCAGATCAAGCTTGGACTCAAGAAATATTTGTCAAATGGACAGACTGGATGACTGGACGCCTAAGAGCTCAGGCCTTGGCCCAGTTCAGAGCCTTGGCCACCACTTGGAACCACATCTCCATCCGCTCAGGAGTCTGGTCCTAAGCACAGGAGACCATGCCTGGAAGCAGGACAGCAGGAACTTAATTGGAGGGTATGATATTCTTCCTGAGGTCAGTTAACACACGTTTCTTGTTCAACCTGATGCTCTCCATGCCCCGAGCACAGCAGTAACTAAGGTAGCCATTGCCTTACAGGACAGTGAATGCGTGTCTCGCTGGGCACTCGGAGGTCAGAGTGCACGTGATCACCTGGGGGTCTTGTCAACAAGCAGTCAAGGCAGTAGGTATGGGTCTGATTCTGTGTTTCCAGCAAGTTCCAGTGATCACAAATTGATCCTGTGGAAACATGAGAGCAAGACTCCCGTCAATGCCGGCAAAGCGGAGAAGACGTGAGCTCAGGCCTCAGGGTTAAACAAACGGGTCGAATCCAAATCCCGCGTGGCTCTTTCCCCCCATTCCAGATTGTTTCTCACTTCTGTGAGCCTTGGCTCCCTCTCTGCAAAACGCTTTCCTTATAGAGCTGCTGGGTGGAAAAAAATAACAACCTTGAATAACAGCAGTCATGAGTCTAGAGCTTCTCTATGCCAAGCACTGCTTTCAGCATTCATGGGTATTAACTCAGTCATCACAGCAATCATATACGCACACAATTACTAACTCTGTCTTACATCTGGGAAAATGACAGCACTGTCACCCAGGGCCACAGCTCTGATCATCCAGCCAGAAAGTGGGGAGCTAGATTTGAACCTAGGTGGTCTAGGTCCAAATGCAGGCTATTAAGCCAACACTGTGCTGCCTCCCAGGCTATGAGAAGATGCTTTGCATGGTCTTTGGCCCACAAACATGGTTGTACAACAGTGGCCATTAGCATTATTATTATAAATGTATTATTATTACTACTACTGTTATTGTTATTGTTATTATTTACAAGTAAATCCTGTTCCCAGGCCCTAGGATCTCATGGCCCGGGACCCCCAGATCCACATATGGAAGGAATGCTTGCTTCTCCCAGCCTGACTGCAGAAGTGACATAGGAGATGAGGATGAGGAGAGAATTTGGGAGGTTGGGTGGCTGAGATGTGACAGGTGATTTGAAACTAAGGCATGGGCAAGGCATGTGCCAGTGATTGGTGTGGCTGGGATGAGCATTCACAGAGCAGCAGCAGGACACAGAGCAAAGGCTGATTGGACCAGATCACAGAGGACACAGGAGGCCAGATGAGGAAGAGAGGAATACTCCTGTAGGAAATGAAGAGCTAAGAAAGTTCTTGTGTAGGAAAGTGGCAAATGATTTTTTTTTTAAAGTTCAATTCTGTGTTGAGTTTTCCCATAAAAGGAAACTTGCTGAAAATTTTGAATTGATGACATTTGGACAGAAAGATAATAAAGACAGTGGTGGAGTGGAAAGGATCAATACATTTGAATGATGCCTGATTTTTAAGAAGAGCAGCTGACACTTCCTGTGTGCTCACTAGGTGCCAGGCACTCATTCCTATTTAGTCTTTTAATCTCCACAGCCACCCTGTGGAGTCCTGTGCTTTATTTAATTAAAAAGAAATTTTTAATTGAAGTATAGTTTATTTGCAATGTTGTGTTAATTACTGCTATACAGCAAAGTGATTCAGTTGAACATATATATACCTTCTTTTTTTAATATTCTTTTCCACTATGGTTTATCATAGGATATTGAATATAGTTCTCTGTGCTATACAGTAGGCCTTGTTGTTTATCCATTCCATATATAAAAGCTTACATCTGCTAACCCAAACCTCCCACTCCATCCCTCTCTTATCCCCCTCCCCCTTAGCAACCACCAGTCTGTTCTCTATGTCCCTGAGTCTATTTCTGTTTCATAGATAGGTTCTTTTCTGTCATATTTTAGATTCCACATATAAGTGATATCATATGGTATTTGTCTTTCTGACTCACTTCACTTCGTATGATAATCTTTAGATCCATCCATGTTGCTGCAAGTGGCATTATTTTATGCTTTTTATGGCTGAGTAATATTCCATTGTATATATGTACCACATCTTTATCCATTCAGCTGTTGATGGACATTTAGGTTGTTTCCATGTCTTGGCTGTTGCAAAGAGTGCTGCTATGAACATAGAGGGTGCATGTATCTTTTGAATTATAGTTTTGTCTGGATATATGCCCAGGAGTGGGATTGCTGGATCATATGGTAATTCTGTTTTTAGTTTTCTGAGGAACTTCCATACTGTTTTCCAGAGTGGCTGCACCAACTTACATTCCCATCAACAGTGTAGGAGGGTGCCCTTTTCTCCACACCCTCTCCAGCATTTGTCATTTGTAGACTTCTGTTTGATTATCCCTTCTTACAGATGAGGAAACTGAGGCATGGAGTGGTTAAGTGGTGGCTCAGGTGGCGAGGGGTTGGTTCTGGAGTCCACTTTCAACCCATATACCAGCTGACCTCTCCAGTTTTAAAAGAAAGAGGGGGAGGCGGGCCTGGCTCCCTGTCCTCCTCTGCTGCCCCTTTCTCTCCCCTCTCCTTCTCCTCTGACCTCCTCCTCCCACCCCTCCCCACCGCGGCCACATCACCAGGATACGGTGTTTTGGCTTTTCTCTGTCCTGAAGGGGGCTGACCTCCATGCCTCCCAGGGCTGCCTGAGCACCAGCCTCAAGAATGGGTCCTCCATATGGGTCCAGGCCAGAGAGGACCTTGCTGCTGCTCCGTCCTGTTTCCCACAAGCGCCTAAGCACTGCAGGGAGGAGCCACTGTAGGACAGGACGAAAACAGCCCCTGCCTCAGACAGCCCTCTACCCCCTTCTTTCCTGCAGCAGACATTTAACGAGTCTGGGCTGGCCGAGTGCTGGTGTTGGGGACACAGCGTTGAGCAAGGCAGCGCCAGCCCTCAGGGACTCTGGTCACATGAGCAAGTAATTGGAGTGTAGCCTGATGTGATGGATGCTCGTCGGGAGAGTAGAGGTCAGGGAGGTTCCCGCCCGCGACAGATGGAGGATATGAGGGTGGGAATGGGAGGAGGCAGGCAGGAACTGCCATTCAAAGAGGCTGGAGAAGTAGAAAAAGCCCCAGTCACAAAGTGCTGGGAATGGTAGCCTCGGGAATTTGGATCTCCTCCCAGAATCAGTAGGGAGCCATCCGGAGTTTTTCAGTGGGGCAGTAACAACATATATTTGTATTCTGCGAAGTGAATTTTAAAGAACACTTTAAAAAAGCGTTTTCATGTGCCTCACTGCATCTGATCCTTCCTCCGCCCTCTGTGAGAGAGGAGGGCAGGTCCGACAATCTCCATTTTACAGATGGGAAAACTGAGCAGCTGAAGGACTAAAGGTCTCAAGAACGTGCTGGGTTGCTTATGATCCATGCAGCAAACCCAAGCTCTTCTCACCCCAGGGCTCCTGATCCCTGGTTTGTGGAGTAGCTCTTCTAAAAGGAAACTTATCTACAAAAGCTGTAGGGCAGAGATCAAGATGGTAACATTTAACAATAATGATAATGATATGTGTGCCATTTATTGAGTGCTCTGCTTTATGCCAGGAGGAGCTGGGCTGCGTGTCATCATTAATGCATCATCTATACCAATCTATGAACTAGTGATATTCTCATCTTGCAGCAAAGGAAACTGAGGTTCCAAAGAGTTACTCTCTATCTGGTGGCAGATATGGGAGTTAAATGCTGCGCTTCGATGGTTGGATTCTCTAAAGGAGCCCAGCTTCACTGCTCATGCGGGGGCTCCATAAATGGACCAAGGACGGAAGGTGCTAGAGTGAAAATGATACCCTCTCTGCTCTACGGGGCGTTCAGTCAAGTCCTGTGGGCGTGGTCCACGTGCCTGTGTAGACAGGTGGCCACTGGGCTAATTCCTGGCAACTTACTAAGTTACACCTGCCGTCCCGACCGGGAGGATGGGCTGAAATCCAAATACTGTGCAGAAATGAGGCCCTGTGAAGAGGCAGGTGTTAGAAAGAGCTGAGTGTTTGGGAGTCATGTGGCAACTCTCTCTAAATTCACTGAGTGCATATACAGTCACATGGCTTCTGATCTAGCTTTCTGTATGGTTTTGCACAATTGGACTTCCCAGCCTCAGTCTCCCTTCCTCTAGGTGCTCTGTAAATTCTCTTGAATAAATGAATAGAGGGAGGAAATGACATCGAAAACAAGGACAACACAGGGTGGTGAATTCTGTGTTAAAGCCCAAAGGAAGAGGCCTAGTCCGGCCAGGGGATGAGTGGGTGGATGGGGGGAGCAGGCGTGCATAATCAGAGAAGACTTCCTGGAGGAGGTGGATAAGAGGAAGCCTCCTGCAGAGAGAGTGGAGCAGGGTCATCTTAGGAGCAGGGGAGGCCTTCTGTGTTAGGATGGAGAGAATAAGGGCAAAGCCAGAGCATGGTGTCTGGAGAGTGGACTCAGGGTCAAAATGGGCAGGTTTTTAGTTCTGCTTGGCCTCTTAGGAGCTGCATAACCTCAGGGTAAATAGCTCTTTGCTCCTAAGTCTTTTTTCTCCTCCATGAAGTGAGAATCCTGGTCAATAATTCTATCTCTCCATTGGGAGATTAACAGTGGAAAATCTTCACCAATGTGAGGGTGTGTTCCTCTACGCAGGAGACCAAATATGCCTCCTCCTGGAAACCCTCTTAGAGCCGCTTCTGTTTTTCTCCTTCCTTTGCCCTGGCTACAAACCACCGAGGTCATGGGAACACACCAGCCAAGTGCCTGGATGGTGAGGCCCTGGGGGTTCATTGTTGGGTGTTACCAGCTCAGTCCCAGACTCTGGGAATGTCTTTTCAGCTGGGCCTGACAGAGACGGATTCCAGTGACCTGTGAAATCCTGGGCATCACGCTTTCATCCTAGTCTCCTTGGAACAGACCCGGGAGAACAGATCTCACTTCATTGCGAGGATGCCAGTCGGGCTGAACTGTTTGCTCACTAAGCACGAGGCATTGATGCCATCCTGCCCAGGGCAGTCCCCCATCCCCCTTTCCTTCCTTTGTCCCCTCCCCACCTCTCTCCTTCCACCTATGCATTTCAACATTTTTTGGAGCATCTCCCAGGCCTGGACCCAGCACCATGAATGGCAAGTTTGAATCTAAACGTGGTCCCTGCCCTCAGGGGACTCACGTGCTCCCAGGGGAGACGGAAACTGGAGCTGATTGTACCCCTGTTGGAAGGGTGACCCCGGCTCTGGAGGAGCAGTCTGACCTCCTCAGGTGGTCTGGGCTTGGGGGGCTCTTACTCCGTGCACCCCATTACAAAGCTGCCACACCTGTCCACACAATGTGACACTGGGGATGGGCCACTCAGATATGTATGTGCTGATTAAAATGATTAAATTTGTCTATTATTTCACAGTTTATGAAATCTCAGTGTTTTGACTCTCGGGTAGCCCTAGGAGGTGGTCAACTGAAAAAAAAAATAGCTCGGAGAAATTTGAAGGTGGTTTGAGCTAACACTTGAAGCCAGAGTCAGTCTGAGATGATAGAAAGGAGAGCTCGGGATGGGACCAGGGTGTCAAGGGTTGGCCCCGTAGAGCCTTTGAGACTCTTGGCACATAGTAAACACCCAATAATGTTGGCTCTTATCACTAGTTGATATTTTCAAAGAAATGGAAGGCGCACAGAGACCATCCAATCTAAGGTCCTCACTGAAGGGGGATGAATCTGGGGCCAGGGAGAGGCAGCGCCTTGACCAAGGACCCAAAGCATGTCAGTGCCACAGTGTCACAGCATTCAGAGCCCAGGTTCCCAGATTTTCAGTCCTGCACCCATCCCCCAACACAGGCAGCCTCTGCCAGGACCTAATGATATCCATACAACACCTGGTTGTCATCATGCCTGGAGGTGTCGCCTGAGTCTATGAACACAGGAGCAGAAGTTAAAGGTCATACACATTCATGAGGCTATAAACCTCTCATGAGAAAACCACCTGAAAGTTCACTTCTCTGGTTAGCGCTCAGTAAACTTCGTTGGCTGTGGGGTGGCTGATATTTAAAGCTGCTTATTGTTACAACAGCCCTTAATGATCTAGTGTCTTCAACACTTAATTACACTTTATGAGATGATAGCAGAATTAGGTAGTTGGATCAGGCTCTTGAACTTCTAACTCTCTCCCAATTTTACAGTGGTCCCTCCTGATGGAGACTCTGGGTTTGGCTCAAACAGAGCTCCGGGCAGCTTCTGGCTTGCCGCCACTGTATTTATTCAAGACGTGCTTAAGGAACAGAAGATTCATTTCTCACTTTTATTTTTTCTGTTTATAAGAAGTAAATTGTAAATTTCCCATCTCCTTTCCTTCCATCCTTTGGCATTCAATGCAAGTCACTGTTATTAAAATACAATTCACACCAGAGTCAGTTCTCTTGGACTTCTCAAAAGTATATATTTCATATTGACATTCAAGTCAAGAAAATGTAATATTATTCCTAAAGGAGAATGCACTTGCTTTTGCAATACAAAATGTAAATTCTAGCTACCTTGGTGTTGGGTTTGGGATAAAGGAATATTTACCCAACTTCCAATATTTAAAATAAGGCAGATATTGGCTTGAAAAAAATGTCTGCTGCCAGATGAGCCAGCAGCCTGAAAAATATTCACACCCTTTGACTGGGTAAAACCCTTTTAGGGGATTCTCTCCTTGGTTGATCATTGACACAAAGATATAATATGCACAATTTATCACAGAATGATTTATAACAGCCAGTCATTAGAAACAACCTCAATGTCCAACTGCAGGGAATGGTTAAGTAAATGGCAGTATATCCCATCAATGAAATAGTGGCCATTTATCCTTCATGCGACACATATCAATACTTATTAAGTGCCTACTGTGTACCAAGGACAGGATTAGGAGGTGGGTATACAAAGATAAAACGGCAGATTTACAGCTGTTTACAACAGCTGCTACAAACATTATGCTTTGAGGAAATCTTATAATGCTAAGTCAGAATGCTTGTGAAATTTTATAATCTTGATTCTGTTGAAAACACACACAAGTGTATTTTCTGGGAAGCTGACTAATTTTTTGTGTTTATTTCCCCAAATACTTTTGTTTTTTATCTATTTTCCCAAAAAGCACTAAGATGCACATAAAAATTATATAGTGGGGAAAAAGCAATTTTTAAAAAGCATTTTGACAGGGCTTCCCTGGTGGCGGAGTGGTTGAGAGTCCGCCTGCCGATGCAGGGGACACGGGTTCGTGCCCCGGTCCGGGAAGATCCCACATGCCGTGGAGCAGCTGGGCCCGTGAGCCATGGCTGCTGAGCCTGCGCATCCGGAGCCTGTGCTCTGCAACGGGAGAGGCCACAGCAGTGAGAGGCCTGCGTACCGCAAAAAAAAAAAAAAAGCATTTTGACATATTAATTTGGAGGTGTCACTCTTAGGAATTGTATGTCAGAAGTCACTGCCCCTTTGGAAATGACAGGAGGTGTCCTCCATGGTAAGAACAGCTCATAGCCCCTGGGAGATCTTTTATCACTGGGAGGTGTGGGGTGTTTGTGCCTCCAGTTAACGCTATGCCCACCCCTCTTCCTCCAGAAGCTCATGGAGAATCTCACCTTCTCCGTTTTTGTCCTGTCCCCGTGGACCTGCCGGCTGCTGTGCTTCCGTACAGCTCCCAGTGAGAACAAACAAAGGTACTTTATCATCGGCTCCCTGCAGTCCCTGGTGACTGAGAACTGCTGCCGTCTCAGGTAGCTGGTCCGTGTGTGTGTGTGTGTGTGTGTGTGTGCGCACGTGTGTGTGTGTGTGTGTCTATGAAAGGGAGAGAGAGAGCCAGCCCACCCGCCAAAGAGCTTTGTTTATTGTTTACTGCTTTTGCCTTTGACCTTGTAAGATTAAATACTCAGCAGTTCTTATTCCTTCACTCAATGAATATGAAATGAATTAAGGCACATTGTTCAGGGAAATTTTGTGAAAGATTTTTTATTTCTACTTTTGACGTAATAAGCTCTATCTCAATGAAATTATCAGGTGTATTATGAACATTTAATGTTTATAGAAGACTATAAACTTTATGCTCCTTAATATTGCAAGTTCGGTGTATTAATTTCGTTCCATATTTGCAGACCTCTCCACCGAGCTGGAACTGGGACACAGAGATGACAGTCAGGTCTCTGGTCCTGGTAGAGCTCAGGGTCCATTCAGGGACCCACGGCTGAAATCAAACAATAGCGACGCTGTGTGATCAGTGCTGAGAGCCAGAGGAGGTGCCTGACCCTGGATCGGCAGTGTAGTTGAGGAAGGCTTCCTGGAGGAGGCCACGTCTAAGCTGAAACACGAAGACCGGAAAAGTTACCAGGCAGAGGGCAGGCGTAGAAAGCAGGAAAGTTCTAAGCAGAGGAAACAAAACGCACAAGGGCCAGAAGCTAGAACAACGGCGAGGCGTTGAGTGTGGCTGCAGGGGGGCGTGGTCAGTGATGGGCTGGAGAAGGCGACAGGGTCTGGAGGACTCTGGCCCTTGAGGCACGGGAGGCCCAATGGTGGCCCTAGACACGTGCAGCCAACTCATCTGTTGCCACGAGACCTACTTTTGAGGCCCTGTTACCAAGTCACCTCTGAATGACCTGTCCTTTGGCTCCAAGGCACAGCTGGCTGCAGGGGAGACTGTACGCCAGTCCTCTCCCCACCCCTGACCCTCCTGGGTGGCTTCACAGCGCTCATAGCCATTGACCATGTGCATCGGCTCCTGGGCTGCCTTCCCCTCCACAGCTGAGATCTGAGAGGGCGGCACCGCCATGCATTTCACCTGAAATGAGGGCACACAGAAAACGCCCATAAAATACTTACTGAATGAATGAGTGGGTAAATGAGTGAACCTGAATGGGTGATGGAGGCACTGTGGTTCTTCTTAAGGCCCGTGAGCAGGCATCCTGGCAGGGTGGGAAACAGGGAATGAATGGTCATGTGGTGTGTGTGTGACATTTTCTACTTATAAATTAGTTTATTTCTTTTTCTTAAATTTATTTATTTTCTTTATTTTTTTGGCTGTGTCGGGTCTTAGTGGAGGCCTGAGGGATCTTTCGTTGTGGCGTGGGCTCTTCGTTGTGGCTCGCCGGCTTCTCTCTAGTTGTGAATGCAGGTTTTCTCTCTCTAGTTGTGGTGCGTGGGCTCTGTAGTTTGTGGCACGCAGGCTCTCTCACTGAGGTGCGCGAGCTCAGTAGTTGTGGCTTGCGGGCTTAGTTGCCCTGAGGCATGTGGGATCTTAGTTCCCCGCCCGGGGATCGAGCCCGCATCCCCTGCATTGGAAGGTGGATTCTTTACCACTGGACCACCAGGGAAGTCCCTAAACTGTTTTATTCCAATCAGCTTATTTAGCTCTTCATCTGGATCAGACATGTGGTCTCCAGATCAGAGGGTACAGGTGCTCTGCTGGGTCATCCTTTTTTTTTTTAATGGAGGTAACTAATGTAAAATTCATCTTTTTAATCATTTTAAAGTTTACAGTTCAGTGGCTTTTAGTGCATTCCCAATATTGAACAGCTAACACCACTATCTGATTTCAGAACATTTTCATTATCCAAGAAACAAATTCCATACCTAGTAAGCAGGCAATCCCCATTCCCTCCCCTCCCAGCTCCTGCTAACCACTCATCTTACTGTCTCTGTGCATTTGCCTCTTCTGGACAATTCATATAAATGGAATCATAGCATATTTGGCCTTTTGTGTCCGGCTTCTTTCACTCAGCATGTGGTTTCAAGGTGCATCCACTTTGTAGCATCAGCACTTCCTTCCTCTTTATGGCTGAATAATAATCCACTGTATGGATATGCCACCCTTTGCTTATCCATTCATCAGTGGATGGGCATTTGGGAGGTTCCCATTTTTTGACTCTTATGAATACTTAAGTTACCAAATTAATACAGGCTCCTTATAGAAGTGTAAACCTGACAGAAATACATATATATGGTAAAGGGAAAGTTTCCTTGAGGCCCACCTCACCACAACCACACCACCATCACCTTACCATCTTCCCTGTCTCCTCTTCAAGTTCTTCTCTGTATTGCTGAGAACTTTCCCTGAGGCTGCCGCTCTTCCCAGCTCCCTCAGGCCCCAGCTTCCTTTGCCTCACTAGCTCCAGCTCACTTTCAACTCTTATTAGGTATTTCCACCTCTGGAAGTCAGCCCTGGTTGCTGAGGAGGAGTCCGGAGTTGGCCTCAGTTTCCCCAGCGCCGTCCTCATCCTAAACCCAGGTGGAGTGTCTGTCTCTCTTCAGCCTCCCGACAAGACCACGGCTTTCCGGGGCCGAGGCCACACCTCCTTGTCTCTGAGAGTGCACAGCCCACGCTCAGAAAGTGCTTTGCTGGAGCTAAATGTTTGAGGGATATGCAGGTCAGAGGCAGGTTGCCATAGAAACCCAATTTGGGGATGCCTACGAGAGGGACCCATCTCTGATGCAGCCACCCTTCTGTCAATGTTTCCACTGACAGACTGGCTGCCTACGGGGTCGCTCGGCCCTTCCAGAATCTCCGTTGTTACAGCCCACCCCACAGGGTGACCATTGGCCTGCCTGGCCCTGTGGCTTTGGGTCAAGTTTGTTTATATTCTAGTTCTCAGGCTGCAGAAGGAATGGTGACCACTTCCTACACAAGCCCCTGTGCGCCCCAGACCCTCTCTGCCTGGAATAGTTCTCCACAAAGAATATGGGACCCTGAGTCTTGGAGGCCACCAACACCCTCCCCAATGTACCTCATTTTCTTGCAGTTCCAAAGGAAGGGGGCTCCCTCTCTGCCACTCCTGCCCCCGCCCGTGCCTCCTCTTAGAATACCCGCCATCAGTTGTTCCTGTCAAGCATCCCCAAACCCCTGGTTTTTTGCCTCAGGCTAAACACAGACAACTGACAAGTCCCCGCATGTCCTCTCTGCCGCTGCCCAGTCTGTGTTTGCAGCTCCTGCCGCTTCCTGGCTCGCCCGGCCCTCCACTCACTCATCAGACACCACTGCCCCCAGGTCTCCTTCTGGGCAGCTCCAAGGCCACCTGCTGGTCTTTGTGTATTTGATCTCTCAGCCCACTCTGCGCAGAATTCTCTCCCTGGGCCCGGGCACCTCTCTCTCCTGCTCTCCTTCCTGCCTGTGGAATCCCCAGCCTCTTCACCGACTTCCTCTTCCTGCCTGCTGATGCCCTTTTCCCCAGGGTATGCTCCTTGGCCTGGCGTCTGGCTCCAGCCCAGACCTCCCTCCGGACCTTACAACCTTCCTGTTCCTTCATCAGCCTCCTTCCTAATCCTGCTCAGACGACCCACAGCAACTTAAACTCAAGTGGGTCTAAACGGGGCGGGGTGTGTGTGTGTTATCCTCATCGGTAACGCTGCCCCTCTGACGCTGTTTAAACTGGCAAGCGGACACCCCCGTCCCTGCCTCCCACCTCACGTTTACACAGAACCTCTGGTTCCAGATTGCTGGCTGGGCGCAGCCTCTGACTTTCCTCCCTGAGGGAGGAGACCCGGCCAGTCAGATGGGCTGTTGTTTGGGGGCCAGGGCCTGCCTTCGTGCTGGTGGACGCCCCTTTTGGCCCTGCGGTGGGCTCTTACTCGCCTTTCCCACATGGCCCTCTTCCTGGCCCTGGGTCCTGTGACCCTCGGAGGCCGTTTCCTCCTCTATCCCAAAGGGGTGACAATTAATCTCCACCGTTGGGCTGCCGAGGAGCTGCACAGCCCCTGGCTCGTCATCATAGCCCCCCCTGAAACTCCAGACCTTACCAAACCCACGAGCGCCCACCTGTGTGCCCCCAGCCTCTGCAGTGTAGTTTCTCCGCCTTGGGCTTCTCATCCAGAAGCTCCTGCTTTCATTTATACTTAGCTGGAAAGTCATGGCCTCCTGAAACTTTCTTCTTACCCCTGCCACACGCCGAGCTGGCCACTCCAGCCTCTGCCTCCATGGCCATGCACACTCCATCCTCTCACCCCAGCTGTCCCCAGGGTCCCCACTAAAGACCACCAAGAACTCCCCAGCCACTGACCAAGTTGGGTCCGTTGCTTGGTGAGATGAAAGGACACACACCACTGGGAATGTGGGGCGTCCAGTTAGAACATGCTAGGGAGGCCTGATTGCAAGATGTGGGCTTCTAGGATGTGGTTTGGGGCAGGTTTCAGGGAAGAAGTGCTTTGTTCTGCATTGGATGCTGTCAGGAAGCAGGGCTCATCCTGCAACGGGGCGTCGCGTTAAATCTCATCTCAAAGCAGGGAAGCCTCGACTGAGCAAAGGCACAGATGCCCTGGTGGAGCAACAGTCCTTACTCATATTAGCCAGTGTGCAGGCAGAATAATGTTCCCCAAACACGTCCCAGCACCTGTGAACGTATTAGGGTCCACGGCAAGGGGAACGAATGTGGCAAATCAGCTGACCTTCAGATACAGAGGCCACCCTGGGTTATCCGGGCGGGCCCAGTGTCATCACGAGGTCCTTAAATGTAGACGAGGAAGGCAGGAGAATACACGTGTCAGAGTGAGACAGAATGAGAGGAACTCAACCCACCATGGCTGGCTTTGAAGATGGAGGAAGGGGCCACAAGCCAAGGAATGTGGCAGCTTTTAGGAGCTGGAAAAGGCAAGGGAATGGGTTCTCCCCTGGAGCCTCCAGAATGGAATACATCCCTGCAGACACCTTAATTTTAGCCACTGAGGCCCATTTCAGGCTTCTGACCTTCAGAACAGTAGGAGAACACAGTAGTGTTGTGTCAAGGCACTATGTTTGCGGTAATTTGTTGGAGCAGCCGTAGGAAATAAAGGCAGCCAGCATAGGGGGTGTTTGGTCATTTCTGTGCTTTGCACCTACCCTGTTTAGCCTGTTCTTAAAGAAGATAGCAGAATGTTCTTTTGGGTCTCACTTCATCTCAGGCCCAGAGAGGCCTGGTCTGATATTGATGTTCTGCAAGGTAGAATTCACCTCCACCAAGGTGGAGGACACCTGGGCTGTGAGTGTTGCCAGCTGCCGGCACCAGCCACTGACAGCCCCTGGCCAGCTCCAGCTCCCAGGGATGCCCTTCTCTTCCTCCGGGCCTTGTAAATATTTATACGCCTGTTTACTTGCTTTGGTGCTCCCCTTTCTGTGGAGAGACCAACCCCCGCCCCCCGGCCCCAGCACAGAACAGTTATATCCTGGATGTTTAGCTTTTGCCCCTTTTACCTGGACATCTCTGGCGACAGGGAGCTCACTATTGCCCCAGGCTGCCTAGTCCATTTTGAATTCTTAGAAAAATCTTCATTCTTCAGAGCTGAAGTCATCCTTATTAGGGTCCATGAGAATAAGCATTTTAAAACAAAATTCAAATACTATCAAGTCTAAAGGTACATTTCATTTATGCTTCTTGGGAGGAAGTCTCCCGATGTCCGGTTCATTTCTATTTTCCATACATTGTCGCCGTACTGCATACTGAGCCCTAAACTGGTAGCACAAAGCATTAAACCTGGAGCTACTTAATGCCTGTGAAGCATCAGGTAATAGCCCCCATGACCTTCCCTGAAATACACAATCCGCAGTGCATCTGGCCCGGTAAAAGAAGCACCATGGATAACAGTAGTAGCTACACTTTGGGATTGTCAGGAGTATTAAATTAGTGTTGAGTATTAAATTAATACTCAGTGAGTATTAAATTGAGTATTAATTTAATAAAACATATGAAGTGCCAGGCTCAGTGCTTGGCCCAGAGTTAGCACTCAGCAAATGACCACCACCACCACCATCATCATCATCATCATCATCCTCGTCATGTTTGTTGTCATTATTTCTAGACTTGGAATCAGACAGAGCCAGGTTTGAATCCCAACTTGCTTGCTGTGCACCCTTGGGGACAATGCTTGACTTCTCTGAATATCAGTTTCTCATGTGTAAAACAGGAATTATAATTGCCTGGCATTGTTGCTGAGATAATTAAATAAGCTACATGTGTAAAAGAAAAGATAATAACAGCATGTGGGAGGCAAGCAGCACATGAGGACACATGTAAAACATTTCTTCCCTTCTCTCCTGTGACACGGAAAATCACGAGCACCCTCGGTAAAGGTGATCATTGTCCAGCCCTTCAGAGTTGCATGAGATCCCAGGGAGATAATGTGTGGAGAGTGGTTTGGAAATGCTAAAGTGCTATAAACATATTGATAACGATTAGGGCTAATTAAAATTTAGGGCAGCCAGGAGAGACGCATGGTGTGAGATGAAACTCTATTCTCCTGCCTTCAGGGGGGTCCTTTAGAGACTCAGTGAGAAAACATAACCAATTAAGAGATCGTGAGGGGCGTGTTACTTGGAGCGTGGAGACTGATGACCAACAAACTCCCTGGATCCCTCCACACTTTCAGCTCCTGTGCATCCATCCCTCCCTCCATTCAATAAACACATGATATATCCACCCTGTGCCTGGAACTGCCGTGGGTACTGGCACTGGCGGACAGCCCTGCTCCTGCCCTCAAGTGTCAACAGTCCACGCATGAGCCAGGAAAGTGATGTATAAGTCAGAACTCTCCCCCTGTGACCTTTTCTATGGAGTTACCCGTCATGTGCAGTGCCAGTCCTTTTGTGAGTTCATCCCCCTCACCCCGGCCCCCAGACTATAAGTTCCTTGAGGCCAAGGACTCTGTCTTGTCCCCTGCGTTTCCCCAACACCCAGCAGAGGACCAGGCACCTGGAAGATGTGGATGGATGAGTGTTGAGTTGAACTAACTTAATAAAAGCCAGTCTCTGAGCAGTCAGGGACCAGACGTGCATTACTCCGACCCATAAGGTTATTCATTTATCTTCCGACAGTGCTGATGTCTGAGCTGGGCAGTCACCCTGAGATCTTTCTATTTGCATTTTCTCTGGGTTCCTGTCACTTCCCCCCTTTGCAGAGACCAGTGCACTGGGGATCAAGCGCTGGGCTATTGCTGCTCTAGTTACCAGTTCCTATAGGGACGTCCAAGTGGGATCAGAGAGCTGCTCAATTGCCTTTTGTGTCTGATGGAGGAGCTGAGCTCTTCTCCGCCTTCCACCACCAGCACCCTCAGACCACCTCCCCCGTCCCCATTTTCTCACCTCTCTGTACCAGCCAACAGACTGCTCTTTCTTTCAAAGAGCAGCACTTTTTATATCACTCCAGTGTGCAAAAATAGTTCTTGAATCTATCTCACTGTTATCTGCAGGGAAAAGTCCAAACTCCTAAACTCGGCATCGGTAGCCTTTGCCACCCTCTCCAGTTCTCCCTCCTCCTCCTCTATCTCCAGCCCCACCTGCCAACACACCCAACCCTACGGCTCCTCGAGAGACACATGCTGCCTTTCCCCACCCCATGTCCTTCTCACAGCTTACTCCATACCTAAACCCTCCTGCCCTTGGATGCTGCCCCAAAAGCAACTTCTTCCTCGAAGGCTTTGGCAGTTTCTATCATCCGGAAGCAACCTCTAACCCACATTCCTCACTTTATCTGCACCATCTTACGGCATTCATCCCTTTCCCTGTGTGTGCACATGAAGACACGTGCCTTCATATACATTACACAGACACACACGTATGTATATTTCCCAGATGGTGTGTATCCCAGGGCTCAGGCTCCTGTGTCCATGGGAGTCATGTTTTGTTTCCCCAGCCCACTGCTCAACTGGGATGAGCCCTTGGCTTCTCTTTGAGCCCTTAAAGAATCCCCTTACCCAGGCAGTACTGAGCAATGCAGAACTGCCTGAAGAGTAAGTACAGGAGACTACTTACCTCCATCACCTACTCTACAGAGAGCAATCTCACAGTCCCACTGGGACATTTCTCTTCTCCTGGGTTCCTCTCAAGATGGAAGAGGCCAGAAATGGATGGACAGGGTCCTTTTGACCCCCACCCCAGAAGCTAGCCCAGGGCTAGAAGTATCAGCCAAATCAGCAGGCCACATCCCACAGTTACCCTGACTTGTGGTCCAAGGGTCACTGGTGGTCATGGGGCACAAACCGAGACTTCCTAGTGGTTCAGCCTCTCTGCCCAAAGGGACCAATTTTTAGTCACCTGCAGAACTAACATCACATCTTTCTTGCTGATCAGAACAAAGTTGTTTACTTTTGCTCTACTATCATAGTACTTGCAATTGAAACTCAAATTCACTATTTATTCTCCTGCCCTCATCACACAAGCTGAAACAATGGTCACAGTTGTTATAGACTGAGTGTTTGTATCCCTGCAAATTCATATGTTGAAGCCCTAACCCCCAATGTGATGGTATTAGGAGGTGGTGCCTTTGGGAGATATTTGGGTCATGAGGGTGGGACCCTCATGAACAAGATTAGCGCCCTGATAAAAGAAGCCTCAGAGAGCTCCCTCACCTCTTCTGCCCTGTGAGGACACAGAGAGAAGTTGGAAGTCTGCAAGCTGGAAGAGGGCTCTAAGCAGAACACGATCATGCTGGCATCCTGATCTTGGGCCTCCAGCCTCCAGAACTGCAAGCAGTACATTTCTGTGGTTTATAAGCCACCCAGCCTATGCTACTTTTTATAGCAGCCTGAATGGATTAAGACAGCAGCTAACACATAAGTGCTTATAATGCTCCAGGCTGTTTTAGAAGCATTTTGCACACATCAACTCACTCCATCATCACACCCAAGGCTGTGAAGTAGATATTATTATCATGCCTCTTTATAGATGTGGAAACAGAGAGGTTAACTGATTTGCCCATGATCACAGTGCAGTGAGTGCAGAGGCGGGATGTGAACTGGTAAGGCTGGCTCTGTGGCCAAGCTTCTAACAGCTCTGCAACACATGATGATGACTAGGGTGTGAGCATTCCTCTACCCACCTCCATTCCAGCAGCGATTTCGTCTGCTGTGGTCCTTCTGGAGTCCCCTGGGCACCAAGCAGGTGCATGTGCTCCCCCTCATGCTCACAGCAGCAAACCCTGCAAAGGGGCTTCCGCTCAGCGCTGTGTTCACTGACCCTGGTTTCAGGAAAGATACAAAGGAGGCTCTTGGAGACAAGCAGCCATCCTCACTGTCCATGCTTCTGTGGCTTGTCCCCAGGGAATGTTCCAGGGAATGTCCTGAACCCAGCCTCCTGTCAGGGGCTCAGTAGGGCTGCTGGAGGCACTGAGGCAGATGAGCCCCCCCCAAGAAGGGGAGTGCCCCCCACCCCTACCCCATCTGCACCTGCCTCAGTCCACAACTTATGAGGAGTGAGCAGGGCAGACTTGATGTGTCATCCCCAGTTAGCCCAGCCAGACTTCCAGAACCTGCCTGAGCTGTGATATCCACCAATAATGCACATTAGATCTGCTAACTTGAAGAGTTGGGGCTTCCTCTGAGCTGAAAATAGGCCCCAGAGTCGACGGCAGCACCTCCAGCTCCGGAAAAGGCACAGCCAAGGGACCCTGAACAAGAAAGAGGAGCCCTGAGAGCTGCCATCAGCCCCACCCTGCAGCTCACTGGCAACGTCCTCACCTGAGAAACGCAGACTATTATCTGTCCCGACAGAGGCCATATTAACAAGTTCTCTTTGAAAACCACCAGGCCAGGGCTTCCCTGGTGGCGCAGTGGTTAAGAATCCGCCTGCCAATGCAGGGGACACGGGTTTGAGCCCTGGTCCGGGAAGATCCCATATGCCGCGGAGCAACTAAGCCCGTGCACCACAACTACTGAGCCTGCACTCCAGAGCCTGCAAGCCACAACTACTGAGTCTGTGCACCAGAACTATTGAAGCCTGAGTGCCTAGAACCCGTGCTCTGCAACAAGAGAAGCCACCGCAATAAAAAGCCCGCGCACTGCAACGAAGAGAAGCCCCCGCTCGCCGCAACTAGAGAAAAGCCCGCGCACAGCAACAAAGACCCAACGCAACCAAAAATAAAAATAAATGTAAAAATTTTAAAAAAGAAAACCGCCAGGCCCCATGGGCCCTTGAGTTAGCCCTCGGCATCTCCAGGCCCCAGTCTCTCCATCTGTCTGGAGAGGAATGTAGTCTGGATCAGGATTCCAGCCGTGGCTGCACATTAGAAACACCCAGAGGAGTTTTAAATGACTGTGATGCCTGGTCCCCAGGCCCAGAGACTCCCTCCACTTGGTTTGGGAGGGGTCCAGGGATTGACACTTCTGAAAGGTTCCAGCTGGTTTTGACATGAAGTCCGGGCCCAGGTGACCCCCGGGGTGGCCCACATGGCCAAGCAGGAGCTTCTACGGCTGCTTGCAAAAGAGACTAACTAAATTCAGAAGGGCCACAGAAGCGGTCAGTTTCCCTAAAATGCCTTTGAGAGGTGGCTGCAGGGAAAGTCGATTTACCAGCAAGCAGCTAAGATGTGATTTGCTCTCGCGTTCCCCTGAAGCTTCCTTCTGAGATCACGTGCTGTGTCCAGGCCAGGCCCAGCCCTGACTCCCCTCCTCTTTGCGGCGCCAGCCTCTGGGGGCCCAGCACAGAGCAGGAGACAAGTTCATTACCGATGACCTTGACTGCTGGTAAAGACTTAGCTGCGCAAAGAGATTGGGTTGGTTTTTTTCTTTCCAAAGGTGGTGATGTGAGTGGTTAGGAATGTGGCTCAGGACCCAAACTGCCCAGATTTGACCTCCAGAACACCGCTTTCTAGACGGGCCACCTTGGGCAAGGCGTTCAGCACCCATGACTCCCTTTCCTCATCCATGACATGGGAGGTGAGGGCAGTGTTCCACCCTGGGGTGGCTGTGAGGATGAGCTGAGTCCAGCTCTCAACACAGCACACCCTAAATACTGCGTGATGATGACCATTATGACTGTTAGATCATTTCTTAAAGGAGAGAGAAACACTGGTGTTCATTGTCAGTGAAGGGTGCAAAATTCTTTTTATTTTATTTTGTTTTGGCTTTTTTGTTTCTCTGAAAAGAAAGATGACTAACCGTTAAAGCCCAAATGTGAATGAAGAATAGACAATTCCTTTGAAGGTCTTTTAACCCAGGATAACATGTTATCTGTCCAGGATAAGTGACATTTATCTCTTTATTAAACATTTTATTTATCAAATATTTATTAAATACCTCTGATGTGCCAGGTGCTGGGCTTGGTGTGGGAGCTTCAGCCAGGAGTGAGACAGGCACACCATCCTAGCCACACACAGCTTAGAGCAGACTGAAATGGTATATAAATGATTCATTTCTTACACGAGAAATGAATCAGTTTCAATTCTTGTAATTACTATGAAGAGGGCCATGAGGCCCATGACAGGGGACTCTGGGTGGGGAAACTTCCAGAGGAAGTAACAGCTAAGCTAAGATCTGGAGGATGAGTAGAGGCTCTCTGGGTATTGTAGGGAAGAGCATCACAGTAGAGGGAACAGCATGTGTAAGTCCTGAGGCAAGAAAGAACCTGGAGACTCAAGGGACGGCGTGAAGGCCAGTGTCCCTGGAGGGCACTGAGTACGGGAATCAGTGTTGGGAGATGTGGTCAGGGAGGCTGGCCGTTCAGGAGGCTGGAAGCGGGGGTGGCACTTGGCATTTTCTTCTAAGTGCTGCTGGAGAATTTTTAAGCAGGGGTGTGACCTGCCCTGGCATTGGTTCACTGTGTCTGCTTGTTTGGAAGGTTGATTGCAGGGTCACAGGTGAATGCGAGAAAGACCAGTGAGGGAGCCCCAGGGTGCAAAGCATCATGATGAGCTGAAAAGTCCAAATGACAAAATCATCACATTCAGACAGAATTGGGGCTCGGGGTGATAGTTGGGGAAGGAGGGAAGAGAAAGAAACCACCAGTGACTGGACACATGCTATGTCAGGGTCACCTGCGTTGCTTCATGTGAATTTTCACACATGAAAAAGATTCTAACCCAGAGCCGACCACCCTTTCTGCTCCGTGATACCCGATGATTGACACCCTTGCTATGGTGGAGGGGGTCGTGCCAGGGAACCCCTCCTCATCTTTTGCTTCTTGCTGTTGAATTTGTGGGCTCTCCTGTCTCTGGGGGCTTCTTCTTGGAGCTTCCTGAAGACAGAAGTGACAGTGTGGTTTCTTTGTCTAATATTGCCCTTTCACTCCATGCCTCACCCTCGGCCCTGGCATCATTTTTCTTAGTCATCATTTGCGTCCATCCAGTCCCTTGATCTCTGATGAATGACTGCGGCATCTCATTGCACTCTGAGCTGACTGCATCACCTGGCCCTGGGCCTCTGCTTGGCTCAGGATGATTTACAGGCATCCGAGGCTGGACGTCTCCGGATGACCTGTGCATACTGAGACCTGAGGCGACTGCTGAAGCACTGGAGAGCTCGACAAGGAAATGTCCTCTGGGGTTGGGGGTGTGCCTCAAGACTCAAGGTAGAAACAGAGGAACTGAAACCCACAAACTTCCCTGCATCCTGTCCCACGGTTGTTATTCCTATTTCTTTTTGTTTTTAAGATCACTGAGATTTTTCGGTTAACTTTTCTGCATGTTTTAATTTTATTTTAGGTATGTGCTAAAAATGTCCAGCTTTTGCAACCCAGGCTGGCTGAACAGGGCTGTGTGAATGAGGTCACCATCTCAGAGACTCTCAGGCACTGGCTTTCCCTTTGGGCTGAACCCTTCTGGGGACAGCAAGGTGCTGGGTGAGAATCTGGGCTTCGTGGAGCAAGGCAGCTCTGGATTCGAATGCCAGTTTTGCCACTTTCCAGCTGGGTGAATTTGGACAAGTTACTTGACATCTCTGAGTCTTAGTTCTGTCTTCTTTAACATGGGGACAGGGAGACAGTAACGTTAAGATTACAGAATTTCATCCAAAATAATGTTGGGGGCATCTGGTAGGGTAGGCACCATGTAGGTGGTCTGGAAATCTTGGGTCCACTTTTCAAAAAATTTTATTGAAGTATAGTTTATCTACAATGTTGTGTTCATTTCTGCTGTACAGCAAAGTGATTCAGTTATACATATATGTATATTCTTTTTCATATTCTTTTTCACTATGGTTTATCACAGGATATTGAGCATAGTTCCCTGTGCTATACAGTAGGACCTTGTTGTCTGGGTCCACTTTTTTTGGCCAAATCTTTACTTAGGTCAGGCTGGTTCTGTACTGAACCAAGGACGCTTCTAACGTCTAAGAAAAGGCAGCTCTGGAATTACACCCTCCTCTCTCTGTGTAGCAGACGTGTTTGGGCCCTGATATGACATCTCCAAGCCTGTCTCTTCTCTCAGCTGCAGTGACTCATTCCAGGGCGCTCAGACCACATTGTGCCCACCTCAAGCACGGGCTTCCATCTTCTAAGCAGAAAAGGGACTTCTGTGTGTTTCTTAGAAGCCTCAGGCTCTGCTTTTGGGGACACCCAAACCAAGACGGTTTTTATGAACATGCCGAATAATGGCTTTTGCCCTTGGGTAACTTATGCTGCCCTAGGGTGACCAGTTCTGTGTACTGGGGAAGGTGAGCAGGGGCTGTGGTGTGAGGGACACCAACCTATCACCCGGGGTCCAGCTGAGCACAGAGCCTGCTCCACACCAGCCCTGCAGCGGGTAGAACCTATGTGGCTTTGCTCCACCCCCTCATTGTTGATTGGCCCACAGATAGACACCTGACCCAAGCAGACCAATCAGAATTCTAGGAATTTTCACTCTGAAACTGAGAACCATTCTCTCTGGGTACGGGTTCCACAGTAACTTCAGGAGTTGTCAGTGTGTCAGTTCCCTGTCAACATGAAGGAAGCCAGTGCAAAGTAAGAAAGAAAAAAGTCACAGCCAAGGAGAAACAGAAAGGTAGTGAGAGCTTCCTGGCGGCGCCTGTGTTGCTGGTGACAGCTGTGTGTGGAAACCACTCCGTCCCTGCGGATGGGAGGGATCCTTGCCATAAGGTCCCATTTTTGCCTCAGCTACTTCAACTTCATTTCTGCCACAGGCAGTCAAATCATGTATACAGATACACAACCTGGTATTTCTCAGTAAAATTTACAATTTGGGGTACAGTGTATTCCCAACAGCTGAGTAAATTGGCCCAAAAGGGATACTAAGGAAGAAGAGAGAGGAGAATAACATGGATTGACCTTCTAGAATGTTCCAGGCACTGAAGTCACCACTTTGTGTACATTTCCTAATGTGAGGGAAGAGTGAGTCTGGTAGGAGAAATGTAGCTGCAAGCAATAGAACCCCTTATTAACTCTTCAAGGAGTCAGAGCTGCCTGGCCTCAAGGCTGGTCTGGCATCTCAGTGATACCAGTAACCACTCAGCTGCTTTCCCTCCTTCAGATCTACTGTCTGCCTCTTGTTGGTGTTTCTTCCTGCTGATAATTGCCTCATGGTCACAGCGGGGCTGCTCCAGCTTCAGACTTCACATCTGTGTCCTAAGAGGAAAGGGGAAGGCAAACCTTTTCCAGATGCCTCCAGCAGACTTTGTTTTGTACCTCATTGGCCAAATCTGCCCATAAGTATGTCCCATGGCCATTCCTACCTGAGAGCCAATTTCCACCTTTCCAACCTCTAGGCTGGGAGGTGACAGAAGAAAAAGGGTTTGGGAAAAGCTGTGGATTGGCCAACAACTCGCGTCTTTCCCTAGTAATATGAGCACCAATAATATGCTGTGTCTGGAAATGGTAGGAACTGGATGTGAGTGGCCCTTAGAGGGTGGGGGAAAAGGATGCTAACAGGCAAGATAGAGGAGGACCTGACATGCCCACGGGAGCCACTGAAGGTGCTTAAGCCAAATGGAGGAGTGTCAGGACCAGAGTTACATTCTAGAAAGATCACCCTGGCTATTACCTGGCGGGTGGCTTGGAGGGGATTTGGACTGAAAGCAAGTTAGAGGCGTTCCCAGTGCCCATCCTGTGAATTGAACATAGTATTTACAGGCATAGAATTTAGAGTAACTCCTTCCTGAGCTACTTATTGGATCAAGGAGGTGACTGGACAGAAAAATGAGACTAAACTAAAACTCTTCAGAAATATAGAAGAATTTATCCTAGTGCATAAAGAAACTATGATCTGGCACCTACAGCTGATTTTTCAGATGATGAAAGTGGCTTTTCTTTGCATCTCTGTGTGCGTAAGCAAATTCCAGGCCACGTTAAGTTACTGACTCTGCCACATAAAACGAACTCAAGGTTGCATCCATGCGAGAGTGAGTGCAAATCACATTAACCCTATAGAACAGACTAAGTATTTAGTCTAAGTAGACTAAGTATTTCCAACAAGCGAAAAATGGGAAATACTGTTGTACATGTTCCTTCATATAGATCTGCTGGCCACATTAGAAAGGCTATAGTGTACTTATATATACTATTAAAAAATTCAAATTGTGAAGATTAATTTCGAGTGATGTACGCTTATTACAAAAAAATGTATAAAATGGAGAAAAATTGTTAAGAAGAAAACCTCAAAAACCATAAAAACAAATCATTGTTGCTATTTTGGCCCATGTCCTTTCTATCCCTATGGGTAAGTTTCCCTACAATATTAATAATCATAATCAATGTACAATTTTATATGCTGCTTTTTTTTTTTTTCTTTTTACGGTACACGGGCCTCTCACCGTGGTGGCCTCTCCAATCGCGGAGCACAGGCTCTGGACGTGCAGGCTCAGCGGCCATGGCTCACGGGCCCAGCCGCTCCGCAGCATATGGGATCCTCTGGGACCGGGGCACGAACCCGTGTCCCCTGCATCGGCAGGCGGACTCCCAACCACTGTGCCACCAGGGAAGCCCTATGCTGCTTTTTTATCTAATCTCATCTTGTAGGCTTTTTCCCC
The DNA here is from genome assembly GCF_964341445.2 of Mesoplodon mirus. Lineage (NCBI taxonomy): Eukaryota > Metazoa > Chordata > Mammalia > Artiodactyla > Ziphiidae > Mesoplodon > Mesoplodon mirus. Next base: position 159,881,493 of record NC_138977.1, read on the forward strand.
ATGCTAACATAGTTTTTGTAAACTTCACTTCTCACGGTTACATAACACAAAACTTTCTTGGCCCCTGTTATTGATCATTTGAGTGGCTTCCTTTTTTCTTCATAATAAATAATGTGATGCTTATGATTGTGTATAAAATTTTGTCTTCATAGAAAGCTATTTCTTGGATATTGATTCTCAGAAATGGAATTACTATCTCAAAGGGAACAAACATTTTTAAAGCCATTGATACCTATTGCTGATTCAGAAATTCAAACTCGTGATAAAAGTTCAGTTAAAGACAGACAATGCAGTGAGGAAACCTGCCTCTGTATTCTCTCCCTTGGCAGTGGGTTTGGTCATTATGTCTGTGGACAATTTATTGCCTTATTTCTAAAGAGAATCAATATGCCCAGAAGCCCTAGTATAATGAAATTCAACGGGGCCTCAGCTCATGAAGGAATCGATCAATTAGATCAGAATGCTAAGAACAGTGAAAGTGAAAATAGTCCCAGTCAATCTTGATACTGAAGCACAGATTAGGGCATTTTTGGGGGAAAAAAGCATTTTATCTTTATCTATATTTTTTGTATCCCATACAATTAGGCAGTTCATGGAAAATGAATAGAGGTTGTTTCATAGTATATGCTCTTTCCACATTACACACTCACATGCTGACCCCCACTACCCTTACTCCACATTTATTTCAAGAAGACTCATTGCATATCTGCCATTTTCCAGGAATTGTGCAGGCTGCTGGGGGTATACTCATCCTCTAGGATGTAGTCTGCACCTCAGTTGTTTGCCCAGGCTCAGATGCTAGCTTTGCCATTTGGTAAGGCTTCTGCTTTGTGCCTTCATCATACTAGCCCTGTGGTGGGTATTATTGCCCTCATTTACAGATGGGGAGACTTAGAGAGAGATTAAGTATCGTGCCCAAGGTCACAGAGGTAATAAGTTATAAAGGTGATGCACTTTGTCATCATGGCCCTTTATGAAAAAACAGGCATGATTCTTTTAAAGTAATTTGGAAAAGCTGTTTAAGATGCTTTTTACACTGATCCTGGCTTATTTTATTTGTAAAGTCTATTTACTGCAATTATAAAAACATCCCATTCATTCCAGTTCTCTCCTTTCACTTTTGCAGAATTGGTATCTCTCTCTCATTCATACATTCATGCATTCTTTATGCATCCACTCTCCCCAAATACACACACACACACAGTGGTGTGCTGGCACTGACTGCTCCTGGCTGGCCAGAGCTGCTTGTGAACATTGTCTACCAACTTCTCAGTGACATTATGATTTATAATAAGAAATGTATATTTGATTTCCTTCCACTGTTCCTGGCACATAGCTCCTAAAACCCTTGAAATTTCCTAACTGTTAAGATAAAGATGGCTGTGTTATGTTAATGAGATGATTTGGGGGAAGCCCCCAGGTAACCTGAAGGTGGGGGCTGGTTGCCAGGGGAACCAACCACGTGATTAGAGGGTTGGAACTTTCATTCCCACCCCAGAGATCTGGGGAGGAGAGAGGGGCTGGAGATTCAGTTCTATCACCAAGAGCCAATGATTTAATCAATCATGCCTATAAAATAAGCCTGTTAAAAAACACAATTTGACTGAGTAAAATTAAAGATCCAACTGGCTTTATTCAAGGATTCATGAATCAGGCAGCATCCCATCTAGCAAGTAGAAATGAGCTCCAAGGAGCTATACAAAGTAGAAGGCTTTTACAGACAGAGGGGGCAAGGACAGGGAAAAAGTGGATTGCCTCATCTTTTTGGGGAGGGATGAAGGGGTCTATCAGGCGGATTACCTCACTACTGCTGATCAGGAAATTCCAGACTGACTGGTTAAGACTACATTATTGGGAGAGGCTGAGACTGCAGTCAGGCTAGGTATGTAGTCTTGGTTTGCTGACATGGGGCTTAGCACAAGTGACTCCATTTGGGGTCTGTTGTTTCTTTATAACGAGGCTTTATAAAAAAAAGATGGGTTCACAGAGCTTCCATGTTGGTGAACCAGAACTCATCCATGTGCCTGGAGGATTGTGCACACCAAACTCCATGGGGACAGAAGTTCCTACACTGGGGACCCTTCTGAACCCAGCCCTATGTACCTCTTCATCTGTATCCTTTACAATACCCTTTATAATAAACTGGTAAACATAAGTAAATGTTTCTCTGAGTCTGTGAGCCCCTCTGGCAAATTTATCAAACATAAGGAGGGGGTCATAGGAACTTCCAATTTATAGTCAATTGGTTGGAAGCACAGGTAACAACATAGATTTGCAATTGGCATCTGAAGTGGGAGCAGTATTGTCGGACTAAGCCCTTAACATGTGGGATCTGATGCTATGTTAAGGGTTAAGGGACATGGTACTGCTTTCAAGTTCAATAAGGAGGCACCAAAAAAGAAAAAAAAAATGTGAGCAGCTTGAGGGAAGGGACTTTATTTCATTTTTCCTCTGACACCACAATAGGTTCTTGCCCAGTGCCAGGCACCTAGAAGTTTCTGGATCAAAGCTGGCATTAGTTAGGGGACTGGGAAGCTAGTCCAAGCTCACCCTTATCGATCAAGCTGCGTGATTACTGCGGGGTCGCTTTCTCTCTGGAGGTCTGTTTCCTCAAGCAATTATACAAGGCTTATTTTAGATGACTTCTTGAGAATAACTCGTATTCTAATTAAAACACCATGATTCACACCAAACCTGTTTATAGCATAATGTGTATCACAAACAGACATCATTTAAAATACAAAATTAGTGGCCAGATGGAGCAGAATGAAAAGGTTCTTAAATGTTGAAGACTTTTGTTTGAAAAAAAATCATGAATTTTGCATTTGATTCCCTTTACCTGCAAGAAAATGCTGAATATTCCCTGAGGAAATATGTTGGAACCGGTTTGCATTCAATGAGAATCACATTAAGTTGATCCACATTTAATCTGTTCCTTGACAGCATCTGCTCTGTTCAGCCAGTTTCTCATCTGCTTGGGCCATCTCACATGCCTTTCTCTGTGGGCCCTGGAGTCTGATAGGTCTTGTTTAAAATCCCAGCCCCACCACTTACCTGCTATAGGATCTTGGGGAAATTTCTCTCTAAGCCTCTCGAAGTCCTCCTCTGTAAATGGGGAAAATGATAAACATGGATCATGGGGAGTTGTGAGGATTCAGTGTGGTGATATCTGTCAAGGGCTTAGGGCAGTAGCTGACACATAGTAGGTGTGGTCCAGGATTGCTCTCCTTGTAACTCTTGGATTATCAAGTTCTGCTCCTGCTGGCCCTCCTACCTGGAGCACTGGCTCCCCAGGGAAGATGCCCCCACAAAACCCTCCTCACCTCCATTTCCACAGACTCCCTGTTCCCTGGTCCTGATTGTCTTGTGGAGGCTGCAGGTCCTTCTGTCTTGTCCTGCAAGCTCCTGAGAGCACAAACTTTGCATTTGTGGAAATCTAGAGCATTCAACCCACTGTCTAGCATGTCCAGGGGGCTGAGCACCTGCTTAATTGACCAAGCTGGACTTGACATTCAGATGAGAGACACTTGAAAAAGGGAAACGATTTCTGGCCCAGGAACCCCTCCTGATGAAGTGTTGGTGGAATGGAAGCTCCTATTCCCCAAATACCCAGAGGAGAATAGAGTTGAAGAGAGAACCCACTGAATATGCCCATCAGTCCCAGGAGCACTTGCCATCAAGCACCTACTCATTCATTCCAACCCTAGGCACCTAACACTGCTTGTGTGACCAAGACAAGCACACTCGGTGTGCAAAGAGTTTGTGTGGCTGCTGCGTGAAGTGGAAGGGTTTGCCTTTCCACAGATGAGATAAGACAGGTGGGCGGGGCTAGACATTACAGTGTCCTGGAAGTCTTGCTAAGGAGCTTGATTTTATCCTAAGAGCAGAGAAAAACAGGGAGTGGAAGCAAGGGAGTGATGTGACCAGCTTTCTAGTAATTCTGGCTGCTGTTTAGAGAGTGGATTGGGGTGGGGCCAGCCTGGCAGCAGGGAGCCTGGTTAGGAAGCTGTTTCAGTGACTCACGTAAGAGATGGTGGTGGTCTGGGCTGGGGGAGAGGAGGAGAGGGAACAGCGAATACCAGTTCTGTACTTTCCAAGTGTCTTTAATCTGTGAAGTAGGTCAATTCAGCACTGCTTTGTTTTACAGATCAGAGCAAGAGAAAGGGCAATGACACAGTGGTCCCTGAGTATGACTTTCTCATCTCATCTATACATCCCCCTAAAAAATCCTGCATGACCTTGGGTGTTAAGTGAATGGTGTCAAGGACTGTCATGTCTGTGTGGGCCCCTCTCATCAGAGTGCATTCTCTCATTGAGGAGCTCTTGTCTTCACAAAGGTCTGGAACTAAGTAGGGCATGGACTAGTGTCCCCATTTTTGCCCTCATTTTCTTATACCCAAGGGCTTCCCCTCTCCCCATCATGTGGTTGTCTCCCTGCCTGGGATCTCCACCATTATCTGCTCAGACATTTGTTTCCCCCAACGGACTAGGAGGTGAAGCTGCGGCCTAGTCCTCTCCAACTCCTCTGGGCATGTAAATGCCTGCTGTTGTTTTATAGAATCATCGATTCTAGGATTGGAAGGGAACTTAGGGTCTGCTGGTTAAGTGTTCCTCCAAGTGCAGTAGTTCCCTCTGATATCCACACATCTGCAGTGCATTGAGCATACTCTTCCCCCAAGCAGCAGTCCTGGCATCTCAGGTGGATCACCTTCGTGACTCCTTTCTCTGACTCTCCACAGCCACTGATATTTCTGTGAAGCCAGCATTTCATTCTGTCTGACCTTACAGTTTACCTGTCTGTCTTACTCACTCAACTGTGAGGCCTGTGAGGACTAAGATGCATGTGTTTTATTCATCTCAACATTCCCCATAGCCTTGTACACAGTGTCTGGCATAGAGTAGGCACTTGATAACAAGTAAATGACTGAATGAATGGACAAATGAGTAAATGAACGAGTGAGTGAGTGGTTAGCTCTCAGTGTTAGAAAGTTCTTCTTTACCCTCAGCTGAAACATGCTTCCTGCTAACCACCACTTTCTGAGCTGAAGTTCACGCCACACAGGATCACACTTTCCTCTTCCCCATGGTGGCTTCTCACCTGGTGGAACCACAGCAACCTGCTTATGTTCTTCAAACATACCAACCTGTTCCTGCTAAGCTTTTTCCCACTGTAAGCATTTTATACATCTGCCCTTTCTGCCTAGGACACTTGACTCTCATTTCTTTAATGGCTTTCTTGTCATTTGGGCCTTAGCTCAAATATCACCTCCTCAAAAAGACCATTTCTAACTACTCAATCTAGAGTAACTCCATTTGCCCCTTCACCTCTTTATCTCTCTGCTGAATTTGGGGTGATTTCCTCAGATTCATCTTCCAGTTCACTAAATCTCTCTTCATCTGTGTCTGTCTAACCTGCTGATTGAGGTCTTGTATCTACTTGCATTCATAGAATGTATATGCAAATATTGTAAACATTCTTATTTTAAAATCCTTTTTAGAATCTCTTTGTAATGCCCCAATAGAGATTTCTCCAATTTATTGTATCTGATCATCTCTCAGGAGTTGAGTATCTTTGTAATTGTTGTAATTTTTAAGATGTAACTTTATCAAGAATTATCATCTATGAGTGACCCACAAGGGTTACAGAGGTGACCTATCATGTTCATGAATCCTGGAAGAGTTGTTAATTTCTATTTATTTATTTATTTATTTATTTATTTATTTATTTATTTATTGGCTGCATTGAGTCTTTGTTGCTCTGCATGGGCTTTCTCTAGTTGCAGTGAGCAGGGCTACTCTTTGTTGTGGTGCGTGGGCTTCTCACTGCGGTGGCTTCTCTTGTTGTGGAGCACGGGCTCTAGGTGCACGAGCTTCAGTAGTTGTGGCACACAGGCTCAGTAGTTGTGGCTCATGGGCTCTAGGGTGCAAGCTCAGTAGTTGTGGCACACGGGCTTTGTTGCTCTGTGGCATGTGGGATCTTCCCAGACCAGGGTTCGAACCCATGTCCCCTGCATTGGCAGGCGGATTCTTAACCACTGAGCCACTGAGGAAGCCCTACATTAATTTCTTGATGAATGAAAGATCAGTGCAAGAATTTGGGCACCAACCTTGTGCATGATGTAGGCAAGAGATGATGATTTCTTGTGTTTGGTCTCCCTCACCTGATTCCAGCGACATTAACTTTACATGTCTGCTTTGTCCTCAGACTGGAGCATCACCCACTTCAGTGATACCCAGATGCCAGGTTCTTAATGCATGTACTTAATGTATAAAAACCACCCAGCTAAATGCATGAGCATGGGACTCAGTGAAAACACAGATTTCTGAGATTCATTTCCTGGGTACTGATTACATAAGTCTGGGCTTGAGCCTGGAAATCTGAATTCTTATACAGCTCTCCATATGATTCTGAAGTATAGTGAAGTTTCAGTACCAGTGGTCCTATAAACTTTAAGGATTGTAGTTGGATTTATTTTTGTCTTATTTCCTTTAAATAAAAGGATTGAAAGCAGCTTACAAGATATATGTCAATACATTTTGAAAAGCAGACTTAAAAACCACCTACACAAATAAATAACCTAAGCAAGTGAGATCTGACTTTACCCCAAGACTGGAGACACACAGGGTAATGCTGTGGTTGGCGTCCTCACCAACATCCTCATCTTGGATGTGGCTATGAGCGATGTGTGAGCCATTATTATCCATCTCTGGAGACCCTCAACATTAAAAGCCCAATTCAGTGAAATCAATTATGGAAGTAACAATAGAACTGCAAAAGGATGCTGCTCTTTGATAGGGTTTTAATGTTTCTGGGGTCCCCTTCTGCAAACTGTCAGATTGCTCAAATACACTTATTGGTCTGGCAACACCCAAGAAAACTCCTCCTGGCAAACTGATCTGCCTTGCTGAGTCCTCCCAGTCCATGTTCACTCAGAAACCAAGACACTTCTTGGCTTCTGCCCAAGCTGTTTCCTCTGCCCAGAGGACTCCTGTACGTCTCCAAGGTGTCACTCAAATATCACCTTCTCCAGGCAGTCCTCCTCCTCCAACTTCTTCATTTCCTTCCTTCCTCTTGTCCTTCATTAATTAAGCCCTTATCATGTCCCAGCACTACACCAGAGCCCCCCAACTTCCCTCCATCCCAGTATCTGCCACACTGCAGACCTTCCCAACCTCATCTCCTGTGATGCTTCCCCTCACTTCTCTGGTCTGTCCACGCTGGCTTCCTGTGCTCCCTTCCTCTCTCTGCAGGACCTTTGCACAGGCTGTGTCAGCCTTCTGCCTGGAATGCTCCTCTCCCCTCACCTTCCTGCTGTCCCCCACATAAATTGTTCCTTCCTGGCACCCTGCAGTTGTCTTACTCTGCCCTCTTTCACATCTGGGACATAACATTTCTTTTGTGATTCCTAGGTTACCCTCTGTCTCCTTGACCACAAGAGAGCAAGCACTGTAACCTCAATGCCTAGCACCAAGCCTGACATACAGCAGGTGCCTGATAACTTTGTTAAATGGGTGAAAGAAGGCAGCCTTGAGAACCTCAATCTCTCTCTTCCTTTGGATCAGTCATTCTTAAACTTCTTTTGGCCACAAGCCCCTTTGAGAGTTTCACGAAACCTAGAAACCCTCTCTGTACAGATATACGTGAATACTTCTTCACATAAAACTCCCATATTGTTTCAAGGTTCAAAAACACCCCAGATAAAGTGCTTGCTTTGGCAGCACATATACTAAAATTGGAACAATACAGAGTAGATTAGCATGGCCCCTGCACAGAGATGACATGCAAATTAATGAAGTGCTCCATATTTCTGTTTGGGATTAGCAGAAACAAACTATTATATATAGGATGGATAAACAACAAGGCCCTACTGTATAGCACAGGAAACTATATTCAGTATCCTGTGATAAGCCATAATGGAAAAGAATATGAAAATGAATATATATGTATACTGAATCACTTTGCTGTACGGCAGAAATTAGCACAACATTGTAAAGCAACTATACTTCAATTAAATATTTTTAAAATTCCAGATAAAGAGGGCATTGTTTATTAATTCCAAGCTAAGGTTCTTTTCTAGAGAGAGCAGCTTATGAATTGTATACACATATCATGATTTAAACCCAATACAAATTGAGATGAATGTGAGGCTCCCAGCATTTTAAAAGCTTATGTGTTCAGATGGCTTCATGTAGATACCATGCTGGTTGGTGTGTTCCCTTTAAGAACTCATCTCCCTGGGGTTTTTTCTTGTTGTTGTTGCAGGAAAGAAGACAGCACAGAGGCAAGCACACCAAACTGGAAAATATTTACATCCCTCCCAACTGACTAGCGGAGCCGAGGTGGCCCCATGATTTGCGATCCCTTCCAGGGAGCTGAGCTAAAAGCCAAACAACCATCTTCCTATTTCAAGTCACTCTTGACAACGTCTCTACTCTGTATAATACCAACCAGGGAACCAAAGAGATGGCTGTTAACTGTCAGAAGCCCATATGTATTGGCACAGAGTGGCGGAAGAAGCCGGGGGCTGGAGTCCCAAGGTCCTGGCTGGCTCAGCGACTCCTAAGCTTTGTTCCTGCACAGATTATGAACCTTCTTAGAATTTCCACTTCTTCATCGGTTTGAGGGGCCTAAAGCCTACTTGACAGTTTTGTTCCGACAACCTAATGAGCTAATGGCTGCGAAAGTGCCCTGAACACTAAGATGCTTCCCATGTGTCAGGGATCATTGTTGTTGCTAAAGTGTGATTCCATCCTCTCTCACTCATGTACTGACGTCTGCTCAGGAGGGCTGTCTGCCGTAAGTACTCACTACAGTTCTACGTAGCTGCCACCCAAGATGGGTGATGTGAGGCCTGGCAGCATGGTTTAAGAGACATCTGAGTAGTCATCTTGCTATTCTAGAGCTCCTGCTGGGCTAGCCTGTGCAAAGCATTGCATGTGTGTGAGCACCTTCCTAGGGAGAGGGGCCATGGATTTCACTAGATTCTCAAATGAGACTGGGACCCCCAAGCATCAAGCACTGCTAGTCTAAGGGGGAAGGACTCTTATTAAGGAACCTGGAGACCCAGCTCTGCCTCTAACTGGCCAGTGACTTTGAGGCCATCCCTTGGCCTCTCTGGGCCTCAGTTCCTCATCTGTGAAATGGGTGTGACCACGTGCCCTCCAGCATCCCTCCCTGCTTGGACCTCTGATGAGTCTGTAGCCCCTCCGTGCATTGAGTCCTCCGTCAGAGGAGGCTCGTCCCGCTGCAGCAAACATCATCTGGGTTCTTTCTGTGGGGTAGCCTCTGGTCAGCTGGGAAGGTCCCAAACCCAGCCTCCTTGCTTCCAGAATAAGCGGAGATTTCTTCTTTTCTAAACACAAGTCACTTCGGGCCACCGTGTCCATGAATTTCCCACTCCCCACAAATAACCAAAGCACCCCAAAGTGCCCGCAGTACTGCAGCCCTGTTTCTGCTCGTCTGGCCCAGCAGTTAAAGAGCATTGTGGGTTGGGGCTTCCCTGGTGGCGCAGTGTTTGAGAGTCTGCCTGCCGATGCAGGGGACACGGGTTCGTGCCCCGGTCCGGGAAGATCCCACATGCCGTGGAGCAGCTGGGCCCGTGAGCCATGGCCACTGAGCCTGCGCGTCCAGAGCCTGTGCTCCGCAACGGGAGAGGCCACAACAGTGAGAGGCCCACATACCGCAAAAAAAAAAAAAAAAAAAAAGAGCATTGTGGCCCAGTGGCTGTGCTCAGACCGAGAGGGTTTGCTCCTTCTTAAAGATTTCCCTGTAAACTGCAGGGCTGTGAGGCCACCTCATTGAGCAACCAAGGGGCTAACAGGGACAGTTGAAACCTTAGCACCCCGAGAAAGGCCGAATGAAAAGCAGGCTGTGCGTGGTGCAACCTGATTATCTGAGTTCTTTCTTGAGGCAGAGGTTGATGGCAGGAAGACAGCTGGTGAGTGGGGTCTGCCCTCATGTCTGGGACCTCAGCAGAACCAGGGCTGGGCTCACACAGGTCCCACGACCCATAGGACAGACCTCAGAGAGTTCCTAGTCTACAGTCCTCAGGCCAGATCTGGCTCACAGACATGTCTTGTTTAGCTCATGTTTTTGTTTTGTTTTTTAATTGAGATTAAAACATGTGTAGCATAAAATTTACCATCTTAACCATTTTTAAATGCCCAGTTCACTGGCATTAAATGCATTCACATCGTTGTGCACCCATCACCACCGTCCATCTCCAGAACTTTTTCATCTCCCCAGATTGAAACTCTGTCCCCATTAAACACCAATCCCCTATTTTCCCCTTCCCCAGCCCCTAGCAAACTCCCTTCTACTTTCTGTCTCTATGAGTTTGTTGACTCTAGGAACCTCATATAAGTGGAATCACACAGAATTTTTTCTTCTGGGACTGATTTATTTCAGTCAGCATAATGTCCTCAGGTTTCATCCATGTTGTAGCGTGTGTCAGAATTTCCTTCCTTTTCAAGGCTAAGTAATACTCCATTGTGTGGGTGGATCACATTTTGCTTACCCATCTACCTGTCGATGGACAATTGGGTTGCTTCCCTCTCTTGGCTATTGTGAATAATGCCATGAACATGGGGGTACAAATACCTATGTTGTATTTGTTAATATTGGAATTAGCAAATAACATTTAAAAGCCAAGAGATTTCTCATTAAAATCTGGATTTCTGGCTTCTTTTGGAAAAATAGTGAATCTGGCAACTCAGGGCTTCTAGCTTCCTGGCCACAGTCAGAGCTGAATGAGGCCAGCCACTCCCTCCCCTACCGACAGGCACACAGCCTGGGGGGGTCTCAGGCCCCCAATCCCTCCTGGTCTCCTCCTCGCTCCCCACCTCACCTGCCTGGTCTGCCCAGCACCCTCCGGTTATGGGTAGAAACAGAGACCAGAGAGGCACAGTGAGCTGTGCCCAAGGTCTCATGGGCAGGATTGTGATGTGACCACTGTCATCCAGGAAGGCTTGGACTGGAGTCTGGTTCCAGCTCTGCCGCTTGCCTGCCCCTGTGACCTTGACCTTTCTGAGCCTAAGATTCCTCTTTCAGAGGGAAATGGGAGAGATGGAACCTTCTCCGACATCCTTACTGAATCGTTGAGACAGAAAGAAGGGGGTGCGTGGTGACTGGAATGTGGGGTTGGGATATGAGGGGCTTATTAACAGCACAGACGGGGCAGGCAGCTTAGGGTTTGGGGGTCTGTTTCTTCATCTGCAAAATGGGAAAAGGGACCATGACTCCCCCACGGGCTTATTCTGAGGATTAACTGAGACAGGGAAGCTTAGAGCCCCAGCAGAGGGCTTGGCACACAGCAGATGCTTCGCACGGGTTACTTTGGAACAGGTGAGGGCTGTGTTCAAGGGCTCCAAATCCCCATGGCAGCAGAGCAACACCCAGCAAGAGATGTGATGTCCTGGTGTCACCGGCACAGCCTGGCTGCAGAGTCCTTCAGCCTGATTTAAGAGCCTACCCTCTGCCTTTCACCTGCTGGGGGCACTGGCAGGTCAGCCGCCTCTCTGAGCTGCAGACCCCCAGCTGTGAGACGGGGTGATATCCTGGTCCTCACCAGCACAAGGTGGGTGAGAAACGTAAGGTGACTGGCACAGAGTCGATGCTCAATAGAGTTTAGTTTCCCTCCTTCCCTTCCCAAGCAGAAGTCTCTCTCTGAGGTGAAAAGTATGGCATGTTTTCCAAATATTTCCAAAAAAAAAAAAAGAGGAAAAAGTGTAGTTTCTAGCCTCCCACTGGAGCTCTCCCGGGTTCATGTGTTCTTGGGGTTGAGGTGTGTCGCTCACTGGGGTTCCTTCCTTCATCCAACCAGCATTAAGTGCCAGGCACCGCTACGGACCTGGAGTTACAGCAGAGAAAAAACAGACCAAATTTCTCTTCCTGTGGGCAGGTTTTATATCAGTCAATAGATTAGTTGGCCGATCATTGCTCATGAAGTGCTTCTTCTGAGCTGGCTTTACGAGGGGCCCCGGCTTCACCCTCAAGGCTCATCTCTGTTGCTGCATGTGCTTTGCCCCAGAAGGCATGCTTGTCCTGAGCCCCTACTGTCACCCACTACTGGGTCTTTCTACCCACCGTGCTGTTTCTGTTACCTCGGTCCATCTCAGAGTCCCTGCCAGGGGCCTCTGAGTCACTTCAGGGCCAGTGAGACCCTCCTGAGGGGAGCCATCCATCCCACTGTACCGGGGAAACCTAAGAGGCCAGGTGTGGCCCCGGCAGAGCCTCACCTCTTTACCTTTAGGCTTTGGATGGATGAAACGGGAAGGTGGATAGAAAAAGCCTTTGGTCAACTCTTAAGTTCTGCATAAATATATAGGATTTGACCTTCACATGCTGGAGAGATGAGAGACTACCTGGTGTAGGAGAGAGATTAGGGTTTAAAACAGAATCACTGGTCTGGAGTCTGGGTTCTGCAGCCTCTTAGCTCCGAGATCATGGGAAATTCACTTCCCCTCCTCAGTTTACTCACTTGGCAAATGGAGCAATAAAATACCTGCCTTAGCACCTGCAGGGAGCGTTAATAGATACACTGCATGGGAAAGCACTTTGCAGACTTCAGTGTGGTGCATACGCTTTCATGTCATTAATTCACATCATTAATTAAATGCACACCCATTATGTACCTACTGTGTGCTATTATGAACAAGGTGGTCTGTCTTATGACAATTTGGAAGAGGTATCCAGGCTAAGGAAGAAGCGAATTGCTTGTCAGATGGTTGTACTGCACATTCATAGATCGTGATTAGCAACAGCCAACGAGTTGGCATAGCAACATTTCCCCATGAACTGCTAGGCAGTGTTCTTAAAATAGGTTCACTAGAGGTGTGGCAGAAACGAAGACACACGGAGTCCACGTGGTCTGATGGCTCTACCCTTCCCAGGCAGGCCAGTAGTGCAGTAATTAAAATAACAGATCTGGAAGCATCCACTGTTAGAGCTAGAGACTTTAGTAGTAGCACCTTGCCTTTTCCCATTTGATAGGTGAGGAAACTGAAGCCCAGAGAGGTTAAGTGAACACCCATAGTCACACAGCCTCTTGATGGCATATGGAGCCGAATCTGGTTCTGATATTTCATACAGGGTTCTCCAGCTGTGCCACGATGCCCGTTCTTCTGATTTGGAATTTTAGATCTGGGTCTGATGCAATTAATTTTCTAATGATTACAATCCACATGTCATCACTTACCAACATTTATTCTATCAAAGAATTTTCCCCACGTTTCGCCCTGGGGAAGCCCTGAATCCCAAGATATCACGAAAACTCACTTACCTCTTAGCTAGGCTGAGATGATTGTAGTTTAAATCCACCCCATTCACAGCCTTCCCTACCTTAGTTTCCCAGTGTGAAAATGAAGCAGCAAAGCTGATCAAAAGTTTATGAATCACTCTGTGATGAGATTACCGTATGAGCTTACTTATCCATCATTGCAGAGGACGGGGAGCCCAAATCCTTTAAAAGATGAGTTTCTTTCTTTCTATTTGTGTTACTCAGCAATTTGTTGAGTAAACTTCCAAACTTGAGTGTGGCTTTTTACATTCAGGCTGGTAAGCTTTTTTTTTAAAAGAGATTTCACAGCTCTTGTTTAATTCCAGGGTGAAATTCCAGGTCTGGAATGAGAAACTTCTTGAGAACTCAGTCCACATCGAAGAATAGGGTGCTAGACATTTCTGACATATTTTAGACATTCAGCCTCTTTTTCTGTATTCAGACAGTGCCTTGCAGTTGGAGGGGCTCTGGGCTGGGAGTCAGGGGACAGGTGTGGCATGAACCCTGCCACAGCCCCTGTCTAGGCTACCAGTAGAAGATTGCCCTCTGTAGTGATGATTCTTCACCCTGGTTGCATGTTGGACCCACCTGGAGAGCAGTTAGGAGTCCGATGCCCAGCTCCCTCTCCAGGCCACCTTAGTCAGGTTGTCTTGCGTCTTGGGTCCCAGGCAGGGATCCTTAAAGAGCCCCCCAGTGATTCTAATGGGCAGCCAGGGACAGAACCACAACACTATAGCCTCACAGTCCCTTTTCGTTCTCCCATCCCCTGTGTTAATTAAATTCCCAGATGCCACTGTGTGTTTCTTTTGTGTCAGACTCATTTATTTTTGTTCCTTGCTAGGAAAGAAATGTATCCTCAGAGTTGACAGGAGGATAGTTCTCATCTTTGGAATATTTTGGACCATGAGTCAGTGTGGTAACTTCACCATTTAAGCAGCTAGTGGACCTATGAAAATGAAATGCGTAGCGTGCTCTAGCATTCAGCTCCACTGCAAGCAGAGCTGGATGCCAAGCACTTGGTGGCTGATCATGGCATGGTTACACGAAAGTTCAGATTATACAACTGAGTGATACAATAGGCACACAAAGCAGATTTCTTGGGTACAGTTGCTTGAATCCTGAAATCTTCCAGAAATAGATTAAGTCCAGTGTGACATATAAATTGACCAGTTGTGTAAGCAAATAGAAACAGATTTCTATTTGGCATTTGCACCAATGGCCAGCTGGGTTCCTACCTGGCTCTGCAATAAATTTTTTGGAAATTCTCTGGTACTTTAGTGGGCAGAGAAGAAGAAACCCCTGGGGTTTGTGGATGTACTTAGTCCTCTTTCCTGTTTTATGAGAATTTCTAGAAAAAGATAGTATATGCCTTGGATCTAAAACTGCTTTTAAAAAGTCAATAGGCTTAGGATGGAAGGATTGGGCTTGCTTTATCCCGTTTCTCTAAATCCTACTCTGTTTTCAGCAAGCACAGCTCCCATCCAATCTGATGTCTGCATCCTTGGCATAAAGGTATTACATAGAGTCGTGGGAAGACTAATGCGGGAATTGATACCATCAAAATAAGGTTTGCTTTAATAACAATTTTTTTTGTCTTTGAAAGACATCATCAGGCTATGCCCAAAGGTAGACTGATGATACCTTTATATGGTGGTAGAATAAGGGAAGAGAAAGACGAATGTGCTGAAAACTCGGTATCAACTCTATCAATATTTCCTTTTTAAAGTAAAGTGATATAACACATTGTTTGCAAATATGACATTGAAAGTGACGGAGACAATAAATATCTATGCAGCAATGTTATAACTATTGACTATTAGACTTTGCATCGGGACAAGGACAAGTTCTGCCTGTCACAGAGATTGGAAAATGGGTTATGGGCCAGATACATGGGGTTCGAACTATGACTCTGCCACCAACTGGTTGTGCAAGCTTGAACGGAATACTTACCTCTCGCAGTCTCAGTGTCCTCCAGGGAAACATCAGGGAAGGTGTGAGCCTTAATGAGAGAGCACAGTTTTTTTTTTTTTTAAAAAAAGCACTCAGCACATATTAGTGCTCTGTGAACACTGAGAACCTTCCCTCAACATTTTGAAAATGGTCCAGACACACTTCAGTGCCATGGTGGGACATGCACCACCAACCTCAGCTGGGTGACTAAGATGATCTCCCAACGTTCAGATTTGCACAACCAACTTTTGCTGGTGAAGCAGGAAAGGGACTTGGGTGTCACTGGCAAAGGTGATGAACATGGCTTGTGAGTTCATTTTGGCAGAACCTCCCCGGTCTCCTCACTCTTCCAGGTTGAATCCTGGGCAGATATCACATGAAAGCTGTGAAGCACAGACATCAGTTTGGAAACTGTGTACTTTCCTCCTGGATCCCCAATGCACAATAACTAGACACCTTGCAATTGCATGAATCTAAAAGGACTCCTATATTATACATCTCTATTAATCAACACAGGGTCAGAATTTGGGCAGTCCATGCTCTGCCCTTCCCCTTGGTTAGAAGAATTGGTTCACATGGAAGTGGTCTGGCAACATAGGCAGACCCCACTTCCTTTTGGATGTTCTGCAGTGGGACCCTCCCTTGGGTCCTGGAGCAGTGGCTGTCCCCAAACTCCTGCCTGCAGTGAAATGAGCAGAGCAATCAGTCCTCGGAGATGCCCATCAGATTCCTGACCACTTGTGAATCAGACTCAATACTCATTTCTGTGTTTTCAAGATTTGTAATGATTGCTCAATCTTGTGTAAAATAGGCTGGCATTTTCTCTTGTTACCAAGATGTATTTTTCTATGTTAGTTAAATGTATAATTTGTGTAATTTTGTACATTAAAATGTATCCTTTTTCACAGTTAAAGTTTTTTTTCTTTTTTGAATGTTTAACTTACTGATGGCTCCTTACATAGTGTTGTAGACCCTAACACAATACAAAAAGACAACGAATCCAAGACTCTTGATTTTTGGTGGGGAATAAACAATCTTCCCAGAAGTCAAATCCACTTCTCACAAGTAATCAAATGATGTCCTGTATGATCCATTATATGCCTGTATTGGTTTACCGTTTTTGCTGCAACAAATTTCCATGAACCTAGGGGCTTAAAACAACACATATTTAATATCTTACAGTTATGGAGAAGAGAGGTCTGAAATGGGTCTCACTGGGCTATAAACCAAGGTATTGGCAGGGCTGTGTTCTTACTGGGTAGTCTAGGGAAGAACTGGCGTCCTTGCCTTTTCCAAATTCTGTAAGCTGCCTGCATTCTTGGGCTCGGGCTCCCTTCCTCCGTCTTCAAAGCCAACAGCATTGTATCTTCAAATCTTGCTCTGGCTCTGGCACCTGCTTCTGTTGTCACATCTCCTTCTCTGATTCTGACCCTCCTGTCTCCTTCCCTTTCACTTATTAAGGACTCTTGTGATTACATTAGGCCAACCTGGATAAACCAGGATAATCTTGCCATCTCAAGATCCTGAACTTTATCACATCTGCAAGTTACCTTTTGCAATGTAAGGTAACATATTTACAGGTTCTGGGATTAGGAGGTAAACATCTTTGTGAAGAGGGCATCATTATTCTGCCCACCACAATCCCCTATGAACTGATTTGGAGATAGCAGAGGAAAACAAACATTTTAGAATCAAACAGGCCTGCATTTGAACTGGATCTCTGCCACTTTCTGGCCAATATAACTTTAGGGAGGTTGCTTTGCTTCTCTGAACATTTTTCCTTATTTCCACAATGAGTGCAATAATCCATTACTTGCCTCACAGATTTGCTGAGTGTTATGCACCTAACAATAAACTACAATTCCCTTTTTCTGATTATTATAACTTATGAGGTTTCTTAAAAAATCTTTGTGTGTGTGTGTGTTTGCCAAAAAAGTCCTGATGGGGAATATGCATCAGAGCTGAGTGGCGTCTCCTGTCCTCTCCCTGCCCATTCTGTTCGCTGCCCTCACCCTGAAGCCTTCCTGGTCTGACAGGATGAGCTGGAGGCTTGTCCTTCACCAGATGTCATGCTTTAATCCACTTATGAGCATTCCTTCCCTGGAGGACTGAGAGCCATCAGAGGACAGGAGGGGAAGGTGACAGCCATCCTCTGGACCAAGTGCAGTTTGCTCAGGTTTCCTGGGCTTTCCTCTATTGGCCTCTGCCAGACACTGCTCCCCTTGGTCTCCCTGCAGGCTGGTGGGTGCATTTCCTAACTCATACCCTGGATTTTTTTCCTGCCTCCCTTCTTCTGTTACACTGGGGTTACTGGTCTTGAGATGAGGAGATGTTGTAGAAAGAACTCAGACAAACCTGAGGTGGAATCCCAGCATGGTCACTTCCTGGAGGTTAACTTGAGCAGTAGGTTTAAGCTTTGTCATCCTCAGCATTCCAGCCTGGAAACGGAGGGGACAACATCTGCCAAGGGGGTTGCTGAAAGCACGATGTAATGTGTGGAAATAAGCAGTGTGTTCATAGACCCTGACCTACAGTAGGAGCTCAGTAAAAGTCAGATCCCCCTCCTCTAGAAGACAGGAGAGATGAGGAGGAAAATAAAGTCAGATGAGGAGGAAAATAAAGTCAGTGACACAGTGGGTGCCCAAGAGGTGTGTTGGATGAATGTGGAATGATTAGTTGCCCAAGGTTGCATGGAGGACAGGATTCAAACTCAAAAATCTAGTCTCTTCTAACTATGCCAGGTTCATGCTTTCTCTCCCCTTTCCCAGTGGGAGCTCTTCAGCCAGGCTTCTTGGGAGAAGGAAAATGATACTGGTTAAGATGCAGACTCTGGGACCAGACTACTGTGTTTCAATCCAAAGTGGCATCATTTACCAGCTGTGACCCTCGACAAGTTACTTATCTCCCTGAGACTCAGTTTTCTCATTTGTAAAAGGTGGCTTTTTTACGTATCTCGGTACATATCTCAAAGGTCGCTGTGAGCCTTAAAAGAGTAACTATATGTAAAAAGTCTACAATGGTCCTTGGCATGTAGTAAACTCTGTGAGTGGGAATTATTCTTATACTTTCTTGCTTTTGCACAAAGACAACTCTTTCTCTCCTCCCTCTGTGTTACTCCCTCCTAATCTTGACAACTGCCTAGCCCTTTCTCCCAATGAAAAGGGTTTTCTTGGAAAGTAGTGAGATCTCCATCACCAGCGGTATTTAAGCAAAGCTGGAGAGACAGTCTCCTCGACATGTGAGAGCAGATTCAGGCAACCAAGTATGAGGATTGACCTCAAAAGTTTCATCTAACTCAGATTCTTGGTTTCTCTGATGTTTCCATGAGTTTGGTCACCACATATAGTTTTGGAGCTTTAGAAGAAGTTTCTATGTGGTCTTCAACAGGAAATTTCCTTGCCTGGAAAGTGCTGGGAACAGTATTTCACAGGACAGATAGAAGGTTTCATTAAAAATACACTTGCACTGCACCCCAGAGTCTGGGACTCCTGGAACCAGTGAGGCCGGGTACTGAAGGGACAGTTCCCAGCACTGGAAGATGGCAGGGTGAGAGGTGGGGTGCAGCACAAGGCACTGAAGTTCCCAGCTGGGTCCCCACCCAGCCTGTTGCCACATGTCTGAACTTGCTCGAGGAGTGGGTCGGCAGCTGGTGATTCCACCCATCCAGAAAGAGCAGCTGGGACCACCATGTCCCTGAAGATGCTTAGGACTCTCTGCCTGATAATGATCAGGGAGAAATGAGCGAGGGTATCTAGGGAAGGCACATGGCACCTGGCTTTGAAGAGGGGTAGAGGGGAGCCCCAGCAGAGCGACCCCCAGGCCCCTCGCCCTTCACCCGGGCCCTAGTCAGAGGAAGCCTGGGACTCCCAGGCTGCAAGCTCCTAGCTCAGCAAGGGTACGCTGCATCAGGGGTCATGGGAAGTGACCCTGGAATGGGGAATATTTGTCTGGGTGACTGACAGGAGTGTGTGCATGTGTGTGAGATGATCTATCTCTTTGTGTGTCTTTTTCTGGAGCGTTTCTATTTAAGCTCCCGACTACCCATATTTCTGGTGTGGATTTGTGTGTGGGCGTCCTGTCAGGGTTTATGCGTGTGGAGTCATCTTGTGAGTTTGCCTTTGGCGTGAAAATCTCTTTGTTGTGTGGATGTTGCAGGCATGAGCCTCGTGTACATGTGTGTCATTGGTTCACATGCAAGCGTGTTCTTCTGTTGTCTGTCAGTGTGAATGTGGACCCAGCACATCCCTCTTTCCTTGCTGTTTCATCCTTCCTGGTGTGCAGCACTGCCCGGTACACTATGTGTCTGTTTGTCTCTTTCCTCCTTAGAATGTCAGCTCCCAGAGGGCAGAACTTGGTCTATTTTGTTCACAGTACTGTCCCCAGTGCCAACAACGTGCTAGGCACCAGCATGGCACTCAGTATAATAGTGCTGAGTGAATGAATGCAGTGTCCAGCGTGTGAGAGTCTCTCTCTGGTTGTGCAATCAATCTCAGTGTGTTGCTGTCTATGCGCTGGGTTGGGTGACTGAGAATTTCTGGTGTGTGTGTGTGTGTGTGTGTGTGTGTGTGTCTGACTAGGAGTATGTACAAGCATGTATGTGTGTGCAAAATTGTCTCTGATGTGCGTGAACGAGTCTACGTATGTCTAGGGAGCGTGTAGTGTAATCGACTCTTGTGTGTGCCAGCATGTTTGTGCAATTCTCACGTGTTTGTATGGCATAATTGTCTAGTGTGCTAGTACCAACCTGTGTGTGCCTCGGGAGCGTGTGTGTGTGCGTGCTCGCTGTTAGCAACCCTCGCTCTCCTCGCGCCCCGCGCTCAGCCTGGGGGCGGGGAGCGGAGTGGGCGGCGAGGGCACTGCGGTTCTGCTGCCCGCCCTCGGCGCTGCGGCGAGGGCTCGTCACGGTCCCTCCCCGCGCTCGCTGCGGTCC
Organism: Mesoplodon mirus; assembly: GCF_964341445.2. Taxonomy (NCBI): domain Eukaryota; kingdom Metazoa; phylum Chordata; class Mammalia; order Artiodactyla; family Ziphiidae; genus Mesoplodon; species Mesoplodon mirus. Next base: position 159,901,650 of record NC_138977.1, read on the forward strand.
CCGCCTCCCGGTCCTTTGTAGCCTGCCGCTGCGCTCTCAGACAGCCGCCCGGAGGCCCCGCCCCCGCCCCGCCCCGCCTCGCGTCCCGCCCCGCCCCGCCCCTCCCTCCTCGGGCCGCAGTCTCGCCTGGGCAGACTCGGCCCTCACGGAACGCTGAGCTCGGCGCACAGCGGTGGCCAGGGCCGCGGGCGGGCGGGGGCGCGGGCGAGCTGCCGGCCTTGGACCGGTATGGCGGATCGGCGGCGCGCGTGGAACACGGAGGACGACCTGCCCGTGTACCTGGCGCGGCCGGGCAGCGCGGCGCAGACCCCGCGCCAGAAGTACGGCGGCATGTTCGCCGCGGTGGAGGGTGCCTACGAGAATAAGACCATCGACTTCGACGCGTACAGCGTGGGCCGCCGAGGCTCCGCGCGCACACCGCGCAGTGCTGGCCGGCTCGACGCGGTCGGCCTGCCGGGGCCCGGAGGCAGCGAGGACACGGCCAGCGACGTGAGCGATCCCTCGGGCTCGGCAGTCAGTTCGCCGGGCGAGCGCGACGAGCGACCGCCTGCGCTGCGCATCCGCTGCCCCGCGCCCCGCGACCTGCCACTCGGCCGGGACAATGGCCAGGTACCCTCGGGGCGCGCGTGGGCCGGACGGAGGGGACGGGACCCTCGGGTCGCTGGGCGTGGGGCCGCCCGAGGGCAGTGCCCGGGCAGGAGTGCTGGGGCCACTGCGGCCAGGCTTGGGAGAGCTACGGAACGCCCCTCCCCCACCCCATCATTCAGGAGGTTCGGAGAGGTTGTGCGACTCGGTCAGCGTTGGCCAGCATAGTCCGTGAGACTCCAAAGGGTCTTTCGAGATCCAGCCCCCCCGCTCCTCACTGCAGAAAGGGAGAGCGAGGTTCTGAGAAGGGAAGTAAGTTGGCTAAAACCGCCACATGGTCCCTTAAAGCGCAGAGGGACCTCTGGGTTTAATTTCATCCAAGGATCCTCATTTTCTGCTTTATGAAAAGGCAGGGAGCTCTGTTCCGCATTCATCCCTTCACTTATTCACTCACTCATGAGGAATTATAGAGCACCTACTATGTACCAGGCGCTGGGAGAGGTTCAGTGAAATGCCTGTGGTCACATGGCTTAAAGCTTAAGCTTTTCCTGAGTGCTCCCTCTGTATTTTCCGGGGGAAGGATTTGGTTAAAGATTTAGATCGTGGGGCAGACAGAACTGGAAACCGCTAGCCGCAATCACCGACATCTTCAGAGGATGCTCCCGAGTCCCACAGCACAACGCCTGTGTGCTCACTTCACAGAGCAAGTTGGAGGCAGAGAGGGGGTTTGAACCGGGGTCAGTGGCTTCCTAGACTTGGAGGTTTCCCCCCACGAAAGTGGGGAAACATCAGGGAGAGGGAACGCCGGGCCATGGGCCCTATGGCTCATCTCTCTTCAGCTGGGGTCGCCAATGCATTGGGGGAAGATGGATAGACGACCCAGCTTTGGGATATATGGGTGAGGTGCTTGGAAAACGGAAGTTGGAGCACACGAGGGCCGACGAGCTGTAGCCTTACCCCAGAACTCCATGTCTGAGCACTGCTCAGGCCCCAGGCCCCTGATAGGTGCTGGGTTCCCTGTTAGTACTCCGGCCCCACCCTAGGCCAGGGTGGGTGACAAATTCATTGTGAAAATTAAATCAGTTAATGCCGCTAGGTAGTGAGCATACAATAAGTGTTCGTTGTTTATTATGAGTTTGATCCTTATCATCATTTTTATTAACCCTTCTCCCCTTAAATGCTCTGAGAGGCATACAGTGAGCCCGGAGGAGGCAGAGCTTGATCTGGACAGAAATCTGGGAGGGCTTCCTGGAGGAGTGGGAGGTGGGGGCTGGGCTGGCCTGTGGCTGCTACGACCCAATAGTGGGTCTCCTCCTGCCCCCACCCCCACGCCCCGGGTCTTCAGTCTTCGTAGCTCGGGAACTCTCCGTGGTCCTGAATCCTGAGCCTCGCGAGATGAAGGTCTACAGTGAGGGTGTGTGTGTGGGGGGGGGCAAGGAATGGAGATATCGAGAGGGTCCCGTCTCCTTGTCCCTATCCTTTCTATATCTTGCCCTGCCCACCTCCTTCCCTAGTGTCCGACCTCACTTGGGATCCAGGCTTCACAGCCCGAGCGGGAGGCTTCAGGGCCGCGGACCAAGAAGCCGGGGCCAATACCGGAGAATCCTAGTTTCCAGTCAAGGCTCTGCGTCCTCTTGAGCCTCAGCTTCTTCATCTGTGAAATGGGGGTGGTATCTCCCAGCCTCCCTCAAGGCGTGGTGGAGTATCAGGGAGGCGGGAGAGCTTTGTGCACGGCCGGGAGCTGTGGAAGAGCGTCCCTGATGGAGCTGCAGTCAATGTCACCAAAGCCAGCATCGCCCCTGGGCTCTGTCTGGGACGGCTCCTCAGCCGCGCCTCGGCCCTTGGGGACGCTGATCCCTTCACCTCTCCCACTCCTCTTTCTTCTCCCCCTCTAGCCTTCTCCCCTTTCTCCATGGCTTCTCGGGTACTGGACAAAAGGCAGCGCCTCCGGCGCGCCAAGGGCTCCAGGAGCACGCGAGGTTCGGGACTGTGGAGCCTAGGTGCTCGCGGTCTCCCTGGGGGAGAGAGTTTTACTTTCTGCGGACCGAGCAGCCACGGGGTTCGGGTTCGGGGGCCGGCGGGCCTCGCTGCTCCTGAGCTTTGCAGAGGGTGCCGGGGCCCTTCCCCCCCACCCGTAAAGCTCTTTCCCGGGGAGGGAGGAGGGGTTTCTGCGGCGCAGGCGCAGCGTCTGCCGAGGCCCAAGGCTGTGCAACTGCGGCGCTTTGTACCCGGGAAGTCCACTTGGGAGCGGTGGTCTGTTTGGCCAATAGCAGACGCGTGCCCCTCCCCCGATACGCAGGAGGTCTCCTCTCCAATCCTGGAGCTTCCCCTGCCCAGACTGAAGCCTGGGAGGGGCCCTGGTTCCTGGAACCTAGCCCTTAGCAACGCTGAGGAAGGGGATGTAGAGTCAGAGAGAGGGAGACCTGCAATTTCCGGTCAGCAACAAGAATTTAGGACCCAACTCAGAGCCAAGACTGAGCTCTAGACAAGTTGTGCAGGAACCTGGCTTCCAGATACTGCTCTGCTGCAGCTAACATGCTTTGTATCTAAGATTTCATTCTATCTCTGTAAGCCTCAATTTCGCACCTGTGAAATGGGAAACTTATGGCCTAGTGTTCCTGGAATACTAAACCGTTTCTATTTTGTGAACATACAACCGTATCCCCACTTTAAGGCCCAGGCATCTCTGGCCTTCTGTCCTGGACTGGAGGACTGGCCTCCAGGTGGCAGTGGAGGTAAAGGCTTCAGGCCCTAACCTGAGTGGTGGGAGCTTTACCAGGCCTGGCACCCCTCCCTCTGGTGGCAGCTGGAAGTAAAGAAGGTGGGGTCTTTTTACCGAGCCTGTGGGTTTGGCTTTTATAGGCAGAAAGTAGAAGGTTGGCATTTTAATCTGACTGGATTTGGGAGGCACCTGTCTAGCCCTATGGGGGCTTGCTAGGGCTCCCCCCTTTCTCCCTCTTGCCTCTTTCCTCTTCTGTCAAGAAGTTCATCAAGCTAACCCAGGACTCCTGCCCACCTCTCCCCAAAGCAACACCTGGATTATAGGTGCTGGGGCTGGTGTCCACTCTCCACTGGGAACCAGGACATCCTTTCCCCCCTCCGGACCGCTAGCCTGTCCTGGGGGCTCTGGGCTCCTTAGTGCCAATGGTCTGGCTCTGCAATCAGCAATCACTGTCTGGTAGACAAGGCTCTGGGGATAAGCCGGTGGCCCCAGTGGCAGGGGGCCGTGTGATGAAAGAGGGGCTGCAGGCGGTAGAGCAGGTCAGTCACTAATTAGGGCTTTGTCTCTGGGGTCCCTGCTGCAGGGAGGGAGGGAGGCTGGTTCAATGATGGGGGTGGGAGGAGTGGCAGAGAAAGGTTTTATGGAGAAGCCCTAGGAGGTGAGTCTGGGAGAATAGATAGGCTTCTGTCTGAGGTAAGATATTCAGAGAGGACACAGTTTGAATAAAGGCTTGGACTTGGGGCTGGAGATGTGCTCCGTCTATTAAGGGAGTGGCGCAGCGGAGGGACTAACGCAGGCTGTGGAACGAGAGGCCTGGGCTGGATCCTGGAGGGCCTCGAGGGCACCAGCAGCCGGGCCGGGTTCTGGGCGCCCGGCCCACACTCCCTCCCCCACGCAGATGTTCGGGGAGGCCTGCAGATGCACTGCTGCACACCTGTGGCGCTGCCACGGCCTCTGCCTGCGCACCCGAAGTTCATCTCTGGCTTTTAAAGGAGCCCTGAAAACCAGACCTACCCAATCCGAGAGCGAGGCCGGGGCCCAGCAGAGGGCGTGTGCGCGGGGTGGGGGTCGGAGGGGCTGGGCGGTTGGGGAGGGGGCGGGGGGCGGAGTGGGGGGGGGGATCTGAGGGGAAGCGCTTCCTGGTTCGAGCAGAGAGGGGCGAATCGGGCTCGGCTCCGCGCCGCCGGGAGGAGCTGTCTGTCTGCAGCCCCCTCCTCCCGCCCTCGCCTCTCCCTCCTCCTCCCGCCCTCCTCGCGGAGCCGGGCGGTGCTGGCAGCCGGAGCGGCAGCGGCGGCGGGCGGGCCGAGCAGCCGGGGCAGCCGGGCGCGTGGGCAGCCGCGGGCGCCGAGCCTCCGTCCCTCTCTTCACTGAGCCCGGGCCTTTGTCACCGCGCCCGCGGGGAGCGGGACCGAGAGAGAGCCAGACCGGGCGAAAGCCAGCCCCACAGGTCCACCGGCCGGGCGGAGGGCGCCAGAGGGGGGCCATGTCTTACCAGGGCAAGAAGAGCATTCCGCATATCACGGTAAGCTGGGCCCCCGCCCTGGCCCCGCCGCTCTTGGCAAGGTGGTGGTGGTCGCCGCCGGGGTCGGGATCCGCTGGGGGACCTAACGGGCGGCCCCCGAGGGGCTTCCTGCGTCGCGGCGGGTGGGGCGGGGCCGGTCTCGGCCTTGCAGCCTCCACCCCCCAGCCGCTGGGGACAATGGGGGGGAGGGCAGGCCGGCGTGGCGTGGCGGGGCGGGAGTCTCGCGTCCCTCTCCCCGCGGGCTTGCAGCGGATGGCATGGACCCGGAGGATGCGGAGCTGAACAAAAGAGGGAGGGGCGCGGTGTCCGAACCCCCTCCCTCCGGCCCTGGAGCTGAGCCTCCGGCGGGCGGCCTTTGCACAGTCTAGCTGTTGCATCTCGCGGCAGCGTTTCTTCCCCGCCAGAGTAAGGAAAATGATCGACCACCGCCCCTCCCCCCTTCCCCCCCACTCCCCGCCCAAACCGATGAAGTGGAAGTCTGGACCTAGAGGCAGCGCCATGATGGAGGAGCCCCTCCCATTCCTCACTGCAGCTAAAAATAACCTGATGGGGCGGCCCTGGCGGCTGTGTCCCGGCAAGGGTTAACACTGGGGGGTGGGAATGGTGGCGGTGGCTGAGCAGCCCTCGGTGTCCCTGGGTGTGGCCAGAAACAAAGGATCCCTGGTCTTTATGCTTTGTCTCAGGGTGGGGAGCTGAGGACACAGCGGGTCCAGAGACCTGGCCTCCACCCCATTCCCTGCCTGGCACCAGAGTTGAACCAAACCATTCCTGAGGGCTGTAGACCACAGGTGCTGGTGAAACCCATGGGCGTTGGGTGGCTGATATCTGAGCAGCCAGGTGCTGGAAGGCATGATGGAATCCTCCAGGGCAATGCTTGAGGTTTGAGGGCAGGAGACCTAGCATCCTCCTTTATCCAGAATCCAGGCTCAGGGGTGGTCCCAGAACACCTTGGAGAGGGCAGCCTTGGGTAGGGGTGAAGAAGCTGACATTTCCCACTTGCCTGCCCAGTGTATTGTGGATCTTGTTTTCTTGAACCTTCTCGATAAATCTTTCGATGGAGGCATTGTCCACGTAAAGTTCTCAGAGGCTGGAGCACTGGTTGGGGGCGCAACTGAGAGGAAGGTTGGGAAAGAACTGGGACCCCTTGCCTCGCCGGAACAGCCCTGCATTCTGCCCAACTCTGGATTGAGTCTCAGCAAACTCCTCTTCCGCCCAGCTTCAGGTCTTGTCAGCAGACCTTTGCTGAGTTACCATCCAGAGATGTGCCCCCTGAGGGTGGGGACCACCTCTTGCCCATCCCTAATCCTTGCCCTCTGAGACACAGCCGTATAAGTGACCAATCCCTTAACACTGTAGTCAGCTAAGAATCAGTGGAAGGGATGTGGTTGCCCTGGGCTAGGCAGTGTGGGAGGAACGAACTGGATATTTGCATGAGCCAGTCCGGGCTTTCCTACTCTCCAACCCTGACCCCAGGGGAACTGAGGCAGGAGATGGAGGTAGAGGGGATGTAGTGACTGATGAGTCAGGAACCTGGGGTACCTTTGTGGCTATTGCCCATAGCAGGTCTGTGCCCCATTCAGGATCCCGGTTTCCAAGAAGCATGTTTAGCCAGATGGTCTTTGAGGCAGGAGTATGGGAACAGTGCCTCCGGAGTTGCGTAGTTCTGCCTGCACAGCCGCAGCGGTCACCCTGCCTGCAGGCTGTGGCCCTCTGGAGTGGAGATAAGCTGCCCAGGCTTTTGCAGCAGACAGATCTGGGTGTGCCTCCCTACTCTGCCTCCTTTCTGAGCCTCCGTGCTCTTCTATCCAAAGTGGGCTTAGCACTGGCCATTTCACAGGACCCTTGAGCATCTGAGAGGACACTGGCGAAGTGCTTAGTGTTTTGTAGGCACACAGTAAGGGCTTCAGAACTGCTGGCTGATCCCGCTGCTTTAGTCCTTTGTGCGAAGCAGGTAGTCAACTCGTGTGTAAAAGAGAATCACATGGGGGCTTCCCTGGTGGCGCAGTGTTTGAGAGTCCGCCTGCCGATGCAGGGGACACGGGTTCGTGCCCCGGTCCGGGAAGATCCCACATGCCGCGGAGCGGCTGGGCCCGTGAGCCATGGCCGCTGAGCCTGTGCGTCCCAGAGCCTGTGCTCCGCAACGGGTGAGGCCACAACAATGAGAGGCCCGCATACCGCAAAAAAAAAAAAAAAAAGAGAATCACATGGAGTGGATCCCACAGCTTCAATAGCATGGGGAAGAGAGATGCTGAAAATGCCCCTTATTTCCTGGGAAAGCTGTCCTTGATGAAACATTTGTGTTTAATTTGGCCCACATAGTCCACTCCAGCTAGAAAAATGTGTGGTTTAAAGGAGAAGCCAGAGAGGATGGACTTGGATGGAGCTCCTTTGTAGGACCCACAGCTTCCTGAGGACCTTTTGCTGATAATGTACGTGGTCTGACAGGAACCAGAATGCCATTAAATGAATGGATAGGCATTGTGGCTTTCCTTAACCTGTTCAATCAATAAAACTCATTTGGTAAGTTAATAATAAGCACTGGTCTGTGCCTGCCACTGTCTGGGCGCTAAGGAAAGTGGGCATGAGATGGGCATGCCCTTTGCCTTCACAGGGTTTAGTAAAGACTGACATTTCAGCCTGAAATAGCAACAAAATGTTGGTGGGGGGATGTTATAAGGGGACGTACAGGAGGCTGAGGAGACCACAGCAGGGACACCCAGCCTAGTCCTGGTGGGTGAGGAGGGAGGGGTTCTGTGGCAAAAGAGTGTGGCCCGTTGGAGAAACTGAAGGAAAGTCAGCATTGCAGGAGCCCGACCTCTGTGACCAAGTGTGGCTTCCCTGTGCAGTTAGAGCAAATCCTGGAGACGGTTAAGACGTTTTTGGCAGCCACGGTATGTGTGGCCTGTGGAGGGACCCAGGGGGGCTTAAAAAAGGACCAAGATACAGCTGTCAGCTGCATCTCCAGGTCCCCACCTGCTTGATGTTGGGTCACTGTGCTCCTGTGAGCCTCAGCTTGCTCATCTGAACAAAGGGGTTAAGGTCTCAGATTCAGCAGTGAAATTAGAGATAGGAGAGAGAGTATGTGAGCAGAGGAAGAAAAGGGACACTCCAGACAGGGCACAGTGTGGACAAAGGCAGGGGCACGGCTGAATCACAAAAATGCTGTACTCGTGTTGACTATGATGTCTTTTCCTCTTTTCTCTGCCTCAGCCTTTTTCTGAGATGCTAGAGTAGCCTGCTAGAGAAGAGGGAAAAAGCCAAAACACTTGGCTTCAGCCCCCAAAGATTGTTTAGAACATTAATAAAGCTCTCTTTCTTGTGTGGCTTTTTTTCAAAAATTAATGGCATAGCCGGGATTAATTTAGTTAAAATGGTTTTTCGGTGCCCACTGCGGTGGTTAAGTGAGTAGGGGCATCCTGGGCGTGGCTCTGAGCAAACAAAGGCACAGGGCTCGTGGCCCTGCAGAAGCAGCTCTCCCAACAGAGCCACTGAAGGGGGAGGCAGGAGTGTCCACCACCATGGTTATGAAGTATTGTTATTACAGATAAGACATCATGAGTTTGCAGACCATTACAGCATTCAAAAGGATTTCCGCGATCTTTCATTGGGTTTTCAGAACAGTCCTGTGAGGAAGGCAGCCTGTTTCCCAAAGAGTAAACTGAGGATTATAGAGACTTGGAAGCTTCTTCAATGGCTTGTGGAGGAATGAAGAGGTCCCGTTCAAGCAGGGAGGGTAGATGGGCTGGTCTGCCTGGTAAGATAGTCACTGTCTGATTGAAATCTGTGTGTTTGTGTGTGTCTGTGTGTCTCTGTGTGTGTGTGTGTCTGTGTGTGTTAGATCAAACAGTAAAACAGTAGAGATGAGCAGAGAAGAAAGAGATTATTAAATAAAAATTACATCAGACTGAATTAGTTATTCTAATGGACAAATATGCAAAAAACTTGCTTCTTAATGAGGATAGCATTCAGCCTACCTTATAAGTATTTAGTTTATCTCATTGCCTTTTTATGCAAAGGACTTGAGATGCCTAGAGTGATTTATCCTGCATATAGTGAAATCAGAGGGAAGTAGAATAGCAAGACTGAGGCTCAAGGAAAAGCAGAGACCAAACCTGCCAGTGATTTGGACCACTGGGGGTGTGCTTCTGGACATATGGTCCTGATTCAGAGCTTCTGTCATCCAGGGCAGAGAAGCAGACATTCTCAGTTAGGTCAAGTTCATGATCAGACAGGAAGAAGTGGGCCATTCTCTTTGGGGAAGAATTATTTTAAATTACATTCTTAAAAAGTGTTTGTGAGCATACAAGTGATACTGAGTTGTGACATCTTCCATAACATAACGATACCAACTTAGCCCTCATTGCCTGTGTCTTGTAATGAACTTGGCCAAGACTGAATACACAGGATAATGACATATGTGAATGTACCAGGCACATAGTAAGTGGCTAACAGATAGACGATAGTTCCCTTCCCCGAACTCAGGCTCTCTTTGAGGAGATGAAAATTCAAAATGGCAGGTAATCAACGACTGTTAACTGCATATCTTAACTGTTTTGTTCCTTGAACTGTGCAAGGTGTCATGAGCAGTTAAAAAATACGTATTTCATGATCCTGACCTTTCCATCTAAGTGAAAAATTGCACATACGTGGAACGACTTAAAAATGACCAAAGGGTAAGTGTGGAATAGAGCACAGGTGTTAGAGAAGTTCAGGGAAGGGAGGGCTCAGCATTGGCAGAAGCAATAAGAGGTGCCCTCTTGGGGCTTAGGGGATGGCATGAGCTAGGTGTTGAGGGATTTGATCGGTGGAGACAAAGGAAGAGCATGCAAGGCAGGTGGAACAGCAGGGTCAAGACCTGGGCTGGTGAATGAATGTTGTCACAAGAGAATGAAGAGTTTTACATAGCTAAATCCAAGGGTGAGGATCTTGAAATAAATTTGAATGGCTGGGGGATTGGGGAATTCTACAAGGCTTTAGAAGTCAGGCAGAATGCACCCAAAGTGATGGAAATAGCCCATGGGTTCTAAGTCTGGCTTAAATGCATATGGGGTATTTGATCTTGGACAAGTCAGTTCTCTAGGCCTCAGGTTCCTTTTCTTTACAGAGTTAGATTAGATAATTCAGCTCCTAGTTATAGGATATTCTGACTTTATTCTGTGGGTAATAGGAAGCCTCTGGAAGTTCTTGAACTGGGAGGATGGTATAATGAAGGCAACATGGAAGAATGTGGATTCTGAAGCCAGACTATTTGGATTTGAATCCTAGCTGCTCCATTTACTTGCTGTGTAATTTTGGCATATCACTTATTTTCTCTATGCAGCAATTTTCTAATTTGTAAAATGGTAATAATAGTAATACTCCATAGGGTTTTTTTTTCCTTGAGAATTAAATGACTTAATATATGTGAGATATTTAGAATAGTACCTGCACATAGTATATGCTCTATGGGTTAGCGGTTATTATTCTTACTGCAAGATGGTGTATTAGTTAGCTTTGTTCCATAGCCAACAGTCCAAAGTCTCAGTGGTTTTCAGCAACATACATTTATTTCTTGCTCCTGTTACATGAGGACCTGGATTGGCTGTAGCTTTGCCCCTGGCTCTTGCGAACAATGGGTCTGCCCCTTGTATCTCCTCACCTTGAGACACAGGCTGAAGGAGCAGAGGCTTGAAGCACAAATGCCTTTAAGAAGTCCTGCTCAGCTATGGCACATTTCGTATCTGCTCATAACCATTGGCCAAAGCAAGTTGCATAATCAAGGCCTAAACTGATGGTGAAGAGCCCAGCATTAGTCTTTCTGGAGCAGATATGAGGATTAAATGTGAACATCGTGGCCCATTAGAGATGCTAATAAACACCTGTTGGAACTGATAACGAGGTGGTCAGGAAGTTTAAGGGGTGAGTTTGAAAGAAAGGGCCTGCATCGTTTCCTAGGCTGAATTAGAGTTAGGAATGATCACCAAATTGAGGCGTCTCACTGGGCAATTAGAAACACAGAACGGCATGGGGGTGAGAGGCAAGGCCCAGAGATAGAGAGTAAGGACCCATGTACAAGAGGCACTGGTGGAAGATAGGAAAATGCAAGATATTCCAGCAACCAGTGGTTCTCAGCCCATGTGCTGTGAGCACAGTGATGTACTGAAAAAATCCTGTGTAGATGTGCTGCTAAATTTTGATTAGCATTTAAAGTTTATGTTTACTACAACCAAGTTTACAAATTGTTCTAGTAACATCTATCAGGTGGATCCCTGAGCACTCACAAACGGAACAGTATGGAATAGTGTCTAATTTTTTTGTGAGGAAAAGGAAGCTCTTGTAATGGAAAGGGGACATCAGAAGACTTTGCCCCTTGAGCATATAAGAGAACAGGGTCAGGGCAGTGGACAGTGCAGTGCCATGGTGCTGAAGAGTAAGCAAGTTCAATTAAGGAGACACTAAAGGCCCCCTGATATGGACACAGTCACACTGTAGTTGGGATGACATGGTAGTGATTGCTGCTGACTCATTTGGTGGTGTTTTATGTCTTTAATCCCTTCAAGACTGCTGCAAATTTTTATACCATTTGTAACTATGTCCTGAACACAGAAAGTTTGAGATTCATTGCCATAGAGAGATGCAAAGACCAAATCCTAACTTTCCTCTTAGTGAGAAAAGACAACTCTGAATTGGTGGTTTAGGAAATGGAATGGGATCTAGGATACTTCACAGAGAGGCTGGTCTAAAAAACAAGAGTAAACAGGTAAAAGGAGGGAAGTGATGGCTATGGACATATGAAGTTTCAGCTTCCTACTCCTTCCTTGGGCCTGTGCCCCAGGTGCACTCCCACTTGGGTAACTTTGGTTTGTCCACTTGACTGTGCACACTTGGAGGATTGGAACAACATCTCCTTTTCCTCAGCATCTCCTCAGGAGCACTCTTATGCATTGGTGACTCATAGCAGGGACTCCATATTCTGTGAGTGGATGAATAAAAACTAGATTGCAAGCTGTGCATCTTTGCTGAGTGAGGTCTTAAGACACTCTTGCATTTGACCTTAACAAATGTCCTATCCATGGATTTAGCATTTAGGTAGTTACCATCCAGAAGGAGATGAGGGTGGCATGAAGGGTTTCTGGAGGTAAAAAATAAAGACTTCCCAAGTGGAACTTTGGCAGTGGGGAGAAGGCAGGTCTGGCATATTAATGGGCTTCACTGCATTTCACACTGAAAGCAAGCTTTTACAAGAGGAATCTTCCATATATATATGTTGAATCATTAAAGTACACATTTCCCCAGGGTCTTGACTGAATAACTGCTTGGTGTTAGAACTTAGGGTCAATTCCATGGGAAAACTCCACGGTTCTGGTGCAGAATTGCATAAAGCAAAGAGGTGGCTGTTCGAGATTTTGTACCTGTCCCCAAATTATGCTGCCATGTACTTTATCAGACCATATTCATAGCCCCTTAGGGATTAAATCCGAAGTAAATATTTGACTTATACAACCTCAAAGTTGAAAGGAACCTTTTAAATTATGTAAATTTTTCTGTGTTTGTGCATTTGAGGCGGCAGAAAGGAGTGTCCATTGCTTCTTCCCCACCCCCAGTCTCCCCTCTAGTGTAGGAATTGCAGGTACCCTCTCCTTGCCCACCTCCAGTGGCAGGGAAATCACCACTTTACACAGCAGCCTGCTTTACTCTTGGACAGCTCTGTTGTTGGAAAGTCTTTTGTATGTAGAGGGAGAGTGAGTCTACCTTTTTTTTTCTTTCTTTTTTTTTTTTTTTTTTTTTGCGGTACGCAGGAGTCTCACTGTTGTGGCCTCTCCCATGGGGGAGCACAGGCTCCGGACGCACAGGCTCAGCGGCCATGGCTCACGGGCCCAGCCGCTCCACGGCATGTGGGATCCTCCCGGACCGGGGCACGAACCCACGTCCCCTGCATCGGCAGGCGGACTCTCAACCACTGCGCCACCAGGGAAGCTCTGGAGAGTCTACCTTTTGCCCTCAGAATTTTTCACAGGTTTCTTCCTCTTCCACACTGAGTTTCCTAGAGGCTCTGGACGATATTTCTCAGTTACTTAGGACCTTCTATTTTCCAAAATAGCCCCAGTTCTTTACTGCAATTTCCAAGTACAGTGTTTGGATTTTTCTCTCTTTTTTTCTCTTTTTTCCCTTTCTTTTCTGCTTTTTTTTTTTCTTTTTGCTGTCCTTTATTTTGGAGCATGTAGAACAAAATGGATCCAAAATAAAACTTGAATTATTGGGCACCTTTTAAACTGGTTTAAATACTTTCTGGGTCCATAGACTCCTTTGAGAAACTGATAAAAGCAATGGAAACTTTTCCCTGCTTCCTCAAATGCACAGACACAGAACATTCAGCATAGAGCATTGGGCTGCATAGGCTGGTATTCATTGTGTCGTGAGCTTTTACTTATCTTAAGTAATACTGTGAGTTGGGTACTTTGATTAGCTCCACTAATAGGAAAAAAAAAAAAACAACAACAACTGAAACACAGAGATTAAGTTATTGCCACAGGTCACCCAGCTAAGAAGCTGTGTGGGAACAAGCTGTAGTCTCTGGGGTGAAGGATCTCATAGTCCCATGCGGGAAATGGACATATAAAAATGAGCCAAAAGATGAAGTTCTGTGCAGTTGTGAAACAATGCTAATAAGGGTGCAAGCCTTACACTTTAGGAACTCCAGGAGGTAAGCACATGTTCCTGGAAGCAGGACACTGCCCCTGACAAGGTGAGTTGGAAATCAATGGGCAGAGCAGGTGTGGCAAGAAATCCAGGTAGCAGATGCCACAGACAAAGGCACGAGGTGTGAAAGTGCAGCTCAGAGAGCCAGAATATAGTGTGAGTATACAAGTATAGCACAAGGCCAGGAGAGGGCAGGGGTCAGGCCAGAAAGAGCCTGGGAGGGCATACTTTGTCCTACGTGTGAGGACAAGCTGGTGAAGGGTTTAAGGAGAGGCACGACATAGTTGCATTTGTGACCAGAAAGGTCCCTGGCTGTCGTGTGGAGGGGACAAGGCAGGCAGCAGGGAGACAGGTGGGGAGGGCTGACCTGGAGCAGGTGCTATGGGAGGTGGAAATCAGCAGTGGGGTATGAGGACACTTCTGGAGCAGATGCAACAAGATCTACAAAAGAGTGGAGTTTGGGGTGTGAGAGGTTAGAGAGAAGCTTAAGATGGAACTGGGCATTTGAATGAGATTTATCTCCCCACAATGGTAAGACTTTAAAAATCAGGCACTAAGCTCTGTCCACGCATTAATTCATTTAACTTTCAAAACCACTCTCTGCATTAGAGGTGGAACACTGAAGCACAGAGAGGTAAACGTGCCTAAGGCACAAGGGTAGTAAGTGTGGGACCCGATTAGAACTCAGGCGTTCTGACGTCTACTGCCATGTCCTTAACCAGCAGAAGACAGCGCTGCCTCTTTGTTAAATGAGTACTGAATGAGATAATAGTTGTAGAAGCATCTGGCTTACAGGAGGCGTTGTCAGTGTTTATCAGGTGAACAGGGCTCTGCCTTTAATGTCTTAATACTGGAGAGCCCTTTCCAACTTCCAGAGCCCTTTAATCTGCCTTACTCCCTTTTGGCCACAGTTGCAACAATCCTGTCAGAAGGACCGGTGAGGTTCATGGCATTGGGAATGGACTTCAGATGTATGGTCTATTCCTGCTTATTCCCATTTTTCAAAGGAAGGAACTGAGGCTCAGACATCTTAACTAGGTAGAGTGAGGAGAACACCGGGATAACTACCACGGGACGCTGGGCTGTCACTTTGTTGGTACCAGGTGGTACTAGGTTCATGTCTGACTCCACCATCTCCTGGCTGTGTGACCTTGAGCAAAATCACTTCCCTTCTCTGAGTTTCCTTATTTGTAGCCATAATACCCACTTCTTAAGGTGACTTCAGAATTAAAAATGAAAACCCATGTAATGCAGAACTGATACTTAGTGTGTACTCAGGAATATGGTTTTCTTGAAGGCAAAGGATTTCTGTTCAGATTGCTTTATATAAGGTAAAAGGCAGATACGAAAAAATGCAGAAATGGGTCTACACATACATACAGATTTAGCTAGCATCATCCTTCTATAGGGAGCCTGAAGACCTTGCCCACTCCTGGGGTCATGATAGAGGTGTGTTATTTTAACGCCAGATACACCATCAGGGAATATTTCCTGAATGTCTGTCAGGTACAATGGAGCGTGAAATCTCGCTGTTAAAATTGCAGTTGTCATGGAAATGGGCCTGAGCTCACAGAAAAGGCCTGCAATCCATGGGGACCGCCTGTATTTCTGATTCATGAAGGAGGAAAATGCCACTGTGTCCCTGACCCATGCGGGTGGGAACAAATGTGTGCTCGTTATATTCAATCTCAGGCCTGTTGCCACTTCCAGGGTTGCTTTCCTGAAAAGTGTGGCAAAGCACCACCGGCTGACAGGCTGTCCCCTGAGGCAAAACCAAAGGCAAATGGGCTGGGTTTCTGTGGATAAATATGAGTGTGCAGCTGCACTGTAGGCAGCACTTGCCACTGCAAGGAGGCTGGTTGGGCGATCTGTGAGGGGAGCCAGGGAGGAAGGGGGCTCTGGTCATTAAAGGTAGGAACAGAGTCCTGGGTTTATGAAGTATTTGAGGTGGAAAATCTCTCAGACAGCAATCACTGTGGCTGTGACTCCCAGCACAGAATTTGGATGGTGTATCAATTCACTTTGATGCAATAATGCCACGTAACAAACAACCCTGTAATTCTGTGGCTTACGATAACAAATAGTTGTTGTTCACAGGTCTGTGGGTGGCAGAGGCTTAGGAGGGCTTAGCTAGATTTATCTTCAGGCTTCTTCTTGGTTCAGGCATGCTCCTCATAGCATCTCATTCTGGGACTCAGACTGAAGGAGACACCATTCCTTGGGTCCTGTGGTTTTCATGGTGGAGGATGGACTCTCAAGAAATGGAGCTGCAACCCACCTGCCTCTTAAAAGCTTGTGCTCAGACTGGTGCAGTCACATCCACTCTCATTCTGTTGGTCAAAGCAACTCAAGTAGGCACACCCACAGTCAGTGCGGCTGGGAGAGCCCTGCACCCACATTGGAGCATGGCAAGGGTGGGAAGGCAGGAAGGATTGTGAAAAGAAATAACACAATCTACCACAGAGGGTCTCCATCAAGAATATCCTAGATGTTTGTTAATAACAAATTCCTGGCCCATAAACTAGATCTGGCAAATGAAAATCTTGACAAAAACACCTGGATTGGAGTTTTTACCAGACAATCCCAGTGGATTTTCAGGATTATCTAGGCTCCGGTGCCATGTTGTGAGTTGTGCTTGCGTGAGGGATGTGCCTACCTGTCCTATTGAATGTTTGAGTTGCAGCGTGAGCCTTAATGTCAGTGACTTGTAGAGTCTGAAGGACTAATAACTTGCAGAACTCACCTTGACATCTCCTCGCCTTACGAGAAGCCGTTTCACCTGCACTCAATGCATGAGCAAGCACATTTCTACCAAATGCGGCTTCCCTTATCTTTCTGACACTCTTTTTCACGCTTGCCCTTTGGAGAGGAAGATATTCTTCATCTTTCCAGGAGTAACTTTACATTTAGTTTCTCTGAGCCCCTTCTCATGGATAAATCAGGCAGCCTCATCAGAATCTGTGTGCACCTGCAGCCCCGGGATGAAGCTGCCCTTTTCGTGTGAAGGCCAGACCTCTGAGATCCATTTTTGGCACTCATTCATTCACTGACCCCAGATTCTGATGTGTGTATTAGTGAAGCATTGTAGGAGAGGGGACATGGGAGTGTCACATGCCCTCCCCATAACTTCCTGGGTGGGATAATTAAAGTATTGATAGGGTGGCACTCAGAGTGAAATGTATTTGAAACCAACTACATACACTGTGAAACATAATCTATGATTATTTTTGTTCCGTGGTGGTGTAAAGATTACAGATATGCCTGTGAGCTGAGAAAGAAAAGCAGTGAGGAACTCCAAGCCTGGGTGAGGTAGGAGGGAGAGGGATCTTCAGGGTCCCAGGGTTTGGAGAAACCTCGCTGTCCCAGTGCCCAGTGGTGTTTCAGGACCACGGACAGCACGACATTCCCCTTTGCTTTCCTCATTTACAGCATGGAACCTGGAAACTGCAGGACCCTGCTGTGTATATACTATTTATTTTGCTGGACTGTTCTCCTTCTCCTCCGTTTCTCGGCTTCATGAACTTCTCATATTTCAGAACCCAGATCAAACATCTTCTCCTTGATGATATGGTCACTGCCTTTCTCTGTGTCTGTAATAACAGCTTTTGTTCTCTTTTTCAGATAGCCAAGGTTGCTAAACTAGCGATTTTGGGGTAAGCTGTTGGTTTGATGAGAGTAGCACCTCTTTTTTCTTCCGAGGCTCCGCAGACTGTAATGAGTTTTCTCCTCCTCTGACTTTGCATTGGAAACGACCGACTTTATTCCCACCATGCAGGGAAGGAGGGAGAACAGAATGCAGGGAGGCGTCATGCTTCGCTCAGGGACAGACAGTGATGCAAAAGATGCACTGTGATCCAGACCTCCCCTCCTAGTTGAGGCTGACTGTTGTTTATTTTGCTGTTGTGGGGGTAAGAACGTCTGAAGCTTTAAAGGCTCATTTCTGTAAGCGGCACTCAACATAGCAGTTAATGTTTGTGAAGAGAGCAAAGGCATCCCGCCAACACCAGCTCTTTCCTCCCGGTTGGGCTGGAGTGGAGATTAATGGTAGGTTTGGAGAAGAAGGCCTTCCCTTCTCTGGGATACTCCTCTGACTCCCAGGATATTGGCAACAGAGAAGTGATGAGGTTTAGGTGGGCCCCTTGTGAGAAGGCCTTCCAGCCTCACCTGTATTAGACAGGCTTTGCATTAAGCAGGCTTCTATTCCCAAGCCACAGGGTTAGGCTTTCAGGGAATTCTAAAAGCAGAGAAGAGAGGTTTCTGATCTGTCAGTCTACACTTTCCTCCTTTTTTCTTTATTTCTCCCCTCCCCCTTTCCTCCCTCTTTCCTTCATATTCCCTTCCCTTTTATCACTCCTTTATCTCACTTTCCTCTTCTCTCCTCCCTCCCTCTGTCATTTCAAACACTCTCTTTTTCTCCCTCCCTCTCTCCTTGCCTCCTGGCTGTCACCCCCTCTCCTCCCACTCAGCAAACACTTGCTAAACACTGTGTAAGGTTTATGCCTGGTCCCTGGGGCTTTGGCAATGACTCACACAGGGCTGTCCTGGCCGTGGAGGGGTGTCCAGCCCAGCAGGAGACGGGCACTTGAACAGTGACCATGGTGTGATGAGTATTGTTGGGAAGCTGTGTGCAAGGGGCCACGGGGACATAGGGAGGCACCTCAGGTCAAGAACTACCAGAAAGATCTACCTTGTGGAGAGTTTGGTATTTTGCTTTCCCACCTAACATTTTATTGTCTAGTGCTGTTGTTTATCCTTAAATATTCCTGGAGAATATTTTAGTAGCTGTATATCACCCCATTAGTGGTGTGGTTGCAAGATTGTCCGTAATTGTGGTTCACCTCTTTGTGTATAATTCTTTGACTCTGTTTGGGATATTTTCCTGAAGACAAATTCTCAGCATTAGATTTCTAGGTCAAAAGTTGTGAACAAGGGCTTCTCTGGTGGCGCAGTGGTTGAGAGCCCGCCTGCCGATGCAGGGGACACGGGTTCGTGCTCCGGTCCGGGAAGATCCCACATGCCGCAGAGCGGCTGGGCCCGTGAGCCATGGCCGCTGAGCCTGCGCGTCCGGAGCCTGTGCTCTGCAACGGGAGAGGCCACAACAGTGAGAGGCCCACGTACCGCAAAAAAAAAAAAAAAAAGTTGTGAACAATTTTAAGACTCTTGATACACTTTGTAAACGTGGCTGACGCTTACTCTTATTGAGAAATCCCCGCTTGGAGGAAAATGTAAAGGTTATCAGTTTCTCTTCTTCCACTTCTGCCCAGTTTTTGGGTGATGCTTCGGTTCAGAAACTTTTGTAGGTGTGAGTTCTTCTGTGATGAAAGCCCTTTCATTAGCATCGACACCAGCCTAGCCTCACCTCTGCTCGTGGCATTAGAGTCCCCATGAGCCAGCACCTGCTTGCCTTTCCAGCTTGCCCACCCTGAGGTCGTACTTCAGCCGAGAAACCACTTACAGACCCCCAAGCACATCAGGCTCCCCCAAACCCCGTACCTTTGGCCCGCCATTCCCTCTCTCTGCAGTCTCTTCCCTCCTTTGCCATGTGGCTAATTCCCGCTCGTTCTTCAAGCTCAGAATAAGCATGATTCCCCTGGAAGGGCTGGAGTGGAGGCGGCCTCTGCTCCCACCACCCCTCTATCCCAGCCCATCCCACATTGGAGTGCAAAGGTCTGCTTATGACTCAGTCTCCCCCACTGGCCTGAGACCTCCTTAAGGACAAAAACGATTTCTTTTAACTGCACACATTCTTTCCTTAAGCAAATATTTATTGTAGTTCCTGCTACAGAAAATGGTACAGAATAAACTGTGTAACTCTGCTGAGTAGTCACCACTGGTGGGCCTGGGCAAAGCGCTTTATATATGCACCCCGTGGGGTTCTCCCACAGCCCTGTGAGGCAGGGACAGTTATCCCCAATTTATAGATGAGGAAACTGAGGCTTGGAGAGGTTAAGTCATGTGGATAGCAAATGGGCAAGAATCGGAAGCTGCATCTGTCTGACTCTGGACGTTTTGTTGTTACACAACACTGATGCAAGGACGTGAGCCATGCTGAGCAGAAGTCTCTTTAGGTCAGTGCTGTCACCCTGGAAGGAATGGGCAGTCTCTGGCTTACCCTTGCTGTTTGATTTCTGTTGAATTTTTAATGAGATAGTTCATTTTTTTTCAAGGTATTTCAACAGTGAATTTTGTACAGAGTTTGTCACTGTTCATATCTGTCGACTATTTGCTCCTCGTGGTAATCCTGGGAGAGGCAGGGTATTGTTTTTTTTCTTTTAAATGCGTGACTTTTATTAAATTCTTAAAAGTTAGGTATCATAAAATTCACTGTTTGGGGAGGGGATGTTTCTTTAGGCTTTCACACTTCCACTTCCTGCATGAAGAAAGGGAATCCTGGAGAGCTAGGTCCTCAGGTTCTTTCTAAATTGCATCTGATTATGGGGTGTCATGGATTCTACAGGGTGAACATGTTTAAAAACATGATAAAAGTGTGTTTGCTGGAGCGAATGCTGGACAGGAAGTTAGGAAACCTTGCGTCTAACCTCCACGCCTATTGGTTGTGTGAATTTGAGAGTTCAGCTCATCTTGAGCCCCATTTCCATCTGAGGTTGACTAGACCTCGCATTCCACAAGAACCACTCAGCACAACCAGGCGTGGAGAGCGTCAGTGTCCTAAAGCATGTTTCCTAAGGTGTCTTCTGAGGAGGAGTCTCTTTGTCAAATGTCTCACAAAATGAAAGGGTCTAAATTTGGAAAAGATCAAACTCAGTTCCCCTCTTGACTATTCACATTACACATCAGCAGAGTGAAGGATCTGGGAATTCCTGACATAAAAACGATCTTTGCTTCTCTTTAACCCAGAATTTTCTAAACTCACTACACCTGGGAATTTCCTTTGGGCTCAGCCTCTAATAAAACCCCTCTGGGCTAGAGTTCCAAAGAACACGGTTTTGAAAGTGCCAGTTGAAAGGCGAACACAGTACTAACTTTAAGGAAGAAAAGAAAAAAGTCACATCAGCTCTTGCCTTCTGGTGGGCTTATTTTTTAGAAACATGCTGGCCCCTGAGAACAGAAAGAGCCGGGACCCTGGCAGTAGCTGCCCACAGTATCTGCTGGTAGTTGGTAGGGAGGGGGCGTGGATTTGAACATCTGATTCTGGGGAGGGCAGAGCAGGGTGGGGCTGATCTTCTGGCGTGCAGCGCATTAAATACCACCTTTCAGGATTAGCCTGAAAAGCCTTCTATTAAATGTGACAAGGCAAACGGCTGCCTGTGGGAGGCCATGTTCCAGAAGCCAAGCACCAACTGCCAATGACTCACATTTTCCTGCTTTCTGGTGCCCGGGTAAACCTGCACACCAGCGTGTCTCTGCTTCTGGATATGCAAAGCCCATGCCTCTTTCCCTAGGTCCTGGCTTCTGTCTTATGGCTAAGAGGGAGGTTGTTGGCCCTGGGAGTGACTGAGCTTGAAGTCCCTTCTTCCAGAGACCCTTCTCCTCGAGAACAGGACATACTTCTCTTCCTTGGCTCGTGGATCATAGTTCTTTGTCTTACGGCTGTGATGCCTTTTCTCTCCATCTTCACCCATTCATCCTTCAAGAATCAGTTCAGGCATCCATCCATCCATCCATCCATTCTGCCAGGCTGTGTCCAAAGTATCAGAGATGCAGCAATGAAGAAAATAGATGAAATCTCTGCCCCCATAGAGCTAAGTCTCTTAAGAAACTTCACGGACAACTCTAGGTGGTGCCATCCATCCACAGCAACGTGTCTATGATCGGCTGTGCCTGACACAGCCAGTGGGTAACACACCACAGCTCTGATGTCAGTGGGACAAGTCACATTTTTAAACAAACATGTAAATAGAGACTATGTCAGATATACTATATTAAGTACTATGTAAACATAAAGTGGGTAAGAGGTGAGGGGTCTGCAGGCAGGGCAGCGATGTAAGGTGTTCCAAACAGGGCAGCCAAGGGGAGGGCTGTCAGGTAAGTAAGTGACACTGAGCAGAGACCTGAAGCAAATGAGAGTGAGTTTTGCCTACATAGTAGGATTCCAGATTAAATAGGGTCTCACTGACTTGGCTTTCACTCTGGGGAAAATATACTGCGACAAGAACCCACTGGAGGGTTCTGAGCAGCAGGCTGCGTGCTCTGTGTCTGCTCAGCAAGCCTTGCCTGATTCCTGAGTTTGGGTGAAACCCTTCTTTTCCAGGCTTGTGCAGCATCCTCTGCCTTCCTCTCATGGTCAGTGCTGTGGGACCACTGGCACGGATCTGAGGCACATTCTGTGACAGAGGGTTTCTAAGAGTGTCCCGGCAGGATCAAGCCCCAGTTGCTCACAGTGTTAGCCAGATCAGTGTCTGCCTCCCTCACTCCACTTCGTGGAATCACCTCCCAGAATCACTGCTTGCCTCTAAATCCTTGTCTCAGGCTCTGCCTCCAGGGGAACCCATGCAAGACACTCCTTCTGAGGTGGCTACCCTGAATCGTTGCTGTCTGTTTCCTGCCCAGAGGGTGGGGCTTAAGGGCAGAAGCTGAGTTTTATCCATCACCCCATCTCCAGCTAGGAGATAATACAAATAGTAAATATGCACGTGGCAAAAAAATTCTCAGCCTCCAAGGAATGCAAATTAACAAATATTAATGATAACCAAGGGTGTTTTGGTGGCCTCAGGATGGCAAATTGGGGAAGCACTTTTGGAAAGCAATCTGGTCATATTTATCAAGGGCTGAAAGCAAGGTTTATACTGTTTGACTCAGTTGTTACATTTCTGAGAATTTAGCCTAACAAATAGTACAAATTCAGGGAAAAGCTTTGTGCGTGAAGATGTTCATTATAGCAATATGTATCATTGTGAAACATTAAAAAGAACAATGGGGGAAATTAACAATTTATTGTGCATCCATATAATGGAATATTTTGTAGCCACTTAAAAATTATGGTTATGGTAAAATGCAAAAAAGGACACAATCGTGTTTTCTTTTTAGCTCCTAGAATTTGCTACATCCCTTGCTGCCTCTGGGACCTGGCACACCATTTCTCTGCCCAGACACTCAGCACTCATCATACTGGCCTTCTCCCCAACCCTTTGTTTAGTCCAGCTTATCCAGAATTATTTTCTCTATCTGAGCTTGCCTTACCCGACCTTTAATAAGGTTGGCAGCCCTTTTACTCTGTGGCCACGGCGGGCACCCTATACTTCTCCTCTTTTGGAATCCCACCTACTCCCAGGATTTGTGAAACCTCTGTCTCTCCCTCATCAGCTCCATGAGAGCTCATTCTACCCTGGCTCATCAGGACCTGGCCCTGGGCTTGGAGCCGAGGCAATCGGCTGGTATCTCATGGGTGCATGGGTGAGTGAATGGCTATGTGTGTTAGAATCACAAGTATGGAAAATAGAGGGAAATCGGAGAAAAACATCAGAACATTGATTGGAGGTTTTCTGGGGGAGTTGCATTTATTTTTTGGTCATTTCACTATCTTTTAAAATGTCTCTAGGCTTCCCTGGTGGCGCAGTGGTTGCGAGTCCGCCTGCCGATGCAGGGGACACGGGTTCGTGCCCTGGTCCGGGAAGATCCCACATGCCGCGGAGCGGCTGGGCCCGTGAGCCATGGCCGCTGAGCCTGCGCGCCCGGAGCCTGTGCTCCGCAACGGGAGAGGCCACAACAGTGAGAGGCCACCGTACCGCAAAATAAATAAATAAATAAATAAAATAAAATGTCTCTAAATTGAGTTTTATTATATTCAACAGTTAGAGATTATGTACTATTTATAGGTGAAATTATATGATATTTGGGATTTGCTCTATAAAATCTCAGCAAAAACAAAGCCAAAGTGTTTGGAGGGGAAAGGGGTAAAACGAGAATGGTGAAGTATTTAAAGAATCTGGGTGAAGGTTCTCAGGGGGCTTTTTAATACCATTTCTTTACTTTAGAAAATTTTTATGTTAAAAGTTAGAAAGAAAAATAACATTTCCTGGCTCTTCTCTAATGACATTTACTACTTTGCTTGGCTTTTCAGAGTGACCGACTCCTCATCAAGGGTGGACGAATCATCAACGATGACCAGTCCTTCTATGCCGATGTCTACCTGGAAGATGGACTCATAAAGTGGGTTGACCAAACAGACCTTTTAAGAAGCCCGTCTCCCTAGGCTGCCTGGCCCTTAGAGGGACTGGAAGGCTGGCGTTCTGCCCCAGAATGAATGTGCCAGCTCTTGTGACTCTCAGGGATGGAGAGATGTGGGGAGGTGCAAACCATGGCTGTAGAAGGGGCTTGTGTTTGTTGAGCGCCCCGTGAGCACACCAGGCTCCCTGCCATGGAGCTCACGCAGGCCATGATGCCCACAGAGGCTGTGAAGTACACATGCTGGCCCCTCTTCTGTTCTTGAGAGGGGGGGCCATGGGGTTAAGTGGCTGTCCCACGTTGCAGAATGAGTTAGGGGCAAGGCCTCGATTCCAACCTAGCTCATCTGACTGATTCACAGCTCTTTTTTCTACCTGCCCAGAATTTCTGGAATTGGGTGGAGGGGGCTGGGAGAGAAGGAGTCATGTTTAGGCCCCAGGCAGAGCCTTGGCATTTAAAGGGAAGACATGCCTTGGGATTGGAGGTCTCCTTTGCCTCCTCCCCATTAGCTGCCCCTTTCAGCCCTGCTAGGACCTCCCAAGTGTGTTAGTCTGTCTGGGCTGCCATAACACAACACCCCAGATGGCATGGCCTACGCAACAGAAATTTATTTCTCCCAGTTCTGGAGGCTGAAGGCCAGGAGCAAGGTGCCAGCAGGATGGTTTCTCCTGAGGCCTCTCTCCCTGGCTTGCAGACAGACGTCTTCTTGCTGTGTGCTCACGTGGCCTTTGCTCTGTGTGTGTGCCTCCAGTTTCTCTTCCTCTTATAAGGACGTCAGCCCTATTGCACTAGGACCCCTGACCTAGCAGCCTCATTTTAACTTAATTACCTGTTTAAATACCTTATCTCCAAGCACAGTCATATTCGGAGGTATTGGGGCTTCAGTATGTGGATTTGGGGGACACAATTCAGTCCATAACACCAGACAGTGGTTTTTACATGGTTTCCACATTTTACCATCTGCTGCTCGGCCTCTTCTTCTGGAGTCTGGAAGAGTAGAGTCAGAGACCATCTCAGGATCCAGTTTGGGCATCTGGCACTGGAAGGAAAGGCAGAGGGGATGTGAGCAAGGCCAAGCTCAAACAGGAATGGGGTCTGTTGGTGGGCTCATCCCGGGGCCATGTATGCTGTGATGATGATGATGGTGAGGAGGAGAAGGAGGAAGAGGGAAGAGGAAGAGGAGGCTGTGGATTGTCATGAGCATTAAGAGACCATCTGTGCAAAGGCCCTGTGAAGAGTAGGTGCTCAAGGCAGCATTGAGCCCTCTCCTGCCTCCCTCTGCCCGCCCCCACCCCTAGTCCTGGATGGATCTGACGATTTCTGGGCCAACTCAGGCCTCACCTCCTCCAGTTCATTACCCGCCCCCCCCCCCCCCCCCCCCCCGCCCAGCTCACTCTTCCCAGCCGCACTGAAAACTTGGTGTTTGCAGAACTTGCCAAGCACTCTCGCCTGGGAACAACCTTGCACCCATGAATTCTCCACCTGAAATGCCCTGCCCCTCCCCCCATTCTCGTTTCATGCCCCTGCCCCTCAACTCCCGTTTGTCCTATGGGCCCAGCTTGTGTGGCTCCTCTTCCAGGAAACCTTCCAGAGCCCAGGCTCTTCCTCTGTACAGGCTACCACTCCCCCTGTGCTGGCCGCCTCTCCCCCCTGGTTGTGCATTTGCCCCTGACGAGGGGTCTTGCCTTACTGCCTCCCAGCCAGGGACCTGGCACAGTGCATGGATGGATGGGACCCTGGAGTGTTGAAGCAAGTGTAACTTACAAACACTGACACATCAGATGGTGGGGACCTCGATCTCAGCCAGGGTACAGCCTGGAACCAGAAAGGAGATAAAGGCAGATGGTGGGGTGGGGTGCGGTGAGATGCATGATAAAGTGAGGTTCCTAACTCACCACTGCTTAGATAAGGCACAACCAATCGGCACCGAGTTCCCCGCTTATGTGGGACCTCTGGGGTCCTGGGGACAAAGAGACACGGAGAACCCTTTCATGGGACCACCATTCCCACCGGCGACACAGTTGGAGGTTGGAAGGCTGTGTGAACACCTGGAGACTTAGGACTTAGGCCACCCAGGGTATTCAGGAAATAGGCAGTTTCCGTAAATTCAATAT
Organism: Mesoplodon mirus; assembly: GCF_964341445.2. Classification (NCBI taxonomy): domain Eukaryota; kingdom Metazoa; phylum Chordata; class Mammalia; order Artiodactyla; family Ziphiidae; genus Mesoplodon; species Mesoplodon mirus. Next base: position 159,927,397 of record NC_138977.1, read on the forward strand.
TTGTCTGCTCCTCTTAGTGGGAGATGCCTTTTACTTTTAACCCTGTTGCTGAAAAGCTTTCTAAGCACCGGTGCTGCTTTTCCTGCCTTATTAAGCAGAGCGAATGTCTGTGTCTGAATGCCTTGCAGGGTCTTCAGATGGTCACGTGGGGCACAGGTCCCCGCTGGCTGAGAAGGAGGTGTGGAAGGGGGGAGAGCCTGAGGGACCGCTTGGCATGAGGAGGCTCGGTTATTTCCCTTCACTTTGATTAAACCCCAAGAATCCTTTCATTTTGCGGCCATTCGCCAAGTTTTACTAAAAGCTGTTCAGCTGGGTTTGTGCAGGATCCGTTATGATTCATCGAGGGCTCCATCCCATTGGCTAAGCATTGGAGAATCAGATGCTGATGGCGCAGGACTTTTTTCTGAGTGACGGTGAGGGTGGTGCTGGGGCAAGGGCAGGGCTTCTCCGGCTTCCTTCCTCTCTTCCCTTTCCTTCCATGCACACTGCCGCTGAGAACCATTCAGGGAGTCTTCCTCCTAATTCATGGGGGGCGGGATTCCATTTAGTTTAATCCCAGTTTGGGGAGAATCTGCTGCTTCTGCAGAAGGGAAGCAGGGAGACAGCCGAACTTGGTGGGCAGAGCCTGATACTAGACTTGGGGACACTGGGCTTGAATCCAGATCCAACGCTGACTTGCCGTGTGGCCTTCGATAAGTCCCCGCCCCCACCCGGGTTCCGTTTTCCTCTTTTGCAGAATGTGAATACTTCCTCCCTCACAGGTTGTTGGCAGGGGATTAGAGAGGGTTTGTTAATAGGCGATGATCTGCCTGCTAAGAATGGCCCTGAACTGTAGAACTTTTGGCACCGCAGTGTGGCGGCTGAGTCACAGACCGGGATCAGATTGGGCTGTGCCGAGTGTCTGCGCATGCCCATTCTGATGGGGCTGAGCCCGTTCCCTTGCCAGTGCTACGCATTCTGAACATCACCCCGTCTTCTTAAGAAGCTAGTGTGAGCGCAAATGAGACCGTCGGTGAAGGGCTTATTAGAAGAGAATCCTATAGTTGGTGCTCGATAGCGGTTCACTGCTCTTGTTGTAAAGCTTGGGGGTGACTTCTCTGAACCCCGTTCCCTTCAGCTCCTGGCACATGGCCATGAGCTTGGAGATGGACGGTGAGAAGATTGGACCAGGCAGGGTTCTGTACACGACGATGGGAATTACGGGGGGAGTGGGGTGGCGATTAGAAGCAGCAGCGGCCGCAGTTGTAGCGCTGGTGGAATTGGCAGAAATGCTGACATTTCCTGGGGCTCACCATGGTTCTGGCACTGCGCTTGGACTAGACCAGTTCCTGGTTTCAGGGTAGACAGTGTGCGATGCTCCAGTTCTGTGGAAGAGCCCCAGGTAGAGCCCCGTCACTTCTGTGCCTGGACGACGTGCCTGGACCAGCCGGCCCAGGAGTCCAGAAAAGCAAGGAGCTTTCGCACCTGTGAATGGATTCTGTTTGGGGCCTGACGTTGCGGTCACTGAAGGAATATTTTCCTATGTCTTCATTACTGGTGTTTTTAGGTAACTTAGAAAAACTAATATTGGGGCCACATCCCAGAGTTTAGAACAACTGGATTTCTTTTTTAAATAAAAATTGCTCGTGGTCAGATGTAGTGGTCTCAGCCGGGCACTGACCATGGAGCTGTTGAATCTGTCCTGGTCTGGCTGAGCCTCCCTCACCCCACCCTGGTGAGGGATACGTCTCCTGACTCTGGTTCCAACACATAGACACAGCGGACACCACAGGGGCAAGGCTTTGAAATTCCTAGGCTCTTCTTCCTCCTTTCCCCGCTTTTGGAATTTGCCCTCCTTCTAGAGGAAGTTTCCAGGCACCAAGCACGTGGGGAAACAGAAGTGTTGGTCAGCCTGCCTAGGAAAGCTCTGCCACCCGCCGTGTGATCCCCTCATGGCAGGTTTTACGGGGGCTTAAGAAGCTTTCCTGAGGCTGGTGCTCATGACTGTTTCAAATGAGAACCCAGGTTGCCTGTCATTATCAGTTTGCTGGGGCTGACATAGCAAAGTCCACAGACTCGGAGGTTTAAACAACAGATATTTGTTTCTCACAGTTCTGAAGGCTGAATGTCTGAGATCAGGGTGTCAGCAGGTTGGTTTCTTCTGAGGCCTCTCTCCTTGGCTTATAGACGGCTGTCTTCTCCGTGTCCTCACATGGTCCTCTCTCTGCATGTCTGTGTCCTAATCTCCTTTTCTCATAAAGATACCAGTCAGATTGGGTCAGGGTCCACCCTAACAGCCTCGTTTTAACTTAATGACCCCTTTCAAGGCCTTCTGTCCAAATTCAGTCACATTGTGAAGGGCTAGGGGGTTAGGACTTCAAAATATGGACTTTGGGGAGTCACAGTTCACTTCACAGCCCTGTCTTTGAAGACTTGAAGAGCTAAGGGAACTTTTCACTGCCTCCCCCCCCCCATCGCTCACCTTTGTGTCCCCAAAGCAGTTGCCAAAAGTGTGTGAAGTGCTCTGCAGTGTCGGGCTGTTCAGAGAACCCTTTGCCCCTTGATACCGATGCTGGTCTCACTGCTGTTGGATTCAGCTCTGCCACTGCCTCCCCCTGGAAGCCCTCCCAGATAACCAGGCTGGTGAAATGGCCCACCTTGCGCTCCCCACACCCTGTGTGAACTGGATTGTAACCATCTGCTTTACATGCCTTTCCTCCTCATTAGGCTGTGAGCCCCTGGAGGGCAGGGACCCTGCCTGAGTTATCTCTGTTCACCCAGTGGCCTGCGTAGGACCTGCCTCAGAAATGTTTATCTAATGGAACTGAAGCTGCACGGTTGACAGCCATTTTGTTTTTCTTTTAAGAACCAAAGTTCGTCTCTGTTGTTTGTGCCCAGGCAAATAGGAGAGAACTTAATTGTTCCCGGTGGAGTGAAGACCATTGAGGCCAATGGGCGTATGGTTATTCCCGGAGGTATCGATGTCAACACGTACCTGCAGAAGCCCTCCCAGGGGATGACGGCCGCTGATGACTTCTTCCAAGGGACTAAGGCAGCACTGGCAGGAGGGACCACGATGATCAGTGAGTCGTACCCCTGCCTTAGGGCATAGGCTGTGACTTCTCTTCTGCATCCTCAGCATCTTGAGTAACACCAGGCACTTTGCTCAGGATACCTGGTGCGCAGGTGGCTAAAGTTTTGGAACCAGTGATGTAGATGTTGTTATGCCAGATGGGGCTGTAAGGGCTCAGAGAGGTGAGATAAGTTGCTGAAAGTTACGCAGCTGGGGAGTGGTTGTATTAGACAGTGTTGCTGCTGTAATGCTGTGATAATGCTGCATAACAAACAGCCCCCAAACTTCAAGCAAACACTTGTTTCTCTTATTCAAGGGTCCACAGGAACAGGAGCAGGACTGGTGTGGGTCTGCTTTAGGCTGTGGGTTGGCTTTGGGGTGGGGATACCGTGGCTCTCCCATTCTGGAACCAATGATCAACTCAACCATGCTCTTCTCCAAGTGGAAGGCAGAAGTGCAGGAAGTGTCTGGCAGAAACTTGCTCCTCCTCTTACCACCTCATTTCTTCACCTACACACTGTGACTTCAGCCCTCTGTTCTGTTGGCCAAAGCAAATCACACGGCCAAGCACAAAAAGTCCCTGAAATTGCATTCTGTCCACAGTGAACCATGGTGAGGGTGGGAAGGGAAAGAAGAATTGTGGACAAATAACACCATCTACCACAGTGGTCTGTCTGGGATGCTGGACTCTTCCTCTACTGCCCTTTGCAGCCAGATTGTTGTATTTTTTTTTTTAATCCAACAGTGCTTTTGTTTGGATTCCATTTTAATAAGCAATTTTGATTAAATAGGCAGCAGTGTATTTGAAATGTTCTTTCAATAGTTAGACTCCACATCTAGGTGGCTTGTCCCTGAGCTGGTCCCAACCCTGCCCATCTCTCCCCGTCGAAGAGTTCCTCTGGAGGTGCACACTGGCTGGAGTTGGCCACTGTGAGCAGAGCTCATGTATCAGAGTTCCCATCCCCCTGAGCCAGGAGGGTATGGCCCAGCTCAGGAGGCAAGCACCATTCTGATCCCTTTTCCAAAAAGCAGCCCTGTGTCTGCTGGTTAGGAATGTGGGAGGAGCCCAGATTTGGGACTTGGATCCTAGCTGCCAGGGTTTGGTCACGGCCACTCAGCAGCTGCACCACTGAGCAGTATTAAGCCTCTGTGAGCCTCAGCTTCCTCGTCAGTAACATGGACTTTATAATGTGCCCCCCAACCCATACATGTGGTTCCTTAGCATAGTGCATGGCATATGATGGTAAGTGCTTTGGGAATAGGAGCTGGGATATTCTGAGAGGTGGAGATGGAAGTTCCAGGCTCAGGGGACCTGTGTGAGGTAGAGGACAGAGCCCTGGATGAAGAATCGGGATCCCTGGAGTTCCCCTTTGCTCTTTTCCCATCACCAGCTGTGAAACCCTTGGGGGACCCCTCCACCAACACAATGGGCCTCATCTTCCCCATCTATACAAGGGTGGTTTTCAAAGTATGTTTCATGGAGCACCAAGAGCCTATGAAGTCACCATGAGAACCACAGTTAGGAGGTGTGTGAGAGGGGGCAGGGGGGTTCTGTGTCCCCACCCCATTTCTTCATTTAACAGATATTTATTGAGGGTTGCTTTGCACCAGGCACTGTGCTAAGTGGTGGGGAAGAGAAGGAACAAAGCAGACACGATGCTTATTCTCCAGGGGCTCACAGTCCATGGGGAGTCACTAATCACCCACACAAATGACTATAAGCGGGTTAGTTCTACAGAAGAAAGGGGCACAGTGCTTTGAGCTGTGGGGCAAAGGGCTCGGGGAGCTTCCCTGAAGAAGTGGCATTTGTGCATCGATCTGCAGGATGAGTGGGAGTTAACTGGGTGAAGAGGGTATGGGGAGCAGAGCTCCAGGAAGAGGGAACAGCACATGCAAAGGCCCTGTGGTGGGGGAAACACACCTTGTGTTTAAGAGATTGAAAGAAGGCCTAGGAGGCAAAGGTGCAGAGATTGAGGGCTGGAATCCTGTGAGATAAGGTTGGGAGGAGAGGATGCTGCTGGGCCTTGATGGCCAAGGTCAGAATTCTGGTCTTTTTCGTATGGGTGATGAGCAGCCATTGAGGGATGTTAAGCAGGAAGTGATATGATCTGTTTTAAAGAGACCTGAATAGAGTGGCCTAGGTTGCGTGTGACTAGACCAGTGGGACGTGATTGCAGTTGTTCAGCTGAGAGCGGAGGGTGGCTTGGACTAGGAGTGTGACCAGGAGGTGGACAGATGTGGACAGCTCCAGGGACATATCAGAGGGAAATCAGCAGTGGTGATGATCATCAGTGGAGGTGCACACGGGAAATGAAGGGTCAAGAGTAACCCCTTGGCTTCTAGCTTTTGGAATGGTGAGGCGATATCCTTACCATTCTGGGGTGGGGGTGGGGGACCAGCTTTGCCAGTGGGGTCGGGGAGGGGACGATGCGGCATGAGGTTCTGGACATTCTCATCTTGAGGAGCTCTTGAGTCATCCTAGTGGAGAGTTCAGAATCCTGTGGCTGACGGGGGGGATACATTTGAATGAGCAGCCACGTAGAAAGAAAAGTTCTAGGGCCAGGTCATAAGGAGTTTGATCACTTAATGGTCAAGTAGAGGAGGAAGAGTCTTCCAGGAAAAAATGGCCACAGAAGTGGGACAAAAAGCCAGAAAGCCGTTGCCATGGAAGCCAGGGAGGAGCGAGTTTAAAGAAGGAGGGAGTGATTTACTGTGTTCTGAGAGGTCAAGTCGAGTGAAGACTGGAAGGTCGAATTAGCAAAGGCTGATGCTCTCGGTGGGTGGAGGAGTGAGAGGGAGTGCGGAGCAGAGACTGCTCTTACAGACGTCTGGCCGCGAAGGGTGGATGTTAGAAAAAGGGTGGGAGCTAGCGGGATGTGCGAAGCCCAGTGAGGTTTAAAAGACAGTTGTCTCCCCTTTGATCTGCTTTACATTTAAGACTTTATTTGAAAAAGGGATGAAGAAGTTCATATTCTTTTAGGTCCTTTTCACCTTGGCGTTCTATGCCCACGAAGGCAGCAAGGAGTAGCGGGAAAGGGTCCAGACTCTGCAGCTGACAGGACTCTGGGAATCTTCTCTGTACTGCTTACTAGTTGTGTGACCTTGGACAAGTTTTTCACCCTCTTTGAGCCTAAGTTTCCTCATCTGTCAAATTGGGGATATTTTTATTCTCTTCACAGGGTAGTTGTGAGGATTTAATGAGATCATTTATATAAAGCCTTTGTGGCGGTATCTGACACATCAGAAACATTCAATAAACAGTCATGATAATGATGGTCATGGTGATGAGGAGGAGGAGGATGAAATGACGGTAACAATGGTGGGGACAGTGGTGGTAATGAAGACTAAAGATGGTTGATGGTTATGATAATGATGGTGACAACGATGGCAGTATTGATGTTGATGATGGTGGGAATGATGATGAAAAGGATGGTGATGATGAGGATGCTGATCTTGATGATGTAAGTGGTGGTGTTGGGGGGGATAGGGAAGGTCACGATGATTATGCTAATATTGGAGATAATGATGGTGATGATGGCAGTGAAGAGGCTACCACTGGGTTGACTTGGGTCCTAAGCATCTTGGAATGTGACACATGTTTTTCTGTCCCAGTTGACCATGTTGTCCCTGAACCTGGGTCCAGCCTGCTGACCTCCTTCGAGAAATGGCATGAAGCGGCAGACACTAAATCCTGCTGTGACTACTCCCTGCACGTGGACATCACCAGCTGGTACGATAGTGTTAGGGAAGAGCTCGAGGTGCTGGTGCAGGACAAAGGTCAGTTAAAGCCCCAGAATGGGGGCACAGTTCTGGAATCCCTGTTTTGTTTGTGGGTCTGATGTGTGGAGTTAGAATCCCTTTATCTGCATCTGCTATGAGCCCAGCTGTGAGCTGTGCCTTGCCCCATAAACAGTGGAAAAATTGGACCCTCCTTAAGGAGTCTATCTTCCTCTCCTTCAGGCCCTTTGGAGGTTCCCCCTGTTTATAGAAGAAAGCCCGATTTCCTTAGCCTGGCACACAAGGCCCCCACTGATCTAGCCTCACTTTTCCTTCTCTACCATAAACTCATTTGTGTGCTTATTATCCTGGACGCCACCCCCTGAAACCTGCTGCTCCACTGGGCCTTTGCTGTTGCAGTCTCCACACCTCCTACCAGGGACGCCCTTTCTTCTACTCTGCTTCCCAGCTCAACTATCCCAGTTTCCCCAATCAGAACTTCAGAACTGCTTCATCCCTTGAATATCCATAGAAGGTTACTTGGGCCTCTTTGGGGGGCACCTTTTCCATTATTTTTGGATTACGGGACACTGGTCGTCTGTCTGGCTCTTCTGTTAATCCCTGAGCTTACGAGGGAGGGGATTATGTCTGTGCATCTCCGTATCCCACCCTCTCTCCCCTCTGTGTGAGGTCAAACCAGACATCTCTGCACAGTGTGGGTACTTTACAGTGTGCCTTACACCAAATGGAGGTGAAGTGAACTGAACACCCACAGAAACAGAGAGCAAGAGAACAGAATAAACCAGGCGTGAGGGGTCCCTTGGAAAGAGGCAGTTCTGAGGCTCTCTGAGGAAGCACCATCAAATGAATGAGATGCTTCAAGGAGAGATGGGGGGGTGTTTTCAATTTTTAAAATATATATACTGTGTTTTCTCATAAAAGTATTATCACCCAAATACAAAAAAAAGTCAGAAAATCAAGAGAAGGAAAAAGTTTTTCCCTCTGGTCTTACTCCCCAGTTGCCACTTACCATTAATAATTAATTCCTTTAAGGATTATGGCTTTCTGTTCCCTATCTATTTAGACAGTTTCTCCATATATAGTTATACGATAGCAGTTATTTGGAATCCTTTTTTCACTTAACGTTTTAGGAGTAATCATTACTCTTCATTAATTACTTTTTAATGCCTCGTAATACACAATATAATGGTTAATTTGCGTAGCTATTTCCTTTTTATTGGGCATTTAGGTTTTCTGTTTGCTTTACTGTAAATCATGTTTGGTGAACATCTTTGTAATGCCATCCAGAGATGGCATTACGGGGTCAAGGTTTTAACATTTTTCAAAATCATGACACTTACCGCCAAATTGCTTTCCCCAGAAATGCACCCACTTGCATGCCCACAGCCCACGTCTCTCACCCTGTGCATGTTTGCACCATTGGGTGTTATTACTTGTATGAAATCCTTGCTAATTTGATGAATAAAAGTCAGTCTACCATTGAACATTGCAGTTCTTTAACTGCTAATTACATTAAACATTTTGCATACATTTTTCCTTTATGTGAATGTCTGATTGTGTTCCTTGCCCATTTACCAGTTTGGGTCTCATAAGTCTGAGCTTCTATATCTAGATGGTTTTATCCCTTCATTGAAGTTGCTGTGAATCACACTCTTGTTTTGTACAGAATCATAGTCCAGGTTGTAGAAAGATCCCAGCAGTTGTGCTGCCTGAATCTGAATCCTGCCCTCACACTTCTTGGCCTGGTGACACTGGGCAAGTCACCAAGCTGACCTCTCTGAGGCTCGCCCAGTGACTCCCCTTACATAGTGTCAGAGCTCTGGTACCAGGCGTGAGACTCCTGGTCTGAACTCGGTGTTAATTCTCCAGTCAAAAGAAGGAAACAACCCATATGTCCATTAAAGGATGATTGGATAAACAAAACGTGGTCCATCCTTACAGTGGAATGTCATTCAGTTTGGAAAAGGAAGGGAATTCTGACACCTGCTACGACATGGATGGACCTTGAGAGCATTATGTCAAGTGAAATAAGCCAGTCACAAAAAAGACAAATGCTGTATGACTGTGCTCATATGAGATGCCTAGAATCGTCCAGTTCATAGAGAGAGACAGAGTAGAATGGTGGTTGCCAGGGGCTGGGGGAGGGGCAATGTGGAATTAGTGTTTAATGGGGACAGAGTTTCAGTTTTGCCAAGGTGAAGCGTTCTGGAGATGGAAGCACACCAATGTGAATGTACTTAATGCCACTGCACTTGCAAATGGCTCCGATAGTACATTTCATGTGAGGTATATTTTACCACGACTAATGAAAAGCAGCAGTTACTTCTTCGCTCACAGCTCTGTGGAAAGGCACTTTGGTTTGGGCTCAGCTGGGCGGTTCTGCTCACTGTGGCTCACTCATGCCTTGCGCCCCAGCTGGGAGGATGGGGCAGGTGGGACCACTCTCTACACCCTCCCTTCCCCAGCAGGCTCTCGTAGGCTTCTTCCCTTGGTGGCTCCGCAAGGGTGAGTGGAGCTGCAAGCCCTCTGAGGCCCAGGCTTGGAATGTGTCCACTGACACTTACTTCCACTTCGTTCTGCTGGGCGGAGCCAGTCTCGAGAGCAGCCCACGCTCAAGGAGTGAGGAAATAGGTTCTACCTCTTAGAAGGGTCACTGCAAATGTTTTGTGAAACTGTAAACTATTACCAGCCTGTTTAGCCTCTTTCTGCCTCCTACTTCTACATGAAATTATCTTATTTGTTTGTTCATTGCTTATTTCCACTAGAATGTAGACAGGGATCCTTCCTACCTCGTTCACAGCTGTATCTCTGGCTTCTAGAACAGTGCTTGTACATAGTAAGTACTCAGTGAATATTTGATGAGTGAGAAAATAAATATTCCATGAAAAAGGACTTCTGGGGTCTCATAAGTTTTGGAAATGCTCCCTGTTTATTCTATTGTTGAATATTCTTTTATTTATTTTTTAACATCTTTATTGGAGTATAATTGCTTTACAATGGTATGTTAGTTTCTGCTTTGTAACAAGGTGAATCAGCTATACATATACATATATCCCCATATCTCCTCCCTCTTGTGTCTCCCTCCCACCCTCCTTATCCCACCCCTCTAGGTGGTCACAAAGCACTCAGCTGATCTTCCTGTGCTATGTGGCTGCTTCCCACTAGCTATCTATTTTACATTTGGTAGTGTATATATGTCCATGCCACTCTCTCACTTCATCCCAGCTTACCCTTCCCCCTCCCTGTGTCCTCAAGTCCACTCTCTACGTCTGTGTCTTTATTCATGTCCTGCCCCTAGGTTCTTCAGAACCATTTTTTTTTTAGATTCCATATATATGTGTTAGCATATAGTATTTGTTTTTCTCTTTCTGACTTACTTCACTCTGTATGACAGATTCTAGGTCCACCCACCTCACTATCTTAATGCATATTGTCATGTTAAAATCTGTGAGGAAGCCCTGCAGGCAGGAAACCTGTTTATTGTTGATGAATCCAGTTTTTCTTCACCAATATACATATCACCATCCCTATGTTTGATTACAAACAAGAGACTCACTGCAGAGCTTGGCTTAAGCTAAATGAAGCAGATTTGCTTTAGTGATAGAGATGTGTATCCAGGGATACCATGCCAGGGAATCTTCCCCTGTGCTCATCCCTGCTTTTCTCTTCGAGCCAGTTCTGCTCTCCCCTCTCACCCTTGACCTGCATTCTCCACTTCTGTAGTCCCCGTGGTGGAATGCAACAGTCCACTCTTTGTCTGGGTGGACATCTGTTTCACAGATTAGTCAGGTGTCTTTTGGTATCACTTGGACTCAGTCCTTCCTCCTAGCTCAGCTTAGCATCTGTTAGGTGCCCAGCTCTGGACTAACCGTCTGTAATCCGTGGCCACGTGGTATGAACATGGCTGTTTCCAAGGTTACTGGATGGATAGTGGAAGAGGGTATTTGCTAGAAAATGTAAGAGAGTTCTGAGAACTGGAGGGTGTTATGAATGGATTGGCAACCAGTAGGTGTTCAATATAACCCTTTAGAATTGGTGTTCCATGCACCCTCCTTGGAGAAGAACTGTGATGCTGGCGTTTATGAATTGGGGAGGTGGTGTGAGTATCAGGCCCTATTGTATTTCCCAAGACTCTACTGCTAGTAGTAGAATTATCATGGAGACACTTAAACTCTTGACACGGATTGTTAATTGGTTTTCTAAGCAGGTGCAAATCGGTTGTGCCAGTTTTCACTGTCACCTGCTATGTAGGAGGGACTCATCGTGATGCACACTCACTAGCACTGTGTAACATATTCTAAAATGTGTTGGTTTTTTTTAACATTTGTGTTGGGGTATAATTGCTTTACAGTGGTGTGTTAGTTTCTGCTTTATAACAAAGTGAATCAGCTATACATATACATATATCCCCATATCTCCTCCCTCTTGCGTCTCCCTCCCTCCTACCCTCCCTATCCCACCCCTCTAGGTGGTCACAGAGCACCGAGCTGATCTCCCTGTGCTATGCGGCTGCTTCCCACTAGCTATCTATTTTACATTGGGTAGTGTATATATGTCCATGCCACTCTCTCACTTCATCCCAGCTTAACCTTCCCCCTCCCTGTGTCCTCAAGTCCACTCTCTAGTAGGTCTAGGTCTGCGTCTTTATTCCCGTCTTGCCCCTAGGTTGTCCATGACCTTTTTTTTTTTTTTTTTTTAGATTCCATATGTATGTGTTAGCATACGGTATTTGTTTTTCCCTTTCTGACTTACTTCACTCTGTATGACAGACTCTAGGTCCATCCACCTCACTACAGATAACTCAATTTTGTTTCTTTTTATGGCTGAGTAATATTCCATTGTATATATGTTCTTCTTTATCCATTCATCTGTCGATGGACACTTCGGTTGCTTCCATGTCCTGGCTATTGTAAATAGAGCTGCAATGAATATTGTGGTACTTGACTCTTTTTGAATTATGGTTTTCTCAGGGTATATGCCCAGTAGTGGAATTGCTGGGTCATATGGTAGTGGTACAGTGCTGAGGTTTTCATCTGAATTACTTTGATTCCAAATGAGACCAAATCTTATTCTCACCTTTATTTGTTTGGCATTTAAAAAATTGTCTAAAAATTCTGTTTGCCTTTTTTGCTTCATTGTTTTTTTTTAAGCATTTTTAAATATAAAACAAAACATACAGAAAACCACACAAGGAAAAAATGTGGCTTTGTGAATTATGAGATTACCCTTTCCAAGTAAGAAATAGAACTTTGCCCCAAACAAAGAACCCCAACAAACCCCTCATGGCCCCCCAATGTAGCCACAACTCCTTCCTCCCTCCAAAAGTAACCACTGTCTGGTGTTTTTTAAATAAGAGGGTTTTTTTGTTTTGTTTTGTTTTTTGCGGTACGCGGGCCTCTCGCTGTTGTGGCCTCTCCCGTTGCGGAGCACAGGCTCCGGACGCGCAGGCTCAGCAGCCACTGCTCACAGGCCCAGCCGCTCTGCGGCATGTGGGATCCTCCCGGACCATTGGCAGGCGGACTCTCAACCACTGCGCCACCAGGGAAGCCCTAAATAAGAGGTTTTTTAAAAAAAAACTTTGTTAAATTTGTTGCAGATATGTTCACCATGTTGGTTGTTTGCTTCTTATTTTGAATTTTTAAGAAATAACTTATAGAAAATTTCCATTTATAACAAGTCAAATCTATCATGATTTGGAGGAAGGCTTCTAATCTGAGATAGCTTTACCCCATCCACCCACCCACAAGAACCAGTTCTAGGGCATATTTATCAATTCTGCCAATTCATTATTTCTGCTTTTATTTGTATTGTTTACTTCTAATTTCTGGTGAATTTCCATTTTCTTCTTTTAAAGATTCTTATCATAGAAGCTTACTCAGTTGATGTATGCTCCCCCTCTCCTTCAAAAAATAATGAAGCATTTAAGACTATGAATTTACCTCTCACTATGGCTTTACCTGTTTACCCACTGATTGTTCTTCTGTGTCTGTGTATATAACTGGGTTTTTGTTTTTGTATGTAAGTATACTTGATTAAATAGAGACTGATACTTTTATGTTAATCTCTGAATATTATTTTTTCTTTTAATTTTTCTTAATCTTTTGGGAAGAGAAATTTTGTTGCCAAGGTTTTCTAGACCAGAAATGATTTTCGGCTTGTCTTCACTGTTGCTTAGTATAAAAGAAGTCTCAATCCCATTTAGTATTTTTGCCTGAATTTCTTCTTTTTCTTATCCAAAGGATTCCTGATTCCATCAACAAACATTAATGACACAGCACATGTTGTGGATGTGCAAGATGAAATAATATATAAGATGTGGTCCCTGTCCTCAACCACTTGAAGGCATATTAAGAAACAGTCCTCCCCCCACCTCCTCTGCTCCCTGCTGGCTGCACAATAAGTCCTGTCATTTCAACCTTTTTGCATCCTCCTGCTCAGAGCCTCAGCCCACCCGTCTCTTTTGCCTTCAGCATCTTCCAACTCTATTTCTCCATTTCTCCCTGCTGTTCTGTACACCCATCCTCCTTCCAGAACTGTCCTTCTGAGACAAAGTCTGATCGTGTCATTCCCTTGCTTTAAAAGAACATGTTCCACGAGATAGTGGTGATGGCTGTACAACATTGTGAATGCTCTAAATGCCACTGAATTGTACACTTTAAAAACGGTTATGATGGTAGATTTTGTTATGTGTATTTTACCATAATAAAAAAAAGTGATTTTTTTTTTAAGCACATGCTCCTTTTTGCTTCAGCCACAGGACACTTTCTAGTACCCGCACACCTAATGTCTTTTTATCCTCCTTACTGTCCATGCCATGCATACCCATCCCTCTCAGCCCAGATAATTACCTCCCCCGGCTCCTCCCCCTCCCCTTCTTCCTTTTCCCCCTCCTCTTCCTTCTCCTTCAGACTCAGCTGACATGTCACCTTCCCTGGAGGCCTCCTTTGACCCTCACCCACACCCCCAGGCTGGCTTAGGTGCCCCTGCTCTGAATTCTGACGGCACCCTTCTGTCTTGGTTGTTACCACCCTGTGCAGTGCTTATTGATTTACTGGAAAGACATGTCCTTTCCTCTTAAATGCATTTTTCTACTCTCTTATCTTGAAACAGGTGTCAATTCCTTCCAAGTCTACATGGCCTATAAGGATCTCTACCAAATGTCCGACAGCCAGGTAGGTCCTTGCACACACCCCGCCTCCCTTGGGCAGGAATGGGCCTGCCTTGTCAGGCAAAGCAGCACAGGGCAGGGGAGATGTCAGAGCAGGCCAGGGAGGGCTCTGGGTTCAAGTCCTCGTTCTGACACTGAGCTGTCAGTCATTGCCCTTCCCTGGACCTGCATTCCTTTCTGCCTGTAAGAGTGGTGTGGAGCAGGGATCCCGTGCTTGGTGGTTCCTGAACTCGGCTCATCTTCAGCCTCATCTAAAGAGCTCACCAAATACACAGACTCATATTTCATCACATATGCTCAGGGGTAAGGTTCAGGAATCTGTACTTTCTTAAAGCTCTGCAGTTGATTCTGGGGCTCAAGCGAGTTTGGGGACCACTACCTTAGCTCTGACCTGGAGGAGAGCCCTGGCTGTCCCTCCAGCCAATTGCAAGTCCTGTCCTTTCTCAGTTTTCTCATCTATACAACGTGATCATCTCTGGCCCTAACAACCTCAAACAGCTGTTCTGTGGATGAGATGAGTCAAAGAAGAAGGTGGTCTAAGGAGTATAGGTGTAGGGGGTACAACTTATCAGGCACCTGGCCTTCTTACACCACTGGGACTCTTGGTTTGGTTTTGTTATTATTGCCCTGCCCTCTGCTTGTTAAAAAGGTGGGACAGTGTGGTGGCAAAGGGCATGGCTGCTGGAGCCAGACTGCTTGGCAGCAAGCCCTGACTTTGCTGTGCAGCCTGGGGCAGATTTCCTAACCTCTCTGTGCTTTAGGCCCTCCATGGCACTTGCCTCAGAGAAAGTGTCAGAGGGTTAAGTGATTTAATACAAGTAAAGCTCTAGGGCAGTGCCTGGCACACAGCAGGTGCCATACAAGTGTTAATAAGCTGGTTTTCATTATCCCCATGGGGTCTCATGTGCAATGGAAGAAGCACCCATGTCTTACCTTTCAAAATAGGCACTTGGAGTTACATAATATAACTTACCCCGAGATGGCCTGGAAACCAGAAGGCTGAAAGTTTTTTCAGTTTCATGGAAAAAATAGCATGTGTCTCTCTAGTGTAATTGAAATTTTCACCTGTTTCTAATGTCTGTTTCACTGAAGCCCTGGTTAGAGTCAGAGTTGAGCAGACTTTGGGTGTGGGTCCTCAAAACTGCTTCATGCCTCCAAGTGCCTCCCCCACCTGCTGTCTACATCTAAAAGCACACATCCTGGGCGAGGGAGGTGTTATCTTGTATGCAAGGAGGACACAGTTGAGATTCAGGAGTCCCTGGGGAGGGAACATGTGGCTTTGGTCCTCACCAGGTGCAAATGTCTGATTGCAGATCCTTTACAGGTGGGAAGAGGGCACTGGACAGTGGACAGGGCCTGGATTGGCGAAATAAGGTGATGCTTGGCAGGATATATGTTATCTGAGTATTAAAGTTATTAGAGGACTTGGTCTCTCTACCCCAATTGGTCTATAAAATGACAGGAGTTGGAATTTTTGTAAAGATGTACACATATCCTATGATTGGTGGTGGATACAGTACAGGCTTAGCAGGTTTAGTTATACAATTTCAGTAAAACTGAGAACAGCTTCTCAGCTGCAATTGTCACCATTAACAACGTCACACTCCAGAGAAGCAAAGCCACAAAGAAAGCAAAGGCTCTCATGGTATAATTATGGATATAATCACGCCTTGGTGTCACTTTTATCAGTTATGCGCCTCTCCCCCACCCAAAGTTTCTGCTTTTGGATCTGGAGGGTGTCAGGGTCAAGGGAAAATCTTTTCCAATTCTTACTTGTTGAGCAACGCATTCCATTGATGTGGATGGAGCATCCTGGCAGGTGGATGACTGTGTGTTAGTACAAAGAGCAGTCTTTGCAAATGCTCGTGCTGTGATATTTTTATCTCACCCCAACCCCCCTTTATCCCTCCTTAGCTCTATGAAGCCTTCACCTTCCTTAAGGGGCTGGGAGCTGTGATCTTGGTCCACGCAGAAAATGGAGATTTGATAGCTCAGGTGAGTGGTGTGAGTTTCCTCCCCTTCCACCTCAGTCTCCTTCTCCTTGTAAAGGATATGAGAAAAGGGGGTGGAGGCATTGATCAGCCAGGTCACTAGACAATGAAGGGTCAAGCCAAGAACCGGGTGGCATGTCAGGCACTCCAGGTGTGAGTCATGCACACACTATCTGCAGTGTGGCCTTTGGCAGGTCATAATCGCCTCCTCCTTGCGAATCTAGATTTTCTCACCTGTACAATGGGGGTAATATTACTGCCCTGTGAACCATGGTGGGTTTGCATGAGCAACAAATAAGGATCTGAAAGAAAATGCTTGGAAGCTGGGGTTGCTCATCATCCTCCACAACTTGAGAGCGGGGATAATGGACAGAGCTCAGGCTGGGAGCAGGTGTTCCAGTCTGGCCCCCTGACATTGGGCAAGGAACTCTACCCCACGAAGCCTCCTGTGCTTCATTTAGAAGCATCTGCCTTGCAGTGTGGTTGTGAGGATTAAATGATATCATGTATGTGTAGATCAATGTCGGACATGTAACAGGCTGTAGCCATTCAGAAGTTTTGGGTACCGTGAGACATGAACCCATTTTGATCATTCTGGCCATAGGGTGGATAATTTGATGGGAATAGAATAAAGGCAGCTAGGTTTTACTCCAGCAGTTCTCATAGGAAATGAAGAGAGGAGACAGAGCGGAGGTGGAAGAGGCAAGAATGTGGTAGGGAAGGTGCACAATCAACAGGACTCATCGATTGATTGGATGGGGGAAGAAGAGGAGGAAGTCAAGAATGGCTGCTTGGTCCCTGTGCAGGGTTGATCATGATGCCACAAATCAAGATCAGGCATATAGAAGATTTGGATGCATCCAATGAACGTAGTTAATGCCGTGCGTGATGCTGAAGAGTATGTATATCCTCATTTCATAGGTAGGGAAACTGAGGCTCAGATAGTAATAACTTGCTCACTGTTATATGGGGCATCGGAGCCAGGATGTGAATACAGTTCCGTCTGGTTCCAAAGCCCAGTGGAATTGCAACATGACGGTTAAGGGCATGAGATCTGAAGCTTTACTCTTAAGGTTAGCTGTTGCAGTTTTTCTGTAAAATTGAAATTCTTTCAAATTCAAAATAGAAAAGAACAACTCAGTACCATCACACAGCGGTATTCTGGTCATTGGCAAGAAGTCACTAAATCCAGCCCTCACCCCAAAAGATGGGATCATACAAAGGTATGAATGCCGGGAGCCGTATCAGAGGTTGTCTGCCAGTCTCTCCTCTGGTCCCCAGTGACTGATGAGCCTCTCACATGCAAAACACATTCATTCCTTTCCAGGGTCCTCCAAACTCTCACCTCATTACACCATCAAAGACTGGAATCATATAAGCCAGGTCTAGGTGTGGATGAGGCTTCTTGGGTTTAGTCCCTACAATCTGTAGGTCTTTGAAGAAAATAAGCAAGTTATCTCCGCCCCCCCCCCGCCCCCCATACACACTCAACACACGACATATAGTGGTGGGGTGGGCATTCCTGTTGAGGAAGGGACAGTGGAAAACACCAGGAGTCATTGGTCCATAGCAGTTCTGAAATCCAGTTAGACAAGTGTTGGCAGTTCCTTGATTAGGTCTTGAAGCCTGAGAATAATTCTCCATGGCTCTTGGCTCCACCTTCTGGACTATTGGTTCCATCCTTCCTTTTCATGAAAGGTAGCCCATGCTTGCAGCTGAGGAATTTTCTCAGCCTGCTTCCTGCACAGTAGAATTTTAGGAGTCCATTCATTTTGTATGTCTTATCCCGTCCAGTCCAGGCTGCCGGTGTTTTGCTAAGATAATCCTCCCAAAACCTTTGTGGGCCTCCTCTGAATCTCACTGGACTTCACCCCATTAGACAAAAGATACCCACAGATTTCTTTTCAATAAGCCCTCCTCCTCCTGGTCAGACAGCCAAGAGGTACATCCTTGAGCTTCCTAGAGGCCTTAATTTGATTGAGAGGATCTATGGGCACACCCTCAATTATCTGTCCCTCTCACATTTTACTCTTTACTATGAGCAGCAAGAAGAAACCACGCAGTACCTTGACAGTTTGCTGGGGACTCTCCTCAGCTAGATCCCTGAGTTCATTAGACACATTTGCCCCTTTCACATCACTACAGGTGACGGTGTTGCCAAGTTTTCTGCTACTACATAACAAGATTCCCCTTCCTCCGGTTTTCAATAACAGACACCTCATTTCCTTTTGAGCTCTCACTAGCAAGGTCCTCAAAGTCTATATTTCTACTAACAGTCCATTTCAGACCAGCTTTCTCTAACACATGCCTTGAAATTCTTCCAGCCTCCATTCACTGCCGGGTCCCAAAGCCACTCCCACACTTTTAGTTAATTGCTATGGCAGCACCCTACTTCTGAATACCAAAATCTGTTTCAGTTCTCTGTGGCTGCATAACAAATTACCCCCTAAATTTAGCATCGTCAAACAAAAAAACGTTTTCTACGTCATGGTCCTGTGGGTCTGGAGTCCAGGTGTGGCTTGGCTGGGTTTTCAGGCTCAGGGTCTCTCACCGGCTGCAGTGAAGGTGTCAGGCAGGGCTGCAGTCATCTCAGAGCTGGTCTGGGGCCAGGATTCCCTTCCAGAGGGTTGAGGATTCCCACTCAGAGGGTTGCTTCTAGCATTCAGTTCCTTGCAAGCTATCAGACTGTTGTCCTTTATTCTTTGCTGGCTGTTAGACAGAGGCCCCCTTGGTTCTCTGCCACATGGGCAGCTACAGCATGGTGACCTGCTTCCAGCCAAGTGAGAGAGCAGGAGAGGGTGAGCAAGGGAGAAGTGGGAGGCCCTTTGTAACCTAACCTCAGAAATGACATCCCTTCTCTTTCCTCGTGTTCTGCTCATTGGAAGCAGGGTGCCAGGACCAGCCCACATGCAAGCAGAGGCAGGCTCACTGGGAGCCTCTTAGAAGCTGCTCAACACATGTATCTTAGGTTTGCCTGGTTTTGAACTTCATAAACATGAAACCACACAGTAGGTACTCTTTTACATCTGGCTTCTTTTGATCAAAACTAGGTTTGTGAGATTCATCCCTATGGTTACCTGAAGCAATAGTATTCTCTCTGTCATCATGGTGTAGAATTCCACGGCAGGGATAGGTCACAATTTGTTCTTCAGTTGATAGATGTTTGGATAGTTTCAAATTTAGGATTACTGTGTATAAAGCTTCCTTAAACATTCTTGTTCAGCCTTTTGTTAAATATATGTTCCCATTTCTGTTGATAAGTACCTAGGAGGGGGATTTCTGGGTCGTGGGTGTGCACATACTCAGGTCTTACAGTTACTGCTACCCTGTTTTCCAGGGTGTAGCAACCTCTATCCCACCAAATGTGTGTGAAAAGTTGAGTTTGGAGTTCCCAGTTCTTAAGCTTTCCATCAGGGAATTCTTAGCTTTCCTCGCTGCCAACTTAAGATTGAGTTTTCTCAGCTCCAATAAATCTGTTACCTTTTGTGCATCTGCTTCCCAGCTTCCAAAATTTTGTTTCTGTTATCTTCTCTGCATTCTCTTGGTTCTTGTGTACCATTTCTGTCACTTTAGCAGAGTTTCAGGATGGAGTAAAAATAAGTGCTCAGCCCATAATTTTTTTTTTTTTTTTTTTGCGGTACACGGGCCTCTCACTGTTGTGGCCTCTCCCGTTGCGGAGCACAGGCTCCGGACGCGCAGGCTCAGCGGCCATGGCTCACGGGCTTAGCCGCTCCGCGGCATGTGGAATCCTCCCGGACCGGGGCACGAACCCGTGTCCCCTGCATCGGCAGGCGGACTCTCAACCACTGTGCCACCAGGGAAGCCCTCAGCCCATGAATTTTAACTAGAAACCCTACTCTAGTCTTTTGTGATCTGTGTTTTTCCCCCCTTACATCATCTTTTGTCCTCCCTCCATTTTTCTCCTCCTTCCTTCTTTCCTTCCAACAGAAATAGTAACTGACATTTAAATAATCTTCCAGAGGGATGTCTCCATATCATAAATCTTGTAAACAGTTTACAAAAATGCCATGTAAACACCATCTTCAAGAGCTGACATCATTCCATTCTTTACTTAAATCCACCCCAGCTGTTAGATCTTGAAATTGTTTCCAGCTTATGTTCTTATAATAAACTCGAGCTTAATAACCATAAATGCACAGTTGAAATTTTGATTTTTTTATTGTTGGTAGGGCCTGGGACTCCTCGTAGGGCTGTGTTCCAGAATGATGATACAGAAACTGTGGAAGTTAAAATTAGAAGCACAGCTGACACCTGGGCAATGTAAAAATATTAGTTTTGAGATATTACAGTATTCCTTACACTATTTTTTTTTCCCTGCGGTACGCAGGCCTCTCACTGTTGTGGCCTCTCCCATTGCCGAGCACAGGCTCCGGACGCGCAGGCTCAGCGGCCATGGCTCACGGGCCCAGCCGCTCCACGGCATGTGGGATCTTCCCGGACCGGGGAACGAACCCGTGTCCCCTGCATCGGCAGGCAGACTCTCAACCACTGCGCCACCAGGGAAGCCCCAATATTACAGTATTCCTAAGGAGGGGGCACCTTGGAGCCTTGGAGCAAATAGATTTGCATCTGGGCTATTAGCTCAGGGAACCATTTCATTTATATGATAAGCTTGAGGTAGAGTTTTCCTGCTAGGAAGACAGGTACCAGGAAGAGGAAACTACAGTAGAGAAAGTGAGAGCTGGCTGACCATCAATGAGCCCTTACTATACACCAGGTATCGTGTGAGCATTTCACATCTGCCACTTCAATGATGTATTATAGCAACTCCGGTGTGTAGGTGCTGTTGTTTCCAATGTAAAGCAGAGAAGATTAATGAAATAATGCCATTTGCAGCAACATGGATGAACCTAGAGATTATCATACTGAGTGAAGTAAGCCAGACAGAGACAAATATGTGATATCGCTTATATGTGGAATCTAAAAAAATGATACAAATGAACTTATTTACAAAATAGAAACAGACTCACAGACATAGAAAACAAACTTATGGTTACCACAGAAGGGGAGGAGGAATAAATTAGGAGTTTGGGATTAACATATACACACTACTATATATAAAATAGATAACCAACAAGGACCAACTGTATAGCACAGGAAACTAGTCAATATTTTGTAAACCTGTATGGGAAAAAAATCTGAAAGGAATATATATATGTGTGTGTGTGTGTATAACTGAATCACTTTGCTGTACACCTGAAACTAACACAACATTGTAGATCAACTACGCTTCAATTTTTTAAAAAAGAAGAGAAACTTGAGGCTCAGAACCGACAGAGACGGTCGGTTCTGGAGCTGGATGCCCAGTTTGATTTCTGCATCCATGTCATACCCAAACACCACTCATCTTCCTTCTCTCTTACCCTGCAGCAGAGACTTGGAAGTTGGAAGAGCGCTGGGTGGTCTTTAAGGCTAATTTCGTATAACCCTACTTCCTCTCACTGGTCCCGTGGTGTTGAATAGAGCAGGTGTGGATGGGGATATCCAGGGTTGCAAAGGGGGAAGGTGGGCAGGGGTAGTGGATGGAGCAAAGAAGCTGTGGATCGCCGCAGCCCGTTAGACCCCATGCAGAACACTCCCTGTCCTGGGCTCAGCTGCCCCATCTGTCTAACGGGGCTGGAGGTTTGGCCGCTCCCGGCTCTGACATTCTGTAATCAATGACTCATTCATTCTTGTCTTGTAGGAACAAAAGCGGATCTTAGAGATGGGCATCACGGGTCCTGAGGGCCATGCTCTGAGCAGACCTGAAGAGGTAAAGGAGCCTCCACTGGGTGTGACTCTGACATAGCTGAGAGCTCACCCTGATGCTGTTCCAGCTGGAACAGCCCAGCCAGAGCCCCCGTCTCTGTCTCATTTCCCCTACATGAGCATCCCAGCATGTGTGGTCCTCTCCGGGTCTGCCCTCGGCCTTGGGAGCCTTGGGGCCTGCAGGTCGATCAGAGGAGTCGGGAAAGGTTCTGCCTCTCCCAGGGCCCAGGAACTTCACACCATGGTCCCATGGACACTTCAAAATCCCTACTGAGGACAAGGTGTATTTGATGACAGGAAAGTGGAGCCCCACGTCCCAGGCAGAGGACTTCAAAACAACTGCCCCTGCACGGACCTCCTATCCGCTGTGCTCTAAGACTCGACAAGGGACAAATCCCCTGGGAGTGACACGGCACGTGTGGCATGACACGGCGGGTAGAAGGAAGGCAAGCAGGTTGGGCATAGAACAGGATGGACGTCCAGTATTTTCTGGTGTCTCATCAGATCATTAGTAGTCTTCCCGGACCTCTGCTCTAGGCCAGCCTGTGCCAGACATGGGGCACAACACACAAGTACACAGACTCCTTACCTGAAGGCTCTTTATCGGGCCCAGTGCTCCAGACGTGAGCTCCACGCCCACGAGCTGGGTTCCCAGTCCCTGGTGAGACCAGGACAGACCTGAGACAGTGTCTACAAATCCTTATGGCACGTGGACGTTGTCACCGCCTTCAGGCATGTGAGCAGCCTGGGGACCCTTCTGGGTGTGGCTGGACTCCTGGCACGTGGCTGTGGCTTGGGCTGCCTGCCAGCCACTAGCAGCACGGCAGACTGCAAATTAAAACAATACATCACAGGTCCTTTTGTTTGCTCTAGCGGGGGCAGAGGCCAAACCCAGCAGCAGGTGGTTTCAGTTGGTTATTGAACAAATGAAGGAAGGAATGCATGTTGGACACCTGTGTTCCCTGATGTCAGGCATTTTATAGGTAACTGACCACTTTATGGCCCTTTTGATGACTCTACTGCCTAGGCGATCTCCTTCTAACAGAGCGTGCAGAATACTTCCAAGCAAGTGAAAAACATAATTCTGCCTTCCAACCCACTAGCCCAAATACATTCTTAGTTTTTCCTTCCTTTTGAAAAATCTACAGTATTTTCCTCTCTTGATGTAGTAGACTTCCCTCTGACCACACTTAAGGAGAATCACAGGAGCCTGATCAGGGAGAGCCCTAGGAACTCAGGGTGGGTGGTGCCTCCCACCTCTCCCTCCTGTGACCCATGTATTTGCTGTGTCTGCAGCTGGAGGCCGAGGCCGTGTTCCGAGCCATCACCATCGCGGGTCGGATCAACTGCCCTGTGTACATCACCAAGGTGATGAGCAAGAGCGCGGCGGACATCATCACCCTGGCCAGGAAGAAAGGTACACAGCCCAGTGCATGGGCCTCCTGCGGGAAGCTGCAGTGTGAGGAAGGGGCATGTCCAACAGGCTCAAGTTCACTGACGGAGCCACTCCCCAGGGCAGAGACATTCTGCCAGTTGCCTGCAGCCTGGGCCCTGTAGGCCAGGTTGAAAAGGGAGCTTGGGATGGTGGGCAGGTACAAGATGTGCAGTCGTTCTTAGGTTTGATTCCTGGGGTGCCATGGGCCCCGGGTGTGACCTTGGGTAAGTGGTCTGAGCTTCGGTTTCCCCATTTGTAGCTAAGGTAATTATCCCCTCCTTGTGGGTCACATGAGACCATGTATTTTAAAGATCTGTGAAGAGTTCCAAGTTCTCCCCTGGGTTTCACATCAAAGAAGTGATGGAGCCAGGGCTGCATCAGCTCTTGGTTCCTGCCCGCCCCCTTTCTGGTCCTCTCTCTGGGCCCTTCATCCTGGGTTCCCTATCTAGGGCCTCTTAGTGGGTGCCTGAACCCAGGCTCCACCGTGGGGCCCACACAGAGTCTCAGCTGCAGGTTGGGAAGGAAGAAGGTGTTTTTCCAGAGCTAGAGGGTCTGGGGACAGCCCCGTGCTGGACATCAAGGGAGTGTGGCAGGAAGGCAGCCTCCAGCTCTAAGACTTGGACGCACTACTTAGCCTCTCTGAGCTACTGTTTCGTCTCGAAACGGACCCGATGGGCTCACAGATGGGAAGTTCCAGCCAAGTCCTTGGAGGGTCCTGAGGGCTCCTGAGGACCCTGGGGCACAGGCGCCACTGGTGCTCTGAGCGGCTCTGACCTGTGTGGTGGCCATTCCCCAGGAGACTCAGAGGAGCCGCCCGAGTGTGGTCCCCAGGCCTTCTTGACTGAGGCCCACAGTCCCCAACACCCACCAGATAGAGAATGAAGGTTGCCCAAAGCAGCCTTCCTTCCCTAACTCAGGGTGAGAGAAAAAGAGAATAACAAAGGAGGTAGCACATGTCACACGAAGACAGTCGCTAGAATCCTTTCGTCCTGTGGACATTCACCAAGGATGTTCGCCCCCCGGACAAGGTCCACCCGTCTACTTTCTGGGAGTCGTATGAGGGTGACCGGCAGCTCTGGGTTGGCGGGGGCAGCCGGGTGGAAATCCACAACAGCAACACAGCCCTGACTGCATCCACCGCCCTCTGCATGCAGGATGCTCCTCCTTTCTTACAGGAACCCTTCATGGGAAGTGTGAGTGGTTCTAGTCTTAAAAATCTTTAATTATGTATTTTATTTCACCTACTATATCCAAAATATTCATTCCACGTGTAATCAGTATAAATGGATTAAGACATTTTGCATTATTTTTCTGTACTGTCCTTGAAATCCAGTGTGTACATCTCGACTCAGACCAAATGCCTGAAAGCCACATGTGGCTGGTGGTTTCCATATGGGACAGAGCAGCGTTGAACCCCCAATACCTAGTTTTAGTATTTTTAAGGGCAAGCTGACGAGTAGAGGCATTGTACGGAGAGGGATCTAGGTTAGCACAGCTTGCTGAGGACCAGCCCCAGGTTAAAGATGAGGAAACTGCCGCTCAGAGAGGTAACAAGAATCTGGAAGCAGCGGTAAGCATGCCGGGGAGCTAAGCCTACAGGTCCTGGAGCTGCCGAGAAGTAAAGAGACCACCACCCTCTCATGGCTATTTCAATTTAAGTAAAGTTAAGTACAATTTTTTTTTTTTTTTGCGGTATGCGGCCCTCTCACTGTTGTGGCCTCTCCCGTTGCGGAGCACAGGCTCTGGACACGCAGGCTCAGCGGCCATGGCTCACGGGCCCAGCCGCTCCGCGGCATGTGGGATCTTCCTGGACTGGGGCACGAACCCCTGTCCCCTGCATCGGCAGGCAGTCTTTCAACCACTGCGCCACCAGGGAAGCCCTAAATACAATTTTAAGTTGGTTTCTCAGTCGCGTTAGCCCTGTTTCTTGTGCTCCAGGGCCACGTGAGGCTGGTGGCTGCTGTCTTGGGCAGAACCGTCCAGAGCAGTCCCAGCACCGCTGTGCTGTTGGGAGTTGCCGTCCCAGAGCCAGGCTGCTGGAGCCCAAAGCCTGCCTCTCACTTGCCGGCAGGGTGGCCTCGGACTGATGCCACAGAACCCTGGGCCCACGTCGTCCCCTTGGCACTTTCTCTGCTGCGGGGATTCTCACTGGGAAGCCTGAGACTTTGCCCCTGGGCTTTTGTTCTGGCAGAAACACATGTGGCCCACTCCCTGGAAGGCAAGCTGGACTTTGGGAAAGTGAATGCTTAGAAAGGAGCCTTCCAGTAGTGGGTTGGTGGCCGCACAACCTGGCCCCTTCGCCGCTGTGGCGCGGGATGGCTCTGAGGCTCCCGAGGTCCCCAGTGTACTGAGCTGCACATGCCCAAGGCCATCACTTGGTGATAACTCATCTTTCCCTGGCTTCTCTCTCTGCCTTGTGTCACTTCCTCAGTCCCCACCGAGTTGTTTCCTGGAATCACCTCCGAATAAAACTCTTGAACTCGATTTTTCATTTGAAGATCTGCTTTTGGCGGAATCCAAACCGAGACAGCACATCAGGTCTCTGTGCTTTGGTTGAGCATCGTAAAAAGAGATAATAGTCAAAAATAGTCAAATCCAAATGCTAAAAGCATTCACAGTCCAAAAGGTTGCTGAGCAGGACAGCGGGGCGCTGAGTGCCTGGTGGCCGAGGAGCTGGGGCTCTGGTGGGTGGGGGGTGAAGCCTGGGGGAGGGATGGGCAATTCATCCCCAGTCTCATTCTCCAGCCTCGAGATCCTACTTTCCTGCACCTGCATCTCCCATGAGAGACCATTCGCTCTTAACCATGCGTGTTTGTGTTTGCCTCCCAAGGCCCCCTCGTTTTTGGCGAGCCCATCGCTGCCAGTCTGGGGACGGATGGCACCCATTACTGGAGCAAGAACTGGGCCAAGGCGGCGGCCTTCGTGACCTCCCCTCCCCTGAGCCCGGACCCTACCACGCCCGACTACTTGACCTCCCTGCTGGCCTGGTGAGAGCCCCGGGGGTGGCGGGCTCGTGGGCCTGGGCAGGGGGG
Source organism: Mesoplodon mirus (assembly GCF_964341445.2). Lineage (NCBI taxonomy): Eukaryota > Metazoa > Chordata > Mammalia > Artiodactyla > Ziphiidae > Mesoplodon > Mesoplodon mirus. The sequence continues at coordinate 159,953,582 of NC_138977.1, forward strand.
CAGGACTTTTGGGGGCGGAGGGTTGAAGGATAGGAAATCTCAGCTGGTTCAGACACACTTGGGAAGGGGCCTTGGGTTGGCTGCCCAGGAGACCTCAGAACAAAACCCTGGGTGGTTTACAGCAGGCCTTTGGGCCTTTGAGTCAGTAACCGCTCCATTCATGTTTATAGGTCACCTCCCATTCATTCAGCGATATTTAAGCACCTTCTGTGTGTCTGGCACTGTGGTGTATTGGGAAACACCCAGAATTAGGAATGTGAGACCAGGATCCTAATCCTGCCACAGCCCCTAATTGGCTGTGTCACCCTGGCCATGTCACATAACCTGTACTGTCTCTGCCTCAGTTGACACATCGGCAAAGTGGGGAGAATAAAGTACCTACTGCAGAGGTGGGTGTGAGACAGCGTAGGTAAAAGGCCTGGAATTCAAGGTTCACAGCAGCCACTGCATTACACTCTGCTTCCTGCACACAGTAGGAGCACAGCTACTTTAATCCCTTCTCTGCCATCAGCCAGTGTGAGGGAAGAACACTTAAGGCCACGGGAGAAGGCGAAGCGGTGAGGTGTGCAGGCTGCTCTGGAAGCGGAGATGCAAGCTTGGAAGGCTTTCTGGAGGAAGTGACATCAGGCCCAGAGCTAGGGGATGCATAAGAGTTTCCCTGAGGGGCGAGAATAAGGTGGGACTTCTAATCAGAAGGAACTATAAGGGGGTGAGGGTGTGTTCTCCTTTTCCTAAATGCTGCAGCAGCCCATGGCATACCTGGCGTCTGCAGCCCGATGTCTGGTGGGCAGCTCCAAGTCCAAAACAAACCCCCCATCTTCCCCCATGAAGCTGCTGCTCCCACAGTCTTGCCCATCTCAGGAGGTGGCAGGACACAGACCAAAGGCCCTGGCATCTGGCTGCTTCTCGCCTCCTTGGCTGCAGCCATCCTGGCTCAAGGGCCATCATTTCTCACCTCCTGACAAGGCTATTTCCATACTGCCCCTTCCACACCCTTATCGCATCACAATCTGTTCTCAAAAGACGCTCAGATATTTTAAAACTGAAATCAGACCAAGCCAGCCCTCTGCCAGGAGACCTCCAGGGTCCTTTCCTCTCAAACAGAAACACAAGTCCCCACAATGTCCCTCAAGGCTGAGCCTGATCTTGCCCTCACTCCTCACTAACCTCGCCTGGTCCTCTTCTCCCCTTGGCTCCCTCGGTCCATCCCACTGGTGTCACGCTAACTAGACCCCAGGCAGGATGGTGCCACAGGGCCTTTGCACTCACCCTACCCCGGCCTAGCACTTTTTTCTTCGTCATCTTGTGGTTTGCTCTTTGCCAACTTCAGATCTTTGCTGGAAGATTTCTTCTCAGTGAGATAGTTCTGATCATCTTCTTATAAACGGCAGTCCCAGTGCTACCCCATCACCCCCCACTCACCCTAACTCTCATTCTCCTGACTGTATGTTCCTGACTCCCGCCCCCCGCTCACCCTGCACTGGAATGTCAGCTAATGAACACAGGAATTTGTCTCTTTCTGCTTATAGATGCATCCCCATTGCCTAAGACCATGCCAGACACAGGAAGTGTGCAAATACACCTTTGTTGAATAAATGAGTGAATGTCACATCCAAATATATTTCTGTACGTCTACATGATTGCTAACATGCCCTGGGGCCCCGAAATGGAGACTGGCCTCTGCCCTCGTTGAAAATCACAAAATAAAGCTCCACTTACTCCATTGATTCAGTTGCCAGTTAGGGGCTCATCATACAGCCCCAGAGTATTTTCTCTCCAAAGCCTGAGTGACAGAAAAGCAAACCCAGTGAGCTTGTGTCACTTTGCTACAACCAGTGAATAGCATTTTGTCCTTCGGGCACAGCACAGAAACATTAGCCAGGCCTTACATCAGCAGCCTTACAGAGGGAGACCAAGGTCAGCACATTATGGTTTCCCATGTGACCTGGCGGAGACACGAGGCCAGGGACATGACCATCCTTCCAGCACGAACATCCGTGACTCTGTGAGACACACAGGCACGTGCTGGAGGCTGGGTTTTAGTCACTCACTTATTTATATATTCATTCAGTCACTCATCCATTCATTCCTTGGCTCCACTCAGTTTTTTTTTCTTCGTTTTTAAACCTTGAGATAAAATTCACATAACATAAAATTCACCAGGCACTCGATTTTAAAGAGAAGAGGTGGAGGATGGAGAGAGGAGCAAGGGAGTTGGCATCTTTGGCGCCTGCCATGTGCCAGGCAAGTAGCTCATTGTCTCCTCAGGGTGATCCGGGATGGAAGGTTCCATTCTCTTTTCCATTTTACGTATGAAGAAAAGAGGAGTGACTTGCCTGGCCAGGAGGTGGCAGTTCTGGGATTTAAAAGCAGCCCCGTTGGATCTGCAAAGTCAAATTGCATCAGGGGCTGTTCAGGGGTCTAGTGAGATGCATGGAAGCAGAGTCACTCTGTTGGCCTCTAGCATCTTCTGTTCTCAGCAAGTCTCTCCTCACAGATGCCTGCAGCATCTTGAGGCCCTGTGGCCTCTCTTTGGGGGGTGAAAGAACAGACCCACTGCCCCAGGATCAGAGCGTTTTAGGGCAGGAGGAGGCTGACCCGGAGAGCCTTACCTGGACCAGCTGGAGCCCACACTCAAACAGATGCACAGGCCTCTTTCCAGTCTTCAACAAGACACCAAAGGCCACAGGGCCTTGCGGTGTCACTCAGTAAGGCCTGTGATGTGCCCCAGATCTCTGTGGGGTTTGAGTTTCACAGCCTCTTTGGGCGTCTGAAGTCAGGGTCCGCTCCTCATGAGCTCAGGTCTGAGCCCCACCCTATTCTGTCTTTGCCAGTGGAGACCTGCAGGTCACAGGCAGCGGCCACTGTCCCTACAGCACTGCCCAGAAGGCAGTGGGCAAGGACAACTTCACTCTGATCCCTGAGGGCGTCAACGGGATAGAGGAGCGGATGACCGTGGTCTGGGACAAGGCAGTGGTAAGGCGGCGCCGTCTCCCTCCTGGAATATTCTAGAAACACCCCTCCTGCCCATCAAAGCCATGCATTATGCACTTCTGGTTCTTAAAATTCCCTTCTTACTTTGAGGCAGAAGCAGAATGCACTAGGAGGGCACACGGAAAACACGTGACCCTTACGAAAGCAGCGCAAGTCCTGTGGTGTCCTTTGCATTTGCAGATGTGACAGCAGGTGTCCTTTAGTCTTTAAGGATGAAAATGTTTTGTTTTGTTTTGTTTTGAACCACATCTTAGTCCACGTAAAGATGACTTTGTGAACTGTGTGTGTGTTCGGGTTTGGGGTTGAGAGTGGGTATGGAGGCTTCCTGTTGTGTGAATCCCCAGGTCACACCTTGATCACTCACTTGAAACAGTAGATTTTTATTTTCTGTTAAACTTGGGCCCAATGAAACTGACCAGATGTCAGAGTGGCCGTTGTGGAAATGTCATCACACCTCTGAATGGTTAATTACGTTTCCGCTCTGATGAAGCCAGGCCTCTGGCGCTCTTTCAGGCCTGGTTTCATCAGGGAGAGGAGAAAATTCCAGAGTCCTTGTAAGGACTCCTGTTGGCTGGTTTAGATCTGTGCCCGTCTGCCCCTTTGTTATGAGATGCTCTTTTCACCAATGGATCTTGCCTTCAGGCTACTGGCAAGATGGATGAGAACCAGTTTGTTGCTGCTACCAGCACGAATGCAGCCAAGATCTTTAACCTGTACCCCAGAAAAGGGCGGATTGCCGTGGGCTCGGACGCCGACGTGGTCATCTGGGACCCTGACAAGGTGAAGACCATAACAGCCAAGAGTCACAAGTCGGTAAGTCCTGGTTTATTAGTGACACTCCTGGCTTGGGTGAGCAATTCTTGCTCTGCAATCATTTTAGAAGCCTCTGGTTAAAAATGACTTATGAATTTTCCAACTAGAATGTGATGTGATATCTGGCATGACTTGGTCTTTCAGATTTCTCCTCCAGTTGGAGAGATTGGGAGAAGGGTTTGGAGCAGGCTCAACTAAGCTGTTCTTGCATGTGTCTCTCCCACGTCTCTCTCTCTCTCTCTCTCTCTCTGGGGCTCCTGTCTACAGATGCATGCTTTCTTAAACAGCTGACTCTGCTCTTAATTCCGTGGAGTAAGCCATCAGGCTCAGAGAGGGGAAGTATAAGGTCCAAGATTCTTTCTCCAATTTAGTTATCAAGCTGGAGAGGGTTTGATCTGCTCTATCAGAAACCTACTTCAGTTTGGGGCTGGGCTTGCAGTCATCAAAGGAAAGAATTGGACTGACTCGTGCACACTCCCCAGGGCTCCAAGCCCCAAGCCTGTGGGTGTGGGTTTTCTCTGCCTTTTGTATCTTACATGCCCTTGATTTCTTCACTCATCCAGCAAACCTCTAAGGATGCAGAGAGACGTAGGACATCCTTCCCTCCCTAAGTGCTTGCTTCAGACCCACTCTGCATGGTCAGCCGCAGTCTTGGGTCCAGATTAATGTTCACGCTCACAAGACACAGAGTCCTCAGCCTGGTCCCTGGTTCACCAAAGTCTGTTACAGGGCGTGGGCTGGGAGGCAGAGCGTGTGCACCTAGCATCTCTCTGCAGTGGGAGTCCTCACCCCCCTCGGCTGCCATTCCCCAGCCCAGTGGTCACTTGCTGGTGAGGGGCGAGACCACGTGCATGGGGACAGAACACCAGGCACAAGGAAGCCTCAAGAGAAAGTGACAAGGACCACTTGTAGCAGCTCATGAGTGTGGCCCCCAGGTCCCCCTCGGCCACAAGACCTATGGCCTGGGGACAGAGAGGTCTGTCCAGCTTATCAATCAGTGGTCATTCTTTTTTTTTTTTTAAGAAGATGTTGGGGGTAGGAGTTTATTAATTAAGTTATTTAATTTTGCTGTGTTGGGTCTTCGTTTCTGTGCGAGGGCTTCCCCTAGTTGTGGCAAGCGGGGACCACTCTTCATCGCAGTGCGCGGGCCTCTCACTATCGTGGCCCCTCTTGTTGCGGAGCACAGGCTCCAGACGCGCAGGCTCAGTAGTTGTGGCTCACGGGCCTAGTTGCTCCGCGGCATGTGGGATCTTCCCAGACCAGGGCTCGAACCCATGTCCCCTGCATTGGCAGGCAGATTCTCAACCACTGCGCCACCAGGGAAGCCCAGTGGTCATTCTTAAAATAACCAGAGCTCCCTGATGACAGGCTGGCTTCCCTCACCCCCCTCCCTGGGGACAGGTCAGGAGGAAATGAGCCTGAGGTAGCCTCCCCTGGAGAAAGGTGTATGCTGTTCTCCACACTCACCGCCCAGCAGACACACGACTCCGTTTTAATTACTATGGATGTGGTGATGTGCACAGACCAGGTGGGGTCTGGGAAGGCAGGAGAGGCACGCTGCCCCCCAGGGGTGTCAGCTCACAAGGCCGTTGCAGTCCAGGGAAGAAGTGGACACCTGGGTCAAGGAGCAGGGGTTCCAATTGTTATCAAACTCCAAATATTATCTTGTAGTTCCTCTGTGCTTACATTTTCCATGCATCATCTCACTTAATACAATAACCTTCTAAGTTAGGTATGTTATTATTTATGAATAAGTAAGAAAATGGACAGAGAGAGTATACGTGTATTAGTCTCCTGGGGCTGCTATCACAAAGTACCACAAACTGGTGGCTTGAAACAACAGAAATTGACTTTCTCACAGTTCCGGAGGCCTGAAGTCTGAAATCAAGGTGTCAGCAGGGCCGGGCTCCCATGAAGTCTCTTGGAGAGAATCTGTTCCATGCCTTTCTCCTGGCTTTTGGGGTCGCTGGCCATCCTTGGTCTGTAGATGTGTCACTCCAATCTCTGGCCATCTCCCTATGTCTTATCATCTCCTTATAAGGACACCAGTCATTGGATTTAGCGCCCACTCTACCCCAGTATGACCTCATCTTAACTAATTACATCTGCAATGACCCTATTTCCAAATACAGTCACATTCTGAAGTACTGGGGGTGAAGACTTCAACATACCTTTTGGGGGACAATTGAACCCATAATAATAAGTCACATACCTGAGATTACCCATGTGAGAAGGAATGTTTCAGATTCGTTAAACTGGAAAAGCGTGCCCTCTCTGTCCCAAGCCGGATTTGAATTATTTTCATAATAAGAAGAGGACAATTCAGGATGCCATAAGACCAGTTGGCCACAGCGTTTTTGTCTGTTCCATTTTCTCCGTTTAAAGCAATGCAATTCACATAGTGCAGGAAACAAATGTTTTTCAGAACATGGATTGAAAAAGCTGTCTTAGAGGTTGGTTTTATTTTTTCAGTTTTAAAAACATTCCTTTTGACGATGAAAGTCATTTCTTATATCTTGATCGGTGATTAAAAATTCAAATCTACTTTTCTGTAAAAAGAACACAACTTTTATTCTTTCATATCTTTGTGGGAAAAGTATTTGCTTCAAAGTATCACACCATAGGTCACATACGTGCTTGTATATCCAGAGACTACCTAGTTATTTTACACTCTTTATGTTTAGATATAATTCATGTGACATAAATTTCACCATTTTAAAATGTACAATGCAGTAGTGTGTTTAGTATATTGAGAAAGTCGTACAATCACCACTACTAATTCCAGAACGTTTTCATCCCCTCAGAAAGAAACCCAATACCCATCAGCAATTATTCCCCATTCCTCCTCCCCAGGCTCCTGTCAACCACAAATCTGCTTTCTTTCTGGATTTGTTTATTCGGGACATTTCCTATAAATGGCATCACACAGTATGTGGCCTTTTGTTTCTGGTTTCTATTTACCTGGTATCATGTTTTGGAGGCCCATCCACACTACAGTAGGTATCAATCCATTCCTTTTTATGGTTGAATAATCTTCCACTGCTTGGATAAACCACATTCATCCATTGATGGTATATAAACATATACCATGCTTATCCACTCATCAGTGTCAGGCCATCTTTTTTTTTTTTCCGTACGCGGACCTCTCACTGTTGTGGCCTCTACCGTTGCAGAGCACAGGCTCCGGACGCGCAGGCTCAGCGGACATGGCTCACGGGCCCAGCCTGTCCGCGGCATGTGGAATCTTCCCAGACCAGGGCACGAACCTGTGTCCCCTGCATCAGCAGGCAGACTCTCAACCACTGTGCCACCAGGGAAGCCCCAGGCTATCTTTTATAGGACATAAAAGACTGAGGAACAGTAGTTGCTTCCTGGGAGAGGTACTGGGGAACTGGGGCTCCAGGATCAGAGACACAACAGTTTTTTAAATCATAGTCTTTTGTATTATTTGAGTTTTTACATTGTTCATAAGTACCTTTAGGAAATAAAACAGTTAGCTTTTATTTATTTTTTTTAACATCTTTATTGGAGTATAATTGCTTTACAATGGTGTGTTAGTTTCTGCTTTATAACAAAGTGAATCAGCTATACATGTACATATATCCCCATGAGATAAGGAGGGTGGGAGGGAGACGTAAGAAACAATTAGCTTTTAAAACTATGTGGTTGTGGGACTTCCCTGGCGGTCCAGTGGTTAGGACTCTGTGCTCTCACTGCCAAGGACGCGGGTTCGATCCCTGGTCGAACCCTGGTCAGGGAACTAAGATCCCGCAAGCCATGCGGCGTGGCCAGAAATAGAAAAATTAAACAAAACAACAACAGCCCCAAACTCCATGTAGTTGTGAAATATAGAATGTGACATCTGTGGGTAATATAACCTGAGCCTCATAAGAATTCCCCAATTGAGGAATGCCACTGTGGCGTGTAATGTGTCCTTCCACTAAGAAGACAACTAACAGACCATGCTGGGTTGAATGAGTTGGGCAATTGTCTAGTTTTGACTGCGAGGTAAGTGATTTGCTTCTTGTACTGCCTTTCAGTATTTACAATCCACATTTGGGCTTCAGCAAAATTGTAAATTACTGCCTAGCGGGGTCACTTCAGGGTGACTCAGGAAGTGCTAGATGAGCAAATGTTAAAACTGAAAACAGATCTTCTGCCTGGGGCCTGGGAGGCAGTGGCCACAAAGAGTATAAAGCATAGTATTAGCAGCTGTTTGTAAAAAATCAACATGATTGTTTCCCGGAAGCCCTGAGTATGCACCTAAAAACCATCAAAAACAATAAGAATCCATCAGCTGATTTCAAATCAATATAAAGAATTGATACCTTTTCTATGAGATAATTAAAGAGCACTTTGAAAAACAGAATGGAAATCAAAGCCCTGTTTCTAATAACAATCAAAACTAAAGAGTTCCATAAGCGCAAGTCCTTTTATGCTAAAAACATTCAATAGAGTAAAAATATCAGTTCTTTCTAATTTAATCTATAAAGTTGAATTCATCACATCAGAAAATGGAATGGAATTGTTTTTTAACTAGAAAAACAGAGTTCCTAGATGGACAATTTGATAATAGCCAAAACATTTCTAAGAAAACGAAAACTAAAGAGAGAGCGCTAATCATCCCAGTTATTAAATCATATTATAAAGCTACAATGATTGAGGCAGTTTGGTATTAGCAGACGAGAAAAGAGAGCCAGGCAATAATAGACCGACTGCATATATGAGAGTTTGGTTTCAACAAAGGAGACTGTTAAAATTACACAAAGTCAGTTATTCAACCAATTGTGTTTGAATACCCGGCTCATAGGGCTAGGCGGCTGCTGTACTCTTGACCACAAAACTAATTCAAAATGGGTTGAAGATTGAAATAAAATAAAGTTATAAAAGGACTAGAATAAAACACTTTTTTAAAAAATGATCATTTTGAAGGGGAGAAGACCTTTCTGAGCAGGACACAAAACTTAGAAAATACAAAGGAGAAGATTGGTCTGTTTGTTTGACCACTGACTACGTACAAATTAAACCAAGAAAAAAAAACCCTCTATATTGCAGCAAATGATAATATTTAATGCTTTATGAGATCAAAAGGCAGAGGACAGACAGGGAAGTTTGGTAATACACAGTATTGGCAATACACAGGACAAACAAAGGGAGAGATTTTTTAACATTGAATATGTCCTTAGAAACCATTAAGGAAAATACCAAGAACCTAATAGAACAGGACGCAAAAACGCAGTGCCAGAAGAAGAAATATACAAAGGGTTTCTATTCATTTAAAGACAGATCCATGCAGCTTTTCTCTGAGCCCCGTAAGGAAGGCAGGCAGGGAGGCTTCGGGCTTCCCCAGGTGGGTAAATGGGTGGGTGTACTTTGTGCGTCTGTTTTGGCTGTGAGAATCAGCCTGCATAAACGTGTAGTAACTGAGATGGTTGAATGCAGTGCCTTTATATTATGCCATAATACAAATACCAACTAACATTTAAGGCTGCCGGTGCATCTCAATTCATCCTCACAACAGTAAACAAATAGGCCTTGTTAATAAGCCTGATATTGGAGATGAGAAAGCTGATGCTTACAAAAGGTTACATACACACTAGCAAGAGAGGAGATGGAAACCTAATTCTCTCTGATGCGACCACAGGCTTTTCCCACTAGGATCTGCCACATGCGTGTGCTATGTGAAGAATGAGGACGCAAGGCTGAGATTCCCGCCCTTACCCTACCCCCTCATTTTCTGAAAGTATTGCAAGGGCCCTTGGTAACACATCTGTTCTGGCATTTTTCACATTATAAAAGCAAAAACACATCCAGAGAGGTAAAGTGACTTTCCTAAATCACCCGGAGAGTCGATGTTAGAGAAAGCAGTAAAACTCAATAAAGTGTCTCAAAACTGAAGTGGGGCAAATTGGGATGGAAAACTTTTAAAGGGTAAGTAACTTTTCTATATCTGGGTCGTGGTGGTGGTTACACCTGGTATACAATTACCAAAATTAATCAAACTGTACCTTTGAAATTGGTACATTTTAATGCAAGTAAATAATAATCTCAATAAACAAAGAGGTAAAAAAAAATAAAGGCAGATCCGATCTCAAATACAAGTCACTGCAGTGAGATGCTGTTTTTACTTGCGCCAGTGTCTGAGATGCCGGGGTTTAATAGGATGGAGCTGAGGTGGGACTAGAATGCCGATAAACTCATTGAGTTTTCTCGGGAATGGAAATCAGCGCTGCCTTTTTTGGAAGGCAAATCTGTCAAAGTTAAAATCCGTTTATGCTTTGGCCCAAAGTTCACATCTACGAAGATACTCAACACGTGCCGGTGTGGACACTCAATGTGCTTTTTTAGCAAAAGCAGGGCAAAGACCCACGTGCTTGTCCCTGAGAATTGGATAAGTAAATGATAGTATGTCCCTAGGGTGGAATCCAGTGCAGCAGTTTAAGGAATATCAAAACATTTTTAACCCACGACATGGGAACATTCGCTGATGGGGAGCATACTGTGAGGTAAGGAGAGAAACGAAGGTGAAACTGTCTGTGCAGAGCGCTTGGAACATGAGAAAGTTACTCACGCACAGAAAATATCTGGGGCTCCAGAAAGGTCAGTGTGAGGCAGGCATCTCAGTCTGAGGTCAAAGACCTGCTTTTTAAAGTTACATATCTTTTGTACCATTTGAATTTTTACCGTATTTTTCACCTACTTTTTGAATAATCAAAGAGTTTGGCTGGTGGTAGTTAAATATTCACTTTAGGACTAATGAAAGGAATGCATATTTTCTAGGAAATGTTTTGTCTTTCAAATGAGTAAATAAATAAGTAAATAAAAATGACCTTACCTAGTGCTGGAGGGGATTTCATAGACATGAAATTACGAAATATTCCCCCACTGCCGATGTTGCGTCAATTGGTCCGATGCCTTCAGAAAATAATTTGGCAGACTTTCAAAAGCTCATATCCTTTGACCCAGTAATTTAATTTTAGGAAAAATGAAAGAAATTTTTTTTTTTTTTTTTTTTTTTTTCCGTACGTGGGCCTCTCACTGTTGTGGCCTCTCCCGTTGCGGAGCACAGGCTCCGGACGCGCAGGCCCAGCGGCCATGGCTCACGGGCCCAGCCGCCCCACGGCATGTGGGATCCTCCCGGACTGGGGCATGAACCCGTGCCCCCCGCATCGGCAGGCAGACTCCCAACCACTGCACCACCAGGGAAGCCCAAAGAAAATGTTTTTAAAAGAAGACCCCAAAATGTTCAGTTATAGTCAGAGTGGCTTCATTGCCTAACTCCAGGAGCCCCATTCACTTTCACGATGCCCCAGACGATATTAGTTAGATAATATAAAACCACCAGCAACGTAAAAGCCCAACAGTGAGGGGCTGATTATGCAAATGAAAGTGTACAAAGGAATATTACACAGTCCTAAAGGTGTTTTCCAGAAAGAACAAGCATTGGAAAATGCCTGTGATAGAATGTGTTGCAGAGTCACCATTAGGTTGAACAGGGCTGATGCGGAGAAAAGCCTCGGAAGCTGGATAAAAGCCCGTGGTTCTTGCCTTGCAGGCCGTGGAGTACAACATCTTCGAAGGCATGGAGTGCCACGGCTCCCCGTTGGTGGTCATCAGCCAGGGCAAGATCGTCTTTGAGGACGGCAGTATCAACGTCAACAAGGGCGTGGGCCGCTTCATCCCCAGGAAGCCCTTCCCCGATTACCTCTACCAGCGCGTCAGGATCAGGAACAAGGTATGTGGAGCCAGGGTCTGTCATGTGCAGAGCGAACAAATGTCACAGCTGCACGAGGCCCCCTTCCTCACATGTCAAATGAGCTGGGACGTGACCTGCCTGCGTCTTAGGCTGGAGTGAGGACCAGACGAGACCGAGGAGGTGCCAGGAATTTGCCAACTGTAAAGTGGGGTGATGGGAGGAGTCCTGGGAGTACACCAGCCAGGACGCACATCCTGCATCATCCTGGCGGGGGTGTCTTCACCACCCCCTCTTTTAGGTGTCATGACCTTCCTTCTGCAGATCAGAACCCTGGTGCTCAAAGCAGTGCAGGACTGTCCAGCATCACACAGCTGGGAGGGCTCTGAAGCCCTTAGTGCCGTTTGGTAAAAATAAACCGCCCTAGCCCACTTGAGGGGTGGCAGAACTGCATCTAGACTCCCTTCGATCTGCCCTCTTCTTCTCCTTGCTCCCCTTCCATTCTGCATCCTCCTTCCCCCTTTTTTCTTGAGGAGTCTTAGCATGGACTCAGGAGGTCAAAGGGCATGGAGTAGGCACAGGCTCTGTCCCGTCCCCAGTCCAGTTCAGAGGAGGAAATTTGCTCATGCTTCAGAAAGACTCCCATCTGTGATCAATCATCTTCCCTAATTAGGTCCTTCCCATCACCATGACAACCTGCTTCCCGCACTAAAATGGCTCATGTCTGCCAGAAAGCCCAGCTTTATGTGTGTATGTGCATGGGTGTATGTGTATATGCATGTGGTGCTCCTGTGTGTATGTGCTCCTGTGCTCGCTTATGTGTTTGTATATGTGTGTGTGCATGTGTGCCCACCTGTGTATGGTCCCACTCTGCTTGTGCTTCATAAGTGGCACCAGTGCCACCGATTTAGATGCAAGAGCCCAGAGACCTCCTGGCATCCCCAGACTCCCAGGCCAGCCATCACAGTGCTCTCTGTCTGTTTACTGTCCCTCTCCACACCTTAAAGTGTAGCATCCCAGGTCAAGGATACCAAATTGCATAGATGTTATGCGTCAGATGGGGAAACGATGGACATGGAGAATTAGCAAGTTAGATCCAAAAGATGGCCAGGGATAGCGATGTGGCCCCAGCAGGCTGCTGAGAGACAAAGGGACTCGTGTAAACTCCTGTTTGGGACACCCACCAAGGGGGCAAAAACACACTTGGCTGGCTTCATTCCCTCTAAATCAGTTTGAACCTGAGGTCTGTGGTTAACAGTCAGCATCTGTGAGAGGTGGATGCCTGACCTCGATGCCAACTCGTGCTCTGCAGTGGCCAGGTGGACAGGTCCCCTGAGCACAGAGGCCAGGCCAGGTGGGGGATGGGCCCTGCCCCAGAACCTACGTCTGGCCAAGCTGAGTTCAGAGGTCACTGAAGGGAACTGGGGGGCAGGAACACAGGCCTGGAACCGGCTGGAACCAGGAAAGCCCAGAGGCGCAGGAAGCAGGTATTGAGAGGGATGGGGCAGAGACAGTGAGGTCCCAGGGCGTCAGGGGAGCAGGGCTGCTGGGGGCAGAGGATGGGTTATCACCAAGCAGCGCTGGGCCCTTGATATTGGTGCTGAAAAAGGACCCCTTTGTTGTAGAGGAGGGAGCCTAGGGCTGGGGTCGGGCGCTGTCACCTGTGCAGGGGAAGAGGGACGTGAAGCTGGGGTCAGGGCACTGTCACTGACTCACAGTGGGAACCTGCACGTGTTCCTGGCCACACTCTGTCTCCCAGGGCCTGGGACGGACGCCCACACTCCCCTGGCCGGCTCTGAGCTCACCAGCAGGCTCCCAGCCTCCCACCCGAGCCCCTGAAGCTTTTGGCTTCTCTGCCTCATGGCTCTCTCTCCCAGGACAACCCTCTACCCACAGGGATGGAGGCTGTGCGCTGTGTCCCATCCTCCCTGGGGTCCAGGAGGTTTGCCCCCTGCAGTAACCCTGAGCCAGGTGCCCTCAGAGGCGGCCCTCGCGTTCTCTCTCCCTGTGGTGGGTGTTCTCCCTCCTCTCTCCCTCCTCCTTTGCGGGATCACCTTCCAAACTACCTGCCCCCAAATCCACGATGAAGACGACCCCCTGATGCCACCAGTCCCTGATTCAGGGGTCCTTGTCAGGGTGTCAGGGAAGTGTTTTTCTCTTGGAAATAGCTTTGGAGTCGTCCTGCACGAAGCTGTGTATGTGTCTGTGCTTGTGTGTGTAGATGTATATGTGTGTATGCACGTGAGTGTGCACTTGCCTGTCTTTTTATGAATGTGTGTTGGATTGTATGTGTGTGTGATGTGTGTGTTATATATGTTAGTGTGTATATTAAACATGGTGTGTGTGCAGGCATGTGTGTGCATGTACATGTATGAATTGTGTGTATGCATGTGATTGTGTACTATGCATATTAGTGTGTGCAGGCATGTGTGTACATGTACATGCATATGTGTGAATTATGTGTATGTGGAGTGTGTGGGGGGTGTGCATGCATATGTATGTGTGTGTGCATGTTTGTGTGCGTGGATATATGTATGCCTGTGCACGTGTGTATGCATGTGTGTGAGCGGGTGCCTTGTGTGGTGTGTGTACAAGCACGTGTGTGCATGTTTGTGCATACGTGTGTGTATCCCCGAGGAGACCATGGTCACTCTCCTGCACATGGGAATGCATACGTGCATCTTGTCAATCACTTGCTCTTCTTGTCCTCTGTTTAGGTTTCTGGGTTGCAGGGGGTTCCCAGGGGCATGTATGATGGTCCTGTGTACGAGGTGCCAGCCACACCCAAATACGCGACCCCTGCTCCTTCTGTCAAATCCTCGCCTTCCAAACACCAGCCTCCACCGATCAGAAACCTCCACCAGTCCAACTTCAGTTTATCAGGTACGAAACTACAGTGGCCAAGGTTCCCCACCCCACAGTGGCTCCCAGAGCCCTGAACTCCTGAGAAATGGACCCATGGCCTCGGGCACTCGATCAGGAGCCGAAGATGGGAGTGTGGGTTCCCCTCCCCTCCCGGGGTTGGGCAGAGAGGGCTGGGGGAGGTCAGAGATCAGAGAGGGTCCATGGGAGCAGCACAGAGATACCTGACCCTGATTTATGAAGAGTCTGCCTGAAAAGTGGCCTCATGCTCTTCCTAAACACTCTTGGGGACATTTTATACTCTTACCCATGAAGCTAAGTGTGGAGAGGGGAATCAGAGTAGCTGCCTTTGCTGGATGTACGTTCTGGGTCGGGTCTTCAGCCATGCATGGTAGTACAGCACACACTGTCATAACTCATGACTGTTTCATCTTCACAACAGCCCTGTGTGTAGAGTGGTGTTATTCCTGTTTCTTTAAGGAGGAAATTAAGGCTCCAAGACATTCAGCGTCAAAATGCCAGGACTTGGTGCTCAACAAATGTGTGCAGACAAAATCAAAAGTTCACGTGGTCCTTCAGACTTTCTGAAGGCTCTTGGGACGTGTGTCTGCAGTTTCATCAGATCGCCACAAAAGGGCAGGTGTGCACATGTTGGGACATTGCCTTGGAATTTCGAATATTTGAGGTGTTAGCATGAGTTATATGCTGTGCTAGGTGCCAGGAATACGGTGATGAATAAGACACAGCTGGGCAGGCTCAGTCTGTACTAGAGGTCAGCAAACTTTTTCTTAAAAGGCCAGGTAGTAAATATTTTAAGCTTTGTGAGCCAAGAGGCAATATCTAAGACCATTTGAAATGGAACCATTTAAAAATGCAAAAAACTATTCTTAGCTCATGGGCTGTAAAAATAGGGCTGAGGGCTTCCTTGGTGGCGCAGTGGTTGAGAGTCTGCCTGCCGATGCAGGGAACACGGGTTTGTGCCCCGGTCCGGGAAGATCCCACATGCCGCGGAGCGGCTGGGCCCGTGAGCCATGGCCTCTGAGCCTGCGCGTCCGGAGCCTGTGCTCTGCAACAGGGGAGGCCACAACAGTGAGAGGCTCGTGTACCGCAAACAAACAAACAAAAAACAGGGCTGAGTTTTCTCAATGGGCTGACTTCTGGTCCATCAGGAGTGAAGGACATTTAAACAGAAAAGGCGATGTAGTTGGCAAAAGAGAGAATGGCAGGGGCAGAGAGAAGATGAAATACCAGTTTAAATTGCAAGGGTGACAACCTACCATCCATTCAGGGATTACGCAGTGGGGAGCGTGAACCAGTCCAGTCCATCTCACTCCCTGAGCCTGTCATGGAAGAGTTTCTCCCATACTGTGTGATCCAGTGTCTAAAGAAAACTAATATTTTTGCACAAGTGGGCCCTAAACACAACTGGAATATTTCATCTGATGCTCAATCAGCAGAACAGGGATTGGTTGCAATGCTTGGAAAACTGTGTGTGTGTGACAACACACAACCTCTCAGGGAGTTTGCACACTGGATCTCTGGTCTCATGTTATACAATCACGATCTGCAATTAAATGCAGAGACATTCCCTCCCTTTTAGAACAACAAAAAAACAGTGAAATGCAAAGTCTGCAGGAAGTGTCCCCCAACCATCCTTCTTCTCCCTGTTCAGCACCCACTTCTCTCTAAAGCCCCAGCACTGCCTTTGACCAACCACTCAGCAGTTTCACAGGTGACTCCATTGGATACCAACTGCACAGACACTTTCCAACATCAGGATGGACTTCAAAGACGTCCTTTTAATTTATTTATTTATTTATTTATTTTTGGCTGTGTTGGGTCTTCATTTCTGTGCGTGGGCTTTCTCTAGTTGCGGCGAGCGGGGGCCACTCTTCATCGCGGTGCGCGGGCCTCTCACTGTCGCGGCCTCTCTTGTTGCGGAGCACCAGCTCCAGACGTGCAGGCTCAGTAGTTGTGGCACATGGGCCTAGTTGCTCCGCGGCATGTGGGATCTTCCCAGACCAGGGCTCAAACCCGTGTCCCCTGCATTGGCAGGCAGATTCTCAACCGCTGCGCCACCAGGGAAGCCCCACAGATGTCCTTTTAAATATCTGAGTGAGGTTACATCATAAGGGCATAGCATGGTTTATTGAAGTACTGTCCTTTTGTACAACAGGTATTTTCAAAGTACCTGTCATGTAACCAAGCAAGGTACAGATGCTTATGAGGTGGAAAGATATTAAGCACTTGGCCTGACTTCTGGGTCCAGGAACACACACTGTCTATCAATGAAACAATGAGAGAAAATCAAAGTCACTACTCTAAACCAAATTTGTTGTGGCTTATATAATCATATAAAGTCAGAGGTAGAAAGACCTCATCTAGTTATTTTTGTCATTGTTGTTTTCATTGAAGTCTTAATTGGTAAATCTTTAATTCCTTATGAGGTTCAGCATCTTTCATGTGTTTATTTTAAATTTCCTCTTTGGTGAAGTCATTGGGAGTGACGGTGAGAGGGGATAAACCAGTTTTCACCTCCTGGTTCCTGGGAACATGACATCGAATATGGGGCATTGGTTCAGTACACATATCGTACCCTGGGAGGCAGTGCCTGACCCTAGCAGGCAGCCTAGCAGAGCTCTCAATGTAGACCATCCCAACTTCATATCAGGCCAGCATCTTCCGATCAATGAGGTTCACGGTGAATCCAGTGAATCCTGTTGTCGTGTGCTCATTGTTACACCTGCTTTGCCATAAAATTGATCCTATGGTTTGAGGCAATAGAGTACACAATACTGTGGATAGGGGTCGGCTCTTACAGAAAAGGAAATGAGGCCAGGAGAGGGGAGTGTCTGATTCCAAATTACCCAAATTCCAGGCACCCTTTGTGCAGGAAGTGAAGTCTCCCGACTGGACCCCTCTCCACAACATCCCTCCTTCCCAGCATTATCCGTCATTCAGTCTTCATTTAACACATATTCACTGAGAGCCAGGGACTGAGCTTAGTGCTCCAATTTTAAATCTTTCTTTAACTGCAAGAGAATGCGTGAGATTGGAGTGGATGGTTGGCTTTGCAGATTTAAAACAAAGAAGGCCGCCCCCCCCGCCCACGCAGACCTGCCCATTGTAAACAGGGTGGGTAAACCCAGCTCCAAGTGTTCACACACAGCATGCACGCATGCACACACATGCACAGATACATGCATGCACACAATATACAAATGCACATACGTGTGCTCCCACGCATAGCACATAAAACGCCCTGGGAAGAGCACAGGGTGGTCAGGGCTGCAGCAGGATGGCCCCGGGGCCTGGGGGGCATAGAAGAGGGAGCAACGGACCCCGTGGAGGTCAGGGAGCCTTCCCAGAGGTCAGCCTGGGCTGAAGGATGGTGAGGATGGAAGGCGTGTTGAGACGAGGGCTTGGCGTCCCAGAGGCTGGGGGACATGACTTGAGAGGGCACCCGGGAGCAGCACATGGAACTGGTGTCAGCAGATCTCGCTGGAGTGACTGGCTCTGTCTCTTCCAGGTGCCCAGATAGATGACAACAACCCCCGGCGCACCGGCCACCGCATCGTGGCGCCCCCTGGTGGCCGCTCCAACATCACCAGCCTCGGGTGAAGGCGACTCGTGGATGAGAGAGCGTGAAGGATTCTGGGAAGGATGTCCATCCCTTGCCCTTTCAGTGTTTGGAAACCCACAGTATCGTTTGGTACTGATGGGGGGAAATGGAATGATGTTCTTTCCTTTTTGGTTTAGGAAGAAGTGGTACTAGTGTGGTGTGTTTGCTTGGAAATCCCTTGCCCACAGTCATGTGTTCATCTGAGTCCACCTCAGAGCATGGCGTCTCCAGGCCCCTCCTTAGTGAACACAGGTTCCAGCCTTGTCTTGTACTGTTCCTCCCACTTCTGACGCCACGGGCTCCACGACTCTCTGAGTGGTTCCCTTGCACCCCTGTAGCTGTTCTAGGATAGTTGATGCATGTTACTAAGTTATGTCTGCGAGTCTGTGAGTGCGTCCGACAGAAGACAGCCGAGGCCCTACATAGACACGAAGCCCAGACCTCAAGCCCTCGGGGGCAGCTCCAAAACTCATAGCAGGAAGATGTGTCCTCATCGTCCCCTCCCCCAGGTCTACACGAGAAGGAAGCGCACCCCACCGCCAGAGAAGCATCACTCTCATCCTGTGTCAGGAACCCTGGTCTCCGTGGCACCTGTAACTCGCCATGATGTCTTTCCGGTCTGTGTGTGTCCTTCCAGCCCGCTCCAGACTGCAGGCCTAGCCAGGTTCACACTCAGAAAGGGGTCTCCCACCCTCATTCAGGGCTGACCACGGTGTGGCCACAGCTGCTCCCGGTGCCCGTGTCCTGGTCCCTCCCAGGCGGATGACGAGGCCGTCAGATTTTTAAAGTTTTGTACATAGTTTTCCTTTGTAATCACCCTCATTTTTACTTAACAACTGACTTATTGTGACTCTTATTTCTGAATTCAAAGCTTGTGAAAAAATAAAGAAAATAAATGGCCCACTCCCTGACTGGGGTGTTTGCATTTAAGTGATGGCTGCTCAGGTACTCATGCTTTGTGCTCCCCTTTGTAGTAACGGGACAGTGGTGCTTGCTTCCACAGGACTCGCTCTCCTTAGGTAGCCGGGGGAGCGGAGGAGGGAGGAGAGGGAGCCAGTCATGATTTGGGGAGTGTTAGGTCATGAGAACCAGGATGAGAAGAGGAGGACGATGGCTGGCCAAGGGCTTCTGTGAAAGAGGTTGAAATCACATCATGTCCCTTCCCTCCTGCCCAGCCTTTCCTTGGTGTGTTGTCTCTTCCTGTTTGTTATGTGGGTCAGACTGCCTCAGATTGGAAGTGCCCAGCTTCTGAACTTCACATTTCTGACCTCCAGTCCCACGGGAGGTATACATTCTAAGGAGGAGTAAAACCTCAAAGTTGTTTGTCTTGATTACCAGTTAGTGATGATGGTGATACTGCTGCTGCTGCTGATGGTGATGATGATGGTGATGATGATGGTGCTGCTGGTGGTGATGATGCTGCTGATGGTGATGATGATGGTGGTGATGGTGATGATGCTGATGGTGGTGATGATGGTGATGTCACGTGATGATGGTGATGATGGTGATGGTGATGGTGGTGATGCTGATGATGGTGATGTCACGTGATGATGGTGATGATGGTGATGGTGGTGGTGGTGATGCTGATGGTGGTGATGATGGTGGTGATGGTGATGATGCTGATGGTGGTGATGATGGTGATGTCACGTGATGATGGTGATGATGGTGATGGTGATGGTGATGCTGATGATGGTGATGTCACGTGATGATGGTGATGATGGTGATGGTGGTGGTGGTGATGATGCTGCTGCTGCTGCTGATGGTGATGATGGTGGTGATGGTGATGCTGATGCTGATGGTGATGTCACGTGATGATGGTGGTGGTGATGATGGTGATAGTGATGGTGGTGGTGGTTGTGATAGTGATGGTGGCATTATCTGTACAGCACATGCTACATGTCAGGTGCTCTGTAAGGTAGGCACTATTATTAACATCTTTTACAGATGAGTCCTAGAGAGGTCAATAATTCATCTAAGATCACACAGGAAGTGGCACAGCCAATATTTAAATCCGGGACCCACATGTCCAAAGCTCCTTGCTTCTACCTGCTAAGCTTTGTCATTTGAGGCAGGATGGCTTTGGATGGGCGTACGTCTACTTTATGCTTTTAGTGTCTTCTCCCCCCACCCTCACTGGGTTAGGATACTTTAAGATCCAGAGAGGTGGTGGCTTAGGGTCAGTTATGGATGTTCTTGAAACAAAGTTAAATACTAAGAAGGATCAAGAATGGAGGGTAATGACCTGATATTTGGCCTTGGCCCATTGGGACTACTAGAGGACAATGCAGAAACTTCCAAAAGAGTAAAGTTGGCAACAATAAGTTACCCACCCTGCTCTCTGGAAAGCACTTCCTCTCTCCCGCATCACCCCCCCGCCCCAGCCCATCAGGGAGCAGAAGCTGAAGTGGAAGCAGCCGTAACAACCTCTCTCTAGGACCGACTGATGGGGCCCTTGCCTGGCTGCCAAGTCACCGGACCACTGCCCAGTCGGCATTACCTGCTGAGGTTGCCAGCACCCCTGTCCTACATTAGGTTCCCAAGAGGCACAGGCACAGGGGTCCTGGCAGCTGCAAGACAGACAAGCCTTAATTCTAGGAGGCTGAGCTGCAGCATTCCTTTAACATTCTTTTCATTATCTCTTGAAATGGTAGGAGGAGGTGGGAACTTTAGGGGAAGGCTAACTATTCTCCTATTCATTCATCTGCCCCCTTACTTCCCCTTTGCAGAGAGCATAGCAGGTCACAGTTTCCAGGAATTAGGATGTGGAAGTCTTGGGGAGGGGGCACTATTCTGCTACCACAATAGTCTTCTGAGTTTCCTTCTAGAAGTTTTATCTTTCACATTTAGATCTATGACCCATCTCTCACTAATCTTCGTACACAGTGTAAAATAGGGCTCAAGCCTTGCTTTTTTTTCATATAGAATCCAATCGACCCAGTGCCATTTATTGAAAAGACCATCCTTTCCCTCATTAAGATGCAGCAGAGCCTTGGTTGTAGACCAGGGTGACCATAGCGTATGGTCTTCTAACCTAGTGGTCCTGAAGTACACTGCTAAATAAACATTGGACACTGAGCTTGGCTGGGCTGGGGTGGGAGCCCCAGTTTGTAGTGTCTGCTAACTTCTATGGTGCCAATACTCTCACTGTAGCCAATTTCAAGCTACCAACATGAAGCCAGTGAGCTTTCAATCCATGCAATGTAAGTCGGGTCTGGTGTCCCAGTAAATGCCAGTACATTTGGTGTCATTAGCTTCAAGTTTTCCTTCAGTGACGCCAATTCATGGAGCAAGAGAGCAAGAAGATTCCTTAACAAACGGGCTTCTACCAAAATGAAATTTCCCTCCTCCCTCCTTCCCTACATTTTTCCTTCCACCAGGGTATGAGGAGTGCCTATTTAGTACTAGGCATCATCCTAGTAGGGGAAAGCAATGGGTATATATGCCAGGGGGAAGGTCAGATATTAACCAAATTATTACCCAAAGCATCTAATTACACACCATGCTAAGTGCTATAAAGGAAGCATTTTGCAGGGAGTAGAGAATGCTCATCTCCCACTCCTCATGTCCCTGAGAGAGAGGCGTCCGCTCTCTGGGAGAGAAACGTGGAGGCTCTCCTGGCCTCTGTCTCACTCATTCTTCCCCAGCAGAGGGAAACCACCTGATTTTTCAGAACTGAGAGTGCTAAGTGGCTCCCTTCCTCCTCCAAGGAGATGACCGGCCTCAGGACACACTTCCTTGTATGCAAATTTACCACGAAGTTAGTGATGCCCGTCAGGTGACACTGGGAGGCCAGGGGCGTATCTGGGATCTGGGTTAGGGCAGACGGAGTTGGGTTCAGTGCGGATGGGCACGTGTCCCGTGGACGTAATTCCAGCCAGCCCAGGCACAAATGGCCACCCCCTGTACCAACTCCCCTGCATCGTGACACGGAGCGCAGGCCAGGGGACACGACGCAAATGCGTCCCGTGACACCTGGCACGAGCAGTGCGCCCAGACCGGAAGTGCGCCCAGACCGGAAGTGCGCCCAGCAACGAGGAGAGGGAGCATTGAGGCAAGTGTGCAGAGCCAGAAACCGGTCCATGGAAATCTAGCCATTCGATGCACACAACAGTGAGTGGAGAAATGTTAGAACAAAGTATTACACAAGTGGGTTAGGCAATTCATTGACTTAAAAAATTATAGTTTTGTATTTGTGATTTCGTGGAATTCATCAGGTTCTAAAAATATTTGTTCTGCTCTCCTCTCTCATTCTAAACATATATTCTCTTTTATACCTTTTGTAACTTTATTGGCTTTTTATGAAACTCTCCTTGCCCCAATGTACAAGTTCCAGAGACCCTCCCATCCTCCCATCCCACCCTAACCCCCCCACACCAAATCTGGGCCCCCTCGCCACTCCTCTCAATGTGTTTTGGGGGGTGTCCCCATGGTAGAAGCCTGTGACTGGGGCCACGTCTATGTCTGTGTTGGGGGCGGGCAAGTTTAGATCAGGGGTATGAGCAGGCTCTTTGTGGACACAGAGTCCCCCAATTTGGCCTCATCAGTTATAGAGCTGATACGCAGATCTCTGTGGCTGCTTTGCCTCTATCTCAACCGGTTCCAAACTTGGATGAGAAATAAAGGAATGTAACTACCATCCCCTCCCCCATCCCAGCAACAAAATACACAGACTGTTTTTTTTTTTTTTTTTTTTTGCGATACACGGGCCTCTCACTGTTGTGGCCTCTCCCGTTGCGGAGCACAGGCTCCGGACGTGCAGGCTCAGCGGCCATGGCTCACTGGCCCAGCCACTCTGCGGCATGTGGGATCTTCCCGGACCGGGGCACGAACCCATGTCCCCTGCATCGGCAGGCGGACTCTCAACCACTGCGCCACCAGGGAAGCCCTATACAGACAGTTCTTAAGAGCGAAAGAGGGGGTTCTGATCTTACCAAGGTGGGCAGGGATGGCTCTTGAAGCCGTGAGTGAGCCCTGTTGACATGTGAACAATGGCTAGGAGCTAATGAGGCAAAGGGGATGGGAGGGGGCAGAAGGGTTCCAGACAGAAGACTGTCATGTGCCAAGGCCCTGTGGTAGGAAGGGGGTGTGGCACATATGAGGCCGTGAGAGGAGACAGAGGCTGTATGGGGGCAACGGCATCAGCTGGGCTGGTGGGGTGGCAGATACCAGACCTCACAAGGCCCTGTGGTCCATGTTAAAGAGTTTGCTTTTTCTCCTAAGAGCAAGGGAACGCCACTAAAGAGCAGCAGTCAGATCTGTGTTTTAAGAAGTGTGGACAGATAAGAGGAGGGTGGGGCAGGGCAGGGCAAGAGCGGGAGCAGTTAGGAGGCTTCTGCAGCAGCAGCAATATCAGCTCCAGAGTGATGACGGCAAGACAAACCCCAGGTTGGCTGGAGACTCTGTTGACCATATATACCACATTGGCTTCATCCTAGCAGCTCAGAGGCTAAATTTGCATAAAATTTAATCCATTAAACAGATCAGAGGCTAAATTTGCATAAAAATTAATCCATTAAACTCTTCAATATATCATCATTCATGAACCCTTTCCATTTTTACCTTCTTCCACCACAGCCCATAATAAGAACTGGGGACACAACCCAGACGGAGGGAGGGCGGTTGAGATGTATCCTCGGTGTCTTCTTGCTTCTCCTCCTCTCTCCCCGGCCCTCGGTGTGCTGTTTTCATGCTCAGCATCAGGCCTGAAAGTCCTCCTCCACACCCCGGTGTCCCAGAGCCTGCGCCCAACACAGCCGAGAGTCCTTCCAGACGTGAGAGTCGCGTTTTGTTTTGAACGAGGCAATTCCATTATGAAAGGCACCTCTAGAGTCGATTTTTGATGTGATGAAAACAGACGCAGTCCACAAGCCTTTATGGAGAGTTATGCGCCCCACACTGTGCTAAGCAGCCCAGCAGTATGTGACAGGTGACATGTCCCCTGGACTAAGGAAGCTACACTTAAGCAAAAGCATCATCCATGCAAGATCCGTGGAGGCTGAACCTACACTGCTCGGGATCTTCCAGAGATCCTGGTGCTGCCAGGGCATCTCCATTTACCAAACTCACGTCACCAAATCAGATGTTACCAGCATAGGAGGCCTCTGCCTTCAGAATGCCTCTGTGCACAGGACCCATGTGACAAAAGCAATTGCTATGTAAAACAGGTTCTCAAAATACTGTAGGATGGAAGTCAAACTTGTTACAAGACTCTGCCGCATAAGGAAATATTTTATTTAGCCACTAGAGGGGGCTGTTGGCAAACTTTGGAAATTCGCCTGGTGACCAGTCAGGATTTGAGGATCTCCGATGGTTAGTATCCTTAACAAACGATGTAACTAGTATGGATTACTTCTTTTGTTAAGGACCCTCGCTTTCCTGACTAAGAGAGACTAATCTAGGTTGTAAGAAATAAAAATTCAGACCACAAACGGTCCAGAAAATCCCTGAGACAGGAGCTTCTATAACCTGGAGCCCACTGTGTACCGGGAATTTGTGGAAACCCTGTACTCTCCAACCCAGACTTGCCCGGGGTCAGCACGCTCTGACTTACGTCAGTGGGTGATGCCCCCAAGGGAATATCTGGCAATGTTTGGAGACAGTTTTGGTTGACACAACTGGGGAGTGCTTCCAGCATCTGGTGGGAAGAGGCCAGGGATGCAGCTAACCCTCCTGTAATGCACAGGTCAGGTCAGCCCCACCCACAAACAAAGAAATGTTCTCACTCCACATATCCATAGTGCCAAGACTGAAAATCCCTGATTTCAACGAAAAAGGCAATTTTCTTTCCAGGTGGGAAAGGCACTGGCTGGTCTGAAAGCTTCTGGATATTCTCAGCATCCACTGGGAGAAGCATTTCTCCTTAGGGGAGGGCTGCTGTCTGGCAGAAGAACTCATCCCTCCCAGGGGAAGTCCTCCTGGGCAGGGCCTCCTTCCTAGCGCTTTAAGTGTCTCCAACAGAAGACCCTAATGCAGGTGTCATGTATCTGTGGGTCCTTAGGTCCCCAGGGTGGGTGAGGATAGGCCTGCCGGCCAGGGATTCCATGGTCTATGTCATGAGGCCCTGAGACTCCTCAGATGCCCTCACTGAGACCAGGCCTTCGCTGCTGGCTGAGCCAAAGAAGGGAATGGGTCCTGATGAGAATCCATGTTGGCCAGTGCCCATGGTGCAGCGGACAGAGAGAGCGGGGGTGATGGGAACGGAGGAGAAAAGGCCTCAGACCCAGAAAACACCAGGAACACCTGGTGATCCCTTTATTATAGGCGGAACTCCACTGGGAGGCTGGCGAGCAGAGGGCCCCCAGGGCGGGAGTGAGATCACTTAGCGCTCGTGGAACACAGGTTCGGGGTGACATCGGGACACGGCGGGTGGGAAGCACGGGGAGCCAGGAAGGAGGGGCTTCCCAAGGAACGGAGCCACATCTCGAAGCCAAGGCGACACTGAAAAACTGGAGCAGACATGTTTCCAACACAGGGGTGGGGGTGGGTATCATCTTCACAGGCAGTAGGGTCTGCCCTGCTCTTTTAGGCCTTTCTTTGGGACTCTGATACCCATTCTCCATCCCTGCACAGCAAGCCTGTGGGCAGAGGGGAGACCCCACTGTCCCCCACCCCAGGGTGGCCAGTCCCTCCTCACTGCCTGGGGGAGAGGCAGGTGGCATTCAGATGGGGTCTTCAGGTTCCGTCCTCCCGACCAGGCTTAAGCTACAGATTGCTTCTTCTCTTTAGCATCTTCTTGGAATTCTCACTGTCACCAACCTCACTTTCTTGCTGGCTCAGCCTTTTGCTGCTTAAAATATGGAAGAAATGCAGTTGGTCAGAACTTTGATTCCAGGTCTGTCTAGATGCAATAACAATGCATCCAATCTGATCACATGAAAAGGCGGTGACAGGCCATCAAAACAATCTGCATTTTGACATGGGCTGTTAAGAAACAAAAGAAACTCCCAGTTTCCTTCTCTTTGGTGGGAGGTCCAACCCATGCTCAGACGACTGAGGCACCCCAGGATGGATCCACCCTACCATAAATCTGGAAGCATCTGTAGCTGGCAGCGCCCTGTTGAGGCCTGGGATTGCCAGCTACTCAGGCTGGATGCTGACGGGCTGGGGGGCGTGGGTGGTGGCTGACCTGGCCAAACTGGACACTAATAATAACGGTAACAGTAATACCAACACTCCCCATTATCACCCATCATTTCTCGGGCCGGAGTCAACACCTCTGAGAGGCGCTGGCTTTCCTGCCCAGATTTAGGTGATCAACAAGGGCCCCGGTGTACCTGAGTGATCCTGAGGGGGGGCCCCCTGAGGCAGGGTCGTCATCCTTGGGCCCCCCAAAGTCCCCTCTGTCCCGGGGTACCGGCTTCTTCCTTTTGGTCCTTAGGGGTTTCTCTGCAGGAGACACGTGAACCCAGAAACTGGCTCTGTGACTCTGGGTAGGTGACAGCGTCTCTTGGCCTCACGCCACCCCATCATTGTTTGAGTACCTCTGGGGGCCAAGTATGCACTCAGTATCTACTGCTCTTAGATCCATTTAACTTGTGAGGAAACAGACCTCGCGGGGGGTGAGAGCTATCCCAAGCCCACAAGGCTGACAGGTGGCAGAGCTAGGATTCAAACTCAGTCGGCCAGGCTCCTGCTGTGTTTCTACCACACCCAGCGGACGGGCAGCCTTCCCTTCCGAAGCAGTTAAGAACCTAGAACGCAGCTCCAGTACCATAGCTTTTATTTGAATAGCCCTCCGTGACTTTACACACCTTCCCCTTGCTATCCCGTTAGAGGCTACAGCACTCTATGATGTCCCTGAAGTTCTGCTGGCCAAGGGAGGAGGGCTAATTATCCCCATTTTACAGATGGGGAAACAGAGTCAGAGACGAGAGTCAGCTACTGAGCGGCAGACCCAGGAATCGGAATTATTGCATTTGGAAGGGTCAGGGACACAGGGGCATCCTAGCCTAGCCGCTCATCTACAGACAGGACACAGAAGCTCAGAGAGGGTAAGTGCGGTGCCTGGGGCCACACGCCAGTTAGCCGTAGACCCGGTGCTAGAAGCTATACTCCCAGCCCGGAGAGCCTGCAGGGCATCGCCTTCTATGACTCACCTGACAGCCCATGTTTATTGGAAAACGGTTTGCTTTCGGCAAGGGGCACCCGGGCCAACGCCGCCAACTCTGAGATGAAGCTCTGCTCAGCTTCCTGGATGCAGAGAGAGAGGGTCAGCTGGACCTCCCTCTGCCCTGCTCCGCCTCTACATCGCCTTCCATCAGCACAAGGGGGCGCTCTGAGAGTGGGGACAGGACCGCGTCCCCAAGTGGAGGAGGACTCTCCAAGAGGCATTCAGAAACACCAGGAGCAGGCAGAGACACGTGTGATGCGGGGGGAGCTAACCATCCATCCTCGCTCACACCAGCCATGGATCCCACTTTACAGATGAGAACGCTGAGGTGCGAGGGGCTTGGTGAGGGCAGCAGAACCAGGGTCAAGTGCACCCCTGCCTGACTCGAGTCTGAGTCCTTAACTGCCAACACCATTGATTAACAGCCAGACCCGGATTCCGTGGCTTATTAACTGTGGGGCACTGGGAGGTGACTTACCTCTCGGGGCCTCAGTTTCCTCATCTGTAAATGGGATACTGGGTGTAACCCGCTCCTTGGCTGTCGGAGTAGGACTTTAGGGGGTGGATGTAAAGCTCTCTGCTCAGTGACTGTCTACAAGAGACCCTCAGGGAATAGATGTTAGCCACCATTAACATCTTCCTCATCATCGTCTCAGATGTCACGGCCACACTGGGGGCGAACACTCAGATGGCGCCAACACTCCGCTCAGCACTTCCATTCTGGAATATTTGATTTTTTTTACAGGCAGCCACTTTGCTTTAAAGCCGCACCTTATAATCTCACACTGATGAGATTTTTCTGGGATGAGATATCCACAGGATATCATGAAAGCTGAGCTTCCTGTATGTTCTAGGGAAAGTGCAAACCTTAGTCACAGCAGCACTGAATGATACTGATGTTTGCCGTGACGCCAAGAGGTCCGCATGGTGGCGATTCACACACAGGGAGACGCTCATTCCTTTCAGCTCAACAGACAAAACTGATGAGTGGTCAGGGCCTGGCACGGAGCTGGGTGCTGCAGACCCGGGGGAATCAAAGTTCACAGTTGAGCAGCGAGGCTGATGCGTCACCAGCCTGTGAGACTAGCGGGGGTTGAGGGGGTCCCGAGCAGGGCATGTGGTCCTCACAAAGGCTCCAGTGCTGACCTGTGGTCATGAGCTTAGCCTTTTACTATTTCCACTCCCCTGTAAACCACTGCCCACTTTGCAAAGGCCCGTTTTCAGAAGTTGTACCTGTAGCTGGGTCTCAAGCTGGGCTTCCAGATGGTCCATGACCCTCGCGCTCTGCTTCCACGCGTCCCGGCGGGTCCGCTGGTGTGCCGTGAACTGGGCCAGGAACTTTTTCTGCTGCGCCAACATCCTGGGGGAAGGAACGAAGGCCATCAGCGCTGCCCTTCCAGCAGGTTCGTCAGACCCAGCACGAACCTTTCCCCAAGGCCTGCTGAGTCGTGGGAACTAGTGACCGACAGCCATCCTTGAGCCCTTGGAGCCAGAAGAATGGCCATCGCGGGCACGATTTACTGTGGCCACATGCCCCGTGGACAGAGCTCGAGCCCCTCCACCAGCGGCTGACTCATCAGAAAAGCAGATGCCATCTGATCAACACTTGAGAATTTACAGAGTCTCACACACACATTTTTCACTTGATCTTCGGGTGGCTTGGTGACATCAGCAGGACAGAGAGAAAGAAGAAAAGCTCGGGAGAAGCTCAGAGGGCCGGGGGCAACCCTGAGGTCCCACAGCTGCAAAGCGGCTGGGCTGCAAGTGGCATCTCCATATGAGAAAATCATTTTAACCCCAGGGTGTGGCAGGGAGCAGGGAGATGGTCTCCCGATAGGACCCGTCTTTATTTAAAATCTCAGAATTGCCCTAGCTCCTCCCTTGTAAAACAGAAGGCTCGTTTCCTAGGATGCAGAGTCTGAGAAACCCCGAATACAGCAGCCTCATTACTGCTAGTGGCAGAGGACAGAGCTGGGGCTGAAGCAGGGTCCCTGACCTGGAGAGAGGCCCCACCTCCCTTTCAGGAGCAGAGACCCCTCCCCTCCTGCTTTGAATACCCTCCCCTCCTTGGCTGACCTTCCTCTAGTCCTCAGCAAACAGGAGCATTCAATACCACCCACCCTGTTTCTGTAATCATTCTCTGCCTTCTTCCTTTCAATCTTGTGGTTGATTTTCTGAAAGGGGCTGAATTTCTAGACCTGAAGGCAGAAGTCACTTTTAGCATCAATAGGCAGCTGTCCATGGAGTATATCTGAAGGCACAAAATTCCACCTGCTTTTGCTTCTGCTCTTCCTTCTACCAGTAATGCCTTTCCCCTCTTCGTTATCTTTGTCTGGCAAACTCCTATTCATCCTACAAGACCCTATCATCTGTCATCTATCCATCTATTCACTCATTCCTTTATTCATAAAAGTATTTCTGGACTTCCAGGTGCTATGCTGGGTTTTGAAGACACAGTTGTGAATAAGAGACTCAGTCTCTGCCCTCACGGGGCCCCACTTTGAGCTGGGGAGGGGGATAGATATCGAACAAATAACTGTGATACGGCTGAGGTCAGTGTTCTGCAGTGTTGTTCTCTCTCACACCCTCAAGGAGGATGCATTACTTTCCTGGGGCTGCTCTAACAAATGACCACAAACTAGGGGGCTTAAAGAAACAGAAATCTGTCCTCTCACAGAAGATCCCAGCAATCTTCAGCCAAGGAGTTGACAGGGCCACACTTCCTCTGGAGGTTCTAGAGGTGAACATGTTCCTTGCCTCTTCTGGTGGCCGCGTGCACACCTTGGCTTGTGGCTGTGTCACTCCAATCTCTGCCTCTGTCGTCACATTACCTTCTCTGTGTGTGGTCAAATGTCCCTCTGCTTCCCTTGCCATTGGATTTAGAACCCGCTGGGATAACCCAGGGTGATGTCCTCATCTCAAGATCTTTAACATAAATGACATCTGCAAAGACCTTTTTCTGAATAAGGTCACATGTGTAGGTTCAGGGATTAGGACATGGACATATCTTCTGCAGGCCCCTGTTCAGCTCACTACAGAAGCTGGGTGGCTTCTTTCTGTGAGCAGCCTCCTCCCCATACCCGCTCTGTCACCAGTCCTGGCCACTCTCGACTGTCATCTGCTGGCTTGTCTGCTCCCCCATGGACCTGGCTCTTAGGAATGCAGGGAAGTGACAGGTCTGCCCAGGAAGGGCCTGTGTGCCTGGGTTAGGGGTAGGGCTTCACCCTCGAGGCCTGGGGAGCCACGCGAGGGTCCAGGAGAATCTGAGACATGGGCTGCCTCGTGTTTTATGCGATGCCCTGGTTGCAGCATGGGAAGCAGGGAGGATGAGCAGGATTCTGGTCAGAGGCCGCAGCTCTAAGCCAGGAGGGGAGTAACAAGGGCCCCGGACAAGAGAGCCCACAGAGGACAAAGGCTGTGCTGGGACAGCCAGGTGGTGCCCGAGCTTGGGAGCAGGAACCCCTTCAGGACTGCTGACCCCTGGCACGTCCTAGAGGGAGGAAACGGCCTGACTGTGGGCCTGGCTATGGGATCTGAGTCACCTAGTTAGATGCGTAAGTTCATAGATTTCTTGTGTTTGGACTCAGATTTGACTATGGAAATGAAAATTTAAAAAAAAAAAATCCATTCTGGGGCTTCCCTGGTGGCGCAGTGGTTGAGAGTCCGCCTGCCGATGCAGGGGCTGCGGGTTCGTGCCCCGGTCCGGGAAGATCCCACATGCCGCAGAGCGGCTGGGCCCGTGAGCCATGGTCGCTGAGCCTGTGCATCCGGAGCCTGTGCTCCACAACAGGAGAGGCCACAACAGTGAGAGGCCCGCGTACCGCAAAAAAAAAAAAAAAAAATCCATTCTGAAAGAGTTCTGATTCCAGAACTATTCGAAGTTCACATTGCACTGTGCAGTGCCTGATGGCTCGGCAATGACAGCGCTGACAGCAATGATGGACATCAGCGCCCTGGCCACGTGCTGGCCTGTGTGTGAGCGTTTTGCAGGCTTTGCGTGGCTCATCTGCACAGTTATACATCCACGACGTAGGTGTTACTGAACCCCATTTTACAGATGGGGAGCGTGGGGCTCGGGGCGTGAAGGGACCCAGCCACTATGTGGCTGACGGGAGGGGTCGCCACTGCGTCACCTGGTATCCCTAGGCAAGCTCACTCACAATCCCACCCCTTGACAGAGATGCAGTTTGAAATTTACCATCTGACTGAGAATTGGGCTTACTGTCATCTCGTTTTTTAAAGTCAATACTTGTCCTCACCACACTGCTCTGTCCCTAGGAGCTCTGGCTGACTTTCACTAGAAACTGCACTTATGAACTCAAGGAGATGGGCATGGAGGGAAGGGCATCAACGGCCACGTATGAGCCTCTAAATCAGTGAGACTGGGTCATGCACCCACACCCACACTGGGCTTTGCTTTTATTTTCCATAAACCCAGCAGGGTTGGACCAGATGGTGGCCGAGGCCCCTCCTCTTGGGTCACTGGGGTCAAAGTGGAGCCCTTGCACCACATCCGTCAGAATCCCTAGAGGGAGGGAGTGTGTTAGCAATTAGACGCCTGAGCCTCCCTCAAAGTCCCTGAGTCTGGGTCTCCAGGTGTGGGGCGGCCCTGCATGTTCAGCAGAAAGCCAAGTGAGACGGATGTCCCCCAGATCTGAGAACCGCTGGACTGTAGTTTGATGGATATGCGACAGTCAGAGCAAGCCCCAGCCTCAACGCAAGGGCAGGGCATTTACTGACCGCTGTTAATGGCCAGAGGATTTACGGAGAGGATGTTGGACTCACTCTGACCCAGGGGACGCTGTGGTTCCTGTTTCCTAAATGAGCATCAGAGGAGGGCTGGGATTTACTCATGGCGTGGCATGGACCTGCGCTTCTTTACCGTGCAGAGCGGTGGTCTTGCTGCTGCTTCCAGCCGGCGGGATGCCTCTCCTTAGACAAGGGATCCCTGCCCCTGCTGTGGATCTGCAGTGCCCCCTCCCCTCATCATAGCGCCTGCACCAACTTACTGCCATTTCTTTACTTGTCCGTCTCTCCCTGCAGGCTGTGAGCACTCGGGTGGGAGGCGCTGTCCCCCGTGCCTAGCTCAGGACCTAAGTATGTGCTTACAGGGACTTGTCAGTGCTGAGCCCACATCTCCTCAGCCCACCTGGTGGCCGGGTGCCCTTCAGTGGACAGTTCCCACACGCACCAATGGCATCTTACAAGCACCTGCGACCGGGTACCAGGGCTTCCTCCGGCCATGAAGGGGGCGGGGGGCTTAGCCAGCTCAGGGATGCCTGGGAAGGCTGGAGAGTTAACAGCTCCAGGACAGACCCTCAACCAATGTGGAAGGGGGTTGGTAGACAAATCCCCTATTTTCCTTGCCCCTTGCTGGCATAATTGGAAGTTGAGTTCTGCACAATCTCTCAGGAGGTCCAGACCAGGGTTGGGCCTCAGTTGCCATGGAAACCCCTCATCATCACAGGCCTTACTGGCTTTTCTCCCATGTGGTAGGCTGCTCAGCGGCCCCCAAAGGTGTCCACGCCCTAATCCCTGGAATGTGTGAAGATGTTATGTTACACGGCAATCGGGACTTTGTAGGCGTGATTAAGGTTACTGATGTAAATTTGGAGATTATCCTGGATTATCTTGGTGATTCTCATATCACCAGAGCCCATACAAGCAGAGAAGCTTCCTCAGCTGGGGTCAGAGAGATGCAGCAGAAGAGATTCCAAGTGTAGGCAGGACTTAATGCTCCGAGATGCAGGGGCCACGTGCAAAGACCAGAGAGCGGCCGATGGGACGTTGGGGAGGCCAGCCGGTAACCACAAGGAAACGGGACCTCTGTTCTACAAGGAACTGGATTCTGCCGACACCTGAAGAAGCGTGGAAGCTTCCAGAGCTTCCGATGAGAGCCCGGCCAGCAACACCTTGATTTCGGCCTGTGAGGCCCAGAGAAACCGGCGGCGCCCGCCCGACTTTTGACCTCTGGATCCCTGAGACAACACAGCGTGTGATTCGCGGTGGGTCCTTGTTATGGCAAACAGCCTTCGTCCTCATTCCCCTGCTCCCTCCCTGTGCTTCCTGGGCTCACCTGCCCCCCAGGTCCTTGGCTCAGGGTCTGCTTCTGGGGGAACCCTCAGCACGGATCAGAGAGGAGGTGCCAGTTCAGGGCTGTGACGACCACTCAGACCTGGAAAGGAAGCTCCCGCCACACCTTGACTTGTGCCCTTGCGCCAGGTCCCTTGCAGGGGCCGTGCATAGAAGGGACAGCCAGACAGGAGCTCGTGGGCTTCCACGCAGCGGGGGAGGCAGAGGAGACCCGGGTCCACAGGCGAATGTGCAGGAGGTCAGCTGCCGAGAGTGTCAGCGTCACTTGCACTGAGTGTAAGGTCAGTGCCGAGAGACACGTGCAATGCACAGGGGCCAGGATGGCCCGCGTGGGGACCTGCAGACAGCAGTGAGGCCTCACCTCTGGTGCACAGCTCCGGAGGCTTCCTGAGCTCCACCCGCTACCTCGGCCCCTGACGAAGGATCACTGAGTTCCTGCTTTTTCCGCAGCTTGAAATTTTCCATTCTCTCACCTAGAGCATTTAACATACACACAACGGTCAGGGTGCATGTCTGAAGGACTGACACTGCCAGGTCTGGCCCGGGAGCTGAGGTGCAGGGATCAGCAGGACACACGTGCTCTCAGGTGTGCCTCTACCAGCGCCACAGTTCACCCTGGGAAGGACTTCGTGTGCGTGAGGATGCTGCAGCTTCCATCACACCCTGCGAACCCAGGAGGGCAGCACCCCGGCTCTCCCTGCAACTGCTCAGGCCCGGCTTTCTTTTAAGTATCAGGAGAAAGGGGAGCCGAATAAGAAAGAGTTAACACTAAAGGGCCACCACAAATGGATAAAAATCCACGCCAGGAAGGAAAAACCATTCAACGAGCAGAGCTGTAGCAGTGCAGTTAGCCTTACAGACATGGGTGCTGAACTGGGTACTTTCCAGGGAGCCGGGAGGTTTAGCCTCTGAGTCCGAGGTGCACTGGTCTGCATATCAGAACCTGCTTATTCTCTTTTTTTTTAATTTAAAACAATGGTATATTTTGAAACAGATGATGAAGACTAAAATTATTTTCTACTGGATTCTTACTACCACCTGAATTAACTGCCTATTTATTGGACCATAGTTATAATGAGAGGATGTATGAAGGGGGAACCCAACCCTAGCCCTGCAGATGCAGAAACCGAGGCCTAGAGAGGGGATGTGAGCACGCTGGTCCCTGAACGTTCTGCAGAGGCGATCAGTCTCATCTGTCTCCTGCTGAAGGAGACCAACCCTTACTTTGGAAAAACATCAGGAAGGATCTGTAGCCAGCTGGCAGATTTCTGGGCGTGTCCCAGATTTTATCTGAATGTAGGGCTCAAATTCCCCAGGGCAAGCGGAAGAGAAAAGTGGCAGCTGAGCTTATTGAGAAACATAATATTCACAGGAGACCTGCCCCCAGGACCCGCTGCCGGTCCTTCGTCTAGGGATCTTGGACCGTCCAGGAAGCATCCATCAGAGAACATGGAATTCTACTTTGTTCTGAAGCCCTGGATGCAGGGAGGGATGTTACAAGAACAGGCTTTAAGGAACTGGATTTTGTCCGTTACTACACCACGTTCTTGCTGGCCTTGGGGATCTTGTCCATTCCATCCCCTGGGTGGCCTCTTACAAGAGCCCACAGGGGAAAGCTGTCTGGGTCTCAGGCACATTTATGAACCACTAGCCTTTTCTTATGGACACTGTGACAGCTTTACTTGAGGAAATTTCTACCTCTTTGGCCACCAGGACGTCCAGAGCCAAACCCATGTCACCTCTAAGTAGGGATCTGATGACGTATGTCCCAGACGACGGCCTAACCCCAACTCCACCTCACTGTCCTGTCCTTGTCCTGATTAGCCTACTTTAAAAAAAAATCCTACTGTACTGTATGGATATGTTTCTTTAAGTGCTTTTTCAAAAGCCTTTTGGGGACAGAGCAGGAGATAAATAAATACATAAAACATTAAAAACATTAAATCTCCCAAAATAAAGTTTGAAAAACCTGACATCTTGCCCTGTCCCCAACTAAGAGCGTGTTTGGCTTGTTGTTGGCAGGGCTTCCCAGTGGAAGGGTGCTATACCCTGTAGGGTCTTCAGATGATGCAGCTTTCTTTCCTCGTGGTCCTGCATGACCCTCCTGATCTGCTGGTAATACGCGTGCACGAGCCGGCCGACACCAGCGCTGGTCACGTAGACGCTTTCCACGGCCGCCTCCATCAGTGTTCTCTGTGGGCAGGAGGGACAAGTCTCAGCAGAGGGCACACGTGGAGCCAGACATGGCCGACATGGTCCTGGCTTCCATATTCCACCCACTGCCAACCTTGGCTGGTCAGGAGCAGGCAGAGAGTGCGTGGCTGGTTTAAACCAGTTTCGATAATCTTATTTTCCTTTGTCAGGGATGGTCTGAGGCTGACTGTATGACCCAGTTCTGGCCAATGAGATGAAATATTAGGGAAAGTCTGCTGAGGGCCTACCCTTTCCGAACATTAAGGCAAAGACTTGGTGGGGGTGAAAGACTTTGCTGTTTCCCTCTTCCTGCCTGGAATGCAAACTTGATGTCTGGAGTGGCAGTGGCCATTTTGAGACTATGAGGCAACCAACCAACACCAAGAATGATGGATCAGAAAGAGAGAGTCTGGTCCTTGGTCCTATCACAGAGCTTCTGTGCCAGCCTGGAACCACCTACTTCCACAGTTCTTGTTATGTGAGATCAGTATTTTTGTCACTTGCAGTTACATGCATTCCTCAATGATATACCTTCAAACCCAAAGCAGAACAGAAAGGAAATGCTGAGATGTCCCATCATCAGGGACATGTTGGTTGTGCACTGGCAAATCACCGTCTTTTACTTCATAAGATGACGGGCAAAAGTCAGGTTCCAGAGCCCCCATTTCAGCATTTACTGAATGGTTCCAAGCTTTGGGCAAGAAAAAAATACCCATTTATTATTGTTGAGTGATTGATTATGTTCCAAGGCCTAAGAAATGTTACCTGATCTGCAGGTGTGGACGGAAGCTGTGGAGGTGAGGAGGGTTGCAGCTCAGGATGCAGAGCAGGTGAGAGCCCACCTTCTCACTCCCGGGCCCTGCTCTCCCCTTACTGTGGCCGGTTCTCTCTCCCTCTCTGTCGGACATCTACATCTGATTCCACCCCCCACGAGGACTCTGGGCTCTGGCCTTGCACTTCCGGTCAGGAGCTCCCACTGATAGCCAGTGGCCTTCCTTGAATTTCATTTAGCACATGGAAGGCAGGAGACAGGAAGTCCCTCTTCTCCCCTCTCAAGTCAGCAAACCCGCCTACACATCACGCCTTCTGTCCGTCTGTCTTCCTGCCACAGGGAAGTGGTGTCTACCCCCTCTGCATCCCACCCCTCCACCCCTCTCCAGGGCCTCCACCATTCTCTCCTCATTAGTTTTTCCAGCCGGTGTACCATTCGAATCAGCAAACACATTTGCTTGAGTAGCTCCAACTTTTCAGCCCTCTCTCGATCCCCCTCAGGCACTGCCTGTGTCTCAGTTTCTGCAAAACTTCTCAAGGGTTAGCGTGTCCTCTCCCAGTAGATCGTAAGCTCCTTGAAGGCAGGAATGCTGCCACCTGGCTACTCTCTATCCCAGCACCTGCCGCAGGGCCTGGGGCCAAGGAGCCCTGTGAAATGAACATCCTTCCAGATACTGAGCCCATGTTCTTTCTGGTGCATTGTGTGTATTAGGGGTGGGGCGGGGTATTCATCATCATCTAATTCTGAATCAGAGTCCCTTGGGGAAGGTGAGGACAAAATATGCCAGACTCATATTTCATTCTGTTTTCCTGTAAAGACCGTTGATTAGGTCAGAGTTGTAGAATCTTAGGGGAAGGAAGAGACCCATCCAGCATCGCCAGCCCTGATGTCTGGATGATGTGTGGCAGATGTGAGAGATTTAGAACAAGGGGTGTCTCAGAAATGTGGGTCCAACCTCTACTGTGCAGATGTGTGACTTTACGTAAATGAAAGGACTCATGGAAGGTGCCCACAAGCGTCCTGGCATATCCTGATGTGGGTCTGCTGCCAGCTGCAGATCTGCGACACCTCCAATGGGTGCCGGCCATGGACTCTCTCTGCCGTGGTGTGCAATACACGGGGTGCCTTGCCTTTTTTTATGGCTCGAGTGAGGAGGCAGCCAAGGAGGAGCCGAGCATATGCACCGGTCACGCAGGGCAAGGCCAGCCTCAGGTCCCAGCCACTCACTAAGGCTGGGAGGGTTTAAACATGTCTTTTGCCCAATGATAAGCCTCAGTCTTCCCACCCGAATGATGGAAAGAAAAATCATCCTTTCTGTGCGAGGGCTGTGGTGAGAGCCCAGTGAGACGAGGCAGACAAAGCCCTCCTGCAGACGTAGAAGGGCAACGCTCACGTCACTTCTTACTATGGCTATTTGCACACCTGTGGTTTGTCATCACCGTCAGTACAAGGAGTAAGCCAGTGCTTACTCAAGTCAGACTGATTTTAGCTGCATTGCTCAGCTGTCAGGGCCAACGCCACCAACCCTTAGGTCTCCGCAGAGGCGGCCAGAGGCAGGGAGCGTCCATGTCTCTCCCTGGGAGAGGGGCTTCGGTTCGAATCCTGCGTCAGCCACTGACCGGCTGGGCGGTTCTGGGTGAAACCACGTCCCTCTCGGAGCTGCTGCAAGGACCGAGCCAGGGCTCAGAAAGATGCGACACGGGGCCAGGCAGCAGGCGCAAGTCCTCACTGCTCCACGGGGGAGGCCTTCCCTCTTACGGATGAGGAAAAGGAGGCTCAGCGGAGCCAGGTAAGCCCTGCGAGGCCAGAAGCTCCTGGGCAGGCCCCGGCTGCTGCTCTGCCCAAGTCCTCCCTCTTGTCCGCCCCTGCCCCCCACCCCAAGCCCAAAGTCTCCTGTGCCTCGGGCTCCCTGGGGCTGGGGTAGCCTCGCACCTTGAAGTCATCCCTGTCCTTGGCCCGGCTCTTGGAGGCCATGTTCCGCGCGTGGCCCAGCAGCGTCTGCCCGATGGCCCGCTCTGTGTGCTGCTGTAGAAGCTGCCCGACTTCCTGGGCCTCGGCCAGGAGCTGCTGCCGAAGCTGCAGCCGTGTCTGCTGCGTCTCCTCCTCCAGCCGGCCAGCCTCCTCCAGGATGCGCGCCTCCTGAAAAGGACGGGCAGGGAGAGGTTGGAGCCCCACTGCTGCCCTGCACGGATGCTCCGGTCAGGGC
This sequence comes from Mesoplodon mirus, assembly GCF_964341445.2. Lineage (NCBI taxonomy): Eukaryota > Metazoa > Chordata > Mammalia > Artiodactyla > Ziphiidae > Mesoplodon > Mesoplodon mirus. The sequence continues at coordinate 159,991,939 of NC_138977.1, forward strand.
CAGGACCAGGATGTACGGGTGGCCCTGCCCGGGGTCCCAGGAAGGTTGGAGAAGGGATGGAGAAGGGGTGGAAAGTGGGGACCTCTATATGCACTTGATGAGCCTGGGTATCTTGAAGATCCCCCAAGGCATTTATTGAGCACCAACCATGTGCCCAGTGCCATCTGTGGCTTCTCACATATACAAGCACTTCCTCATTCATCCCCAACACCGTGAGGCCTGAACACTAGCAGCGATGAGGACACAGAGGCTCAGAGAGGCTAAGTAACTTTCTATAAGTCCCACAGCAGAGCGGGTTCTAAAGTCACATCTGAGTCTGCGAGTAGTCTGGGACATCATGGAGGCCAACACAAGGCCTATGGGGATTCCATTCCTTGAAGGAATAAGAGCGGGAGAAGGAGGTGGGGGAATCAGAGGTAGGGCAGTAAGTCCTGCCTGCTTCCCACCAAGCCCTCCTGGGCCGAGCACAAGAGACTGTGAGCTTGTCCCTCACGAAGGGGTCAAAAAACATCAGCTGCTCCTATAGCTCAGTGGCTACAGGAGACCTGGAGTCAGCCTGCTTGGGTTTAAATCCCAGTCCCACAATTTACAAAGTCTTTCTTTTAATTTGTTAAAACCTTAAAACAGACTACAGAGCCCTTTACTCCCAATGCCCGATGACGACTGTACCTATCCGTGCTCTGATTTCATGTGCGTTTTTAGTGTAATTCTCATTATAATGTACACCAGAAACTTTGGGCATACTGGGTGCCCCACTACACGGGGGGCTGCCATTGTCCTGACCCCACAACGATGCTGGGGCAGGTTTGGGGTTTTGGCTAAACCGGGCTGGAACCTGGAAGCTGAGGAAGCAGCATTCCTGTCTGCAGGGCAGGGGGCTGACGCACAGTCTTACCAAGGCTCTGAGCAGCTGAAACTGATGCTCGTCCAGACACTGGGAAGAGTCCTGCTCCAGGGCGTGCTGTTCGCGCAACTCCTGGAGAAGGCTCTTCTTCCCTGACAGTCTCATCTGGGTCAGGGTGGTGATGGCGCTGCTGCGGAGAGCCAGCCTCCGGAGAGCTGAGCGTAAGAGCAGGTCATGCCCCTGCAGGATGCACTGCGTGGACCTTTGGAGAAAGTGGGTGCCGGGCTGAGGGGTCAATATTCTTGGCTTCACTGAGTGTGACTGGTTAATGTTATGTGACAGCTTGACTGGGCCGTGGGGTGCCTGGACATGCGATCAAACATCATTCTGAGAACTTCTGTGAGGGTGTTTCTGTAGGAGGTTAACATTTGAATTGGTAGACTGTGTAAAGCAGACTGTCCTCCCTAATGTGGGTGGGCCTCATCCAATCAGTTGAAGGTCTGAAGAGAGGAAAAAGCTGACTTACCCTTGAGTAAGAGGGAACTTCTCCTGCCTGAAGGCCTTGAGTGGGATATAGGTTTCTCGTTTTGGACTCAAACTGAAACACTGGCTTTTCCTGGGTCTTGAGACTGCTGCCTTCAGACTGGATCTTACACCATGAGCCCTCCTGGTTCTCAGGCCTTTGGACTTTGGACTGAAACTACATACTGGTTCTCCTGAGTCTCCAGCTTGTCAGCTGCAGATCTTGGGACATCTCAGCTTCTCTCTCTATATCTATATCTATATCTATAGGTTCTGTTTCTCTGGAGAATCCTAATACATTGACCCACCAAGAAATACCCCAAATAGTCATGCCCCACAGGGAGCCTTTACAGAGGTAGTAGGTTAGAATTATCCCATCCCCTGCTGCCCATCCTCTCAGACATGGTGCTGACCTGGGTTATATTCAGCCAACTGTTCTTTTACTAATTTTTTAACTTTATCACGTTCTGCCCCAAGTTTCAGGTGCATATATGCAGCTGCCTTCAGTACATATCCACTCAAATTTCTTAAATAGCTCTCAAAATTAACACATCCAAAACTGAAATCATGAGCTATTTTTGAGTTCCTATCCCAATGAGTCAAGTAGAAAACCTCGGTCTACCCAGGAGGCTCGACATTTGGTTTCATAACTTGAGGTATTTTCTGACAGCCTGAAAAGTTGAACAAAGCACTGTCAGTCAGTTTACCAAGGAGAAGAGACCTGGCAAACACTCCAGGCTTCCAGCTAGGGGCCCTCATCCTAAGAATAAGGAATCATCCCTTGTAAACACCTAATTTTGAATCAGCTAAATTCACAAATGGAGTGGTTGATTTGTCACTTTCTGAAATCCCTGCTAGAAGTAAGATAAATCCTCTCTGGAGGAAGATCCCAGCATTCAAAGTCTCAAATTATCTCTACAATTTTTAATAACACTGTCCAGCATTCAACAAAAATAACCAGACTTGCAAACAGATAAGAATTGACCAAAAATAAAGAGAAAAAATGGATAATAGAAACATACCCACAAGATATTGGACATTAGAATAATCAGCTATGATGAATGTTTAGGAAATTAAATGATAAGATGAACTTTAGCAGATAACTGGAAACTATGACAAAAAATATAAAATGGAAATTTTAGAACTGAAAGCATAGTAAGCAACATTAAGAATTCAGTACATGGGTTTAACAGCAGATAAGACACAGCTGAAGAGAGCATGAACTGGAAGATAGTTCAAAATAAGTATCTACACTGAACCACAGAGGACAAAAATATAGAATAGCTTCTAAGAGGCAAATGACATAAGGTGAAAAAAGTCTAATAAATGTGTAACTGCAGCCCCAGGAAGAATAGGGACAGAATAGGCAGAAGGAATACTTAAAGATAGAGGCTCAGAATTTTCAAAAACTGATGGAATATAGCAAATCACAGGTTCAATAAACACTACAGATTTATTTAAAACAAGCAAACAAGAGATTCACAAAAAACCACATCCAATTTTATGCATATTATAATAAACTGATGAAAACCAAAGAACAAAAGAAAATCTTAAAAGCAACCAGAAACAATTGAAATCAGAAGACAAAATATTACCTTTAAAAGTATTAAAAAAAAACAACCAAACTAGGATTCTATACCCAATGAAAACATTCCTCAAAAATGAAGATGAGGGGCTTCCCTGGTGGCGCAGTGGTTGAGAGTCCGCCTGCCGATGCAGGGGACACGGGTTTGTGTCCCTGTCCGGGAGGATCCCACATGCCACGCAGCGGCTGGGCCCGTGAGCCATGGCCACTGAGCCTGTGCGTCTGGAGCCAGTGCTCCGCAGCGGGCGGGGGCCACAACAGTGAGAGGCCCATGTACAGCAAAAAAAAAAAAAAAAAAGAAGATGAGATAGACATTTTCAGACAAACAAAACCTAAGAGAATTTGTCACTAGCAAATCTAAAATAATGAGAACGTTCATGCAAAAGAAAATACTCCTAGATGGAAACTTAAAGATACAGGAAACAATCAGGAGCAATGGAAAGGGTAAATCTAAATGAATACTCAGTGCATAAACCAAAACTAGTATCTCATGGGGTTGGACATTAGTATAGAGATGTAAAATACCCAGTAAGTCATGTGCCCACATCAGTTCTGACTCCAAGCTTTCATCCATAGCACTCTGCTATCACTCTATTTCACATTTATATTCACAATTTGGTCTCAAGATCACACTGTAAGGGAGGCCGGGGTATGGTTAACCTTACAGATGAGGACACTGAGGTTAGCATGGAGTATCACACAGGACACAAGGCCCCCACCCTCCAGAAAGCTGTACTCACTCTTCACTGAGGCCGCCAAGTTGGCCCAAGACTCGGTGGATGATGCTCTCCTGGTCATCCTGCAGGTGTGTCTGCAGCACAGTGGACAGTGTGTGCTCCTCCATCCACACCTAAACCCCAGGACAGAGGGACAGGGGTCAACTCAAGTTCATTTCATCCATCATTGCTTTGTTGGATCATACCTTTTGTTTCTTATTTTTTTTTAATCCCTTTCTTAAGGGATTTAAAAAAAAATCCCTCCTCCATCCACACCTAAACCCCAGGACAGAGGGACAGGGGTCAACTCAAGTTCATTTCATCCATCATTGCTTTGTTGGATCATACCTTTTGTTTCTTTTTTTTAAAAAATTCCTTTCTCCCTTGATTTAATTAAATTTTTCTCTTATATTTTCGGCTAAAGTTTTAAAATGTTTCCTATTTGCATGTACATCTTAAGGCATTTAATACGTATTTTCTGTGGTATGAGGAAGGGATCTAATTTTCTCTGGGTAAATTGATACTAATTGTCTTAGCACCATTTATTAGATAATTTATCTTTTTATGATGGGCCTGTCATGCCACCTTGTCTGACGTAGTTTCCGTATATATATGAATTTCATTCCAGGCTCCTTCTTTTATTCTGTGGATCTGTCTGTTTACTTCTATACAAATACCTCACTGCTTTAATTCCTGTAGTTTATAGGAAGACTTCATAGCTGCTAGGGCAAGTCTTCCCACATTCTTTTGTACAAAACTGTCTTAACTATTCTTGGTTGCTTTTCTTTACATATGAATTTTAGGATCAGTTTATCAAGTTTGGGAAAACAGCTTTTTAAAGATTTTCTAATTGGATTGAATTTACAGATTAATTTGTAGAGAATCGCTGTTTTTCCAAATTTGAGTTGTCCTATCCCAAAACAAGGCCTTTCTCTCAATTCTTGCTTTATCCTTTCAACAACATTTTATAAACTTCTCCATTAAGCTCTTATAAACATTGGTCAGATTTATTTTTAGGCACCTTGTAGCTTTGATACTGAAGGGGATCTTTTAGGCTCCCTGAGGCTTTTATTCTGAAGAGGATCTTTATGTTATCACTGTTCTCCTCTACTGCTTTGAAAGTTACCTATTCTGTTTCTATTTCTTCAGTGGTTTTAAATTTTTAATATACATTCCCAACTCCATTTTTAAGTTAAACAACATTTCTTTTACCTTAGAATTCATGACAGTCAGCACTTCTGAAAATTTTTTATCTGTTATCACTTTGAATTTTATCTCTTCTTCATTCTCTCCTTCTAGAATTCTTAGAAGACTAAGGAAGTCCCTCCAGGACTTTCTCATTCTGTTCCCATGTCTCCTAACCTCTCATATTTTCCATCTCTTTAGCTCTCTGTGTCATATTCTGGACCACTTTCTCACCTTTATCTCCTAGTTTACACACTGTGTCTTCAACCATCATTTGATCTGCTGTTTAACTCATCCATTAAATTTCTGTTTTCATGACTATAATTTTCATTCATAAACTATGTGGTTTTTTATCTGTCATCTTTTTACATCATGTCTTGTTTTTATGCTAGTAATTCCTCCTGTTATTGTTTTATTGTTTTAAACATACTTCCTTTATAAGAGCTCTCTAATAGTCCCTTCACCTGAATTTCTCGGTGTTTGTTGTGGTCTAAACTTGGTGCTTACTGTACATGCTGGCTCTCACTTATGGTGGATTGTTGCTTGTGTGTTTTGTAATTTTGGATGTTAGCTCATCTTCAGTGTGGCTTTATCTGTGAAAATCCTGTGAGGTCCAAGGCCACATAGCTTTTTAGTGGAGCAGAGGCTCAAATCTAAGTCTGTCTGTCCCCAAAGCTCAAACCTTTTCTACCTGCATCTGCTCCTCCCTGACTATCTCCCATCACAGGGAGAAACATGCACCTAGACACAGGCAGCTGGACTGTGTTACACCAAGGGCTCAATCACTAAGGTGAGACTCGTTTACTTTCCCACATATGTAGCCCTTTTCTGGAGATGGCCATGCTGTATGCAGAATGGGGACAAAGCACAGAGGTCTGGGTGTGAGTAAGCAGCCTACACTTCAGTTCTCTGGGCCTTGAGATTCATAGCACATACTTAATCTCACAAAATCACACTGTGTGGCTCAGAACTTTTCCTTTAAGTCAGTCTCTGACTCCTCTTGTGAGGGGTCTACAATAACCTGTCAAAGTGCTTGGGAAATCAGAACATTCTAGAAAATTCTACACAGTGTAGATTCTCTAAAAGGTAAATTAACATTGTCACTAAGAACATGGGGGTCTTTGGTGTGCGCTTTGAGAAGGCAGATAAAACTAGCAACGGGATCCAAAGCCGATCAAGAGGACGGAGATCATAGGATCAGATGGTGCCTGCAATGGTCACACCACCCTCTTCAACGTTATCGAATGCAGGTTCATGAATGTTTAAATTCCGATGCAAAAAGCTGCTTCCGCCGGCTAGAGCACTGACCCTGTTCATTGCTACCAGGTTATTCTGTGGTTTCCCATATGTTTACTCTTTGTTTCAAATTTTCATTTACTAAGGAGAGAAAGGGAAAAGGAACCAACAGGCAGTGCATGCCCGGTACATGCTCCTATAAAAGGGGTGGGTTTAGAGGTACGGCCGGTGGAAAAGTCAACACCTAAGGCAGACACTGGAGTGCTGGGAGGAGGGAGGCACTGCAGTTTTAAAAGCACGGTCAGAGGAAGCCTCAAGGTGAAGGTGGCTCCAGGATAAAGACCTGAAGCAGGACAAGTGAGGCAGGAGCGCCCAGGGAGCTGGAGGGACACAAGGATGCCGGGGAGGCCGGAATGGGGTGAGAGGGGGAGACAGGGAGGGGGTCAGAGGGTAACCAGGTCCTGACAGGCAGAGCTGTGTAGGGCACGGTGAGGACTCTGGCTTTTCCGCTGCATGAAATGAGAAGGGGGTTTTGAGCTGAGAAATGACACGATGTGACACAGTGTCTTTTATCAAATCTACTGTGCCAGTCAACTAGAGAAGACCTGCGCACTGCAACTAGAGAGAAGCCCACACAATCTTTTATCAAATCTAATGTGCCAGTAATTATGAGATGCAGTTATTTGAGGCACCACACAGAGAGAAAAATCACTGGTAATTACATCAAAATGCATCTCAATTTCAGAGATGTTAAAATGGTATTAAAATCTGCATCTTAAAAATGAGTGGTATATGATATGCTCCCTCTGGAGCAGTGACTGGCCAAGATGGCAGAATAGGAAGACCCTGAGCTCACCTCCTCTCATGGCACATCAAAATTACTATTTACAGAGCAACTATTGATGAGAAAGACCTGAAAACTAGGAGAAAAAAAATTACAACTAGAGGTATAAAGAAGGGACCACAAGGAGATGGGTAGGAGGGGCAGAGTCATGGTAAAGTCAAGTCCCATAATTCCAGGTGGGTGACCCACAAACAGGAGAATAATTCCAACTGCAGTGGTTCTCCCCAAGGAGTAAGGGGTCCGAGGCCCATCAGGTTCCCCAGCCCAGGGGTCCTGCATTGGGAAGATGAACCCCCAGAACATTTGGCTTTGAAGGCCAGTGGGGCTTATATTTTCAGGAGAGCCAAAGGACCATGGGAAATAGAGAGCCATCCTTAAAGGGTACACGCAAAATCTCACAAGGCCCAGGACCCAGGGCAGAAGAGGTAATTTGAAAGAAGGCTGGGTCAGACCCACCTGCTGATCTTGGAGAGCCTCTCAGAGAGGCAGGAGGCAATTGGCGCTCCCCCTGGGGGCATAGATGCCGGCAGCAGCCATTTTGGGGAGCTCATTCTACCACAAGGACACTGGTGCTGGTAAGCGCCCTTTCGGAATCCTCCCTCCGGTTCATTAGCGCAGGGATCCAGACTACCCACCAGCCTGTCAGCACCAGTACTGGGACACCTCAAGCCAAGCAGCTAACCAGGCAGGGACACAGCCCTACCCACCAGTAGGCCAACTGCCTTAGGACCCCTGAGAGCCTTCAGCTGGCGCAGGACCCTACCCTGCCCACCAGATTAAAACACTAGTTAGAAAAGATAACCACACCTCTATGTTCATTGCAGTATTATTTACAATAGTCAAGATATGGGAGCAAACTCGTGCCATTGATAGATGAATGGATAAAGAAGATGTGGTATATACAATGGAATACTACCCAGCCATAAAAAGAATGAAATCTTGCCATTTGCGACAATATGGACAGACCTAGAGGCTATTATGCTAAGTGAGGTAAGTCAGACAGAGAAACACAAATACTGTATGATTTCACTTCTATGTGGATTTTTAAAAACAAAACAAATGAACAAACGTAACAAAAGACAGAGTCACAGACACAGAGAGCAAACGGGTGCTTGCCAGAGGGGAGGGGGTGGGGGGGAGGAGAGAAATAGGTGAGGGAGGTCAAGAGATACAAACTTCAGTTACAAAATAAATGAGTCAGGGGTATGAAATGTGGGTAATACAGTCAATAATTATTTAATATCTTTGTACGGTGACATGTCGTAACTAGACATATCATGGTGATAATTTTGAAATGTATAGACATATTGAATCACTGTGTTGTGTAACAGAAACTAACGTAGTGTTGTAGGTCATCTATACTTCAAAAACAAACAAGAAACAAACAAACCCATAGAAAAAGAAATCAGATTTGTGGTTACCGGAGGAGGAGGAGGAGGAATTGGATAAAAATAGTCAAAAGGTATAAACTTCCACTTGTAAGATAAATAAGTACCAGGGATGTAATGTACAACATGGCAAGTATAATGAACAGTGCTCTATGTTCTGTATGAAAATTGTTAAGAGAGTAAATCCTCACACCACAAGGAAAAAATATTGTTTTCTATTTCTTTGAATTTGTATCTATATGAGATGATGGATGTTCACTAAACTTACTGTGGTCATCCTTTCATGATGTATTTAAGTCGAATCATTCTGCTGTACACCTTAAACTTATACAGTGCTGTATGTCAATTACATCTCAGTAAAAATCGAAGAGAAAAAAAAAATTTAATAAAATGGAAGAGAAAAAAAATTTTTAAGTGAAACTATCACTCTGGCTGGGGGTTGAGAATAGACCACAAGGGACCGTGGATTCAGGGAGACCAGAGGGCTTGCTCTCAGCAGACTGGGGAGAAGCCCACAAACCTGCATTAGAACGGGTCACATTTTGAGAACCACCATTCTACAACCTGTTCCAACTGTGTGACTGACAAACTCCACAACATTTAACAACTTCTCTGAGTAACAGGATATGAAATCACCAAGGCCTTTTGGATAGAAAATAAGTGGAAAATGCATTTCATAGTCTGGGTGTGTGTTAGATTTTCCATGAATAGTTTTGTTGGCCTTTTCTTCTCATGACTAAATATTCATCTTGACCACAGAAAGTTCATCTCATTTTTATCATCAACAAGGAAATATGGAAAGTGGGAGAGAATATGGATCTCTAAACATCTTGTGGTAATTTAAGGCAATTAAACAATCAATCAGTAAATTAATTTTGACATCCAAACTCTGAGAAAGCAGACTTGGGTCATACTTATTTAATCAGTTGATGAGGTCATTAACTTCTGCTTGCTTCTTGCATGCAGAACTCCTCTTGAAATACTTCTGCACAAGCAAAGGAATATTCACACACATGCATATGCTCACCAAGTAAATAAATAAAAAATAAAAACCAGAAGCTACGCATTGTCTGATATCTGCTTAAAGTAACTTAAGACTCATAACTAGAGGTTTTTAGATGAATCATGGCTGTTTGTCTAATAATTTATCAGAAATGAAGTTCTAGATTTTTTCAATGTCAGTCATTAAGCAATTACACAGATACTGCATGAAGGGTCTTAACCTGCATTATCTCGCAGCATCCCTGTTGGGTATTTTGATCCCTATTTTTCACATGAAAGCTGAGGTTCAGAGAAATTTAGCAAGCTGTGCAAAAGCAGAGTTGTGGGAAATCTGCCAGCTGACTGGCAAGAGTCACCCAGCCCATTAACGGGGTTGCTCTGGTTCAAACCCAGGCATTCAGCTTCCAACATCTGAAGCTTGTCTTCAGACCACAACTGTCTCTGAAAGGCCTGATCCCCATTTGGGAGCCGACATCAGAGGCACATCAGACTTATCTGGTGATCTTTCCAAACGGCTGAGGCCCAGGTTTCTCCCCTCTTTCCCCAGAGATGGTAAATTATATGGTCTGGGGCCCAGGATTGGTATGAATCAGAGGAATTCAGCTTCATTTACCCTTGGTGACCCTGTGATAATTTCCAAAGCTGCATTATTGTTGCTGGAAATGCAGCAAAGTTTTCCTGAGCATTTGCTATATCCCAGCTACTGGGCTTTGATTAAGGAAGTGAAACACAATGCAGCTGACGGCGGATTGAAATTAATTAGAAGGAGGTCTAATAAATTGGACAGGCAGGAAACTAGGCCCTATGCTCGTCCCTGGCTGGAAATGGCCCCATGATGCTTCCCTTTATTTATTGGTATTTTGGACAGCTCCCGTTAGCTGCTTTAGAAAACCTCTATCGGTTGCATCCGTTGAGTGCTCTTTTGTAAGTAACTGAACACTCAATGTAAAAAGACAATGTGTTTCTCATAACAAGCACCTTAGGGCAGGCAGTCCAGGGCTGGGACAGTCCGCCTTTCTGCCCCACCCTCCTGAATCCTGCCTCTAAGTCAAAGGAAGGCCAGCATACCTCCAGTCCTCCTGTACCTGCTCTGGGCAGGAAGAACAGGGAACACTGAAGAGGAGGATGTCTCCTAGCAACACTTGGCCTTTGTATTAGGGAACAGAAGCCCTGTGCAGGTACCCTACCTTCTCTCATAGGCTAGAACTGCATCACGTGGCCACTTCTAGATGCTGGGATATTGAGCATGTTAGTTTTACAGCCTCTAGCATGCAAGAAAGCAAGAGAGAAAGGAAATGTGGGTGTTTTCATTTAGAAATTTGACAGTTCTTAATTCTTTAAAAATAAAATTGAGGTATATTAGTTTACATAGCTATTGTAACACACGGCCACAAACAAACACTGTGGCTTCAAATGACATAAACTTAGTATCTTACAGTTCTGGAGGTCAGAAGTCTGAAATGAAAGGAGCAGGGCTATGTTCCTTCTGGAGACTCTGGGGGGAGCCTGTTCCTTGCCTTTTCCAGCTTCTCGAGGCCTCTCGCATTCCTTGGCTGATGCGCACATCACTCTAGCCTCTGCTTAGGTCATCACATCTCCTCTGACTCTGACCCTCCTCCTTCCCCTTTAAAAGGACCCTTGTGATCACACTGGGCCACTCAGATAATCCAGAATAATCTTTACATCCCCAGATCCTTAATTTGATTGCATGCAATCAGGTCCCTTTGCCCTGTTAGGTAACATAGTCACAGGTTCTGGGGATTAGGATGTGGGGACATTATTCTGTCTACCACACATATACATGGTTTTAATAATGAAATAGACTTTCACTGAAAAACAGGAGTCCCGTGTGTGCAGCTCCTCCCCCCACCAGTCCACTCCCTTGAAGAACCGCTCTCTGTCATTTATTTCTATTATTCTAAAGAAGGCTTTGCAGCCCTTCTTGTTGGATTAACTGAAGGCATCATCTACTGGCTTCCTATCCCGGGAGAGGAGGGCTCTTGCTCTCTTCTCCCCCTCTCCCCATCGTGAAAGGTTGGCAACCAGAATCTTGGTAAAGCATCTAGCATAGGCACTAGGGGAAGCTCAGTGAAGGAAATCCCTCATTATTCTTCAGAAGTTTAAAAACAAGGCAGACTCCAGACCCAGTTTTACAAAAGGCTGCACCTGCTTTTCTTGCTCCAGGAGATCTTGGAAGAGTTTCCACTGCTGACTCCGGAAGCGATCCAACTTCTCCAGCTGCTGGGCCGCGTTCTCCTGGGCCTCCTGCCTCAGGTATTCACACTCTGCCTGGGAGAGGTCAGTCACACAGGGGAGCGTCTGGAGGAACAGGACGTCCACAAACTTCTGGAACGTTTCCACGGTGCTGCGATACAGCTCCTGAAGCCGAGAGCCACAGGACGGAGCTACATGTCAGGTTTTCACCCAGGGCAGGGCTGAGGGTTTCACGCGGGACACAGAGGAAATCCAGCGAAGGGAGCTCTCAAATCACACACAGGTACGTGCACGCACACACATGCACACAAACACACTCAGTCTTAGGAAACGCCCACTGCCTTCCAGCCCTCTCACCCTCACCCAGTCAAGTGCCAGACCTGTGCTTTTGAACCAATGAGCCCTTAATCACTGGCGTTTCCTCTAAACCTCCATCCAGATTATTTTCACGACCCCTCACTGGTCTCCCTGCCTCCCTGCCTCCCTCCACCCTCCACACTTAGGCGAGTTATTTGCACAAGCATAGATCTTTCAATTCCAGCTCAAATAACCTGGAAGACCTCTCTTCCCATCGCAATCAGACCTGCCTAGCAGGGCTTCAGGGGCTGCCTCATTTCTCACCATTCTGTTACCTTCATCCCACCTCCCCCACTCCATTCTCTTTCTAAAAATCTTTTTAATTGTGAAAAACAAAAAACTGTAGATAATAGTATATGAAACATCTCTGAATCCACCACTCAGTTTTCATTTTGTTTCAGACTAAAAACACTAAACCTTACAGGTTAAGTTGGAATCCTTTAAGTTCACTCTGCAATTCTTTTCCCCTCCCTCCCAGTGTCCTCAGAGATAGCCATCCCCATGAATTCAGCATCTCTGTCTCCAATTTAGATTTCTATACTTTCACTATATATGATGCCCATAAATGTGGCTTTTGGTGTGTGTGTTACTTCACATAAATGGCATCTCATTGCATGTTTCATTATATGGATGCTTTTTAAAGCCTCTCCTTCTCCCCACCTCCAGGCACTTTCACATCTGAAATGGACTCCTCCTCACCCTGCAAAACCCCTGCAAAATAATCCCTTCTCTGTGAAGCCTTGCCTGGGCCACTCAGACTAACATGGACATTTCTCACCCTGGGCTCCTGCAGCTCTTTGGTTAGCCCCACCAGGGCATCAAAACTACAGTTTATCTGTCATCCCTCCTGGACCACAACTGCCCAAGAGCAGAGGCTGCATCATACTCAGATCTGCACCCACGTCTCACATCCTCCTAGACTAAGCACCTGACTGCAGTTTCTGAATGCATCACACACCAACATCATGCAGAATGCCCATTTCCCCTTCTCCATCTAGGAACTCCCCTCACATGTTCCAAACTCAATTTGAGGTCTTCTCTTCTGGGAAGGCCTCCCGACCACAGGGTTGTTTTTTGTGTTTTTTTTTAACATCTTTATTGGAGTACAATAGCTTTACAATGGTGTGTTAGTTTCTGCTTTATAACAAAGTGAATCAGTTATACATATACATATATCCCATATCTCCTCCCTCTTGCGTCTCCCTCCCACCCACCCTATCCCACCCCTCTAGGTGGTCACAAAGCATGGACCTGATCTCCCTGTGCTATGCGGCTGCTTCCCACTAGCTACCTCTTTTACATTTGGTAGTATATATAAGTCCATGCCACTCTCTCACTTCGTCCCAGCTTACCCTTCCCCCTCCCTGTGTCCTCAAGTCCATTCTCTACATCTGCATCTTTATTCCTGTCCTGCCCCTAGGTTCTTCAGAAACTTTTTTTTTTTTTTAGATTCCATATATATGCCGACCGCAGGGTTTTTTACGAATAAAGTCTTATTACTTTAGCATCTATAGGGCCTAGAAAAGCACCTGGCAAATATCAGGTAATAATATGATAATTGTTAATAATTATGAATTCTTACCATGTGCCAGAGAGTGTCATAAACACTTTTCTTATATAATCTTATTCATCCTTCTAACAGCCCAATGAAGATGTTCTATTATAATTACCATTATTTTACAGATGAGGAAACTAAGACCCAGAGAAGATAAGTAACTGGACATTTGTAGAGGGTGGGTCCTGGCTGTTGGACTACTGGACTCATACTCTTAACCTGTATGCTACAAGGATAATTGGTTATTTTTGGAAAAAAAAAATTCTCAGCACCTCCTCTGGTGTACTGAAGTCATACTTGGTGTGCTCAATGAATAGAAGTTAAATTTAACTCAAATCAGTGTTAATGAAACCCAATGAATGCCATGTTTTAAAACGTTCATGGCCAAGCTGAACTTTGTTTGTAATAAAGTGACCATGACAGGGGCACAAGGGATCCACACCTTTTTAAAAGATTTAGACATCCTACTTCTGAGAGTGGCCAACCAGCTAATTTGAACCAATTTCTCCCACTGAAGATGAATTTTTTTAAAAAGCTGGACAAAAATTTTTTTTTTTTTTTTTTTTGCGGTACGTGAGCCTCTCCCGTTGCGGAGCACAGGCTCCAGACGTGCAGGCCCAGCAGCCATGGCTCACGGGCCCAGCCGCTCTGCGGCACGTGGGATCCTCCCGGACCGGGGCACGAACCCGTGTCCCCTGCACTGGCAGGCGGACTCTCAACCTCTGCGCCACCAGGGAAGCCCTGGACAAAATGTTTATTAAATCATCACAAAAGTCCGAACGAGCTAACAAGGTAGTGAAGAGTGTGGTGCCCAAGGTCGGGAGAAGATGCAGAGAAGTGTGCCCAGCCCTTGGGCTGTGTTTACATAAGGGGTGTAGGTCAATCCAGGGGGGATGGCTGCACAGCTGATGGACCTCTGACGGCCTCAAGCAGTCAAAGGGACAGAAGGTGGAGTTCACGGCTCATATGGGTTGGGGCCTCATAAACCATTCCACACCTAGGGCTGGAACCCAAAAAGCAGCACCAGAGATACATGGTTGAAATGGAAGGGAACCAGATCTGACTGATTTAAACAGATGGCAACCTGGAGTCTGGTCATGTGGGTGACCCAGCATATTTCAAGTCCAGACCTTGAATTAACATGACTCTGGATCATTAGAGGCCCAGTCATTGGACAGAAGCAAAGGAAAATCCTCTCTGGGGGAGGAGAGCATCACTGCATGCTTGAAAATATTTTTACCAATATATGTACAAATCTGAGACAAGGCATATGAGGAAAAAATAAACAGGTACACAAGGAGATAAGAATATGACCAAAGACCTACACAAACAACAGACATGAAAAACAAACCCACAGGTAGTCCAGAGAGTGTATTAGAAGACAAGGACTTTAAAGGATTGATGCTTACCATGCTCATGACGTTAAAAGCCACTTTTAAACCTTAAAGCAAAGAGCTAGAAATTATAAAAAGTAATGTTACTTAGTTTAAAAAAAGTCAGAACTTCTAGAATTGACGAACACTGCTCAATAATATGAACCCAATGTATAGGTTTCATTGCAGTTTAGATGCAGCTGGAGAGAGAATTAGTACTGGAAGAAAGATCAGGAGAAAATCCAGAACAAAGTAAAGAGAGACTAAGGGATGGAAAATATGGAGGAGAAGATAAAGGCTAAAAGGTACACTGAGAAAGTCCAAAATGTTTAATTGGAGTCCCCGAAGGAAAGAAGGGAGAGTCCAGGCAGTAGTCATATTTGAAGTGATAATGGCTGAGAAATCTCTCAAAACTGATGAAAAAAATTTACAGATGAGGAAACTGAGGCTTTATCTGTACATGTAAAAGAGAGGTTAAATAAATTGCATCAGTTCACACACAGGGCCCTGGTGGTCAGGCTCCTGCACCCATGATCTAACCATGATGCTCTTAGGTAATTTTTATTTAACAAAGAATGGATGAGAGAATAAGCAGCACCTAATAAACACAGGGTCACTTTTTGTGACATTAATAGTAGATAAAGGGCTTCCCTGGTGGAGCAGTGGTTAAGAATCTGCCTGCCAATGCAGGGGACACGAGTTCAATCCCTGGCCCTGGAGGATCCCGCATACGGCAGAGCAACTAAGCCCGCGTGCTATAAATACTGAGCCTGTGCTCTAGAGCCCGCGTGCCACAACTACTGAAGCCTGCGCACCTAGAGCCCATGCTCCACAGCAAGAGAAGCCACAGCAATGAGAAGCCCGTGCACCGCAACAAAGAGTAGCCCCCGCTCACTGCAACTAGAGAAAGCCCACGCACAGCAACGAAGACCCAACACAGCCAAAAATAAAAACAAATAATTTTTTTAAAAAGTAGATGAAATAGTTTTTAAGAAAAAAAGCTCTTCTACAGAGAAAGGGGATCAGCTCATAGCACCAAAAGGTTTAATTCACCAGAAAGATGTAAAGGTTCTAAATTTGTATGCACTTAATGGCATTACCCAAATCAGTGGAATTTGTCACATTAACAAAATAAAGCTGAAAAGCATCATGATGATTATGTGAATAAATGAAGAAAAAAGTACTTCACAAAATTTAACTTCCATGCAGAAGAAACACTCTTAGCAAAATAGGGAATGGAAGGAAACTTCCTCAATCTGAAAAAAAAAAACAAAACTACAGCAAACATTATACCTGAGGGTAGAAACTACAAAGGTCCTGCTTTTATGTAAATGGAATCATATAGCATGTTAGGTTTGTGTATCTCAACTTTATATGTCCTTGTGAGATTCCTCTGTGTTGTCACGTGTAGCAGTAGCTCATTCTTCCTCACTGTTCTGTAGTATTTCACTGTATAAATACACCACCATTTATCCATTCTACTGTTGAGGGACATTTGTGTGGCTTCTTATTTTAGACTATTACACATTCTGCTGACGTGAACTTTCTTGTGGATGCTGTTTGATACACATGAGCGCTTGTTCCTCTTGGGCATATGCCAAGGAGCAGAATTTTTGGGCTACGTGTATGTGTAGCTTCAGTCCATATCCTCCATAACTAATAGCCACCAATTTGATTAACATTTTGAATTTATAGATCAATTTGGTGAGGATGAACATCTTTACAATATCAAATCTTCCAATCCAGAAACATGGTATATCTTTACATTTATTTAGGTCTTATTAATTTTTCTTAATATTGTTTTGTGAGCAGGGAGTGGATTGGGATTGGGAGGAGGTGTGAGGGGGCTTCAGAGGTCCTGGTCATGATCTCTTTCTTGATCTGGATAGGGGTTACATAGATGTGTTATTTATTGTTGTTTTTGTTTGCAGTATGTGGGCCTCTCACTGTTGTGGCCTCTCCCGTTGCAGAGCACAGGCTCTGGACGTGCAGGCTCAGCGGCCGTGGCTCATGGGCCCAGCCGCTCCGCAGCATGTGGGATCTTCCCGGACCGGGGCACGAATCCATGTCCCCTGCATCAGCAGGCGGACTCTCAACCACTGCGCCACCAGGGAAGCCCCATAGATGTGTTTTTAACAGTCATTTGTTAATCCATAAGGTTTTGTGTTATCTATTTGTGTCTTTTACATTTCACAATAAAAATGGTTTAATAATATGGGAGTGATTTACATTTTCTTCCAGCCTATGGAAATCCCAATTTTCTGCTAGGAGACAGATGTTAAAAATTGATTCTCCTATGTTGGAATCTATCCTTCTATAGCAGCAGTCGGGGATACTAAGACAGAACATTTTCTTTTTGGTTCATGATTGTCAAACTGCAAAAATACACTGTTTGCAAATTCAGGAAAGGTGAACTTTGTAAAAGCTACATGGTCTATTAGTTGAGGGTCTTTCTAATACAAAATTTGCCGGATTCTGGCTGCTCCCTGGACAGAGACACATCTGCGTCATCGCACGTGTTCTGATAGGCCATAAAACACATGGCTTCCCACTTAACACTGACACTTTTCGTTTGGGAGATGCTGATTTATTCTGTGCCTGAAATAGAACAGGAATTAATCTGTGTTCTTCTCTCTCAGCGTGTGTGAGGGGTCGGACAGCAGGGGGACACTGGTCAGGGGAGAGGCTGGCCCTGGGCCTCAGCCCTGCACTCTTCCTCAAATAGAAGCACAAAGAACCCAAGCTAGGGTGGCATTTCACCCTAACTCGTCCTTCACTCGGGTTTCCGCCTCTGCAGCCTGACCCAGAGGATCCAGTGTCCTCTCCAGGCTTCTTGCAGAGAAAGGACTGGGGCAGGGGAAGGGCACATATTCTGAAACCTTTGAAAAGGAGTCTCAGTTTTCGTACCTGCAAAAGGGATGACACAAACTACATCTGTAAAGACAGCGCACAGAGCAAACGCTTCATAAATGCCGGCTATTATCATTCCAGAGAGGTTGGGAAAGTTAGCGTGTGGCTCTCAATAATGTTACCTGTTGCTATTTTTATTCCCGGAACAGAGCATTTTGGAGAAAAGGCAGTTTGTGTTTCCATTTGCTTGCAGGGTGGGGAGGAGAGAGGGAAGGGAAGGGGGCGTTCCCAGCAGAGGTGGGCAGGTGCCCTTGGGAGAAAGCCAGGTGGACCCGTGGGCGGGAGCACAGGATGTGTGGAAGCAGAGGGGCAGCAGGGGGTCAGCCTTTGGGGGGCAGGGAGCTCAATGCCACGCGGAGGAGTCAAGACCTGGCAGCCTGCACACGTGAAGGAGCTCACACAAGGCGCGGATGTGGCCAGGTCTGAAGATGTACTGATGAGGGTGAGTGCTGACTGACTGAATATAACATGTACTTCCAGGATCCCACGGACGTGGCCCGGCTCCCCGTGAGTTTCCAGTTCATCACAGGAACCAGAAATGTTCCCCTGCAGGGACCACACCCTGACAGTTTTGAAGATGCACAGTTAACTACTTCAGAGTGAGGTGTGCACAGGATCCTGGGACAGAGCAGTGCTGAGAGCACAGGTGAAACTGGGTCTCTTAGAAACGGGAAGGGGAAGCTGGGACGAAGTGAGAGAGTGGCATGGACTTATATACACTACTAAATGCAAAATAGATAGCTAGTGGGAAGCAGCCGCATAGTACAGGGAGATCAGCTCCGTGCTTTGTGACCACCTAGAGGGATGGGATAGGGAGGGTGGGAGGGAGACACAAGAGGGAGGGGATATGGGGATATATGTATATGTATAGCTGATTCACTTTGTTATACAGCAGAAACTAACACACCATTGTAAGGCAATTATACTCCAATAAAGATGTTAAAAAACCCCACAAAACTGGAAGTAGGTTGGATCAAGGGTCAGGAGCCTGGGAACCCACCTGCACTGGGTCACTTGCCAGCAGTGTGACCAGGGGGACTCTCTTCCTCTCTGGGGCTTCACCCAACAGAGGAGGAAAATGATACCTGCTTCCTGAGGACATGCGACACAGGAGACACGTGCGTTTATGGGCACAGTGGCTCCAGATCTTCCTCTCCCCCAGAGCCACACCCTTTGCCACATAACCTTGCATGCCTTCCCACAGGGAGTGGGAAGTGCCTCCCCAACCCTTTAACTTTGGGTCATGTGACTTGCGTTGGTCAACAGAATGAGGTGGAGGTGAAATGGGCTAGTTTGGAGGCTCGACCCCTGTCATCGCTATGAGGAGAACATTCCCAGGCCAGCCCACTGGTCCTAGGAAGAGTAGAGACAGTTGTGTGTGTGGCCAAGCTGTGTTACTCACGCCTAGATCAGCCAACAACCAGCTGATGCACAGACCCTGGGGATAAATCACTGTCATATTCAGCAACAGGGTTTTGAGGTATCTTGTTGCACAGCATTACTGTGGTCATAATTACGTGATACCACACCGGACAGAAGGGGCCCTAAAGGTGAAAGCTCTGGTGTAAAGGTGTCATATCCTCACAGCCTTCACGGGTTCATCCTGCAAATGTCTCTTGAGCACCTACTGCAGGAAGGCTCTGTGCCTGGGCCACTGGGTGAACAAAACTGACGTGGACCCTGACTTTAGAGAACGCACCCCCAGTGAGGGGGCAGACATCGCACAGGAACTCACAATATCCTATGGCAAGTGTGATGGCAGGGAGGCTGGGAGCCCTAGGGACAGACCAGGGAATCTAACCGATCTGAGAAGGAGTCGGAGAAGGGCTCCCCGAAGAAGTGACATGTAAGCTGAGACAAGATGAGAACAAGCCAAACTGAGGGGATGGAGGGAATGGTATTTCAGGCAGCAGAAGAGCACATGCAAAGGCACTGTGGCAGGAGGGACTGGGGCACCTTTGGGGAGCTGAGGGATGTCTGAGGTTGGCTGGAAGGCAGGGAGCAAGGGACATGCCTCCAGACAAGTGGTGAGTGGGCTGTGTCACGTGAGCCTTGTGGGCTAGGTCAGGGAGCCTTATGGGCCAGGTTGGGTGGGTCTCATGGACCAGACTAGGTTGGCCTTTGGGCCAATCAGATGGGTCTCATGGGTCAGGCCATGTGAGCACTTCATTGGCCAGGCTGGGTGGTCACCATGGCCAGGTTAAGGATGTTGGACTTTATCCTGAGAGCTATGGGTGGCATTCTGAGGTATTAAGTGGGTTCTTTCATATGGTCAATCTACAAAGAAGGCAGCTAAGAATTCCTACATCAGAGAGGTTAAATGATATGGACCAGGCCGCATAGCTGGTACAGAGCTGAATCAGGCCCACAACCTGGCCTGTCTGATTCCTGGGGGACTCTTCTCTCCTTTGCAGTTTTGCAACTCTTTGCAGGGAGGTGAGCTGATTGTGAAAATGACTAAAAGGAGGGAGAGGTATAATCAGGTAGCATGTGGTATCCTGAGGGCACTGGCAAGTTTTACTTCTGTACATAAAGAAAACATAAATTAATTACTCTACTAGTCTTGCTAAAATAAAACAAAAAGCCATGTTCCCATAGCTTGCTACAGTAAAGTAGACATAAGCATGCCAGTCTATCTTTCTCAGACTTGTCATACTTAGTGATGATTTATCACACTTTAACCTTGATAAAGGACCATGGAATTGACTCACCCTCTGTAGCACCTAGGGAAATCCTCTTTTCAGTGACAGGAGCCATATTGTGCCTACACTTGTCAATTTCCTTCTCAAGATCTACTTCCAATAGAACACTGCCCCCAAATCATTGTTTTGGTATTTCTCCCAAACCTAGTTTCTTCTACTCTTTCGAAACTTACTGTTTCCCACCTGTGATAGGCAAAATAATGGCTCCCCAAGATGTCCATGTTCTAATCCCTGAAACCTTTGAATGTGCCACACAGTCAGAGATCTTGTGGATGTGATGAAAGGACTAAGTGAAAACCAAGGATCCTGAGATGAGATTATCCCAGGTTATCTAGGTGGGTCCCACATAATTATAAGGGTCCTTGTAAACGAAAGAGAGAGGCAGGCAGAGTGAAAGGAGACGTAGGATGGAAGCAGAGGCAGGAAGAGCACGGCTGTGTCCTGGAGATGGAGCAAGAGGCCACAAGCCAAGCAATGCAGGCACCTCTAGAAGCTGGAGAAGGCAAGGACACGCATTCTCCCCTGGAGCCTCCAGAAGGAACCAGCCCTGCCGATACCTTCATGTCAGCCCACTAAAACCCATTTTGGACTTGTGACCTCCAGAAACGTAAGGTAATAACTTTCGTTGTTTTTAAGTTGTTTTTAAGTTTAATTTGTGGTAGTTTGTTCTATCAGCAATAACACACCATCTTCAGGATGCCAATGTTTCAGCTGATTGATAGATTCACTGATGCATTGATTCACCCATTCATTTACTCATCAGTGTTGACTGATTGCCTGTAATGTGTCATCCCCAGCTGGATTCTGCAGAACACACCACAGCCCTCCCGGCAAGGACTCCACGCCCCCGCCTTCCTCTTGTCCACCAAATCACTTCTCCCCACCTGTAGGTTACAGCCCTGGGCCTGTATCCCAGGCCCCCAGCTGTGTGACCTTGAACAAAATACTTTAACCTTTCAGTGTTGTGCAGTGAAGAACTGACCTGGCTGAAAGAGAGGCCTGGCCTTGGTCCACAGTTCTTGGGAAGTGACTTCTAAGTTCTTAGAATGTCCTGCCTGATAAGAGGGTCTCTATTTACCTGGGAACCTTGGGCAGCTTCAGACAATCTATGACAGTGATGCGATTTAGGGTGGGGCCCTTGGGCCATGTGGCTTCAGCTCCACCTCTAGAGGTGCGGGGGCTTCAGGTCAGCCACGTTGGTGGTCAACCACATCTATGTGACTGAGCCCCAATAAGAACTGTGAACACTAAGGCTTGGGTGAGCTTCCCTGGATGGCAATGCTCAGTGTGTAACGCCACACATTGCTCCCAGGAGAAGTTAGCACTGGCCACGACTCCACCAGGACAGGAAAACTGGGAGCTTTGCATTTAGAACGTTAGACTCTGCCCATGTGCCTCTTCTCTTGGCTGACTTAAATCTGTAAACTTTTGCTGTAATAAACCATAATCATGAGTAGAACAGTTTTCAGTATGAGTCCTTCTAGAGAACTGAAGAACCTGAGGGTGGTCTTGGGGACCTCTGGACTTGCATTTGGTATCAGAAGTGAGGGTGGGGGCCTCCCTGGTGGCGCAGTGGTTGAGAGTCCGCCTGCCGATGCAGGGGATACGGGTTCGTGCCCCGGTCTGGGAGGATCCCATATGCCGCGGAGCGGCTGGGCCCGTGAGCCATGGCCGCTGGGCCTGCGCATCCGGAGCCTGTGCTCCGCAATGGGAGAGGCCACAACAGTGAGAGGCCCGCATACCGCAAAAAAAAAAAAAAAAAAAAAAAAAAAGAAGTGAGGGTGGTCTACTACCAAACACTTCATGAGTGCTTTTCATTATTATTCCTGCCTTCTTGGTGGACAGAGTTTCACTTTTTCTCTTATTTTCCTCAGCCTTAACCTCCCACGAGACTCTGAAGCTGAGATGGCTGAACTTGGCAGGGCTGTTATCACCCTACTCCCCCAGGGGCCCTTCAGGAGAAACAGTAGGGGGAGGACAGTCAGAAATGAACAAATAGGGGCTTCCCAGGTGGCGCAGTAGTTGAGAGTCCGCCTGCCGATGCAGGGGACACGGGTTCATGCCACGGTCCGGGAAGATCCCACATGCCGCGGAGCGGCTGGGCCTGTGAACCATGGCTGCTGAGCCTGCACGTCCAGAGCCTGTGCTCCACAATGGGAGAGGCCACAACAGTGAGAGGCCCGTGTACCACAAAAAAAAAAAAAAAAAAAAGAAATGAACAAACAAACAAGCAGGTCTCCAGGGCACCCTGTGATGCAACAGTGGCAAACTCAGCTCTGCACCTGTCACCATCAGGAAGACTCTGGGCTCATTTCAGGAATCTCTCTACAAGGCACTGAGATGTGTAATTTAGTGGCATCCATCTCAGTCAAAATGAGAATTCACTGTTTGCTTAGAAGCCAAGAGACAGTGGGAATTTAGAAAAATGCACTTTTCTCTGCAGCCTGAGAACCGTTAGGTGGTGATCAAATTTATTTCACAGCCGCCGTACCTACAATATCATGATCAGTGCCCAAAGAAAGGGGGGAATTATGCCTCTGTGTGACCAGGTCTGGGAAGGAGCCAGCCGGACTGCAAGGCAGGTTACCTCATGAGTGTATTCTGTGCAGACACACCTTCTTAGACGGTGAGTGGTAACAACCAGGATCATGATGACAGATTTAAGTGCTCACTGTGTGCCTCACACTCTTCTATATGCTTTGCATGTGTGAACTTATTCAAACCTCTGAATAGCCATATGAAGACCCAGATAGTGACCATCCCCATTTTAAGAGGAGACCCAGATACTGACCATCAAAACAGACCCCATTCCCAGGCCTCCTCACCATCCTCACCCGCACCATCCTGGCCCAGGCCCCCAGCATCTCTTGCCTGGACCACTGCGATGCCTCCCCAGGCCTCCTGCTTCCACTTTTGCCCCCTACAGTCCATCCGCTGTACAGACTCCAGAGGGATCCTTGGGAACATAAGGCAAGTCATTTCCTTACTCAAAACATGCCGGCAATTTCCCATCTCCCTCAGAAGTCAATGCAAACATCTTCGGATGGACTGCAAGGCCCTACGAGACTCTGACCTTAGCCCGTACCTGTCTCCCCTTCCCCCGGAGCTGCCACACTGGCCTCCTTGCTGCTGTGGCCGCTGGAACCCCACATGTGTTGCTACCTCTCCAGCTCCACAAAAATAAGCACTTTATCTGTTTGGTTCTCTGCTGAGGCCCCGGTGCTGAGACTGTGGGTTGCACAAAGCAGTGCTCGATGATATTCATTGAATGAATGAACTAACGGGCTCACAAGCTTACAGCTGGTCGGCGAGGAAGCCACACTCTCCCCCAGGCCCCAGGTCCAGAGTCATGCTCACCACCCCTGGGCTCAAGGCTTCCTGCTCAACACGCTCAGTGATGGGGCAGAAGGGAAGGTGTTGACTGAGCACCTGCCACGTGAGGCCCTCAGCCCTGCCCTCCTGCGCTGCCATAATGGTCAACAGGCTCTCTGTCTCCATCTCGCAGGTAAGGAAATGGGCTTGGAGCAGTTAAGTCTCTTGCCCAAGGTCGCCCACCTGGGAATGTCCTCGCCAAGCATTCCAAGCTTCCAGTTGGCTTCTTTCTACCACACCAGAAGGATTTCAACCTCCACCTTTTGGAAATATCAGGTAAAGCAGTTTCCAATACCCAAGGCAATGATTTCCACAATTAAGGGATGTAAAATAAACCCAAGTTATCTGGTACCAGAGGGCCTGATGAGCAATGACGACGTGAATCATAGGACAGAGCTCTGCACTGACTCTGGGAGAGAAGCTGGCACAGGCCTTGGGCCATTTCTTTCAAAAGCACCTGCACAGATGCACAGAACTGCTGGCTCCCCTTCATTTTGCCCCTGACCCCTCCTCATGCAGGGCATTTCCAAGTGCCTGCTTCCGAGACAGAGACTCCAGCAGCCATCAGCCCTCACTCACACCTGCTGGGCTCTCCTGATGCTCGAAACGAGGGCGTCTTTACTTCCTCGGCCCAAACTTCAATGGGCTGGCGGCCAGACCAGCCACGGTAAGCCAAGTGTACAATATCCTAAGGACGTTGCTGGGGCATGAGGCCGTGGTCACATCAGCATCATCAAATCTTTACTGAACATGATGTATTCACTGCCACCCACTGAGACTGGCCAGGCACTTGCACATATATTTCCTCCTTGTAGCAGTGCTCAGTGTTTTATCCTTGCTTTGTGGAGGAGGAAAGTGGCATTTAGTTGACCAAGACTTTAGATTCTAATTGCAGCTCAAAGGAGGAAGTGTCAGCCTGATGGACAAGAGCTCAGGTGGGTGCATCATCAGTGGCATCTGACCATGAGTCTTAGTCCATTGGACTCTCACCCCATCCCCCCAAGGCAGTGGTCCTCAGACTCTGCTGTGCATCAGAGGAAACTGAGGTACAAGTTAGATAACCTGCTGCCGACCACACAGCTGATCAATGGCTGGGCTGGGATTGGACCCCAGGCCATCGGAGTCCAGAGCCTGTCCTCACTGCGGTATTCACAGCCCACGCTCAGCAGCATGGGTCATGGTGAGGACATCAGCACTAAGGTTAGAGAGACTTACTTTAGATCTCATCTCTCTGTTTGTTGGCTGTAGGACTTGAGCAGGATGGTTGGGCCAGCAGAGAGAGATGATGTAACCAATTCAAGGTCACACAGCATGTTAGTACCCAGAAGGGGACTGGAATTCAGTATGCTCACTCCCAGCCCAGGGATTTGAGTCCTGACTCCACCCAGGCATGGTGTTGTTCCTTTCCTGCCTGGGAGCCTGGGGCTTTGACAAGTTGAATCCCACCCTGCACTTTTCTCAAGAAAATCCTTCCTGGCTCCTCATCTGTGAAGGAAGGAAAAT
Source organism: Mesoplodon mirus (assembly GCF_964341445.2). Taxonomy (NCBI): domain Eukaryota; kingdom Metazoa; phylum Chordata; class Mammalia; order Artiodactyla; family Ziphiidae; genus Mesoplodon; species Mesoplodon mirus. The sequence goes on from NC_138977.1 coordinate 160,017,247, forward strand.
GCAGTTTCTGCCTCACAGGATTCTCATGAGGATAAAATGATCAAATACTCAGAAAGCACTTACAACAGTGGCTGACTCTGAACAAGACTGGCTCCAGTATCAGTTTCCTGGGTAGCCAAAACTACAGAAGTCTATTCTCTCACAGCTATAGAGGCCAGAAGTCAGAAATCAAGGTGTCAGCTACCTCTGGAGGCTCTGGGGGGATCCTTCCTGCCCCTTCTGGCTTCTGGAGGCTCCAGGTGTTCCTTGGCTTGCGGCCACATCACTCCAGTCTCTGCCTGTCTTCACACAGCCACCTCCCTGTGTGTCTGTCTCCACAACGACTTTCTCATAAGGACACCAGTCATTAGATTTAGGGCCCATGCTAATCCGGAATGATCTCTTCTTAAATAATCACATCTGCAAAGCCCCCCTATTTCCACATAAGTTCACATTCTGAGGTTCCTGGTGGACATGAAATTTGAGGTACACTATTATGGACTGAATTATGTCCCTCCAAAATTCATATGCTAAAGCCCTAACCCCCAATGTGACTATATCTGGAGATAGGGCCTTTAAGGAGATAATGCAGCTTAAGCAAGGTCACAGGGTGAGGTCCTAACCTGACAGGACTGGTGTCCTTGTAAGAGGAAGAGACACCCAAGCTCTCTCTCTGCCATGTGAGGACACAGTGAGAAGGCAGCCATCTCCAAGCCAGGAAGAGAGGCCTCACTAGAACCCAACCTAGATGATACCTTGATCTTGGACTTCTAGCCTCCAGAACAGTGAGAAAATAAATGTCTGTGTTTAAGGCACAGGCTGGGGTACTTTGATATGGCAGCCTCTGAAAACTCATATAGACACCATTGAACCCCGCACAGTCGCCATCATGATGAGGGGCTGCACTCCCTGTCCTTCCTCATGTCCTGTCTGGGCTGCCCCCTGACTCCTGGTCCACTTGGAGCCCACCTCCTGATTCAAAGCCCATCTCAGGCATCACCTCCAGCGGATGGCCGTCCTTGACCTCACCTTCACCCCTATGCCTCTCAACCCTCCTCTCTGCACCCATCAGCAGGCATGTTGTAAGGGCAGCCAATTCGGACTGGGCATGTCCCAGGTGCAAGCTGCTGTCTAAGGGCCTCACGTGCATTCGGTGTTCACACCACCACCGTGAAGATGGCATCACTGGCCCCATTTCACAGATGGGGAAACTGAGAACTAGAGAGGCCACGTAATGTTCTGGAGGCCGCAAGGCGAGGAGGGAGGAGAGCCAGGACGCAGACACAGGCACTCTGGGTCCAGGTGAACCTTCTCCAGGGTGCTCCCCACCACGGTGGCACTTGTCACCTTCCTTCTTGACCAGGGCCACATTCCACCTTCCCAGCAGCTCTGAGTCCTGCCCGGGGCAGGAGCTCTGCCTGTCTTGGTCACTGTCATATCCCGGGAGCCCCTCTGGCTTTGGAGGGCTCGGGTGCTCTCTCCTGTTCTCTCAAAGCCAGCCGTTGTTCCAGAGCTGCACGAGGTTGCCCAGGGAGAAAGAGGTGGCACCAGCACTGGAACTTAGGCCTCCGTTTCAAGCCCAACCCTCCTTCCTCATCACCGCTGTACACTCATGACGCCCACAAACGCTGGCCTATTTTCACCCTGGGTGAGCTGACTTCCAAAGACCTTTGCCTCTAGGGACATTTGGAGGTGAGGATCCTGAGCACCTCAGAAATGGAAGGGGCCTCAGATGTGACCTGGGCCAACCTCCCTCCCTGGTTTCTGCCAAAGAGGGTCTCGGGGTCCCCAGCCCAGGAGGACGTGAGGCTCTCACACATGCCCGGATCCTGAGGTTTTCCTGCCAGTCCCACCTGGAAACCACATACCTGGCAGAGCGCAGCCACGGCCTTGGTGGCTCTGACATTCTCCTCTTCCTCCAGGTCACTCCGACTCAGCCTTTGCCTCTCCAGGACCTCGTGAAAAACCTGTGAGTAAAACAGGAGGAAATCTGAATCTGGTAGGAAAATGCTGATATTTTCCCCATAAAAACCTCCTCAACTGACCCCGCCTCTCAGGTTGGAAGGATGTTCACCCCAATTTATACACAAGGAAATTGAGGCACAGGGATCTATGTAACTTTCATGGCTTGTGAGTTGTGGCTGACGCCGGGACCCGTGAATCCGACCTCCAGGAAAACCACAGACTGATTCCGTCTGTGTACCCAGCAGGAGAAGGTGTGACCAGCACCCCCGTCACCCTTCTCTCCTGGCCACAAGCCACCCAGACATCATTTTCTGATTTCAGTTGCTGGGGACCACCATCTAGGCCCTGGGAGGCCCAGCCAGCGGAGCCCGAGGCCGAGCAGGGCCACTGGAGGTCAGTGCGGTCAGTGGCCAGCCAGACTCCGCTCTGACCACATGGACTCAAGGAGCCCAGCAGAGTGACAGGGAGGCGTGCCCCAGGCGCCCCAGACACAGTCAGAAGGCACCGCAAGGCGAAACCACAGAGGGTGGACTCCTCTTAGGGAGCAGCTGTAGGGGAAGAGGCCCCATGGGGGAAATGAGTAAGCTGAGTCTTGAAGGACAAGGAGGGGTCCCTGGAAGGAAGATGGGGAGCCAACACAGTCCCAGCTCAAGAGGCAACAGCAACAGAGACCAGGCAGTTAGAACCCTCTGGCCTTGGTCGGGGCAGAGTGGGAGGGGAGCTGAGAGGGAGGGGCTGCACGTGGTGCCAAAGTCTGTGCTCATTCATCAGTTCCTTGTTCATTCAATCACTTTTTGGTTGTTTGTTCATTCATTCGATTATTTGTTCTTTTGTATCTATCATCCGTCCATCCATTCATTCACGTGTTCATTCATTCTTTCCTTCATTTGTTTGACTCTTCTTTCATTTTTTGGTTCTTCATTCATTTCTTTGTTCATTCAATTATGTGTTCCTTTGTTCTTCCATCCATCATTCATTGATTCATTTGTTCATTCAGTCATTCCCTCATTCCTTCATGCATGCATGCATGCATGCACTCAACCCCTCCCTCCTTGGTCCCATGTTTCCTGAGCACCAGCATGTTTCCTGAGCACCAGGTCCTGGCTGTGCTGAAGTCCTGGGTTGCAGAGCTGACGCTGTCACCGTCTCCACACTCAGGACTTGCACTGAGCAATGTGACGTCAGAGAGAAGGGCCTAGAAATCTCAGAGTAACAAACTGCTGTATAATCCTATCTTTTCACTCTCATTTCAAATGGATCTTCTTAAAGACAGAAACAGCCCCCCACCCCACGGTATGACAAACCCCAGAAACCCCAGGCGTGGGCCCTGGGAGGAGGCTCTGTGGGTGGGGAAGGGCACTGGACCAGGGAACCAGGGACGTGAAGACCTCTTCTCTGTTCTGGCCGCTGGCTTCTCACTGGGGTATAGCCGCTGCCGCCATGCTGGCCCCCAAGGAGGGCATGTGACTGGGCTCTGGGCTGAGCCTGGACCCAGCTACAGTCCTGCCATCCCCTCGGCAGAGCTGAGACAAGCAAATGCTAGCGAAGAGCAGAAGGACCCAGAGAAACAGTCAGGCCGTGGCTGCCCCTTACTGGTCTGGCTGAGTCTTAACAACCCGGCAAGGTGGGTGCTATTATTCCCATTGCACAGATGAGGAAGCCAGAGGGTTAGCACGGTCACTCAGACACAGCGGCAGAGTCGGAATCCAAACCCAGGTCCTGGTGCCTCAGCACCCAAATGCTTACCAACCCTGGGGCACGGCCACTGACAAGCAGCCCTGCCTATCCCCGCCCGACCTCCGCCAACAGGGAAACACTGGGGCAGAGTCCTGCTCTCTCTCTGCGAACTGCAAGCCCTGGTCCTTCCAGCCTGTGCTGGCGCCAGCTCACTTGCTATCCGTCAAGCAGGGTGACACCTTGCTTCCTGCCCTCCAGCCGTTCTCCTTGTCTTTTTCCCAGTCAAGACCACGAACGTTGGCTAGCTTGGCCACCTCCCTGGTCCTGCCTGCTCAGCCCCACATGCAGGGTCCTCCCCTGACTTGCCACCTGACCCAGCGAGGGGGCCCATCCCTGCGTGACAGCCTGCCTTACATCCAGGACATGCCTGTCCCCTCTGGGGACATCACACGTTGGTCTGCCTCGCAGGTTGGGCCCTTGCCCTGTGCCATCTGTGTGAAGCCCTCTCCACGGCCCCTCCCACCGTCTTTCCATCGTCCTAGTGAGCACAGTGCTGCTCGAGCCACTGGCTCACAGACGAGGAAGCTAGGGATGCAGAGCCCAAGGGAGCTGGCTGAGGTCACTGGGCTGACAGGTGGGAGGCGAGGAGAGACCTCCCGTCTGGCAGATGCCAAAGCCTCTGGCTTCCCAAGCGCAGCAGCGGGGGGCCGAGCCCCCTCCTGCCACCCTGATCAACCCGTGTGGCTCCCTGGGATGGCTGTGCCCGCGGACGTGGGAGCGAGTCAGGAGCAGGTCACCTGGAGGAACTGCTCGGGGTCGGCGGTCTGCGGCGCCGCGGCCAGGAAGTTCCTCTGTTCCTTCTGTTGGGCCAGCGTGAGCCTTGCCATCCCCTCCGCCTGGTGAACCAGTGAGGCCTTGACCAGGTCTCTGCCTCGCTGGACAAACTCTGAAATTGAAATAAAACAAGGTTGCTCCCCTGGCAAAACCTCCACTGGCTGCTTCTGCCAGCACGTGGAGGGTCAGAAACTCTGGGGCAAGTCCCCTTTTTATTCTGTTTTTTTGTTTGTTTGTTTGTTTTGCGGTACGCGGACCTCTCACTGCTGTGGCCTCTCCCATTGCGGAGCACAGGGTCCGGACGCGCAGGCTCAGCGGCCATGGCGCACGGGCCCAGCCGCTCCACGGCATGTGGGATCTTCCCGGACTGGGGCACGAACCCGCGTCCCTTGCATCGGCAGGCGGACTCTCAACCACTGCGCCACCAGGGAAGCCCTTATTCTGGTTTTATCATTCAGGGCCCTCCCCCTGGGGCCCAGGGCTCAGAGCAACATAAGAGGTTTCATGTAACTGCTGTGGAGGGTGGCCGGCCAATCTGACCAAGAAGTAAACAAAGGGGTATTTTCCCGGAGAAAAGAGTGTGAGGGAGGGGTAGGTGGCAGAGGCAGGGACAGGTGACACAGGGTACAGAGAGCCTGAGTCTTCCGGAAGATAGTGACACGTCAGACTGGAGTCGAGATTCAAAAACTGCCAGGGTGAGTTATTAGATCAGCAGAAGATAAGGGGGGTGAACCCAAGGGCAAGGCCCCCTGTGGCAGGGGAAGGTGAACTTGGGGAGAGAGGGGCGGGGCCTAAAACCACCCTTCAGCCCACCTGCGTCATTCAGTCCCAGCAGTGTGCCAAGTACAGGGCCAGGAACTGGGGTCTACCAGTGAGCAGGACCCGGCCCAGCTCTCAAGATGCTCATGGTCCAGGGAAGACGAGGAATGCCAGAAGGAGAAGAAATTATGCTGCATGAGGGCCAGGGCAGTGTGGGGGGAGGAGGAAGAGGGGGCACAGGCAGCATGGGACCCCAGAGAAGGCTCCTGGGATTAGAGCCAAGGAAGAGGTTGGCCAGATTCTGTCCACTTGGGTTTTGGGAGAGATGCTGAGCAAAGAAGCTGTTGAAGCAAGTGAGGGCCGGGCGACGAGGGGTCTGCAGTCGTTGGAAGCGTTGGTTTCGGCATCTCACACCATCCCCACCGCCACACACAGTCATACCTCCTTCTGCACTTGCCCTAAGGCAGGCACACTTCCTTAGGTTTGACCTGAGAATCTGTTTAGGCTCTAGCACCAAAGAAAAGAATGTGGCCAGGAGAGACTGGAGTCCTCCCTCCACCCCTGACTGTCTCCTTGTCTCCCCCATCTTGTCCAAGTTCAACAGAGCCCCGCCTAGGGGGCTGCTTCACCATCCCATCCCAGCCACTCGCTTCCCACTGATAAAGCCCAGACCACTGTGTGTGCTGACCCCCAAGTCCAGATGCATTCAGATTCTACATGGTCCAAAGTTCCAGCCAACAGAAAGTTTTCCATGTGCTCACCTCCTGCAGGTGAAACACCTGGGTTTCCTCTTGTGGGTCCCACCAGCGGTGTGACCTGGACTAAGTCCCAGATGCCCTTGATGTCTTGGGCCCTGATCTGCCCATCTCCCAGGGTCACGCCCGGGAGCAGTAGCACGTGTGCGCAACAGCCACGTTGGGTTCCCTCTCCTGACCCACGTGACTGACCCCTGTCCACGCCCACCCACCTGCAGCTGAGCCGGGCCCTGTGCCACATGCAGGGCTTCCGGGCGTTCCCGCCTCCTTGGCCCTCTGCATGTTCTGGGTGCTTCTCTGGCAGCCTGAATCACTGATGGCGACGTGGGACAGGCAATCTCGGACCCTAGGAGGTGACCTGGGAGGGCAGCCTGTGCTAGCCTCACGGGAGCTGCTCCCCACGCCTGCAAGCGCCACCACCAGCCCTGGCCCACACAGCCTGCAGCACACATGGGGTGCCAGGTGCCCGGGCCTGGCCCACTCGCTCACCCCTGCCGAAGCGCTCCGCCTCCTCCCAGAAGGCCTTGTGCTGCTGGGTCAGCAACTCCTCCCTCTGCCGCCCCGACAGCTTCCCCTCGATGGTCAGCAGCTCCAGGCTGTGGGCGATGGCGGCCAGGCGGCATCTGGTCTCCTCCCGGATCTGCAGCTTCAGGAACTCAATTGTTTTGGCCACATGTGCCCGCCCCATTGTCCTCTCCAGGGTGTCCTAAGAAGAGAAACACAGGCGACAAGGGGCTGGAACACCCTGGGTCAGTACTTGGCCATGACGGTCTGTAAACAGTCACGGGCTTGGTCCTGGAGCCCCACCTCCCTATGAGCAGAGCGCAGACCAAACTGCTCTCACGAGCTTCTTGTGTCTGTGCCTCAGATGGGGACAAAATGGTCCCGGCACGGGGATGTGGTGAGGCTGATGCCGCATAACACAAGGAAAGCGCTTGGTACTTGGTGAGTGGGCCATGCTTCTGGGGAGGAATTTAATAAATGCACACGACCAAAGAGGGTAGTCCCCCTTTCTCACTGTCATCCCTCCCCAGTCGAGGGGGCCTCGGGCCTCCACAGCCCTGGAGGAGAAACATTAGGAGAAACAATAAAGGTTGGCTTTCGAGCCTCCGGGAACCTGAGTGCTGGGGATTAAAGAGATTTGCCGGGTAAGCCTGACCTGGAGGGGGACCCCAGCCGTCAGACTTTAGAACAGGCCTGACTGCCCTACCACGCTGTCCTTCACTTAGGACACGACACTCGGACAGGACGCCTCCCCCATGGAGGAAATGTCCACCAGAGGCAGGGGTGGACCCTGCAGGTCTGCATCTCCTGTCCTCGCGTCTCAGAGAGCAGCCGCTCCAGGAACCTTGTAGAATGAGAGCACGTGCACCACGTTAAAGCTGAACACTCAGCGCCTCAGAAGGACACCTTTCCCACCTAGGGGTGGGCCCCCAGGACCCCCGGCACGGTGGCCTGAGTTCGCCTCCGCCCTTCTTCCCCACCACGCCGGCACCCTTGCCTCCTTCACACCCCTCCGCTCCGTCTCCTTCCCGCTGGCCCAGAGCCACGGCCAGCTCAGGCCCCGGTCACTTCTGCCCTGGGCTACTGCCCAGGGCCGTCCCTGCTCTGCCAGCCTCCCACCTGCCCGCTCTGCCCCGCCCCGCCCCGCCCCACCCCGCACGGCAGGCAGGGGGACTTTCTGAGGTGCAAATGTGGCTCTGCCATCCTGGGGCCCAAACCCTGCAGTCACTGCCTTCAAACCGAGTCTATATACTCCTGGGCACGGTGCACAAGGCCCTTCAGGATCAAGCCTGGCTGAGTCTCCAGCCTCGTCCCACACACCTCCTTGCTCCTGGCTGCCCAGCACACCCAGCCTTTGCACACACGGGCCTCCACCTGGAACACCCTCCCGGCCTCCTCTCACTCCCCTGCCTGGCCAGGTCCTGCTCGTCCTTACGTGCTGTGTGGCACCTTCCCTGACCCCCTCCACCTCCACGGCCCCCTCCTCCCGTCTCTGCTGCTCCTGTGCCTCTGTCTAAGCATAGGGACAGTCCCAGGCTGGACTGAGAGCCCTTGAGACAGTGGCCATACCTGCAACACCCGGTAACCAGCTCTGGGCCTCACTGTTTGCTGAACTGCATTGGTCTGTGTTTGAGCAACGTGTGAACAGGGCAAGGACAATGATCCCTCAGTTATGGGCAAGAGCACTGAGGTTTATTCTGGAACGCCACCCAAATAGCCCAGGGACAGCGGCTCTGAACCTTCCTCTCCGCCAACTATATAAGCCCAACGGCCGTCAGCGGGCCCATGACCGCTAGAGGGCGCAAGACGATAAGCGCTCGGTGCAGGTGTGGACGGCAAGGGATCCAGCGAGGCTCAGGGCGTGGGGGACAGCGCCCAGAGCCCAGAGCAGCCACCTCTAAGGCATCACGGTCAGGCCACCCGGCTGGAGAGTGACAGCTCAGCCTCTGGATTTATATTCAAGGAAAGACGGGAGGAGAGTCGAGAGGCGAGCATGAGCAGAGGGGCATCAGATGGAAGGTGGGAGGAGTCAAGGGACTTGCATGGGAGGCGAGGGGGCCACTGCTGGCTCTGAGAGCTGTAACCAGTCCTCAAACATGCCCGGGCTCAAACTTGGCTCCCGACCTGCATGACCTTGAGCACAGTGTCCTCACCTACGCCTGACTTACAGACTGGATGTGAGCATTAAATAAGTTAAAATAGGTAAAGCACTTAAAATAGCAGCCAGAAGATAGTAGGTGCTCGTGAATGCAAGCTGTCGCCATAATTATGTACAGCAGGTCCCTACGTCCCTCCTACCATCCTCTTTCTCTCAAGCATCCCTAGAAGCTGATTCTGATGACCTCTGGGGCCCTTTCCAGGGCTCTTCCAGTTCTGATATTCAGCAATTCCACGTGACACATTCCGACTGCCCAGGCCAGAGTTCTCAGATGTCTCCAGCCTGAGAATTTGAATTCTTCTGGAGTTTATCAACAACATACTCTGACATACAGGCAGAGCCAACCTGTCCCTCTCTGTACAAACATAGATTGTAGCTCTTTCCACACATCATTACGATGACTTATGTCTATTTTGTTTGCTGACACTTGGCCTGCCAGAGTCTAATCCGTATCACATACTGAGCACTTCCCCTGGGCCAGGCTCTGTTCTAAAGGGCTTACACGTTGTCCACTTTCTAACACTCTCAGAGCTGATGCTATTCAGATTCCCATTTTACAGATGATGAAACTGAGTCACAGAGAGGTTTAGTAACCTGTTCAACGTCATACAGCTAATCAAAGGTAACTGTGGGATGAGCTCAGGTTTCTAGCTCCAGTCTGCAACACTGTTCCTGTAACAGGATGTGGCACACAGCAGGTGCTCATGAAATGCTGACAGAAGGAAAGGCCTACAGATAACCTGGAGAAAATTCTTTCCCTTCTTCCTATATGGAAGTGACGGGCTAACACTCGGGCCAGAGTCAGCTAAGGATACGTTTTTTTTTTTTTTTTTTTGTCTGCATCAATATCCTGCTGATGGAATAATAATTAAATACAAAGAAAAAAAGAATAAAAGGAAAAAGATCTTTCTCTTTTGATAAGCATTCATATCAGCAGCCTTATCAAATCAAAATCCAATTCAAAGGGGCTTGGACGGCAAACCAGGAAGCCTGGGGCACAGGCTGAGCGATATCATTAGTCAACATGGGAGTCCTGGTGAGTCGCTTAGCTGGCTCCTCTGATCTTCGGGAATGAAATATCTGTGTGTCTATCTTTCGGCAGTGCCGAGGAGGGGAAAGCAAACTATACGTGTATGTGACAAGCAAAAGCAAAGAAAGTTCTCAAACAGCTGTGTGCACCTGGGAGTTTGTTAAAAATGCAGATCCTGATTCGGGAGCGGGAACGAGATTCTGCATTTCTAACCAGCTCTCAGGTGACGCTGATGCTACCGGTCTGCGGACCACACTTTGAGAAGCAGAGCAGTTTGTGCAGAAGCAGCAGGGACCGCTCCACTCACAGCGCCTTCTCCTCACGTCTGAGGAGCTGAGTCTCTGAGCGGAGGGCAGGGTGGCTGCTGCAGGTTTCTGAGTCAGGAGTGCCCTGGGCAGGTGCACAGGTCTGAAATGTAATTCATGAGTTCTCAAGGTCAGAGGAAGGGGAAATGGGTGGATAGTGGCCTGGCCTTTGCACACAGCAGGGCTAGACGGAAACCTCCACAACAAAACCCGACAGTGACCGAGCATTTCCCCGGGCCCTGCCTGCAGCAACTCCTGGGACCATCTTTTTTAAGTACAGTAATTGAAGCTCAGAGGGGTTAAGTAACCTCTTCGAGATCACACAGCTTCAAGTGGCTAAGCTTAGCTTCAAAGTCGGATTTGGATTTGAGGATTCCTCTGCGCCAGTGGTTTGCATTCCCAGCTATACATCAGAATTGTTTGGGGAGTTTTAAAAGCAGCAGTGCCAGGTCCTCCACTTCAGACCAATCAGATTGGATCTCTGTGCAAGAGGCCCGGGACATGGGCATTATTTTAAGCCCCCTAGGTGATACATGGGGCCATCCAGGAGAGCTAACTGAAGCTCCGTCCACACCAGTGGGCATCAACCATGACTACTCACTGTGGTCACCTGGAACCTTAAAAAATCCAGACTAAGAATCTCTGGGGTGGGGACCCATCTTGGACCCAAGCATCAGTACTATTTTTACCTCCTCAGATAACTTCAACGTGCAGCCAGGATTGAGAACCACCAGTGCCCTATGCTGTAGTGACGTGGGACGGGCCAGTCTCCCCACTAAAGGAATGGTTAGATGGATGGACGGACAGATAAATGACTGATGGATAGATGGAGGGATGGATGGATACACTGCTTTTCTCTGGCCTCTATATCCCTTTCTACAATCTGCAGGTGTTGAACTTAATGACCCCTACGGTGCTCCAAGCTTCCGGGTTCCACGTCTCTAGTTTGAATATCACGTTCCCTCCCTGCCCCCTCCAGCGTTACCAGAGCCTGCAAATCCTGAGAATCACGCAATAGCCCTTCAGCTGCAATCATTCTTTCTGTCACAGTCATCATGAGCTGTCGGGCTTTGGAGCTGGAACACTTAAATTGGTCCACCAGAAAGTGCTGGATGTTTTCCATCTGTTTCCAGAAAGCTTCCATCTGTGAAATGAGAATGAGATGCAAGAGGTGGGGGGAGAAAACTTATTTCAGAAAGCTTTAAAGCTGTCCGGCTCAGGCTTGGGCATTACTATCCACCCCTTATCACAAACTGAGATTATAAACAATTCTACAAGTTGGAGAAAGTTATCTTGGCAACAGTCACATTCTCCAGAAGTTCCTCTTTGTAGGTGCCAGTCAGTTTTGATGTGGCTCTTCAGCAAACACCAACGGGCTGCTGATAAGGAAGGCAAGCACCATGAGATCCCCCAGCTCAAACAGCTGAAAGACTGCCCGGCAGTGGGGTAGGGAGTGGGGCGGGTGCATGAAATTCGACAATGCGCTCCTGGAAGCTTCCAGATCTTTAAAGGGGATTAAACGTATCCAGGAAATAAAAGCATGAATGGCCATTTAAATATTGATTATTGTCCTAAAAGTATAAAAGAACAATATGACAGAGATGACGACGACCATAAAAACATTTTGCCTTCAAACCTTTTTCCTTTCTCCACCATCTTATCAGGAGCAGAGTAGGGAATCGCCAAGTGGTTTAGAAGGTTGGGGGCTAAATTTTTGTCACTGCAGCCTTCCAGACTCTAAGAACAACAATGCCCATAGTCATAGCAACTTTTCTTTACGGCATGCAGGTTATAAGCCAGGCTCCGTGCTTCACGCATTTTATTTCTAGATAAAATATGTATCGGAGAGACAAGGAACAGGCTCAGAAAGTTAGGTCACTCGTCAAGGGTCACAGAGGCAACAAGAAGCAGAGGCATATTTGATTCAGGTCCCTTCAACTCCCACAGCTGTGATTTTCTCCATCTTGGCTCCACCTCTCAGATGCTGAGATGGATGTTGCCTGCTGGGCAGGGTATGGTAGGGGTCAGGGCTCAGTGGCTCCAGAAGCCCATGATGATCTTCTTGCTATGGCTAAAGGTGGAGAGAGATGGTGACCTGAAACTCTGAGTTAATCCAGCCAGCCATCTCTCAGGGGCTGGGCATGGCCAGGAGAAAACCCACACCCGCACGAACCAGCACCTCTTCGAAAGTTTGGTGTCCTGTCTCAAGGGCCTCGTGGCAGCTCAGCAAACACTTAATCTGCCCTGGCTGCCTCCGCCCTCACATTCACACCCTGCTCTTGCCCCCTCTCGCCCCATCAGATGACTTCCTTTCCAACTGCTATCAGAGAATGTGGACTATCATCCGTGAATTCCTGCACATCCGGAAACAGAGTTCTACATCCAAGCAGCTTCACCTCTCCTCTTCCCATCGCAGAGAACGAGGACGCCCACTCCGCTCTTCTGAAAAACTCGTGATTCCTTTGGCATCCATGACATGACATTCTCCTGGTTCTTCGAGGTCCATACTCTGCTTCTTGTCTTGATTCTCCTTGACTCCGGCTTCTTCAATGCTGGCAAGATCCAAGATTTGGCATGAGGCTCCTTTCTTTACCCCTTCCACACACACCCCTGGACCAGAAGCATCTCTGTTAGTGAAGGATACCAATACTTCAGAGAATCTTATGAGAATGATCAATCCTCTGCCTGAAATGTGCAGACACGGACAAGATATTCCACTGCTTCGGGGAGTCCATCACCACCAGAATCCAGGCTGAGTACCCTCCCTTAGCCATCTCATCCCGAGAATATCCTCGCTCTCCGTGTGATCCTACCTGAGCTTAGCGGAGACTCTCCATCCCCAGGCATCTCCAACTCAGGATGTCAAGCCACGCTCACCATCTTCCCTCCCAACTTGTTCTCATTCTGGGATCCTTATTTCCATAGACCTCATCCTCTATACCCTCCTCTTCCTACCACCACCTCCTTAGACACCACCCTATCAGCTCTCCCACTTTTTCTTACCTCTCCATCCCTACTGCAATTGCCTTCATGAAATTCCTATTGGATTAGCCCCAAAGCCCCTAACAACCTTCCACACAGCAGCCTGGGCAGTCCTTCTAAAACAGGGCCAAGCCACCCTCTGCTGCTTCAGTGACTCCCATTTCCTTGGCATGAGACGAAAACCCTCAGGGAAGACCTCTGGCTTTATCTTGCTCAGCCTGCTTCCTAGCCCTGGCTCCCTTCTCTGCCCACCCACTGGACAGCATCCATCCACACTTCTCCCCAAAAGCTTCTTGATGACCCTTTCTTCTACAAACACCTTCATAACCCTGGGGTAAAATGAATCGTTCTCCCCACTGTACCTCAGTCTTCCCATACTTCTATCTATCACGGCACTTGTAACCCACAAAGTCCTCATCCGTTCACCTGTCAGTCCCCCCCACCAGACAGGCCTGAGCATCTCCCTGACAGGGCCAGGTCTAAGTTCATTTTGAATTCCCAGAGTCCAACACAACACCTGGGTGCCAAGAAAATATTTGTTTAATTCGTAATATATGAACAGCAGGTAGTAGAACCTCAAAGCAAAAAAGAGAGTTTGAGGGAAGCCATCCTCTCTAGAATTTAAAACATGCTTTTATGAGTGATGCCTGGAGTTTGAGAAGTTAGCAGCTGGCGTCTGCTCTAAGCCACAGGGCGGTAATGACACATAGGGTTAGAGTGATCTTTGCTTTGAATGATAAAAAGATCAATGTAAAATTTAAACAAGGAGAATTCACTAAGAGGAAAAAAGGACTCCCTCAGTAAATCTTGGCCCCTTAATTATACCTTCTCAATCACTACCTTCAGAAACTGGATCCCTGGCTCCAGGGCAGAACACAACAGGGAATTCTAGTATTAAACATGCTTCTAGGTACCATCTCTTTAATCTCGCCAAATGAACTGTCCCAGAAACCACGCTTTTTATATGGGAAAGAAAATCCATCACATACATTAGCTATTAGCTGCTCAGAATATTCTCTCTCTTTCTTTTCTACATCTGCCAGGGTGATGTATTCAGAGTCACCAGCACCCAACATCTCCGTGTTTGACAGTCTGACCTGAAGTCTCTTTTCTAATTCCTCCAAATCCTGGAGAAAAAAAGAAAAAGGCAAATACAGAAAAAAACTAATGTATCTTAAATTCTAGAGAAGAAATGCTTTTATTTTCACCCCATTATCATAAAATATTTCTTAACCATAATTAAATGCTTTGGGTGTTGTCCTACTGAAGGACTGATGATAAAAATCATCACAGAGCCTCGGGAATAATGGATTACGTATTTTCTTCTAGTCTTTCCCTCATCCCCCCAAAATAGGCCATATTTTAAAAACAATGAAATAGTATCTTCCTATCTTTATGAACCAGGAACATGTCATGACATCTGGGGTGTGGGATGGAATGTCCCCTCCCCACTCCTCTGGTTTCCATGGGGAAGGATTACTTAGTACACCCCAGGGAGGAAGTGATATGTATTTGACTGGCAGTTCAAAAGCAGGAAGTGAGCACAGCCCCTAGCTTGCCCAACCTCTTCCTCTTTGGGATGGACCATTCAGGGGAGACCACTGCTCTGGTGTGGCCTCAGGCAAAGGGCCCTCTTCTGTGTGGGGAGGCCTGATGTGGCCCAGCTTTGCCAGTAAGCAATTTAGGTACGCAATTTAGCTAATCCTGGGATTCACTGTTAGGAAGCAAGCCATGATCACTGTGCACCTAAGCTATGTCTTCCAAGCTGGCCCCTTTCAGTGATGAAGCTGACATTTCTCTGTCTCCCCAACGCTTTCTCTTAATTAACTCAGAACTTAGAAGGAAAAGGGGAACCCTATGTATGGAGTCCTTCAAACCCCAACCTGGAGTGTGGAGGGTTTGTTTTCTGTTCTGTTCTGTTTTCTGGGCTGTTCTGTTTTCTCTAGACCTATGTTCACTGACATGTAATCAACACTGGTGTGGGTCCAAATTCATTAGGAAAACTGCTGTTGATTATCCAAGCGGAAGCCATATGTGACTTCTAATTCTCACAGCATCTCTACAAGAGAGAAATGAGGGTTCTTTTCCAGATGAGGAATCTTATCTATGGGAAGCTGAGATATTTCGTCCAAAGTCTCCCAGTAGGAAGTGGTGTGCTAGGCTAGGCCCCTTAGGCTCACTGACTCCAGAGCCTCACTCTTCTAACTGCATGTACTATGCTGCTTCTCTCCAAAGCAGCTGCCATTTCTGGGCACTTCTCATCTTCATCTAGAAGTTCTGAGGCTGTTGTCAATATTATAGGAAAGTATGCATTCAAAGCCCTTGGCCAGACTACATCCACTGAACAGTAGCCACTGACATAATTAAGATGCTCTGGAAGTGGTAGAGGTGGGATTTGATCCCAGGCCTGCAGATACCAAAGCTCTTATTCTTTCCATATGACATTCATTACTAGTACAATTACAAGTATCACCAACATTATCATTCTTTTTGTCATTGGAGAGTCATTTAAACTCACTGAGCCTCAACTTCCTCAGCTATAAACAAAAAGAATGATGGTCACTCACAGGGCTGTTGTGAAGATTAAATAATGTGTGTAAAGCACTCTGTGCATTGCCTGAGGATGAGGATCACAGTAGTGGTGGGACTGAGGATGATGACAATGATGTTAACAAAAATGAAGATGTACTGCCTTCTCCCTGGGATGTAGTGATGAATCCTCCCCCTTGGAATCCAGAAGAGTGAGGAAGAAACACTCCCTCCTCCCAATCCCCCAAATCTCATGGTTGCAGTGATAAGGCTGATAATGATGACTATGATGAAGATAATGGTAGTGATGGAAGGAATGAGGATTATGACAATGATATGATAATGAAGATGAAAGTCGTGATGGCAGAAGTGAGGATGATGAGGATGATGGTGGAGGTCGTGATGGTCATGGTAACGAAGATGAGAATAACGAGGCAGATAAGGATGATGGTGGCAATGGGAGGAGTAAGAACTATGGCAACAGTGAGGGTGGCGATGATGAAATGTTGGTAGTGGTGGTGGTAATGAGGAGGAGGATGGTGCTGGTGGTGGTGAAGAGGATGATGAGAATGATGATGAAGATCATGATAACAGTGGTGATGGTCATAATAAGAATGAATATGACAATGATGACAATAATAAAGACGGTGGTGGCGATGGTGATGATGATGATGATGATAGTGGTGGTGGTGATTGTGTTGGTAATCAAACAATAATAATGGCAATGATACTGATGATGATGATGAAGATGACTGTGGTGGCGTTGGTGGGAATGGGCATGATGGCAGCGATCATATAATCAGGGTCTGGTTGTTACTTTGCTAGGTGCTTCATACACATTTTCTTCTTTCTGTAATCCCACAGGATGGGAATTATCATCCCATTGCACAAAGGAACAACCTAGAATTCTGAGAGTTTCTGAAAGACAGGACCAGGAAATCAATCTCCACCACTGTGACTCCAAGCCCTGACTCATTTTGCTGCACATAAAACAATATAAAGCTTGTATAAAAGACTGAAATGAGAAGAATGCAAAGTAGTAGGAAGAGTTATAACCAATAAGCAAATTATATATTTTAAAATACCCCACACTTGTACAGAAAATAGAATCAGTAGTGGTTCTCTTTCAGTAGTGGGTATGACCAACATTCTCTTTTTTTCTACTTCTAATATTTTTCCACATTTTAATAATACACAGTTAGTTTTATGTTTATAGCTATACTTTTATATACCATATAGAAGTATACCATTATATACCATATTGTGTTGAAAAGTATATATTGTAATAAACTATTTTTATACATAAAAAATACTTTACTATAATATTATGTTTTATATATCATAATAAACTATTTTTAAGTTATTTTGAAATACAGGTTGAAAACTTACATTTTCTTGTTTTGAGAGAATCTTCTGGTATAATTCATCATCAGTCTTCTTTTTAGGAAGAAGGTCAAGGAGACACATTTTAAAAATCTGAATAAACATCTGTTGCCAAAAAGGGAAACAACAAAGAGAAACGTTTCAACAACGGTTTTTCCCTTCCCTCCTTTTTCTCCTACCTCCTTCTTTCTCTCTCCCCCAACTGCCCATACACTTTTTGCTCTAGGAAAAGACCTCAGATTAAAAGTCATGACAATGGCCTGTAATGGACTGCATTTTCATGAAGCTTCTAAAGAAAAATGCTTCATTTCTTCTGCACATATTTATAAGGAGCCCACTCTGTGGTAAGCCCCCACTTTCCCCATTTCCATGAGTCAAGAAAACAGACGAGGCGAAGGGGGGTTGCTTCTTTGTGGAAAGAATCAGAGGGATGGTTGTACGGAAACGGGATGTGTAAAGTCATCTACTCCAGCCCCCTGTCTCAATGGATGGACATGTCCTCTAAACCAAGAAGGGTCCTCCATAGGCAGGGACACCCTGGCATGTCCAAGGGTGCTGTGTCCACAATTTGTTTAATCATTCACCTATTGCTGGACATCTGAGTGTTTCCAGTTTGGGGCTATTACAAATAAAGCTACTATGGGCATTCACATACAGGTTTTTGACTGAACGTATGTGTTTCTGAGATGAATGTCCAAGACTGCAACAGCTGGGTCTTCTGGTAATTGTATATTTCGTTTTATGAGAAATCACCTGTTTTCCAGAGTGGCATTTTATATTCCCACCAGCAATGTATGAGTGATCCAGTTTCATTACAACCCCACAAGCATTTGGTGGCATTGTTATTTTTTATTTCTGTCATTCTGATGGGTGTGTAGCCATATCTCATGTGGTTTTAATTTGCATTTCCCTAATGGCTTAATGATGTTGAACATCTTTTCATGTGCTTTTGTGTGTGTTTCCTTGCTAGCCGTATATTCTTTTTGGTGAAATAATCTGTTCGTGTCTTTTGCCCATTTTCTAATCAGATTGTTTACTTATTTCTTTTTCTTTTTTTATTATTATTTTTTTAACATCTTCATTGGAGTATAATTGCTTTACAATGGTGTGTTAGTCTCTGCTTTATAACAAAGTGAATCAGTTATACATATACATATGTTCCCATATCTCCTCCCTCTTGCATCTCCCTCCCTCCCACTCTCCCTATCCCACCCATCCAGGTGGTCACAAAGCACTGAGCTGATCTCCCTGTGCTATGCGGCTGCTTCCCACCAGCCATCTATTTTACGTTTGGTAGTGTATATATGTCCATGCCACTCTCTCACTTTGTCACAGCTTACCCTTCCCCCTCCCCATATCCTCAAGCCCATTCTCTAGTAGGTATGTGTCTTTATTCACGTCTTACCCCTAGGTTCTTCAGGACATTTTTTTTTCTTAAATTCCATATATATGTGTTAGCATATGGTATTTGTCTTTCTCTTTCTGACTTACTTCACTCTGTATGACAGACTCTAGGTCCATCCACCTCACTACAAATAACTCAATTTCATTTCTTTTTATGGCTGAGTAATATTCCATTGTATATATGTGCCACATCTTCTTTATCCATTCAGCCGATGATGGACACTTAGGTTGTTTCCATCTCTGGGCTATTGTAAATAGAGCTGCAATGAACATTTTGGTACATAACTCTTTTTGAATTATGGTTTTCTCAGGGTATATGCCCAGTAGTGGGACTGCTGGGTCATATGGTAGTTCTATTTGTAGTTTTTTAAGGAACCTCCATACTGTTCTCCATAGTAGCTATAACAATTCACATTCCCACCAGCAGTGCAAGAGTGTTCCCTTTTCTCCACACCCTCTCCAGCATTTATTGTTTCTAGATTTTTTGATCATGGCCATTCTGACCGGTGTGAGATGATATCGCATTGTAGTTTTGATTTGCATTTCTCTAATGATTAATGATGTTGAGCATTCTTTCATGTGTTTGTTGGCAATCTGTATATCTTCTTTGGAGAAATGTCTATTTAGGTCTTTTGCCCATTTTTGGATTGGGTTGTTTGTTTTTTTGTTATTGAGCTGCATGAGCTGCTTATAAATTTTGGAGATTAATCCTTTGTCAGTTGCTTCATTTGCAAATATTTTCTCCCATTCTGAGGGTTGTCTTTTGGTCTTGTTTATGGTTTCCCATTATTTCTTTAAATATGTTTCCTGCCCCTCTCTCTCTTCTCCTCTGGGACCCCTGGTACTGCGAACGTTATTTCATGTGATATTGTCCCATAGGTCCCTTAAGCTATCTTCACTTTTTAAAATTCTGTTTTCCTTTTGCTGTTCTGTTTGGGTGCCCTGTCTTCTAGATCACTGCTTTTTTCTTCTGCTTCACCTAGTCTACTGTTGAACCCCCTCGTGTATTTTTCATTTCAGTTATTGTATACTTTGGCTCTGTGACTTCTGTTTGCTACTTATATTTTCTATCTCTTTGTTGAAGTTCTCACTCTGTTCATCCATTCTTCTCCTGAGTTTGATGAGCATTTCATCACCATTATTTGAACTCTTTAATCAGGTAAATTACTTATCTCCTTTTCATTAAGGCTTTTTTCCTGACGTTTTATCTTGTTCTTTTGTTTGAACATATTGCTCTGTTTCCTCATTTTGATTGACTATGTTTGTTTCTATGTATTAGGCAAAACAGCTACCTCTCCCAGTCTTGAAGAAGTGGCCTTGTAAAAGATGAACTTTATCTTTCAACCTTGCCCTAGCTCGTGGTTGTCTCTCAAACCTTTGTGATTGTCTAAGCAGCCTAATTTATTCTTTTTCATTCTTTTCTTTTTTAAAATTTATTTATTTATTTATTTATTTTTGGCTGTGTTGGGTCTTCGTTGCTGCATGTGGGCTTTCTCTAGTTGCAGTGAGCAGGAGCTACTCTTTGTTGCGGTAAGTGGGCTTCTCATTGCGGTGGCTTCTCTTGTTGCAGAGCATGGGCTCTAGGCGTGTGGGCTTCAGTAGTTGTGGCTCACGGGCTCTAGAGCGTAGGCTTACAAGTTGTGGTGCATGGGCTTAGTTGCTCCGCAGCAGCCTAATTTATTCTTGATGGGTCCCACTTGTTGAGGGTATGCCAAGAGTGTTAGTCATGAAGGAGCTGTTCACCAGTTTTTAGGTCTTTTTCAGAGGGATCTATTTCATATGTAGCTATAGATTCAGTGTGTCCATGGGAGGAGGTGAGAACAGGATCTTCCTATGCAGTCATCTTGGATTGCCCCCATGGTAAGACATTTTTAAATGCATGGGTGAGCAAATGTTTTTCTCCAAATGTCCAAAAAGTAAATATTTTGGGGTTTTCAGGCCATACTATTTTTTTGCAACTACTGAACTCTGCTATTACAGCATGAAGGCAGCCATAGGTGATGTGTAAAAGAATAGGTATGGTCGGATTGGCCCAAGGGCCATAGTTTACAATCCTTGTTTTAAGGTTTGTTAAACACTCTTCTGTGCCAGGCTAATATATATATTATCTCAAATGATCATCATAGCAGGAGGTTGGTACAATATTCCCCATTTTACAGATGAGGAACTCTCAATTGAGAAATCTGGACAACTGGCTTCATGTCACAAGGGACATCCATGAGGGACAGACCCAGAACTCTTCATCAACCTTCATTATGCTTGCCAATGCTAATAAGCTCTAAAAAGACAAAAATTGTCTTGACTCTCCATCCACTGAAGTCTGAGACTATGTACAGTAACATTCTTTTCTCAAGATGTTAATCTCAAATCTATTTTCTTTTTGACCCCAAACTGAATCAGTAACGTTTACAGGTCTTGTCCCATTCCTTTGAATTGTAAAAACTTTTTAATTTGGAACAGTTATGGATTTAGAGGAAGATGAAAAACAGTACAGAGTTCTGTGCACTTTGTACCCAGGGGTGACATCTTACATCACTGTGGTACAATATCAAACCTGAAAATGGACATAGGTCCAATACGTTAACTATAGACCTTACTCAAGTTTTCACCCATTTTTACATGCACTCATTTGTGTGTATATGTGTGCGTGTGGTTCTATGCAATTTTTCCCCATGTTTTGCCACAATCAAGATAGAGAATCTTCCAGCACCAGGAGAAATCCGCTAGTCCTAGTGCTCCTCTGACATCAGCCACGCCCCTCCCACATCCCCTGATCTATTTTCTTTTCTGCCATTCTGCTTTTAAAGGTTACAACTCCACTTCCTAGACAAGCCCAGCACCAGTGTCTTCCTCCTCAAGGGCCACCAGAGAGCGCTAAGATTCTTGGCTGCATGGTGGTCACATCTGGTCTGAGTCACTTCTGAATCCTGACCTGTGATAGTGGATCTCTACCAGAGAAATGAAATTTGAAGTCTGTGTGTAACATGGTTCCCTCCTGTTCCCCATGTTTCTCTAGGTCTTACACACGATGAAGACATGCCCTGCAGTGAATGGAAGGCCATGCTTAGAAAGCAGCTCTCCCAGGGTGGCAACGGTGTCAACCAGACACATTTCTATTGAGCACCTACTATGTGCAGGGCACTGTTCTGGGCTCTGAGGATACACAGACCTTGGACTCAGACAAACCTCATTTGGGTTCTGACTCTGCAGTTTACCAGCTGTGTGATCTTCGGCAACTGACTAGACCTCTCTGAGACTCAGGTTCCTCATGAGTGGAACAGCACTGAGGTTTCAATGAGATCAGACATTTAAAGTGTTTAGCCTAGCAGAGTTTCAGTGTTTCATAAATGATGCTGTGATGACACAGATTACACAGCCCTACAGAGCCCAGAACTTTGCCTACAGAGAACTTTCAAAGTGGGACTTGACTTCTAGTAATTCCATGGAGTAAAAGCTGGAAGTATATTATTTTTACACCTTTCCTAAAGTGGCCCAGAGAGGGTAAGTGACAGCTCCTAAGTGTCAAAGGGTGGACTAGAACCCAAGTTTCTAATTCCTAATCTGGTGCTCCTGGAACTTTCCCAGGTTCCAGCTTAAGTATCTCCCTCCAAGGAAGCCTGACCACCTCCCTGAAGCCTACACACCCTCAGGTCCTCTCTTACATGCCCTCGTGGTACTCCACCATTTGCTTTGTCATACTTTTTGCCTCTGTGCATTTTGTGCAGTCTATTGACTGCCATCTCTCCCCTGGACAGTGGGCTCCATAAAGGCAGGGGCTGTCCCTAGTATTATGTCCAGAAGGGCAGGGAGGCTGCCCACAGATGAGTGACAGTGAATGCTCTCTTCATGACAGTAGGCTGCTTCCCTGTGGGCATTTGCTGGCTGCTCCAGGGGCGAGGGGCCAGGACCACGTCACTCACCAGCTGGATGGGGCTGTGAGCACAGAAACAATCACCCTCCAGGGAGCACAGCCTTTGAGAAAATCGCTAGGGCCACCTGCCCCCAAGCAGGACCAGGTGTGGCTAAGTGAAAGCAGGCTGCAGCTGCAGGTGGGCTCGTTCCTCATGTCCATGAGCCTCTGCACGGGGGTCTGTGGGGCTGTAGGAACAGGCTCGATTTCTGGAATCCTAGGATGATTTATGGTTTCAAATACTGGCACCTGTTTACGAGGCCTGTTCTGCTCACACAGAGCAAAATTTCTTTCTGTTGCATCCTCAACTTAATACTCTTTTATTTCTCCTGTTTACAATGAAGCACCTGTGGGCATATCTTTGTCTGTCTCTCTGTCGCTCTCTCCATCTACCCCTCTGTTTCTCTTCCCAACAGGCCTTCTCTCTCCTCCCTTCTCTCTGTAGGTCTCCTCCCTCATTCAGTAATTCAGGGGATGTGTCTCATGGAGAAATAATTCTTTTTTTTAATTTTTTAAATTTTAATTATTTATCTTTGGCTGCATTTGGCTCTTCATTGCTGTGCGTGGGCTTTCTCTAGTTGCGGCAAGCGGGGGCTACTCTTCGTTGTGGTGCGCAGGTTTCTCATTGCGGTGGCTTCCCTTGTTTCAGAGCATGGGCTCTAGGTGCACAGGCTTCAGTAGTTGTGGCACGCAGGCTCAGTAGTTGTGGCTCACGGGCTCTAGAGAGCAGGCTCAGTAGTTGTGGTGCACGGGCTTAGTTGCTCCGCAGCATGTGGGATCTTCCTGGACCAGGGCTCGAACCCATGTCTCCTGCATTGGCAGGTGGATTCTTAACCACTGCGCCACCAGGGAAGCCCGAAATAATTCTTTTTTTTTTCTAACCCCAGTGGCCTTGCTGCCTGACTAACCCATGGAGGTTCTGTAGCTACAGTGGGACTCATCCCTCTGATTTTCTGTAACCTGGATCCAGTATGGATCCATGTGCATCTGGCAGAGACTAATCTTGTTTCCTCCATGGCTCTGATTTCTCCTTCCTTCACTCGGAGAATGCACACCCATAAGAAGGTACTCAACTTCCCATCTCAGCCCCAACTTAGAACTTTATGACTTAGGGCCAGTCTCCACTCTGTGCCTCAGTTTCCCCATCTATAAAGTGGATATAATGATGGCACCCACCTCGCCGGGTTGTGTGAGCTTTAAAATAACCACCTGTGTAACACCCGCAGGACCTAGTACATAGTAAGCACTCATAAATCTTATGATCACTATTATTCCTCTAAAAATCCTGTTCTCTTTGGTCTCCATCAGGAGGTGTGCGCAGAGAGTAGGTACCCAGCTTTCTGCTTTTAACCCCAATGGCACAGGGTAAAGTAAATCCTGCTCCCCGTCTGCAGGCACGAATTGCTTTTCCATTTTGTGGTCGGACGCCTAACCCTGCTCTGCCTTCCCCTTGTGGCGGCTCCGCTGTCACCAACACCCATTTCCCAAAGGTCTCCGGGACTCCATGCACAGGGAGAGCCTGTCTCCCGGGTCCTGAGTGCTCCACCTACCATGTGCTTCTCCTGCCTCAGCGCCGTGTCCAGATGCAGCAGGTCTTTTAAGTGAAGGTTGTAGATACACAAGTCAAGGTCCACACTGAAAAGTCCACAGAGAAACAGAAGAGACTTTCAGAGAATTTGATGTGGGGGGTAAGGTTATCGAGTTATCAGTACATCCCTGCAGGATAAGCCACGGTGCATCCTGACTCCAGATTTTAAATTCTGCAGCACGCAGAGATTGCTCACAGCCACCCCAGGTGCATAAGGAGCAATCGAAGTAGCCATCTGAAACCCACTTGTGACCAGAAGGAAACAGCTGCCGGAGACATCAAAGACAGAACACAGGAAGAGATGGAAGGTGAGAGAGATGAAAAAGAGCACTACCGCCCAGGCCCCCCCGGCATTTTCATGTCTAGTGTCACGTGTCATCCTTCCTTTCTGCTATCATGCACACATTCTCACAGCCATTTACAGATGAGGAAACTGACTCAGGAAATGAAGGGTCAGAGAAATCAAGTAGTGGTCACATGGTCACAGGGGCAGATAACGGACAGTGTGAAGATAAAGGTCTTTAACCTTTTCTCCGAGCGGAGCACAGGCTCCGGATGTGCAGGCTCAGCGGCCATGGCTCACGGGCCCAGCCACTCCGCAGCATGTGGGATCTTCCTGGACCAGGGCACGAATCCGTGTCCCCTGCATCGGCAGGCGGACTCTCAACCACTGTGCCACCAGGGAAGCCCGCAAATGCATTTTAAATGACTACATTCCCACCTGAACTGTTCAAGTCCTCTTCATCCGAATGGGAAGAAACATCCCTTCCCAGTCAGGCAGGGGAGCCAAGAAAGCTCCAATTAAATGAAGTCCCTCCTTCCCGGGGCCACCTTCAGAGTCAACACCAAGCTCAGGGTTCTGAGCCCACTCTTTCCACAGCCCTGAGCCAGGCCATGCCTGGTTCAAATCACCCAGGGCTCCTTGGACTCACGGAAATTCAGATCTGAGAGAGGCCTGAGGACTGACGTGCAAACCTGCTGACTATTTTTTGAGCACCTACTGGGTGCTAAGCCTTACTCTGGGCTGGACAGTTTGGCGATTTAGAGCGTGGGCTGCAAGATAAGGTGGTGGGGTCACACCAGGCTCCAATGCTCACCTGCTGCGTGACCTTGGGCAAGTCACTCTGCCTCTCTGTGTCTCATTTTATTCTTTGAAAATGAGGGCAATATTAGCATCTACTACACAACCTTAACAACATAGGGCTGTTAAGAGGAATTAATTCACTGACTGATTAATACTTGTTCATCACTGTGCCTGTCCCAGGCTCACACTGGGTGGTCGTGCACAGCTGTGATAAGACAGACCTTCTCCTCGTGCTCAAAAGAGAATTAATCCCTGCAAAGTGCTTAATATTTTGTATACAGAAGACACTTAACCAGTGCTAGCTGCTGCTATGCAGTGCACGGGGCAGGTCAGTGATTAAAGGAGGTCCCCTCTGTCTCTCCCCAGGGCTCAGGCCTGGCTCCCTGACCCCCATGCTAGCCAACAGCACACATTCAGCTCCAGCTCTGACACTGGGTTGCTGTGTGTCCATGGCTGAGTCCTTAATCTCTCTGGGCCTCCACTTCCTCCACTGAGCATGATAAAGCCTATCAGTCTGCATCCTCCATCCCACCCCCTCCTCACCTCTCGCAGGTCAGTGCCTCGGGGAAGCTGCTCACCCCCAGGAAGGTGCGACCGAGGAACCTGTCGTCACTGGCGGCTGAGTGGACGCTGGACGAGGAGCTGCAGTCGTCCTTCTCAGCCTGGCTCAGGCTCCCCAGGCTGCTGGAAGGGGATGCCTCCAAGGGCTGGTTCGGCAAGACTGCCTGCTTTAAGGTTTCGTGCAGAGATGGGTTGGAGGAACCGTCGGCCAGAGGCTGGGGGGCAGGAGAGAAAGTGTACTCTCAGTCCACATGACCCATCGTGAGGGTTTCCGTAATTCTGCCAGTGACACATGCGGTGGCTCCCAGGAAGGCCAAGCCGGGGCAGGCAGGGAGGGTATGAGTGGACACCGTGGAGCTTCTACCCCAGGGGCACGGCCACGGCCCTAGGGGCCTTCGTCACAGCTCTTGTCACATCACTTGTCCCCAAAGGCCAGCCCCTCTGCACCAGGCTCCTCCCCTCCAGCTATTAGCCTGGGTCTGTTCCCCGATGGCCCACCTGTAGCCACCCTCGGTTGCCAGCTCTGACCTCCCCAGCAGCCCGCCTGCCCTGCCCCATCTCTCTGGCTGCTGTCCCAGACCCCAGGCCCGCTCTGTCCACTGACCTGCCCTCGGACAGACTCAAAGCCCCTTAACAAGGAACTCAAGCCCCTTGCACTGCCATGACCACATGAGGTCATAGCCTAATGCCTGGCACAGTCAGAGAGCTCAGCAAATGTCAGCCATCCCTATGTCCAGCTTCGTCTCCTGCTGCCCCCAGAGGTGCATGCCCAGGTAGCACTGAACTGGTGGCCAGCTCCAAACCCTATCATTTCATGCTTCTGAGCCTTTCCAGACTCTTGTCCCCCTGCCTGAAACACCCCTAACTCATTGTCTGCTGGGCTGAAGCATCCCTCCCTCCAGACACAGACCCCTGAATCTTCCTACCCTGACCCCTGGGCCTAGCCCACACTGGGTTCCACAGGACCCTGGTCATTTCTGTCCTTCCTGCTATCACACGCCATCCTGCCACGTCCGCCAGGCTGGGAGGGCCTCCAGGGTGAGGACAGTGCTCTCTTGACCACTGGATAATCACCAGTGCCCACCACAGAGCCTGCCTAGCGCGGGTGCTGATGGCGAATGAATGCCCCAGGTCTGGGAGTTTTGCACCTTCACGCACCCACCAGATGGTGAAGGAAGTGGTTCCCAATGTGTGTTCCGGGGAGCAGTCCCATGAACTATAACCAGCTACTGCTCACTGTGAGGGTTCCACAGAAAAATTAGTTTGGGAAAGTCTGCGTGAACAAGGTAGAATCATTTCTTTGGTACAGGAATTGTCAGAACCTTCGATAGGCTCTGGTTGTCCTCAAAAGCAAATAATAATTTAAAAAACTGAACATGTACTGAGTGCGCAGACATCACACACCGTTCTAAGCCCTATGCCTAATTCCCTATCTCACCCTCAAGACAACTGGGTGAGGCAGGAGGGCCCTTTACCCCCATTTTATTGATGAAGAAACTGAGGTCCTGAGAAGTCAGGAAATGGCCAAGAGTAAATGGCTGAGATAGGAGCTGGGTTTGAGTCTGTCCTCTTTATCTCCAGGAGAGCAGGCAACACTTTCCTCAACTTACTTGACCAGGGAACTATTTTTTTCGTGGAGCATCACATAGGCCGAGGGCTCTTTGAAACATCAAGGAACATGCTGCTCTCTGCAAAACTCCCAGCCACAGGTGTGAACTCATGGCTCCAGGTGTAAGACCTGAGGGTACGACTCTTGCCCTGCCACTTCCTGCAGTATGACCTTGAGCAGATCATTAACCTCTCCCGGCCTCAGTTTCCTTATGCATAAAGTGGAGAGAACAATATTATTTACCTTACAGGAATGTTGCAAGGAATACTGAAATGTGTAATGTATGACAAATGCTTAGCACTGTGCCAGCCCCGCAGTAAATGTTCAGCGTCAGCTGCTGGCATTAGTCCCAGGGTCTGTAAGGATTAATGTTAGTGACTTGTTAGTATCTGTACTAGTGTTAAAAGGTCAGGGCGAATGCTGCCCTACTGTGCTGTCACCTGGTGTCCCTGTGGATACCTTGCTCTATATACCATGGGCATACCCTGTCCCTGACAACACTGTCATAAAATGGATTAACCTTAAAGTTATGCTCCATTACAAAGCCACAAAATTATCTCTATTAAAATGACTTGCCGGGCCTCCCTGGTGGCGCAGTGGTTGAGAGTCCGCCTGCCGATGCAGGGGATACGGGTTCGTGCCCCGGTCTGGGAGGATCCCATATGCCGCGGAGCGGCTGGGCCCGTGGGCCATGGCCGCTGGGCCTGCGCGTCCGGAGCCTGTGCTCCGCAACGGGAGAGCCACAGCAGTGAGAGGCCCGCGTACGGAAAAAAAAAAAAAAAAAAATGACTTGCCATAAAATTCTCAAATAGGACCCCAAATTGCACATTTAATCCCCCTTCTCCTACCCCAATCTCTAGCACATTACTGGTTAATTGCATTTCTAAGACGGAGCTCAGGACTCTCACCCGGAACTTCTGATTGATGGGATAGACGACTTTTGCCTTCAGTGCAAACGCTGTGATATTGCTATTGAAAGATGGCTCACATTCCTGGGAAGGGAAAAAAAAAAACAAATGGCATGGGGGCTTTCAGTAAAATGAAGGACAAACCACCAAGAGTTTCCAAAATGCCACATCCCATCTGTAACAGTGGCCTCGGGAAGGGCCCGTAATAAGCACATTTAGTGCTCACTTGCTAGAAGGATGGATGGATGGATGGAAGGATGGATGGAAGGATGGATGGATGGATGGATGGATGGATGGATGGATGGATGGATGGATGGAAGGATGGATGGATGGATGGAAGGATGGATGGATGGATGGATGGATGGATGGATGGATGGATGGAAGGATGGATGGAAGGATGGATGGATGGATGGATGGATGGATGGAAGGATGGAAGGATGGATGGATGGATGGAAGGATGGATGGATGGATGGAAGGTTGGATGGATGGATGGAAGGATGGATGGATGGATGGAAGGATGGATGGATGGATGGAAGGATGGATGGATGGATGGATGGATGGATGGATGGATGGATGGATGGATAGATGGATAGATGGACATATGAATGGATGGACAGATGAATGGGCAGGTGGATGGATGGATAGATGAGTGTTGGGATGGGTGTGGGAGGGGTAGATGTACAGATGGGTGGGTGGGCGAACGGACCAATGTTAAATAGCACATTCTTCATTTAATTCCAAGCCTTCAGCTTCGGAAGAAGTAAGGATTTAAATAACGTGACAACACCAAAAGTTTTCCTAAAACTTGTGAACCACTTTTTGGTGGAATAAGGAACCAAATATTTTTAACACTGCCAGGTGTATAAGCACTTACATGTGGCAATATGCATGTAAGGCTTTTGATTAGACCCTTAAATGAAAACTAGTCGTTGGGGCTTCCCTGGCGGCGCAGTGGTTGAGAGTCCGCCTGCCGATGCAGGGGACACAGGTTTGTGCCCCGGTCCGGGAAGATCCCATGTGCCGCGGAGCGGCTGGGCCCGTGAGCCATGGCCACTGAGCCTGCGCGTCCGGAGCCTGTGCTCCGCAACGGGAGAGGCCACAGCAGCGAGAGGCCCGCGTACCGCCAAAAAAAAAAAAAAAAAAAAAAGTAGTGGTTGGACAGGTCTTTTCACTTTCCTGAGCCTCAGTCTTCCCAGACAGTAAGCAGGTAGCGCATCTGCCCCCAAGGACAGTGTGGATGAAGCTCCCAGCAGAGCTGCTGGAACAGAGCAGAAGTGAGGCGATGGACAGCTATAAGTCACGGTAGTAAAGAGCCACCATCAAACACTGCTCAGGGATCATCTCCCCAACCGCAGCTGGATGGACTGATTCGTGCCTGCTCCACACGATATAGAAAGGCCCCACATCCTTTCCATATCGCTCTCCTGTAAGGGTCGCCCCTGCACTTTGCATGGTCAGTGCTGAATAAATGCTTGGCCACAACCAGCGGGTGAATGAAGTTGAGCGGGCAGCAGTTCAGAAGCCCAGCACTCCAGGCCAGGAGGAATCTCTACTCAGCAATTCTGAACTGGC
Organism: Mesoplodon mirus; assembly: GCF_964341445.2. Lineage (NCBI taxonomy): Eukaryota > Metazoa > Chordata > Mammalia > Artiodactyla > Ziphiidae > Mesoplodon > Mesoplodon mirus. Next base: position 160,046,743 of record NC_138977.1, read on the forward strand.
TGGCAGGTGAAAACTGCATCCACATCGATTCCAATGCTTTGCAACTAAATCTTCAAAAAAAGAACTCCATAACAAATGACTGATTTCTGATTGCTGAGTTCTCCTTGGAATTACATATCCTATCACGAGGAAAGCAGAAGAATTTATCGCTTCCTCACGTCGTGTGACGTTGAAACAGCACCCGACAGAGCCCGTGACGTGGCCTGGATACATCTCCAGAGAGGGTGTCGCCGTGTGCCCTTCTGAGCAGGGCAGGGGGGAAGCTCTGGGGCAAGGGCCCCAGTTCTTGTCATGTCTATCTCTCTCTTCGGACTCGCAAAAACAGACTTAGATGACAAGAATGGGGAAAGACCACCAACATGTGGTCCTTAAACTTAAGGACCATTCATATGTCCATCTATCCATCCTTAAACTTCCAAGGACCCTGCCATTTCCCAGATGGGGAAGATGACACAGAGAGGTTGAGCTGTGCGCCCAAGGTGACACAGCTATTAAATGTCAGAATCAGGATTTGAATCAAATTCCCTGGCTCCAGAGTCCCTCCTCTTCAGCTGACACCATCCATCTCCTTCGACATGACACAAACGAGAACAAGAGGAAGAGCCACGCTTCACCACGCCCCAGGGACACAAGTTGGATCCTGAGATACTTGTCGCTCCCGTATCCGCCACATCCAATCGACCACAAATCCCACCAACTTAACCTCCTAAACATCTCTCAAATCCACAGCCCTGGCCCAAGCCACCATTATATTTACCCCAAGGGGCAGCAATAGCCTCTTACCTGGCTCCCCATCCATGTATTGAGGGCCTACTATGTGCTGGCACTTGATGCGTGTTCGCTCATTTCCTTATCACACAACAGTCAGCTTGGGGAGGTTGGTGCTCTCATAATTAGGCCCATTTTATGGAAAGGCAAAGGAAGGCTCAGAGGTGGACACTTTCCAATCCCCCTGTGGCCATCAAAAAACATACAATTCCCATCACTTCCTGGCTTAAAACCCTTCCTGGCTTTCCTTGGATCCAAGGGAGCAAAGCAAGGCCTGTCCCCAGCTCCCAGCATCCAGTCCCACTCTCTTAGCTGGGGGACTGGTACAACAGCAAAGCGTGGCAGTAAGACTAAAAAGGCTGACTTCAGAACGGGTGACATAATCTGTGGGGCCCCGTGCGCGGGTGGGTCTTAGTCAAAATGATTAAGAATTTCAAGACAGCAGAGTCCAGAAACTGGCAGGGGGCGGGGGGAGAAGGGGGCGTGGTGACTGGGCACAGGGTCTGTGTGACCATAGGGCATGTCCACCTATGAAGCCGGCCCTGGCTGATGGTCCAGTGGAAACACACTTTTTCAAGGAACGATGCAAAAGCAGAAAGAGCACTGTGCATTTTTAAACTTCTTCCAAACAGAGGTGAAAAGAAAGGACAATGAAAGGGGTAGAAAATGAGAGGAAGGCTTGGTCTCTGCCTTCCAGGAGTGCATCTTCTAAAGAGGAGACACCAAACAAACATTGCATTTCAGGGGAAAAACATAATACAGGAAGCAAAGAATATAGACGCAGGGGTCCACCTGAGATGGACCGAAGCAGAACCTGGGAACTGGGAGCCTGGGCTGTTTTTAGTTTTTCACAGCTCTTCTTATTAAGTTCAGAAGTCCTCTGAAGTCTGACCATCTCCCCAACCATAGCAACCCAATTATTCAGAAAATTGGCTGTAGTGCAAATTTACAATGTAAAACTTGTTCAGCTGAAGCAGTGCGATTATTCAGAAAATTAGCTAAAACATAATTGTAGGAAAAGAAAAGCCATTTCACTCTCTGACAAAAGGTGCTCTTTTCGGCAAATGCACAAATATCTCCAGAGGGGAGGTATGCACCCTCCCTCCTCCACAGCCAAAGGACAGGAGGAGGCTGGGGAGTAGCATGCCTCAGAGCTTTCTGGAATTTTGTTCGTTTGTGGCTAACATGAGCTATTTATCAAAACAGAGTTCATGCAAGGAGTGTCATGGACCCCAAATGCCTTGGTTTTCTGGGCATTGGAGGATGTCAGTTACAGCTCAACTTGCCCTGTCAAAATCAGCCCTGCCCTCATTCCTTGACAAGCTCAGCCTGCAGAAGGCAGGGGCATTTTGGCAAGCTGGTCACTGGAACGGGCAGTTCTTTAACTTAACTCTTGGCAATTATTAGCTTGATAATGGGCATCGGCAAGGCACAGCTAATGGTTAACAGGTAAAACATTACTAGGTAGAAGAAATGGGTTAGACTTCTGGGGAGGTGGAGAGACTTGGCTCCCCGGCAAAGACTGACTCACTCTGTGGTAGGAGTGTTCACAGAGTTGATTCATGGGTGACCCTGTGGGGCCACCACCACTACTGTCAACACAAAGCTGAGAACCCTCAGGCTCAGAGAGGTTGTTTCTCTTGCCCAACATCACACAGCACACAGGTGGCAGAGCTGGGCCTGGGTTCCAGGATTCCGGATCCCAAAGCCAACATTGTTTGTATCATAGCTGAGGCTGCCCTTTCTGGGAGAAGGGTTTTTTTTTTCAGATAGGTTTATTGAGATATAATTCATGCAACTGAACCATGTAAATTGAATACTTTTCGGTATATTCACAGATATGGGCAACCATTACCACTGTCAGTTTTAGAACATTTTTATCATCTCAACAGGAAACCTGTACCCTTTAGCTATTACCCCTACCCCTCCATTCCCCACCCCACCCTAAGTGACCACCAATCTACTTTTGGTGTCTGTAAGTTTACCTGTTCTGGACATTTCAGATGAATGGAATCCTATAACATGTGGTCTTTTGTGACTCGCTTCTTTCAGTTAGCATACTATTTTCAAGTTTCACTCATGTTGTTTTTGTGGCTGAACAGTATTCCATTGTATGAAAGGACCACATTCTGTTCATTCATTCGTCAGCTGATGGACATTTGGGTTTCCACGTTTTGGCTATTGTGATTAGGGCTGCCAGGAACACTTGTGCATGTTTTTGCGTGGACATATGTTTTCATTGCTGTGAGCAGGGTTTTAATCCTATGGGGTGAGGGGAACAGAGGCATAGGGATAGATGAGGGAGAGAGAGAAACTAAGACAGGGAGACATCACAAAGCCACACTGTCACACTCTCACACATAGGCCCACAGAGATGCACATGGAGAGAGACACACAAAAAGAGAGATGGTCACACAGCGAGATGCACTGATACACACATAGACAGACACACATGGAAAGACAAGCACCTGGAAACAGGGAGGCTGGGAATGTGAGCTTGAGACACACAGCACAGACAAGGAAGGGAGGACTCATTTCCGGGAACAGCCAGGCGCTCTCTCTTCCTCTCCAGCTCCCCATGTCTCAGCCCTGGGAGGGCAGCTGATTGCTCCATGGGGTCTGGCCCAGGGTGGGGAAGGGAAGCCCTGTCTCCAGAACCCTTGGGAAGTACAGACAGGGGGGTGACTCGAACACTGAATTTTCAGCTTAACTAGAAGCTTTTTCTATTCATTTCCAACTTTTTGGTGAAATTTGTTTTAGAATACCCAACGCACTTTCCTTACTTGGTAAGCAGAAGCTGCAGAACATGACTGAGTGTCAGAGGCTGCGGGGTGTGGGGAAGCAGCCCTCCCAGGCAGGAGCTGAACACCCCCAGGCCCAAATCTCAGCTACGTGACTGACAACAGTGACCTGGCTCCACGAGCCTCAGTTTTCCCATCTGGAAAATGGGCAAATAAACAAGGTCTACATCATGGGGTGCTGAGAGGACTGCATGAGAGAATTCACACGAGTGTTTACATGACTCAAAAATGACACGTGAAAATGCCTGGAATTCAGTAGATGCTAAATAAGAAACTTGGTTCCAACCTTTCCCCTTTTCCCAGCACCTCTCTCTCTCTCCCTCTCTCTCTCTCTCTCTCCCCCCACCACCCCGCACCTACCTACCTACCTAGATGTCTATATTCACCTTTGGGCAATTGAGGCTGGAGTCAAATGGGCAAATGACTGGAGTCTGGTCCTTTCTAGGGACCAGGAAGTGACTAGAAAGAACACATCTTTGGAAGAAACACCCTCTCCATCCATGGACCTTATGCAGGAAGTGATGCCCTATGGGCTGCTTCAGGCTGGATGGAGTGGAGAGAGGAGCAACAAGGAAGGTACAGGGAGCACCCATCTTTGAACATCTCCATCAGAGGCCCAGAACTCCCACTCCTAGATATTTACTTAAAAGAAATAAAACAAAATGAAAACAAACCAACTTACACACAAACATTCACAGAAGTCTTGTTCAGAACAGCCTAGCACTGGAAACAACCCACACTGTGACACATCCCCACAGCGGGCTGAGCAATTAAAAGGGACAAATGACAAGTGCAATGACGACCTGGATCAGCAGGCACAGGAAAGCATGTGATTGCATTCATGTAAAATTCTAGAACAGCAAAACCAATCATGGCGATGGAACTCACAGCAGTGGCTGCCTATGAAAGGGGCACTAGAGAACTTCCCAGAGTAAAGGAATGTTCCTGACTGGGGTCTTGGTTACAGGGGTGTATACACTTGTCACTCATTAAACTGTAAGCTTAAAATCTGTGCATTTTTTCTATGTAAATTATACCTCAAAAAGAAGCCTATTGGGACATGAGATCTGTTGGGGCTCCTCTGGATAAAATCCAGGTAGGGCACGGGACACCCAGCGTGAGTCTCTTCCAATGCACCCCACACATCCAGCTTACGTTCAGAGCCTCCTCATCCTTTAAAGTCGGTGCTTCTCTCTTCCTCCTCCTGGATGGGGAGCCGGTTTCCGATGGGGTCTGAACGTTAGGCTCCAAATTCTTGAGCAGACTCTGAGAGTCATCTTTCTAAAATCCAAAGGTGGGGTGGGGGGAACACATTGAAATTGGTCAGCCTAGTGCCCCTGTGACATTAGCCATCAACTCCCCACCCCCAGCCATCACGGCTGCCATTATCTCTGTTCCGGGCCTGGCCCTCTGTGTGCAGTGCTTCCCTCCACCTGGAGTCAGGTCCACATCCTTCAAGACTGTCCAGGTGTCACCCTCCTGACAAGCCCCAAAGCCCCATCTCAGCGTGTCCTCAGGACCTGGAGGCAATACTTGGATCAAAGCTCATTCCAGGGCTTCCCTGGTGGCACAGTGTTTGAGAATCCGCCTGCCAATGCAGGGGACATGGGTTCGAGCCCTAGGCCAGGAAGATCCCACATGCCACAGAGCAACTAAGCCCGTGGCCCACAACTACTATAGCCTGCACTCTAGAGCCCGTGAGCCACAACTACTGAGCCTGCATGCCACAACTACTGAAGCCCGTGCACTGCAACGAAGAGTAGTCCCTGCTTGCTGCAACTAGAGAAAGCCTGCATGCAGCAACGAAGACCCAACACAGTCAAAAATAAATCAGTTAATTAATTACTTAATTAATTTTTAAAAAGCTCATTCCATTGTTTTTCTGAGTTGGTCCCCACTTCCCCAGCTCCTGTAGCCTATGAGCTCCTTGGGGTGGGGTAACAGCTTAACATGGAGAATGACACATAAATATTAACATTCCTGTTACTTCCTATGATATGATTGGATAATTTTTAAGAAAATATCTTAGGTAACCTTAAACTATAGAATGGTTTCTGTTGTGAGCTACAGTTGATGCTCATTATTTGTGGATTCTGTATTTGCAAATTTGCCTACTTGGTAAATTTATTTGTAATCCCCCAAACCGACACTTGGGGTGCTTTTGCGGTCCTTCCTGGACACGAGCAGAAATGTGAAAAATGTGAATTGCCCGATGTGCAGTTTCCAAATGAGATTGAACAAGGCCACACTCTATTTTCTTGTCTCAGCTCATACTGCAAACAAGTGTCCTTTCCATGTTCTATTTAGTACCATTCTTTTTTAGCATTTTTGTTGGTGATTTTGTTGAAAATGACCCCTAAGTGCTGTCTAGTGTTTCTAAGGACAAGAAGACTGTGATGTGCCTTATGGAGAAAACGTATGTATTAGATTACCTTTGTTCAGGTATGAGTTATAGTGCTGTGAGTTCAAGGTTAATGAATCAACCATGTTAAATGAGGCATCTTTAAACAGAAACACACATAAACACACGTACTGATTGGTTAATGAAAACATTGTGACCAGGATCTTGTAGAAACAAAACCCTGCATCTCCCCTGGGAGCAATGCTTCAGTATTTGCTAATCCTACGTTTGCACTGATTTTATAGAACATAATTATCTACTGTATTAAAAATCCTATTATGCCAGAGACACTTACCAAGCCTCTCTTTGACCACTGGCTGCTGATGGATATAATCTTGAACAAAGGATATATCACCAGTTTGTCATTGAGTTAGTAACCAACTATTATAGAGCATCTACTCAGTGTCAAGCCTTAATCTAGTCACTGGGAATAGAGTAATGAACAAAACAAACAAAGCCACTGCCTTCATGGAGTTTACGTTCTAGTGACAGAAGAGAGACATAAGCAAACAAAGAAATAAATATATAGTGTGTCGGAGGTGTAAGTGCTATAGGGAAAATCAATGGAGGATGGGGGAATGGAGAGTGATGGGAGGGGATGGCCTCTTGGACAAGGTGGCATTTGAAAAGAAACTTGATGGAAGTGAGAGAGCAAGCCATTCAGATATCACAGGGACAAGCATTTCAGGGTGAGGGCACAGCAAGTGCAAAGGCCCTGAGGCACAAGCATGCTCAGCATGTCCAGGGAAGCCCATGTGTCTGGAGCAGTTGGGGGTGGGGTAGGCAAGATTAGATGAAGCCAGAGATTTGGGGGTTGTTTGTTTAGCAGCCATAGCTGACCAGCACAAGGCTTCTGCAGGGAAGGACCTGGTCCAATCACTGTACAGTAAAGACTCCAGGAGAAAAACCTCAGTCACCCAAGGAGGAGTATCAGATTTTTTTGCTCCCCAATTAAAAATGGCCAGGAGATCAAGGGTCACCAGCCATTTCAGGACAGATTCTAACATGAAAGACAAAGCCCAAAACAAACAAAAGGAAAAAGCAGGCAGGAAACAGACACTGCATGGGGAAAAGAGAACTAAAAACAAACAATTACAATATCCTCAGAGAGATAAGAGAAGATTTTACAGTCACAAAATAAGAACAGGCTAGTAAAAACATAGAATATTCTGAGGACAAAAAGAACTCTTGAAAATTAAGAATATGAAAAACTCAGTACAAGTATAAAGTTGAGAAAAGTCTCCCAAAAAGCAGCATAAAAAGACAAAGAGATCAAAAATAGGAGAGAAAGAAGATAATTAGAGGCCCAATTTAACCAAAAACTGATAGGAGTTCCTGAAAGAAGCAACAGAACATATAGAAAGAAAAGAGTCATTAAAGAAGTCAAGAAAATGAATTTCTAGATTGAAAGGGCCTTCTGAATGCACAGCACAATAAGTAGCATTTGATTTTCACCAAGACCCATCCTGGTGCATTTCACATACTGGGAGTAAAGAAAAGATCCTTTAAGATTCTATTGAGGAACAGAAGAAAAAAAAGAGATACCATGCAAAATATCAAGGATCAGAATACAAACTGATTTCTCAACATCAACAATGGAAATTGAAAGACAAATGGAGAAAATGCCCTCAAAATTCTGGGGGAAAATTATTTCCAACCTGGAATTCTATAACTTAACTACTCTAACCAAATTAAGTACAAAAATAGAAAAAAGATATTTTCAGACATGGAAATTCTCAAAAGAACTTCCACCTATCCTTTTCTTAGAAAGCTACTGGAGGATGTGCTCCACCCAAATGAGGAAATTAGCCAATAAAGACAGTGTAGGAGATCCTGAAAGAGGGTTCAACCCAGGAGAGAGGTGAAGAAGTTCCAGCATGATGGCCCCAAGAGGTCCCAACGGTGACAGCAAAAGCCTACAGCAGCTGTTTCTTGAACTTTAAGAACAAAGAGACCATGGGTGGGCTTGTTAAACACAGCTTGCTGGACCCACCTCCAGAGATTCTCATCGGTGAGTCTGGGGTGGGGCCCAAGAACTGTCATTTCTAACAAGCTCCTAGGTGACGCAGATGAGATTGCTCTGGTTCACTATGAGAATAGCAACGGTCTAGAGGCAACCGGCTCATATTGGAGAGTTCAGAAGCTTTCTGGGAGAGAAGTTTTCCTAGAAGATAAAACTGATCAAATACCTAATGTATTCAAATGTCTTGAAAGAAAATGTAGACAAATGGGGGAAAGTTTACTGTTAAACAGATGATAAGTACACAGAATCTAAGCAAATGAAAAAAATGGGTAATTATTAATTTCAGGGAAAACAAGTATTGTGCAAAAAAGGAAAGTAATCATAAGTACAGCGGATCCTTGGCTGACAGTGAATTATGTTTACAGAATTGTAATAGCGAAAACACCAAATACTGATTTCACCAAAATTACCCCATAACCACACAGGGAGGTGGTGATGGTGGATGGGGAGGGTGTAAATATGAAGGAGGGGAGAAAAGAGAGCTAAATCACTCCACACTTCCGCAGTGGGAAGTCAAGCAGCCATGTCAGCAGGTTATTTAGAAGTAAATGACCAAACTAGCCAGCTGAACAAGAGTCGAACAAGATGGCTTCTGAAAAGTGGGAAATGGTTGCAAATGAACATTTTAAATTATGTGAATGTGTAACTTTGATGCAAAAAAAAAAAGTTTTAATGATGAAATAAATAAAACTAATAAACAAAATAAAACAGAAACCACAAAGGGAAAGTGGTGCAAGACAGAATTATGAGCTGGGTGACCTGGACCACAGGAGGAGAACAGAGTGCCCGGGACCCAAGAGGGAGGAAGTGTCTGATCCAGCCTGAGGTTGGGAACACTTTCCTACATGGTTTTCTTTCTGGGTCCTGAAGGATGGGTGGGACAAGAGGCAAAGAACAGATGTGCAGAAGTGCAGCGACATCTGGGGATCAAGGGGATTCTGTGTGGCTGGATGCATGGGCGCCCATGTCCCAGGGAAGGTCAGTCGCCTTATATACCATGCGAGGAAACTGGACGTGATCTTGTGTAGGTAACCAGGAGCCACTGGAGGTTTTTAACCAGGACAGTCATATTGCTTCTATTTTAGAAATAGAAACTAGAGGCGGGAGACGGAGGAAAGGAGGACACTTAGAAAGGAGTGCTACAAAGGTCACATCCAAACCATCAGAAAATCCAATCAGCCCTACCCTTGAGCCAGAGCCCCCTCCATAGCTACAAACCTGGTCTGAGCCACCACCACCCTCAACTGGACTAGTGCAGCTGTGACCGACCAGCTGTGCAAACCCGGACAGCTTGGTGAGTCTCTGTCAGCCTCAGCTTACTCAGCTGCGAAATGGGCTACTCTATGGTCTGAATGTTTGTGTCCCTTTCCCTCTCAGTTAATGTGTTGAAATTCTAACCCTCAAGGTGATGGTATTTGGAGGTGGGGCCTTTGGAAGGTGATTAGGTCATGAGGGTGGAGCCCCCCATGAATGGGATTAGTGCCCTGATAAAAGAGGCCCCAGCAGCTCCCCTGTCCCTTCTGCCATATGAGGACACAGCAAGAACTCAGTCATCTGCAACCTGGAAGAGGACCTTAGCCAGAACCCAACCATGCTGGCACCCTGATCTTGGACTCTCGGCCTCCAGAACTGTGAGAAATAAGTTTGTGTTGTTTATCAGCTACCCAGGTGATGGTATTTTTGTTATAGCAGCCCAGACTAAGACAGATACTAACTGCCACCTTACCAGGTAGCAGATGACTAAACACTCTGACTTGGGGGTTCAGACAGACTGCAGTTGAAATCCAGCCACTGTTCATTCATCATGTGACCCTGGACAGAGAACAACCTTGCAGAGCCTAGATGTCCTCACCTGGAAAGTGAGGCTGACAGTCCCCCCACTCAAAGGCTTGGAGTGAGAATATAGAAACAAATGCCCGCAAACTCCTGGCAAGGGGCCTGGCACCCAGGAAAGGCTCTGACGTGTTATTTCCCTCTTCACACAAGGAGCCAGTGTCTCTTAATCACCAGCGGGATGTGACAACCTCAAACTTACCTACAAGCATCTTGCACTATGTTAATTTCAACTTTTATCACCCCTTTGCAGCACGACACGCCCCTGAATTCACCTGCCATGTGAGATGCTTACATCTGCTGGATGCATCCCCTTCTCATGTGGGCCAGGAATGGGGGAACAAAACCACACCACCTTATCTCAGATCCCATCAGATTTCATCCCTCAAAGAGGTCAAAGCTGCAGGAACCTAAGACAGTGATCATACCACCACTGATGGAATGCCTGCTGTATGCCCGATACCTCCACACAACATCCGATTCCGTAACAACAACTGCCATATGAAGCATCCATTAATCCCCTTCAGGCAGCCACCTGTGACCAATCCCATCCATCTCCTATACAGTGGCTTTGGGGTTAGACACACACGCCTGTCATTTGGCAAGTTATTTTAACCTCTCTGTGCCTCAGTTTCCTCATCTGCAAAATGGAGACATTAATGGAACAAGCTCACAAGCTGTTTCGCAGAGTCAATGAGATCATTTTCAGGTAGAAAGTGTAGCTCAGCACCTAGCATACAGCCAGAATTCAATAAATGCTAGCATTTTCATTTCCCCATCACAGAACTCATGATGGGGCTGTGTTATAATCAAGTGTTTACTTGCAATCTGTCCATCCAGAGGCTGTGAACCTCCAGGGGCAGGAGCAGGGTTTATCCTGTACATTGATGTGGTGTCTAAGTCCCTGGGCCATTCCTGGCAGTAGAAGGTGCTCAGCAAATTTTTGCTGTGTGGTCAAATGTTGAATGCATGCTGATGTAGCAGCTGGGACTCAAGAGGAGCTAACTGGGTAATGCACACAGCAAGGAAGCAGAATGGACATCCAGGGGTGGGGAAATCCCCTGCCCTCCTGTCCACCACGCTGAGCTCCGCCCATAAGTCCAAACGCTTAGTGCTACAGATGAGGAGACTGAGGCCTGGAGGCCTTCATCGGCTAAGGTCACACAGCGTTGTCAGATGGAGTAGACACTTCGGGGCAACTCCAAGCCAGAGCCCTTCTGTCACTTGGCCGGCTCCCCCTGAAATCACTGTCTCCAGCCGCCTCCCGGAGCAGAAGGGGAATCCCCCAGGGCAAGACCTTTTGCGAGCGATGCCCAAGATCACGCTCAAATAGACTCAGAGAAGGGGGCTGGAAACCCGGACCACAGGGCCGAGGAAGACCGCGCCCCCGCGCCCCACACCCCGGTTGCCCGCTCGGCCGACCCACCTGGTGCGGCGGACGCGGGCGGGCGGCGCGGCAGCCGAGCCAGAGGCCGAGGCCGAGGCCGAGGCCGAGTGCGGTGCCCAGCAGCACGGCGGGGACCAGCAGCGCGGGCGCCGGCCGCACCGCGTCCCGGCCCAGCTGCAGCCGCGCGTCGCTCCCGCAGGTCGCCGCGCCACGGGCCATCGGGAGTGCTCAGGCGGCCGGCCCGCCGCATCCCACCCGCCGCCGCGCGCTGCCCCCGCCCGCCGCTCGGAGCTCCATCCCCGCCAGGTCCTCAGTGGACCTGGTCCCCGGCGGGCCAGGGCCGCGGCGCGCTCAGCCGACTCCTCCGGCCTGTGCAGCCTCCTTCCTCCAGCTCCCCTCCAGCTTCCCGGCGCTGCCCAGACGGAGGGAGGAGCCTGGACCCTCCGCCCAAAACTTTGAACCACCCCCGCCTCCAGCCCTGCCTTTGCACTGAGCATGCCCGGCCAGAGGCGTGCTTCTCAGCCAGGAGGACCTTTTGGGAGGAGTCTTGTTTTGCAGGGGCCTCTTGACTTCCAGAGGGGGAGGGGACCACAGCCAAGGAGGAGGGTGTTGCTCGGTTGTTTAGAGTGCTTAGGATTTGTTAAGCATTTAGCCTGATGATCCGAGTAACTTTCTTAACAACCTTCGGAGATGGGTACTATTAACGCGCCCTTCCTCCTGATGAGGATCAGGGTCAGCACTAAGTGATACATTGCGAGTCTGACTCAGCTTTGCTCCTGACCTCTACCAATTGGCCCCCTTTGGACCGCACAGTCCGGCCTTGCCTCTGAACTTGTTTGCCTGCAGACTCCTGTTTTAATACTATTTTCTTCCAGGATGGTCAATGCTTTCCTCTAAGACTACGTGTACGGAGATTGTTACACTCAGCCCCTGCTAGCCAGGAGATGCTGCGTGGTCATTCATTCACTCAGCATTTCCAGAGACCCTGCTGTTTGAACCAGCACCAGGGCAGCCACCAACCAGACAAGGTCCACCAGTGAGGATTTCACGGCTGTGTGGGGAGATAGGCAGAAGAATTCAGCAACTGTTCTTTCTTTAAGCAACATTTACTGATGCTAGCTCTCTTTCTGGGTGCTGGGGTACACACACACACACACACACACACACACACACACGTGCATGCACACATGAATGCACTCACACCCCTACCCTTTGGAGCTTAATTCCCTGTGAGGGCCAGAGCAGGGGTACCATGGGGATCTCTGGGGATCCAGAGAGGGGTTTTGTGTCCTTGACCTGGATGTCCAGCTCAGGTTTCCAGCTTTTTCCATTATTTCCTCTTCACTCCTTCCAAGTTGGCAAGATGGGAACTATTATCTAGATTTACTTTTTATAGATGAAGAAACTGACAGCCAGGCAGGAGAAGTGGCTCATTCAAGGTCTTGCAATAGGAAACTGGGCACATATATTCACACCCGTGTCTGTCTGGTTTCAGGACTCACACTCTCTGCCATGTGGTGCTTCTTAAATGTTTCCTTAGGAGCATCTCCAAGGCTCCTGGGAACATGTATGAGGGCAATAAACAGAAGTTCTTGCTTTATGCTGGCTATTTCTTTGGATACTCAGGCTTTTATTTCTTAAGATGTAGTGTTCTTTGCATCTTACTTTATTATAAAATTGGTTGCATATCGAAATCACCCTTTACATTTCTCACTAATAGAATTAATGCTCAAGCAATATGCTAGCATTTAGTCTTCGGCCTTGTCTCACTCCTGGCACACGCTGCGTACCCCCAAGGACAGTGTACCCTGTGCGGAAAGCTTGGCTAATAAACTCTCAGATTCCCAAACCCCACTGTCTTGTCCCTGTCAAGTCAGGAAAGGACGGTGCTCGGAGGGGCAGGGTAAGAAGGAGCACAGGTGCCAGGCTCCCTGGCCTGAGGCTGCAGACAGCATGACAGGCTGCCCTGCAGGAAGGCTGCAGGAGGGTGAAGAGGTGTAAGCTGTCGCTGCGGGCCCAGGGTAGTAACAGCCCTGCTTCCGTGGAGAGTTCTGGGAGTTTGCTCAGCTGCTGCCTCCTGGCTCCAGACACCAACTCCCCTATTTTTGGTTCCCCAGAGAGGTCCCCCAGTGGCTGTCCTGACGACCTGCCCACCCCTCCCTCCTGGGGGAATGTGAGGGTGGCTTCTTGGACATGTCCGCGGGCTCATCCACAGCAAGGGTTCACACAGTGGGAACCTCACTGGGTTGAACAGAACCCAACAGGACATGAACAGCGGCCTTCCTCTCTAGCCTCTGAGCTGCCTTTTCCCTCCTAGCCCCTCTCCTTGCTGTCCTGTGTCCCCATGACCCTGCCTCTACAAAAGTTTCACAGTTGTCTAATAGGGGGCTAGTGGACCGGGGCAGATTCCGGATTCAGCGCGGTGTGTGTGTGTGTCAGGGAAGCCTTGCTGGAGCAGGTGAGTCTGAGCTGAGACTTCGAGAACGGAGGAGGCATTAATGGAGGGGCACTTGGAGCCCCTGAAATCTTTGGAAGCAGGGGTCACCCAATCTGATTTTGGTAGAGCCCCCGGCTGGGGCGCGACCAAACTCACGTGTGGCCGCCCAGCGCCCGCCGCGCCAGCCTGGCTCCCTCCCTCCCACGCCGGTCTTGGTCCTCAGCCTCCTCCGGTCCCGCCAAGCCCCAGATGCCTGAGTCTGCTCCAGAAAACTTTCCGCGGAGGCTCTCACTGAGCATGCTCGGCGGCGGGGCGGGCCTGGGGTCCGGAAGCTGCTCCAACTCGGCCTTCCCCCGTCACGTCTGGGGTCTCCCGTCCCTGGCTGGCGATGGGCTTGGCGTGCGCCCGGGGGCGCGCCACGTGGGTGCTGGCCGGGGGCCTCCTGGCTGCCGCCCTGGCGCTGCCCGCGGGGTCCGGGCACCGAGGCCGGCTCCCCGCGGACCCGGGTCCCCTCCGGCGCCCCCTCGGCGCCCAGCCTCCCCCGGATCCCCGCTCGGCTCGCGGGGTGGGGCCTGAGCAGACCGCGGAGGTAAGGAGGGCCCGCCCCCAGTCTCGGGACTGAGTTGGGAAGTTTGGCTTCACCCTATACCCGCGGCGGGGAGGCCCCTTCGGGTTAGGGAAATTACCCTAAAGGGCGGGCGGGATCTGAGTAGGATGCAACCCGTGTTCCTTTCCGCTTGTGGCCAGCAAACTCCCTGGAAAGGTGGAGATAGCGGTGTGGCTGGTGGCTGTGGGTTTGCACCTTGCCAGAGGCCGGGTCGATCCCCCTAAGTAGCCTAAGAGCTCTGTGACCTAGGGCGGGTAGCTTCACTTCTCGTGCCTCAGTCTCCTGATCTGTAACTATTGCAGGGTCCACCCAAGAGGGTCGATGTGAGAGTTTAGATGAGCTCGGGAATGTAGGTAGAGCATCTTACACAGGTGAGTGCTTCGGGACACTGTAGCAGCTGATAAAAGGCACTATTGCTGGGGTTTTCTGTGACTGCAAATTTAGCCACTTTCTACTTCACCCTGCCCCTTCCTGTGTGGTCCCTAACTTGGGAGGCCACAGAGCTCTGGCTGTCACCCTAGATTTCCCCTCTCCCTCCGCCAGATCTGGTCACCAGTCCCCCTGCCTTTTCCTCCTCATCAGTTCTGATGTCTGCTCCGCACTCCCTCGCCCACACGGCTGCACCCACTAGGTTCAGTCCCCACCCCTCAGCCTCTGGCCTTTGATGGTTGTTTCCTCTGGGTCACCCTCACACCCTAATTTCCCGTCCATTCCTCCCCCCACCTCTAGGTGACCTGTCCATGGTATACACCTGACCACTCTGCCCCGCCCCCCGCTCGCCACTTATATCCCCTTTCCACCCTGACCCCTGTTGCAAATCCAGGCTTCTGTTCCCAGGAATGTCTGTCCAGTGGTCTGGCCCATCGCTGCCCTGTGGTCCTCCCAGCCCTCCCCCAGGGCCCGGTTCCTCTTGCCCTGTTGAGTTTTCTACCTGTAGACTCCAGGGTGCCTGCTACACTTGCTACAGATTTTTAGGTCTCTTAAATGAGATTCCCTTCACTGTCTATGATTAGTTCTTAGGTTTTCACTAGAGAAGACAAAGTAATAATGCTGTGTCCATTTACTGAGCTTTTATAAAGTTCATGATGAACATCTTCACAAGGTCCTTTCACTTGCTCCTGTCTGGTGTGGTGGGAAGTATCTGGCCCATTTTGCTGATGAGAAAACCAAGGCCCAGGGAGCCAAGCGCCCAGGCCTGTCCTGTGCTCTCACAATGGCCCCCACGTTCAGAGCTCACTCACCTGTCCTCACCTGATCTTTCCTTTGGGAAGCCAATGCCAGAACATTTACATGGATGCTAGGCTCTACAAAAGAGTGCTTTGAAAACTGGAACCCAAATGCTCACATGAACTTATTATCTCTCCCCTCCTGCAAAGGGCAAGCTAGCAGCCAGTTTACAACTGTTTTGCAGTTGTTCTAAAACTGCTGTGTCTAGTACATTGGCTCCGGCCACGCTGTGGCTGTTTGAATTTGAACGTTTCAGGTGCTCGATGGCCCCATGTACTGGTACCTCCCATATTGGACAGCCCAGACCATAGAGCATCTCCATCGTCCCAGAAAGTGCTATTGGAAGTTTGTCAGAAGGAGAGAGACAGTGAAGGCTTGAGTGGACAAGAGGCTTCTGAGTGTTTATGGAAGGCCCTTTAGGTGCCAGACTGTTCTGGGTGCTTGAGATATAAGGGAACAAGACAGTCTCTGCTCTTAGACCTGCATTCTTGGGGCAGGAGAAAGACACTAAATGGTGTTAACCTATAGTGTGGCAGTTGGTGGTCAGGCTGTAGAGAGAAATACAGTGGGCAAAGTGGACTGGCAGAGATGACCTTGAGCACCATGGTCAGGGTGGTCAGGGAAGGGGCTTTTAGGAGATGACAGTTGAGCAGAGCCTTGGATGGAATGAGGGAGGGGCATGGGTGCTTCTGGAGAAAAACTTTCCAGAGTGAGATCATAGTGAGGACAAAGGCCAGAGGTGGGAAGTGCTCAGTGTGGCCCAGGACCAGTAAGGAGGCTGGTGTGGCCTGAGTAGGGGTGGGGGGAGAAGGGAGGAGTGGGATGAGGTGAAGCTAGAGGATGAGGAGGGGCCAGATCAGGAAAGGCCCTGTGGCCCATGGTTAAGACTGGCTGTTATTTTGAGTTAGATGGAAGCCATGGGTGAGTTTTGAGCAGAAAAGTGGCTTGCTCTGACTCGTCTTTTTTTTTTTTTTTTTTTTTTTATGAGGTACACGGGCCTCTCGCTGTTGTGGCCTCTCCCGTTGTGGAGCACAGGCTCCAGACGCGCAGGCCCAGCGGCCATGGCTCACGGGCTCAGCCGCTCTGCGGCATGTGGGATCTTCCCGGAAGGGGGCACAAACCTGTGTCCCCTGCATCAGCAGGCGGACTCTCAACCACTGCGCCACCAGGGAAGCCCCCAGGATTTCCTTAGCTTTTGTACCCAATGTCCTTTTCTGTCCCAGGACCCCATCAAGGACACCACTTTACATGTAGCTGTCACTTTCCTTGTCTTGAGGACCTCAGCAGTTTAGAGGAGTACTGGGCAGCTATTTTGCAGGGTGCCCTCTGTTGGGATTCATCTTGGTGCATCTAGTAACGTGATTTATCGCTATTGGCATTTTTTTTTCATTTGTTTGTTTTCAGATTTCACTATAGTTTATAACAGTGAAAAAACACCCACATGGTCCTGAGGGCATATTCAATTTATGAGCATCAAAGGAAGACAGATTTAGATACAGTAAACTGTTGTTTCTATGTTTATAATGATATGCAGCCACATAAAAAATAATGTACAGAACACCTTGTCCTACAAAACAGCTTTGGGGTATTTTCTCTGACTAGAAATTATCCCAGTTTGGGAACATTAGATTAGACATGAACATAAATTCAAGATACTATTAATTTATTTGAAAGAGTTGAACATTTAAGAAGGCTGTTTCTACCAGTGGAAACAAAGATGGAAAACTGTCAAATAATTGTGAGTTGCTTGGAATTCTTCCTGGCTTCCAGGAATTAAATTGGGAAAAGACATCTACTCACACAGTAAAAATGATCATATTAGTAAATGTTTCTTTAAATGAAACACACAATGACAAAAATGATTCTTTAGTGGATTCCCAGTCAAAGGGAAAGAAATATTAAATAAGTTGGAAACTATGGCATGGTCTTCAATTTCAGAAGTAGAGACTAGCAATTAAGAGGAAGTTTTCTGGGATGTTTTGCTGTCGGTGTTGACCTTGAACTCCCGGCTGGACCAGCGCTGGCCAGGTTGCTCCACTGTGAAATTAACCCCTCCCCCTGCACTGTACTTGTTAGAAGGAGGTCACTATGCGCAGGCTGGATGTATGCTCTTAGGAGATTTTTTTTCCTGCCAGATGGCAGCAAAGACTTATTCCATCCACATCAGTGTCTGGCACACGGCATTCTTCTTCTGAGGAAGTGGCATCTCTTTCCACCTTGTGGAAGGCACGTTATGCATTAGTGGTTGTCCTGGCCACACACACCTGTCTGAGGGGGTCTCGGGGACAACGTTCACATTGGGGGTGGGGGGTCTGGAAGACCCTGAAGGAACAGGTGTAGTTTCCATCACTCAGTCTATGTTCTCCTTCTTGCTGTTGTTGCAATGACACATGGGCACACGCTCCTCTTACAAGAAATGAAACAATATAGGTGGCGTGGAAACAAGGGATTCTCCCCTCTACTGTGCACAGACTTGGTCCCCAAGACCCAGAGTCTAAGATTTCAGCATACTCTTTTCTAGGCTTTTAAAAATAATGTGTGGTTATGATATTATATATTGTTAAACGTGTAATTATATTAAATGTATAAATAATTAGTATTAAGTATATTGTTAAATATTTACATATATATAGATATACTTTCAAGTTATTAAATACATAAGTAAATATGTAAATATATACTAGTAAACTAACTAATTTATATAAAAATAAAGATAATATAAATACATAAATATAATTATTAAATATATAATAATGTCTTAAGCATATAAAAATGCCATTTTTATTTTTATTTATTTGTTTTTTTGCGGTACGCGGGCCTCTCACTGTTGTGGCCTCTCCCGTTGTGGAGCACAGGCTCCAGACGCGCAGGCTCAGCGGCCATGGCTCATGGGCCCAGCCGCTCCGCGGCATGTGGGATCTTTCCAGACCAGGGCACGAACCCCTGTCCCCTGCATCGGCAGGTGGACTCTCAACCACTGCGCCACCAGGGAAGCCCACCATTTTTATTAAATGAAACCATATTATTCATAATTTTATGACCTAGGGATCTTACTTGATATATATTAGAGTTCTTTCTAGGTAATCACAGATCTGCTTTATTTATTTCTTTGTTTATATTTGTAATTGTTGCAAAAGACACATAACGAAATTTACCCTCTTAACAGTTCAGCGATGTTAAATACACTCACACTGTTGTGCTTCCATCTCCAGAACTCTTTTCATCTTGTGAAACTGAAACTCTGTCCCCATTAATCAACAACCCCCCCATTCTTTTATCCCCCAGTCCCTGGCCACCACCATTCTACTTTCTGTCTCTATGAATTTGATATACCTCCTATAAGTAGAATTGTATGCATGGACCACTTTTACTTATTCATCCATCAGTGGACACTGGGTTGCTTCCACCTTTTGGCTATTGTGAATAATGCTGCTGTGAACAGACTGGGCTTGGCCCACTTCAATGGCAGTAATCAGGGCACTATAATAACAGTAATTATTATTATCATTATTTTATAGTGGTGGGGTCTGGGCCTTTCCAAGGCTCAGTATTTTACAAAGGTAGAGTGGAGGGGTTGGCTGGGCCCCATTTAGACATGTTTTCATCACTGAACGAGGTGAAGCAAGCTGGGAGGAGGCTCTGAGGTCCATACTTTTCAGAGGAGGAATCTGAGGCTCAGAGAGTCTGAGAGACTTGGCCAAGGACACACAGTGAGTAAATGGTCCAGTTCGAATCCAGTTCTCCGGACTCCCAGGCTAGTGTTTTATGTGCCACTCTGTGAAAACTTGCAGGATCTTGGGAGTTCAGAGACTTGAGGCTCTCCCAGCGTCACGGGGTTCGTGAAAAGCAGAGATGGGATTTGAACCCAGGTCTGTCCAACTCTATGAAATTTCCTCCACACTCTGCTGTCTCCCTAGACAGCTCCCAGCAATGCAGTTACATCATCCTATACTCAAAAGCTGGTGGGATGATCGACTTGGAAAGATTTACATCAGACTTCTGGATAAAAGTGCAGCTCCTCTCCACGTGAGCCATTTACAAAAATGACTTTCAGCCACTCCTAGTATGTTCTTCGTTAATGTCTTTGTGCCTTTTGACTCTTTTTAGGACTTGTCCCATGGAATTTGGCCCAGTGTGGAAAGCTCTCACTTTCTGACTGCAGGTAGGTTTTTCTTTTGGTTGATTTTTTATTGATTTGACCACGAGAGAGAACCAGACCCTAAAGCCATAGCCCTCCTACTTCTGCCTCCCTTGCCCCCTGCTCACCAGCGTGCCTTACAGAGCAAGGCAATGTGTCACCTTCTACAGCAGCGGGTTGGAGCTTGGGTGCACAGCCCAGAATTCAGGGTGAGGTGGTCTGTCTTCATTCCCCCCGAAGGCATCTGATAAAGAAAATGCAGAATGTTTGTATTAGCCACGTGTATGAGTTTCTTTTTGCTGCTGTAACAAGTTATTACACATTTAGTGGTGAAAACAGCACGAAGGTATTCTCTTATGGTTCTGGAGGGCAGAAGTCCAAAATCAGTCTAACTGGTCTGAGTCAAGTTGTCGGCAGGGCCTCACTCCCTCTGAGGCCCTAGGAAGAAGGCCTTTCCTTCTCCAGGATCTGGAGCTGTATTCCTTGCATTCTGCAGGTCATGGCCCCTTCCTCCAGCCTCCAGGCCAGCAGAATCGCATCTTGCCTCAGCGGGCACATGGCCTTCTCTTCTGCCTCTCAGATCTCTCTCTACCTCCCTCTTTAAGGACACCTGGGATTACATTTATGGGCCCCTGGGTAATCCAGGTTACTTCCCCATCACAAGGCCCATAATTTAGTCACGTCTGCAGAGTCCCTGTTGCCATATAAGGTAACATATTCACAGGTTCCTGGGATTAGGACCTGGGTATCTTTGGGGACTGTCATTCAGCCTACCACACCGGGTGACAGAAATTCAACTGAAACTAACTTAAGCAAAGAGGAATTTGTTGGTCCCTATAACTGGGCCTCGCAGGCCCTAGGCACTGATGGATGTGAGAGTGGTGTTCTCAGGGCTCTGCCTTTCTCTCTCTCTTTTTTTTTTTTTTTTTTTAATTGGGGTATAGTTGCTTTACAATGTTGTGTTAGTTTCTGCTGTACGGTGAAGTGGATCAGCTGTATGTATGCATATATCCCCTCCCTCTTGGACCTCCCTCCCACCTGCCCCCATCCCACCCATCTAGGTCATCACAGAGCAGCGAGCTGAGCTCCCTGTGCATACAGCAGGTTCCCACTAGCTATCTGTTTCACACATGGTAGTGGATATATGTCAGGGCTCTGCCTTTCTCTTTCCATTGCGGCCCCTGCTTTCCTCTGGTGAGTGTGATTTTCAGGAACATTCTTTCCACGTGGCGGGAAAGACAACCACTGGCAGCCCTGGACTTCCAGGAGTCTGACTGCTGCCAGTTGCAGAAAGGAAGAGACTTCCCAGTAGCTCTGCAAAAGTTCAGGAAAGACCAATGGGTACAGCCTGGGTCCCATGTCAATCCCTGACCCTGTCACTGGGGCTTGGGGGGAGAGTGTCCTGGGTTCTGTGCCTAATTCTGGCCTCCTGACTAGGATGGGCTGGGATCCAGGTTTTTCTGTATAGACTAAGAATCTTACTGACAAGTGTGTGTGTTGCGGGGGGGGTGCCTACCGTGAAGGGAGGGGTCCTGGGCAGGCAGAATACTTTTTTTGTCCAGAATCTGCTCAGCACAGATTATGAATACACCTCTTTGTTTTATACCAGGGATAAACATATTTCATTTCCTGGGGGAGTTAAAAGTACTTTTTATATCTTTTATTACTCTCTGCAGTCTTTACATTTTACAAAATCCAGTGTTTTCATTTGCATAAAATAGGTTGAGGTGATATCACAGTAATCACAGAGACCTTTTAGCCACTGATTAAGCAGACTTGTCGGTCAAAGGGAGCGCAGTGCACTAAAGACTGTGGTTGTAGTGAGAGCAGGGGGTGGAGGACTAAGGCCACTGGGAGGGCTTCAGGGAGGGCTTCCTGGAGGAGGTGCTGCTCAACTGAGTCCTGAGGAGTGGTAGTTAGCAGGACAAGGGGATGGAGGGAGAGGCTTCCAGGCCTGTGGCAGCCCAGAGGCAAGGGAGTGAGGGTGCATCCAAACACCTGCACAAATAGTACAGGTGACCCACGTGACAGTGGTACTAGTGGGGAGGCTGCTGGGCAATGATGCAGTGGGTGGTGATGGTCACTTCGGAGCTTGACTTCCTTCTATACTGTCTGTGGACAGTAGCAGTGGCTGCCTCATTCAGGTCTTCATCAGAGCCTGCGGCTGGGCCTTCTGAGGGCCTGGAGGAGCAGGTGGCACCTGCAGGATGCCGGCACCAGAGATAAAGCCCAGAGTGGCCTTAGGATTTTACATCCAGCAAGTCTCCTGGGAAAGCATTTGTTCTTAGCCTGAGGGGCTGGGCTGCGGTCCAGAGGTGGGTGTCCTGCCCCACTTGTGTGATTGACTCAAACAATCCCGACTGAGCAGCCAGCCTGGGAAAGCTCCTGCCTGTTTCCATGTGAGGGCTGTCAATTCCCCGATGCTCACCTTTGTCCCCATTCCAACATCATGAACTGAATCAACCACAGATACTATTCTACAAAAAAAGATACTGATTTTATCTAGGATTCCAGTTCCATGTCCTTTTTTTTAATTTTAATTTTTCCTACATATATTTAGAAATTCTATTTAAAAAGGGTTCAAAAACACTTCTAAAGACCTTGCTATCAATACTCTGTGTAAGAAAGACTGAATAACAGGACTCATTCTCAGTCAATATAAGTTTATATCTGGATAGAAGATAAATGTTGAAAAGGCACAACTCCACAATTCAGGTCACTTCAAAATATAAATTTACACGGTGGTCAGATGAGTTTCCCA
This sequence comes from Mesoplodon mirus, assembly GCF_964341445.2. Classification (NCBI taxonomy): domain Eukaryota; kingdom Metazoa; phylum Chordata; class Mammalia; order Artiodactyla; family Ziphiidae; genus Mesoplodon; species Mesoplodon mirus. The sequence continues at coordinate 160,069,126 of NC_138977.1, forward strand.
AGGACACAGCTGGTAAGTGACAGAGTCAGGATTCGAACGCAGGGCTGTCTGATGCCAGGTGTGTAAGGATCACCTATGGCTCCTCCCCTGCCTAGTGGTTCTGACTCAGTAGGTCTGGGGCGGGGCCCAGGAATGTACATTTCAGCCTACAGCCCAGGTAAGGAGCACAGACTTCGAGAAACACTGTCCTTAAGCTCTGTGTCTCCCAATGAGAATGCCTCATCTTCTTGGCAAAGAGATGGTAAGTCATTCATTCATTCACTCATTTATTCACTTACTCAGCAAAGATTTTTCAAGTGCCTTCACGTACCATGTGGTTCGCCTCTGGAGTTTAACCGCTGCCTTTCTGTATTATGTAATGCATGTGCATTGTTATTTTGCAGTAGAAGCACCATTTGGAATGAAATTCAATAAGAAAACTGAAGTCTTTAACCCAGCCCCGACTTCTGCAGCCTCTAGTGGGCCGTGGATTCATTCTGTTTTTGCTTTTATACCCTCGTGGCCCAAGAAGACCTTGTTTAAAAGAGAGTCTGCTGTAACACACCACTTGGTAAGTAACATGTTCAGTTCTTTAAAAGACATATCAGAAGTTGTAAAGAAGCCAATTTTGGACCATATGTGTAGAAAATGTCACAGGCTTTTGTTCCTCCAAAAAACCTATTCTTCCACTTTCACTGAGTATAGTTATCATTGGGAAGCAAATCCCTTTTTCTTTCCAGAGAGCTGCTGCTTCTGTACAATGTACAGTATTTAGATGAACAGGATGTGTGAATCTGAGCATTGGGCCCCCGCGTCTGCTGGTTCTAAAGCAGGGCAAGGGGTCCTGTTTTGTTTGTTTGTTTGTTTGTTTGTTTTTGTGGTATGCGGGCCTCTCTCTGTTGTGGCCTCTCCCGTTGCGAGCACAGGCTCTGGACGCGCAGGCTCAGCAGCCATGGCTCACGGGCCCAGCCGCTCTGCGGCATGTGGGATCCTCCCGGACCAGGGCACGAACCCGTGTCCCCTGCATCGGCAGGCGGACTCTCAACCACTGCGCCACCAGGGAAGCCCCCGGCTACATGTTTGTATTAGTTTCCTAGACTGTGTAACAAATTTCCACCAACTTGGTGGCTTAAAACAATGACATTTATTCTCTCCCTGTTCTGGAGGTGGGAAGCCAAGGTGTCAGCAGAGGCGTGCTGTCACTGGGGGCTTGTAGGAGAAGATCCATCCTTGTTTCTTCCAGCTTCTGATAGCTTTCCTTGGTTTGTGGCTGCCTCACTCCAATCTCTATGTTAGGATTCCCTGGAGAAACAAAACTGGTAGAAACAAAACAGGTAGGACACATGTGAGCAAGAGAGGGGGGGGGGATTTATTTTAAGGAATTGCTCATGTGATTGTGGGGACTGGCAAGTCCCCACTCTGCAGGGCAGGCTGGAGACCCAGGGAAGAGCTGATGCTCAAGTTGGAAAGGTGTCTGCCACAGAATTCCCTTTTCCTTAGGGAAAACCTCAGTCTTTTCCATTAAGGCCTCACCTGATTGGGCGAGGCCCACGCACCTCATGGAGGGTCATTGGCTTTATTCAAAGTCCATTGACCTAAACATTACTCTCATCTAAAATATCTTCACAGTGACATCTGGACATGTTTGACTAAATATCTGGGTACCATGGCTGGGTACCATGGCCCAGCCAGTTGACGTGTGTAACATTTACTGTCACTCTGTTTCCACCTTCTTGTGGCCTCTTCTCTGTGGCTGTGTATTCTCCTTTTCTGTCACTGATAAGGACACTTGTCATTGGATTTAGGGCCTAGCTAAATCCAATCCACCTAAATCCAGAATGATCTCATCTTGAGAGCCTTGGCTTAATTACATCTTCAAAGACCCCTTTTCCAAATAGGGTGACATTCCCAGGATCTGGGCTTTAGGACGTGGAGCCACATTCAACCCACCATGTTGGTCATTGTCTTTCCAGTCCTCTCCAGTGACAGGTGACTCAACCCCTCTTTTGGCAGCACCTCCATCCTCCATCCCCCCTCCTGTGTGTCTTTGCCCAACAAGCTATGTTTATTCAATTGTCATTTGCAAGATGCTGTGTGGGGACCAGAAGAGTAGAAAGCCAGGTGTCTGCCCTCAAGGACTCACTGGGGGCCTGGCACGTCAGAGCATGAGGGTGGGGTCGTGGACAGAGACTCAACCGGAATCAGAGGCCTGGTCAGCTTATGCTGCTGCATGTGGTCAGCGTGTTCTCAGGGACATCACTTCCCCTTTCTGTGTCTTTGTTCACTTCTGTACAATGAGAGGGTCACGCTCTGGAGAGGGGTGTGCGGTGTGGGAGGATCATAGGATGCGGAGCACACAGCCTGGGGTGGAGTCCAAGCTTCCTGCCTATGCAGCCTTGGGCAAGTGCGTTAACCTTCATGAAGCTTAGTTTCCTCATCTGTAAAATGGGAGTAATAGAATTCATATGTGTACAGTGATGGGCATACGCCTGGCACTTGGGGAAGAATAACCATGGTTATGATCACTGGTATCAGTGAGAGCTGCCGTGGTCTGTGATTGAGAGTATGGATCCACCCACTGAAGATGGAGGGGGGCAGGGCAGACAGGAGGGAGGCATGGCCTGGGGTCACGGGGCATATGGCAAGAGTGGAAATGAACAGGGACCAGTTGTGATTACGAGGGGCAGCGGGGCTGGCATCTGGTGGGCGAGCTCTGCCTTTCCACTGGTCTCCTTCCAGGGGAGCCATCGTGGGGCTGGAGGAGGAGCCCAATCCCGGGTTGATTCTCTACCTGTTGATGATGCATCCAGCTCATGAGAGGTGCCCCAACCTGCTGTGGTCCACGTTCACTCAGTCCCTGCTGTGTGGCTGATGTACCCCACACAGGACATGTGCACATTCCTTAAAGGATTTTTCCATAGCTCTGCTCACATTCCTCCTGCTGAAGTGTCAACCCTGGTTTGCTGAGTCCCTGTGACAATGGTGTCATTGACACGCTCCCCAGACCAGGACATAGCCCCATGTGATCCATGTCCACGTTCTTCTTCCCTCATAGGTTTTAAGTTCCAGTCCTGTAATACTCCTTTTAAAAAAATCTTCAGGATTGTTGGGAGTTACTACACCAACAGAAGTAACCCCTCTGCCTGACCCTTTTAAAAGTTCATCTTGGACTTCCCTGGTGGCTCAGTGGTTGAGAGTCTGCCTGCCGATGCAGGGGACGCGGGTTCACGCCCCGGTCTGGAAAGATCCCACATGCCGCGGAGCAGCTGGGCCCGTGAGCCATGGCCGCTGAGCCTGCGCATCCAGAGCCTGTGCTCCACAACGGGAGAGGCCACAACAGTGAGAGGCCCGCGTACCACAAAAAAAAAAAAAAAAAAAAGTTCATCTTGTACTTTTACTTGACAAATGTAGCATGAAATATTTTTCATTTTCTAATGATTTCTATATTTTATTGTAGTATGGAGACATTTCAAGAGACATTCAAGGAACTTCTGAGAATGGAGTAATTTTTCAGAAATGTGCAGTGGTGAGTATTCATAGGTAGTTTATACTTAAAGAGAAAATAATTGGATTTGCCCAAATCATATATTAGTAAGAGTTATGTATTTAAAGAACTGGCGAATCATGTGGTTATCTACCCATGTCTGGACACGGGTGATGATGCGACCCACAGGGACCTTATATTTTATATGGCAGCACCAGGACTAAGATTTTTTGGTAACAATAAAATCATTGGCAGTGAAAATCCTCTGTGATCATTTAAAATGAGAAAGTATATATTTTCTCTCAGATTTTAACATTGATATGATGCCCAACAGTTTAAAAATTCACTTAATGTCTTTTAGGTTTTTGACCCTTACTAATCTCATGAGATGGCTTTCACATGATCCTGTGTTGAGGGTCCCCAAAACCACTGTCAGGTTCAGTGCTTCCCTAGAAGGACTCACAGAACTCAGAAAAGCAGTTCTACACACAGTTACAGTTTATAACAGCAAAATGATATAGATTATAGTTAGCAAAGCAAAAGGCACATAGGACAGAGTTCTGGGGCAACCGGGCCCAAGACAGCCAGTCTTCTGCTGGTGGAGTTGAAGGAACAGCGTTTAATTTGCCCATCAACCAGGGACGCTCACCCAAGCCCTGGAATCCAGGATTTTTATTAAGGATCCATCACGTAGGCATGGAGCACCCATGTCGCTGACCTCCGTTATTCAGGTCACCTGAACATAGCTTGGCCCAAGGCCCTCACCGTGAACCACATTGTTAGCAGAGACTACCTGGGGTGGCCCAAAGCCGTAGGATATAAAGACACTCTTATCAGGCAGGATATGCCCAGGGCTTTAGAGGTTAGTCTCCCAGGAGCCGGTCCTCTCTTTGGGATGTGCAGGGTTTGGACAATCCAAGCCTGCTGAGCCGACCATGTACTGCACAGCCCTCATTTCAGCCCAGGCCCTCAGCTGTCTTGCTCCCCTCCCTGGATAAAATGGGTACTACCAGTTTCTCCTGTGTCCTTCTAGAGATGTTTCGTGCCACACGCACTCAGTTATGAGTGTGTGTGGGTGTGTGTGTGTATGCACATATGTACATACATATACCTTCCTTCTTCCTTTTTATGTTGGTGCTTGTATTCCATACAAGAAGTTTTACAACTTGCTTTTTTCATTTATTACGTTCCAGAGCTCACTCTTCTTGGGACATACATGGCTTCCCTCTCTTTTCTCAGCTCCTGTGTCTCTTTCAGCAGAGCTGGGGTGAAGGAAGGGCAGGAGTGGTGGGAGATAGGGTTCGAGAGAGGGAGCAGGGCAAGGTCACACAGGCCAGGTGGGGAGCCAAGCTGCTGATGGGCCACTGGCTTTGAATAGCTGAGCTATTCATTTAACTTTTTTTTTTTCTGGCCTCACCACATGGCTTGGGGGATCTCAGTTCCCTGACTAGGGATTGAACCTAGGCCACAGCAGTGAAAGCCTGGAATCCTAACCACTAGGCTACCAGAGAACTCCCTAGCCCTGAGCTATTCAAACACATGGGCAGGCAGAACCCTGAAGGGGGCGACTGGCCAGGAGACAGGAGACCAGCTTGGGGCAAACCTGGAGATCAGATGGCAGTCAGAGGCCCTGGACCGGCTGGGGCTGAATCTGCAAACTAATAGAGTAAGAAAGAGCCACTGTTTGCTTTTCTTGGGGACACCCGTTGTCACAGTCTCCCCAGCCTGAGTGTGGTCCTGTGCGTGGATGTTTTTCCTTCTAAGTTTCTCTGTGGGCATGACTTCACTGCATTTCAGGGTCCCGGTTTCTTTGAAATTATCTCTGAGCAACAGCTTGGCAAGCGGGAGTCAAAATTCTCCTGGGGCCTTTGAAATCAAACCTGATAAATTCTAGAACGTTTGTGAGACCTTAATCCCCTCCCACGGGCACAGGTTGAGCTGGGACCTCGTTTTGGGAAGTTGGGTTTGCCAGCAAGCCCATCCTCACTTTGCCTCCTGTCCTAGGTGTCCGTGCAGAGCGAGTGGCCGACAGCCCATGTGCGTCTGTTTGTGAACAACACCAGGACGCCTGCGGCTGCCAACCTCTCTGACCTGCTGTTACTGGACAACATCACTGGCCTCACCGTTAGGGAGTCGGCTGGAAACCAGACCTCAAGAGGGTTCCAGGCTTTCAGGAAGAAGTTTCTGCAAGGTAATAGCCACGCGTATGAAGTCAGGGGTGGAAAACGATGAAAATACATACAGATACTCACAGAGCACGGGATGTGCAGCAGGCATCTTCTTAGACACGTGACATGTGTTCATGCAGTTGGGCCTCACAACGGATTGTGCTATCAGGGCATCAGAGGAGGAGACCACTGCTCAGTATCTGCAACCAGGAAGCTGGCTTGTCATTTAGGTTGAGAGAGGTGGGATTTTGGGAAAGAGCTTTTGAAATATATATATATTCAACATTTATTATGAAAAATTTCAAACATACACAGAGATTATAGTGAACCCCAATATATCCATCACCCAGATGACCAAAATGACCATCACTCAGTAAAATGAAGAGCTTGTTTTGGGGAGTGCTGGACAGGCCTGGGCGTGGTCTGACATCAGTCCTGGAAGCATGCTCTTGACATGTTCAAGCGTGTTCAGGCGTGTTCACGGGAGTAACTCCACTACTGACTGGCTCCCTTTCAAGGTATGACACCATCACTGACTGGCTTTCAGAGATGTGTTTCCTGAGGTGATTTGTCATTGGTTAATTAAGGAGATTTAAAACCAATTCTGGATGCAGTTGTTACTATGACTTCAGAACTGTTCAGTTTTCCTAGGAAGGTGAGATTTCTTTTATGCTGAGTAGGTGCCCTGTCTTCAGATAAAGAGACTAAGGTGGTGAGGAACTTGCCCAAGGCCATAGGACTGGCACTCAAGGCTGAGATTCAAACTCAGAAAGTCTGGATTCCTCCTTCCACCCTGTACCCAGGATGCTCTAGTGCCTCTCACACACCTGGGACTCTTACTGACCTCTCCACTTCCATACACATGGCCCACGTTGCTCATCAATCCCACCACTCTTTCTCTCTGAGTCTAGATGAAGCCTCAGAATCCTTGTTGACACCATATTATTGACAGAAGCTACCAGTGGAGTTGGCCCACAAGTAGTGACTTCTTTGCTGGCTCTGGTTTAAGCAGTGTCATAAAAACTGTATGTTACATCCCAGCTAAGTGATCTTCAGTGCCTTTCTTCAATGATGTAAAAATAAATTCCCCCAATTCTTAAACTGGTGCTCAGAGAAAAGAACATGGGGCTGTAAGCAGAGCACAGACTCGGTCTCAGACAGACCTAGCTTGACTCCTAACTTAACCATTTTGGAGCTGTGTGGCCCCTGTAAATCACCATCTCTGAACTCCAGATGTGGCATGTGTATAACAGCCTCATAGAGCTGTTGCAGAGGCGAGACGAGGTGATGTGGCCTGGCGCTCTGCCTGCTCCGGTGTGGCTTGCCTCTCTTGTCCTGTTGCTCCAGTGGTATTTTGTAGTCCGAGCTCCTGCAGACCGAACTTGTCACTTTTCTCCCATGGCTCGGCATCAGCTCCTGCTCTTGTGTCCGTCTGGAGGGTCCTTCTCTCCTTCCCTGCATCTCATTCACCTGCCCCTCCTGCATTTCACCTGCTTGGAGCCTGGACCACCCAGGCACTTCATGCATGAACTCACTGACTTCACCCCAACACATGAGCTCTGCACACCCTTGAACCTCAGCCTCTGCTCCTGTGAACTGTGGGTGCTGGTGACACACTTCAGGGAGTCCTTCTAAGGAGAAGCTAGTTCATTCATGAAAAGTAACACAGCCTGGCCCGTGGGAAGTGCTCCCAAGTCCATGGCTATTTTGTTGTGAATATTTTTATTTTTATTTTTTATTTTTGTGTTTGGTAAAAAACACATAAGACCTACCCTCTTAAGAAGCTTTTAAGCATACAGTACGGTACTGTTAACTGTTGTACAGCACATCTGTAGAACTTTTTCATCCTGCATGACTGAAACTCTATCCCCATTGAATAGCACCTCCATTGCCCCCGCCTCCCAGCCGCTGGCAACTATGTTTATTCTTGTGACTGTATTATTATTGTATGTATGCCCTCGCCTTACCTCTGCCTACTGGATTCTACATGCCCTGAGAGTAATATCCAAACTGTGCTTGTCTGTAACTTACCGCAATCTCAAGGGATATGACATTGGTTTTCAACTTAATGGCATGAAACTTTTTTCCCAAAGAATAAGTATAGAACTACAGAATCAAATGACCCATCCGACCCCAGCTCATTGATGCTCTGACAATATCAATATCATTTTCATCATCATCATCATTTGCTGCTTTAAAAGAGCCACAGGTCCAAGAGGGATAGATGGCTTCCTACTTATTAACTGGGTGACCCTAAACGAGTCACTTCATCTCTGTCAGTCTCAGTTTTCTCTTTTGTCCACAACAGGAAATAGTGTACCTTCCATCTGTCTCAGGACACCATTTGGGGATCAACTGGTTGATGTCCTGCAGACATTTTGAGGGTGATAAAATCACTGCCAGGTCTGATTATAATGACCTTCACCGGTATTATCATTTTAATTAGCAATTTAATCTTTATCACCTTATCTTTATGATCTAACTTTTATCATTATACACAAATAAAGTAAAAATGTTGAGGATTTTTAAAACAAAAATCCTAGGGATTCCACAGGCTCAGTGCTAATTTCTCCTCTTTTCTTTACATCTTTTTGAGGTCTCAATACATTGAGAGATGAAGCACATTATAGCATACTAGGGATAAAATATCACCCCTGATACAGGTACAGGCAGAGTCAGAGGACAAGTGTAGCTGAGATCAGGTGGGCTGGCTGACTGACCAGCAGAGTTGGACAGGCTTTATCACCCGCTGGGCATGTTGGGATGGCTCCCCCATCCTGACAAAAAAGCAAGCAGGAGTCTTGCTTTCTGCCAGTAGCCCACTCCCACGAGTAAGATAGGCTGACTGGCAATGCATACCCAAACTTTCCATCGGATGGCGTGCATTGCTCAGTGAGAAAGGGGCAGGGAGAGGCCAGCCCTGTTTCAGGTGGGGCACCCATGCTCAGGGACATAAACCTCAAGGGTGGTGAGTGTGTGCTTCCCTTGCCGATCTCCATCGTTTTGTTCTCCAAACCCACTGGGCTTCTGGTGAATCTGAGGATTGCCAGGGGGGTAACTAGTGCCCTGGGGAAGGAGAACAGCTGTTGATCGGGACTCAGGACAGCCCTGCTCCCCCAAACCCCCATTCGTTGCCCCTGTGTGTGTCCTTCTGGGACTGCTGGTTGGGGGAAGAAATTTTTTTTCCTGCCCCATGAAGGTTTTGGAAATGACTCGAGTGTTACATTATTGAAATAAACTCAAAGGATACTCCAGACCCAAGGCTGGAAATCCTCCCTAATTCTAATACCCATTCAGATCACATCCTGCTACGCTATTAAACAAAGTTTGTCAGGGGGTTTGCAGTATGATTCAAGGACAACCCTGAGTTCATTCGCATCAAGATCCTCCAGCAACCTGCCAGCACCTCCCTTTTGCAAATTCTCCCGGAGAAATGAAAAGTTCAGGAATGAATCCCTGACAGATGGAAATCCAAAAGGAATTAAAATCTGAGATCAAAATTTTTGCGCTTGTAAGTTTTGAAGTCCACAGTCAAAATTCTTAAATTAAGGTTCCCCAGACCATCTTCCCATTGTTTTATTCTGTCCAGACTCCCCCTGATGGTTGTTGCTGCTGGGAGGAGTTGGGGTTCCTTCAGCAGAAGAAAGGGTGCAGCTCCTTGACTCAGAAGCTGAAATTCATTGAACCCCAATTTTTTCATATGCTTCACTTTAAAAAATTTCCATGGAGGCAAGGGACATGAGAGTATCATATAAACAAAATGTGGTCTATCCATACGGTGGGATATTACGCAGCCAGAGAAAGGAATGAAGTACTGGTACACACTACGACATGGATGAACCTCAAAAAGAAGAGGTTTGCTCGGGGAGCGAAACCTGACACAAAGAACACAGCTTGTATGATTTCATTTCTATGAGATGTCCAAAAAGGCCAATAGTCCCCAAAAAGTAGATCAGTGGTTGCCTAGGGCTGGGGGTGGCTATGGAGAGTAACTGCCATTGGGCACCAGGCTACTTTTTAGGGTGATAGGGATGTTCTGAAATCAGACTGTGGTGATGGCTGTACAACTCTGTAAGTGTACAAAATTCTCTAAATCTCATGTTTAGAACAGGTGAATTAGTTGATGTATAAATTTTATCTCAAAGCTGTTTTTTTTTTTTTTTGAGGTACGCGGGCCTCTCACTGTTGTGGAGCACAGGCTCCGGACGCACAGGCTCAGCGGCCATGGCTCGCGGGCCCAGCCACTCCACGGCATGTGGGATCTTCCCGGACTGGGGCACGAACCTGTGTCCCCTGCATCAGCAGGCAGACTCTCAATCACTATGCCACCAGGGAAGCCCTCAAAGCTGTTTTTTTTTTTTTTTTTAAAGTATCACAATGTCATTTCCACATCCACCCTGTTCAGACAACCAGCCACCAGTCTCAGCCTCTGGACAGACACGGCCATGTCCCCAAAGCAGCACTCAGCATCCTCCCCAGACCATGGCTGAGGCTTAGAGGCATCCATCAGAAAGAGCAAGGACAGAGATGTTGCTTTAGTTCACACGTGCCTTCGGTTTCTGCCAGGTATCTGGAGCCCACCTGAGAACGTCAGCTCAGTGGGAGAACTCCGCCTTTAGTAGTTACGGTGGGCACAGTCTATTTCCAACATCAGACGGAAGGGTCCCCAGGGCATGCCGGCCCTACCTCCACAAGATGGGGCTGAGACATCCCTGCCTCCTACAAAACTGGAAACCTGCAGTGGTGGCCACCCTGTCACCTGCTTTCGTTTGGGGTCCCTCTTTTTCCACCCATGCCTCCAGAGCCTGCTTGTTCACCTGAGGGTGTGACTGAGTGTGGCCCCTCCCGATAGCGGAGCCATCTTCTTCTAACGAGTCCTGGCTTCTGACTAAGGGGAGCTTTGAGTCAGAAACCCTATCTCCTAGGAAGCTTCTCTGTTTGTGTAATTAAGCCATCGAAGGCCAGCCAGAGACCATGAGGTTGGAGGAGACCCTACGTGAGCCTGAGTGACTTTCTCCACTGCCCCCTCCCGGGCCCAGTCTGGCACTGCTTCCCTGTGCTGCATGCTGGGCTTTCAGAACCAGCTGGAGGTGTCAAAGCGGCAGCTAGTGTCGCCCAAAAGTCCTATAAAAACTCTGTCCCATCGTTGTGTGGATGGGATCGTTGGGAACAAATAGGTCCCCACCTGGATTCAGAACAAAACAGAAAGGTTCTGGATTTCCTAAGTGTATGGCATCCTGAATTAAGAGGACGGGCCTGCCCAGCCCCAGGATGGGGTGGAGCCCAGGTAAAGCTCCTTGTAAGGGTGCCGACAGCCCTTCCAAGTGAAAAAAGAGGGGGTCCAAGAGCACACCTGCCCAGTTTCTTCTCCCCGATAAAAAGTATGTGAGATCAAAGGGGCTCTTGCTGCCGCTGTCAGCTGTGATGCCAGCCGCCTTTGGATGCTTGGCTGTGTCTGGGGTGTGGCAGGGACCCCGTTCTTGACCCACATGTGCCTTCTCTCTGAGCAGTTGGAGACTCCTTCTCCGTCAGCTACACAGCATCGCTCGAGGCCAGAGACGTTGGGAGTGGAGAGGTCCTGATGCTTCCTGCCCAGCTCTCCTTCCAGAGTTCATCACCGGTATTGTCTTTGTTACTTTGATTTCTTTCTTGTCACTGTTGTTTTAGAAACCCTGGAGACAACATCTGTTAGTTCATTCTTTTCTTCGTTCCATCCTTCATTTGTTCAGTGATGATACCCAATTCTGGATAAATGCGCAGCCCCTGGAATCTCACACACTTGACCATGAATCAGGCTCCCTCGAAGCTCCTTGTGACCTTAATTACTTTAACTTCTGTGGACCTGATTATCAAGATATGTAAACGATAGATGTTAATTTATCATCGCTGTGTCTTGGGCATAGTAAGCACTCAACCAAATATCTCCCATTTGTATTGGTTTGCTAGAGCTGCTGTGAAAAAGTACCACAGACCAGATGGCTCAAAAACAACAGAAATTTGTTTGTTCACAATCTTGGAGGCTGGAAGTCCGGATCAAGGTGTGGGCAGGGCTGGTTCCTTTTGAGGCCTCTGTCCTTGGCTTGTAGAGGGCTGTCTTCTCCCTGTGTCCTCACATGGTCATGCCTTTCTGTGTGTCTGTGTCCTAGTGTCCTCTTCTTTTAAGGACACTTTTCAGGTGAGATTAGAGTTCACCTTGATGGTCTCATTTTACCTTAATCACATTTGTAAAGGTTGTCTCCAAATACAGACACATTCTGAGATACTGGGGATTAGGGCTTCAACATATGGATTTTGCGGGGATGTGATTTAACCTGTAACCCCATTACTATTAGCACCTTCATTTTGCATTCACTTTTTTGTTAATCCACGTAGGCAGTGAATGTGGTTGGTTGCATGACCCGTGCTACATGCTGTACACACCTGGGAATACAGAGGAGGAGATCTGTGCTCCGCTCGAGGCCGGAGATACTGGGAGTGGAGAGGTTCTGATGCCTCCTGCCCAGCTCTCCTTCCAGAGTTCATCACCGCTATTGTCTTTGTTGTCAAGACAATATTGTCAAGATCTCCGGCCTCGAGATCAACGAGCTCGTGCTCTAGTTACTCTGCTCATTTTGTTCTGATTTCAGTCCCTGGAGAAAGTACCTCTTATAATAGACTTAGAAAATGAGGCTCCAAGGGTGACTGCCCCAAGTCACGTGGCAGAATCAATATCGGACCCCACAGCTGCCGAATCGTTCCATCCAAGGCTGGGGAGCCTGTGTGCAGTGTTTTCTGTTGCAATAAGAAAAACAGTCCTGGATAAAATTAAATAAAATGAAAGATTCCCAAAAGGTAAAGACCAGATATGAGAAAACTGTATAAAACTGTCAGAAAAGACAGATGTCTCCGAACACAATTAAGTGCAAAGTCAAGAACAGAGGACAAAGAAGGATACAAAAATGGAGATAAAATGGCCCAGAAGAAATACCATCCGAATTTCAAAGGACAGGAAACCAAATATGTTAAAATTAAAATTTAAGATAAGGCAACAGTCGGAAACCAACAGTGAGAAACTCAGAAACCCAGTGAAATTGGAAGCCTCCACCTCCTCATGTAGGGAGGGGACGTTAGGCCAGGGCGGCTTCACCTCCCAGAAGAGCCTGGGGAGGCTGGTGGGGCAGCAGGAGGCATGAGGTCCGGGGCCTCTCACCCCAGGGCGACCTCCTTGGCTGTCACCCCCTGACGAGTCCTGTCCGTTGCTTTGCTTGGTGTCTGTCTGTGTCATGTCAACCCCATCCCCCCAGTAACCCCCATCCGCCACTAGAATGTCACTCCATGAGACCAGGGACACCATTGGCCCTATTCCCAGGTGTGTTCTCAGTGCCCAAAATAGAGCCCCACCCACACTAGCTGCTCAGTAAATATTTGTTGAGTGGACGAATGAATAGATCAGTGAACTAATGGTTCTTGGGCAGGTGTGGTTTTTTTCTTTTTGAACTTCTCTGAGCCTCTAGTTTCTCATCAGTAAAAGGGAGATTGTTCTATAGTCTCCAGTCTCTTGTGGGGATAAAAGAGATGATTTTATATTTGCACGTGGCCTGCGGTTTCTTTCCATCCCCTTCCAAGCCTTCAGGTACTCTCTGGGCAGTTCTGTAGACAGAGCGGAGAGTCCCCCTGCCCACCTGGAGATTCCATGTGTTGTAGGTTCCTGCCTGCGTTAGACTGTCAGCATCGCCCTTCCTGGCCCTGCCTTAGAAAAGGCCCATGGAAGGCCGGCGTTTGCTGAGTGGATAAGTGTTGATAATGGTGAGCGGCTCCTATGCCTCATTCTCCAATCGGCTCACCCATTTGGACTTCACAGTTTCTTTGGGTGACTCCTAGGCCTTCCTGCGTGATGGCAAGGAGGTCCAGTGTATTTGGGGCTGAACATGATCAAAGTTTGAGTGAGACTCACGACAACTCCCCAAGAGAACATGGGTCTACTCTGCTTGTCAGCCATAAAGAGGCTCACACTACCAATGGGAGAATAAAGGAGTTATTTAAAAATGCAGGTGCCCAACTTGAAATCCTTCAAGTTAGTGTGGAGCTGGTGTCTGGTGTTTCAGAGGTGGGAACGCTGTCCTCGCTGTGTTTTCAGAACAGTTCAGTGTCTCTGAGTTTCAGTTTTCCCACCTGAGAAATGAGAGGGGTAGGAAGACTCCCCGCAATCTCTTCTAGTTCTGACATTTTCACATGGTATGAGAGCAGTGGAGAGGGAAATAAAAATAGTTACCACTTACTAATCCTCACAGCATGAAGTAGGTACTGTCAGAAATGCATTATGTTTAGATCTGGAAACTACTTTCTCAAACACACACAGATGTGCACACATGCATGCACATGGATAGACACACATGCACACACATGCACATGGATGCACACATGCACGTGGATATGCACACATACACGTGCACATGGATACACATGTGTGCACGTGGATATACACGTGCACACATGGACATGCTCACATATGCACACATGTGCTCGTGGATATGCACACGTGCACACATGCACACTGACACACATGTGCACACGGATATGCACACATACATGCACATGGACACACACATGCATACACGTGCATGTGGATATGCACACATACAGACATGCACCTCAAATTCATACAAGGGTAGATGAGACAGGACCTAGATGAAGGGAGGTCAAAGAGGGGAAAATCTAGAACATTCATCTCCAGTTCCTTACCATTTATTGTATAAACATGCTGCCCACCTTATAAAACCATCACTGGATCTCACGTGGTCCATGTTTCCTGACTTCAGGCTGTGATCTAAAACATGTTTCTCACGCCTTGAAGTTTATGTAGGCGCGGGGCTGAGGATTCATGTTTTGCAAAGAGATGAAGTACACTTTCAGCCCCTTTCTGCTGAGACTTTGAGTGTCAGGAAACACAGGGAGGAGGGACCCAGAGGGAGTGAAGAGAGAGGAAACTGGCCTTTGAACCCACTAGTTCAGGAGACCCTGAAACTCACAGGGCACCATGAATATTCCGAAGCACAGACAATTCAGGAACAGAAAGGGCCAAGTGATTGCTTCATAGGTGTCTCTTCTTTAAAGACTTGTTTGTTTATTTGTTTGTTTCTTAAAATTTCCATTTCCCTCCAGAAAAAGAAAGCTTGTGGCATTTCAACTTCCCTTGGAAGCCTCCATCCGCTTGTCCTGTGGCCCATGATGCATTTGGGATGCCCCAGTGCTCCCAGTGTGGCTGCTGTAACAACTGTAGGGCACGGATCAGGAGGTTTCCTACCTCGGGTGGACCATCACTCAGGTCAAGGGAAAATGCCTCCAAGTGGCCGTGATAGGATTACACAGGGGTTGCCTAGCTCACTGGACTTCAGGCTCCAAGTCTCCAGGCCAGGTTACCTACATTGACACAACCACCCATCACCACCTGCTACACCCAATAGCGGTAATACTTTCACAGCACTCCTCCGTATGTGCCAGGCACTCTTCTAATTAATCCTCACAGCAACCCTCCGAGTTGAATATAATTCCCATTGTACAGATGAGGAAACTGAGGCACAGAGAGGTCAATAACTTGTCTAAAACCACAGTGCTGGAGGGTGATAGAGCCAGGCATGAACTGGGGTAGTCTGGTTCTCTCCAGACTACCCTGCACTGCCTTTCAGTTGCAAGATATTCTGACTCTACCCCCAGGAAGAAGTATGATCTCATGTTGAGTCTCCTCAGATACCATGTGGTTGGACAGATAGCAGTCATAACGCTCACCCTTCATTTTTCCATTTCCTATGTTTTCTAAGCAGAGGAGTATTAGAAGGTATTGGGAGGAGACACATAGGGAGTTGGGGTTTAGGGGTGTTGGGAGCATTGGAAAGAGAGCTGACAATTGGAGCAATGACATCGGAGCCTGTGATTCTCTCCCCCTTCCTGAAGGGTACAGACTAGATCCCAGAGGGTGAAAGTGGCTGCTCCAGGTCACAGGGCGGGTAAGCTTCAGGGTCATCCCTCCCCCGAGCCCGACGTGCCCCTAACCCCAGGTGTTTCACCACCAGGGCACACTGCCTGGGTTTCCCTGGCAGTTAGGGAAACTGGTGTTTGGATTTCCACATGCCTCTAGGAGAGAAGGAGGCATCACAGTTTCATAGACCTTTCCCCCAAAGGGACTTTAAGACATCCACAAGCCTCCATCCGCAAAGTCAAGGGCCCAGTGTTGCTCCAGGCACAGTGGGTTGGTGGGTCGGAAACACGAAATGTTACCCCGTGTCTCAGATGCCAAAACCTATTTACTGAAGTGCTTTCTTTTTTCTTTTTCTAGAACAGAGCCCAGCTAAAAGCCCTTTTCACCATAACAACAGAAGAAAAGATAACGGTAGGAGAAAATCTTTGACCTGGACACCCGCTTTATGCCCCCAGTGTGTCTCTTTATGTCTTTGGTGTGTGGTCTCTTGCTGTCCTCAGAGCCAAGGGTAGGGGCCTACCTCTGGCCTTAGCCTCCCAAACACAAGCCAAGGCTGGGGGCTCTGTGCAGTCTGGGGTCCCCCAGTGTGGCCTGAGGCTGTCTGGCTAGTTTCCTGGTTGACCCTTTCATCTGGGCAAGACGGGTCGGTCACTGCCTGGACAGGCTGGGGCCTCACCCACCCATCAGCCAGCTGGTACCCACCCTGCAGTGTTCACCCCACGGCTAGTGGGTGGTCATGTTTTGTCTTCCCAGAGCTGCCCAGGGCCCTGCAGCCCTGCTTCTGCTATTCATCATTAACATTTCTCCATTTTTGTTCATCATTCAATCACCCACAGCTCATGCATTCACTCATTCACATGTTCATCAAGTGTTTATTCACTATATAACCACGCTCCACATTTCTTAAGCACCTACTAGGTGCCAGGCATCCTAAGCAGTCTTCATTTGCTGAATTGTGACATCTTCACCATAATCTGAGGGGACAGATTGTATTTTAAATCACCTCCATTTCATAGATAGAGAAACTGAGGCACACTTAGGTCAAGTCATTTGCCCAAGGTCACATGACTAGGGTATCAGTGTTCCCAAGACCACTCCCAGGTGCAGTGATTCCCTAGGAGAGCTCACAGGACCACACACATAGTCTTACTCAGGCTGATTTATGACAGAGAAAGGATGCAAAGCAGAATCAGCAAAGGGAACAGGGACTCAGGGCGAGGTCTGGAGGACACCAGGTGCAGGCTTCCAGGGTCCTCTCCCAGTGGAGACACGTAGGACACGCTTAACTCTTCTGGCATCAAGTTGTGACAGTACATGTGAAGTGCTGTCTACCAGGGAAGCTCATTCGAGACCCAGTGCCAGGGTTTGTACTGGGAGCTGGGCACGGGGCACCCTCTGCCTGGTACCTCCCAGGAGGACAGCATGTATTCAGTGTACCCCACATCCTTTGCCCAACAGTTTAGGCCCTGTGAGCCCCTCTTATCAGGAGATGGTGGGAACCCTCTGAAACCTGAGTCCCCAGACACCAGCCAAGGCCCAGCACCTTGAGCAGGCCTCCCAGAGGATGGAAGTCTCAGGCCTGCTGTGTGAACGCCATTCTGCACAGGTAGTGGTGGAATAAGATATGAACCCAGGCCCTTTGGCTCCAGAGCCCTGCTGCTGGGCAGTGGGCCACACTGCCTCCTAGTGAGCCGAATGCCTGCACAGATGAGGCCAGCACAAAACCCGAGTCAGGCACACAGGTGCAGACAGTTCTCCTGGCTGGTCTGTGAGCTCCTGCCGGGCGGCACCATGTCTGGTTCCTTCTTGCATCCCGCACGGTGCCTTACATTGTGGGTGGCACTCAACAGGTAAATATCCCATGACTGAGCTGATTGTCGTCAATGCTGCGTGATTGCAGTAAAGGTCAGAGAACGTTCATTTAATCAGTATTTATGAGCCCTTTCTCTGTGGCCCAGACCTTCTCACGTGGATGGAGACGAGCCATACCCAGGTCTCCAGGGCTGTCTTCAGCTTATTGCCTTCAGGAGAAACAGGCATAGGTGGCCCCCCTGGGCTGCAGACCCATGGGTACAAGGCTTGGCAGTGGAGCAATGGGTTGGATTTCAGCCCCACTGGCCCCTGGGCCAGGTGACCTGTGCCTGTGGACCACGTTCAAGGAGGTAATTATCGAGTGGGGAGATGAGACTTATGCAGGTGATGGCCCTAGAGTGTTGTGGGAACCACGGGCTCTTGCACCAGAGGCCTGGACTTGCATCCCTGTTTTTCCACTGATTGTATGTGACCTTGGGCACATTACTTACCTCCCTGGACCTCAGTATCATGGCTGTAAAATGAGAATAATAATAGTACCCACTTCATAGGGTGGTCGTCAAAGTAAACGGATTGATGCAGGCAAAGCACTCGGCACAGTGCCTTGCATTCTGTAAGCACTCAATAAACATCATCAGTATTATTACACATGAAAATAACGCTGCTGTGCAAGTGTTCTGTGTTAATTGCGAAAAGAATGTTATGTATGAGGCTCTCAAGCTTAAATTCCCACGAGGGCTGCGCCGGTGCAGTAAGTGTGTGAGTCAGGCCCACGCAAGATTCTAGGGCGCAGTGGAGTCTGAGGCAGCCTGGAGATTCCGATCGACCATCACCCACCATCCCTCCCCCACAATGAGACATTAAACAAGGGCAAAAAGCCAAACAAACCATGTACATCAGCTGTGACTGAACTTGTGAGGTTGTGACCCAACATACAGATCATAGGTGCTGGGGGTACTGACAAGGGAGAAAGGGTGGGCTGGGCGGGCTGGGTGGATGGCAGGCCTCTTGGAGGAGGTAAGAATTCACTTGGATCTTAAAGGAAGGAGTTAATTAAGGGTGGAGGAGAGGTTTCTAAAATATGTATCTGAAGATCTGACGTCAAGGTTAAGCCTGTTTGACTGTCGGTTGGACGTGAACCAAGGTTTACTGGGCTCGAGCACAGTGCCTGGCACCTTCCAGGTATACGTAAGGAGGAGGCTCAGCCCTTGCCAGCTGCAGCGTGTGTTCTAGCACAGTTGATTTGGGCACCTGCAAAGATAACGTCGTTATAATAGGAAAGTGTGACAGTGATGAATAAGAGGAACTCAGCAGTGAGGTATAAGCTCCTCTGACATTTTTATCAAGCAGTTAAAAAATACAAAGCAAAGACATTGAGTAACCCATTGTGTAAATTGGGAACTGCAACACTTGGAAGAGACACCATAACCTCCTTAATTTCTTATTAATTTCCTGAGAGTTAAACTGATATATGTCAACTAAGACCCCAAGAAGTCTTCTTACCCTTTCTGTCTCCTGGATGAATAGAGAGGAAAAGAATCACTCCACCCTGTGCCGGACATTGAGTGCAGGTATTCTTTTTAAAAAAATTTTATTGGGGCTTCCCTGGTGGCGCAGTGGTTGAGAGTCCGCCTGCCGATGCAGGGGACGCGGGTTCGTGCCCCGGTCCGGTCCGGGAGGATCCCACATGCCACAGAGCGGCTGGGTCCCTGAGCCATGGCTGCTGGGCCTGCACTTCTGGAGCCTGTGCTCCGCTACGGGAGAGACCGCAACAGTGAGAGGCCCGCGTACCGCAAAAAAGAAAAAAAATTTTATTGAAGTATAGTTGATTTACAATGTTGTGTTAATTTCTGCTGTACAGCAGAGTGACTCAGTTATGCATATATATATACTTTTTCATATTCTTTTCCATTGTAGTTTATCACAGGATATTGAGTATAGTTTCCAGTGCTTTACAGTGGGACCTTGTTTATCCTATGGATAGTAGTTGAGTGGAGGTGTTGATTCAGCTGGACTTCACTCCAGCTTCTTGTAGCGAAGCTGGGCACCCTGCCAGGCACCAGAAGAACAGGTCACCATATTTCACTGCAAGGATCTGAATCTAATCAAGAGAGGGACATTTAAACCAATTGTTATGTCACCCAGATTAATTTGGAGTATAATTCGAATAATAACAATAGTGGAATTTGGGGGAGGAATATGATCAAATCAATCAAAGTTTCACCTGGAAATATAAATTTACAAAGCGAGATGAGAAAATTTCAAAATGAAGAGTAACAAAGGAGGATTTGCCCTAGCAGATATAAAAAATTAGAAAGCTATATTAGTGCTGTATTCAAGTCCTGCAAAAAAAGTCAGACCAGTGGAATAAAATAGAATATCTACACATATGTATACATGATAAAACGATATTTCAAACCAATGGAAAGAGAATGTCTGATTCATAAATTTGGGGGGCAACTGACAGGATCTTTTGGAAGAAAAATGAAGATGAATTCCCTCAACAGATTTAAATCTAAATGGATAAAACAATTTTTAAAGAGTAAATATCGGTTAATATGCTATGAAAAAAACCATGGGGGAAAACCATGGGTCTGAGTACACAAAATAGTTGAAAACTTTACATTTGAAAACAGTATTAAAAAAGATAAGGGGTAAACTTGGGAAAATATTTGTAGCATACATTAAAAAGGATTAATGTCTTTATAATATATTATAAAGAGCTTCTATTCATTAATAAGATAAAGAATGCCTCAGTAGATAGCTATGTACGATATGAGAATTTCTCAAACACAAAGATTTACAGTGTGTGCCCTTGAGCACAGTGGAGGGAACGTGTAACTCCACTGGCAAAATCATGTGGCTTTGGGTTTAACTCAGAGGGCTGGAAGCATGCAGTCGCATATCATCACGTCTGCCTTCTCTGGGTCTCTTCTTCTTTGGATGACTTACCACCAGCCTTCTGCCTGTTCAGTCCTGCTCCCCTCCAGCCCATCATCCTGAAACACCAGCCTGCTCACTTTCTATTCTGGAGGGGCTCCCCATTGCCTGCTGGATAAAGCCCAATTCCCTTAAGTTAGGATTCAGGCTCCATCAGGAAAGGTGACCTCTGCTATCTCCCTGTGCCGTGGGGTTCCTGAGTTTTCCACATAGCTCCGGTTTTACACATGCTGATCTTTTCCTTCCTGTCCTCTGGCAGCTCGTAAACATCCTGCAGGACCCTGACCAACTTTCTCCACCTCTGTGATTCCTTCACATCCCCCAAGCAGGCTGGTGGCACCCCTTGCTGGGATCTAGTGGCATTGGGACATCTGATAAACCTTGTCACTCTGTGACATTGAGATTATTCCCCTGGTTGGCACTTAATACATTTTTGTTGACATCACAATAGAAGTTTTGCCCAGGGGGAGACTTTAAAGATTATCTAGTTTTACTTCCTCAATTAAGAGTGAAAAAAAACTCAGGTCCTGAGAGGCTTTGGGAACTGGACAAGGTCCTGAAGCTTGAGACAACTTTGAGGAATGGAATCATGCTGTGCAGTTTGTTCTGTAGTCCAGGCCTTATTCACTGGATTGTAACTTACAGACCTCTATTAGTGAGTGTGATTGTCTCTGTTTATGGTTACCTTCAAGCTCTTGCTCTTGCCAGAGTCATCAGAGTCTCTGCCCTCAGAGCTGCCCCTCAAGGGCTGTGGGACAAGGGTCAGCAAGTCACTGACTCCTGTGCTTCTTCAAGCAGTTGAAGGATTTCAACTAAGTTACTCCTAAAATGTCTTTCAGAGAAATCATTCTGTATGCTCTCCCCTTCAAACTTTTCCTGGTTTGGGGAGGGGGTGGGATTTAATATATGTCTATTATGGACACTTTAAACAAACAACCCCTACACACACACACACACACACAGACACAAGGAGAAAGTTAGATGAGTAAGATAACATTTCTTCATATCCCCACCACCAGAAATAACCATTGCTAGCATGGTAGTTTCTTGCCTTCTGCAAGTCTATATATATATTTATTACATAATTGAAGTCAAATTGTATAAACAATTTTTCCTCATGCTCTTGTAACTTGGTATTGGATTTTAAGCATTTAAAGCATTTCTTTTGAAAATCTTTTTTTGTCTGGCATTGCTCTTCATAAATGCAGTGGTGGAACTCGTCAAAGGAATCTGCTACCAGCCAATATGTGATTAAAGTGGTGGTAATAACGGATTCTTTTCCAGAGACAAGAAGGAAAGTTAGTGTGGGCTCTGGGGGTAAGACAGCTGGGATCACTGAGCCACCTCTTTTTCTTTATTCTTAGATAATGGAGTTTAAGTTAGATAGGCTCTTTGAGATTCTGTACTTACAATGATTATCAATGGAATTTGTCTGCAAGGTTTTTGCCCTCATTTTACAGATGGGGAAACTGCAGCTTAGGGAGGGAAAGGCTCAGGGTCCCACAGTGTGGTAGGGGAGGAGCTGAGAGTTGAGCCCACAATGAGGGCCCAAGTCCATGGTCTTTACGAGTATGTTCTGCTGCTTCCCATAGCGTTGTTTCTGGTCCTCATCATTTCTCCATTGGCTGTGTCATCCAGGTTCACCCTCCTCCAGGCTGAAGTCACACAGCATATGGATTTCTCTTTCTAAAATACTGATATGACCATGTTACTTCCTGGTTTAAAACCCTGCAGGGAGCCCCCTAAGCCTGTAGGATGATGTTGCAAATCCCTAACCTTCTCTTGAAGGCCCTCTGGGACCTGGGCTGTGTCTCTTGCCATCTGCAAGTCCTGCCCATGTTGTTCCCTCTGCCTGGCTCACCCTCCTCCTGGCCTGGCTCATTGTCCTCTCCCCACGGGTCACCTCTTGGAAGGTCTTCTTTGTCCTTTGAGCTGGGTTAGGGGCTGCCCCTCTTCTCTCCTTGCCCTAGTCACACATGTCGCCCCAGCCTACGTGCCTGGCCATTCCTCTATAGGATGCTGAGCTCCTCGGAGCAGGGCCTGGGTCTCTTTCCTCCTTGTCTTTCCTTGTCAAGAAAGGTTACCACCACATCTAAACATTGAGTCAAGCCTGGCAGTAATTGTGATGTAGCCACTTAATAGAAATTTTCAGGTAAATGGAATTATAGCAAAGCTTGGTGTTTGCACCCATGAAGTGTGAATTCTGTATTTAAAGCATTGTTCTAAAGATTAAAAAGGAATTACTTGGCCTCTGATGAAAGGTCAATAAAGGTGTTGATAGTTAAGCGTAGTTTTGAAGGGAAGGCTTTTGGCCAGAGACTCCGGAATTCTAAAATTCTGCCCTGCTAGTCACTTACCCCAAAAGGGTGAGCTGTATACTCAGAGAGGGAATCAAAATGTTCACAGCGGCACAAGCCCCTGATGACTCAATGCAAGGCTCCTGGTAAAAGGCCAGGCTGGAGCCTGAGCCCTGGAGAGGCAGCTGCTGGTCTGAAGACTACTGCCTAGACCGTGGGGTGTGAATCCTGGGTCTGTTACTTCTTAGCTCTGTGACCTTGGGCTATTTATTTAACTTATTTATACTTTGTCATTGTAATCTGTAAAATATGGATTAAAATAGTGCCCACTTTATGCTATTGCCATGGGGAGTGAATGGATAAAGCATGTAAAGCACTTGGAACCATCCTTGGCACTCAGTATCTGCTCAATACATATTAGCTCTAATGATGGTGGTGATGGTGATAATGATGGTATTGATGGTGATGATGGTGATATTATGGTAAGGACGATGATGGTGAGGATGATGGTGATGGTGATGGTGATGTTGATGGTGATGATGATGATGGTGATGACAATGATGGCGATATGAGTGATTATGGGGATTTTCCTTTCCATAAAGCTAAATCTTGAGATTCAGTCTTCTTTGGCCATTTATATGGAGGAGGGAAGTTGAAGAGTAGAGGCGTTGTGGACAGGTCAGGGGATCAGGACCTGGCTTAAGTTAGTAACAGAGGTAAATGAAGAAGGTTGAAAAGAAGAAAGTGGGACTTGTGAGTGGGCTTGCCCCAAGTAGGTAGTTTTTACCTAGGTTTGCTTATCACCTGGTATTGGAAAGTAGGAATTGCAAGATCTCAAGGTGGAGATTCAGAGAAGGTGGAGGTGGGAAGAGGAGTGAGGTGGCTTTCCTGGCTGTTCTGCTTCCTAAAGCAGGAAAGGGAGGAAGGGAGGGAGACTTTGAGAGAATGAGTTAGTTTTGTTCCTGCTTTTTTTAGTACATGGTTGCTGCCTGCCTGTAATTCTGTCCCAATATCTGTTTCTGGTTCTCACCCATCAGACAAGTAACTTCTACCAAGGTGTGGGAGGTTGAGACTAAAAATGTGTTTAGAAAATCACACAACCCCCTGGACGGCAAGTGGTGTAATGTACCGGGGAGAACACAGACTTTGGAATTAAGCAGAGCTAGCTCTGTCCCTCTTTAACTATGGACTTTGATTAACTACCTGATCTCTTTGCATCTTCATTTATCTATCAGTGGAATGGGAATAATACATCCCCTGCAGGATTGCTGAAGATTGAATGAGATAAAGCAATACCACACTTTTTCAGTTTCCTAGGGCTGCCACAACAAATTATCACAAAGCTTAGAACAACAGAAATTTATTCTCTCACCGTTCTGGAGGCTCGAAGACTGAAATCAAGGTGTTGGCAGGGTCATGCTCCTTTTGAAGACTCTAGGGAAGAATCCTTCCTTGCTTCTTCCCAGCTTCAAGTGGCTCCTGGAAATGCTTCCTTGGTTGTAGCTACATCACTCCAATCTCTGCCTCCATGGTCACGTAGTCTTTTCTCTGTGTGTGTCTATCTCCAAATCTCCCTCTCCTTATAAGGATACAGTCACTGGATTTAGGACCCACCCTAATCCAGTATGACCTCATCTTAACTTGACTATGTCTGCAAAGACCTCATTTCCAAATGAGGTCACATGCATAGATATTGAGGGTTAAGATTTCAGCATAGCTTTCTGGAGGACACAGTTCAACCCCCTACATGCATCTAGCCCAGGGAGTGGCATATTGTAGGTGATCAAATGTCATTCATTCCCTTACCTCTCCATTCTTCTCCCTAAAGCTGTAAAATTAAAAGTGTTTGCCTTCTGTCAGTAGCAAACTTTGAAAACAAATCACTGATCTATAGCCTTTTGTTCTCTTTAGACACAGATGTTTTGTCTCCTTTCCATCAGTATTTTAATGTAACCTGTTTGCACTGCTTTTCATAGTTACCCATTTTATTGATTTTCTTCTTATCTGCTAGGTACACGAATCAGAGCTTAGAAGGCTATTTCCAGTGCAAATGGAGAACTTGCATTTCAATTTGGTGCTAATGAAAATGTAAGATTTAGAATCAGGATGTTTGAGTCTGAAAACAGAATTGGTTTCCTGACCACCTCTGATAACAGCCTCTATGGACAGAGGCTGATTCATCATAGGCGAGTCATATGTGGCAACACACTTTGATTCAGGTTCCAGTAATTGTCTGGACCAAAGCTCCTGTTCCCAACCTAACTTGGCTTTGACTGTTTGGAAGGTCAGTTTGGCCTTGTTGGTCCATCAGAAAAATTTAACCTTAACTACAGTGTGCATTGTGACCACTATGTAGTAGTAGGAATAGTGAGGAAGTAGTGAGGAATGGGTTAGTTGTCTTCCAGCTCCTATATAATGCATTAAATGTTCCCATAATCTGCAGCCACTTTTTTACTGAAGTATAGTTGATTTACAATGTTGCATAAGTTTCAGGTGTACAGAAAAGTGATTCAGTTATACATATATATATTCTTTTTCATATTCTTTTCCCTTGTAAATTATTTAAAAATATTGAATATAGTTCCCTGTGCTACACAGTAGGATCTTGTTGGTTATTTTACATATAGTAGTGTATATATGTTAATCCCAAACTCTTAATTTATCCCTCCCCCCAACCTTTCCCCTTTGGTAACCATGAGTTTGTTTTCTGTGTCTGTGGGTTTATTTCTGTTTTGTATATAAGCTCATTTATATCATTTTTTTAGATTCCACATATAAGTGATATCTTATGATATTTGTCTTTCTGTCTGGTTTAATTCACTTAGTATGATAATCTCTAGGTCCATCCATGTAGCTGCAAATAGCATTATTTCATTCTTTTTTATGGCTGAGTAATATTCCATTGTATATATGTACCACATCTTCTTCATCCATTCATCTGTCAATGGATATTTAAGTTGCTTCCATGTCTTGACTATTATAAATAGTGCTGCAGTGAACATTGGGGTCTGCAACCATTTTGAATTAAACTTGTCACAGGTTGGCTTCTCTGGAAGCAGATGCCAAGACAGAATTGGGGTATAACATGGTAACCAGTGTGCAGAAAAGTTGACATAGCTGGCCTGAGACTGCTATCCTTAGAAAGCGCTACTTACAAGTTTAGCCCTTGGCTGGCATCTGGGAACTTAGATTTCAGGACAATTCTCACCATTTACTGAACTATGGGTGGCTCACCCACCTAAACTGTTTTTATAAAGAATATATTTTATGTTGAACACCTCATTTCCATCTGGAGTCTGGGATTTTGGTACATGCCAGGCAGAGGGTGCCTAAGTGACTAGTCCTGAATAAAAACCTTGGGTACCGAGTCTCAAATGAGCTTCACTGGTGGACAGCATTTATGCTCATTGCTGGAGGAATTAAGCGTGCCCTTTGTAGCTTCGCTGGGAGAGGACCTTAGAAGCTTGCTCCTGGTTTCCCCGGACTTTGCCCCACATGCCTTTTCCTTTTGCTGAGTTTTCTTTGTATCCTTTTGCTGTAATCATAGCTGTGAGAATGATTATATGCTGAGTCCTTTGTAATTATATATGAGTCTTAGTGAATCATCTAACCTGGCGGTGGTCATGGGGTTCCTCCAACACAATCAGATCACCTGTGAAGGGGAGGAGGAGGAAGCAGGTTTGGGCAGAGAAAGAAGTCAAGTGTGATCCAGGCTGACAAAGCTTTACCTGGCAGAGAGCTGTGGGGCAAGTGTTGTCACCTGTCTGAGCATCCCTCATCAGGCTAAATGGCTGGCCATTATGCCTTTGCCTTGTTCTGTTACCAGATGTTGGCATGACCTAGGTGAGGTGGCTCTCTGCAGCTGATCTAGAACATGAAGTGGGAGGTCTACTGACCACACTGCCTGTAGCTGGACACCTAGTCCGTCCTTGAAGGGAGATCTGGGTGGTACATCTCCTTATCTACCAAACTTACCTTTACAACTCATTATTATCATTTTTTATCTCCTGATTGTACAAGTAATACATGCCCATTATAGAAAACACAGAAACATAAAGAGAAAATTCATCAAGTAATTATGCTCAACAAAATTCTGGAATATTTTCTTCATAGGTTCCATATGTATATGGGTGCATATATATTATTTTTATTTTAATGTAATTGGAATTTTTATGTATATACAGCTTTGTGTCTTCTTTTAAAATGTTATACTAGGATATAGACATTTTTTATATTACTAAAAATTCAGCACACAAAAGTCAGTTGCTTTTATATACATACACAATGAACAATCCAAAAAGGAAATTAAGAAAACAATTTAATTTACAGTAGCATCAAAAAGAATAAAATACTTAGGAATAAGCTTAACCAAGAGGTGAAAGACTTGTACAGTGAAAGCTACAAAACACTGCCGAGAGAAAATTAAAGAAGACCAGTAAGTGGAAAATCATCCCTTGTCCATAGACTGGAAGACTTCATATTGCTATGATCTACAGATGCAGTGCAATCTCTGTCAAAATTCCAATGGCATTTTTTTGGTAGAAATAGAAAGAAAACCCATCCTAACATTTATATGAAATCTTAAAGGAACCCAAATAGCCAAGACAATCTTGAAAAGGAACAAAGTTAGAAGTCTCACACTTCCTGGTTTCAAAACTTATTACAGAGCTGCAATAATCAAAGCAGTGTGGTAATGTCATGAAGACAGACATACAGACCAATGAAAAGAAAAGAGAGCCAGGAAAAAAAACCCTCACATCTATAATAAAATGATTTTCAACAAGAGTGCCAAGACTATTCAATGGGGAAAGGATAGTCATTTCAATAAATGATGTTGGGGAAACTGGATATCCAAAATAAAGTTGGGGTCCAAAATAAAGTTGGACCCCTACCTTATACCATGTACAAAAATTAACTCATAGAGCATCAAAGACTTAAATGTAAGACCTAAAACTATAAAGCTCTTAGAAGCAAACATGTGGGAAAGCTTCATAACATTGCATTTGGCAGTGATTTCTTGCTTATGACCCAAGAGCACAGGTAACAAAAGAAAAAAAAACAGATAAATTGGACTACATCAAAATTAACAACTTCTATGCACCAAAGGACACAATCAACAGAGTGAAGGGCAGCTCACAGGATGGGAGAAAATATTTGCAAATCATTTATCTGATAAGAGGTTAATATCTATACCACATAAAGAAATCCTATGTCTTAGTCTGGGCTGCTATAACAAAGTGTCATAGACTGAATGGCTTCTACAACCCACATTTATTTCTCACAGTTCTTTAGACTGGGAAGTCCAAGGTCAAAGTAGATACGCCAGTAGATATGGTATCTGGTGAGAACCCATTTCCTGGTTTGTAGATGGCCATCTTCTCATTGAATCCCCCTTTGGCAGAGAGCAGAAAGAGCTCTGGTCCATTTGTCCCTTTATAAGGACACCATTTACCTCCCAAAGGCCCCATCTCCTAATACCATCACAAGGGCGGTTAGCATTTCAACATATGAATTTTGGGAATACACACAAACATTCAGTCCCTAATGTCCTACAACTCAATAACAATAATAACCAAACAACCAGATTAAAAAATTGGCAAGGAACTTGAATAGACATTTCTCCAAAGAAGATATACAAATAGCCAGTGAACACATGAAAATATGCTCACCATCACTAGTCATTAGGGGAATGCAAATCACCTCACGCTTGTTAAGGTGGTTTTTATTAAAAAAAACCCAAAATAACAAGTGTTGACAAGAATGTGGAATAATTGGAACCCTTGTGCACTGTTGATGGGAATAAAAATGTGCAGCCTTTATGGAAGACAGTATGGTCATTCCTTAAAAAATTAAAAATAGAATTATCATGTGACCCAGCAATTCCACACCTGGGTATATCCCCAAAAGAATTGAAAGCAGGGTCTTGAAAAGATTGGTATACCCATGTTCATAGCAGCATTATTCACAAGAGCTAAAAGATGGAAACAACCCAAGTGTCTACCAATGGGTGAGTGGATAAACAGATGTGGTGTATTCATACAATGGAATATTAGCCTTAAAAAGAAAGGAAATTCTGACATATGCTACAACATAGATGAAGCTTGAGGGTGTTATGCTAAGTGAAATAAGCCACTCATAAAAAGACAAATAAATACTGTATGATTCTACTAATATGAAGCCCCTAGAGTAATCATATTCATAGAGACAGAAAGTAGAATGGTGGTCACCAGGGGCTGGGGAAGGAGAGAATGGGGAGTTGTTTAATGGGTACAGTGTTTCAGTTTTGCTAAATGAAAAAGTTCTGGAGATGGATGGTGGAGATGGTTGTACAGAGTGGTTGTACTTAACACAACTGTACACTTAAAAATGATTAAAATGGTAAATGTTATGTAAAGTGTATTTTACTCCATTTAAAAACATCATTCAAAATCTCCTTTTAAATGGTTAAACATTGAGAACTTAAAGCTCCTAGAAAGCAAGATCCTTCTAAGAGGTCATCAGGCACACTTATGCTAAAAGATAATGGAGTGGCTCCTTCAGTATTCTGAGGGAAAAAGATTTTGGACCTTGAGTGATAGTCTCAGCCAAGGTAACAATCAAACAAACACAAAGTAACAATATTTTAACACGTGATAAATAAAAATATTTTCTAAACCAATTTACTTGAGAACACATAAATATGGAAAATACTCTATCAAACTGGAAAAAAAATACGAGAAAGAGGGAGGAATGGAATCCAAAAAACAAGAAAGCAGTAAAGAGAGCTCTAATGACAGCAGTGCAGCAAGCCTAGAAAGTAGCCAGTCCTGAGTAGATCAGAATGTCAAAGACCTCTGGGAGTGATGATTTCAAGAAAAAAAAAAAAAGATGACTCCCTGCAACAGCTAATATCATTAAAGAAATGGGTGTATACCAGGAAGAGAAAAGAAAAGCAGTGAGAAACCCCAGGAAAAACAAAAAGTTACACAAGCAAGTATTGGTCCAAGTTGAAGCAAACTAAAACTATGGCATGATTTTGAAAATTGATAGTGTAAGAAAGGGCACTGCATTAAAAATGTGTGGCTTTTAGGGGCTTCTATTTAGTTATACAGGATTACATTCAATTACTTTATTATGCAGTGAATACATATGTCTAATCATAATAATGATATTGCCTTTAAAATGTTTTTATTTTTAGTTTTCAGAATTAACTTATAAACCACCACAAAGACTTAACTGTGGTTGCAGAATATACATACATACATGTATGTATAAAATAAATTCTGGAGGGCAGAAGTGGTGAAAGGAGAGGTGGAAGGAAATATGGGGCACTAGTTTCACCATGTTTCTTCTTTCTTTCTTAGTAAGAACGCAAGAAATATTCTCTAAATTTAATGCCATAAAAACTGTTTCATTTTTTTAAAGTTAGACAAAGGTAGCTAACTGAATATAACCATTGAAATTGGGAGAAAGTGTAGGTAACAATCCTTCAAATTTTTGGGGGTAAAATTTCGTGACCTAAAATCCACATCTGTCATAGCAGGAATTCATAAGTAATGTGTCATGTTGACATATCAAGAAATAAAGATGTATGCATAATTTTTAGAGTATTTAAGTTAACTAACCATTCTGGTTCACTAAACCATAGAAACTAAAACCAGTATCTATTTAAGATAGTTGCCTCTGGGAAGTGGGGGTAGAAGAGGATGCAGAAGGACACACAGGGTATTTGCTTCTCTTTTTCAACCCTTGGCTTCTGTTAAAAACCTTTTTTTCCCTAGCAGGCATGCATTATTCTGCTTCTCAAAACTTGTAAAATGACTGCATGATTGGCCATTATGGATAGAATAACTCCTAGAAGCTTAAAATATTTAACCATTCTTTGTGTTGTGGAGCATTTAGGATACGTCCCATTTGTGTTATTTTATATAATGTTCTTAAAAACGGCCTTATATATAAATAAATCTTCATGCATATTTCTGGATCAAACCAACCTGTGTATAAGCTTTTATGCCTATTTTTGAATTATCTCCTGAGGAGTGAATCCTGGGTATGAGATCACTAGGTTAAAGGGGTGAACATTTTAAAGCCCCTTGTTATGGACACAGACATTTTTTCCCTTTCATTTTTGAGTATAGACACTTTGGTGAGAGCCAAATGTCTCACCAAAGGATGAGAGTATCATAAAAATCTTAGTCTCTTTTAGTCCAGGCCTGTTTTCGAGGTCACGTTCTGAAGAAATGACTGGGTAACGGTCACCACATAGCATCTCCCTTTCTGTACCAGTGGAGTTGCCTTGGGTCACCCAACCCACAAAGGAAGGCAGGGCCAGAATCACTCACATTTAGTCAGTGAGTGCCATGGGTTAGGCCCTCTTCTAGTGACTTCATTGGACTTTGTTCATGTCTCATGTTTAATCCTCAGTACAACCTTCGGAAGGCTCTTGTCTCTGTCTTACAAGGGAAGAGCAAAGGCAAAGATGAAGTGATTTGCCCCAATGCCACACGGCCAGTAAGTAGCAGAGATGGGTCCCACACCCGGTGGTCTGAGTCTAGAGCCCAAACTTCACTCTCTGTGCTGTTACAGGCCCTTATCTGTGAGAAGCAAGTAGGCTGGGTCAGCCCCAGTCAGTGTGCCCAGGAAGAGTGTAATCACACAAGGGGAGAAAGCATCAGCGTCTTATTAGCTTCTAGCATACTGCCTGGTACACAGTGGACACCCAGTACCTATTTGTCGACTAAATAGATAAGCCAAACTTTACACCAAACTCCTCTGCATTATTATTTTGTTTAATTTTCATGCTGTGAGGTATTTTTATCCCCATGTTACAGATGAGAGGACTGAGGTTTCCAGAGGTCAAGTCACTTGCCCAAAGTATAGAGCTGTTTCGATAGAGGAGGCATTGTAATTCAGGCCTATAGGATTTTTTTTTTTTTTTTTGGCTGTGTTGCATCTTCGTTGCTGCACGCGGGCTTTCTCTAGTTGCAGCGAGCGGAGGCTACTCTTCGTTGCGGTGTGTGGGCTTCTCATTACGGTGGCTTCTCTCTTGTTGCAGAGCACGGGCTCTAGGCTGCTGGCTAGAGTAATTGTGGCACATGGGCGCAGTAGTTGTGGCTCGCGGGCTCTAGAGTGCAGGCTCAGTAGTTGTGGCGCACGGGCTTAGTTGCTCCACGGCATGTGGGATCTTCCCGGACCAGGGCTCAAACCCGTGTCCCCAGCATTGGCAGGCAGATTCCTAGCCACTGCGCCACCAGGGATGCCCCAGGCCTGTAGGATTTGAAACCAGAGCTGTTTTTATTTTGCTCAAAGTGTCTTTGGGAGAATTCAAGAAGTTAATTCTTGTGAAACCCTTAGGGTTCTCAAAGGGTGGGAGCTTCCCCTGGGAACTTGCTAGAAATGCCTCTTCTTGGTTCCTGCCCCAGGTCTAGTGACTCAGAATCCCCGAGGGAGGGGCCCAGCAGTTTGTTTCCACAGACCCTGCAGGTGATTCTGATGTGAGCTGCGACGTAGGAGCACAGCCTTAGCCCCAAGCCTGCCCCGTGCTGAGTGCTTAGGAAGATGGCAGCTGCTGCTGTCTTTGGCATCACGTTCTAGATCCCAAAGAAATGGTGGAGGGAGGGGAGGAATGTGGGATGTCTAGAACTTACTGCTTCTCACAGTTGTTATTTGGTTCCAGCCACTTCTGGCCCATCAGTGGATTCACACTGGTCCCAGGATGTCTCTGACTGAAGCCCGGAGGAAGCCTTTGAGGAGGGAGAAGTACACTGGGCACATTAAATGAAGCTCACGTGAACTCTCGAGCTCCCCCTGGCTGGTCATTTACTGGACTGCCTGGCAGCTGGCCTGCCTCCTGCTGTGTGATGCCTCCCCAGCCACGTACATCCTCCAGAGTGATCCTGAAGTCCAGAGTGGGCTGCACCCCTCATGGGACGTGTTTCCAGGGCGGGGGGAGCGGACAGCTTTGAGGGGAGTTGAGGGCACCATGGATTCTTCCTCTGCCCTCTGCAAAATTCTGCCCGACTCAAAACATTTCACAGATCCTTAGTGCTGCCTTCGGTTTGTTACATATTTGATTTGAGAATTTAACATTCCTGAGCACCTGTGATGTGCCAGGCTTGGGGTGGTTGGTCCTACTGTGTGCAAGCCTCCATGCTCAGCTCCTTGAAGTGCTTGCCCCGTTTAACTTGGGCCCAGAGAGGTCCAGCAATGGTCTCAAGGCAACCAGCTAATAGGTGGCAGAGCTCGGTCTAAACCCAGGTCGGTTTCACTAACTCTGTGCTTGTTCTGCTTTAACGCAGTTGTAACTTGACTTGAAAAATGTAAAGTGTGGCCACAAACAAATCTCTCTCTCTTATCCCCATAGGTTCTACCAAACCACGGCCTCCACGCAGCAGGGTTCTTCGTGGCCTTCATCCTCTCCCTGGTGCTGACCTGGGCCGTGCTTTTCTTCATGGTTCGATATCAGTGTTTGAAGGGAAGCATGCTTACCAGACATCAGGTGGGAGTCCATGTGCATCCTCTTCCTGGAGGGTAGTTGGTTGGTGGTAGATGTGAGGTTGAAGTTTATCCTTCAGTTCAGTCAGTCTCAACTCTGGATCGATGTCAGGACCCCCAGGGAACCGTGAGGCATGCTCATACCAAGGCCCTCCTGCACAGACTCTGACTGCTTTGTCCCGAGAGGCATGCCCATCATTAGTAGTTTTTAAAAGCTCCCTGGATGATTCTAACAAACGACCAGGATCGGGAACCCCTGCAGTCTGACTGAATAACTGAGTGCCCACCTGTATGGCCAGCTGTGCATTCATGCCACACCCTGACTCAGGTCCTGGTCTACACTTCCCTCTGAAAAGTCTTTGAAGACTTACTTTGTCCTCAGGGTGAAGCCCAGATTCCTTAGCATGGCTTATAAAGAAAGTCCCCTGTGGTCCAGCTTCATACCTCAACTTCTGGCTCTACCCAATGACTGCTGAGCTCTCCACACTCACCTGGATGCCTTTATAATCCTCTCTCCGCTCTTCAGTGAGCAGAACTCTGACGCACCCTTTAAGACTCATCTCGGGCCTTGCCTCTCCTTGGAAGTCATCACTGGCCACTTCCTGGCTAAGTTGGGGACTCTCTGTCTGGGTTCCTGCACTAGCTTTTGGACCCCACCCAGCATTTATCCCCACCTGTGAACTCCTCAATCTCTGTTTTCCTGTCTTGGCCTGGGTTCCCACAGAAGCACATCCTGAGACTAGGATCCAAATGCAAACAGTTTATATGGGAAGTGATCCCAGGAAGTAATGGTAGGGGGTGGGGAACTGAGGCGGGAAGGGAAGGCAGTCCGTCAAGCTACCACTGTGGGCACCTGGGGCTTTATCCCAGCCGGGATAAAGCCTGAGGGGAGAAGGAGCCAGGGTATTTAGCCATCAAATCCCATTGGTCATTGGTTGAGGACAAGGGGGTGAGGGGGCCAGGACAAAGGGTAACGTTATTTCCCTGGCATGGGCTCTGAAGGCCAGCAGGAACCTTCAGGGGAGGAAGCAGCATAGGTGTTGGCTGGTGGATCTTGGGCTAAAAGGCACTGAACGGCAAGGGCGAGGGGACATGGATGAAGCATGGATGCTGGCTGCTATAATCCCCATTGCCTGGTACAGAGCCTGGTGCTTAGAAGGCACTCAGTAAACGTGTGAAGGAATGAATGAGCCCCCAGCCAGAGGATGGGCAGACAGAGGAAGGAAAGCAGGGCACAGTCCTAGGGTGAGAAGGCACTGCTGGGACTGAGCACCCCAGTAGGTTGTTTGTTCCTTCAGGGCCATGGAGGCTGCAGCTGCTAGGTCCAGCAACTTGAAAGAAACATCTATCATCTTTCTCCCTCACCGTACAGTGAGGAAACTGAGGCCCGTGAAGCTAAACAGCCTGCTTCACGTGGCCGAGTGTAGGCTGGACCTGGCTTCCGAGGACCACCCTGCCGCCCTCTCTGGAGGCTGGCAGTCCTGTCCCATTGTTCATTTTGTTTCTGCTTCCTGGAGAAGAGAGTTGTTATTTCAAAGTGAGGTCAGCCCACAGTCTCCTTGGCAGGCAGAAGTGAGGAAAAGAAAAATGGCCCATCTAATACGACATTCTACTTACTCTCCCAAAGCTGTTATCAATCACAGAAGAACAGAACTCACCCTGCTACTTCGATGGAGGAGCAGGATTCATTTCTTGGAGATTAAAGGCTGATTGTTACAACCGTGAGAGGAAAGCAAAGTGTGAATTTGACTTAAGGTCTGAAGCCTCTTATAGAATTTTTTTTTCTGGCGTCACAAAAGGAACTCTCTTCACATTAAAAAATTTTTTTTCCATTGTGGTAGTGACCAAGGAGACAACATGCTGTAAACAGAGGCAGCCTTTAGAGTTAGGTAGACTTTGGGTCAAAAACCAAGCAGGCTCTTTATGAGCTATGTGAACTCAGATAATGTCATTTCATCTCTCTGAGTTGCAGTTCCTTATACGTAAACTGGGGGCATCAACACTGACTTTGTGTGATGGTTTCATGGTATGACATATACAAGGCACAGGGACAGGAATTCTTAAATGTTAGTTATAATTATCGTGCATTTCTGTAGAAATAATGATGATAGTGAGCAAAACAGATATATCATCTACCCAATCGGAGGGTTGAGCTTAATTATCTCTGATGTCACTTCCATGTGACAACTCTATAGTCTGATTAGAAACCAGCCAGATCCATGATGTTGAAGTCCATCTGCCAACTGTAATTTTCCTCTGCATGATGATGATGATGATGGGGATGATGATGATGGTGGTGATGATGATGGTGATGGTGATGATGTTGGTGATAATGGTGATGATGATGGTGGTGGTGATGATGATAGTGATCATGGGGATGGGGATGGGGATAATGATGGTGATGGTGATGATGGTGATGATGATGATGGTGATGGTGATGATGTCGGTGATAATGGTGATGATGATGATGGTGATAATATGATGGTTGTGGTGATGATGATGATGATCATGGGGATGGGACTGGGGATTATGGTGGTGATGGTGATGATGGTGGTGATGATGATGGTGAAATATTTTTATTACATCTTTATAGTTATAAAGGTCTTTCCATCCATTGCTCTGCTTTATCCACACAACAAGCCTGTGCAGGGCTACGAGAATTATTATCCCACTTCTTTGATGAGAAAATGAGGCTTAAGGAAGTGCAATGTCTTGCCTTAGTCTTACCAGCTCACAAGTGGTGGGTCCAGCTAGGTTCTCTGACTGCAGGTCCCCACCTTCCCTCATGAATTTTCCAGCTTGTGACATTCACAAGAAGGCCTACTCAATTGTGGTTTCTGAAATTCTCCTGAAGGTTCAGCATCATGAGAGCAAGCTGGAGCGCTCCCAGTTCACCTCAGCTGATGGTATGAATGAAGATCTCGCTCTAAATGACCAAATGATAGACATTCTGTCTTCAGAGGACCCCGGGAGCATGCTTCAAGCCTTAGAAGAGTAAGAATTCTAAGTCACATTATACTTCCATGGATGTGATGAATGTTTTACCTATAGCAGCATGAGAGCAAACACTGAGTGTATTTCATTCATTAATTCATCCTATTAATCATTAATTTGTCATTCAGTAGTCATAATCGAACAACTGCCATGCCCTGAACACTATGCTTGGTATCTGAGAAAAGAGATAAGACATAGGTTGAGCTGTGAGGCAGTCTGACCTAGTGGGAAGACAAACACAGAAACAGAAGTGACCATAAAGGTTTGATGAGTACCATGCTAAGATCAGGGCTAGCTGAGCCCAGAAGAAGTAATTACCTCTGACCGGGTCATGGAAATGCTTCCCAGAGGAAGAGATATTTTAACTAATTCTTGAAGTATGGGCAGAAGTTTTTCAAGTAGATGAAGGAAGGAGAGGCTTTTCAGGCAGAGGAAAGACAGGACAGATACCAAGGTAGGAAGTGAACAAGATATGTACATTTGGAGAAGTGTAAGGAGCTCAGCATGATTGATGTGTGGATTGGAGTATTGAGTAGTGTATTGAAGGAGAGGAAGTAACACCTTGAGAGAGAGGCCAGACCAGGTGATATGATTGTTGGCTAAACTGAATTCAGTTCTTTTTATTTTTTATTTTATTTAAATTTTTGTCTATTTATCTATCTATAACTTACTTTTAAGGACAGGACCTGAGTATCTTTATTTTATTTTATTACTTATTGAGGTAATGTTGGTTTATAACATTATATATTTCACTTGTACAACATTAAATATTTCTACTTCTGTATACCCTGCAGTATGTTCACCACCAAAAATTTAGTCTTCATCCATCACCATACAGTTGATCCCCTTTACCCATTTTGCCCTCCCCCACCATTCCTCTGTGGTAACCACTATTCTGATCTCTGTATATAAGTGTTTGATTTTGTTCATTTATTTTGTGTTTTTGTTTGTTTATTTTCTATATTCCACATATGACTGAAATCATATATTTTCTTTCTCCACCTGACTTATTTCACTTACATAATACCCTCAAGGTCCATCTATGTTGTTGCAAATGGAAAGATTTCATCTTTTTATGGCTGAGTAATATTCCATACACATCACATCTTTATCCATTCATCTGTTAATGGGCACTTAGGTTGCTTCCATATTTTGGCAATTGCAGTGACGCAGTGAGCATAGGAGTGAATGTATTTTTTCAAATTAATGTTTTTATATTCTTTGGATAAATACCCAGAAGTGGGATAGCTGGATTATATAGTGGTTCTGTTCTTTTTTTTTTTTTTTTTTTGGCTGCATTGGGTCTTCGTTGCTGCGCACGGGCTCTCCCTAGTTGCGGCGAGCGGGGGCCACTCTTCATTGTGGTGCACGGGCTTCTCATCGCGGTGGCTTCTCATCGCGGTGGCTTCTCTTGCGGAGCATGGGCTTCCGTAGTTGCGGCACGCAGGCCCTAGAGTGCAGGCTCAGTAGCTGTGTCGCCCTGGTTTAGCTGCTCCACGGCATGTGGGATCCTCCCAGCCCAGGGATTGAACCCACGTCCCCTGCATTGGCAGGCGGATTCCCAACCACTGTGCCACCAGGGAAGTCCCTGTTCTTATTTTTTTTGAGGAATCTCGATACTGTTTTCCATAATGGCTGCACCAATTTACATTCCCACCAACACTTGTTATTTCTTGCCTTTTTGATAATAGTCATTTCAACAGGTGTGAGGTGATATCTCATTGTGGTTTTAATTTGCATTTCCCTAATAATTCATGCTATTTTTTTCATGTGCCTGTTGGCCATCTGTATGTCTTCTTCGAAAAAAATGTCTATTCAGCTCCACCCATTTTTCAATTGGGTTGTTTTGTTGTTGAGTTGTATCTGTTCTTTATATATTTTGGATATTACTACTTATCAGATATATTGTTTACAAATATCTTCTCCCATTCAGTAGGTTGTCTTTCGGTTTTGCTGATAGTTTTGTTTCCTTTGCCGTGCAGAATCTTTTTAGTTTGATGTAGTTCCATTTGTTTATTTTTGCTTTTGATTCCTTTGCCTGAGGAGACATATCTGGAAAGATATTGTTAAGACCCATGACCAAGAGCATACCACCTATATTTTCTTCTAGGAGTTTTATGGTTTCAGGTTTTACATTTAAGTCTTCAATCCATTTTGAATTGACTTTGGTGTATGATATGAGATAGTGATCTAGTTTCTTTTTTTTTTGCATATGGTTGTCCAGCTTTCCCAACACCATTTATTGAAGAGACTGTCCTTTATCCATTGTATGTTCTTTGCTCCTTTGTTGTAAATTAATTGTCCATATATGCATGGGTTTATTTCTGGGCTCTCAATTCTGTTCCACTGATCTATGTATCTGTTTTTGTGCCAGTACCAAACCATTTTGATTACTATGGCTTTGTAATATAGTTTGAAATCAGGGAGTGTGATACCTCCAGCTTTGTTCTTTTTTCTCAGGATTGCTTTGGCTATTCAGGGTCTTTTGTGGTTCCACATAAATTTTAGAATTTTTGTTCTATTTCCGTGAAAAATGTCCTTCAGATTTTGATAAAGATTGCATTGAATCTGTAGATTACTTTAGGTAATATGGATGCTTTAACAATGTCATTCTTCCAATCCACTAGCATGGAATATCTTTCCATTTATTTGTGCCTCCTTCAATTTCTTTCAACAGTGTTTTATAATTTTCAGTGTACATATTTTCACTTCTTTGGTTATATTTATTCTTAGTTATTTTATATTTTTAGCTGTGATTGTAAATGGGATTTTTTTCTTAGTTTCTCTTTCTGGTAGCTCATTGTTAGCGTATAGAAATGCAACAGATTTTTGTATGTTGATTTTGTACCCTGCAATTATATGTGTTTGTTTATTATTTCTTTTAGTGTTTTTGTGGAGTCTTTAGGGTTTTCTATGTATAAAATTAGGTCATCTGCAAATAGTGACAGCTTTACTTCTTTCTTTCCAATTTGGATAACTTTAGTTTTTTTCTTCCCTAATTATTCTGGCTAGGACTTCCAATACTGTGTGAAATAATTTCTCCCTTTAGGTCTGTTAATAATTGTTTTATATATTTTGGTGCTCCTATGTTAGGTGCATATACATTAATAACTGTTATGTCTTCTTAGTGAATTTTCCCCTTTATAATTATATACTGTTCATTTTTGTCTCTTGTTACCTTTTGGGCTTGAAGTCTATTTTGTCTGATATGAGTATGGCTACACCCCCTTTTTTGGCTGTCATTTGCTTGAAGTGTCATCTTCCATCCCTTCACTTTGAACATGTGTTTGTCTTTAGAGCTGAGATGGGTCTCCTGGAGGTAGCATGTAGGTGGGTCTTGCTTTTTAATCCATCCAGCCACTCCATGTCTTTTGATGGGTGAATTCAGTCCATGTACATGTAAGGTTCTTATTGATAGATGAGGACTTAGTGCTGCCATGTTATCTTCTGTTTCTGGTTGCTCTGTCTCTCCACTGTTTTCTTTCCCCCTGTGTTTCTGTCTGCCAGTTTGATTTGGTAGTTTTCTCTGATGTTTTTCTCAGTTTCCTCTTTTTATGTTTCGTGTCTCTGCCCTAGATTTATGTTTTGTGGTTTATGTAAAACTTTTCATAGATAAAATAGTCCTTTTTATGCTGATAGCATCTTATCTTCATTCAACTCTATGGGTTCCATCTTTTTCCTCTTCCCCTTTTATGTTTTTGTTTTCTCAAATAATCCATTTTTATGTTGTGATTTATCAAACTGAAGGAGTTATCATTATTTTTTCTGCTTTTTTCCCCTCCTTCCCCTCCTTTATGCTATGATAAAATATTTTAAAACCTATTCTGGGAAAGAGTAACAATTTTCTGATTCTGTTTATCACCTTACTCAAACTTTTGGGTACTTTGCCTTTTTGTTTCTGATCAAAGGGCTCCTTTCCACATTTCTTGTAAGACAGGTGGTGATGAACTCCCTCAGCTGTTTTTGTCTGGGAAAACATTTATTCCTCCTTCATATCTGAATGATAACTTTGCTGGAGAGAATATTATTGGGTGACAGTTTTTATCTTTCAGTATTTTGAGAATGTCATTCTGCTCCCTCCTGGCCTATAAAGCTTCTGTGGAGAAATCTGGTGGTAGCCTAATGGTGATTCCTTTGTAGGAAGCTTTTTCTCTGGCTGCGTTTAAAATTCTTTCCTTGTCACTGACTTTTGACAATTTTAGTATAGTGTGTCTTGGAGAGGGTCTTTTTGCCTTGAGGTAATTAAGTGTTCTCTTAGCTTCGTAGACTTGTATATCCAGTTCCTTTCCCAGCTTTGTGAATTCTCACTTATCATTTCTTTAAATAAACTCTCTGTTCTTTTCTCCCTCTCTTCACTGGGATACTCATTACCTTAATGTTACCCTTCCTAAATGAGTTGAATAGCTCTCATAGAATTTCCCTGTTTTTTGTTTGTTTGTTTGTTTGTTTGTTTTTGTGTTACGTGGGCCTCTCACTGTTGTGGCCTCTCCCGTTGCGGAGCACAGGCTCCAGACGCACAGGCTCAGCGGCCATGGCTCACAGGCCCAGCTGCTCCGTGGCATGTGGGATCTTCCCGGACCGGGGCATGAACCCATGTCCCCTGCATCGGCAGGCGGACTCTCAACCACTGCGCCACCAGGGAAGCCCGAATTTCCCTGTTTTTTAACATCTTATTTCTCTTTCCTCTTCTACTTGTATCTTCCTAGATTTCTATTTTTGAGCTCACTAATTCTCTCCTCCATATGGGCTGCTCTATTTCCAAAACTTTCTAATGCATTATTTACCTTGTTTATGAGTTCTTCAGCTCTAGAATTTCTCTTTGATTCTTTTTTTGAGTTTCAATTTCTTTGGTAAAGCATTCCTTCTATTCATTAATTTTATTTCTCAGCCCATTGAACTGCCTTTCTGAATTTTCTTATAGCTCACTGAGTTTCTTCATGACAGCTATTTTGAATTCTTTATATGTTAGATCCCAGTATTCTGTGACTTTAAGTTTGGTTTCTGGAGATTCTCATTTTCTTTTTGTGGTGCAGTTACTGTGGTTCTTCATGGTGCTTGATGAGTTGTTCCTCTGCCAGTACATTTGAAGTAGCAAACACCTTTGTGCTTGATTCTGAGCTTCCTCTAGTTATATCTGAGAGTTGGCACTTTTCATCCTCCACTGCCTCTGTCAGAGGTGTGGCTCCATGTCTTCATTATCATTTCTTGTGTCTCCGGGTTTGTTGGTGCCTTGCTGTTGCCACTGTCACTAGCATTGCTACCTGGGCACCAGGATGAAAGGCTTTTCTGCCACGTCTGGGAATCCTTGAGTTGCAGACGCTGCCACTACAAGGGGTAGTGGAGGGGAGCTGGATTCACACAGGCACCTCTGCCCAGTGTTGCACAGTTCATGTGCTCTGCTGCTGGGGGTTAGGGGGTTGAGGGGTCAGAGTCATGGGTGCCTCAGTAGCTGGAGGGACAGGGTCCCAGACCCCACTGCCACTGCTGCCCACTTACCTATGGCCATGGGCGCTGCTGCGGCCAGGATGTCAGTCTTGTGTGCTGCTTCCCTCTGCTGCTACTGGGATCTTTGGGGCTGTGGGTTCATCTGCCATGGCTTTGGGGGCCAGGACTGCAGGCACCAGTCCTACTGTTCCCCCAGTTCTGCCCCCTCTGTGTGTTCCAGTCTGCTCACCTTTAGATGTACAAATGTGTGGAATTCTCTGGCATCCTGTCAGGCAGAGGCACCTTTGTTGCATTGTGGGTGCTTTACTGGTTACTGATTGAAGGGGAGACAAAGAGAGTGTCTCACTCCACCATGATGCTGATGTCCTCCAGTACACCCATTTCTTTTTATTTATTTAACAAATACTTATAATGTTCTATGTATGAGTAATAGAACATAGAGCCAAACATGGTTCTAAGAACTTTGCAAATATGTATAATCCTCTCAACAACCCTAGGAAGCAGGCATTGATGTTTGTACCATCTTACAGGTGAGGACTTAAGGTTAAAAAGCTTGCCCTAGGGCACACACTAGTAAATGAGAGGGGCAGGTTTCAAACCCACTCACTGTGGCTCCAGGGTACATGCCCTTAATCAGGGTGCTGCACTGACCATAATTTCTCCTGGCCAGGCAATGGACACAGTCTGCTGGCTGACTGTCACTCAGTAAGTTTCATCAATTTGGCCTTTCCTTCTTTCACTTCACAGATATTGGCAGATGACTTCTTTATATGTTCCCTTTTTTCAGTTGTTGCTAAAATTCTCAGTCTTATCTTTTATTTCCTGAAACATATTAAGCATAATTATTAAGTCTCTGTCTGAAAACTTCATTATCTTTACCCCTGTCCTGTGTCTATTACCTCTTGTTCCTCTTAGTTTGCGATCCTATTTTCTTGTCTCCTTGTATGCCTAGGTAGTTTTGTTTGTGTGCCAGACACTGTAAATGAAAATGGAGAAGACAGTTTGAGGACTAGGATGATCTTATCTTCCTCCAGGCAACTAAGGGTTTTATTATGGATTACCTCAATCTAATCAGAAATTGAGTTCATTCGAAGCTGGGCTTCATTTCCTCCAAGGGCTGATCTGTTTCAGGTGTCCTTTACTGCTAAGGTATGAATACTAACCAAAAGTCCAAAGGATTTTATCATGGTGACATCTCCTCAGCAGTCTTTGGACTCCAGTTTTCGTCATCAGAAATTCTGCTCAGCTTTTCAGCCCCTGGGCTGCCTCTTCTAGAACCACAAGATGCTCTTAGGAACACAGTGACCCCAAATATGAGACTGCCATCTCTGAGCTTCCTTCTTCTCCTAGATCTTAGCCTCATATTTATTCACTGCCTTGTTAGCTCTCAGATGCTTTCAAACAGATTTTGTTTTTGTCCAACTTTTCTAACTGTTTTCAGTGGGATAGTTTGTCAAAATTACCTAGACCACCGTTAACAGGAACAGAACCCTCCTTTGTGTAAACCGTACTCTCAGCAATGAACCAGATACAGTCCCTGTTATCAGTGGCAGCCTAGGAGGGAGACTGACATGGAAACAGACAAGGCTCAAAATAGCATAGAGCAATAGGACCATTGAGTGCATTGGTTAAGACCATGGTCCCTGGAGTTAGGTCAGGTTTAAATCTGGGCTGTATCCCCATGTGGCCTTGGTTTACTTACTTAAGTGATGGCTTAGGATGGAGAAGAGGAGCTGGGTCACAGAGATCTCTGGATGTCAGGGCTCCATCGTAGGCACTGGAGACCCAGGCAATGGTTTCTTAACATGGGTAGATTTTGTTTTAAAAGACTACTCTGAATGCAGATGGCAAATGGCTTAGAGGGGAGAGTGAGGGAGACTGTGCGGGAGATATTGAGGTGTGATGTCGGGTGGGAACGGTAGACTTGAGGAGGAGAGGGTCAAGTGAGAAGAACCTACAGAACTGGGTAACTCGTTTTTACCTTACTGTGTGTGTATGCACAGGGCGGGTGCAGTTTGGACATTGAAGGGGAGGGAACATTTTTGGATGACTCCCCAGGGTTCTGGGTTTTGTTTGTTAGTTTATTTATTTATGTATTTGTGTTTGAGGGGGAGGGGGGACCACCCAACAGTTCCAGCTGCTCAGTAGATCCAGAGGCTGCAGAAGTGTCCAGGAGATTGGAGGAAGGAGAGGACTTCACTTTCAGGACAGTAGTTAGATGCTGAATCTGGGGCAGAGGTCTTTGGAAGATCTATGTATGCCAAATATACTACCTGAAGAGATTGGATTCTCATTTGGTTTTATTAGCTTTTTTTTTTTCTTTCTTTGCTTTCTTGTTATACTGCTGATTATTAATACTGGGACCATGTGGGAACTCTTCAAACTGGATTCCATGTACAGCAAACTTTTTCTGAGTCTAGAGTCAAGAGACATAGCTTCATCTGCCCATTTTCCACTGGGGAGTAATTTCTATGAATTTTGAGTCATTACCATACTGATAAGTTATAATGCCTTATATTCTTGTATAATAACTCATATGTGGGTAGTGTATAACAATGTAGTCTCTTTCCCAGGCCTTGTTAATTTGGTCCTCATACTGGTGCTCTTTAGGGCATCTTATTTTCAGTAGTTGATAGTTGAAGAATCTGATGCATGGCTAAGTAAAGAGGTTTATCCATAATCACACATCTCATAAGTGACAGAACAGGTCTTGAGCTTTCTCAGAATTTAATATTGAGCACATGATACTTTACAAATATTCCCTGAGCCTCAGTTTCCCCATCTCTCATCTGGGGAAACCATAACCTACTACCCTGGGATACTGTGAAGTGTACTGATATGAAAGATACATGATGGTAGAGTTTTCACTGCGATGTTGCCTCTAAGCCTGGATCTAAGTTAAAGGGAGATTAGCAGGTGCTGAAGAGAAGTGTTCAAGATGATCAGCACTTTCTTGAGTCTTTCTCAAGAACATTGCAGATAGAACCGAAATGAAAGAGCTTGTTACTGAACCAAACTGGGGTCCACTCACCTGTTGGCAGTAAAGCCAATCTACTGACACCTGCTTGTGGTGAAGGAAAGTACAGCTGGATTGCAGGGCGCCAAGCAAGGAGTTCAGGGCAGCTAGTGCTTAAAACCCCAAACTCCCGGGTAGGTTTCATCAAAGAATTTTTTAAATTTTATTTTATTGAAGTATAGTTGATTTACAATGTTGTGTTAATTTCTACTGTACATCAGAGTGGTTCAGTTATACATATATACATTCTTTTCCATATTCTTTTGCATTATGGTTTTTCACTAGATACTGAATAGAGTTCCCT
Organism: Mesoplodon mirus; assembly: GCF_964341445.2. Classification (NCBI taxonomy): domain Eukaryota; kingdom Metazoa; phylum Chordata; class Mammalia; order Artiodactyla; family Ziphiidae; genus Mesoplodon; species Mesoplodon mirus. The sequence goes on from NC_138977.1 coordinate 160,113,993, forward strand.
GTGCTATACAGTCGGACCTTGTTGTTCATCTATTCTCTATATAATAGTTTTCAGCAAGGCATTTCTAAAAAATTTTTATTGGAGTATAGTTGCTTCACAATGTTGTATTAGTTCCTGCTGTACAGCAGTGTGAATCAGTTATACATATAGATATATCCACTCTTATTTAGATTTCCTTCCCCCTTAGGTCACCACAGAGCACTGAGTCGATCAGCAAGGCATTTTTAAAGGCCAGGTGAGGGAGGAGTGTCCCCGGGTATGTGATCATCTCCTGCACAGTTCTCTGATTGGTTGATGGTGAGGTAACAGGGCGGAGTCACAAGAGTTAACATTATCAATCCTCAGGCACCAGTAGGTCTGGAGGGCTACATGCTCAAGTCGTTTATTTCTTCCATTTGGTAGGGGTTTTAGCATCTGTAAAACAGCTCAAGAAATGTGCATCCAATACCGTTATCTAGGTCCTTCAGAGAGGAGCTACAGCAGAGGATATGGGGGAGGGGTCTGTCCCAGGAAGGCCCCATAGGGTCCTGCTCTGTTACAAGCTCAGAGGCAAAATTGAGCATCTGTGTGATCCTGTCTCCATGGAACCTGATGGTGAATAGACATGGACCCAAGATAGAATCAGAAACAGAGAGTGTGGCCTCCTCGTCTTTAGAGGGACCGCTTATCGGCCCGAGAGGAGAACTCTGTTGTGTCTGACTCACAGCACTCTGTGAGCTGAGGGTATTCTAAGCAGAGAGGGGCTTTCCTCCTGCTTGAAAGGCAGCTCCTTCCCAGCTGAGTGAGTGCCTCGGTGTAGGGCCAGGCCATCAGCTTCGTGAGTGCTGGGCTGACCTGGCACCCAGCTGGGAATTGGGCCTGTTACTCCATTGCTGGGTGTCAGGGTTGTGCAGCCATTCAGTTGTGAGCCTTCATTTTAGCTTAATTCCCTCATCAGAATGCCAAGGGCGACAAATTAAAATTCTCCACACTGTCTGAGAGAGCGGAGGGAGGACAGGCAGTGGGGAGAAGGGGGCTGGTTACTGGCAGAGATTTGTAAGTATCTCTAATTATATTAAGTGGTACGAGCAGGTGATTATCAATGTATTTCGTAACTAAAAGTCTGTTTTCTTCCAAAACTTGAAAATGAGTAGAGTGAAATGATTTGGTTTGTGTGATCAGCACTTAAGATATTTCATTTTGCAAGTAGATCAGACACTGTCACCTTCTGACCTGAGTAATTAATGAAGCCAAATCCAGTTTTTGTACCCTGACACCGAATTAAATCTTGGAGACAGAGTTTTGGGTGAAGTAGAAAAGAATAACTTTATTTCTTTGCCAGGCAAAGGGGGCCACAGTGGGATATTGCGCTCAAAACTGTGTGTGCCAACCTGGAGCGGGTAGGGAGAAGTTTTATAGTAATAGTTCAAACAGGGCGTGATCAGCTCGTGGACATTCTTCTGACTGGTTGGTGGTGAGGTAAGCGGGAGTCAGCATCATCAACCTTCTGGTTCCAACCGGCCTGGGGTCTACGGGCTTGTGGACAGCACACAATTAATTTCTCCCACCTGGTGGGGGTCTCAGTATCTGCAAAATTGTTATGTGTATCCCTTGAGGGGGAACCAGCACCCTGCCCCAAGGCTGCACTATTTCTTGACTATTCCTCCCTTGTCTAGTATCCTCTCCCTTCCCTAATTAGCATCTGTTTGAACCTGCCCTTTGGTACTCAGGGAAGGTCATAGAGGCTGAATGGAGCCTATTTCCTGTGATCAAGAAATGGGGGACACAGAAAGGCTTTTTGCCCAGGAGCCCCATAGGGTCTTGCTTGGTGTCATTAGTACTATAAAATAGGAAAGTATTGATCATCCCGGTTTTGTTTTAGATTCACAAAGTGTTAGCCTATGAAAAGTGAACACTAAATATAGGGATAAAGTCTTCCTTTATCTCTATATTTTATGAGATTATTCTCAGCTGCTGCAATTTGCTGATCCTGGTGTGTGAATGCAATAGGGATATTGGGGTTCACCAAGATTTTATTCTTGTAAATTACTTAGTCGCTCTGGACTTTTATATTTATTTCTCCTTGGGAACTGATCTTATTTTGTCTGAGGAGTGTTTAACATTGATTATCAAGCATGACCTGAAAGTCCTCACCTAGAGAACTAAATTTTCTCCTCCCTTCCTCTCCCATCTCTCTGCCCTCCCTCCCCATCCTGACACTCAATATTTATTGCATGACAGTTCTGTTTAAAGCACTGTGATTGGATGCTCATTTTGGGACCTGGTGATTATTTTAAAAATCGTAGCATTGCCAATTACTTTTCATCTTTCTATCTTGATTTATGTCAGGCTTAGAAACTCCCAGAAAGAAAAATGTCACTCAGAATGTCAGGGGATTAATATGCATGGGAATCTGTGATAGTCTCCCCACTAAAAATAGAGTTTTTCTCCAGCAAATCGTTTATCCCATTTGTAATTCTTACCTGAGGTTTAGCTGGGATTCTAAATATGCCTGTGATTTGATTGCCACCTCATTTCCGAGACCCATCAGAGCCGTAACTTTGCCCTATATTGCTGATTTATTTTTGACAAAGAGCATTTCCTTGGTTTGCTTGGCTGTTTATCTTTTACATTGTTTATTCATAGGCTGCCTCTTACACAGAGCATTTGAGGAAGGAATATTTCCTTTGATTTGTATCAGGCTCCCCAGCTATGGTTATAATGGAGGTGGCTCAGCCCCAGTCATGCTGGGACAGGAGAAAGGAGGAAATGACCACGACTTGCTGGTCCTGGAAGCTTCTGGAAGCATAGTGTGGCCACAGGGCTTTAGCTCCAGCCTTGCTCTGGCTCTGACCACCACCAACCATCTCACACCCATGCCCTTACTTAATTCTCATAGCAACTCTAACAAAGGAATCTGATGTTCGGGAAGGTTTATGGGTTTTGCCTGAGGTCACACAAGTGGTAATAGATTTTGTCCAGGCCTGAGTGCTTTCAAATCCACCATTCTATTGACAGAACAGCTTTTTAAAGACTGAGCTTAGGTTTTTCTAGAGAGGCAAAGAAAAATAAGAGAAGATAGTAAGTCCAGATCTGCGTTTATTTCCTTTGTTATTAAAAGGAGGCTTATTGCTGTCTTTCGATGCTACCAACATCACCTTCTAAACTGCCTAAAAATCATGTTTTGTACTGAAATCGAGCAAGACCCTGTGGGGCTCCTAGCACAGAAGTCTTTGTCCCATTTCTTGACTCTAACCTCCATGACCTTCCCTGAGTTCCAAAGGGCAGATTCGAACAGTTGCTAATCCACAAAGGTAAGGGATGCAAAGACAAGGGAGGGGCAGCCAAGAAACAGTAGTGCAGCCTTGGGGCAGGGTCCTGGTTCCAACTCAAGGGATACACATAACAGGGCCTTTAAGCTCTTTAAGATGTCCACATTCTTCATAGGAGAAAGACAACCTGAGGCTACATTAAAGGAACCAGAGAAGCTCATCGAGAAGATTACCTGAGACCAGATTAGAGGTGCAGGCCAAGCATACATCCTAATCTTATCAGCAACCCCACCCTTGAACCGTTGCTATAAAACTCCCCATCAAATCCTCCTGGGTTGGGACACATAGTTTTCAAGGTCAGGGACCTGCAGTGTTCCCCTTTGCCTGGCAAAACAATAAAGCTATTCTTTTCTACTTCACCCAAAACTCTGTTTCCAAGACTTGATTCGACACCTGTGCTGAGAGGCTGAGCTTTTGGCATCAGTACCAAGTGGGTGTTCAGAGTATTTGTAAAACTGAGGCTTTTAAACATGTGTCTAGGCATACCTCGGAGATACTGCAGGTTCTGTTCCAGGCCACCGCAGTAAAGCGAGTTCCATGAATTTTTTGGTTTCCCAGTGCGTGTAAAAGTTATGTTTACATTATACTCTAGTCTATTAAATGTGCAATAGCATTATGTCTAAGAAAACGATGTACATACCTTAATTTAAAAACACTTTATTGCCAAAAAATGCTTTTGATTTAAAGTGAGAGATGTGTAACTTCCTTTCACTTGAACCCTTAGAGGCCATTGTGGGGCTGTTACCGAGTCCAAGCGCGCCCTGCTCACTGTACAACAGGCCAATAAATTGGAGACGAGGTGTTGAGACAAGGAACATGACTTTATTCAGAAAACCGGCAGACCGAGAAGATGGTGGACTAGGGTCCCCCAAAAAACCATTTTGTAGGGGTCTGGATGCCAGTTTCTTTTATAGAATCAGAGCGGGAGGTAAAGTAAAAGGGCAGAATAGAGAGGGAGAGGTGGAGAGGAAGTAAAGTAAAAAGGGCCATCGGTCTTGCAAAACATCTCCTGGAATGGCCAGCCTAGGGGAGGGGGAAGGGGATGTCTTTCTTGCAGCCATCCACAGGTGGGTAGGGTTCCCTGAAGCAGGCCATTATGTATGATTATACTAACAAAAGCAACAAAAAGCAAAGGCTAAAGTCCAAGAAAAGGATCCAACAACGTGGAGTCAAAATTGGCTCTTCCCTGTTACAGGTTATTAATTGGCCTCATTTCAATATTGTTGTGTCTCAGGGCATAGGGAGGCCCGAAGAGAGGGAGAGAGAGATGAGGGAATGGCCAGTCTGTGGAGCAGTCAGAACACACACGGTATTGGTTAAGTTTGCCATCTTGTATGGGCGCCGTTCGTGGCGCCCCAAAACAATTACAATAGTATCATCAGAGGTCACTGATCACAGGTCACCTTAAAAAATATAATAATGATGAAAAAATCGGACATATTGCGAGAATGCCAAAATGCGACACAGAGACAGGAAGTGAACAAATGATATTAGAAAAATAGCACCGATAGACTTGCTCAACACAGGGTTGCCACAAACCTTCAATTTGTAAAAAACTACTGTAGCTGTGAAGCTCAGTAAAGCAGAGCCCAATAAAACGAGGTCTGCCAGTATTGAGTAGTTTTTTATGTACCAACCATATGATGTTTTTTACAATCACTGTTGGTTAATTTGATGGCAAAGATTAGAAGGTGCAAGGCTACTCAAACTAGAACCCCTAGGATGTAGGTCTGTCCGATGTCCATCCTACAGGTTCCATATATACTCGTGGAATTGAGGAATGATGAGGGAGACTCAGCAGGACCTGATGATGGATTGAGAATGGGGTTTGAGGGAGAAAGAGCCATCAAGGATGATGCCGAAGTTTCAGCCTGACCAACTGGGAGAATGTGGTGCTATTTCGTAAGATGAGGAAGGAGAGGGCAGGATTGCATTTTGAGGAAAAGATTGGAAGTCAGTTTTGGACATGGTGACTGAAAGATGCCTTTGAGACACCCACATGGAGGTGTCAGGTGGGCAGTCAGCTGTGTAGGTCTGTTATTGGCTGAAAGTCTGGATGGAGGTGCTAGGTAGAGATGGGGGTTGATGGGGGAACTTATGGGAGAGGACAGGGAAGGAAGGGAACCAGGACGATCCCCTAAGGAATGCCAGCATTTAGAAGTGAGAAAAGTAAGAGGAACCCAGGAGAACAAGGAGGTCTGGAAAGTCAAGAGAAAAGGGGTCCTAGAAAAAAGGGGTGACTGACCATGTCTGATATTGCCTGGAATTCAGTCAAGTGTCTTGCTTTCAGCTACCAGAATACCATTGATGATCAGAGCAGCTCTGGGGGAGAGGCAGGGGCAGGAAACCAGAACAGAGTGAGTAGAATGGTGACAAGAAGTATGGGCAGCTCTTTCCAGGTGCTTTGCTATGAAGGGGAGCAGAGAAATGGAGCCGAAGCTTAAGGAGAACATGGGCCCATGAGAGGGAAATGCTTAAAGCACTCTGGGTGGATGCAGAGACAGCGGAAGGTTGGTCGTAGAGCCCAGGGTTTAGGAACTCAGGCTGAGCAGCTGGGCCTCCTGCTTGGGGTCCAAGTTCTTCCACTTGCAATTGGGTGACTCTGGTTGCCTTTTCTATAAAATGGGGATAACTGTGCCTGCCTCAGAGAGTGCTAGGATAATGGCTGGTCCCTTGCTCTGCACAGAAAGGTCTTTTCCAGGTGAGCAGGAGAGGGACGAGGGGAATGTGATATTCTCTTGTGGCTGCTCTAACAAAGTACTATAGGGCTTCCCTGGTGGTGCAGTGGTTGAGAGTCCGCCTGCCGATGCAGGGGACACGGGTTCGTGCCCCGGTCCAGGAAAATCCCACATGCCGCGGAGCGGCTGGGCCCGTGAGCCATGGCCGCTGAGCCTGCGCGTCCGGAGCCTGTGCTCCGCAAAGGGAGAGGCCACAACGGTGAGAGGCCCACGTACTGCAAAAAAGAAAAAAAAAAAAAAAGTACTCTAAACGATGGCTTCAAGCAGCAGAAACGTATTGTCGCACAGTTCTGGAGGCCGGAAGTCCAAGGTCAGTTTCACTGGGCTGAAGTCAAGGTGTTGAAGGGTTGCAGTGCCTGCAGATACTCCTGGGGAGAGTCATTCCTGCCTCTTCCAGCATCAGGGGGCAGCCAGCAGTCCTTCACTTGTGGCCGTATCACTCCAATCTCTCCCCCACGTGGCCTCCTTCTCTTCTGTATGTATCCAATCCCTCTGCCTGTTCCTAGGAAGACACTCGTGATTGGATTGAGGGCTCACCAGATAATCCAGGATGGTCTCCCCAGTCATGATTATTCACTTACATCTGCAAAGATCCTTTTTTCAAATAAGGCCACATTTAGATTCCAGGGATTAGGACCTGATATCTTTGGGTGGCCATTATTCCAGGAAATGATCAGGATATCTCAAAAGAATGAGGAAGGGAGTGGAGACTTGAGGGGTCTCATGAAGAAGTAAGAGGAGGGGGTCTGTGGGTTGGGAGTTTCAAGAAGGTGGGTTATAGCATTGTTTCTGGAATGTTCCTGAGGGTTCTCTTCAGACAAGCGCTGTTGGAAATGGTCTTCTCTCTATTAAGAAGTAGTTGGTCCAGGGCTCAAATCTGAGTCTTCTGACACCAAGGCTGGGTACCCTTTGGTGCTTCCTCATTGTCTACAAAGCATTTGATGGAGAGTCTTCTCAAAATAAGCCAAAGGAGACTCCCCAGGAGGGAAAGGGGTCCTGATCCAGGTGGGGGCAGCCTTCTCCCTCATGGTACAGCTTCCCCACTTCCCTCAGTGGGATTGAGATAAAAGTGGCAGCTTGCAGGTGGCAGGGGTTCAGGAAATACTTACGGCCTTGAAGAATCACACCTCGTCACCTGGGGCCGGATGTCCCACTGGAGACTAGTGGGGTCGTGGTGGGTTTTAGGAGGCCAGTAAATAACTCCCTCCTCTTTTCTTCCCAAATTCTAAATGACTTTGAGGATACCTCTTTCCCTTCTCTCTCCTCCCCTCCCCGCTCCCTTCCTCTCCTTCCCCCCCCTTCCTTCTTTCCTTTTTCTTCCTTCATTTTTGTTTTCTTCGTGTATTGATTAAGCATCTAGTATGTATCAGAATCCGTGCCACATGGTGGGGACACAAACAAGAGTCACCCGTGCTCCCACCCCTGGGCCCCCGTCGGGCTCTCACCACATGGTTTTGTGATGCCCAGATTGTGTGTCTGTTTCCACATTAGACCCTGAGCCCTCGGAGGGAACCAGTCTAGTGGTACTAGGTAAGCGTCAGCCATCGTCTTGTGAATGAATGAGTGGGTGAAATTTGCACCGGATGTTGAAGGGCCATTGAGACATTGTCAGGAAGTGAATGGGCTCTTAAGAAAATAACCCAAGCCTGGGCCGTTCCTGGACTTCTGGAAGGACCAAATTCACCTAGAGCATCAAATGGTCAAGCATCTTGTTACACAGGCCGGCTGAGGCAGAAAGCAGCCCTGTCCTCACACCTGTGCCTTGCCCCTGGGTCCCAGCAGTGCCCGACCAGCCAGAGGGGGATTTTCGTGGGGACATAATGAGACTGCTGCTGAGCAGAGCAGCAGCAGTACCAGTCTGGTTTCCATGGTGACCCTCACTCGTCCTCGCAGCCAGGTGTTTGTCGGAGAAGTTCTGTGTCCCACAGACACCTTCTTTCGGCAAGTGTTTACCGAGCTCCTGCTGAGTGCTTGGCGCAGAGCTGGGTGAGGTGCTGGAGAGGAAGCCAAACCAAGCGAGGACCCAACGTGCAGCCATCTACGGGGAGGATCAACCCAGACGACTAAATGCAGCGCAGTGAGGCGGTGCAGGCTGGGATGATCATCGACTAGCACCCTCACCCCCACTGCAGCCCCTCTGCTGTGTGCCAAGGAGTTACAAATGGTCCATTTAACAACTGCAGGCTGTGACGGGTGTGCTCTCTGACTCAGCATCTCACCTTCCTCACAACACCCCTTCCAAATCACAAGGTTCATGCATCCTCTTAGGAGTTTCTTAGACATAACAGGAATCATCTCAACAGCTGGGCGTGTCTGAGGGGTCAGTAAACAGCTGTGATCTCCTACTGCCTTGAGTTCTGAGCCAATTGGGAGAAAAGACATACATTAGGCATGTTGTCCAGTCCAGCCAGAAAAATTACCCATCACTTTTATTACTTAGAAAAGCTAGGCTGGAGGATGTGGCTTTTATCTGGAAGCATAGCCAGCCCCACTGCAGGCCTCTCCCTAAAACTGACTGCAGGGAATTCCTGCTTCAGTCCTTCATCACTTCCGCTCCCAGATCTTCTCCACGTGGAAGGGCTGTAAGCAGGGGGAAAAGGCACATGGCCCCTCCCCAGCACAGGCCATCAGTCAGCTGCAGTGATGGACACTAGTTCGTGGAAGTTTGTGTGTGCTGGCAGGTAGGGCTGGGTGCTTTGGGTGTGGTGGTGCTTCTAGCCGACTTCTGAGGCCCTGTCCTGGGCCACCATCTTGACATCACTATCCACATTGGTCTGGCACCAGCCACAGAGAGCGGCCAGAAGAGAGGTTGTCAGAAGCGATCCAGAAATTCATTCTGTCGTGCAGGGACATGTAGTCCCTGACTCTGATAACATTCATGTTTGCTTTTTTTCTGTTTCTTTATTCAATTTTTTGAATAGTAACTAAGGAACATGGCCAAGAACTAGAATGACAGAAGAGGCCATACTGTAAAAACCAAATTGTCTTCTCATCACCTGCACTCTGGTTGTCATCCCCAGAGGCAAAGGCAGTCTATTACCCATGTCATGTACCCTTTGGAGATCATCTATGACTATATGTATATTTACACATATACTCCTTTATTAAAATGCAAAATAATCACATACTTTACCCACTGTTTTGCTCCCTTTTCTCCCACTTTGCAGCAGTCTTGGAGATCTATACCTACACAGCGACCTTGCTCTTTTAAGTGGCTGCATAATATTCCAATAACAGTAATCATAACTGAATTTTTGGAGAATTTAATATGAATGAGACACTGATCTGGTTGTTTTATTGACATTGACATTAACATATTTACCCTTCAGAGCAGCCTCTGAGCTAAGTAGTGTTTACAGATGAGGAAACTAAAGCCCAGAGAGTTTATGTCACTTTCCAGAGGTCACAAGGCAAGTAGGAGGTGTGGTCAGGACATGCGTCCAGAGCCTACCATCTTTTTTTTTTTTTTTTTTGTGGTACACGGGCCTCTCACTGCTGTGGCCTCTCCTGTTGTGGAATACAGGCTCCGGACGCACAGGCTCAGCGGCCATGGCTCACGGGCCTAGCCGCTCCGTGGCACGTGGGATCTTCCCGGACCGGGGCACGAACCCGTGTCCCCTGCATCGACAGGCGGACTCTCAACCACTGCGCCACCAGGGAAGCCCCCAGAGCCTACCATCTTAACCACACCCTCCCACAGTGCTGCGGTGCCTGTCCGGCACAGACGTCTTTATGCACGTGTGCAAGGTCATCTGTAGCATGAATTCTTCAAAGTCAAGTTGCTGCATTAGTGTGTATTTTTAAAAACAGGTATTGCCCACCATAGAGGCCAGACCAGTTTGCCACCCCCAGTGTTTGAGATCCTCTCTTTCCCACACCCTAGTCATAGGGGCAAACCATGGCACCTCCCTGGAGCTCTAATTTTTCACTCTTCTTATAATGTGTGAGGTTGGACAACTTTTCATACGTTGAAGGTGTAGTTGTGTTTTCTTGTCTGGTTAGCAGAGGAGGTTGCCTGGGCTTAGCGCAGGGCTGCTTGAGTTTCAAGGTTCTTCCCCACTCTTGGCTCCGCCATTTAATCATTTAATGACCTTGACCACAACCCGTAACTTTCCTGTGCGTCAGTGTCCTCATCTGAACACAGGGATGGTGAAGGTTTAATAAGCTCCCACACACCCAGACCTGAGTGTGGGGATGCCTGGCTCATAGTAAGTGATTCACCTGTTTCCAGTCATTTTAGCTCTTGGCTCTATTCTGCCCACTGAACCCCACGGTTTCTTTCTATGGCTCAGTTTCATGGATTTTGAAAAAATGGACAGCATTTCCTCGGTGACTCCTGACTCCTTATCCCACTGCCCACATATGCCAGGCAGTCGTTCAGTCTACAGTAGGTGGCAAGGGGCTGGAAATGCAAGGGTGAGCTCAACAGGCAGGGTCCTGGCCCTCGGGGCTTATAGTCTAGTGAGAGAGACAGGCAATCAGCAGAGAACCACTTGGAAAAATATATGATTCCACACCGTGCTGGGTACCGTGAAGCTTTATCTCCTTGTCCTTAGCACGTGTCTGCCCTGTAATCATCACCAGTCCTGAGAAGTGGAAAAGTCACCCCAAATGCTCAGTAAATGTGGATGAACAAGTGAACAAGAATAGGATTAATACTGTGATTGTGTCCAGTGCACGTAAAGTGAAAAATCGTTAACTCTGTGCAAGTGTGACAATAAAACGCCCAGAAATTCGTTCACCTCCTGAAACAGTGGTGGCTGAGCTCATGAGGGGCTGGACATTCCCTCGAGGCTGCCAGGATGGCACACCTTGGAGGTGGTTGTCATGATATGTTGGGATGTGGTGAAGGTTAAATGAGCAACAAAGGGCACATTTTATGTGTATGCATCAATGAGTGGGAAAATAAGCTTTTCTTGGATATGTAAGAGTACAACCTTATAAACTAGTGAAAGGACAGATGCGGGATGAAAACCATTTTCACAAATTGCTGATCATGTGTTAGCTAACATCAAGTATAAAGTGATTTCTACTTTCTTGGGAGAATAGAATGTTAGAGTTTTGATGCTGCAAAGGATCTTAGAGGTCATCTGGTCTAAGTTCTTGACCAGAGAAAAAGTATTCTTGTTACCAAAAGTTAGGTCAGCTACTCGCTGCTTGAAAGCCAATACTCTAGAGGCAAGGTTGGTGGAAAGGAAAGTTTCGTTTATTTTGGAGGCCAGCAACCGGGGGAGAAGGCAGACTCGTATCCAAAGGCCAACTCTCCCCTGACAATCAGTGGACAAGAGCTTTTGAAGGGAATTTTCAGGGGTATATAGGTGGAGGGAGGGGACAACATGCAGAAACAGCACAGTCAGCTCTGACAGTCATCTGGAAATTGGTCACGCTGTGGTCTGAAGAGCGTCATCTTGATTGTTTTAAGTACAGTTAATCTTCAGTTTCCAGGTCAGTTTGTTCCCATTTCTTTGAGGCTAGTTCTCAGAATTGTGGCAGCTTATGTCATGGCTACAGTCTGATCATCATGTAGTTAACTTCTTCCACCTGGTGGGGGTTTCAGTATTTACAGAACAGCTCACAGGATATGACCATGGCTCAGAATATTATCTATAGCCCTTGAAGAAGAACTAAAAGTCCTTGACTTTGCTTAATGACTGAACTATTGTTATTTGGTCGTGTTTGACTGTTTTCCTTTGCTTCTGCATTTTCTCACTCTCTGATTAATTTTATTCTTCGGCTAAAGTTTTTCTATAGACAAAAGGCAGATAGAGGGCAAGGACCATGGGGTCCTGCTCCATTCCATTGTCTCTAGTACACCCAACAGATGGTCAACCCATTTCTACTTGGATATCTCATTGACAGTGAGGGGCTTCCATTCTTGGGAGGCTGCTGTTAGAGCTTGAATTGTGTCCTCGCAAAAAGATACATTGAAGTCCTAAACCCCAGCACCAGTGAATATGACTTTATTTAGAAATAGAATCTTTACAGATACAATTAAGTTAAGATGCCAGTATGACTGGTGTTCTCATAAGAGGGAAATTTGGACACAGAAACAGAAAGGGAGAACATCACTTGAAGACAGAGGTAAAGACTAGTGATGCCTCTACAAGCCAAGGAATGCCAAAGATTGCTGGCAACACCAGAAGCTGGGAGAGAGGTATGGGACAGATTCTCCTTCATGGTCCTCAGAAGGAACCAACCCCGTGGACACCTTGACTTTAGACTCTGGCCTCCAGAAGTGGGAGCAAATACATTTCTGTTGTTTGAAGCCACCTAGTTTGTGGTACTTTGTTAAGGCAGTCCTAGGAAACCAATACAGCACCTTAATCCATTTCTTTGGAATCAGAATCTGAGAGTAGTGCTGGGAATCTGCATCTTAACATGACTTGAAGTCATTCTGGTCATTCTGATGCCTAATAGTTCGAGAGTTTCTGCTGGAGACCCATGTGCCCAAACCATGCATCCTCTAGTTGGTTCTGGGCCGAGTCCCAAGGTTCCCCATGTAAAACTGCAAACCCTCCAGCCCTCTGTCTCTCTTACCCTGGACCATTCATCTGCAACTCTGAGCCCTCACTGCCTGAAGGATGCTCCTGAGGGTCTGAACCCCCCTGCATAGCTTCCTGCCTCTTGATCCAGACTTCTGGCCTCCAGATCTCTGACACAAGACATTTCTGTTGTCCTGAGCCACCTGGTCTGTGAGACTCTGTTACAGCAGCTCCAGGAAACCAGTAAGTCGTCCATCTCAGTGTAGGCAGCTTGTAGTCCTTGAAAGGCCCTCCTCTTCTTTAACCAGGAGTCCCCATTCAAGGTTCGACGTGGGCAAGCAAACAGCCTGGTGAACTGTGGGCGTCATCCCGACACAGCCTCTCCTTGGGGCCCCTCACCTCTCTCTCCCAGACCTCTCCCATCTTTCCGTCTCACCTTCACCACCCGATTCCTGGTCGTTGCCATGCCTTCACCGGCCACCTGCACTCACCTCACTTCCATCCTGGACCCTCAATCCATTCTTTTCGGTGACCCCAGCTTTGCCAGCCTCCTGTTGCTCTTGGTAAACCCGTGTCGTCTGCCCACAACTGGAAATAGTGTACACATGGTCACCATTGCCAGATACCTCTGAAATCATCATGAAGATGGTGGAACCTGGAACAACAATAGACATTTTAGGGAGGTGGCTTCTAGTGGATTACGAAGAAGACCATTCTGACTGTCTGAGCTCTCCCACGATGGAAAGCCCACCTGGAGATGCAGTTAGCACCCCTCACCATGCGTGTGCAGGGTGGTGGCTGGGGGACTTCTGCAGGAAAGATAATGAGGGCATCTGGGCGCTGGTTGGAAAGATGACTTAGCTGAGGTCCAAGGTTGATCTCATTTCTAAAGCCACCTTTCAATGTTCCACCTTATATTTTCTTTCCCATCACTGTCATCTAATCTCCAGGTAGAGCAAGATCCAGCTATACAGATAAGAATTTCAAATGTAATCTACCTATTTATGTAACGTTCATCTCTCCACTTCTCCATCCATCTATCCATCTGTTTATGTTCCCTTCAAATGTTCTTTTCTTTGCCATAAAGAATGACACCAAGGAAGACTCTGATGGCCATAACCACAGCAACAACAATGTGAAGTAACATTTTCCAGCATCTGTTTTGTTCCGGGCACCGGCTAAGCGCTTTGTGCGTGTCAGTGTGAGGCAGTGGGGCAGAGTTTAGAGCCAGGACTCTGGAGCCACGTGTCATGGCTTCAAATCCCAGTTCTGCTACCTAATAGCATTGTGACATTCAACAAGGTAATTCTTCTGTGTCTCAGTTTCTTCACCGACCTTATAAGAGCATCATGGGGATTAAATGGCTTGATATCCATCAAGCTATTAAAACAAAGCCTGTGCATAAAAGGCACTATTAATCCTCTCAATGACCTTCATTTTTTTAAGAATGTATTTTATTGAAGTATAGTTGATTTACAATGTTAAGTTCTGCTGTACAGCAAAGCGATTCAGTTATACATAAATACGTTCTTTTTCATATTCTTTTCCATTATGATTTATTACAGGATATCGACTATAGTTCCCGGGGCTGTACAGTAGGACCTTGTTGTTTATCCATCCTATATATAATAATTTGCATCTGCTAATCCCAAACTCCCAATCTTTCCCTCCCCCAACCCCCTTGCCCTTGGCAACCACAGGTCTGTTCTCTAGGTCTGTGAGTCTGTTTCTGTTTTGTAGGTAAGTTCATGTGCATCTCAGTGGCCTTCATTTGACATGGGTGATAATATTCTTACTAACCAACTAGGGATCTAGGATCAGAGACATCAGATAACTCACCTGAGTCACCCAGCGCCTAAGAGGGGGAGCTGAGATTGGAAGCTAAGTTGGCGTGACTCCCGAGCTCATGATGTTTTCAGACATAGTGAAACACCATCTCTTGGAAAACGGCCAAGTGGAGAGAGGAACTCTCCCTTATAATTTTCGCCTGTTCCAGAGCTGTCCCATCAGGTCTGGCCACCGAGGGGGTGGGGAGTGGGCAGTGATGTGGAAACGCCAGGATGGAAGGAGTTAATGAGCCTCTGTCTGCCTCAAGCTTGGAGAGGGAGGGCCCAAGCTGACTTCTAAACCAAGAGATCTTTAAGAGGAAAAAATCAAAGACAAGGATGCTGACCCTGGATCTGACAATCTATTTGAGTTTATACCAAACTAAAAAATGTAGGGTTTATCATAACTTTAACCAGTGTTTGACTCACACACAGTAATTAGTTTTACTCTGATTTAACCTGCCATTACAGTTTTGACAGTGAGGATACCCAGGAGGTATTTTCCCCTGAATTCTTATTGTCCAGGCCCTCAAATTGATTGGATATAAATATGATTTATGGTCCCTACACAGCATCTTGCTGCAGTAAGATGCCATGGAAATTGGCTCCTATGAGGAAAATTTTGCTTTCACTAATACTCAGTTGGTTTTTGTGGGTCTGTTATGCTTACATCAGCCAATGTGGAGATTTATATTATAAAAAATGGCCATGGCCATTTCATTTTCACTCTGAATGAATTACCCTCCATGTTAATGAGTCCTCTTTCTCATTCAGGAGAACACCTACTGCTTTCTGTATCAAATCCTACCATAGTTTCTTTCTGACACCTTGCTTGCCATTTGGTGAGAACTTGATTCATTTTTATACAAAATAAATAAGGAAAAAGACACTTATGTCTTTGTTTCTTTTGTATCATCAGTAGCTAAGCAAAGTATTAATCAGTTCTTGGATAAGTTAAGCTGTGCCGTTTCTTTTGCAAAGATGTTATCATGGGAAAGCCACTAATACATTTTAATGGCTTATATTTATGAAGTGCTCCCTCTGTGCTGGTCATTGTTCTAACTCCCATGTGAAATCACTCATTTATAAAGAGGGCTATTGCTTGTACAGGATGTATATGCAGCAAAACTGTCCGGAGTTAAGTACATTCCTCTCTAAAGTACAGTGACAAAAGCTGACACTTTTGTGACCTGAAAAAATTAAATGTTCTCTAGGAAAGAAGCGTTTGAATCTTGCTAACTTTGCCAACTTGTTGAAGTAGTAAAGAAGATGAAGAATCCCAGTCCAGCCTGTGCAACTCAAAATGTCTTTGTTTCATGGAGGCATTAGGGACTTTTGGAGGGGGGGAGTGGGAAAATATGTGTATTTCATTGTTGTCTAAATAATTAAAAGTACCATAGGGGGTGATGAGAATTTTACCAGTGGATCCGATCCTGTATGCAAACTATGCATTCTTAATATGCATTTCGTTCTTCTGTGGCTGGTTGGGACATTAACAGATGATACCTTCATTAATTGCATGCTATTTTAATTGGTTTAAAGGGACATTTTTCTTTCTTTTGTGGCTTTGGAACACCCTGACAGTTTTATTGTTACTTCTGAGAGTTTATCCATGGGGATTAACATTAATACTATTAAAACAGAAAGTGCCTGTGAGCTTGTGTTCCCAGGGGATCTGGAAGGGTGAGCTGTGAGGACCCACTCTCTTCTGCCACCAATTTCCTGGGAGAGAGAATAGAAAAGAATAAGGAAACTACTGTACTTAGAAACAACAAAATGCCAGACTCCGCACCATGTATTTTCTATATCTTATCTCTTTTAGCCCTGAACAACTACCTATGAGGTTGGTCCCCATTGTGCAGTGGGGAAGCCGAGTCCTTTACCCAGCTCGCTTAAGCTAGGAAGTGATTTAACAGCAAAGAACTTATGGAAATGTCCTCCTGTTCATTTCAATCCCCATGTACCTGGTAAAGCACTTGCAGTTTACCCAATAGGCAGCCACCCATTTTCTTATACAAGTTAATAAATGAATGAATGAATGAATGATGGATGGAGTGAGTCAGATAAGGTGTATGAGTTTCATATCCAGCTGTAACAAGTGACCACAAACTTGGTGGCTTAAAACAACACAAATGTATTATCTTACAGTTCTGGACATCAAAGTCCAATATGGGCCTCGCTAGGAAAAATCAAGATGTCAACCGTAGGGGAGAATCCATTTCATTGCCTTTTTCAGCCTCTTGAAGCTGCCTACATTCCGAGGCTCGTGACCCCTTCCTCCATCTTCAAAGCTGATGATTCCATCACTCCTACCCCCCTATCCCCGCTTTTAAAGACCTTGTTATCAATCTCTGGTGTAAGGTGGGCTGATTAGCAGCCTTAGTTCCATCTGCAACCTTATTTCTCCTTTACCATGTCACCTAACAGATTCACAGCCTCTGGGGATTAGGACATGAACATCTTTGCAGGGGGCATTATTTTGTCTACCACAAAAAGCTTCATTAAAGGTGTGAAATCTATTTTGTCTGTCTCAGTAGAGAAGTAATTCTTTTCTGAGACTGTGGAACATGGTTTGTTTGGTTCCTTGGATATTTAACCATGCACACACCACCTGGAGGCATCTCTTTGCTTTTTCCTTGCTTTGTAACCTGCAGACACTCTCTGCACATGCCATGTTCAGTAAGTACCCATTGAGGAAATGAAAGAACGAAATAAAGGAGCTGTTGTTTAAAACTAGATTAATTTGGTCTAAAGGACATGGGAGACATTTCGATCTAAGATGGTAAAATTTGAGCATTAAAAAGAATAATGGCTGTAGTCAATTGAAACCCACCAAATATATACAATTTCATAGTGATTCTACGCAGAGGCATGGGGTCTTCCTAGATTCAGCTCAACATTTGCACTCTTCAGACTCCCATAGGCCACACTTGACCCCTTCTATGTAACTCGAGGGCAGGAACACAGTGTACATGTCCACTGTGAGGGCAGCATTAGACAGTCTTCTGTGGGTGCCCTTGCCTCAGGTCACACTGCAACCTATAGCTGTCCAGGAGGTATTTTCTCCCCAGGTCACACAGCTCTAGTGCAAGGAGATTCAGTCTACATCAGGCAACTCTGGGAGCCTTCCTGGCTTAAACGCTTCATACCCCAGAGTCGCCAGCATCTTTTGTAATAACTTACGGGCATGGCTTCCAGCGTTTCCACAAGGGACATGCCCAGGTCCAAGAATGACCTCACTCGGGGAAGTTCAAAGCACAGTGTCTGCTTCCCTGTTAGGGATTTATGTTTCATTTACAGGTCCTCCCATCCAGATGTAATTTACCAATCAGGCTTCATTTTTTATGACATTTGATGTTCTTGCCCTTCTGAGGTTTTCAGGTAAAAGCCAAAGCTCAGGTTCTCAGGAAGTTGGAAAAAGTTTTATTAACCTTTTGCTCTCATACCAAAACAAGCAAATAAACCAATGAACAAACAGACCCCAACTCATTTGTCACCATTGGAGGTTGCTATGACACCAGCTGTTTAACTAGCAAAGAATCAAACATCTATCATAATTATAAGCCTTATGTCAAAGTAACTGCATTGTTGAGGAAAATTCTTTGTGAAGAATTCCAGCTTAAAAAAATACAGAAGAAATGATAGAATTAGAAAGTGTGATTTTTCAACCTCTAGTGATATCATGGATCTAGGTAACAATTACAATGTATACTAAAACCATTAGGTGAAAGGTAGATAGGGAATTTCATAATATAGGGATCGTGCTGGCACCACTTGAACCTGTGATCCATCTTACTATTTACCCATTGTATGATCCTACAGGAAGCACACGGTACTACTTATGGTACATTTTTAAAAAACAGATTTAATCTGACTCTAATCAAGACCTTAGATCTAACTAGTAGTTTGTGGAAATACAAGGGATAGAGGAACAATGACACCCTTTGGAAGCAATCAGCCAAGTCCAGAATGTGGGACATTCTGCAGGATGAATGACCTGGTTTCCCCAACAAATCATGGAAGGGAAAATGGAAGGGCAGAATGATATAGAATAAAGTGGACTTAGTCAACATTGTGGGATTTTGTTTGGTTCTTGATTTAAAGTTTCAACTGTAAAAATTATTTTAGGACACTTGAGGTAGTTTGAATAATGACATATTAATTATTGGAATTATTGTTAACACATTAAATATGATATGGTTAAATGATATTGAATATGATAATGACATCAAGGATAGGCAAAACTGATATACATAAACACATATATACACATATATGGACATACATATGCACGTGTGTGTGTGTGTATATATATATATATATATATATATATATATATATATATATATATATATACAGTTAACAGTTAACGATGCATACTGAGGAAATTAAAGGTAAAATGAAAAATCTGGGGTTTGCTTTAAAATGCTAAGCAAACTTTGAAGGGAGTAACTAAAACAAGATTGGCAAATATCGACAGTTTTCCAAATTGAGTAATGATTACATTGGGAGTCTGATTATTCTACCTACTTTAAGTGCCTGAAAATTTCCATAATAAAGTTTTCTTCTTTTCATAATTTTTTAAAATTTTTATTTATTTTTTTTATTTATTTTTGGCTGCATTGGGTCTTTGTTGCTGCTCACGGGCTTTCTCTAGTTGTAGTGAGCGGGGGCTACTCTTTGTTGCGGTGCACGGGCTTCTTATTGCAGTGGCTTCTCTTGTTGCAGAGCACGGGCTCTAGGCGCACGGGCTTCAGTAGTTGTGGCACACGGGCTCAGTAGTTATGGCTCGCGTGCTCTAGAGCGCAGGCTAAGTAGTTGTGGCCTATGGGCTTAGTTGCTCCGCGGCATGTGGGATCTTCCTGGACCAGGGCTTGAACCCGTGTCCCCTGCATTGGCAGGAGGATTCTTAACCACTGCGCTACCAGGGAAGCCCCATGATAAAGTTTTCTTAAAACCCTTATATTTTTACAGTCAGATGCCATTTTCTCCTATCAAATTATTAAATATATTTAAACATTTTACAGGGAGGGGTGAAATAAGGATCCTACTGCATTGCTAGGGAACTTCTGGAAAGCAGTTTAGCAGGATGCCCTAAGAGGCTTAAAATATTGCTGGCATTTGACCCAGTGATTCCCTTTGTAGAAATCATACTGAAAAAATCATTGTGAATATCAAAAACTCTTTACAAAGATGTTCACTTCAGATTATCTTAGACTGAATTTTGCAAGTAACACAAATGTGCGCCACTGGAAGAATGGTTAATTGAATCATGGCACACCACATCATGAAGTATTTTGCAACCATCGTAAAGGAAACTTTTACAGTTTTTAAATACAACTGGAAGATGCCTGTTACAACATTAATTGAAAACAGGACTAAACTATACTTGCATCTATGTAAACAATATACATCCATGGGAAGAATATGTGTAGCCAAAAATAAACTGGAAGCAAATACAACAAAATACCTCCATTGGTTCTGATTGGGTGATAGACCTACAGTGAGTGAAGTCTTTTTCTGTGTTTATTTTCCAGATTTTTCTATCATGGACATAGTTTTGTCCTGTGCATCTTGTAATAGTTTTATAAAGGTATAACCAACAAACCACAAAATTCACCCACATTAAGAGTACAGTCTGATATATATGTGCAAGTATATATAGTTGTACAACCACCATTACAACATTACAATCAAGTTTTAGACCCTGTGACCCTGTGAAGTATCTCACAAATATTTCTTGAGTAGACTTCATTTTTAGAGCAGTTTTAGATTTACAGAACAATTGAGAAGATAGTAAAGAGAGTTCCTACATACCCTGTACCTAGTTTCCCGTTATTAAAATCTTCTATTACTATGGTACATTTGTTAAAATTAATGACCCAATACTGATACATTATTATTAACTAAAGTCCATACTCATCCAGATTTCCCTAGCTTTTACTTAATGTCCTTTTTCTGTTCCAGGATTCCATCCAGGGTATTACATTACATTTACTTGACATATCTATAAATTAATTTTTATTTGGAAAAAAAGTAAAATGAACCTAATTTTTCAAATCCTCCAAATATTTAACCATTTTTCTCCTGGTCTTCTTGTTTTTGTTGACTTGTTGCTTGTTGACAAAGACCATGTCTTATATTAATTATATTCCTTGTGGTTTCCAACACGGTACCCTGCAAATTTACTAAATAATATTCTACTAATTTAGTCACTGTCCTTCAATAACTGGATGGAGCAGAAGAGAGGGAGAAAAGGAAGAGAAGGAAAAGGAAAAAAGAAAGACCTTACTTTACAAATAAGTTAAAACCTCAGAGCTCTGAGGGACCTTTGGTTTCTGCTGTGATTTTATGTAATGGAATTCTCTTGACCTTTGTGTTTCCCAGGCTGGAAATTGCAACCCTGAATCGGGCAGACTCAGATCTGGAAGCTTGTCGAACCCAAATCAGCAAAGATATCATTGCTCTTCTACTGAAAAATCTGACCAGCAGTGGCCATCTCTCCCCTCAGGTAGAGAGGAGGATGGGTGCTGTTTTCAAAAAGCAGTTTCTGTTGCTGGAGAAAGAAATTCAAGACGAGTATGATCGGAAGATGGTGGCCTTGACAGCTGAGTGTGACCTGGAAACAAGAAAGAAGACAGAAAGCCAGTACCAGAGGGAGATGGCAGCAATGGAGGAAGCAGAAGAGGTTCTGAAACGTGTTAGTGAGCGGGTAAGGCAACTTTGAAAGGAAGGCTTTCATTTGCCTCCCTCCTTCATCATTTATCCATCCATCCATACATACATACATCTACCTGCCCATTCATCCATCCACCCACCCATCCATCCATTCTCCCCACCTACCACCCTTCCATCTATCTGTCCATGTACTCATCCATCCATCCATTTATTCACTCACCACCCATCCATGCATCCATTCATCCAACCTCCAACCCATCCATCCATCCACCTACCACCCTTCTATCCACCTGTCCATCTACACTTCCATCCATCCATCCAGAATTCATTTAGAAAGCATTTACTGATCACTACTGTCTAGGCAGTGAAGGTACAGAGAACACTGAGACATGGTTCTTGCATTTGAGAAGTTCACAGTCTAATGAAGGATTCTCGCATATAACAAATGTGAATTCATTCAGCCATGTTGTAATAGAGGTACGTTCACAGTGCTGTGGGGCGAGTAGAATGGCTTCATTCACAGAAAAGCATGTCCACCTGAGCACAGCTCAGAGGGGTTGTGATGTCAGTGCACATGTGTGTCCGTCTGGACTGCACCGCGCTAAGTTCTCTCCAGCATGGGCTCTCGAGTCAGACAAACCTGGACTCATATTCTAGTACACTCCAGCTCAGCTCCAGAAGGCCTTAACTAGCCTCTGTAAGTCTGTGAGTCAAGGCCGAGGGCGTCCCTCTCTCAGAGCGGCTGGAAGAAGTAATGCAGGAAAGGAGCCCCGGGTGTGGGCTGCAGTAGGCTCCCGTGCACAGTGCCCGGTTCTGGGAGTTCTGACCTCTCGGCCTTCCCAGGGCTGGTCTCTGTTGATAGGAGATCAGCTCTCATTTTCCTAGGAGAGTGTCAGTTTCTGTCTTGAAAGGAATCATGCCAGAGTTTTTTCCCAGGCGCACCAAATCCAGTCTGATTTCTGCCTTCCTCCGTGGAAGAGATGGCTGGTTCCCTCTGGTGACTTGAGCCCACGTAACCTGTTCTGAAAATGTGTCATCCTAGGGAGGTCTAACATCTTAGGAACGAGCTTCTGAACTCCTAACTTCCATTCTGCAGACTGGCAGCTGTGCACAGAAATCCTCTGGGAGTGAGTAGAGAGCTCTCAGGGTGACAGCGCCTGGCTCTCAGATGGTCACCTGTGGTCAGACTACGGGCTGGGCACTAAAGCAGAGAGGTGCGATTCACGCTGTCTCACCCCCAGCCACTCCCCTGCAGCTGGGGTCCCCTCGCCTCAACACACATCGCATTTTAGGGTGTGGCTTGTTTTCTGTTTGGCTCCTGTATGGATTTCCTGTAGCTGCTGTAACAAATGACCACAGACTTCGTGGCTTAAAACAACAGAAATTTATTCTCTCACAGTTCTGGAGGCCAGAAGTCCAAAATCAAGGTGTCAGCCAGGCATCGCCCCTCTGAAATCTCTTGGGGAGAATCCTTCCTTGCCTCTGCCAGCTTCTGGTGGCTCCAAGCGTTCCTCGGCTTGTGGCTGCATCCCTCCAATCTTGACCTTGGTCTTCACATGGCCCCATGACCCTGTCACCTCCACTTCTGTCTCTTTTAAGGACACTCGTCTTTTGATTTAGGACCTAGCTAAATGATCCCGTATTATTATCTGCAAAGACCCTTATTCCGGATAAGGTCATGTTCATAGGTTCTGGGATTACGATGTGGCTGTATCTTTTTGGAGAGGGGGAAACGTTCAGCCCACCACTGTTCCCCTGGCTGACCCTGCTCTCTGATCTCCATCCATGATTGCACAGGTCAGCACTGTGTTTCCTTGAGTCCAGCACTTAAAAAAATGTGTTTAAACACACTGTTCACTGATTCAGCCCCAAACAGTCTCATTGTCTCTCTCTCTCTTATTTCCTCAATTTGTTATATATTTTTTTCTGATAAAAATAATACGCATTCAATGAGGGAGGCTTGGAAGGTACTCAAAAGCAGAGGTTGGCAAACTGGGACCCATGAGTCCAATCCTGCCCGGCCTGTTTTTTCTGGCCCTTGAGTTGAGAATGTTTTTTACATTTCTAAAGGATTGTAAAAAGTAAAAACAAAAAAAGAATATGTGACAGAACCCTGATGTGTCCTGCAAAGCCTAAAATATTTATGTGGCCTTTACTGAAAGTCTGCCAACTCCAGCTCCAAAGCATAAAAGGAAAAACCCAGAAAAAAATTGAAACGCATTCCACCAGTCAACAGTAGACAAACATTCGTTCAGCCTGTTTGTTGAGTTCCTGCTGTGTGTCTGAGCCTGGAGACACCACCATGCTAAGGAGACCCCACTCCTGTCCTCGGATTTCAGCATAAACCTTTTGCTTTATTTTTACATATATATTTTTTTTTACAGAGTAAGGTTTATGCGGTTCATTGAACTTTCTATCATGGTTGTTTCCACTTACCATCACAGATGTCATTAAACGCTCTCACACTTAGCATTCACTGAAGGTCAGGAATGTTTCAGAGCACATCACCTGGACCTTCTCTTCAAATATTCACACCCACTCAGTGAAGTGGGAATTGATAGGCTCCCACGTTTACAGGTGAGGAAACAGATGGGAGAAGGTCACCTGCCTGAGGACACGTGGGTGGACCAAGACTCACACCCAGGCAGCTCGCCCCAACCACCAAGCCTCACGGCCACCCTCACGCAACAGTGCATCGTAGTCCTGGTGGGCTTCTGCACCAATGCTTTTGTTACAAAGACTGCCTGCGGCAGTGCAGTTTTAAGTGTTTGCTCATTATTTACACTGGTTGTTGGGGGCATGGAGAAGGGGTGACACACAGTGTCCTCCTGCTCACTCTGTGCAGGGCTCAGGGTGGGCGGCACCATCACTATTGATCCCCCAGGCCACCTGTCCTAGGACAAGTCTCCTTATTTGAGCAAATCCACTTCCAAAAATAGCATAAAGCTGCAAAAGTTAACAGAGCTATTTCCCTTCCAGTCTGTGCAAATCATTCCATCTTAGAATGACTTTGTCATCTATTCATTTATTGTGGTCATCTTTAAATAAAATGCGTGAAAATATTTTGGTCATATCATTCCTCCAAGAATTAGTTTTTTGTTTTGTTTTTTTTTAAAAAAAGCTAAATGAGGACTATCAGTTTTTTTGAGTAAAGTTTAGGAATTCCAGTAATTACTATAGCGATGAAATATGTTCACATTTAAATATCTATATGATCCCGTACAGTCTGTAAAGCGTTTCTGCTTGGAGAAGCTCTTAAGGGCAGTGGCAAATATAGACTCTGAAGGCAGGTGGCTTAGGTTTAGATCTCACTTTGTTCCTCCAGAAGGTGCATTGTTCAGGCTCCTTGGGTCTCGGTTTCCCCATCCTTAAACTGGGGATAATAATGATGCCTGTCATATAGGACTGTCAATACTTGTATAGTACTTAGACCGATGCTTGGCACTGTCAGCCCTGTTCTATCCAGTTTCATTATTTAGTGTAATCTTTAAAGAAGTCCATGACATAAAACAGGATGTGAAATCTTTCCAGTTCAAGTTGTAGAAACAGAAGCCCAGAGGGGAAGTGACTTGCCCAGCTTCCTGCAAGCAGCCACTGGCCGTTCAGTGTGTGTACTTTGTAGGGGGACTCTCTTCCAGATCCACGTGCTTCCCAGCTACTTGGAGAAGAGACAGCAGCAGTGCATCCTGCCCTGAGCTGCCAGAGGCTTCCTAACTCCTTTGAGTGTGTCTTAAAGGAAAAGATGCCTTAAGTGCAAGAACTCTTACACTGTAACCATCTCTGGGGGTTTTATTTCTATAAAACATTTTCACAATTTGCCCAGCTTGCTAAATTGAGTACAGGGAGTGTCATTTAGTACAGTCATAATTTCCTGACACAATTTCACATTTTTGATGGCCTAGAGTCCACGCGAATAGCAGTTGTCACAACAGCCTGGCACAGGCCTGCGATTCTCGAGCCAGGATCGAAGTGCCCTGTCCTGATCCATGCCTCCCAATCTCTCCATGCAAGTTGCTTTTTTTAGGCATTTTAAGCCGAAGGATAAACATGCCTTATTTCTCTGAGAAGTCTATTTTACTGGAAAGTTCAATAAGGAGTTGGGGGTGAGTGACCATTATTTTAATGTACCTTTAAAAATGCATATTTGTTGCCAATATTTAAAATATAAAATTTTGGATAGAAAATCCAGACTTTCAGCTTCTCTTAAAAAAATGGGAAGATAGGGCTTCCCTGGTGGCGCAGTGGTTGAGAGTCCGCCTGCCGATGCAGGGGACACGGGTTCGTGCCCCAGTCTGGGAAGATCCCACATGCCGCAGAGCGGCTGGACCCGTGAGCCATGGCAGCTGAGCCTGCGCGTCCGGAGCCTGTGCTCCGCAACGGGAGAGGCCACAACAGTGAGAGGCCCGCGTACCGCAAAAAAAAAAAAAAAAAAAAGGGAAGATACGGCCACACCAGATGCATAGTCCTACAGAGCCCCCTTTGGTGGGCTGAGCAGTGGCTGACCCCGTAAGCAGGGCTTGCTCTCTCTACTTTACCCCAGTCCCCAATGCCCCCTAGTACAGTACTTACCAGGCTACCTCACATGACCTCCCCTGCTTGGCAGGCCTCGGTGGTGTCCCCTGCTTTAGGGTTTAGTCTTCTCATCTGTGCCACAGAAGGATTGAACTAGAGCAGGGGATGAACACATTTCTGTGGGTCTCTGGACCCCCTTAGGAGGGCAGTATACATGGAAATGGGGGGAACTCCCATCAAAAGTTATTTTAAGGAGCATTTCACTATGACACAAACACGTAATTTCCTCATGCCTTATTCTTCAGCAGAAATACTATTCTAAGCAAGGACAGATAATTACGTTTTAGGATTTGCATGTGCGCACTCAAGCATGTGTGTATGCGTGTGTGTGCGCACATGTGTGCCGTGTGCTTGCTTTTTGTCCTGGCTGTGAGTAGTTAAATGGATCTCACCCCTGTTTCATTCCTATTAATTAAAATAAATTGAGGTTTGGAGCTTGTCCCATTCCATACTGTCAAAATAGAAGGTCACTTGGATGGATGAATGGACCTACCTGGGCACCAGCTACTCCCCTGGTAGCAGAGCATCCCTGTGATGCCCAGAGCCAGGGACCCAACACCCTCATTGTGGGTGACTTGCATTCTGTAATTCAGATCAAGTCAGCTGTGAATAACTACTTCTCTCCAGAAGAGAAGACCCCTTCAGCTTTGCCACATAATAGTCTGACCACTGGAGTAACAGTCCCATCCTATTCAAAGTTTATGTCCACACGCAGAGGGAGGGGATTTCTGTGACGTCTTACACCGGGGGCCAGGAATCTTGGGGCTTTCTTAGAATTCTGCCTCTGCACGTGGAATGACTAACACACCCTCCTGCGGCATGAGTCTTTTGAGGTAATGGGAGTGCAGATGCATCAGGAACTTAGTGAAGGCGTGTCTCCCCCCTGCTGCCCTCCCTCTGGACCACATAAAGTGCAGGCATCCCAGGAGCCACTTCCTACCTCCTCTTTGCCTCCCTTTTAACACAAATGTTATCAGCTTGGGCCTGATTGCTGGTATTTTTCTCTTCATCTAAGTTAAGGATGAAAGATGATGGAAATAAGCTTGAGAGCCTAACAGCACAGTCTATTGATGTTTCCATTTTGCGGGCTATTTTCAGGCAGTTTGATTTGAAAATTTCCACCCTTATGAATTTTTTCTTTGAGATGGTTCTGGAATAAGTTAAGATAACAGGGAGGACAGGTTACAACAGCATTTCCCAGAGTTTAGCAGCTTCCTCAAGGCAAATTTGGGATTCAGTGTGTGTGTGTGCCTGTGTGTATACACGTGTGTGTTCCATGTGGGTGTGCACAAACACGCTTGTGTGTGCATGGGCACATGTGTGCACTGTATTTGTATTGCTGTGTGTGCCTGTATCTTTGTGCCTGTGTGTGCATTGTTTGTTGCTGTGCGCATTGATATGCATGCACTGTGCATGTGTATGTGTGCACATGTGTGTTGGTGGTGCATGTCTGTGTGCTGAGTGTATGTGTATGTGCCTGTGCACGTGGTGCACCTGAGTGTGTGTGCATGTATGTGCATTACTGCTGTGTGCATTGATATGCACTGTGCACGTGTGTATGTTGATGGTGCATGTATGTGTCCTCTGTACATGTGTGTGCATGTGCACATGCATGCACGTGTGCCTGTATGTGCATTATTGCTGGATGCATTTATATGCACTGTTCACATGTGTGTTGGTGCATGCATGTGTGCTGTGTATGTATGTATGTACATGTGCACATGCCTGCACGTGTGTGCTCATATGTTGCACACATGTGCCTGTGCATGCCTGACCAGTGTGCCACCTCCCACATGCCCCCTCTTCTCCACAGTCTGCTATCGAATGCAGCAGCCTCCTGCGAACCCTCCATGGCCTGGAACAGGAGCACCTGAGGAGGTCCCTTGCTCTGCAGCAGGAGGAAGACTTTGCCAAGGCCCACAGGCAGCTGGCCATTTTCCAAAGGAATGAACTGCACAATATCTTTTTTACCCAGATAAAAAGTGCTATTTTCAAAGGGGAACTGAAGCCAGAGGCAGCGAAAATGCTGCTGCAAGATTACTCTAAAATACAGGTAATGCCTCAAATGAGGCTCTCTCTGAGGGAGGAGTCATTTTCCTGAACTGTTTCAGTAAATTTCTCCTCTTTCTGAGCTAAGTCCTGTCTCTTCCTTTGTGCTGGGTTCCAGTGAACTATCGCTGTCTTCCTTCGACCTCTTGATGTGGCGGCTGAGTTTCCAGTAAGCAGGGCAAATGGGAGCTTGAAGCACAGGCCTTAGACTCAGGCTCACCTGGACTTTCATTCCAGTTCCACTACCCATCAGCTCTGTGAATTTAAGCAAATTGCCTAACTTCTCTGAGACTCAGTTGCCTCACCTGTAAAATGGGGGTAATAGAGTCCCCACACTAAAAGGGGCATGATGGAGATTTAATGATCTAATTCATGGAAGGCCAGTGCTTGGCACAGTATATGTTTAATATATATAGTGGTTAAGAATATAAATATATATGTGCATATATGTACGTGTGTGCACATGTGTGTGGTGATGTATGCCTAGGGTTTATCATCTTTGTCTCGATATTCTTGGGTGAATTTGTGGGTGTTTTTGCATGTAAGCTTGAGTGTGAGTGTCATTAACCCAGACAATAAATTCCTAGATGACTGTGAAAATAGTTTATGAGACTGTCACTATTTTTATGAGGCCTGCCTGAGGCATTTTACCTGTGCCTGTACACACAGTGCATCACTGGTGTGCAGTTATGCACCAGATTTCTGGTCGTGGCACAGGCCTCGTGAGTGAGAGCTGCAACAGATCAGAGCTGTCCCAGGAGGAGACCAGGCAGCCCTCGTGAGCCTTTTGGAAAGAGAGGACCACTGTCAGAAGGCACTGGGCATCTTGGCATGAAGAGAGCTAGCCAGCCTCTCCGTCTTGCTCTTGGTTTTTCCCAGTAAAACTTTAGGAGAGTAAATAAAGTCCTAGGTAGGTATTCAGACCCCATAGCATCACTTAGGGATTAACAGATTTTGCTGTCGTTTTGCCCGCTCCTCATGATAAGCTGTGGCTGACTCCCCATGTTGGAAAGAACACGTGTTATTGTTAATAATACTGGGGACAAAAAAGTAACAGCCCTGGTGACAGTCCCAAGGCACAGACAGGTTAGTATTTGAGGATCCCGCCTCTGAGCTTCCCGATGTCAAGGGCTCAGGTCAGCTGACTCACGTGAACCAGCTCCGTAGAGGATAGAAATGTCACCACAGTGTTCCTGCTGTATTGATTCTGCTGCCAGGAGCTCTCAGAGAGAAGCTGGCATTTGGCCACATCCCATCGACCATTCTGCTTTTCACTGTCAGGAGAGTGCAAATCCTCAGGTGTTGGACCTGGAGAGATTATAGCTTTTGTGTGGAAAGGAAAACATTTTACGTTTCTTATTGAACAAAATGTTGAACTTCCGGGTAACCCACTGCATGGACAGTATTTCCCCAGATGGAAAAAAGACAGCAGAGCCAGTCAGTGGAATAGTACACTGAGGCTGATGTTTTAATTACCGTGGGTTTAATTACTGCTGGTCTAATTATTATGCTACTGGTTGAAGCTGGATTTGGGAGACAGCCTATTATGAAGTTAAAACACAGGCCCTGGAATTAGATGGCTGAGTTCAAATCCCTGCTCAGTCATTTACTAGCTGTGTGATATGGACTCTCTTTCCTCATCTGTGAAATGGGAATAATAGTATCCTCTCCCTAAATTAAGTTACAAAAGGCAAGAAATGCTCTGGGTCCAATGCCAGGCCCAGCCAGGCCCAGTATATGCAAGGCTATTATTACTCTCTTGTGCTTGCTTGGGTTCTTATGCATTTTTTACATTATAAGAACTTCTTGCTACTCTGTGACCAGGCTCATCTCGTGTCCTCCATGAGTGTGGGAGTTCTGGGGTCAGAGCTGGTGGCTAATTTATCCCAGAACTTCAGCACCTGTCCTGGTGCTGTGTTTGGGGAGTGCCACAGGTATGACTGTGTGCATGGGTGAAGGATGCCTGAGTGAAATTTATATTCCATTTCTAGGGAAGCAAAGTTGTTTTGATAACTCTTTACCATCTGGGTCTCAAATGCACTTTTCAAAGCCCTCATTTCTTATTAGTATGTAATTTTCTTCTGAGCTTTTGTTTGGGGCAGGGACATTTAAGGTGTTAATCACAGGGCTTCTATGCCCGTGTATTTTCTTCAGAAAGGAAATGTAATATTTTAACTGACTAGAAATAATTTTCTTTAAATTTTATTTAAGCATACTTTCTTGATTTTTTTTTTTAACAGGAGAATGTAGAAGAGTTAATGGACTTTTTCCAGGCTAGTAAGAGATACCATCTCAGTAAAAGATTTGGCCACAGGGAGTATCTGGTCCAGAACATACAGTCATCAGAGACCCGTGTGCAGGGCCTGCTTAGCACTGCTTCTGCTCAGCTGACCCTCCTTATCCAGAAACACGAGAGGTAAAACCCCCAAACCACCCAAAATGATGCAAACAAACAGCCTTGCCCCAACATTCCTCATCAAAGACCATCTACTTCTGTTCATTCAACGAATGCACTGGCTGCTCCTGACTTATTTCTTAAGAATTCTCTAGTTGGAAGAATCCTTTGCATTACAGAATTTTAAAAACCTACCCAATAGTCGAGACAACCATACAGTGAGCCGACATGTGCCCATCATCAACTTCAGTAGGTAACAACTTGTGGGCAATCTTGATGTAGCTATACATCCCTGCCCTGAGTTATTTTAAAGCAAATCCCCAACATTTCATAGAGAAATCAATGGTGGAGTCTTTCATGAACTGTGTGATGGGATAGCCCACTTCTCCTTGAGCTCTAGGACACCGCTGGCTCTTTTATTCACCTTTGTTTTTTTGAGAGTGGGGAGGGAGTTTGTTTTTATTTTTGTATTTTTTTTTAATTGAAGTATAGTTGACTTGTTAGTTTCAGGTGTACAGCACAGTGGTTCAGTTATACATACATATATATATATCTATTCTTTTTCAGATTCTTTTCCCTTATAAGTTATTACAAAATATTCAGTATAGTTCCCTGTGCTATACAGTAGGTCCTTGTTGGTTATCTATTTTATACATAGTAGTGTGTATCTGCTAATCCCAAATTCCTAATTTATCCCTCCCCGCCTTTCCCCTTTGGCAACCGTAAGTTTGTTTTCTACGTCTGTGAGTCTGTTTTGTAAATAAGTTCATTTGTATCATATTTTAGCTTCCACATATAAGTGACATCATATGGTATTTGTCTTTCTCTGTCTGACTTACTTCACTTAGTATGATAATCTCTAGGTCCATCCATGTTGCTGCAAATGGCATTATTTCATTCTTTTTTATGGCTGAGTAATGTTCCATTATATATATATATATATATATATATATACCCCACATCTTCTTCATTCATTCATCTGTCAATGGACATTTAGGTTGCCTCCATGTCTTGGCCTTTGGAATTAAGTATAAATACACAGATGCTTATCTTGGATTCTGAGTATTTTTTCTCAGCAACACTTGGGTACCATGAAGCCAGGTAAATGGTGCTGCTCACTGCAGCCTCTAGCGCTTCGACAGTGTTCCTTCTCAGCTAGTCTTTGAGACGCATAATTGTCAACAATGAAATTTATTCTTTGTAGGTTACAAGCTTTAAAATGAGTAGGGCCATGATGATAAGGTTGGCTTTCTTAGGACAAGCCATGCTTTTATGAATTGGTTCTACTACCTGGGTAATTGTACTAGGACTTGGCAGCTCTCTTGCCCTCTTTAATGAGGATTTGGTAAGGTGCAAATTATGTGAACATTTCCCACCCAAAGATGCTAATGAATTTGTCACTGCAGTTAACTTGACATTCCTGATTCATTTTCACTCGAGTGAAAGAAACAGCTCCTTGCCTGGAACAGAAGCACCCAACAGCTGGTTATACCATTGGGAGCAGTTACCAGGGAAGTGTTCTGTACCTCTGATTTTTAAATCCTATTTTAATAGGTTGGCACAGACATATTTCTGAAATGCATATCTACCATTTGCTCAGTCACCTATTCATTCCTTCAGGAAGCTTCCATGGTGAATCTACTGTATGCCAAGCAGGGGGCCTAGCCCAAGGATGCAGACAGACTGGGAATGGTAGTGGTGATAGTGGCAGCAACAGAAAAACAGAACCAGTAAGATATGTATGAGGAATTGTGTAGTGTGACTATGGAGGCTGAGAAGACCCAAAATCTGCCATCTGCAAGCTGGAGGCCCAGGAAAGCCAGTGGTGTAATTCAGTCCAGAGGCCTGAGAACCAGGGGAATCCCAGCCCTAGAGCAGGAGAAGATGAGATGAAATGTCCCAGCTCAACAGTGAGGCAGGAAAAAAAAGTGAATTCCTTACTCCTCCACCTTTTATTCTGTTCAGGCCCTCAGTGGACTGGGTGCCCACCCACACTGGGGAGGGTCATCTGCTTTACTGAGCCCACCCATTCAAATTAGTCTCACCTGGAAACACCTGCACAAACACACTCAGAAGTGATCTTTAATCTGGGCACCCTGGCCAGTCAAGTTGATAAACAGAATTAACCCTCACACCAAGTTTTCCCTACATTTTACCTCTTGGACTTTACTTGTGCCATTCCTGTCCCTAGGGCTTCCTAATCTACCATCTCCTCTTGGAAGATTCTATCTGTCCCACAGTGGTCCCCTTGAATGTTGCTGTCTCCAAGAACTCTTGCCCAGTTGTAATTTCTCTCAGGATGCTGAGCTTTCTCTGCACATCTCTGAAAAAGCTGACCTTACCCTTCCTGCATTTTAGTAACGTCTTAGCTCCCTGTTCTCCTGCTCGTTCTGATGGTAGAGATTTCTCTGATTCAAACCAAACTGATATGGAGATAAACATTCACCCACAGCACAGTCAAGCTGCAGGTGAGTTTGGATAGTGTGTTAACTAACTCTGCATCTTTTTCATCTAGAGCAGGCTACTTGGATGAAGATCAGATGCGGGTGCTCTTGGAGCGGGCTCAGACAGAAGTCTTTTCTATAAAACAGAAGTTGGACAATGACTTAAAGCAGGAAAAGAAAAAACTCCACCAAAAATTAATAATTAAGAGAAGACGAGAGATGCTACAAAAGGTATATAAGGAATTATGCTCTTGATTCTTTACATAATCATTGTGAACACCCACCAAGTGCCAGGTTCCATGCCAGGCACTGCCATCAGAGGGCTAGGATCCAAAGGGCAACTGGGCAGGCATCCTGATGTGCCATCTACAGTTGATTAGTAGTGGCTTTTTGGAATGCTGTGTCAAGATTTCTACAGGTCCTAGCAAAGCTGAGGGTTGCAGTAGGTTAGTAATGTCTGCCAGGGCAAAGGAATAGGAGTGCTGGTTCCAGTGAATAATGACTGATGGGTGCTACATTTATGGAGTGTTTAATTGGCACTGTGCTAAGTGTATTATGTATTTTATTTAATCCTTACATTAACCCTATGAGGTAGATGCTACTGTTTTCTCTTTTTTTAATGAAGACTTTGGGGCTGAGAGGGCTTAAGTGTTGTGGCCTATTTGGGCTACTATAACAAAGTACCCGACTGGGTGGCTTATAAAGAACCAAAATTTAGGGCCTCCCTGGTGGCGCAGTGGTTGAGAGTCCGCCTGCCGATGCAGGGGATACGGGTTCGTGCCCCGGTCTGGGAGGATCCCATATGCCGCAGAGCGGCTGGGCCCGTGAGCCACGGCCGCTGGGCCTGCGCATCCGGAGCCTGTGCTCCGCAACGGGAGAGGCCACAACAGTGAGAGGCCCGCATACCGCAAAAAGAAAAAAAAAAAAAAAAAAAAAGAACCAAAATTTATATCTCACAGTTCTGGAGGCTGGAAGTCCAAGATCAGGGTGCCAGCAAGGTCGGGTTCTGGTGAAGGCCCTCTTCTGGTTGCAGACAGCTGACTTCTTGCTGGCAGAAGAAGTCAGAAGGGTGGAAAGGGGGAGGGAGCTTTGTGGGTGGGTGTGGGGTCTCTTTTATAAGGGCACTAATCCCATTCAGGGGGTTCCACCCTCATGACCTAAGCACCTCCCCGAGGCCCCCTCTCCTAACACCACCATGTCCCATGTTAGGTTTCAACATATGGATGTTGGGGGAACACAAGCATTCAGATCACAGTATTAAGTAATTAGGTCAAGGTCACATGTTTAGTGAGTGGCAGATGTAGAATTGAGCCCAGGCCTCTCTGACTTAGAGCCTCAGCCTTGTCCTTGACACTGACCTGCTCAGCTGTTTGTGAACTTCGAGGGGGAGAGACCAACCAGCAACCGCAGAAATGCATCATGTGCTCCCTACATGCTCTGGTAGCACAGAGAGGAAGTCACTGTCTCCTGGGGAACCCGAGTTCTGGGGGACAAATGAGCATCTGGTGCGAGCAAGGCAGGAAGGACACTGCAGGGGATGGGGAGGCATCTTGTTCAAAGGTGAAGCACTCAGGCAAGGGTGCTCTGCTGTGCTTGGAGCTCCGAGAACATGAGCTGGGAGGGCAGAGGGTGGGGGCTGGAGGAGGCCGCCCGGGAAGCAGCACCGTCAATGAAGGCAGTGTGCCAGGCTGTCAGCTGACCTTCATTTGAGGACAGTGGGGAACACTGAAGGGTTTTCAGGAGGAGAAATGATGCCAAAAACTCGGCCTCTGTGCACCAGTGCTGAATCAAATCTTGGAGACAGAGTTTTGGGTGAAGTAGAAAAGAATAGCTTTATTGCTTTGTCAGGCAAAGAAGGACGTAGTGGGCTCGTGCCCTGAAAAACTGTGTCCCAACCCGGGATGATTTGGTGATGAGTTTTGTAGGAGTGGTTCAAGGGCAGAGATGCTGCTAAGGATCAGGGTGTGTGCAGTCCCCGCAGTTTCTTAATCTGGCCTCAGGTGGTCTCCTGATGAGCAGGTCATTACCTTCTCTGGAATGAAGAATGCTAACATCTTCCATTTGTTGGGGGTTTTAGTTCTGTAAAAGAGCTCAAAGATACTGTTATGTGTATCCCTTGAGGAACCCGGGACCCTGCCCCAAGGCTGCACTATTGTTTCTTGGCTGCTCCTCCCTTATCTCTGCATCCCCTCCCTTCCCTGATTAGCAGCTGTTCAAAAGGCTCCCATGCCCAGGAGCCCCACAGGTCCTGCTCAGTTGCAGAAGGAAGATCAGATTTGGGATTTAGGAAGCTCATGTGAGCAGCCTGCGGATAGAGTTGGAGGAGCCCCAGGCTGTAGACCTTGCAAGTCTACAATGGGACCAATGGGAGGCTGTAGACCTTGACCAGGTCAAAACTGATGAGAGCATGTCCTGAGCATGGGAACAAGGACAGATTCAGAGGAGATACTAGATACGTGGGATAACACAGGTTGTTGTCTGGTGCCATTCGGGAGGGAAAGGGAAACAGAATAACTTAATTTGATTGATTAAAAACTCTGCTTTTATTATCAAGTGTTGGACCCAGCATTCTCACTTGGACCATTGAGCTCCACCCCATCTTTAGCATCACCTCATCCATCTCCACTGGCTCAAGGATCAAAGTAATGAGGCCCAAGAACACACTTCTCTGATGGTCTGGCCTGATTCAAGGCTAGGATCTGGAAGGATGGAAGAACTGCAGATATTTCAGCAGTTTTCCATGAGTACTGTTTCTTACAGCTGCTTTTGATCAATCTTACGAGTGGTACAGAGTTAGAACATAGCTCCACAAAGGCAAAGGTTTGTGTCATATCCTCAGCTCTGAGGACACATTGTAGGTGCTCAACTAATATTGTAGAAGGAAGGAATTGACACTCTCTGGTCACCCGGACCCATGAACAAGACATATTTGCACAAAATAGAACCCAGACTATCCACAGGTGCACTATTGTTAATAACACCGTGATGTACATCTCTATGCATGTCAGCTTTTTCCCAGCACAGGGCCTTTATGCCTACTGCTCTTTCTCACAGGAATATCCTTTCCCACATCTTAACCCAACTGAGATATGACCTCATCCCTCAGGTCTCCCTTGGGTCTCCTTTTTTTTTTTTTTTTTTAAAGAAGAAGATGTTAGGGGTAGGAGTTTATTAATTAATTTATTTATTTTTTCTGTGTTGGGTCTTCATTTCTGTGTGAGGGCTTTCTCTCATTGTGGCAAACAGGGGCCACTCCTCATCGTGGTGCACGGACCTCTCTTGTTGCGGAGCACAGGCTCCAGATGCGCAGGCTCAGTAGTTGTGGCCCATGGGCCCAGTCGCTCCACGGCATGTGGGATCCTCCCAGACCAGGGCTCGAACCTGTGTCCCCTGCATTAGCAGGCAGACTCCCAACCACTGCGCCACCAGGGAAGCCCGGGTCTCCTTCTTTATTTTTTTTTTAAACTTTTTAAAATTAGTAGTAGCATATTATTACTATAATTACTCTTGGTGGTGATTAGCCTTTGTTTTTTTTTTTTTTCCATTATGTCTTACTACAGGATATTGAATATAGTTCCCCGTGCTATACAATAGGACCTTGTTGTTTTTCCGTTTGGGTCTCCTTCTTTAAAAGGCCTCTGTGACCTCCTCATTTAAATTGTCTCTCATGGATCTCAGGGGGGTTTTCTCTTAGGATATCTCAGTTTTCAGTTCCTATGTGCCTGGGGCTTGGTAATAATAATAGCAGACATTCATTGATGCCAATTCTGCACCAGGCCCTCCTCTAAGAGTTACACATGTCTTTAGCAACTCATTGCATCCTCACAACTACTCTGTGAAGTAGATCCTATTATTATCCCCATTTTACAGATTAGGCAGTAGAGGCCCAGACAGGGCCAGACACTCGTTTTGGGTGGCTCAGTGTGTAAGTGGAGAAGCCAGGATAGGAGCCCAGGTGGTCTGCTTCTTGGGTTTTACCTACTCAATAGATACGTGTTCAATAAATGTTGAACAAATGAAGTTTTCATACATTTGGGGTTATTTTCTAAAGAATAATTTTGTTTTCTGGGGAGGGGGGAACAATGATCAACTTTATTGATTCATTTAAAAACGATGCAACCTCAGACAAAGGAGGTACTGCTAAAAGCTCAGTTGGGTGAAGCAGATTAAGCCTTTTGCTTAAATCCTCACCATACATCTTTGAATTATGAAATTTGCCACCCCTTACCTCTGGAATACTGTGATTAACGTAGACAGAGGCAGATTTTGTCTAGTCCAGAAGAAGAGAGCAAGATAGAGAGAATAGAGAGAATATTATATCTGAGTGAAGGAAGAGAAAAAAAGATGTTCTGGATCCTTCTTTGAAACAAATGAGTAAAAGGTGGTCACATTTTACTAAAGATCAACCAGGTTACACACTCTTCTCCTTTGGGGAGGATGTGTTAAGAAGATAAAAACCTTAATAGAAATTTCCTCCCTTGTTGTCTAAGGCTTGACTATGGGGAGAAATCAAGAGTCTTTCCAGTTCTGAACACGCTCTTGCAGTATTTCTGTCCTATTAGCCTATTTGTATAAAAATCTTAGTTGGTTTTAGAAGAGCAAAGCATTTATTCAAAGTTTCCATTTCGTGGCTCAATTCTCCTCTGCTGCTACTTTGGCCATCTCCATTGGTCTTTAAATTATGTTACTTTTTTTGTTTTCAAGAATAATTTGCTAAATGGGAGGTGATTGGGGAAAGGACTGTTGACGTTCTGTGCTTCCTGCAACCAGAGTTGTTTTCCCCAAGGGCTGTACAACCGAGTCCCGGCCCCTGTTAATTGTCTGTTCTGGAACTCCTGCCAGCACAAGGAGCAGCGGAGAGAACGGCTGTCCATCACTGAAGCCTTCGGGGTGGCTGAGGATGCTCGCCAGTACATGGGCCAGTGGCGGAGCCTGGTGGCTGAGCACAGCGCCACCCTGGAGGAGCTGCAGGAGCGCCTGGACCAGGCTGCCCTGGACGAGCTCAGGGCCCTGACCCTCTCACTGTCCGAGAAAGCCACAGAGCAGCTGCGGCGGCTGCAGAACTCTGTGATGACCCAGGAGCTGCTCAAGCGCGGAGTCCCCTGGCTCTTCCTGCAGCAGATCCTGGAGGAGCACAGCAGGGACCTGGCCGCCCGGGCCGAGCGGCTCGAGGGCGAGGAGAGGGACAGGGGCCAGGAGGGCATCCAGAGCGTGAGGCAGAGACTGAAGGACGATGCTCTGGAGGCCTCCACGGAGGAGCAGGCGGAGCTGAGACACTGGGAGCACTTGATCTTCACGTGAGTTTTAATCCCTGTGTGTTTTCATCGCCTCCTCTCCTCCCACTGGTGGGGGAGGGGTTCCACCGCCTGGTTATGGGGATGGCCAGACACGTGCCATCTGACTCTGGACAGCAGTGTATTAGTCACTTACACCCACAGCCCAGGGAAGACGGGCAATGCATGTCCCCCCAGGGCCACTCAGGGGTTGCAGAGCAAACAACCAGGGCTCGTGGGAGGCAGGCTTTGAATCTGGGTTGGCCAAAAAGTTCGGATTTTTCACGTGAGGGGGGAAACGAACAAACGTTTTGGCCAATGCAAGAGCAACAAGAGGGTGAGGTGCCCCCAGATTCTCATGAGAGGATGTGATGGGCTTGTTTGGACAATTACAGGCTGGCAGGGAAATGAAACCCACTGCTCATGAGTAAGCAGGAATTGTGCCTGGTCCCCTTGATGAGAAGTGTTGTGTGAAGAGGGGAGCTTGTCCACAGGAGCAGGGTGGGGAGGGGAACTTAGAGTTAAGCCACATGAGGCCCTCCCTCTGTCAGCAGATGTCGGGGAGCACATGGTAGTGGGCCTTCATTCCAGGCCTTACGGCCCGCTGCACCATCTCTTTACGGGGCCCCTTCATTCATTGAATTCAAGAACCATGGAATGACATCCACTTCTGACTAGGATGCTGTAAGCCATGGCCCGCCAGCAATCCTGGTGTAATAATTATAAAATAATGGATAATTTGCACCACTCATGTTTTAAAAGCCATTGAAAAGCTATGGAAGCAACGAGTTGCTGCCCACTGTTGCCTTGCTGAGGCGGGGCAAGACTAGGCGGTGGAACAGCTGGGTGGGTCCTTGTCTGGGTGTGGAGAGGGGAGACCAGTCTCACCGCATGAAAGACAGAATCAAAACCCCCAGCAACAGCAGCGCAGTGAAGATAAACAGTAACCGCCATCTTCCCAGTCTATTTATTTAGAGTAGTATAGACTGTTTACACATAAGGGCGTAATTGTGCCCACTGGGCTATAACATAGCGCTCTTTTCCTTTTAACCAACGGACCCACCCATCAATATTCCTTAAAGGAACCAACCAACCCAGAAAACACTATTCAAGCGAATAAACAAAACCAAAGCCCTTTGACTCTTCTTTCCTCGGTATGGCCACTCCACAGTTCAGTTTGGATCTTAGCCACAATTTCAATTCTGAATTGAATTGAAGCCCTTTTGATTAGAAAAGGTTGCATCGACATAGGATTGTGGAGGGGGTGTTGGGGGTGGGCGTTGGGGGAGGGTAGGGGAAGGCATCCTTCTCAGTCTATCTGCTCGGTCCACCTGTCCCCCTCCTCTACTGATCCTGCGTGCTGCTCGCTGGACATCAGTGGTCCTCCCCATCTGCACCGAGGCCTGAGCTCTCCTTGAACCCTTTCAGGGATACCAGATAGCAGAGCATCGTTCTGCAGCGCCCATCCTTCCTTGGTGGCAGTTACATCCCATAGAACAAGGTCTTCCTGGCCTCAAGGATGCAGTGCCTCCTCCTTAAGTGCTCATTCCCAGGGACTGATCTTGCTGCCAGGGAGGAGAAGTCCCAGGTGTTCGCAGAGGGTGAGATTGTCTTGGTTTAGATGAAGTGACCTCTCCCCTCCTTCTCATCTCTCTTTCTTTATGGTTCTGTCCTTGTTTAGTTCACAATCTTTGTTAGCTTTTGTTTTCTTGAACAAACAAGATGCTGTCTTCTCCAAGCCCATACAAATCAGATCCTTAAATGCCACTTCT
The DNA here is from genome assembly GCF_964341445.2 of Mesoplodon mirus. Classification (NCBI taxonomy): domain Eukaryota; kingdom Metazoa; phylum Chordata; class Mammalia; order Artiodactyla; family Ziphiidae; genus Mesoplodon; species Mesoplodon mirus. The sequence goes on from NC_138977.1 coordinate 160,153,533, forward strand.
TATTCCCATGAATTGTTCTCAGCAGTAATTATTCAGCTCAATCTACGTTCGACCAAAGTCTCTTTGCTCGATCTAGCCTGCTTTGGGCTCTTCAAAGTGTATGGATCGGACTTGACATTCCCATCATTGGATGGTCATCTTCTTTGACTTCATGTGGTTCCATTTTGCAGGGAGTATTATTAAAGCAGCCGCTGATTGAGTCCTTCAACAGGAAAAGAGAGATCTCACTTTGGTATCAGAAAACTCTTTATGATTTTCCTAAGGGTCAAAGGGGGTCAACTAACAATACACACAATCTGAGTCTGCTTATATACTTTGCTTATTTAAGACCCTAAAAGGTTGTAGCCTTTATTTCTGAGGCATTAAGTAGAAATGGCTTTGCACAATAGTTTTGAAACATATTTTTATAAGCTTCTCAATTTCAAGCAAGAGAGAGTTGCTGTAAACCTGGTCCTATAAAATAAAAATCAATAAAGATGCATATTTTGCCAGGGAAAGTGTCTTTGAGACCTTTTTGCTAAACTCCTGCCTGGGTTTTAAAATCCTTCAGGGCAAAGACCCTATCTCCTATATTTCTGTATTATCTTGGTGCCTACCTAGTGGAGGATTAAAGCCAGACCACCCTGGGCCAATCTGGTTTGAAGATGGGCAAGAATAAAGACTCAGATTCATTTCAGAGTTGCTTTCACCTTGGAGTCCACGTAAGCAGCAAACACGTAGGGCGAAGATTCTTCACGAGGGAAGGTACAAAGGAACAGCTGCAGTTTCCTAAAGTGCTTCAGAAAAATTGGTGAGTCCCAGGGAACCCAATACATGGGCTTGGGGCCTTCAGACCGCTTCTGTCTGGGGGCCCAAGTCAGCCCTTTCGGTCTTATTCTGTTTCCACGAGAGAACTTTCTAGGTGAGCTAAAGTCCCACAGGCCCACATGAAGATTTTTTGAGTGATCAGTGAACAAACACACGTTGCCCAAAACAGGACAGAAGAGATGGCCTCCCCCCAGATGCTGTCTCCTGGGTCAGGGAGGACGTTCTGTTCAGAAGTCCCAGCAGACCTCCTCTTCCACCTCATTGGCCAGACTGGATCCCCAGAGGTGGGAAAGAGAGCTTGTGGCCGTTGTCCCCTGTAGAGTGGCTGCAGTCCTTGCCTGGGAGGAAGAGGGGGACATTCCTTAATTTCCTCATTTGTAAATTGAGGACTGAGTCGCCAAAGGACTAGTGAGGATGCCAGTAAATGTTTCCTGGGGCTGGCATAATAAAGCACCACAGACCAGGGGCTTTAAAACAACAAAAACGTATTGTCTCCCAGTTCTGGAGGCCAGAAGTCCAAATCAAAGTGTTGGCAGGGTCATGCTCTGTCTGAAGGTTCCAGGAGAGAATCTGATCCCCGCCTTTCTCTTAGCTTCTGCTGTTGCTACAATCCTCAGCACTTGTTGGCTTGTAGACCCATCATCACATGGCCTTCTTGTGTGTGTGTCTTCTCTTCTTTGAAGGACACCAGTCATATTGGATTAAGGGTCCACCCTATTGCAATATGACCCCATCTTAACTTACTTCTAAACTGCCTCTGCAAAGACCCTATTTCCAAATATGGTCACATTCAGAGGTACCAGGGGTTAGGACTTGAACATATCTTTTGGGAGGACACAGTCAGCCCCTAACGGTTTCCAGCATGGAATAGGTTTTCCCTAAATGAGAGCTGTCACTCGTCATCCTATAAAGACCCAGCACAAGGCCCCCCTTCCCCATGACCTGCCGAGTTGGGCATCTCTCCTCTGGGCTGCTGGTCCCTACTTACAATCTGCTGCTGGCCAGGCTTGGTGGACAGTTCTTTGTCTTCATGTCTGTTCTAAACGGAGACAGGTTCTCTTCAAGGTCATGAGCGCTGGGACGCCTGTTGCCTGCTCACAGGCTTGTCTCATTCAACTGTGAATTCTTAGCCATGATATGATGTTGTGTCCATCATGACACACATTAGGTGCTCAAGAAATCCTTGTGGAATGAATGCCCGATTAAGGAGATGGTGGTTTTTTTCCAGACGTGGATTTGACTAGTGGAGTTGGAGCTTTGAATTTACACTTTCCCCCGAGCACACCCTGCACTGTCTTCTCTCCACTAAAACTTATCACTGTTCTTGCTTTTCCAGGAAGCTCTGGTCCTCTGCCTTCTCCTTGTCCGAAGAGGAGCTGCTCGGGATGAGGCAGGAAGTTCACGGCTGCTTCGCTCAGATGGACAGGAGCTTGGCCCTTCCCAAAATCCGGGCCCGAGTCCTGCTGCAGCAATTTCAAACCGCATGGCGAGAAGCAGAGTTCCTGAAATTGGACCAGGCACTGGCCGCCCCTGAACTGCAGGTAGGATGGGCATCTCGGGGCCTCGTGGGTGCAGAAGCAGGGCCTCCTCTGGCGGTTGATACTGTAGGATCTGGCTCCGCCACCCACCCTCAGCTCATCTCCCACCCTCTCCTCTCTGGCCCTGTTGGCATCAGCTGTTCCTGGAAGCACCTTAAGTTCTGCAGTGGACACACTGGTACCTGGACTTTGCACTGTCCACCAATGGCCCTGAGTCTCTGCCACTCACGGCTCACAGCTGTGCCCCTCTCCTGAGCATTCCCCTCAGCGATGGGAGCCACCTGCCCTGAAAGGTGACTCTTCCTCCTGCCCCCGCCTTGGCCACAGCCAGTGACCCACTCAGAGTACTTCTGTAAGTGACACAAAGAAGATGCTCAGCTCAGGTGGCAAAGGGCATCTCTCACCCTGGGCCTCGTAGGGTGATGATTGACAGATGCCTGTGGTGGGCACGTGTTATGTGCCACAGACGAGGCAACTCTTGGGTGCAGGGTTTACTCTGGAGCCCCTTATGGACCAGTCAAGGCCAGACCCTACCTGAGACCTCCACCATGCGTGGCCCTTTCCCCCTCCTGTCCTGGTTCCCTCACCCCCTATGTCTTGCACAGAGGTCCTCTCTCAGGAAACTGCGTGCACCCCAGTCCGTGTCTCTGGCTCTACCCCTGGGGAATCCCACCTGAGACAAGGCCTCTGAACTTGCTGTTTTCTTTGCCAAGAACCTCACAGGGCCAGCTCTTTATGGTCTCTTCACATCTCAATTCAAATGTCACCTGCACAGAGGTCTTCCCTGAGCACTATCCAAGATCACCACTTTCCCAGGCATCCTTTATCACATGCTGCGTTCCCGCTTCTTCAGAGAATTGATTGCTGTCTGCAATGTCCTGGTTTCTTGACTTACTCACGGTCTGTGCTCCCACTGCCCACAAGTTCCCTGTTTGTAGTTCCCGTTCACCACTCCATCCCAGCACCTAGAAGGTGCCTGGTGCATAATAGGTGTGCAATAAATTTTATTGACTGAACCAACCAACCACCGGATGTGGGCGGAATGCGGGGACTTCCCTGGAGTTGATGTTATGTTGAGATTGAACACATTTCGAATCACTTACCCTTCCAGTAGTTCAGCTGTGGTTCATAGCGGGGCCAGGAGGTGGACAGTTCGTCCCCGTTCGACAGATGAAAGCACCAGCCAGCAGAGGAAAAGTGGTTGACCGACGTAGGAGGAAGTAGAAGGACTCATCTTGGAGCTGGTGCTTTCTGACTTTAAACCTACTGCTTCTCCTTGAGGAGAAAACAAAATTCAGGCACATCCTTGGTGCTCTCTGCCCAGCTATAAGTTCTACCATGATCTCAAGACTCCCTGTGGTCTGACCCCGATCAGTCATGTGCTGGTAAACTGACTGTCATTGGGGGTGCAGAGTTCCTGATCTGTAGCATTTGCCTATTTCCCTGGTGTAAATACTCCTTCCAAGGCCAATACTGACTTGACATCACTGTGCGTGGGGCTGGGAGGGAGGCACACGATCTGCCCCACCCCCGCCCCACTCTGGCTTCCCCCCCCATTCCAGTGCCAGTCCTTGCTCTGGGCTTCAGGGTCTTACCCATCAGCCTAGCTCTGTTCCTAAGAGGGGTTGACCCCCAATTTCCTCTTTTTCGTATTATCACCATTAGATCAGGAGATTAAAAACTATAGTTCACTCATGGGATAAGCTGAGCCCAGCCCGAGTTTTTAAAGACATTGGGTGCAGGAGTCAGGAAGCTCACCATCTAGTTCTTAGGGCTCCCATGATGCGGCTGAGGTCACTGATTCTGTTCTGGCCTCAGTCTCCTCCTCTGTCAAATGGGGGTCTCTGAACTCAGTGAATTGCTGTGTACGTGCTTGCTTCCTCTAAGTGTGCTGGGGCAGGCCCTGAGGACATGGGGGTCTTCTCTTGCATTATCACCATGGCCATAGGAGCCGGGTCAGAGTCTGGTGGGCAGGCCTGAGTCCAGGTCTAGAGCAGGCTCTGGGAGATCATGACAGTGAAAGAGTGGAGGAAGGGTGGGTGTGTGAGCTGGGAAGGGAGGAGGACTGGCCCTCATGGGGAGTGACCACCAGCCACGTATTGCACCGAGCATCTTACATGTGGTGTGTGTTGTGTTGATCATGCTACATTATGCTGTACTGCATGGTGTTTTGTTTTGCTATGTTATATCATGTCTTATTGTTATATTCTCATTTATGCTACATTCTGTTATAGCATGTTGTTATGTTCTATCATGTTGTGTTACAGTATGCTGTATTGTTATATTTTTCTGTTTATTATGTTAGATTATGTTACATTTATGTTCCATTGTGTTATGTTCTTGCAGTAATCCTATGAGGTAGGTATTATTAGCTCCGTTTTACAGGTCTGGAAACTGAGGCTCAGAGAGTGTAGCATCTGCTACACTCATTCATTCATTCATTCATTTGCTGAATATCAATTTACTGAGCACCCACAACCTCTTCTCTTTTTTAATTATTTATTTTATTTCTTTCCTTTCTTTCTTTTTTTTTTCTCTGGCTGTGTTGGGTCTTCGTTATGGAAGCACAGGCTTCTCTTTGTGGCGTGCGGGCTCCGAGCAGGCTCCAGAGCGCATGCGTGGGCTCTGTAGTTTTTGCAGTACATGGACTCTCTCACTGAGGTGTGCGAGCTCAGTAGTTGTGTTACGCAGGCTTTGTTGCCCCGCCGCATGTGGGATCTTAGTTCCCTGACCAGGGATCGAATCTGGGTCCCCTGCGTTGGAAGGCAGATTCTTTACCATTGGACCACCAGGGAAGTCACACACAACCTCTTCTTCGACCCCTCTCACCCTTGCTCTGGGCTTCAGGTCTTCAGGGTCTGGAACCTTCTATTCCCACATTTTCACACTCCTGACACCTTGTCATGCGGGGCTCAGCTGCAATGTCACTTCTTTACATTTGTGAGAAGCTGGTATGTGTGTGTACATTGTGCAGACTCTTATTCTAGGAGGATGGTATATGTTAAAGGCCACACATAATGCCTCCTTGAATGCATGCATACGGATGTCCTCAGCAGCCGTTCACCTCTGCAAACGTGTTCCCATCCGTCTAATGTAAGATAATATAGCCAGCATGCTCATTCCGTCGTCTCCTTGTCTTCATGGCACTCACCAACCCTCTGAGAGTGTCTTGGTCAGTTATTTGTTTTCATGTTTACTGATTTTTTCCTCCGCTATTTTGTAAGCTTCCCAAGGACAAGGACCTCTTCCATCCTGTGCCTGCTCACAGAGGCTGACGGGTTGAGGTCCCCCACTGGAGAGGAGGTGGACGCAGGTGGGGCTGCTGTCTGTCTGACTGCAAAGCTCCGGCTCTGCCCATGAGCATCCCTCTCCTCCCTTTGATGGGATTAGCTCCCAAAGTATGCCAAGACCGAAGGCCCATGAACGGAGTTCATTCCAGGAGAGTGTTCATCTCTCCTCCCCTCTCTGGCTAAGACAGCTGTGCGATGCCCAGAGCTGCAGGAGCCTCTCTGGGCTTGGGGAGACCAGGGGCTGCATGAACCTACTGGTGATCACTTTCTCGTCCATGTTTTCTCCCCTCTCTCCAGCCACAGTCCAAGGTGAGGAAGCCACGCTCCAAGAGCAAAAGCAAGACAGACCTTTTGAAGAAGTGCACTGAAGATAAAATTCAGCTCTTTGAGGAACAGGCCCCCGAAGACCTGGTTGAAAAGGTCAGTGTTCCATCTGTCGCTCCTCATAGCACATGGCAGGGCTGGCAGCTGCCCAGTTTAAGGGCACACAGAGCCCTTGGGGGCTGTGACTGTCCATCTCCACCCAGCACCTGTTTTTTTCTTTTTAACATCTTTTTTTTTTTTTACATCTTTATTGGAGTATAATTGCTTCACAATGGTGTGTTCGTTTCTGCTTTATAACAAAGTGAATCAGTTATCCGTATACACCTGTTCCCATATCTCCTCCCTCTTTCGTCTCCCTCCCTCCCACCCTCCCTATCCAACACCTCTAGGTGGTCACAAATCACCGAGCTGATCTCCCTATGCTATGCAGCTGCTTCCCACTAGCTATCTATTTTGCATTTGGTAGTGTATATAAGTCCATGCCACCCTCTCACTTCGCCCCAGCTTCCCCTTCCTCCTCCCTGCACCACCTGGTTTTTACATTGTGTTCCTGCAGGTGGGACCCACCCCGCGCACCCGCCCCTTTTCACCTGGTCCTTCTGCCTGGAACCCTCTTCCTCCACTTCTCCCCCAGGAGGTCTCTCTCTGGTCCATTCTTCTGGCCTCATCTCTGGTGCTGCCTCCGTGGCCTGTGGTTGCCACCATCCTTGTGCCTGGCTCTGTGCTGAGGGGTTCACTTGTGCTGCTTCACTTCTATCTCCGCATTTATCTTGCACACCCTCCTCTGTGCCCCACAAGCAACCCAGCCTCCATCACCAGCCCCCTTTTGTTACACTTTTGTTTCTGCACATACTGCATATGACCACGTGCTGTTTACCCTTGTCTTTCCCTCTTCCTGGATTTACCTTACCACCTCTTTTTACCTGAAGAAGTGGACTTTGTCCTCATCTGTCCTAAGGCACAGCCTCTGTCCTCAGGTGCCCCCTCTTCCAAGAAGCCTTCCCGGAACACCCAGTTCTCCCACTTACCCCTCCCCTTGCCAACTTCCTTTCCCGTCCTAGCATATCTCACGCTGTTCCTTCATTCCACTGGGATGCTGAGGAGGCAGCAATGTCCCAGGCATCGTGTTCACGACCGCTGGGGTGGTCCCAGCTCTCAGAGACGCACATTCTAGACAAAGAGCACTTAAAATGATAGATCATGGTCAGTGCCGATAAAGAAATGAATAAGATGGTGTGATAGTGATGGGGTGAGGGGATGGCGAGGGGGAAGTGGGATCCACTATAGGTGAGAGAGTCAGGTGAGGTCTCTCTGAGGAGGTGACATGTAAGAGTCGACACCGTGTTGTCACTGCCGGGGGCCCGCTGCCTTCCCCAGCAAAGGGCAGACTCCCAGAGGACTGTGTCAGTGAGTGGATGTACAGACCATATTCTAGAGCTGCTGTTTTTGTTCCTACCTTCCGTCCCTCAGGTCCTTTACCTAGTTATTTTAATTTTTTTTTAATGTAAGTGTATTTCTCAGAACACAAATGCTTAATCCAGCAAAGAGCCATAGAACCTGCTCCAGGCAAGGTCATGACTCCTTCCAGGTGTGTACAGGTTGTTGATGTCTTAAGGGACACAAGAAGTAGTACCCTATTCCCACTTGTGTTCTATATAAAATTGAGACACAAGACAAAGACTAAGGCAGGTACAGGTGGAAATATCATCTGTCTTACTGTTAAAGGCTAATTCAGAAGATAGAAATTAGTATGAGAGCCAGTTGGGTTTGCTAAACATCCCAGAGTTAAACAGACTCAGTCACACAATCACAGGTGTCCCTGGGGGGGGGGTCCTGGCGGCAGCCTTCCTGGAGGAGCAGAAGTGGGGCTCCCAGAGCAGAGCTGAGCCAAGCCTGCCCGGGTGGCCTGAGCCATGGCCAAGGACACAATGCAGGTCCAGGGGAGCCCAGAGAGTCTGCAGCCCCGTGAAAAGGCTGCTTTGCTGGGGTGCTGGGTCTCCCGAGGGGATGGGGGAACAGACCCGGGGTGGAGGGTCTCAAGTGCCTGTCTGGGAAGATGGGCTGAGTCTCACCAGCGCTGTAGAAGGAGAGGGACAGGATGAAGGATGGGTTGAGAAGGTCCCAAAGTTTCCTAGGTCCCGAAGTTTCCTGAGCCAAACTCAGCAGCCCACCCACCATGAGTTCACCTGACCACACATGCTTCCCCCATTCTAGCCTGTCTCTCTTTCATTCCATTATGGGCTTTACCCCTCCCGACTTCCTTAAGAGGTAGGAACGGTCCATATCCCTATTTTACAGATGTGGAAACTGAGTCTCCACAGTGAGTTCATCCAGGTTTCTGCAGCCAGGCGGTGGTGGATCCAGCACTTCAAACTAAAGCTCTATCTCTTCTTCATCTTTGACAGGGAATATTCTCATGGAACATGATTATCTCCCACAATTGTGTAATGTTGGATGAACGTGCCTTGGCTCCCACATCTGTAAAATCAGGATTGAGACAATGATAACCCACTAGTCACTGGATTTGTGAGGAACAAATGGATTGGAAGGTGCTTTTTAACTTTGGAGTAGGCTCCAGTGCCCATTTCCCCAATAATGGAGCAACTCATAGGCTACCTAATCCCGGCCTCATGGAGAAAGGCAGCCAAGAGTCATTTGTCAGCTGTGACCTTTTCATGACAGGCCATCTTCACAAATGGCTATCTAATTGTGGCAAGTGCCAATAAAATAGGCACTCCCCAGTCAGCGGCTTTGATGTTCCTCCTGAAATCGGTCGACTGCATCTCTTAGCATCCGAGCGGCAATTATTCAGATTTTTTTTTTTCTTTTTTTTTTTTTTGCGGTACATGGGCCTCTCACTGTTGTGGCCTCTCCCGTTGCGGAGCACAGGCTCCCCATGCGCAGGCTCAGCGGCCATGGCTCACGGGTCCAGCCGCTCCGCGGCATGTGGGATCTTCCCGGACCGGGGCACGAACCCGTGTCCCCTGCATCGGTAGGTGGACTCTCAACCACTGCGCCACCTGGGAAGCCCCAGATTTTTTATTTGCAGGGTAATTACACAGAAATGACAGCCCTTGGGGGGCATGCCAGCAGCTGAGAGTTGTTTGATTGTGCTTCAGGACTGGGAATCCCTTCCAAGCTCATGTAGCTATCAAGATGGAGCAGGGACCTAATGGCCACTGCCCCAAGACCCATTGTTAAGCCCCTGCTTGGCTGGCAGCATACTGTCCCCAAAGGGACTGTGGCTTCACAGCTGGGGTTGCAGAGCATGCTGGAAGCACCTGCCAGGTGCCCCCTTTCTTTACTAGAATCTGCATCAGATATCCCTGCAACCCTCAGCCCCAGGTTGATATGTCCCTGGTCTGGACTCTGCCATCCGGAGAGGTTGAGAGAATTGCCCAAGGTCACGCCATCAGTGAGTGGTTGAGCTGGGGCTCCCCCAAGGCACGTCTGCTTCCATCACCCGTGCCCTTTCCATCATGGTGCTGGGTCCGCAGTGACAGCGAGAAGGCTTCAGCCTCCCAGCAGGGCTGTTTGGTCCTCTTCCCCCTGTCCCCTCCCTTTCTTCCACCTTTTCCCTTTTCCTTGCCCTTCTTAGCTTTCCCCTTTCTCTCATTCTCCTTCACTTCCTCCTTTAGAACATTTTGTAGCCTGTTCTCTGGGCCGGGCACTGTTGCAGGATCCTGCACTTGAGATGTTCGCGGTTTTAGATGAGCAGCCAGTTTGTGCATCGACCGTTTACAAGTTTGCCTCCTGCTTTCACATAGAAGCCACCTGACTATGCTGAGCTCTGCCTTGAATGAGTGGTATGTGACTCATTCAGAAAGACTTGTACGACTGATTCAGGGAGGAAAAGAGAGACAGGCAGAGGCATGAAAGTGGACTTCCTGCCTGCCCACCTTTTCTGTCCAGCTGATGCGTTATCAGCTCTGGTCAGAGGCAGCCATCCTAAGTGGCTGGTGTGCACCTGTGACACTCCACAGACATCCCAGTCCTTCTGATGGGCTCATTACAAATGCACAGATGCATTATTTTCAACCTGGAGGACTCTGGAGGGCATGTACATTTTAGAATAAGTTAATCAAGTTCCAAGATAAATTTCTGTTGGATTGAACTAAAATTACAGGTTAATTTGAGAATTGTCTTCCCCTCCAAAAAGGTGGAATGTTTCTTATTTTATGTGGATCTTCTTTTAGGATCTTTAATAGATTTTATATTTGTTTCCATTAAGTAGGGTGAACATCCATCTCGATATGCTTGGGACAGTCCCAGTCTCCCCTGTCATCCCCATGTCCCTTCCCGTTAGCTCTTCCTTTTCCTCTCAACTTGGGCGATAAATCATAGGGTCACCTTATGCATAAGGTATACATATACATAAGGTCTTGTGTATTCTTTTTGATGATTCCTAGATACATTATAGGTTTAGTTGCAATTGTGAGTTATTACCTATTTTCAATTATGTTTTCGGCTTATTTGATACTGATGTAAAGAAACGTTACTAATTTTTATAAGTCTTTCCAGACTCCCTTATTCTATCTCTGGAGCCAGACTGCTGGGTCCAAGTCCCTATCTCTGTCACTTTATAGCCTTGTGACCTTGAGCAAGTTACTTAACCACTCTATGCCCTAGCATACTCATCTTTCAAGTGTGGATGCTATAGGTACACCTACCTCTTAAGATTGTTGTGAGAATGTGTCTGTTGATTCTGTTGATTTTTTGCATTTGGTCATAATGTCTACAAATAATCACAGCTTCGTAGCCTCCTTTCTGATCCTTACACCTCATTTCTTTTTCTTATCAGTGTTTCAATGTCCTTGTCTGCTTATTCCATCACCTCTCTCATTTCCATTGGTTGATTTTTCCCTGGATTATGGATATTTTCCTGCTTCTTTGCATGCATGGTAATTTTTGATTGGATGGTAGGCATTGTAGATTTTACGTGTTGGGTACTGGATTTTGTATTTTCTTTAATAGTGAAGTTTTGACATGTAGGTATGTTATTTTGGATTAATTTTATCCTTTCAAGGCTTGCTTTTAAGCTTTGTTAGGTTGGGTCAAGAGCTGCCTTTAGTCGAGGACTAATGTATCCCCGCTGCTGAGGCAACACACTTCTGAGGACTCTACCTGATACTTTGTGTGTTGTGGGGTCTTTTCACTCTGGGTAGTGGGAACACAAACTCTTCCCAGCTCTGTGTGAGCTCCAGCAATGGTTCTGCCTATTTTTTCTGGTGGTTCTTTCCCTGGCCTGACATCGGTTTGTTATTTGGGTTTTTTTCAAGCATGCACAGTATTCAGCCAAAGCCTTGAGGACACTCCTGAAAATCTCTGGATCTGTCTGTCTGTCTCTCTCTCTCTGTCTCTCTCTGTCTCTCTGTCTCTCTGTCTCTCTGTCTCTCTCTCTCTCTCTCTCTCTCTCTCTTTCTCTCTCTCAGCAGCTCCCTCCTCTTTAGGACTCTGCCCCACAAATTCTAGGCACAGGGACCTCCCAAACTCTGCTTTTGTTTTCTGAAAGTACTGAGCCTGCTGGTCTTTCCCTGGGTTCCCCAACACATCCTTCTGTGTACTAGGAACTGCATTCAGGCTGTAAGCTGGGGCAACCGTGGGGCTCGCCTTGTCTATTTCCTTTCTCTCAAGTATCCCAGTTCTGTGCTGCCTGTTGTCCAGTGTCTGAAAACCATTGCATCTTGTGATTTGTCTAGTTTTCTAGCTGTGGGAAAGCAAATCTGGTTACAGAGTAAATTTATTCCCTGTTCCTGTATCATGGCCAGAAGCAGAACTTTCTAACCTATCCTTTTTTGATTGATTTTTACTTCTAACAGATCCTTAAAAAGAAAAAAAAAACTATCCTTCTGTTATTGATTTCTACGTTTAGTATGTTTTAGATAGAGAACAAAGTGTATATGATAACAAGTCTTTGGAATTTATTCAGGCTTACCTTGTGGCTTTATTTGTCCTCAAAAAGGCTGAGTATTTTCTGTTAGATATGGAGAAAGGAGCACTAGAGGCAGGGAGGACCCAGGTCATGAGAGTCCTGACAGCTACACTGAGAAGCTCAGACCTTTTGAGGAAAAATTGACAAGATTTAGGCACTTCGTAGAGGGTATTTCACAGGATATATTCATTAGTAGTTCTAGAAGTCAGTCTCTGTTGGCCAGTCCTCTCCTGACCTCTGCTCTCGTTGGTTCTAGGGGTTGGGGGGCCGTGTCTTAGTCTGACCTGTTCTTTTCCTTCTACTTGTCAGTGTGAGATGGAGGTTAAGGTTGCAATCCCAGCCCCTGTCAAGAGCTGGATTGGTTTCTGGGGACTGAGGGGCCCTGAGGCCAGACACTTCAGCAAGGATAAGGTTCCAGTCTCTTGATGCCCACCTCTGTGTTCTGTTAGCAGAATTTTAATTGATGGATCCAGAAATGAAGGCAATATTTCAGTTCATCTTTGGTGCATTCTCTTGCTGGTTTTGCACAAAGTATATATAAATTTCTCTAGGAACATTTAAATATAAATGAAAGTGACATGACCATATTTTCTGCTCACGCACAATCTCTGGTACTGTTTTAATGATGTTGCTCTCCATCTGGGTGGTGTGTCTACCACATAACCGTTCACCCATCTATTATTCATTCACTATTTCCAGGTTTCACGATATGCCATGCTTGCATACTTCATTAGCAACCCCTCCATCAGGAGTGGAACTCTTGCACTGCAATCAACCACGCATCCTAGTGTGTTTCTGAAGCAGCCTCGGCAATTATGCAGAGGTGGCTGGCGCTTCTGTCAGGAACAGCTCTTCACACACCTGTCATTTCAGAAGTGACTAGAGCTTAAGCATGAGAATAATGTGCTCATTTTCAGATGACCTGACAAGAGAGAAAACTGATGGTACAGGTCTTTATAAAGCTTAGGAAAAAAGGCATATTGGAAGGGAATGCATTTTATGAAGAGGCGAGAAAATCCATTCATCCACCTACCAAGACTGGGAAAGCCTCCAGATGGTTCTCTTCATGTCTACTCTTGCCCCTGTTTTATCCCTTGAGGCAGACTCTGTCAAAGTCATCTCCCTGAAACATCATTTTAAGGAAAGTTTCTTTCTTTTTTTTAATCTTTATCTTATATTGGAGCATAGTTGATTAACAATGTTGTGTTAGTTTCAGGTGTACAGCAAAGTGATTCAGTTATACATATACATATCTATTCTTTTTCGAATTCTTTTCCCATTTAGGTTATTACAGAATATTGAGCAGAGTTCCTAAGGGAAGCTTCATAGTTTCCCACTGCTCCCAAACAAAACCCAGATTCCTGAGCGCAACATTCAAGGCCTTACGAACAGTCTAATCTTTTATTCTACTTCTACTTTTCACATACCAAAATGTTGCCATGGTTATCTTTGGATAGTTTGAATGTAGTAACATTCTTCTATATTGTCCATTCTAAAATTTACTTTTCATCTGTATCAAACTTACACATGTATGCACTCTTTTAAAGAGTCATGTAACTCTGCAAGTTTTGTGCTGAAGAAAAAAGCACCCCTTGCAGCCACACACATAGACATTTTCAAATCCCCAGAGGTAACAACTTTTAAGTTTTTTAGTTTTATCTTTTGGTGTTTACCTCCATATCTTTAGTCTTCCCATTTCTTGATTTCTCTATTTTGGGTATTATCTATCCACTTTTCTTTATAGAAGGTAAGATTTAGCTGTCTTTTTCAACCTGCAACACATAAGCCCTTCCTGTCCTCCCCCACATTCCATATAGTTAGATCCGTATTTAAGGTTTCTATTATGATTATTTAAAAGTTTTTCACATCTGAGCCATATAAAAACAGATTTATTTTTATTCCTCTGTAACTTTTTGTTTCTTCTGGAGTTATTATTGTCCTTTGGTTTCTTTTTTGGTTACTTTTTTATGTAGTTATCACTACTTCAATCACTTCTTGATGGATGGCCAAATATCCTATCAGGTCTATCACACAAGTCATGTCTTCTACTAATTCCGTCTTCTTGAGGACATCTGTCTCTGTACCTCTGGAGAGATGTGCTCCAATCTGGACGTTGCCCTCGGTACCTTATGTATAGCTGCCATCTTGAAGTCATGCTACAAATTCACTTCACCCCTTTCTTTCCCGGTATGTTCCTTATTTTAATGAAATATAGCCTGTGTTAGTTTCCTAGGAGAGGACACATGGGAGATTTAATATTTCAAAGCTTGGCGAGACTGAAGCTGTTTTATTCTGCTCCCGTACTTGATGAATAGTTTGACCAATCTTGGAATTCTGGGAAATTTCCTTGCAGAATTTTTTTTGTATAAATTTATTTATTTTATTTTTGGCTACGTTGTGTCTTCATTGCTGCACGCGGGCTTTTCTCTGGTTGCGGCAAGTGGGGGCTGCTCTTCGTTGTGGTGCGCAGGCTTCTCATTGTGGTGGCTTCTCTTGTTGGGACCACAGGCTCTAGGTGCGCAGGCTTCAGTAGTTGTGGCACACAGGCTCAGTAGTTGTGGCTCGTGGGCTCTAGAGCGCAGGCTCAGTAGTTGTGCGCACGGGCTTAGTTGCTCTGCGGCATGTGGAATCTTCTGCGACCAGGGCTTGAACCCGTGTCTCCTGCATTGGCAGGCGGATTCTTAACCACTGAGCCACCAGAGAAGCCCTCCTTGAATAATTTTGATGATTAACTTCCTATCTTTAATCTGTCTTTCTAGATCTCTAATTATTTAGATGTCAGACCTCTTGTCTATTTTTCTTTTTTACTGTTTTCCTTCTCTTTTTATCTTTTGCTTTACATTCTGGGGCATATCTTAAGTTTTATCTTCCGAACTTTTGAGTTTTTCACTTATATTTTTAATTTCTAATTTTTCTCTCTGAATGCTCTCTACAAAATAACATTGTCTTTTTGTTTTAAGGCTACTATAACTCTTGTATCTCTCTGAGAACATTAATTTAAGTTTTTCAAAAAAATTCCTGCATATTTATTATTACCTCTACGTTCATTAGAGGCTTTCCCAGGTATGTGGCCATCCTTGGTGGTCTGCTCATATTTAAGAGTGGAGTACTTGGGCTTCCCTGGTGGCACAGTGGTTGAGAGTCCACCTGCCAATGCAGGGGATATGGGTTTGTGCCCTGGTCCGGGAAGATCCCACATGTCACAAAGCAGCTAGGCCCGTGAGCCATGGCCGCTGAGCCTGCACATCCGGAGCCTGTTGCTCCACAATGGGAGAGACCACAACAGTGAGAGGCCCGCGTACCACAAAAAAAAAAAGAAAAAAAAAAGTGGAGTACTTAAAAGCTACTTGTAGGCTCTGAGCTGTACGTAGGGCTTGCAGACTGTGACCTTCACTCTGGTGTGACTGGGCTGGACCACTCACTTGGGGAATTCCCAATGTCTGTAACTTTAGAGCTTTCTTGAAATCTGGTCAGAGTGCCCAGAGAAGACCAGTCTCCTGCCTAAATGGTAAAGGCCTTGCTGCCCATATGTCAGGAGCCAAATGAGGGAAGAGAACTGAGATTTTAGTCGTCAGTATGTAGAGTTTTACTTGAGTCCTTCTGCCTTAAAGAGAGCAGTAGATGCATGTTATAAATCTGCTGTCTTTCTCCAGCAATCTCAGTTGTTACTATTTTTCTACATTGTGCATGTTTTTTATAATTAGAAATGAAAAAACTTTTTAAAGGAGGAAAGAAAACTCTCAATATTATAAACTATTGTTTTATCTTTTTCCTGCAACCCAAAGGAGACTCTATTTAACTAATTATAGTAATGATAACCAAAATGATACTAGTGGTAAGAATATGGCAGCTACTATTTATTAGGGACTCATTAGGTACCACAGACTCTACTAGGCATTGTTCCCTGTCATTTTATTGTTTGCTTTTCATAGATAAAACTGAGACTCAGAGAGGTTAAGCAACTTGTCCAGGTCACACAGCTAGTTAGGTGGTACATTTGTACGTAGGAGATAACAGATCAGCCATAAACACAAGAAATAAAACTATACTGACTAGTTTAAGGCAGTACTCTTAATTTGTTTGATATTTTTGCACTTTAATTATCCAGATGATGGGTTGAGTGGCAATGTCTTTCCAGGCATAGAAATCAATTTTTCTATCTTAAATTTAAGCACTAATGATGTTTATTTAGCCGGGTGTTATTTCATTCAATAAACATTAACCCAACACACCTTTACTGAGTCCACTCCCCTCCTGATGCAAGATAAAGGAGAGAGTCTTAAATTTTGAACCCATCCTGCAAACCATGGTTTAAACTGACCTGCTTTTTGAGAGGGCCAGCCACTAGAATACGAGTGCATTTTTATATTTAAATAGTGTTTCATCAGCATCTCCTCCCAGCATTTGGATGTGAGATTCCTGATGTGACTCCTTTCTGACCCCTCTCTTTCCACATGGAGGGACTTTGCAAGTGGCATCCTGGCCTCTCTCCATTCCTTGCCCACTTCTCTCCAAGGAGAGTGTTACCTGATTGGCGAGATTAAAGTAGGAACTGAGCATGCTCAGTGCAACTCCCTCTTCTCTTTGGAAGCCAGCCTGCCTGCAGGAAGCCCCCATTTTCTGACTACGATGTGATGAGCTAGGGGGGAGGCCTGCTGTTTGGAGGAGTGTCCACTCATTTGCAAACACATCTGAGCCACATTCTCCAGTCTAGTTTCCATCAATATTAAAGCTGACATTTGGTGTCTGTCTGGCTCACCCATGCATCCAGTTGTATATGTTTCCAAACGTGTGCAAGGAGGAGGGGTGTAAAGTCTTGAACTTCTTAGAATCTCAATAATTCTCTGCTGATTGACAGGTTGATTTTATTTTGTGTTTAAAGGACATCCCAATGAATAGAAGAAACTACTCCTTCAAAACTGCACATTCTACCAGGGAAACTAGTTAGGAAGTTGTTTGAACTTCACATTTAAAATAAGAGTATTTAGCAGCATATTGTTTTGCAAATGAATTTTTATTAATTTAGGTAGCTTGAATATTTAATTAAACCTGTCATTCATACCTCATAGAAATGCAAATCTGTATCTTTTCCCAGGAGTTCTTTTGAACAAGGATGAAAGCCCTCTTTAGAGGCATATTCTCATGGTGCTAGAATTAACAGATTAAGCTTTCCGAAGAAGAAAGAGGATGTTAGAGAATCTTTCTTTTGTTCATTTCACTGTTCAAGTTGTTCTTGAAGTACATGCAAAAGACTTTACACTTATCCCACATTTTAGGAATGACTTTGCATAAGTAAAATGAGATATACCTCATGGCCACCTTACTCTGCCCTGCATCTCTGCAGGGGACTAGGCCTTACAGGGTATTTGGGTCACTACCTGTCCAGGGGTGGGGAAGATTGAAACCACATGGAGGAAATGTGAAAATATGAGCTCATGGCAGGTGTGTAATGAGGGGACCTCTCATCCATTTCTTGGTCACCTGCCTGTCACTCATGTTTTTCCTTTTTAGTAACTTTAATAGGCTTGCCAAAGCCCTTTCTGTTGCCTCCGGAGAAAGGCTACCTACCTTCCCTTGGCAGTGAGGGTCTCTGTAATGTGGTTTCTGTCTGACCTCTATGTCCTTACCTCCCACTTTTCCTTTCAGCTTTGGTCTAATTCACCCTCTCACTAACCCCATAGGGACCCCATACACTCCTGCCTCAGTGCCTTTGGTTGTGCTGTTCCCTCTTCCTTAATGCCTGGATCCTTCAATATCCAGTTCAAATGCTGATATCTTCACAACCTTCCCTGACCCCTCCCCCTCTTCCATTCTCTAAAATATCATAGTGCTATATATGGACCTCCTCTATGGCACCAACCATGTTCTACCTTTAATAATAAAATTAATACTAACAATAAACAACAACAGCTAGCCATCATTCAACACTTCAGTGTGTCAGGCACTGTTACAGTCAATTGAAAGTAGTAGATTATTTATTTATTTATTTATTTTATTTCAAGTATTTGTTTTGGGGGTTTTTTTGTTGTTGTTTTTTTAACAGCTTTATTGGAGTATAATTGCTTTACAATGGTGTGTCAGTTTCTGCTTTATAACAGAGTGAATCAGTTATACATATACATATGTCCCCATATCTCCTCCCTCTTGCATCTCCTTCCCTCCCACCCTCCCTATCCCACCCCTCTAGGTGGTCACAAAGCACCGAGCTGACCTCCCTGTGCTATGCGGCTGCTTCCCACTATCTATTTTACATTTGGTAGTGTATATGTGTCCATGCCACTCTCTAACTTTGTCCTCGCTTACCCTTCCCCCTCCCCATATCCTCAAGTCCATTCTCTAGTAGGTCTGAGTCTTTATTCCTGTCTTGCCCCTAGGTTCTTCATGACCTTTTTTTTTTTTTTTTTTAGTTTCCATGTATATGTATTAGCATACGGTATTTTTTTTTCTCTTTCTGACTTACTTCACTCTGTATGACAGACTGTAGGTCCATCCACCTCACTACAAATAACTCAATTTCGTTTCTTTTTATGGCTGAGTAATATTCCATTGTATATATATGCCACATCTTCTTTATGCATTCATCTGTCGATGGACACTTAGGTTGCTTCCATGTCCTGGCAATTGTAAATAGAGCTGCAATGAACATTTTGGTACATGACTCTTTGTTGTTGGTTTTTTTTGTGGTACGCGGGCCTCTCACTGCTGTGGCCTCTCCTGTTGCGGAGCACAGGCTCTGGACGTGCAGGCTCAGCAGCCATGGCTCACGGGCCCAGCCGCTCTGCGGCATGTGGGATCCTCCCAGACCGGGGCACAAACCCGCGTCCCCTGCATCAGCAGGTGGACTCCCAACCACTGCGCACCAGGGAAGCCCCACATGACTCTTTTTGAATTATAGTTTTCTCAAAGTAGTAGATTATTTAATAATCAAAATAACCTTACTAGGGACTTATTTTGCTTCTGGCCATAATGGAATTGAAGCATCCAATTATCCCCTCACCTAAAACAAAACAAAACAAAAACAAGGAACAAAATGTATGAAATGTTTTTTTTAAAACACTGGACAACAGTCAAAAGTGATCCCTGAGAAACAGGGAACAAATGAGTTGAGCCCTGTGACTGTCCTGGGTATGACCTTGAAAGACCTTCCAGGCCATGGCACAGGGGAAGGAAACCAGGCAGAACCTGGTGCACTCCTCCAGTGAAGAAGACAAAGCTAGGAATTCAGAGAAGCTAAGTCATGTGCATGACTAAATAAACATAACCCCCAGCTAAATAAACATCATTAGTGCTTAAATTTAAGATAGAAAAATTGATTTCTATGCCTGGAAAGACATTGCCACCCACCCCATCATCTAGATAATTAAAGTGCAAAAATCTCAAACAAATTTAGAGTACTGGCTCTGGAGCCTATGCCTTTCACCATGGTGCCTACTTCCCTCCTCAGTTCTGAGCAGGATTAGATACATGTCTAGTGACACACCTGTCCCCATTCCCTGGGTGCGTCACACATTCCTTTATATTATACATATTTGGTGCTCATTAAATTTTTTTGGGTGAATGAACAAAGGTGTAAATATATTTTCTGTTTGTGAACTTACTGTGAAAAAAAATAACTGTGGGAAAAAAGAGTTTGCTGGAAGACTGTTAGGATCTGTAAAGCACTTCAGAGACTCAGTTTCCAAGTGTCCCCATGAGGAAGTAATCTGACACCACTCTTGGGGCCCCATTCTCACAGGGCATCGCCCCGTCTTACAAGGACATTGGACTACCTCTACGAGCTGTGCAGGCTCCTCCATACAAGCTGAGTACGGCTACTGGCCCTCGAAGAAAGCCTACCCAGAAGGCGCAGGCCAGTGATTTGTAATTACCATGGAAACAGATCACTGGACTGTCACAAGTGACTGTCACCTGGTGCTCCAAACTAGGGAAAGACTGGGGTCTGGTAGCCTCCTTCTGTTAACAAGACTTCATGTTTCCTTTCAAGCAGGGAAATGAAGAGTCTTCTTCCAGAGAAGCTGTTTTCATGCCGTAGTTCTGTGTGTTATTGCCTCTGATCCCTGTTGCTAGTGGGCTGCTTTGTGACCCAGATATGCAGGTCCCCACAGCGTGTCTTTGAAGAGCTAGTTTCACTTGTTGTCTTTCCTTCTCCATGGCCTGTGGTAAGCACCACCTCTCCAAGAAGCCTTTGCAGGTCCCCAAGCAGAGTTTTCTTTTCCAGCCAATAATACCCAAAGTGGGCTATTTGCTTCTTTGGGGCACTTTTCCCCTCCTTCCTGCAGCAGAGTTTTTCCTGAAGGACAGATCACACAGGTGAAATCTGAGCTCTTTAAACTGGGATTTGCTTTCCTCTGAAGGACACACAATGGGCACAGGAAAATTGCACAGCCATGGGAGAACCCAGGCCACCATCTTCTGCCAGCCTCTATGCCATGTAAATATTTTCCCTTGTGCCAGCTACTTTAAAACCTCTGAATATAAGCATACGACTCTTAAAAATAGGTTACGTAGCAGGAAACAAAATTCCACAAGCTTTTTATTTTCCTTTTTTTTTTTATTGTGGTAAAATACATGTAACATGAAATGTACCACCTTAACCATTTTTTCAGTATCCAGTTCAGTGGCATTAAGTACATTCACGTTGTACACAGCTGTCACCACCATCCATCTCCAGAACTTTTAATCTTCCCAAACTGACACTCTGTCCCCGTGAAGCACTAACTCCCACCCCCTCCTCTCCCCAGCCCTTGGCAACCACCATCCTACTTTCTGACTCTATGAATTTGACTACTCAAGGAAACTCATATAAGTGGAATCATACGGGATTTGTCCTTTCGTGACTGGTTGATTTCACTCAGCATAATGTCATCCATGTTGTAGCATGTGCTAGAATTTCCTTCCTTTTATGGCTGCATAATATTCCACTGTATAGATAGACCCCATTTTGTTTATCTGTACATCTGTTGAGGGGTCCTTGGGTTGCTTTGACTTTGGCTATTGTGAATATATTCCACAAACCTTTAAAGATGAAATGAAAGGCTTCATCGAGATATGATGCTTGTGTAGGCTACTTTTGGGGTTGTACTTTAGCTTCCTGTGCAGGGGAGAGGGGTGCACACTTACAGGGACCTGCCTTTAGGGGCTCGGGTGGTGAAATCAGAGAAGCAGTAGACTGTGTTGTTCCCTGTAGCAAGTTTCCTAGAGAAAGTGTAAGAGGTAGTGATAGCAGAGAAAAAATGTAGAGAAGCTGGAATGAACTACTTAGTTGAGTGAATGAGTATAGTGGATGGATTCTCTCATCTAGAGGCTGCTGGGCCCCTCGGGTGTTGGGCCCTCCCCTGGCAGAGCTCTGTCCTGGTGGGGTAAACAGTGTGGTGCCAGCTGGGGAGAGGAGCTTGAGAGATAAACACAGAGAAAAGGGCGACAGATGTGCAGAGTGAGGATGCTTCAAAGTGGCTCCTTGGGAACCAGAGACGCAAAGGACAAGTAGGAGATTTTCAGGAGGACAAAGATGCGGGATGTTTGAATCATAGCGAAGAGCTCGGATGATAGACACAAAGAGCATGGTGTGCAGGGCCCTGAACTGTAATAGAACTAATGGAAGTCCCACGTAGGTGGGTGGAGGTGGCAGAACAGACCAGACCTTTCCAGCTGTACCTTAGCTGGGATCGGGGAGGGAGGGCCTCAGGGGCTGTGTTAGGAAGACTGAATATTCATCCTTTAAGATGGGGAGGCTTGAAGGATTTTGCCCTGGAGAGCAACACAGTTCGATTTACCTCCGAGAGTGATAAATGTGGAATGAACAGCTGGACTCTGAAAGCCCCACAGCATCTTTATAAGCCGAGAGGCCCTTGTTGTCTTAAACTGCACACTGAGATTCCAGCGCTGCTGCCTTGTAACTACTTGAGACCTTTCTCAGAATCCCAAACCGATGACTGGCTGCCTGCCTGCACAAATATAACTATATCGTGCTTTTGTAAGCCGCATGCTCTGTCCTCCACCGTCCCTCCACTTACCGCTCTCTGGTTCTCTGGCTGGCCCCTCCCAGGTCCGAGGAGAGTTGCTTCGCGAGAGGATACAGCAGCTGGAGGCCCAGGAGGGACGCTTTGCCGAGTCCCTCGTCTCCCTGCAGTTCCAGAAGGCGGCCAGGATGGCCAAGACCCTGTGGGCGTACACTGCCCTCCTGACCATCCAGGACCTGCTCCTGGAGGAGCTGAGTGCATCAGAGACCCTGACCAAGTCAGCCTGCACGCAGATCCTGGAGTCGCACAGCCCGGTGAGTGGCAGACCTGGGAAGGAAGGCACGGGGGCCGCACCACATACCTTGGTGTTTCGTTCTGGTGGCCACCTCCACTTCTCCCACCATTAGGTGGGTGGTCCACTGTCCTGTGTCCACTGCAGCGTCCTGGAGAGGGTTGAGTGAGGAAACTTACATGGGAGCATGGTGCACCCTTGCAGCCCAAGGCTGCTCTATTTCATTGCCTCCAAGGAAGCAAACCTTTTGAATTTTAACACTTTTAAAATCTGGGAAACTGGGATGCCTCTTGCAGCCAACAGCAGGATTGTATCTTTCATACTACTATGAAAACTAGCCGTGTAGCTTTCAATGAATGGCGCCTTAGATGCTATGAAATAACGGATTATTTTTTATTTTCAAAATTCTAATTATTCCTACATGCTGCATTTTTTTCAAGGCGTGAGAGGTATACTCGTAAAACAAACACTACTGACGTAATGGTTTTGAGGACTAACTTTAGTCCCTGTATGTATAAT
Source organism: Mesoplodon mirus (assembly GCF_964341445.2). Lineage (NCBI taxonomy): Eukaryota > Metazoa > Chordata > Mammalia > Artiodactyla > Ziphiidae > Mesoplodon > Mesoplodon mirus. The sequence goes on from NC_138977.1 coordinate 160,176,194, forward strand.
TTTAGAATTTCATGTATTATTATATTATAATAGTTACTTATAGTGAGGAAAGGGAACTCACATTTATCGAGTGTCACGTGTGTGGCAGGCAAGCACTAATGAGCTGTGAAATGGGTGTACTCTGATTTAAGCGTTAACAATTCATTACTTAATTGTGCGTCTTAAGATGATCATTTAAGCATGATTATTAATAAGTTGCAATTTTATGCTGCTTTGCAGTTATGCTCTTTGTCAGACATTATGCCAATTAATCATCGAACCATGCCATGAAGTCAGTACCTTTTCTGTGCTCAATTCTCAAGTAAAGAAATGAGATTCGGGCAGGTGGCAGGTCAAGTTCTTTCCGAGGTCCACAGAGCTAATGAATGACAGGAGCCAGAAATGTGTCCCTTTCTGACTTCAGACCCCCGGGTCACGTTCATGGACTATCCCGGTTGATCTTGCTAATGGGGGTTTCCGTCATTTCTTTACAGAAGTCATAAATGACATGAGACTCTGAAGAGTCCAAGCTATTTTTCCGGCAAACATAGCGCACCCTGCACTGTGACACCTGTTTGTAGGGGTAGGAAAGAAGGGGAAGCTTTGTTGCTATCCCAGCACAGAACATCCAGACGCTGGGTAAATAAAAATAAACATACTTTTTAATGCTTTGTGAGTTCGCAAGAGAATGAGGAAAATCCCCAGGGGCTAAGGATAGCCTGGAGAAGCTGAACTCATAGAGGGAGATAGAAGCAAATCCAGAGGCTGAAATCTAGGGGCAAAGGGTGAAACCCAGAATGCCCAGGGATAGGGGATTAATTTGAAGGACTAGGAGATGGGGCTGTGGGATGTCCTGAGGAGACAGAATGCCCAGTGAGGTGGGAGGAGAAAGCCACCTGTGGTCAAAGGAGCCACCAGGGTAACCTGTCCATCTTCAGCCCTGCTGGTGGCACGGGGTGAGGGGGGGGTGGTGTGAGCCTCCTCTGAATTTGTCATCAAAGGCTTCTGCTAATGTGACGAAGGAATCCAAAAATACTTTAGCCATTCAGTCAGGAAATCTCCAAGGTGATAAATTAAATTTAAATAGGTCCAGGTGGGATGCCTGCCCTGGTGCATGGCTAAAGCTAAGGCAGATCCTCTCCAGAGGAAAATATTCTCAATCTGGGCACCTCAGGATTTCTACAGATTAAGTTCAGCCAAATATGAGTTCTCAATTAAAATTTAAAGAGTCACTGAACACATAAAGACACAAGACAAGAGGACCTGTATATAAGAGAAACAAAAAACCAGCAGATTAAAATCCCCAAGGACTTTAGATGTCTGAATTATCAGTATAGAATATAAAAGAATGATTTATGGAATTATTTCAAAAGTTAAAGATAATTCCAAAATGATTTAAAAGTTTCATTCACCCAGAGAGCAGAGAGATTCTCAAATTGCATATATGTAGTAAAAGACCCAAACAACAAAAAGAAAAATGGACCAAACAACAGGGAGAAATTGACAGATCTCTCATCATGGTGGGAACTTTCAGCACACCTCCTTCTGTGGTTGATCATTGATCAAATGAAACACCAGTGAAGATACAGATGAACTGAATCACACATTTAACAACCTGTATTTAATTTACACATGCAGAATCTCACAGCCAACAGTTAACGAACATACGTTTCTCTTCAGCACATATTAGAACAGTTAAAAAGTAATTGACCATGCATTACCTTGTTGACCATGTTTTTGAAAAAGGGCAATTAAGTTTAAATCCGTTTTTTTAAGAGACTAAAACTTCCATACTTTGGAAGTTTTAAACATACTTCTTAATAATTCATGGATCAAAGAAATCAAATTTTCAAAGAAATGGAAAATTTCAAATCAAAAGAATGGAAATTTTCAAATCAAAGAAATGGAAATTTTAAAATTCAAAGAACAGAAAATAATGTAGATACGACATATCTAACTGCTTTTTTTTCTCTCTAAAAAAGCAGTTGTTAGAGAGAAATTTATGCCCTAAACTTATATTGAAAAAGAAGAAAGGCTCACATTGAAATCATATAAAAAGTTAGGGGGGGGCTTCCCTGGTGCCGCAGTGGTTGAGAGTCCGCCTGCCAATGCAGGGGACACGGGTTCGTGCCCCGGTCCGGGAGGATCCCACATGCCGCGGAGCGGCTGGGCCCGTGAGCCATGGCCGCTGAGCCTGAGCGTCCGGAGCCTGTGCTCCGCAACGGGAGAGGCCACAACAGTGAGAGGCCCGCGTACCGCAAAAAAACCCACAAAAAACAAACAAACAAAAAAAGTGAGGGGGATAACAACCACAAATGAACCTGTAGAAAGTAGAGGGAAGGAAGAGAACATAAATAAAATTAAAAACAAAACTACAGTAGAGAGAATCAATAAAGTGAAATGTTGAATTTTTTGAAAAAAGTCTAATAAATATACAAATATCCAGAAAGACTGACCATTTAAAAAAGAGATAAGGGACAAGTAATATCAGACGTATAAAAATCAACATAACAATAGATGCCCTAGAGTTTTAAAAAATAAGAGAATTCTATGAGCAATAATTTTATGTAGATGACTTTAGACATTGCAATGAAACAGAAAATTTTCTAAAAAAGTATAGATTGCCAAAACTGGCTCAACTAGAATAAAAATCTGTATAGTTCTATTACCATGAAAGAAATTGATTCAATAGTTTTGAAATCTTCTGACACACGTGCAAAGATATCTTACCTTGATAGTTTTACAGGTGAGCTCCATCAAACCTTAAGGTAGCAAGTTTTTCCAATCTCATATAAGGATTATTTCTGATGTTAAAAAAAATAGGGAATATTCCTCATTTCATGAAGCTCAGATAACCTTGACACCAAAACCAGACATGAATAGTATGAGAAAGAACAATTACAGTTGTCTTACTTTGAGCATAGATGTACAATTCATAAACAAAATATTGACCTAACCCAGCCGTCTGTAAAAAGGATTTAATACAGCATGACCAGACTGAGTTTTTCTCAGGAATATAAGGTTGGTTTAACATTAAAACATTCATGTACAAAATTCATTAGATTAACAGATTAAAGAAATTACTCCTATGATCATTTCAGTATATACAGAACAAGTATTTTATTGAATTCAGCACCCATCCAACCTAAGACGCCTTAGCAAATTAATAATAGGAGGAAATACCTGCAGGATGTTTACCCAAAACCCACAGTAAATATCGCTACCGGGTGATTGGCATGGAGGTGGCCATTGCCAGGAATTATAGGTGAAGCAGGTGAGGCCTTCAGAGGAAAGGTGGGTCCAAGGTCATGTATCAAACAAATTAGGAACAAAATAAGACACTAGGAACCTCTGGCTTTCAGTTCCCAGTTCATCTCTTCATCATAAATGCTCTGAGAAGCACCCCAGTTAAGCCCTAAGACACCTAATGGCCCTTTCCACTTGCAACGACCCTTATTCCCATTAGTAATTGGGCAGCACAACACTTACATTTTCAATTTTATCTTAAAGCCCTTTTGAGTAACATCAAAGCTTTCTTATTCTCAAGTGTGTTTAGAATAGAAGAGTTAATGTGTCCTGAATTGGAAGCAACTGATAATAAATCAGAGGATGCTGCATTATTAAATTCCTGGTAAAGCGATGGATACGATGCCGGTTTTTTTGGAGTGAAGATTTGCATTTGGAGGGAAGACAAACCTGTCATTTTGCTCCTGATATTAGACTTTCATTCTGCAATCTGATCATTCTGGGAAAACCACTTTCCCATTGGGAACGGGCTTTTAAGCTGTTTCACATTCAGGAGAATTTTAAAAAGCATGAAATGAAATGCTTTGGAAGCAATGACTCCTAAGAAAACTATATCGAGTTCCCCTCACTTGCTGAAAGATTTAGACTCATTTTGTGAAATTGGGACATAGGCAAAGGCATAATTGAATCACGGGCAAATTTAAATGGGATGGACTTACTCATACAGATAATGTGACCCCAGACTAACTCTACCCACTGTATTTGCATTTCAATTTAAGTGGCTGCATATCCACTTTTCCAAGCCTGGACTGGCCATCTTTCTCTTCTCCCCTCTGCCTTACTGCCCACTTGCTGCCAGTCACCCAGTCTGTCGATCCTGCCTGAATTTTCTCACTTCTGACCTTTGCCGCCCAGCTTCACTCTTCAGACAAATCTGAAAACCAAAAATCACACCAAGAGTAGCTTGCACTAATTGAGCTCTCCTTAAGTCCAAGGCATCGTGTTAAGTGTGTAAACTTTCTGTCAATCCCAGGATGCTTTAATTCCCACTCTACAGATGGAGTTGAGGCTTAGGACGGTTAACGCATTTCACCAGGGTCCCACAGCTGGAAAGCAGAGCCCACACCTCCTGCCTGCAAAGCCTGGCTCCTGTCCTGACATTGATTTCCACCTGCCTTCCTCTTTCCCTCTTCAGTCTCCTCCACACTGCAGCCAGAGGAGCCTTTCTGAAAAATAAGAATGATCAGTGACAGCCCCATTCCCAGCTCCATATTTTAATATTTACCCTCTACCCTCCCTCCCTCAGACTCTGCGTTTTAGCCCCTGGACCTTCTTGCAGCTTCCTGAACACTTGAGACACATTCAGGCCTCCATTCCTTGGAAGGACCTCTGCCTAGAATGCTTCTGCTGCCCACCTGCAAACTCCTCTCCATATTCTAAGACAAGCCGAATGTTGCCTCCTCTGTGAAGCCATCCATGATTCCCTTGGACAGAGTTGGTCTCTCCCAGCTCTGTACTCAAATAACTCTCCATCTCGATTCCCAGAGACGGGCTGTTACCTGTCACTGTTACTGGGTTTGAACAACTGTCTCCCACACTAGACCATGAGTTTCCAGAGTCTAGGGGCCATGTCTCATTCACCCCAGCATCCCTCGTGCCCAATAAAAGGCCTGGAACTGACTCTTTATCTGCTTGTGTGTCTGTCTGTCTTCTTCTTCATCATCATCATTTGTCCATCTGTCCAACCATCCATTCATTCATTCAAAAGATGCCTACAGGATGCTTTCCAGAGACAATAGAAGTGAGAGATGGGGCCCAGAGTCAGAGAAACTTAAAATCACTCCTCTCTCGGGTTCTTGGGACTTCAGGAGATTTCCTTACGCTGTCTGCACCTGAGCTACCTTATCGATAAAATGGGACTACCTTGTGCTGTTTTGTGAAGATTAAATAAATTAATTCATGTGAAGATAGCGTGAATCAAATGTAGCACAAGGTGGGCATTCAGTATGTGCTAATTGCCATTATTATTACTAATAGTAAGATGATGCTGATTACTGTGACTCCTTCCACAAGCCACGTGCCTGCTTCCTGCTGGGGAGAAGGATGAACAAGACAGTCCCAGGTTCCCTACCTGAGCATCTAAACTCTAGTGAACAGAGCAGGCATTAAGGAAGACTGTTCTAGAACCGAATCTTGGATTCCAGTTGTGCTAAGTGGCAGGGGTTTGGAGGAGAAGTGACCTCTGGGAGAACCTCCCATCAGCATCTTAGAACCTGCAGGATACCAGGTCCCCACCTTGTTTCCTGTTCCTAACCAGGGCTAACCTGGTCTCGGAAAACCAAAGTGTGACTCTCCAGCTCTCTGTGCTCTGCCTGTTTTGGGGACACTGGCAGGCGTGGCTTTGTCCTTTCCTTCCCCACACTCTGGGCTGGGGGCTGGCACCTCAGTGGAAGTCTGGTCCGTGACCAGGCTCCGGGCATGCTGACAGAACACGCTGCAGGAAGCTCATTAGCGCTGTTGGAAATGCTGTGTTTGGTTGTTTCCAATTTGGGACGCAGCAACGAGAAAGGTGGTCATAATTGGAAATCTCAGTGTGATGGTAGCCCGCGCTCAGAGCATTCCAAAGCTTCCACGGCCCTGAAGGCACAACCCATGCACTCTCCACACTACGACTTCAGTTTACCTCTCTGGCCATTTTCTCTTCTGCTTTGGTTTCTGAGTAGTGTTTCTGAGCCTCTGGGGGACTTTGAGACCCTTCTGAGCATTTGATGCAAGCTTTGGCCCCTCTGCAGAAAGGCAGACGGTTTTGCACAAAATTTAGGAGGACCAAGGGCCACCATCTCCTGATGACACCTATCCAAGGCCTCTTACGATTAAGCCCCATCCTCACTCCACCCCACATAGAACACTGGCCAGTTGGTGAATAATAGGTTTGATGTGTCTGCATTTTACACGGCTCGGGACCTTCCTGGCTACCCTCTCTTACCCATCTAAGCAGGCTGTGGACAGTCTCTTGTACCCAGATTCTCTGACTCTGGTGGCCTCAGAATACAGATTTCTTCTGTTTGGCCAGTGAGAGACAGTATAGCCTGGGGGTTAAGGACACAAACCCTGGAGCCGGCTGGCCTGGCCCCGTATTCTGGTTGTCACTTAAGAATTGCATGACCTGGAAAATTACTTTGTCTCCCTGCCTCAGTTGCATCATTTGTAACAGGGAAAATAAGTATATATTCCTTACAGTTGTTATAAGGATTCAATGAGATGAATATACACAGAGCACTTAGAGTGGGTCAGGCTTGACCTGCGTACTGTCAGTGTTAGGTGTTATCCATGGTTGCTGGTCCAGCACAGCTTTTGCCATGTAGGATACGTGCTGATAACCCATGTGTTTCAGAAACAGGTGGGAGCTGCCAGGCAGCTGCTATGTGCTGCAGGTCGGGGGATGGAAATGCAGCCCTGCCCCCCAGGAGCTCACACTCTAGCAGAAAGTGGAGCATTGTCCTAATCTGCTCATGCTGCTGTATCCAAATACCATAGACTGCAGGGCTTAAATAACAGACATTTGTTTTCTCACAGTTTTGGAGACTGGGAAGTCTAATATCAAAGTGCTGGCTGATTCTGTTTCTGTTGAGAAGAATCTTTCCTGGCTTGCAGATGGCTGCCTTCTCACTGTGTCCTCACATGGCAGAGAGAGGGAGCTCTGGTCTCTTCCTCGTTCTATAAGGGAACTAATCCCATCTTAGGGGCCCCATCCTTGTAACTTTATCTAAACCTAATTACCCCCAAAGGCCACACCTCTAAGCCACTGGGGATTAGGGATTCAGCATGTGGATTTTGAGGGACCACAAATATTCATTCAGTCTGTAACAGGAAAACACGAGGGATGGTGAGTGGACAGTTGAGGAGGGGGAGTCTGCATCTCCCAGGGGACTTAGGGAGCCAGTAGTAAGTGCCTGACAATTAGCTTTTTTGATTATAATATAAGTGCCTGACATTCAGCTTTTCATTGTCGAGGCATCCGTTTTAAAGACGTCGTCTGAAAATAAACAGGTTGCCAACTAAACAACTAGATAAAAGCCAGGCTGCCCCACCCATGAAGTTCCCGTTTTTGGAAAGCTCTGGTTGACCTACATACCTGACCTCTTGAGTGACCCTGCTTTGCCCTCCCTGCACCTCAATTCCTGCTCTTATGATTTTAGTTCACCAACAAAGAGTGAACCAGTGAAACGCTAGGCACCCCACCCTTGACCATCCAAAAGGCAGAGCCCCAGGGCCATGTTCTCTCTCTCTCTCTTTGCGACCCTGCTGTGTGGCCCGGGTGTGCCAATTACCCTCCAGGGCTTGTGAGTAATAAACCTTGTTTTTTCAAGGTCCTTGATGGTTGTTGCTGAGGTTGAGTCTTGCAATCATAAGAACCACAAGGGCCAGTTCAACCTTGACATCAGCCCATCAGGAAAATGCCTGTGGGCGCTGTCCCAGGGAGTGTGAACCCCCGGGCCTCTCCAGCTAGTACCATCACAGTCCACAGGCTGAGACCAACACAAAACAGAGCCCTTTCCTGAGGAGCTTCTTCGAAAGCCAGTCCTTCAAAGAAGACTCAGAGTTGGCCAGGCAAACGGGGAAAGGCCCTGCAGGTGGGTGTACAGTGTGTGCAAAGGCACGGAGGTGTGAGAGACCCAGATGCAGTCTCGTCATGCTGTTTGGCACGGCCAGATCCAGGAGGCAGCAAGAGGAGGTGATGCCAGGCTTGCAGCGCTGTGCCAAGCAGGGTGGATTTTGTCCTGCGGTCCACCTGCCTTGGGCTCATCACCTGCCCCTCTGTGTGCAGGAGCTCCAGGAGCTGGAGAGGAAGCTGGAGGACCAGCTGGCACACCAGGAGGCAGCCCAGCTGCAGCGGGCCCTGGAGAGTCGGCAGCAGTGGGCAGGTGAGGGGCCTGGGCTTCTGCACGAGCCGGAGGAGGAGACAGATTCTGAAAGGCAGATTTCGGCTGTCCTGCGACGGGCCCTGAGCAAGGGTCAGAAGTTACTGGAGCATCACCAGCAGAGGTGAGCCAAGGGCCCAAGGGAAGTGTGTAGGATCAGTCCCCGTAGGCCAGGGGGGCACCTGGCCTCTCAGACTCAGCGGGATAAGGCCCACCTGGGCTGTCGTGCTCCCGTCTGAGAGGTCCTCCCAGCACTCAGGCGTGAGCTGCTAACTTCGTAACAGGCTTCTTCCCTGACATCTTTTTATACTTCATTTTTTAAGTCTTTTAATATTTAATTTCTATTGAATATTTAATATTGAGGTTTTACTGATGGTAATATTTTTCAGCTTTTTATTTTGAAATAATTATAGACTCAGAAGAAGTTGAAAAAAATGGTGCAGAGGTTCCATGGCCTGTCACCCAGCTTCCCCCAATGGCAACATCTCACAAGATAACAACACATTATCCAGACCAGGAATTGATGTTGGCACAATGCAGTGAATACAGGCCTTACTCAGGCCTCACCATAAACATAATATTTATATCCTGCTTTTGTAAAATTATAAAACAGATAGAACCCCCTGATCTTCTTTTTTGTTGTTGTTTTTTGCATTCTTTTTCGATTAATTAGACAATTAGCCTTTGCCCATGGCATTAAGAACTGTTGAAAAAAATATTTTTTCCCTTACAGAGTCTAGGTATTTTATTTTATCTTTGAGTTATAATTAACATACAAGATTATATTAGTTTCAGGTGTACAACATAGTGATTCAGTATTTCTGTACATTATGAGATGATCACTGCAGTAAAACCAGTTACCATCCATCACCATACAAAGTTGTTACAGTATTACTGACTATATTCCCTATGTGTATATTACATCCCCATAACTTATTTATTTTATAGTTGGAAGTTTGTATCTCTTAATCTCCTTCACCTATTTTGACTTTCCTCCCACCCACCTTCCCCCCAACCCAACCCAGCAACCACCAGTTTGTTCTCTGTATCCATGAGTCTGTTTCTGTTTTGGTTTTTTTGTTGTTTTGCTTTTTACATTCTATATATATAAATGAAACCATACGGTATTTGTTTGTCTCTGTCTGACTTATTTCACCTAGCATAATACCCTCCAGGTCTATCCATGTTGCTCCAAATGCAAGATTTCATCCTTTTTTACAGCTGAATAATATTCCATTGTGTATATATACCACATCTTCTTTGTCCATTCATCTATGGATGGACACTTAGGTTGCTTTCCTATCTTAGCTATTGTAAATAGTGTTGCAGTGAACACAGAGGTACATATATCTTCTGGAAAACATAATTTTTAACAGCTTCATAATTTTCCATTGTGAATATAATGTTGACATGTGAAGGACAGGGTGAAAACTATATATACAGCATGATTTCATTTTTGAAAACATACACACAAATTAACTGAAGAAAATAGGCCAAATTGTAATAGATGTGATTTCTGTGTGGTGAGATTACAGGTTATTTTAATGTATTTGATTACGCTTTTCTGTGGAAACACAACATCAAAGTGCAGCTCTGTTTTCCATTGAAATAATTGCATAAGAGACTGAATCTGTTTGATCACAGGAAAATGCTCAGAGATGTTGACTTTATTTAGACTTGATTTAGGACTTTAGTAATGTATTCCATGCTTCGCGGAGGAAACTGCTGATGATCAAGCTTTTGGTATGAATTGTACCTGCAGATTGGGTTTGGATTGTATTAACCAGCAGGAATGCAGGATGAATAACCCAAGATGCCAACTTTGATTGGCTGAGGGATAGGCTGGGAGGACCTCCTTGTGGGGAAGTCAAGAAGCCTGATAGAGACCTCATGTGATAAGGTACCACCTAGCCTCTGTGGTCAGAGTCAGGTCCATCCTTGGGAGATGGCTCTGGGCCCGCTTCAACACAAGGTCACATGGTAATTGAAGACTCCAGATCTTGGTGTTCTTGAGCACAAGCATGACAACTAATACTGAGAGTTTTCAAATTAGGATCACGGTTGGAGGTCAGAGGGAACGAAAAGTGCCCACCGAACTGAGCAGGCATCTTGAGACCGAAAAACAAGGCAGGCAGCTCCATATAACCAATGGATCTGTTTATCTAGAGTAACATACTCACAAGGTGGGATCAAGCAGACAATAATCCAGAAGTCTTCACAGCTGCATTCCGCACCACCAAGGGGCCATTGGGACAATCTTATAGTTAACCTAGGGTATGGGGAGAGGTGCTTAGAAATAGGACATGCATTCCTAAGTCAAGATTTATGAACAGGTAACTAGTCTCGTGGGTTCCAGGAATACTTCAGGGAAGGTTTTCATCCTTGTTTGGGGACTAACAAAGCATAGAGGCTACCTGGTCCTAATGATTATTAAACAATATCTATTAACTACAAAGCCCTTGATGACAGAGAAGTGATTCACTGCACAGTCCTAGGTGGGTCAGCAGAAGGACAGGAGAGACTGTAAGGGCCCAAGATGGCATCAGTTATGCTAATAGCCATGCAGATCACAGATTTCCCTGCAAAGTCACAGAAAAGTCTCCATATGGCTCCCACAAAACTTCTTGCTTCGAGGAGCTCTCCATCCTGGTGAGCCCTCCCTGATACATTATTTGCAAGGTAGTCTAACTAAAAACCAGCAGGCTTCTTCTGGCCACCTCTTTGGATGGATTTTTTTTTTTTTAAATCATGTTGATTAGATTTGTGATCCCTTGTTATTTAAATAGCTAGGATTTAAATAAATAGCTTTATAACAAAACTGAACTCATATAGATTTTGTTTTCACTCTAGTTTGAGAGAGGAGCAAGAGAACAGTGTCATGCTTGAAGATTTGCTGGAGAATATGGAGACGGACACCTTTGTGACCCTGTACAGCCAGGTGAGAACAAGTTTGCCATGTCCTGGGTCCATCCCTTGCCAGCTCGCCACTTCACCCTTTTCTGAGAGTCCACATTTCCTCACCCTCAGGATGGGGATGATAACATGAACCTTGGGAGCTGCCAAGCGGATCTGTGAAAACCCTTGGCCCAGGGCCAGCAGATAGAAGACATTTGACCGGGGGTCATGGCAGCAGGAGTGACAATAGTAATCATTGCTCTGCTCAGTTTCTGTAATTAGGCAGGCACTGAAACCTTCTTCTTCTCAGTCCTAAGTAAGTTTAATATATGCAGAGTAGGTTCCACCAGGAGCAAAGTTGGTCCCTGAAATCTGGGCCATATAAGGAGTCCAATGAGATTGCACCCCACATTTCAACTTTTCTGTGTTGAGACTGGGTGATCTGTCTCATTCTTGGCCACAGCAGCAGCTCTCAACAGCCTTCCCGAGACAGAGCCCAGAGGCTATGTGCACGGAGCCACACGTAGAGTTCCTTACGTAAGTCTGCTACTAGTTGTGTGTTACGTGCATCTAAAGGTGGGCTTCCTGATTGCTGTGAGTTCCAGCACACGTGATTTGTGACAGTGGCTTATGCCAATCACAAGCCATCGGGAGGTAGGTGTCGCAGCCCTTGCTTCAGTTCAGTGAGGCCATAGTCCTGTTCTGTGATTCTTGCCACCTCTCCTTCTTGGAGTTCCAGCCACCGTGTCTGTGTTCAGGTCAAGAAGGTAAAGAACACAGTCTTTACCTTCCACTTTACCTACCACTGTGTAGAACACAGTCACCCTGCTGTCTTTTCTTTCCAAGAAAGTACATGCCCCCAAGTTCCTGAAGTAAATTTTACTCACGTCCTGAGGAGACCCAGCCTGTGGACTCCCAGCCATGAGGGAGGCTGCAAACCAACACCTCTTCCTCAACCTCCAAAGACAGACAGCAAGGAGAAAGGGTGGGGACACTTTCAGGTGTCCAGCCAGCAGAATTGGCCACAGCTGTCCACAGGCACACGCAGCTTCCCACTTGTATTAGTTTCCTACTGCTGCTGTAACAAATTACCACCAACTTAGTGGCTTAACAGAACACAAATGTATTATCTTCTAGTTCTGTAGGTCAGAAGTCCCACGTGGGTTTAGCCAGACAAAATCAGTGTTGGCAGGTTTGTACTCCTTCTAAGGCTCTGGGGAGAATCTGTTTCCTGCTCATTCAAGTAATTGGCAGAATTCGGTTCATTGCGGTTGTAGGACTGAGGTCCCCACTTCCTTGCTGGTTGTCAGCTGAGGGCTGTTCCCAGCTTTTAGAGGCATCTGCATTTCTTAGCCCATGGATCCCTTCCTTCATCTTTAAAGCCAACAAATCACAAATTTGGATGCCTTGGATGCCTCTTCCATTATCATCACATCTCTCTCTGACCTACCACAGCGAGAAAAGTTCTCTGCTTTTAAGGACCCATGCGATGATGAGGTTGGAACCACCTGCATAATCTAGGATAATCTCAGCTCATGATCCTTAAGCTTAATTATAAAGTCCCTTTGCCATGTAAGATGACATATTCACAGGTTCTGGGACTGAGGTGTGGACATCTTAGAAGCCATTATTCTGGCAATCGCACTGCACAGGAAGCCAAGGTTATGTGTCAAGGTCAGTGGTGAGCTAACGTGCTCCTTCCTCTTTGACATGAGAGCTAACCTGGGCTTTCTAGGTATTTACAACAAGAGAGGAGTACCCACCCATGGCAGGACCCAGGAGAGTACTTGCCACTCATGTCACTGACAGGCAGTTCTATCATCACCCCTTACATACAGGTCCTCCAGAGGGGAAATTATTGCCCAATTCACACTGAGGAGCCAGGTGAAGCTCAGAATTGAACCCACATTCTTCCTATCCCACATCTTTCAGCCTGAGCTCCAAAGTGGGGGTGGGGGAGGGAGCGGAAGTTTCTAGAACACCTGCTGTGCACTATCATCCCAGGCGCTCATATCTCTTATTCATTTAATCCTTGCAGAAAGCTGGGAAATGGGGACTATCTTCTCCATTTTTCAAATAGAGGAACCATGCCCAGATTGGTGGCGTGAGGGCTCCAGGGCTCACTGCCGCTCCTTGGAGCTCAGGATTCAGCCTGGGGTAGGTGACTACACAGGGTGTGTTCTTTCTGCTCAGTTTCCCTGCAGAGCACATGATGCCCCTGGCCTGGGTCTCTGGGGGAACTGAGCCATCTCCACACTCACTCTGATTGCCTGCCCCCCAACCTTTCTTCTTTGTAACTAAGAGAATTGACAGGCAGCCAAAGTGTCACATGTGGAATTTCATCCAGATTCATTTCTGACTTGTTGGCTCTTTTAAACTGTGAACTCTGCTAAAGAATTGGCCCTATGGTCAGGGGGTGGTTTTTCTCTGCCCCCAACCCTGTGCCTTGTAGAGTCACCTCAGCAAAGTCTACTCAACTGATTTGTTTCTTTTTTTTTTTTAAATAAATTTATTTATTTATTTATTTTTGGCTGTGTTGGGTCTTTGTTTCTGTGCAAGGGCTTTCTCTAGTTGTGGCAAGCGGGGGCCACTCTTCATTGCAGTGCGCGGGCCTCTCACTGTCACGGCCTCTCTTGTTGAGGAGCACAGGCTCCAGATGCGCAGGCTCAGTAGTTGTGGCTAACGGGCCTAGTTGCTCCGTGGCATGTGGGATCTTCGCAGACCAGGGCTCGAACCCGTGTCCCCTGCATTAGCAGGCAGATTCTCAACCACTGCGCCACCAGGGAAGCCCCTGATTTGTTTCTTTCCCAGCCCCTGTGTATTAGTGGGGGGTTTTCAGAGAAACCGAACCACAAAGACTTGGGGGGAGAGAGGGAGAGAGAGATTTACTTTAAGGAATGAGCTCATGTGATTATGGAGACTGGCAAGTCCAAATAGGCTGGCAGGATAGACCACCAGGCTGGAGACCCAGGGAAGAGCTGATGTTACAGTTCAAGTCCAAAGGCCCACTACTGGCAGAATTCCCTGTGGCTCAGGGGTCAGTCTTTTTTCTGTTTGGGCCTTCACCTGCTTAGATGGGGCCCACCCACATCAAAGCAATCTGCTTTAAGTCCAGTGGCTTAAATGTTAATCTCATCCAAAAGCTCCTTCAAAGAAATATCCAGAATGATGTTTGTCCAAATATCTTGACACTGTGGCCCAGACAAGATGACCTGTAAAGTTAACCATCACTCCCTGTTTAGAGGACTCCTGTATTTCACCTGTTTCTCCTTTGTACCAGGCGAGATGATAATGAGGGAGGCCCAGGTCTCCCTCCCTGTCTCCCTCCCTCCCTGCTCTTCCTCCTACTCCTTCTAATTACTCCTCCTCCCCCTCCTTCTCTTCTTCCTCCTTCTCCTCCTTTTTCTTCTTTCTCTTGTGATCTGTCTCTGTCGCTCTCTCTCTCTTCTGTTTTATTTCCTCATGATTACCCTGCCTTAGGGACAGCATAGTTTGAATTCCAAAATTTGCATGAAGGATAGTTTCCACACGAGCACCCATGTTTTCATGTTTATGCAACTTTGCCAGCTCCTCCTTTTTTTGCATATTTATGACAATATCAAAATAACACCCTTGAATGCCTGCTCTGTGCTAGACACATCACACATCATCCCAGTTAATGCTCACCATTGCTCTGGGGACCCTGGCAGTGGAAAGAGCCTCCCCAGGGCACTGCTGCAAATCCATCAGCCCTTCTGTGATGGTGATGATACAAACAGCAGCTGATATCAGCCCAGCGTTGAGGAGAGGCACGAAGAGGATCATCACCTGACAGATGAAGAAACTGAGGGTCAGAGAGGTGATGTGACTTAGCCGGGGTCCCATAGCCAGTCAGTGGGGGCTGGTTTAAAATCAGGTTTTATTTTCCCTTTAAAGGCTCTACTCATTCCATTTCATGCTACTGCACAATTCCCTTTAAAGCAAAGTATTTCCTAATTGCTTCATGAATAAAACGGGAAGGGGGTGCTCATTTAAAAATGAATGGTACTAACCCCACAAGGCAGGGAGTTTCCCTGTGCTGTGGGGAGAGGCTGGGACCCCATCTGTGGTCCTCACTGAACTCACTCCTTTCTCCCCTGGGGCTCCAGCATGACTGCAGCCACTGTAGACAACAGAGTGGCATTCTTTTCTAACCACATAAAGGATGACTTAGATTCAGCTTAAGATCTTCTAAACGGTTCTTGAATGAATATTGATTGTGCTCCTAGTAAGTGGCAAGTGCTATCCTAGCACTTTTTAGCAGCAAACAAAGCAAACAAAATCCTAGGGATTTTAGCAGCAAACAAAACAGATAAAGTCCATGCTCTCAGGAGCTGATATTCTAGTGGGGAAAGTAGGCAATCAATAAAATAAATACATAAACCAAATAGTATTTTATGTAGATTATGATCTCATTTTTATAGTCATGTCCATCCATCCATCTGGCCATCACTCCATCTGTCTGTCTATCCATCCATCCATTCTCTTGTCCATTTGTCTACCCATCCATCCATCCACCCATCTATCCATCAGTCCATCTGTCTGTCCATCCATCCATCCACCCACCACCATCCATCCATCCATCTATCCATCTATCCGTCTGTCCATTTGGCCACTCATCCATCTATCCACCTAACCACCCATCCATCCATCCACCCACTATCCATCATCCATCTATCCATTCACCCATCTGTCCATCTGTATACCCATCCATCCATCCATCCATCCCTCCATTCATCTACTTATGTATATGCCAAAAAATATTCCTGGAATGTGGTTTGCCTAATGGTACTGATAACTATTTCTGGATAGTGGCATTTGGAATAATTACTTTAACATTTTTGTGCTTTTCTACATTGTTTGATTCCTTAAAATTAGCAGTATTTCTTAAAAATCAAGGCAAGGATGAAAGGCAAGGCAAGGAAGCCAAGATACACCCAAACAATGGAAATCCATGCCAGGTCCAGTGTTGGTGAAGCAGAACAGGAGAGAGGGACAGGCAGGGCCTGCTGTTAAGCCTGGTCTTTCTGCCACCATCTTCTGCATGAACAGCCGGTCCCCACATTGCTTTGTGATTCATTTCAGTCTCTAGAAGTGACCTACACAGATGCTTTTTATGTCACCACCTTCAGGAAGACTTGACCCAGTTAATTGACCTGTGTTAAGGATTATTTTATTGATCAGAAAGCTTCAGAGCTGGGAGAGCCATGGCAGTGGGCCGGTGGGTCCCCATATTCACCAGTGGGGATCCCAGTGATGAAGGGTTACTCCTCTGCCTCAGGAAGAAGTGAGTCTACAGGGTGTTGATGGAGTTTATCCTTCATTTATTCGACCCATGTCTGTTGATATTTTTCTCTGTGCTAGGAACCGGGTTAAAGGAGGTAGAGAGGCCTATGATGCTGACCCCATTCTAAAACCTCACTGCAGAGACACATGAGAAATTGGACAATTGAATTTTATACAAGAATTGGACAGAAGAGAGTTGATTAAAAGCAGAGGAGAGGCATCTGTCTCAGAATGTGGGGTCAGGAAAGGCTTACAGAAGCCCAACACTGGTGTAGAAACCAAAAGAATGAGTTGAGGAGAGCCAGACAGAGAGCACTTTGGGGAAGAGTGTACTATAGGCAGAAGGAACACATGGGTCGCAAGGAAAGAGCTTGGTATTTATAATAACACTTTTCCCCATCACTGCACTGAAAGCATTGGTCAAAGTAGTAAGCAGCCCCATGTTTCCAAATCCAATGGTCAAGTCCATGTCTTTGTCTTTCTTGACCTCTCTGTGGCACTTGATCCACAGCCCTTTTCTTGAATATGTTCCCTCCTTGGCTTCCAAACCCTGGACACCTGGTTCTCTCCCAGCCCTCTGGCTACCTGTGGTCAAGCCCCTATGTTGGATGCATTGTGGCCTTTGGACGTTGGGAGCCTGAGGACTCGGTCGTTGGACCTCATTCCCTCTCATCTACATTCACTCCCTTGCTGATGTCATCACCACACTGATTTCCATCTAATCTTAGCTCCAGACCCCTGCCCTGAACTTGAGACTTGACATCGCCATTAGTGACTTAACCTGTCCAAACAGAACTCCGAGTGACTGACAGTCCCCTGTCCCAGGTTTGCTCCACTCATCTGAGTAAATGACACCAGTTACCCAGCAGCCCAAGTGAAAGATGGTGGAGTCATCCTTCTTCTTGTCTTTCAATGAACCTTGTTGGCTCTACCATCAAAGTGTCTCCCGCGTCCCACCACTTCTCACCACCTCCCCTCCACCACTCTGGCTCACACAGCTACCATCTCTTGCCTGAGATGCCGCCCCTCTGCTACCTCACTTGTTGCAGATGGTTCATGGCCCCTGTGTCAGCCAAAGTAATCTTTCAAAAATGAGAATCAGCTCATGCCATTCCCACTGCTTAAATTCCTGCAATGACTCCCCAGCTCACCATGAAGACAAGTCAAAATCCTCCCTACGATGAAAAGGTCCGTATGAGCTGATCCCCCACCACCTGTCCCAACTTAACTGTTGCCACTCTCCTTCTCACACGGTCCATGCCAGCCACACTGGCCTCCTTCGCTCTCCATGAAACATGCCAAGGATATCCCCACCTCAGGGTCTTCGCCCTTGCCTTCCCTCTGCCTGGAAAGCTCTTCCCTTCCATGTGCCCATGGTTCACTTCCTCGCTTCATTCAGGTCCCTCTCAGACGTCACCTCCTCGGAGAAGCCTTCCCTGACTACCCGTCTCAAATATCAGCCACCCCCGCCCCTCACCCTCTGTCTCTTTATCCTGCCTTGTTTTGCATCCTGGCACCTACACTGCCTGGTACGGTGTTTCTTTGTAGGCTTACCATCTGTCTCTTTGACCTGACTGTGAGCCTCATGAAGGCAGAGACTTTGTCTGTGTTACTTACTGCTCTGCCTCCAGTGCGTGGAACAGGGTCTGGCGCCCAGTAGGACTCCATCGTGGTGCTGGTTGAATGAATAAGTGTACTAATAATCTGGCACAATGGCCCACCAAACATGTCTAAGTCCTAATTCCCAGAACCTGTGAATATGACCTTCTATGGCAAAGGGGATTTTGCAGATGTGATTACGGATTTTAAGATGGGGGTGTTATCCTCGATTATCCCAGTGGGCCCTAAAAGTAATCACAAGTGTCCTTACAAGAGGGAAGCAGGAGTCACAGCTTGAAGAGAAGGCCATGTGACAATGACAGAAGCAGGGATTGGAGGATGAACTTTGAAGGTGGAGGAAGGGGCCATACGCCAAAGAATGCAGGCAGCAGCTGACGCTAGGGAACGCCAGGGAAGGGATTCTCCCCTGGAGCCTCCAGAAGGAGCCAGCCTGGCTGACCCTGACTTTAGCCCAGTGACACTGATTTCAGACTTCTGGCCTCCAGAACCGTAAGAGAATAAATGTGTGTTTGTTTTAAGCCCAAGTTTGGGGTGATCTGTTACAGCTGCAATAGGAAACTCATACAAATACTGTAACAACAGCAACAACCAGCACTCACTGAATGACCTTGACTTGTCAAGCACGGCACTCAGATGTCTTGTAAAGTCAGAATTCTTTTTAGGTGAAGGTAACAGAAATTCACTTCAAACTACTTTGAGTGTAAACAAAATATATTAATACCCTGACTATCCCCTCAAAGAGCAGAGCTGAGCTCTGGGGGCTCAACTGGCAAAGGACTCTTTGTGGGCCTCTCTCCTTCTCTATCTCTCTCCCCTGTTTCCTTGTGTCCACTAATAAGCTTATTCCACACAGGAAGGGACATGAAAGCTGACAGCCCTGAGCTGATGGCCTTTCAGCATCCAGCTCTCCTGGTCTTGCTATATAAAGTGCTTTTTTCTCCTGGGTTTGCTGTGTAAAATCCCAGGGAAGGTCTCTGGTTGGCCAGGTGGCCAGGCATGCCCACACTGGTGCTAGGAAAGTGAGTTTGCCATCTTAACACAGACCAGTTTTACACATCACAGCTCATTTTGTCCTCACAAAACCTTTTGACATAGGTATTATTGTTACCTCATTTTACAGATGAGGGAGCTAAGGCCCGAAGAGAAATAAAGACACTTCCCAAGGACACACAGTTCTGTGCAGTGGGGCTGGGAGCCAACACAGGTCTGGGGGAGTGCAGAGCCTGCCTGTACTCTCTCTCTCTCCTTTTCAAAACCTTTTTCTGAAATACTTTTAGGTTCACAAGAAGTTGCAAAGCTAGTATGGAGAGTTCCAGTGCCCTGATCCCTGTTTCACTGTTTCCCCCCATGGTTGCATTTTACAGGACCCTAGGACAATATCAAAACCAGAAAGTTGACATGCATATAAAATGCATGTATAGTTCTGTGTCATTTTACCGCATGTAGTTTAGCGTGACACCACATTTAAGATGTCGAACTGTTTGGTCACCACAAAGATCTGTTTGTGCTACACTTTTATAGTTATATCCACTTCCCCCCCACACCCCTAACCCCAGCCACTAATGCTCTGTTCCCCATCTCTAAATTTCGTCACCTCTGGAATGTTATTCACGTGGAAGTACAGCGGGGCCTGGCTCTTTTTATGCAGCGAAATGCCCTAGCAATCCATCCAGTTCTTTCCTTTCAATGCAGACTGGTATTCCGTGGCATGGCCATAGCAGTTTCTTTAACCATCCACTGATTTAGGCACATTTCAGTTGTTTCCAGTCTGTGCTGTTCCCTCTGAGCCCTATTGCCTCACCGAACATGAGTAGAAGGAGAAATTACTAATGGGCCCAGGCTGTAGTGGTGATGAGTGAGTGGAGAGTAGTTGGAAGGGATGGATGAAGGCTTGGGGAATGTCATGGCGAGCCAAGGCTGCTGACCAAATAGATTTTTCTTGACAGCTCTGTGACTTTGGGAACATGGTTTCAAGACTGAGGTACTAAAATATTTATCTCCCTGGGACAAAAAGTCCTAAGACTGTGATCCGTTAAAACTTGCTGTTCATCAAGGTGAGAGCCGTGAGGCTCTGAGTCCCTGCATTCACTCCTCTAGGAGCTGAGACTGGCGTCCTACCTGTCGAAGCTGACGATGCTGCCCGGGGGCACGCTGCGTTGGCTCCTGAGCGTGGCTGTGCCTGCAGCCTTGCAGCCCGAGCTGCTCTCCGTGCTGGATCCCGTGGGCCAGAGGCATCAGGACCACACAGCGGAGAGTGACAGCGGTGGGGTGCAGGCTGACCTGGGCAGGAGGGGGTGAGTACAGGGTGGGAAAACAAGGTCCCTGTAGAGAGAACGGATGGGAGAGGGGAGCGGGACCACAGGGCACAAGCACACCCGCCTTCCCAGGGGAATTTCTTTGCTCAAGAAACAGACAACATCCAGGAGAGTCGCCATGCATCCTCTGTGTAAGTCATGGCAGACCCAAGTATCTTGTCCGCAGCTTCTCTTTTCATCACCAATTCATTTCCCCAGTAGGATCTTAAGAGAATGAGTTGCCTTGGGCTGTAAATATACCATATATGCATATTTACAGCCCAAGGAATAAATAATAAAGGAAATAAATAAATACAATAAATACATAAAGGAAATAAATGCATAAAGAAAAAGAAGAAAAAAATATCCATGGTTCTATCAGCTGGAGAAAATGGCTGTTAGCGTTTTGCTACCATTCTTCCTCCAGAACATGTTTCCTCTGCTGGGTTTTATGAGTGTGTGCATTGTGTGTGTGTGTGTGTGTATAGGAATCCCAGTATATACAACCTTGTGTCGTGCTTTTCAGAACCTTATATCAGAGGCAAGTTTGCTTATTACCTTTCGACTCTTGTCCATGTGCAGACGACTTTCTAATTATCACAGTATTTTGACGCTATTTCGGCTGTTTCTACAAATTAAAATTTGTATTTTTCCCAGTTATTGAAACATCTCCATAGATATTATTTTTAACAGCTGCCTATTATGCCACTGAGGTGTGTAGCATAGTGTATGTAACTGTTATCCTCTTACTGGACATTTAGTTTGCGTTCATTTTTCCTCAATTATGGATAATGCTGCAGAGCTACTTTTTTAGGGTCAAGTTTCAGGTGTGCGTTTGATCAGTTAAGGGTCTTTATAAGGCAAGACATGAAGTGGGGCTGTGGATAAGGTGGGTTTGGGGCAGCCAGTGGTGCCACTTGAGAGCAGAATTTGCTGGGGGTGAGGCTACAAGGAAAGCCACGACCAGACCTGAAAGTGTGGAAGGCCAGGCAGTGAAACCAAGGTCCTCAACCAGGACCCACAGGAGGCTGGGGATGGGTATCTCAGAGCCCATGAGTCTGCCAAAATGGCATGATTGTGTGGAAAGGTGTGTATGTACGTTACTTTTCCTGACTCGTAAAGGGAGTCCCTGACTCAGCTGAGGGCTAAGAGTAGGGTTAGGGTGAAAGGAAGGATAGAAGCACGGGAACAACAGCTGTTGAGCAGGGGTGGGAGTCCACAGGGGCTGGGACGAGCCTTCCTAGAGTTTGTGGGGCCCACCACGAGGGGCTGGATATGAGTGTGGTCACAGGAGCTGGGGTATGGGTGGGGTCAGGGCTGTTGTAGGCGTGGTCAGAGAGCTGGGTGTGGTCAGAGAGTTGCATGTCTCAGCCTGGTCTCTCTCAGTGCACAGTCAGGCAAGAGCATGAAGATGGCAGATGTCGGTGGTGACGCTGGAGCAGGAATATGCAGGGTCACAGTGATGTCACCTCTGCCTGAGGGCTGCCCACGAGGACCTTATTTACGGCCTCCCCTTTGGCCAGTTTAGTTTGGGAGGCTGGTGAGCCGGCATGGGCAGGTGGATGTGGAACAAAGCAGGAGCAACCAGGTGGCTTGTCGCCAGGAGTGTGGAGCGTGGGCATGCCCTTTTGTAGCCTGACCTCATGGCCAAGTAGACTGGATGACGTCTGGAGTCAAAAGCCACTCACCATAGCCTCTGAGGGCAGGGCAGTCACTACTCCTATGTCCCAAGCGGCTGGTGCCTGGGCACACCATCAGTTCAGAGTCTTGGGTTTTAAGGAGCAGAAACTGATGAATCTAAGCAAGAAAGGGTATGTGAGGGACCTGTCAGAATCCAGGAAGAGCTGTACGCCGGGTCCCTGTATGGGCAGGACAAGGAGAGCACGAAGACCATCCTCTCTGCATGCTCCCTTCAGAGGACCAGCCTTCTCTGCCCAAGAGCTAGACTCCTGGGACAGAGAGTCTGGCCCAGCATGGGCAAGGGTCCTTCACTCCACCAGCTGGGCAGTGTGAACCAGCTGAGGCAGAGTATGAACTTGGCCAGAGGCAGGCATAGACAGGACTCTCTCCTACACTGATCTTTACTGACTTGACTTGAGCCCAAGCCTGCGAACATCTCCCCACCCCCTATTCCTTATACACTGCCCCTTCTTTGGTCGAGAATCACACTCCTTCACGTGGCATGAGGACTCCCTGCCTCACCCACCTTCCAAGCTTCCACTGTGCCTTCTCAACCTTCTTATTCATATATTCATGAACACTTACTGAGATCCTAGTATGTCGACTGTCTTAGGCACTGGTGTACGTGGGAGAGTAAGGGACAGTCCTGCTGCATGGAGTGTCCACTCCAGTGGGGGAGATGGACTGCACACAAGCCAAGGCAGAGAGCCCATTCCTTCTCGAATGCTCCATGCATTCCCTGCTGGGATACCAAGATTCAGCTCAAGTGTCCCACATCTCGGCAGCCTTCCTTTATCTGACTGATGTCACCTGGGACCTGTCTGTGACCCGTGGATTGGGGACCCTTTGCGGCAGAGACCGTGTCTTGACTCGGCCAGAAAAGATACTTTATCTGTGTTCACAGAGTGAGTGAGAGAACAAACGTGAAAACTCTCAGGGTTTCTCATGTCAGCCAAAGGTCACACTGAGGGAAGGAGTCCCCATAGTGCTTTATAAGATTTTGCATCACTTGAAGATTCTGTTCTTTTTGAAAATATAAGAATGCTCCCTTCTTGCCTTCAGGAAACATCAGGGCTGGTGGCAAGCCTTTGAGAGCAAACTTCGAGGAGAACTGATAAGCAGAGGATTAGAAAAGATGCTCTGGGCTCACAAGAGGAAGGAGAGGTAATGAGGGCATCTGCTCAGGTGGGCTGAGGAGGGCAGCCAGGCTGCCTGTGAGCTGGGAAGGGGAGGCGGAGGGGACCACAAAGGGAGGGTTACTGCAAACATATCAACATTCCTTCCCTAAAGACCACAGTCTTTATTCACAGTGGGCTTAGTTTGAAGTGAAGTAAACAGAGAAAGACAGATACCATATGATACCACTTATATGTGGAATTTTAAAAGTAATACAAATGAACTTACTTACAAAACAGAAATAGACTCACAGACATAGAATACAAACTTATGGTTACCAAAGGGGATAGCGGGGGCAGGGTGGGGAGGGATAAATTAGGAGTATGAGATTAACAGATACAAACTACTAGATATAAAATAGATAAGCAACAAGGATTTACTATATAGCACGGGGAACTATATTCAATAACTTGTAATAATATATAATGGAAAAGAATAACCTATAATGGAAAAGGTGCACTTTGCTGTACAGCTGAAACGAACACAATATTGTAAATCAACTATACTTCAATTTAAAAAAAAATGCAAAGTGCGCTTAGTTTATGAGCTGAAGATAGCCACCAGCTACCAGTGGGAGAATGTTCTGTCATTTATCAGCATTTTAACTGCAGTATTTATTTTAACTAATGGCTTTTTTTAATGGAATCTCATTAGAAGGAGAATAATTCCTTATAAATGTTCAGACTTTATAGTTCACAAAGCCCTCTCCCACCTTGCTGCACTGAGCCTCCCCACTTTCTGGAAAGTGGGGGAAATCCCACGGCCACACTTCACCAGCTCAGGGAGGTCAGAGGAAGAGACCCCATGCCTGCAGCTGTTGAAAGTGACCGTGGGATTTAGGGCCATGTAACCAACCCCTTTATTTCCCTGAACTTCCAGGCCAGCGCTCTTCTCACTCTCTTGAGTGCCTTCTCTTTCAGCTGCGGTGATTGCACACCTGGAGAGCAGAGGAAAGTTAGAGGCACAGCGGTTTTAGGGTGCTACAAACAACAGACCAAGGGTCTCGTGTGTTTCCCACTAGAGAGTTGGAAAAAGGGTAACAAGAGTCACAAGAGTTACGTGAGACCATTTAACATAGGCACTGGTGTACGTGGGAGAATAAGGAACAGTCCCTTACTTTTTTTAAAAAAACAAAAAAACAAAAAACAGACTGGGAAAAACACTTGCAACAAGAGCAACATAGAAAATATTAGTATTATGCGTTGATCAGAACATGAAAACCCTAGTACGTGTGTAGGGGAAAGAACATGAACGGAGATACTATAACAAAATAGAAACAAAAGAGGAAGTATAATTAATGTACAAAAGTACAAAAAGTGTTCCAGCGTGATGATTCATCAAAGAAATAAAATAGACATTATCAGTTGCCTACAATATTAGCAGGTCTTATTAAAAGGTTAAAAGGTTAAAATGTGATAACCAAAGTGTGCTCTGGAAACAGAGGATGTCCAAGAGAAGTGTCCTGCCCCTTCCATAATTTCTCAGGGCTCCGGTGAAGCCGCAGAGACAATCTTCCCAAATAGTCCATGGATAAAAATCTGGGAGCCATTGATAATGGGCCAGGTATCAGAATTTAGTCCCAGAGAAATTAGATCCGGATATTGAGCCCAAACCAAGAAAATTAAATTCAAGCTGTATAACTGTAAAGCGCTCCACTAAGGAACAGAAGTCGGTTGTTCTAGATTAGCATGGGGATGGGGCTGCTGAATGCCTTCCTGGGCTACACTGAGACAAGTGGGCTAGTACAGATCAGGAGAACCCTGGCGCCACTGTCTTGGATCACTGTACTCGCCTTTTTGCCTTGAGATGCTGTGTACAATGGTGGGAGGAGGAGAGACTGTGAATCGGTCTGAGTTGCCTTTGAGTCCTTGCTCAGATCATGCAGCTGCCAGGGCAGGAGTTCGTGGTGAGGCGGATGGAGCCTCATTAGCCACACCTGTTCAGGAAGGGCCCACGAGCCTACCAGTGGCCTCCAGTAGGTCGACCCCCAGTGACATGGCCTCGTCCTGCACCGCTTGGGCAAGGGACCCTGTGGCTTTCAGGTTGTATAGCACTCTCAGAAGGAGTCAGAACCATTATCAAGAGCAGCCAGGATTTAGGGGATGGACTGCTTATGCGCAGGATTCCAGCAATCCTTTTACAGGATATTCCCAAAGCATGTTGCTCTGTTCTATTTCAAACACATTTTACCTAACTTCTAACTGTTGCTTTATAATCGGGTTTTATCAGCCTGCTTTTAGTGTGAAGCCCACAGGCAGGGGTGTCCTAGGAAATGTCTCACAATTGTCTGGGGGGAGATGGGAGCTCTGATTTGTAGCACTTAGTTTCCATGGTGTGAAACACTCCCACCATGGCTGATTCTGTGCTGACAATACGATGACAACAGGCTCACAAAACTCCACAAAAGTGAACAGTCATGAGTTGGTGAGAGCTGTCTGCAGCCACCACTGCTACAGGCTTCAGCTAATCTCAGGGGCAACCTGGCAACCACAGGGGAAAACCTTTCTTTAAAAGACACTTGATTGGGGTCCTAGGGACAAAAGGGGGTTTTCCTAGAGAACTCTTTCAGGACACTTGGGAGAGTCAGTTGCCAAAAATGTCGTATCTGATCTTCTGTTCTTCCTTTAGCATATTAAAGAAGACGTGTCCCCCTCTCAGAGAGAGGGTGATATTCTCTGGAAAACGAAGTTGGCCACACCTGTCACTGGAGTCCATTGGTGAACTGGCCCCGGTGCCCATTGTGGGAGCAGAAACCATTGATTTATTAAACACTGGTGAAAAGCTCTTTATCTTCAGAAATCCAAAGGAGCCGGAGATCTCACTGCACCTTCCTCCCAGGAAAAAGAAGAAGAACTTTCTGAATGCCAAAAAGGCCACTTGGGCCTTGGGCATGAACTAGCCCAAAGGAAAGCTCCAAGGAGTCTGAAGACAGAAAGATTTGTTTTCTCCTGCCCACATGAGTGTGTGTGTGTGTGTTTATAATGTACAACTTGCAGGTATTAATTGCACTTGCAGAGAACAGATACATCCACTCTCCCTCCCTCACCACGACTTTCATGGGCTAAATTTAATCTGGTCCCATGAATTCCCAGATGGCCCATTCCCTTCAACATCGCAAGGGACATGAAGAGACAGGGGACCAGCCCGTGAACCCTCATTGCTTTCAGTCCCACCTTGCTGAGGGTCTAGAGGAGACCCAGGCCCCTAATTCACATCCCCGCAACACCTGGCTGAAGAGTGGGCTGTATACTGAAGGCAAGGCTCTCTCTCTTCTCTCACATTGTGTGTTTGTTACATATTCTATTTTTATCAAGGGAGCTTTTGAAAGAAGAGCATTTTCCCTAAAGCTCTTCTCAAGGGAACTCGTCTTTGCTTTCTGTAGGAACCATTTATTTTTAATCCCTTCTTGGTTTTGGCCCTCACGTTGTGATGTTCAATGGAAATTTGCCCTCCATCTTTCCAGGGGCCAGAAGATGTGCCAGCCACTGGGCGATACCATATCCAACTCAAATCAGGAAACTCAGAGGCTTAAGAAGGTAAGGGGATTTAGGAAAGATCATAAAGCCAATAAGTAACAAAGTCAGGACTCATTGAACTCTTTACGGCCCCAAACCCTTGTCCCTTCTCCTGGACTTGGTAAATGGACACATACCTGCCCTCAGGTGTTTGCCAACAAACTGACTGCACACAGGTCCTCGTGTTGCACAAAGTGCTTTCCTGTGCCCTGACCCTCTCCATCCTCACAGTGTGGTTGGATCATTATATGAGCTCTTCTGAGAACCAGGCAAAGAATACAATTATAATGGGTCTTTCCTAAGCATGGGAAATGGTTAGGCAGGGAATCCTGTCACCAATGACAAGAAAAGGGATTCTGATGAAGCATCTCTTACATGAGTTGCTTCTAGACCTTTACAGCTACTTGAACCCACTTATTTTTTTAATATACAGCAGGTTCTTATTAGTTATCTATTTTATACATATTAGTGTATACATGTCAATCCCAATCTCCCAATTCATCCCACCACCACCACCACTGCCACTTTCCCCCCTTGGTGTCCATATGTTTGTTCTCTACATCCGTGTCTCAATTTCTGCCCTGCAAACCAATTCATCTGTACCATTTCTCTAGGTTCCACATATATGTGTTAATATACGATATTTGTTTTTCTCATTCTGACTTACTTCACTCTATATGACTGACAGTCTCTAGATCCATCCACGTCTCTACAAATGACCCAACTTTGTTCCTTTTCATTGAACCCACTTCTTTTTTTTTTTTTTTTTTTTTTTTTTTTTTTTTTGCGGTACACAGGCCTCTCACTGTTGTGGCCTCTCCCGTTGCGGAGCACAAGCTCCGGACGCGCAGGCTCAGCAGCCATGGCTCACGGGCCCAGCCGCTCCGCGGCATGTGGGATCTTCCCAGACCGGGGCACGAACCCGTGTCCTCTGCATCGGCAGGCGGACTCTCAACAACTGCACCACCAGGGAAGCCCTGAACCCACTTCTTAATCCTTGACAATACCCAGCAGATGAGGATCACTACTCCCATTTTACAGCCAAGGAAACAGAGTCAGAAAGTTTAAGTAACTTGCCTGTGATCACACCATGTGTAAGGGAGGAATCCTCACTTTGAACTCAAGTCTCCTAGCTTTCAAACCCTTACCTGCCATGTGACATCGCATTGCCTTTGGCAACCTGAAGGCCAAGTCTTATTTGCAGTTTCCCATCAGCATGCGTGCAGCATGGTGATCAGGGATCTCTGCCTGGGGTTGCACTTCTTCCAGGGGGCAGCTGTGTACCATCATAGTGGCTGCCAGTTGGCCATATCTCTGCATTAGCAGATATGCACAAGTAAGCAGTTCAAATGCAGGAGAGAAGAGTGGATGGGGTCAGTTTTCCCATCAGAAGCTCAAGTGAGAAGAGAGAGGAGAGAAAGAGCAGTGATTTTCACACAGGATAGTGGAGTGGAAAATGCATGGTCTTTGGTGTAAGCTTACTTAAGTTCAGATCCTGCTCTGTTGCTCGTGAGCTGTGTGTCCTGTGGAAGTCACCTGACCTTTCAGAGCCTCATATTCTTCATCAACAAAAGGATGATGAGAATCCCTTGTTATGGGGATTAGATGAAACTGGATCAGTAAAGTGTTTGGTGGTGGTGTGCACCTGCCACATCTATGTCCTTCTGTAGTCCTTGAAGGTGACCCATCTGCCCTTCTAATAATTTCCTGATTCTAGGACTCTGCTAGAATTATGCATGGTTGAAAATAGATTGCACATAAGGATTCGAAAAAATAGCTCAAAATTATGGGCTGAAGGCTGATTGAATAGATTATTAGCAACAACAGGAGGTGCTCAAGCTATTCAAAATACAGCATTTGAACCTAATAATAACTCCTCATGTTAATAGACAAAGACTAGCTATTGATTTAATTTCTCTAAACTCACTGCATGAGAAAAACAAAGATGTGATAGGGAAATCTTGTGCTCCTGGAATCAGGTAGCTCAGGTTTAAATCCTGGCTCTACAACTTTTAAGCAAGTCACTTTACCACTCTGAACCTTAGTCTTCTCATCTGTAAAACAGGGGTCCTAATACCTACCTTAGGGTAGGGATGTCACAAAGAGTGAAGATATTGGATATTATATAAAATGTTGGTGTTCAATAAAATGTTGATATGCAATAAATGTAGCTTATTTATTATGTTTTTACATACTCACAAAATTGAGCTTTGTGGTTCCTTTCATTCCTGTTTTCACCCTACATGAAGACAGTGACCCTTCTAGAAGGGCTGTACCTGCCACAATACATGGAAGCCTATTCATAAGAGAGAAGCTCCAGGGAACTTGAGTGGAGAGGACTTGATTTCAAGATGGGGCTCCATTACTTACAAGTTGGGAGAATTTGAGAAAATTGCTAACCTCTCTGAGGCTCAGTGTCCCATGGATTATGTCTTCTAAGAGTTCAGTCTAGTTAAGTTGACAGACACAAAAATAAATCATTGTTAAGCGCAAGGGATAAAATAGAGTTATGAAAACCATGCTGTGGGAATTTGGGAGTGAGATGCAACCTGACTGGGGATATTTGGGAACAGCTTTAAGCTTTGGACCCCAAATCTTTATTTCCAGACTGGACTTCCTCTTGGGCTCCAGACACATTTGTCACAGATGCCTGTCCAACCCTGAACCCATTGGCTTCCTATAAAACCTGTTCCACTATGGAATGTCCCATCTCTGAGTAGATGGTACCAAGTCAGAAACCTACAAGTCATCCTAGACATCTTCCTGTTTTCAACCCCCAAATATGATGGCTACGTCTTGCTGATTGGGCTACTGCATTAACCTTCACATCTATGCCCTCTTCCTCCCCTCCGCTCCTTCCCAGGCCACCTCTCCCCTGGATGGTGCCAGCCGCATCCCTTCTCTCCAGGTTGGCTCAAGCCAATTTGTTCTATGGTAGCCATATCTGAGTCACTCCCTTGCTGAAAGACCTCCAAAAACTTTTCAATGCCTACAAGACCTCCATGAATTGTCCACTAATAACCTTCCTACCTGTGTCTATGGGGGAATCCTCTACTTTTCACGGAGCCATTGATTGGCAATGAGACACAAAGAAGAAGGTGGATCTGGGTTTGCCTCCTGGATCTGCCATTTACTCTGTGGCCCTAGAGAAGCTACCTGATTTCTGTGAACCTCTGTTTCCCTCACCTGTTTTATAGGATTAATGAAGTGATACTGTAATGTGTCTGCTACAGGGAACACACAATAAATGCTAGCTATTGTTGTCTTAGAAAGTTTGTAAAGAGAGGAGTGACATTATATGATTTGTTTTAGAAAGGGACTCTAAAGGTCTTACGGAGGATGGGCCAGGAGTAGAAGCAGTTACTTGAGCTTTTTATTGGCTTCTGTCTTCCAATACACAGCTACAGGTAGGGAGTGAGGAGATCATTCTATTCCTGCTTTGTGTGCATCCTTGCTTGTCTGGCCTTTGTTTGCCAAAATTACCAGCAACCACTCCACCACCACCACCACCACTGACACCATTACTCTCGAGTTTGCCTTCTCTGGATCAGGCACATCACTTGAATATTCATCTAAGTTTTCCCTAATCCTCAAGAAGACCAGGTAGAGGAGATCTTATTATGCTTATTTGACAGATAACCTGCTATGAAATGACCTTACTCATCATTAATGTATATGGGAACCACCATTTCTCACCCACCTGAGAGTACTTCCTCCCTAATTTTACTGCACCCCTACTTCATTTGTGTGGTAACATGTTCAGGGGAAGGGGATTCCTCCTCCAGCCCCAGGAGATGAACCATCACTGACTCCCAGAGTTTCCTTACAGGCTGTGGGGGTGATGCTAAAGATCTCTGCCTTTTATTTAACGGGGGTGTTTAGACCATTATATTTAATGTATTTGTTGATATTTGTTGTGTTTGCCTTTTAATCTACCAAATTGCTATTTCGTTTTCCATCCTTTGATATGTTATTTGTTCTCTTTTTCCTCCATTCCTGCCTTTTTGGTATTGAGTATCTTTTATGATTCAGTTTTATTTTCTCTGTTGGATTATTATCATACTTCTTTTTTTAACTTTATTTATTTATTTTTGGCTGGTTGGGTCTTCACTGCTGCACGTGCGCTTTCTCTAGTTGCTGTGAGTGGGGGCTACTCTTCGTTGCGGTGCGTGGGCTTCTCATTGCAGTGGCTTCTGTTGTTGCAGAGCGGGGGCTCTAGGCACACGGGCTTCAGTAGTTGTGGTGCATGGGCTTAGTTGCTCTGTGGCATGTGGAATCTTCCCAGACCAGGGCTTGAACCCATGTCCCCTGCATTAGCAGGCAGATTCTTAACCACTGCACCACCAGGGAAATCCTATCATATCTTTTTTTTAGAGGCTGTCCTAGGTTTTACAATTTACATTTTTTACTTATATTCCATCTTCAAATAGTATTATGTACCTTCACATATAGTGTAAGAATCTTGCAGCACTATACTTCCATTTCCCTTCTCTATCCTTTCTGCTATTGTTAACCACATTTTTGCTTCTATTTGTGTTAAACTCCCACGTACGTTGATGATATTTTACTTTTTATATGTAGTTATCTTTTAAAGACTTAAAATTAGAAAATATGTTTTTACAAATATTTGCAACTTCTGGTGCTCATTTTTCTTTTATGTAGATCCATATTTCCATCTTGTATCACTTTCCTTCTTCCTAAGAAATGTCCCATAATATTTCTTCTAGTGCAAGTTTTCTGGTGATGAGTTTTCTCACACTTTGTGTTAAAAGTCTCTTTATTGCCTTCATTTTCAAAAGCTATTTTTACTGACTATAGAGTTCTAGGTTTCTAGTGTTTAAATTTTTTTCTTTCACTACTTTAAAGATGTCACTCTTATTGGATTCGATTTGCTAATGTTTTGTTGAGGATTTTTGCATCTGCATTTATGAAAGATATTGGTTTGTTGTTTTCATTTCTTATAATATCTTTATCTGATATTAAGGTAATGCTGGTCCCATAGAATGATATACAAAGTGTTTCCTCTGCTTCTACTATCTGGGAGAGATTGTAGAGA
Organism: Mesoplodon mirus; assembly: GCF_964341445.2. Lineage (NCBI taxonomy): Eukaryota > Metazoa > Chordata > Mammalia > Artiodactyla > Ziphiidae > Mesoplodon > Mesoplodon mirus. The sequence continues at coordinate 160,207,881 of NC_138977.1, forward strand.
ATTGGTATCACTTCTTCCTTGAATAATAATAATTATCATATGGAATAGTTTCACCAGTGAATCCATCTGGGCCTAGTGCTTTCTGTTTTGGAAGGGTATTAATTATTGATTCAGTTACCTTAATAGACATACGCTTATTTACATTGTTATTTCTTGTGTGAGTTTTGGTAGAGTGTGTCTCTTGAGAAATTGGTCCATTTCATATAAGTTATCAAATGTGCAAGCATAAAGTTTTGGAAAATATTCCTTCATTTTCCTTTTAATGTCCAAGAGAATAGTTGTGATGACCACTCTTTCATTTCCAATATGTAATGAGCTTATTCTCTTTTTCTCTCCCTTGATTAACATGGCTACACATATATTGATTTATTGATCTTTTCCAAGAACTGGTTTTATGTTTTCTTGATTTGTTTCTGTTGTCCTATTTTCAGTTTCTTTGACTTCTGATACAACAAATTTTAGTATTTCTTTTTTTCTATTTAAGATTAAAGTACAGTCTCTTACAGCCCCCTGTAGTCCCCTCACCACTACACCTTACCTTTAATTTCTTCTTTTCCAGGAGCAACTAATTTCAACTGTTTAGCTGTTTCTTGTGGCATCAAGATTTATACTCTTAGGAACATAGTGCAACTTCTCAGTGCTGTATCATTCATAACATATATTGACCTTCTATTATAGCAGATAAGAATTTAGCTTTCTTATACACATGTAAACACACACACACCCTTCCTCTCCAGTTATCTAATGCAGTTAAAGTTCAATTTTCACTAAATATTCAGCATTTATGTTATTATAACTAATAAAACTTTATTTGAAGCTGATCCATGTAGTGTTTTTGTTTGTTTGTTTGTTTGTTTTTGCGGTACGTGGGCCTCTCACTGCTGCGGCCCCTCCCGTTGCAGAGCACAGTCTCCGGACGCGCAGGCCCAGCGGCCATGGCCCACGGGCCCAGCCGCTCCGCGGCATGCGGGATCCCCCCAGACCAGGGCACGAACCCGTGTCCCCTGCATCGGCAGGCAGACTCCCAACCACTGCGCCACCAGGGAAGCCCACGTAGTGGTTTGGGTTTTTTTGTTTTTTTGGTTTTTTTTGCGGTACGCGGGCCTCTCACTGTTGTGGCCTCTCCCGTTGTGGAGCACAGACTCCGGACGCGCAGGCTCAGCGGCCATGGCTCACGGGCCCAGGTGCTCCGCAGCATGTGGGATCCTCCCGGACTGGGACACGAACCCGTGTCCCCTGCATCGGCAGGCGGACTCTCAACCACTGCGCCACCAGGGAAGCCCCATGCAGTGCATTTTAATTACATTTCCTTTTTTGTGTAACTTTTCATTTTCCCTAGAGTTAACAATTGGCTAGGAATAATTGATAGCTATGGTAAAAAAAAAAAGACTTATCTTTTGGAGAAGCATACTGAAATATTTATGGATGAAATTATATGTTGTTAGAGATTTGCTTCAAGATAATATGAAAGGGCATCTGGCCATGATAGAGTAACAGACTGAATTTAAAATTCCAACTTAAACAACTAGAGAACTAGCCAAAATACAGGAAAGAACTATTTTCAGACATCGAGCAATAGGCAGCATGGGACTGTGATATCTAAAAAAAGGGAAATAAATGAAGGGAGCCCTATAACTGCCCTAGCTTAGTGCCCGGAGGCAGTTTTAAGGCTGCAGATCAGGTAGGGAAAACCCAAACAGAGCCCAGCAGTCTCTCTGAGCTGAGGAGACAGAGAGCGGAATACAGGGAGGCTGAGGCAACTGAGATTTACGAGGTAGAATATAGAGGAGAGACACAGAGAGGGAGAGGGAGAGAGAAAGAGAAAGAGGGAGGGCACGTTAGTATCAATAAAAGGGCCCCCTTGAGTCTTTGTCTGAATACTGAGCCATGTGCACATGAGGGTAAACTGTCAGCGGGGAGAAAGAACCACCAGAAAGAAGTTTCCGAACAATTCCCAAAGCTCACCAAGGACTGGGAATATTTCCCATTCCCACCAGCCAGAGTATGATGCATCAGCTGGTCTTCTGATGGATCTTGCCTTGGTAATGAGAATAAATTAACTGTTCTGGATTCACCATAAGAAAGCTTAAAAGCAAGTCTCAACAAATCTATAGAGACAGAAAGTAGATTAGTAGTTGCCTGGAATCATGGGGGGTGGGCAGGAGCATGGGGATTGTGGAGAGTGATGGCTGATGGATACATTTTGAGGTAATGCACATTTTATAAAATTAGATTATAGCTATGATTGCACAACTCTGTAAATATACGAAAAACACAGGGAACTGTACACTTTAAGTGGGTGAACTTTATGGTATGTAAATTCTATCTTGATAAAACCATTAAAAAACAAGAAGAAGAGGAAAACAAGCCTCAAACCATTTAAACTGATCTCAAGTGACTTAACAGCATGCCAGAATAAAGTCCAAAGCCACTTACAGGAATACAAGATAATCCAGTGCCATTTTGTATACTGGCAATTGCATTCCTCGGAGGGGGGTCTTTGTGATGAAACTTATTTTCAGGTATCATGTATGACTTTCTACTTTTCAACTGCCCAGAGTAGCCCATAGCCAATGCATATAGATCTGGCCTCTTCTCTTTCTCCTCTTGGCAGATTTTATGCACTCTTCTTTCCAAAGCCTGACCCAGATTCAAAACTTTTGGGTACCGAGGAAGTATTTTTGTTAGCACAATCAAGATATTCCTGATGTGAGTATATTCACCTGTTTCAAGGCAATGTGCCGATGCCTTGGTTAGTTTGTAATGCCATTTATGTACAACGTGTCGAAATTTTTCATAGTCTAATTGATCAGCTGTATTTCCACCATCAAAACCAATTGCCCGTAATATAATAAGAAATCCTGGATAATTTCCACATTCCTTTTCATATGTGGCTCTACCTCTGTGCCACCTGGTCACAGTCTCTAAAATGCAGCAAAGGAATCTTCCATATCGACTAGCTTCATTTTCAGTACAGCTTGCGACTATGTAAGTTATATCAGAGAAAACTCGATCATAGCAAAGAAGTGTGGAAAACTTTGGAGTTTTCTGTTGATGTACCAATTCAACAAAATGAGCACAGTAAACAGCATCAATTGCTGAAAAAATACATCGAGGAAATATACACAGCTGTAGAAATTTTGTGATGGTCTCATTTTTGGTAGAGTTTGCTAAAAGCCAGTTGTCCTTTTCCAGTTTCAGTCTCTGTAGCACTCACTGTACGTGTTCCACCTGCTTCTTTTCTTCTTCAAGAAGCTTGTCCTGAAGGGCAGTACATCGCTCCTTCTCTTTTTTCTTTTGATTTGGAGGCATTTCCTGGTCATCAATTGCTTTCATCTAGACTTTAAGTTTATTGACTTCCCGTTCATAGCTGGTACGTGGAACTGCAAGGTCATACATTGTCAATGACCAGAATGTGGCATAGAATTGAGGGCTGATGTCATCCCAGACTTTGGAAACATGTAAGGAAACCACTGCTTCATGGACAGGAGCCATCACCATTTCACATGATGTAATGTACTTGTGAACTTTATGTTGCTGTTTATTTCCCTTCTCTGATTTTTGAAGTTCATCATACTTTGACGAAATATGGTGTGCATACATTGGCCTAGACAAGAAAAATGCTGCATCATGGGGTGTGTGAAATTCATTACAGAGCACATCCATTGAAGGCACTCACTTTATATAATCCTCTGTGCTTAGATTAGATGCTAAAAACCCACCAAACTGTACCAGGGTATCATGACACTGATCATAGAGCTTTCCCACAAGTTTCAAATGTTTCTCTCCACCTTCCTGAAAGATTACCCCAATCCTCTGCTGAGCCACAAGCAAACAGAGAGGAAGAGCAAGACCATCGTCTAATAGTGCATCCTTTAATCTCCGGGAGGATTTTTTTAGTGTTTCTTATCTGGCCAAAGTAACCACCCTCAGCTTTTAGTTGCTCTCCACCAGTCATGGCCTCTAGTTGCTCCATTGTCATTTCTTCTGTAATTTCTATGCCTGCCATTTTTTCTACCACTTCTTTCAATATAAGCAGGTCACAACTTTTGCCTGCCTTTAGCTGATTAGCCACATATTGAAGAAGACCAGCAAGATCAATTGGATATTTACGAAAAACTGCACCACAGAAACTAGCCAGACTCTGAAGCCAGCTTGAGATGGTTGTGTCGTCATGTTTCATTCTCTCCTTTTCTGGATTAGCTAAAGCTTCAATGATACAATAGGCCAAGACGTCATAATTCAGTGACGTGAGGTATTTCAATGAATCCACTACAGGCGTTATTAGGTTATCATACTTCTGTATTTGTGACAAGATATCATCAAACAAAATGGTTGGATTGCTGTGGCTCAACTTCCCAATTTGTCTTCCAGAGGGCTTCACATTTTCCTTGGTTAGACGCTTCATGATATATTTGGCTCTGTCTATTGTTTGAGCTTTAACTTTTACTAAAAGTGGATGACTGTTGTAAGTTTCATTCTTCCACTGGCCATACAGACGATATCTATGCTGGTATGGAAATGTTTTAAACATTCCCCACAGTTCCTCAGACATACAAGCATTGCAGTCCATCAAAGAAAGAGATGGAAGTAATACCTGGCCAGTAATGCTAAGCAAGCAGCTAAGGATAACGTCCGTCTTCTCTTTATCTTCTTGTTTGCTTCCGTCAGACTGAAACGCCTTCATAAATGACTTGCCTATCCGCACCACTTTTGCGAATAAAATGGGATCGTGAGAAAGGTGGGGACCAAGGTAACAGAACATATTGAAGACGTCTCTCCTCAAATCTTCAAAGCTCTCTGCTTGTTTTGGTGCTCTCTTATTTTGCAAAGCATTAACAGGTGAGCCTTTAGCACCTTTAGGAACGCCAACTCTTCGGTAGAGAGGCTCAATAGTTATATGAATAAGCTTGCAAATAGCAAGGGCTATTAGTTTATGTGAAGCTGCGTAGTATGGAGGCATCTGATCCATAATGTTCTGTGCATGCTGCCAATCACCAATCTTTAACAAGGCTTCCAACAAACCAAGTTTTTGGTTGTCAGGTGGCTTCTCCACTTTCTCCTCTTCTTTCTCCTTTTCTTTCTCTCGTTTGTCAATTTTATCAGGAGACAGTACAACCATTGTAAGTTTTCTAACAATCTGCTTAGCTTCTACAATTTCTCGTTTGTGTTCATCCATAATGCAATTATCAGCTGGAAGAAGATGTATGTAAAGATCATCTAAATCCATAAGATTAAATTGTAGAAGTACTGCTGCAACTCTGTACAAAGATGAAGGAGTCTCTCCATTTGGTTCCTGGTAAAACTTGAATTTGAACCCAAGAATATGACACAGTGTTTGCGGTTCACACATACTCATGTAAGATTCTAATAAAGATATAAAGAAGTCATCGTGTTCTGGCCTGCATTCAAACACTTCTAAAATGACATCCAGAACTCTATTGGGATCCAGATTAAAGCATCCTATTAAAGATTTGATGTTTTCTAAGATCAAATCACTAGTAATATTTCCAGATAAATCTTGCCCCAATTCAGCAATCAGCCTGGCATAACCTACATTTTCTTCTCTTAACAAATTAAATTTTTGCTGCTTATAAAAGAGTTTTGTCTTGATCTTAACTGACTTTTGATTGAATTGCTGTGATTGTTTGATAAGCCCCAATGATTCCAATGTTTCTGGATCCAAGCGTTCCTTTAGAGGTGTGTCTGAAACGAAATACAAACATGCTAATACCAATTGAGTAAAACAGTCTCTCTTGCTTTTTTCTTCTAGACAATTTGTCTCAGTATCTAATATGCAGAATATGTCAGCAAGAATGGAGGGCATATCCTCACAAAATTCACTAATGTCATTAAGAACATTAGATGCCTGTTCATGCTTTAGATTTCCTTTAATGACATGGTATGATAACTCATAAAGAGCTTGCTGGAAATCTCTATAAGTTGAACTATCATGGCTTTTATTTTCACTGAGGATCCGGCATAAATGCAAAAATTCACCTCTCCCTGATTTCTCCCAGTTCTTTATCCACTCTATGAGATCCACGACAGCTGCGTCCGCCATCTTCCTCTCACTAGTAGCAAAACGCGAGCGAGCGGTCAAAGGGGAGCACCGCCCACGGGAATGCCGGGAGCCGCCTCTGTGTGCTCATAATTAGCTGTGTGAAGTTGGGCGAGTCTGCTAATCTCTCCAAGACCCTGCCCTTACCTGTAAAAGGTAGAAAACACCACCCCCTCTCAGGGCTGTTGTAGAATGCAGTGAAATGTATAGGAAGATACTTAGCACTGACCCTGGCACTCGGTAAATTGTGGTGGCAACTCTGATTGCCTTGTCCACGCTGGATAGCCCTTTATCAAGTCCTGAATTCATGGCCTTCTTTTTCCCTGGCTGGAAAGTTTATAACTACAACTTTAATTTTATTAATTGACATAGGACTTTTCAAGTTATCTGTTTCTTCCTGAGTGAGCTTTGGTAGTTTGTATCTTGGAAGGCATTTGTCCATTTCATCCCAGAGTTTGAATGTTCCAGTCCCCGGCATAAAGTTCCAGTGAAAGTAGGCCTGAGGCTCATCTGAGAAACAGCCATGAATCCTGGCCAAGGTGGAGCACCTTAAATTCAGTTAGAGACTCACCATGTGACACTGGAATACGGAGACTGGACCAGAGTAGGGGCTCCTGACCATTTCTGATTACAGCCCCCTCCTGGTGAGGAAAACGATGTCCCTCTCCTGGAGAAGGATATCATCACACAAAAATATGCATGTACTTTCAGAAGGTGTCAGGCCCCCTGAGGCTGGTCTGAGGATCCCTTAGTGCCCCATCTCAGGGTTAGGAAAAGTGATAGCTGATGGTCAAACATACGCCTTGTGCCACGGGCTCTTCTGGACATGGATTAACATGGTTCATCCTTTCAATAACCCTATATGGTAGCCACTGTTGTCAGATGGAGAAACTGAGCAGAGCGCAGCTCGCCCAAAGCCATGCAGCTAGGAAGTGATGGAGGAGGCCGCGGAGGGACTCAGGCAGCCTGGCTCTAACCAGTGTTCTCCTAATCCCTCTCCCATCCTGCCTTCTCACCCTGGACCGCTGGTCTCCCAACTCTCAGAGTCCACAGCGTTTGGTAATTCTGATACAGAATCTCAGCCTCCAGGCCTAACCACCTCCCCCAAGTGAAAGGAGTGTTTTCTGGGACTCCTCTCCTGAGCTGTCCTCCACCCCTTGTCCCAGAAGGCTGCCCTTTGTGCTCAGGTTTCTCCTTCATGGAATGCTGGGGGTGCAAGGTACTGAGAAGAGGTTCCACAAGCTGGACCCCACAACTCAGAGACCCCGGATCTCCTTCCCACTGTGTCCTGACCTTAGATTCTGCAGGCCACCCAGCAGAGTGGGGAGAAACTCCAGTGCCCTAGAGGTTCAGTCCCTAGAGCCTGGACAAGCCCAGCTGTGATTCCACCCCGCCCCACAGGCTGCTGGAGGAGGATCAGCAAGCCCAGTGGGCCCGGGAGATGGAGATGCTACGCCAGGAACACCGGCAGGAGATGCAGGCCATGGTGGCCGATTTCAGCAGCGCTCAAGCGCAGCTCCACACCCGGCTGGCTGCCCTGGAAACTGAGTAAGTGAGGACTTGGCCCCAGGTTGGGAGGGACTAGTAGATGTACCATTTTATTAGGGGGACCTCATCCTAGTGTCCCCAGGACTCTCCTAGTTTTTTTTTTTTTTTTTTTTTGGCGGTACGCGGGCGTCTCAGTGTTGTGGCCTCTCCCGTTGTGGAGCACAGGCTCCGGGCGCGCAGGCTCAGCAGCCATGGCTCACGTGCCCAGCCGCTCCGCGGCATGTGGGATCTTCCCGGACCGGGGCACGAACCCGTGTCCCCTGCATCAGCAGGCGGACTCTCAACCACTGCGCCACCAGGGAAGCCCCCTCTCCTAGTTTTAAAACTAGAAGTCCCGAGTTCCAGAAGCGCCTCAGTTCCAGGCAAACTGGGATGGTTGGCCACCCATCTTTTTATGAGACTGCATTCCCGTCTTGTGCCGGGTACTGGGAATCTGTGAGGAATGAGCATGGTTTGACCCTCACACACAGAAGAAGATCAGGGCTACTTTTTTATGAGCATTTCTGCCTTCTCATGTGCATCATCTCATTTAATCTTCACAGCAGTTCTTCAGGGTGGAAACCGTTGTTCCCATGGATTGATTAAGAAAGCAAGGGCCCCTCATGAAAGCATTCATTTATTCATTCAGCAAATATTTGTTAAGGGCCTACTGTGTGCCTTGCACTGTTTTAGGCTCTGGAGTTACAGTGGGAATAAAACAAAGACTGTGCTCTCATAGCACTCACAAGTTCTAGATGGGGATTCTGACAAAGAAATAAGCAAATAAATATTTAACTTCATATCAGGTAATGAAAGTACCTGAAGGTACTAGAAGGAAAACAGGATCAGTGTCTAGAGTGCCAAGGGTGGGCAAGGAGGTGACATTTAAGCATAAAGAGGAGAGGAAATGAGAGAACCATCTGGACGAATAGCATTCCAAGCAGCCAGAACAGCAAGTGCAAGGGCCCTGGGGCCCGCCTCCCAAGACCAAACAGCCAGAAGGCTTAAGTGGAATGAGTGAGAGAGTGATGATAGGAACTGAGGTTGGCAAGGTAGCTGGGAGGGGTGGAGGAGATGCTGCACTGAGCAGGAAGGGGTTTGGGTGTATTCAGATGGAGTGCACTGGGAAGCCCTTGTAAGGCTTTGAGCATGACTGACATGGCCTGAGATACCTTTTAACAGGGTCACTTCTGACTGCTGAGAGGAGAAGAGACTGGGAGATCGGGGTTAGTGGCAGGGAGATCAGGTCAAGCAGCACTAAGTAAATTTAAACGTCACCTGTCTGACCCTTAACTTGTGCTCTTAAAAACTGTCCTCCACTGGCTCCAATACAAGGCAAATCATCCAAAATCTGGAGTGGAAGCTTTTACCAGCTACCATCTAATGGCTTCTTAGCACGTGCTGGGCATGCATTATCTCACTGAATCCTCACAACCACCCAGTTTCACGCCCATATTAAAGAAGGAACTGAGTCTCATGGGCAAAATGCCCAAGATTACATAGCTAGAAAAAAGCAGAGCTGGGATAAGAGCCCAAGTCATCTCACCCCAAAGCCCTGGCCTCTTATCAACTACAGTCAGTAAATCACCGGCAGCCCTCACCCTCTCTCCCCCACCAACCGGAGGTTATTTCCAAAGCAGCTGCCCCGCTGCTTTGCAGAACTAGCTAATGCCATACTCTCTGGCTGCCTGCAGGTGGGGCGGGAGCCACATCTGTATTGGCATAACCTGCTGGCCTTGGCGTGGGTGGGGACGTTTTCCGGCTGAGGCCTCTTCTCTCAAACTTCACTGGTTCTTGAAGCCCCACTGCGTGTGGCATCAGTGTGCACACACAGGCCTTTGGTTTCTGGGCCCTACAGAACCTGGGGGAACTGACAAGTGTCAGACTGGGAGTTGCGGTCCTGGGCTCCACCTGGAGCTCTGCAGCCAACTCACTGGGTGGCCCTGGGCAGGCTCTCTGGGCCTCAGTTTCCCCTTTGGTGAACAGAGAGTGGCCAGCCAGGCCAAGCAACATAGCAGCATCCCCATCACGTCCACCTCTTCTCCCTCCTTGTGGTTGGGTCATTGCAGCATGGTGGCTAACTGCATGCCTGCTCCAAACAGACTGAAAGATTCCGGAGAGAAGCCAGGAAAGGGGGAGTTGAGGCTGGAGGACGTTCAGCTCATAGGCCGTCTGCAGACCCGCTTGAAGGAGAGGGAGGAGATCATCAAGCAGCTCACGGTGAGGCTGTCCGGGGTATTCGCTTTAGCCTAGCACTTCCATGGGTGCCTAAAACTGTAATCCTGCTAACCCGAAAACCACCTTACAAAAGGTCCTTGGTTATTTTTCTCCTATCATATAAAAAAATACACGCTCACTAAAAAAAAAATTAACACAGGAAAGTAGAAGGCAAAAAAAAAAAAATCACTCTCAAGTCCCACACCATCTGCCTGATGTTGGTATTGGTTTGGTTTTTTTAACCTACAGCATTTGGGGAAATCTAGAATGGTTTGCACCTCACACTCATGTTTCCTCACACTTTAACCCTTGCTTTAGGCTTTTGCCCAGCCTTCCTGTGCTCCAAGCTTTGGTTGAAAGTTCTCTGTAAGCCAACTCCCAGTGGCTTACATTCAGCTCTGGGGACTTTGGATGATACACTCGCTCCTGTCAGCATTGCCCACGTGGGTCAGCTAATTAGCCACATCAGAAGTCCAGCCTCTTCCCACCATCTCTGTCTTCACCACCTTCACCACCTTCACCAGGTCCGGGCCTTGCTGCCTCTCATGCATGATGGAGAGTCCACTGGTCTCCCCACTCACTCCAGCCTCACCCCACTCTGTTGACCTCACAGCGACCAGAGTACTCTTATAAAAATGTAATTCGGACCACAACACGGCTCTGTTCAGGACCTCCTGTGGCTCCCTGTCCTTCTCAGAGTAAAATCCATGGTCTTATGGTAGCTTACACAGCGACACATCCTCCCACAGTACACACGCACACTTGTATCTCACACCCATCCTTGCACCCTCCTGCTCCCCAGTCACATTGCTTCATGTCGAGATGAAGAGAAAAACTTAACCACCAACTGAAAATTAGATGATACTAATAAGGAATTGCTTGTTTGCCAAGTGTGACAAAGGTACTGTGGTTATGTTTTTTTTTTAGAAAAGAGTCCTTATCTCTTAGAAACACTTATCAATGTTTTTTTGGGGGGGATTTTTGGCTGCGTTGGGTCTTCATTGCTGCGCGCGGGCTTTCTCTAGTTGTGGCGAGCGGGGGCTACTCTTCGTTGCGGTGCGTGGGCTTCTCACTGCGGTGGCTTCTCTTGTTGCGGAGCACGGGCTCTAGGCCCGCGGGCTTCAGCAGTTGTCACACGTGGGCTCAGTAGTTGTGGCTCGCGGGCTCTAGAACGCAGGTTCAGTAGTTGTGGTGCACGGGCTTAGTTGCTCCGCGGCATGTGGGATCTTCCCGGACGAGGGCTCGCACCCGTGTCCCCTGCATTGGCAGGCGGATTCTTAACCACTGCGCCACCAGGGAAGCCCTCAATGTTTTTACAGATGAAATTATGCAACAACTGGAACTTGCTTTAGAAACAATACAGCAGGAAAGAAAAAAGTGGAGAATGACACAGGTAAAGAAGATTGGCCATATAGTGATTGTACCTGGGTGTTTTTTTTTCTTTGTCTTAACTAATACCTTTCTGCAGTAGATTCTGCTCAGATCCTAAGAGTACCTGGATCTCTGACTTCCCTAAGGCATTCCAAAAAGGCTCTCCCTTTCCTTCACAAGGGGTGCTAGGGACACAAAGGCCCCAGAAATAAAGGTGCTTCCTCAAAGCTTCAGTGGGTGGCAGCTTGATTCCCACTGACTTCCCCTCCCTTCCCTGGTCTTTCCTCCTCTCTGTAGTCTGCTCTCACACAGCCATCTTCCTTCAAATTAAACTCCGTGTGCTGGGTAGTTAGGCTCATTTAGACTCCGTTGTATTGTTTTTCCAGGAGGAGAGAAGATTTCACTACGCAGCATTCCCCAGCGCAGTGTCCCATCGGAATCGGTCCTTCTCTTTCAGTCCTCGCCCAGGGTATTTGACCCCTTCCATGAAGGTAAATTGGTCCTACTGGTTTCAATGCATTACATAATTCTGCTGGCTTTGTTTTTCCCAAAGGTAATGGCAGCTTATTTATCAACTGTCCGGCATTCATTTAGAGGAATATTCATTGAAAATAAGACCCCCAGGAAATAGTCCAAATTATTAATAAACAGTATTTATATCTGGCTAGGCAGATTATGTGTTTTTTATTTTTATGAGTTTTTTGAATTTTCCAAACTTTTTGTATATAAATGTGTCACTCTTAATAATGGCTGTATCTGGGTGATAGGAAGGAGAGAGAGAAGAGCAGGAATCCTTCACTGTAATTTTTTTTCCTTTTATAAAACTTTTGGAATTTATTACAGTGAGAATATTCACATCCAAATCTCTCATCTGCTATCACAAAATCCTAAAGTGCTTAAAAATTTGTATTTTTTTGGTAACTCATAGGACAGTAAACCTAACCCAAGCTGAATTCATGTAAGCTCATTTATAACTTTTATATATCGCTCTTGGTGTGACAAAATGTAAGTTTCACTCCAGAAATATTAATGTGTTTGAGGACAAGGTGGGCCCAGCTTCTGCTGGGGATGTTATATAGCCTTTTAAAATCTAAAACAAGATTTTAAATTAAAAAACTAATTTGTCACCAGACGTTTTGGATAAGAGATTGTGAGCCTGTGTTTTTTTAAAGCACAAAGTGGATTGGAAGATAAAATGCTTTAAAAAACAACATGTAAGTTATTGCCTCCTTGCTCAAATAATTTCGGTTGGGCAGGCCTTATCTACTTTTACAACGATGCCTCTTTGGGTGGTACTGACAGGCCTTTCCTTTAATACCAACAGAAAAAGAAGATGGAGGAAGTGCCCAGCCGAGTGGTCAGTGTGCCAAACCTCGCTTCCTATGCTAAGAACTTTCTGAGTGGCGACCTGAGCTCCAGGATCAACACTCCTCCGATAACTAAGTCACCCAGCTTGGACCCAGGCCCCAGCTGTGGCCAGCCTTACAAACCCACCCCACCTCTAGATGTAAAAGCTGCCACAAGGTAGGGGGCCAAAGCTATCATTCCATTTTCCCATAGTCAGGAGGGAAATTAGTATTCCTTTCTGGTACCTGTTAAATACCCAGCATTTCGGCCAATACAAAGGGTAACGAAACAAGCCCTGCCTTGGACAAATTACAACCCAGCCAAAAAGGAAGATATGTAAGAGAAGGGAAATAGGTCATTCTTTAGAAGAGGCACTATTCCTGATACCAAATTTCAGAAAACCTTTTTTTTTTTTTTTTTTTTTGTCCCATGGATGATTAGACAGGGGACATTGAATCACTTAGCTGACTACTTCAGAGTGGGTCACACAGAAGATGGACTCATCATCTGGCCTTGAGTCTGGATTCAAATTCTGGTCCTCCTTGTTCTTAGCTTGCTTGACTTTGGGCAGCTCACTTGACTTCTCTGAGTTTGTTTCCTCACCTCTAAAATGAAGATAATACAGCACCTACCTCATTAGACTCATGTGAGACTGAAGGAATTAATCCATAGGACATGCTTATCACAAGACCTCGCACAAAAGCATTCAGTAATTTTCCACTATTATTATTAAGGTTATTTCTCAAGATTCATTGTATAATCTTGTAATTTTAAGGCCTCTTAATCTGTGGGTTTGGTTGATCACGCATGATGATCTCTGATACTGCCTTATGTTTCCAGGAGCCCTTGCAGCATGCTTCTCTTCCAGAAATGTGTGATTTCCCCTTTGTTTATTGATTCCTTCCTGTCCAGCCTTCCCTTCCCTTTAATTCTGGGCTTTGAAGTTTGCATTTCTGAAAGGGGCCCTTCTGAAATGTTCCTTTTCTAAAGGCCTGCCTGCCCAAGGCTATTTGGACAAATATGAGTGTGGAGCTGGAAGGACTTCCTGTCAGTCACTGAACGAGTCCAGCCCTTTGTGTCACAACTGAGGACACTGAGGCCTGGAGCCCCAAGCACACAGTCTATTAACTGCCAGAGCCAGCCTGATTGGCCACAGTTCATCTCATTATCACACACCTGTTTAAAGCTGTGTTCCCACTGTTTGTTTGTTTTAAAGATTTATTTTATTTATTTTTGGCTGCGCCAGGTCTTAGTTGCGGCACGCGGGACCCTTGTTGAGGCGTGCGGGATCTTTTGTTGCAGCACGCAGGCTTCTCTCTAGTTGTGGCATGCAGGTTTTCTCTCTCTAGTTTTGGTGCGCAGGCTCCAGGGCGCGTGGGCTCTGTAGTTTGCGGCATGTGGGCTCTTGTTGAGGCACCGAGCTCAGCAGCTGTGGCGCGCAGGATTAGTTGCCCCGCAGCATGTGGGATCTTAGTTCCCTGACCAGGGATCAAACCCGTGTCCCCTGCATTGTAAGGCAGGTTCTTTATCACTGGACCACAGGGGAAGTCCCCCCACTGTTTTATAAGAAGCTTCACAAATGCAGTTAGAGACCGTTCAGACAGGTATACACTGTACTTTCTTACCTACCATCTCCCCTTTTCAATTTATTAGGCTAATTTTACAACCTCATTAAAATGCCAGAACACATCAGATAACTTTTGAAGAAGCCATAAAGTGTAATACTGTATGGATTAACCATTTCTTCTTTTACCTGTTTTTGGAGGGGGTTTATTGTTTAATTTGTGCCTGAAATAAATAGTATATGTTGCAAAATATGCCTCGTTAGTGTTAAGTGAAACAATGGGGAAACTTCTGTTTTCAAAACTGGAATTAGAGGCTCCCTCTCCATCCCCATCCTTCACAACTTGTTTCTAGCTCCCTAATATTGGCCCATCACGTTCTAGTATCTTTTTAAGAGTAAAGAAGCAGTTATCTTTCCCTGAAAAGATGGTAGAGTATTAAGTTGTTTATTGAATAATTTTCAAAACCATCTAAGAAAACGTTTTGTTTGTTTTTAGGACACAAGATGATGAAACAGCCCAACCCAAAGAAGTCCAGCAGAAGCAGGGCTCAGCCCACCAGGAATGGTTTACCAAATATTTTTCTTTCTAAACTGATCCTGAAACTGATCATAAAGTGGATATTTGAAACACAATTCTTTTGAAGCATCTGATTGAAGGAATGAACGAAAAAGCCAACCAACCAAATAACTTGCTTGTAATATGATTTACATACATAGCTAAAACAAATTCTTGCATTAACATTTCAAACTGTTTCATTGTGACATTAAGATAAAACAAACCAGTGTTATCAGAAAGTGACCATAGGGAAATATTATTAACGTTACTGATTTCTAGTGTCCATAAGATTGCATTGTGGAATATCAGACTTTGTGATTTCCATGGTCTACTTTTAAAGTGGTTTCATTTTCCTAGGATGCTTGTCATCTTCACTTGAGAAGTGTTTCTATGTAAATGATATAATTCCAAAATACACACGTAACCTCAATAGGTAGAGGAATAAAACAAAGCTCAAAATAACCAGGAAAGCCAATTTTAAAAAACCAAAGAAAACAAAACTACTAGGAATGGACTATAGCAGACCTTGGCATACTTGGATCAAATATTTTGACCTCCTAGGTCCAGGACATGAAGAAGATTATAGAGGGCATAACACCTACCTGAAAGGGGCTTTTTGAAGTTTAAGCAAAATATGGGTAATGATACTAATCATGAATTGGAATTAAGCCTTGCCAGGATTTTTCTGTGAATAACTGAGCCTCACCCTGTCATACAACTCAACTTCAGTGACTGTAGCATCAACTCGGTCATTTATGCTGGTTTCTAGATTATTCTTTGAACTGAAAGATCTACTGAACCTCTAGTCCTGCCTCATGGTGCATTGCTTCCCCACTGCATGGATGCTCAGCAGATTAAAGGGAACTGGGAATGGCCATCCACAATGCTGACCTCGCTGTCAGCCGACGCTGAGCTGTCTGACCCTCTGATGGAGCGGTGCAATTTGACAAGAGTCAGTACAACTTTTAGTGGTCAAAATATGTTCTCAATCCTTTGGTGCTGGCCCAGCAAGTGGCCCATAAACAGTTGTCTATTCTATGCACCATCAAACCTTTGCTCTTTGAATAAAACTTTATAAACAACTGGGCAATAAAAAGGGTTGTGATTTGTATTGATTTTCCAAAAAAAGGTGAAATTAGATGAAGGCTGAACTTGGAAATAGGAAGCTCACATTAACCTCAGTCAGATCATCTTCAATAAAACGTAGCTGCGGTGCTCTGTGACCACCTCGAGGAGTGGGATAGGGAGGGTGGGAGGGAGGGAGATACAAGAGGGAGGGGATATGGGGATATATGTATATGTAAATCTGATTCACTTTGTTATAAAGCAGAAACTCACACACCACTGTAAAGCAATTATACTCCAATACAGATGTTAAAAATAAATTAATTAAAATAAAATAAATAAAATGTAGCTGCTCACGCACTTATGTCATATTGAGAGAAATGTAATTACAACTCAGACTCACAATTTAAAAGTAAATTTACTACCTAATCAAAACACATGGCCCAATAACATACATTTTTAAATGCAAATATTTGTCACTATCCGTGTAACATGCCATATTATTTTTCAGTATCAAGTATTTTTTAGTTTTGTTACCTGCTTAGGGTGAGCATTGTAGGATAATGTTTGTGTTTTACAGACTACATATAGGTAGTTCTACTTTTGTTTGTTGAAATATTTTCCCACTACTGTGCAACTCCTGATGACTAACAAAGGAGACTGCACTTTATACTACTGTCCTTTAACTCAGCATAACACACGCTACAGGGATAGAATTTGACTGAGACCCCACATCTGTCTTGACTCCTTTCTTGTTGCAGGCAAGTGAAAGATCATGTTAAATTTCTAGGTTACATACAAACAATTGTGTCTGTTAAGTAAAGCTTGGCATGCTTCTATCATTTTTTTCCTTTAGGACATATTCCTTGAGTATTGAAGTAAAGCATCAAAGGATATGCCTAGGCTTTTTGTGTGATACTACCAAATTACCAGAAAGTTTCTAGCAATTTACACCTTCACCAGCAGTGAATGAAATTCTACCTCTCTGTACCCTAGATAATATTGACAAGGAAATTTGAGCGATAAAACATTATTGTTTTCTCTTGCATAATCTGGTTCCATCCATCTCTCAAGAGCAGAGTGGTCTAGAGATGAATGGGGATGGCTTGGAGGTAACAGCAGACATGAAGAGAAATGAACCGATTCAGAATTGATTTAGGAGGGAGAAACGACAGGATTTGACGATAAATCTCTTTAGGCATATATATTATGACAGAGAAGAGGAATTAACATATTCCTGGAGCAAAACTGGAAAGGAACATTGTGGCGAACTGTTTCTTAATTGGGGGAGAAAAGAATGAATTCACCCTATCAGCGGCTGCACACCACATACCTGAGTCCTTACTCCTGCTCTGCATCAGTGCAACATCCAACACAGCAGTTGCAACTGAGGCTACTTGGTATATACTCATTCTCCAGCCTCTCTCTGGATTCTGCAAGGGCAAGGCTGGGGACGTAAATGGAGTTATGATAGGGACCGGCTTCCTAGCATCCTTTAGATTTCTCAGGATAGCACTAATCTCCACCATTACCCCCGAGATGCAATACTGGTTTTGATCTGCTACCTCCTACTAGCTCCTCATCTGTCTGTTCTCCCCCTGCGGGAGATAACCAAACATGCCCTGGGCACTCACAGTGGCCTCTGAGCATTAAACAGTTATTTTGTCATTGTCCCTTTGCTGAGAGTCGAGACAGTGTACTGCTAACCTGCCAACTCCACCGTTCTTATATGCAGTATTCCCCCTTAGCTTCCAAATGTTCGAATCCGTGCACTGACTAAGTTCCCTTCCACTGGGACACTTGCCCAGGGCACCACTGGTGCGATCTTCAATAACTGGGCCACCCTCTTGAGCCAGTGACTGTACCTCACATACCCTCAGGACGGGTCTTCCTTGCCAGTTGGACAGTAAGCAAGCCAGTCCCCAACCCCACCCTCTTGCCTGCTCTCTCAGGCCACGTGCGTGGCAGTGTGTCAGTTGGGCCCTCCAGGACGCATACCCCGGCACAGCTGGAGGAACAGAACACCAGAAACCCACCTGTAGTTGGATGAGTTGGCTTTACTACTTGTTGGACACAGGGAGAATGTCCATCAAGAATGGTGGGGCCTCAGAAAAGAGGGTGTTAGAAAGAACCTACTCTAAGATTTTGGCATTGGTTGGGTGATTACCAGGAGGGTCTAAAGAAGCAGGGATTCATTCTAGATTGGATGCTGTCAGAAAGCAGGGGCAACTCTATGACTGGGCGTCTTAATAAATCTTATCTATAGGAAGGGCAGACCAGAGATAAAGCTGTAAATGGTTAAAAAAAAAAAAAAAGAAAAGAAAAGAAAAGAAAAAGCAGTCACTCACTTTTTAGCCAGGAGAATGTTTGGTATTTGGGGGGTGGCACAGTCACCTTGGTTTTTTTTCCTGTGCTTAGACAAAGTTGTGAAGTGGTTTCGGTTTGTCTTGCTTTATCATGGTCTCAGAGCAGCTTTATCTAGGAGGCTGGTATCCTGAGAGTGCTTCTGTCCCGTAGGAGAATAACATGGCCAAGCAGTGCTGGGTCGGCGTCCCATGTCAGGGGCAGGTTTCCGCCCTTCTCAGGGGAAACACCTGTGTTGAATAAAGGAGAAGCAGCAGGAGGCAGGAAGGGCCTTCAGATTTTGATGGAGAGTTGACACCTGTATAGAGAGCCAAGGAAGATTTGGGGAAGAGGCTTAGACAGCAGCAGAGTTCAGAGAAAAAGCCTCGGCCAGGCTGAAGAGCTCCAGAGCAGGGACTGCCCATTAGAGGGGTCTGTGTTGGGCAGAAATGACACAGATCCAGTATCCCCACTGTGCCTAGTCACACCCAGGAAAGAGTATGGCCTTTGAGACAACTGAGCAGGGCTCCTTCGTGGCTTCCAGTGGCCCAGGACCAAACCCTTAGGAACGTCAACATTTAGAGGTTGGGGAAAAGAGCAAAGAGAAAAGAAAGGGAGATGTGTTAGAGAATAAGAGAATGAGTTCAAATAAAGAAGATGATGAAGTGTCACAGTGAAGCAGCTGGGAGCCATCGCAAGCACAGTTGGAGCTGTGGAGCAGCACGTCACAGCCTGGGGGCGGGGAGCGTGGAGGAGCTGGAGACTGAAAGAGGGGCCGGGAAACGGGGCAGCGCTCGGGCATCGCATCGCGGCAGGGAAGACCAAGAATTCTGTGAGCTGCAGGGGGCAGAGAGCCACCCAGTGGGTTATGAGTGGTTGGAAGGAGGATTTCACCTACCATAGCAATGAAATTTCCTAACTATCCAAATTATGGATGGGCAGCTGACACTTGCCAAAACCCAGACTGGCCATGAGAGGGCACAGGGCATTAATGACCACAGGATTCTAGAGTCTGAAAGTCCAGTATCCACAATATCACTTTCTTCCAACCTTCGATCCACTCCCTGCTTAAACCATACTGAATATTTGCTATTCCTGGAAGATGCCCAGATTTCTTTTTTATCTTTGGGACTTTGCAAAATAATGGTCTTCCCCTCGTCCTAATTTTCACCCCCTAATTAACTCCTTCTTTCTTTTACTTTTCCTTCTGGACTTAGGGACTGTCACCTTTTCCAGGAAGTCTACTCTGATCCTCTAAAGCTGGGCTAGGATCCCTGCTCTGTGTTCCTATAACTCCCCCTCCCCCTGTGCAATGTCGTCTACCTGAATGATAGATGTTTACAGTTCAAATTGTCAGGTGGGTAGCCTGACAGTGTAAAAATCTTAGCAATACCCAGAGCCTTACAAGATATGGAACTAATTCTTTCAGAGGCATAGATGTGAAATGTAATACAAAAGAGCATGTCTATCAGTACATCCTGGCTGTGACTTCAAAGAGTGGTAGATAGGTGAGGGTGGAGAAACTCTATGGAAGGAGATGTAGAGGAGGCAAGTGAATAAATCCTGGACTTCTTCGATTTTGGTTTCTCTGATAGAGAAGGACTCTCCTACGGCTTCATAGTTAAGAGAAAAGGGGGATTTTCACACATTTGGCTTTGCCAGGCATGTCTGTGATCAATCCATTCCCATTTCTCTCAAAATAAAAGAGGAATTTGATCTCATTAATCAGAGCCTAACTGATAGTAGCCATTGATGGGGCCACTATTACTAATGGGTGGAACTGCCATGCTTGGCACCCTTGAAGTTGCTGGATCCTAGGTCAGATTTTGAGAAGAGTAGGGGGCCTTGTTAAAGCTTTGATCCTGGGCTTCTTACTTCAACTTGAACCTCCCACAGGGCTGGCTTGGCATTGGGGTTTCAACATTGAGAAGGTCAGTTGTTCACTGATTCCTATTCTGTTCTTGTATGCTGAGCTCCCTTGAGAACCTGTTGTGAGGGGAGCCGGGGAGCTGGGGAAGGGCTGATCAGCAAAACAGGATTCAGGTTTTTCTCATCCTGGCCAGAACACCATCCAGGATGCCCCCATTCTCGCCCTTAATTGTTAAGTTGACTAAACATGACATGTGAAATGAATTCCTATTTATAAAATGCCATTGAATTGAGTACAGAAGGTGGTTGTACAAATAGATTCTTAGAATGAAGACAATGCCAGGATGCAGGCTCTACACTTGCAAAGGGTCTCAGTGTAACTTGCCATCCACCCTGCAGAGAGGAAATAATTAGCAAGTGTGTGTTTGGAGGGATGGAGAATAAACATGAAGTGCAGAGACACTGAGAGGGAAATACATTAATCATGTTTGTCTGTGATTACCCAGGAAGAAGCACCTGCTTGTTCCTTGTGACAGTTAGTAATTAAACATGAGAGAGGCCTAGCCATGATTTCATGTTTGAGGGCAGAAGAGGAAATGGGACAGACACAGAGGCACAGTGTGTGGGCTGAATCCTCAAAGTGATAGGCATTTGCTAAATGTGGCCCAAGCTCGGTGCCAAGGTGGGAGTGTCTGCACTTCTTTCATGTTCATTGAGAGATGGCTTTAAGGCAGCTCTGTGCTGGGGGGCCAACTATACACAGCCTGTGAACTCTGATGGAGTTCACAGCCTGGAGTGGGGTGTGTGGGACACATAACCATCATTGTGTTATACCAAACTCAGGTTCAGCTGCTCACTGCTCAAAAGCCAATAATTCGAGAGGCAAGTGCCAGTAGAAAGGAAAGGTGCTTTAATCAGAAAAGCTGGCAATCGGGGGAGAAGGTGGACTCATGTCCAGAGACAAACTCTGAAGATTCTGTTCAGCCATGACAGTTTTTTAAGGGGAAGAATCTCAGTGAATCATTGAGGCAGGAGGTTGGGTTCTGCATCATTCTTCATTGCATGCAGACTGGCTGACTCTCTCTCTTCGGATGTTACCTTGCCCGCGTGATCTGCCTGCAGGATTCCTTAGGGGGTTGTTGGGGCGTAAAGAGCTAATCATTCCTTAACTACTGGATTCTTCATTCTTCTTTTTATCTAGGAAAAGGATCGACAGGTTAGACAAGGCATGGTGTGCATTCAGGAAAGCATAATTCAGGAGTTAGTTTCAATTGCTTAGTGATCTCATTCCTTTAATTTGGTTTTAAGGTTAGAGGGGGACAGAAATGGGTAAACAGGAAAGGGGCAAAAGAGCTACTTTCAATTGGTCCAGTGTGGTAATTGCTGCCAAAATTAAACTGCAGGGTTTCCCTGGTGACGTAGTGGTTGGGAGTCCGCCTGCCGATGTGGGGGGCACGGGTTCGTGCCCCGGTCCGGGAGGATCCCACATGCTGAGGAGCGGCTGGGCCCGTGGGCTGTGGCCTCTGAGCCTGTGCGTCTGGGGCCTGTGCTCTGCGGCGGGAGAGGCCACGGCAGTGAGAGGCCCGCGTACTGCAAAAAAAAAAAAAAAAAAAAATTAAACTGCAAAAGCAGAGACGCTACACAGAGAGCTGCTGGGAGGACTTGCTGGCACGGGGAGGAAGAAGAGAGAAAGAGAGTGACTTTCAATACTCAACTGGGAAGGGTGTCACTGACAAGTGTCCACAGTTGGGAAAAGGCCCAACAGTCAACCCATGAAGACAAAATGGACTGTGGATTTCTCTGCAAATTCTTCGCCATGGGGAACTTGTGGGGCTGAATTGTCAGTGAGCAAGACAAAGGTGCATTCTCAATCTGCCCATCTAATGTCCCAGATGTGTCTCCTGGATCAGAGGTCAACAAACTTTTTCCCTAAAGGGCCAGATGATAAATATTTTCAGTGTTGCAGGCCATCTGATCCCTGTTGTAAATAATCAATTCTGCAGTTGTAGTTTGAATGCAGCTGTAGACACATGGAAGCAAATGGGTGTGGCCAGGTTGGCCTGAAGACAGAAGGGACTAGATCCTTGTTACTCCAAGTGTGGTCCCTGATCCACTATTATCAGCATGCTCTGGAAGATTGTTAGAAATACAGAATCTCAGGCCCCACTTGAGGCCCACTGAATTAGAATCTGCTGCTCACAAGGATTGTTCCTGAGACCTCCACATATGTCACTACTATATAGTGCTTGCAATTTTGTCACCTGTAAAATGGAGATGATTCATATACCCAGCAGGATGGGTGGTGTGAGAATCCTAACTGTTCACAGCTTGACAATGCTGGGAGACAACTCTCCATGGGTATCTTGTGTCAGTGTATGTCTTATAAGTGAGACTGATGGCCTTTCTGCTCTAGAAGGTCTTCTCAAGGATGTTTGTGCAGCAGACAAACCTGGCTGATGGAGACTGTGTCTCCCTTGGGAGCAAAGGGCTAGTGTGCTCACTGCCTGTTATAAAACGTCCAGGTTCCCTGAGCTCAGGGTGCCTTTTGCATAATGCGTCCCACTGCATGTGCATGTCTGCTGGCCTACTCCACAGCATCCTGAGGGAAATGGGGCACAACAGGCAGCACAAGAACTTGCTGATGCTATGATACTGCTGTTGTTCTTAGTGATAACGCCCTCTGATGACTTAGGAGTTTCTCAACACAGCTCCCTTCCCTGAAGAGAAGGAAGTTTCCTGGATGGGTCAAAGTCAAGGAACTTGTCAAGGTAAAGGGTTCCAGGCAACTTCTCCCAGCAACTCCTTGTGCTTTTAATTCCACAAGAAAGGAAGAAGGGGTAGCATTTACCTTTCCTTGGACTCCATCCTTGGCTGGTCCCTGGGAATCTTCTGTAGGATGCTCGAGGTCAGAAGTTCTAGGGCTGGGTCCTGATTCAGAGATTCCATCCCCTGGCCACCCTCTTTCTCTCTTCTAGAGCAAGGGGCCACAAACAACCCATGTAGTGGGAAGTGTTTTAAACCTGGTTCACAGCAGCGTGGAAATGGTAAGGAGCATCACATCAGAGCTGGAAGCTGGCTGCTGTCCCCCAGAGAAGGTTCTCTTCCAAATGCGTTTCCTGGTAGAGGACAGAGACTCCTTGTAGTAACAAGTGGCAGGGTGGCTCCAGGATCTCTATAGAGCAGGGACTCAGGACACCATTCTGGAGGGATGGGGGAGGATTTGCCTTAGAGCTGCTTTTGTTTAGCATGCACCTTGTGCTTAGCTAAAGAGCACCTTTATGGTGTGGTTTTGTGATACTAAGATAGATTGGGAAGGGCACCCCCAAGCCAACCCTGTGGGGTCTCCACTATGTAATAGAAAGTTCATGAAGTTTGGATCCTGGCAGACAGTCCAAATCTTGACTTTACTACCAAGTAGCTGGGTGGCCTCAGACAAATTATAGGTCCTCTGAAGAGTTTGTTTTGTTCATCTCTAAAATGCACATACTCCATAGAATTAAAATCATGTGAAGTTCCTGGCAGAGAATGGGCATGGAATAAGGGTGTATTTCCACCTCTTGATCCTTCTAAGCTCTGGCCTCTCTTGGGACTCCTGGGGGAGGAGCAGGCTGGGGCACTGCCTGCTGGGATCCCGTCATGCCTCGTCTTTGTAGTGGCTTCTGGGAAGGTCACTGGTAGCTATTTGACCCGAAGCCTGAAGTAGGCTGCATGGGAAGGGACAGAGATGGAGGGCTTACGAAGGGTGTGGGTGGTGGAGACCGCTGTCTGCAGAGATCAACTTGGACAATGTGTGGGAAGAGCTTCATGAAGTGGGAAGCGATGTCCTGCTTGGTGAGGACTTCAGCTTTACACGGCACTCCATGAGTTAACACGTGCACCCCCTTAGAGCCCTGAAGTTGACCTTCATAACTGCTGTATGAAGAAGGCAGAGCAGGAATTACCAGGCCCTGCTCATGGGTGCAGGAACTGACACTAAGAGATGTAGGCGCTTGCTGAGAGCCTCCCAGTGGGGCCACACAGGGAATGGTGGAGCCATGATTTGAAGCCAAATCTCCCACTGCAGAGCCAGCTCTCGCTGGGCCAGTATCAGACTGGGTGGGCTCATGCCCACCCCAGAGAGGACCAGTGTGTCCAGGGGGGAGCAGCCTCCCAGCCATGGCTGGAGACTTCAGCACATGGAAGCTGCTGCCTGCCTCAAGAGCTGATTTCTGTGTGGGCCGAGGACCCCGGAAAGGGAAGCGGACCAACCCATGATGGGAGTGGAGGTGAGTCTGATGGACAGGGGTCCCTGAAGAAAGCTGAGAGATAAGCTCTGGCAAGGGGGTCAGGGAGCACCAGGAGGCAGGGACCCCAGGGTCGGTGTGTCCCTGCACAGGACTGTCCCAGGGCCAGCCACATTGTGTATTTTGAGAAGGTGAGGGAGGAGGCATAAAGGCAAGAACTGAGTTGCCTACAGCTCAAGAGCTTTGCGTTGGAACCACCATTAGAAGAGCTTATTTTAAGAAGTCCAAGCTGTGTCTCTAGAGGCTGGAGAGAAAGAAAAGGGGTGCAGGCTGATGTTCTGGCACAAGCCTGTAGGTGAGGGTCACGGCTCATGGTGGCCAGGAACCAGGATGGTCAACACAGCAGAATGACAACAGCTGTAGGCACTGAGGATTCATAGGGGATCCCCTTCTCCCCAGTGGTGGGGAAGGGGCCCTTCTGGCTAATAGGAAACTATGCTGTGGTCACTCAGGCAAATTTGGGGAGGATTTTGGACAATATACTGTATTTTCTGCCAGTAAGTGGGAAGGGACTCAGAGCATGCAGCTTGGGGTTTACTATTACTATAAACGTGACCTATGTTTACTTACTGGCACGAGAAGCCCAAGTTATATTTCAGTGGAGGTGGGAAAGCCCTGTCAATGTTACCAATTTACAGCTTGTCCCTCTGTGCCTAAATCCCAAATCATAAGGTGATTCCTAATGCAAATTCTTGCTTGGATACATGTTTCTCAGATCGGACTGCTTTCCCAACAACTGGCCTGGGGCTCTGTACTCTGGGAATGGGGGTTTGGATGAGGGAGAAGGGAAAACTCATTTGGAACTTGAGACTGAGGAGATATGCTCTTAAGGGGATTGGGGGTGGGGACTGGGTACCTCACTGGTGGTTCAGGGGGAGGCAGCCTCTGGGAAACCACTGGGACCAAGAGAGAAAAAAAAAGCAGGGGAGGTGGAAGTGGGACCAGACAGGAGGCTGCCAAAAGCAAGCTTCACCCACTTGGAGAGTTTGTGTTGGGCTTGCATTTATCTCATTCATTCCAAATTATTGATTACCTCCTGTGAAACAGGAGCTGTTAGGACCAGAAGATGGAGGGTGAGAGGAGATAGGCACGAGAATCAGACCTCTCACAGGAGCTTGAGGGTAAGGAGGATGAGCCATGGGCGAAAGTAACCCTGTTGTGCAGTTGGCAGCAATCAGAGCTGTGAGAAAGTCACAGAAAATGCGTGAGAGGGTGTGTGGAGGAGATTACACCTGGCTTGGGTTAGGGTTGCCATGAGACCCAGAAGGCATCATGGGAAAGGTGGAATTGGCCCATGAGAGGCACATATTTTAACACGTAGAGATGGGAGTTGAAAGGCATCCTGGGTAGGGAAGTCAGGGTGGGCAAAAGCAGGGAGGCAGCAAGTTAAGGAATCTGTACAATAGAGCAGTTACTGTTCATTTGCACCCATGTGTGTGCTATATAAAGGTTTGAGCAGTAATTTGAGGAGATTTTAAGAGTGTTTTTCTTTAGGTGGAGAATCTTCTGTATTTTTTAAAATAATGATAAGGACGACAATAATGATGCTGATGATGGTGATGATGATGGTGATGATGGTGATGCTGATGATGGTGATGATGATAACATGAATTGTGATCAAGTTGATTGAGCCTTGAATTGCCAAGTTTGGTTTTATTCTGTGGGCAAAGTAAACACATCACTGGCTTGAAATCCTCCCCACCTCCCCGCCCCCAGTCTCTATGTTCCTCATTAAACTTGTCTTTGAGGGGACATTGCCCATCCAACCCAACCCTGAATAAGAACAAAGTTGTAAGAAGGAATGGCCAAGAAATAGTTTATTCTGAACAAGGAACAAGGCTAACTTGAACAGAGCCAGGAAATCCGGCATCTTGGGCTACTTCCAGCTCCTGCTCCTAATTCATGAACTCAACCCAGTGAGGGGCCCTAAGTGCTGCCAGGGTCACAGTGAAGAGAGAAGCAGCCCCGTTATTTCCTGGAGGGGACAGGATGGTGCCAACGGGAATCAACGAATGAAAAGTGTGCAAGACAAGTGGACACGTGGGCAACACTATCTAGAAATAGCCTGGGTTTGAAGGAGGAAAACAATAATCATTTCTTTCCTTTTTTCAAATAAAAATATAAAACCACATAATACATTAAAATGTCTCTTAAGAAATCTAAGAGATGGCACTGACAGTCCCAAGGATTGATTTATGATGTAAAAAGTGAAAGTTGGATGAAAAATAAAAACACAATTGAACTTTCAGAGGAATGTACAGATATCAGAGACTCCAGGATGAAAAGTTCAAAGAATCTTAAACACCAGGCTTGTTTCTACAGAAAACTGACTGCCAAATGAATGAAACAGGAAAGTTTCTTCAAATGATGCTGATGCTGATGCAGACCAAAAACTGGTACCATTCACAGAGTAATATGTGCTGGGTATATCACACACAGGATCTTTTTTTAACCCTACAACAACCCCCGAGGGTTAGTTTTATTATCCTCATTTTAAATCGAGGAAACTGACACTCAAGGGATTACGCGATTTGCCTGAGGTCTTCTGGTTAGTAAACAGCAGGGCTGGATTCTGGACACAGTCCTGATTCCAAGTCCAAGCTTTATCCCCTACGCTACAGCATCTCCCACTTCAAAGACAAAGTGCTCCCTGAACAGATCATAAAGTAGTTTGCTCTTTGTGTTAGCCCACTGTCCTCCTAAACTTTCTAACCACCTGTGCTTCCTAATTTATCATGTGGAGCAGCCTCTTTGATGGCAGTTGGAGACCCTCTTTAAGACAATGCCGATGAGATGACATAACCCCTTTTCAGGAAAGAAAACTTGGACGGGGAAGGAGACTCAGAGTTCTGCTGTGGGACTGGGTTTTGGGAGGAACTCTGCTGACACTCTATAGGAGAGACTGATGGTCAGTGACTTGACCTTCTGAATGGGCATCTACGGGCCATCCCAGCACCAGGGGTGGGGTGGGAGTGGAGACCTACTGAAATTAAAGGTGGAGATGGTGGAGAGCCATCTTAGAAGGTCAGAAAGACTGGCCTGACAGAGAAGGCAAAAGAAGACACTTCCGGCTTAGCTCCAGGATTGGGGAATGGTGTTTCCATAGGCTGGGCTAACACATCAGATGTTTGAGGGCTTCATTTTCGAAAGTACTGTCTTAAGAGCCAGGACGGACCGAACTGCAGAGTTGTGTTGGTTTAATTGCTTTGGGGGAGGGGAGTGCACTTCAAATATTAAGGTTTTATTTTGCCCGTGTAAACAACTTTATAAAGGTTTTGCATGTCCGCTACCCAGTTGGATTCTTTGAATAACCTTGTAATTAGAGGTGGGGCAGAGAGCTATTTAACCCCTTTGGCAGATGTGGAAAACTGAGGCACAGAAAGGGCAAGGCTTGTCCACAGTCAAGCAAGTATCAGCCAGGCAGCTGGGACCAGAACCCAGGCTCCTCAGCTCCGAGCCCAGGGTTCCTTCTCTGCATCTGATGTTATTAGAGGTGAGACAGGGACCATCGTGGCACAAAGAGGGGCTTTTGGTGGGCAGGGCAGAGGTGTGTGCAGTCCCGCTGGAAGCCACAGGTGGTGGCTTAGCTGCTGCAGCCACGGGAGCAGGCATGGGCCAGGATGTTGTTGTTACACCCGTCCTGGAGCTTGCCCTGGGCCTGGCTCCCGGCTCGGCCTTCTGTGTCCAAGAGTTGGCCGCTCTGCCCTTGCTGCTTCCTCAGCCTGCACACAAGCACAGCAGAGACCCAAGTTAGCGATGTGGAGCGGGGGATGTCCAGGGACACGGCTGGGGAAGCAGGGCGACCGAGGAGCCTTCATGTCATGCTGGCCTGGGGAAGCACAACCCCTGAGGGGACCAGAATGCTGTGTCTGGATCCTGGCAGGCTGGGATCCACACCCAGCTCGGGTGTGGATCTGATGAGTTACTCAACACCCAGAACCTCGGTTTCTCTATCCGTAAAATGGAGATAGTAATACCTACATCATGGCTCCTTGTGAAGTCCACAAGAGATCATGTATATAATTTGCCTAAGTTCACACAGTAGGTAAAGGGGTGTGTCCCACACGTTATTCGCGCATGTATGTGTAGTGAATGCCCACTAACGGACCAGTCACCATGCCAGAGAGCAGAGGAAACCCTGGCGAGCAAAGCAGTCAGGTTCTCTGTCCTCAGAGAGCTTATCACCTGATGGGGAAGATGGACACTGATCAGATTGTCCCACAAGGAAATATCTGAACAGATGAGCACCCAGACTTACAAACTACCCCATGACAAACTGTGTTAAGGGAGCACAATTTTTTTTTAAATTTTTTCTTGAAGTATAGTTGACTTACAATGTTGTGTTAGTTTCAGGTGTACATCAGTGACTCAGCTATATATCTATATATATCTCTATCTAACTATCTACCTATCTACTCTTTACATATTCTTTCCCATTATGGTTTATTACAGGATATGGAATATAGTTCCCTGTGCTATACAGTAGGACCTTGTTGTTTATTTTATTTATAGTTTACAACTGCTAATCCCAAACTCCTAGTTTATTCCTCCTCCCTCCCTTCACCCTTCGGTAACCATAAATTTGTCTTCTATGTCTGTGGGTCTGTCTCTGTTTTGTAAATTAGTTAATTTGTATCATATTTTTTAATTAATTAATTAATTAATTAATTAGGGTTTCTTTTGCGATACACAGGCCTCTCACTGTTGTGGCCTCTCCTGTTGCAGAGCACAGGCTCCGGATGTGCAGGCTCAGTGGCCATGGCTCACGGGCCCAGCCACTCTGCGGCATGTGGGATCTTCCCTGACCGGGGCACGAACCCGTGTCCCCTGCAGCAGCAGGCGGACTCTCAACCACTGCGCCACCAGGGAAGCCCAACCTCCTGTCCTTTGTCTACTTGCAGGGACTAGGACCAGGTGCCCAGTGCCTCTGCCTCTGAGGCTTGCAGCCCTCCAGGTAGGACAACTGGGAAAGGTAGTCAGGATAAAATACGTCATCCTAGTGGAGGAGGGCTCAGGGCCCAGAGGCCCAGAGGCCCTGGATCTAGTGGCCAAAGTGAGCAGGGAGGGGAGAGCCTAGGATGAGGAAGGGAGGTGGTCAGACTTCCTCAGCAAGGTTGGGATTGCCTGGGAATCTTGCTCCCCTGGCCCTTTATTCCCTCTCCTACATTCAGAGACTCTCTCAGGCACCTCTGGAGAGAAAATCAGATCGGAACTAGGGAAAACTCAAATGACTAAGAGATCTATGACAGTGAAAGGGAAATGCTTTTACTTCCAAAGTAGGACATTGCTGTTTGGTTCACAATCTGTGAAGCCCCACAATTCTCTGGGTATATTGCAAGATAAAGATGAATGCCATTAAGATTTTCTTTCAAATGCCTCAACATAGCATAGACAGCATTACTATCTCTAGATTTCTGAACTTCCCTGATTATAACGCAAAATAAATCTTCAAAGACTGCATAATAAAGAGTGGAGCATAGGGATGAGAGAGCCCCGATGAGGGAGAGATGGATTCTGAAATCTTGTGTAGATCAGGGAAGGCTTCCTGCAGGAGGCAGCCTTTGAGCTGGGCTTTAAGGATTGGTCTGGAATGTGTGAAGCTGGAGGGAGGGAGGGAGGAGATTTGAAATGAAGGGACACCAGTGAGGTAAGTCACGGAAAGTAAAAACAATACTGCATGGTGGACCAGAGTCCTTTCTGGAGCTGGATAGGTTCAGCCACTTCAGCTCCTCTTTCTGGCCAGAGCTACTTTAAAGAGTAGAACCAGGGGCTTCCCTGGTGGCACAGCGCTAAGACTCCACCTGCCAATTCAGGGGACATGGGTTCAAACTCTAGTCCGGGAAGATCCCACATGCCGTGGAGCAACTAAGCCCATGCGCCACAACTACTGAAGCCTGTGCGCCTAGAGCCCATGCTCTGCAACAAGAGAAGCCACCACAGTGAGAAGCCCGCGCACCGCAATGAAGAGTTGCTCCCGCTCAGTGCAACTAGAGAAAGCCTGCGCACAGCAACGAAGAACCAACACGGCCAAAATAAATAAATAAATAAAATATTAAAAAAAAAAAGAGTAGAACCAGCTGTTTCAAGTCTCCCCTCCTCTATGGAGGGTCATAAGTATTCATAAGAATACTATGACCATGGGTACTGGAGGCCTAAAGTGGTGTCTAAATGAGGTGTGAGTCATGCCCCTTGCAACTTACCACCAGGTGCAGTGTGAGATGAGAAGGCAGAATCCACAAGGATGGACCCCTCTCTAGACATCCACCCATCCATCCACGGGCTTACACAACTGGATTCGAATCTAGTTTTGGGAGGCTCCAAAGCCTGCATTCTTCCCACTACATCTGCATTCCCACCTACTACCAACCATTTAGCATCCAGCCACCATCCACCCACCCATTCACTTTCTATCCACCTATCCATATATTCATTCATTTGCTTACCCATCTGCCTATTCATCTACCCCATCCATCCAACCATCATCCACTCATATGTCCATCTGTCCCACCCCACCCCCACCTGTCCACCCCTACTCACCTAACTGACCTACCCTTACTCACTTACTTATTCACCTACCCACCCATGTACCTCTATACAGACACCTATCTATTTACCTTAACCATTCATTATCCATCCATCCATCAATACATCCCTCCATCTACCCTTCTACTCATCATCCATCTAAGTATCCACTTACCATCCATTTCATCTATTCACTATCCACCCATCCATTGATTCCCCCCATAGATCCCCTATTTACCCATCCACCCACACAGCTACCTCACATCACCTATTCATCTAGTATCCATCCACCTGTCTATCCATCCATCCACCACCCTTCTGCCCATCCAATCATCCATCTACTCCCATATTTCCATTCATCACTGCCACCCTCCCATCTGCTCAATGCCCACCCACCCATTTACTCCCCTATCCTTCCACTCATCCTTTTTACCAGCACTATCTGTGTGCCAGGTTCTATGTTCCAGGCTCACAGATGAAGGGGCTGGGGAGCAGGACAGAGAGCAAACAGTGAACATTCACTGTGATGAAGTCTTTGCTGGAAGGAAGCAGTATGGCTTGGCATTCAAGGCCTGGGTTTGGAGCCAGGCTGTCTGGTTTTATCCCTGGGTCTGCCACTTACTAGCCATGTAACTTTGGGAGGCTAGATTCAAACCCAGGGCTGTCTGTCTCCAAGACCCCTGCCCTTTCCACTGACTCTTATGCCTTTCAATCTGGATCTGGAAGGAAGGTAGCATGGAATGATTTTTCCACACTCTGAAGGAATTAGAAAGTCTCAGTTTGCTCAGATAGGAACCCACGAACCAAGACAATGATATGAAACCATATGGTTGGCCCCGAGAGCTCACTTCCATGACTAGCTCAGAGCCTAGTTATCTATAATTCAAGAGGAAACGAAAAAGGATTTTACATATCTTACTAGACACAGCCCAAGTCTACCGATGCAAATTGGCTAGTTATCTCCACGATGGCAGGAACATTTAATTTTCTCAGACACTTTATCAAATTAATTGTCAGCTTTGTGACCAGAATTCTGAGTGATGGATGTGAATGCTCTCAACGTCCCAAACTCAAGCATTAGATTCCACAAGGAAGTGCTCTGTGATGGAGACCCTTGATTAACAAGAACAGAACACATTAAAATTTGCAGTAACTTGGGCTGGAGGCATTTTTCAAAGGCAAAGCACTACATAGGACTAAAATAAAATGGTTAGCAATCAAACTAATTGCAAATCAAGCTATTTCACACCCCGAGGATGGAATCAGTTTCATACCAACATTGATCTGCAACATCAAACCCTAGGTGCGGCCTGGCCTCCTGTTCCAGGGTGATGTCCAGCTTTCCTTTGTGCTGTGTGCTTTAAAAATGGGAAACATTTCAAGTGCTGTCACACCTATTCATGTCATTTCACTGGTTATATGTCTCCTGAACTGTTTGGAATCATGGAGTGGCAGTGTGGCATGCTGGGAGAATGCAGGATTTGGAGCCATACAGAATTCGATCAGGATCCCACCTTTGCCATGACTGGCTGAGGGGCCTGGGGGAACTTGCCCAGCTTCCTGAAGCCCCTCTTTCCTTACCTGTAACATGGCCACAGCACCACCTCTTTAAAAGAGAAGATGAACTAATGCATAGTATCCATCTGCCCTGTAACAGGCAATTTATAAAGGGCAGTGATTTTTATGATGATGATTGCAGTGTGGGGATACCCCCATTTCACAGATGGAGAAACTGAGGATCAGTAAGTAAAGCTTAACTTCCTGCCACAGTTCTGATGAATGTCTCCCATCAAGGAGGCCCCCACAGATGGTTCTGCAGGCCTCGTTCTGGGGGATCAAGGCTGAAGACCTGGAGAAGAGGAGGGTACTGGAAGGGGTTACACACAGAGTGGCTGAGAGTCAGGACCCAGAAATGGGTGAAACAAGACAATAGGCTCATGGGGAGGGAATCCAGCCCCACAAGTCATGGTGGGGTCCAGAGGGGTCTATAAACCAGGGAAGGCTGGGCATGGATATGGCAACTGGAACTGGGTCTTCAGCCTGGTTACTGGTCTCCCCTCCTCTGGGCAAGGGACACCGAATGCCATCTGTGACTGCACAGCCGCCGGCACAGCGACCAGCCCGGGGCGGGTGCACAGTCAATGTGTGTTGGAAGGCTGGGCGGGTGAATGCAGGGATAAATGCTCAGCCAGGTTTCCACCACTCATCAGCAGCCTGTTTGCACAGGTTGGCAGGCTCTGTCTCAACACACCCAGGGGGAAAGGATGCCAGTCCCAATTAAATGGAGTAAAGGGATGTCTTAGCTGAACAAAAATTGGATGACCATTAGAACTGGCGAGCTCACAGCCCTCGTGGACAACAATTTGCATGAGTCAACATGCATGGAGCTTTTTCTCTTGTGGCCAAGGGAGTTGAGATAGGTTGTTATTTTGTGTGTATGCATAAGAGTTCATTAAAAAATTAAGGCAAAATGATGTTTGACATGGCACTTAATTGATACAGTACTGTATTGGTCTGATAACTTTGTGCATAATTAATATTACTAGCAAACACTTGGGCAGTGCTGACTGATTGTGTAGGGGGGCTGTTAAGTGCTTAACATCTGTTAACTCACTGATCTTTACAACAATCCTTCATATGGAGTAGGTTTTAATACCCCATTTTACAGATGAGGAAACTGAGGCAGTAGTGTGAGGCCCAAGGTCACAAAGCTAGCATGGATCAGGATTCAAAACCAGGCAGTCTGATTCCAGAGGCTGTGCTTTTAGCTGTTATGTATACTGCTTCTCTATGGTTAATAAAAACCAGAGTCGAAGTTACCAGAACGTTCTGAAAGGGAACACTCCAAACTGAAGAATGGTTGTCTGTTTGGGGACAGGGGGTGGATACTGAAGAGAAGAAAGCAAACAGTCACCTGGTCTAATTGTTTGTACACTGCAAGAATCCCGCCTCTAGCATCCCTAGCAGAGAGCCAGCCAGTCTTAACCCAAACCCCACTGCCCACCTCCCAGGATAGCCCATTTCATGTGGGAACTGCTTAAATCCTTAGAAACTTTTCCTTCATGTAGAATTTCAACTGAGAAATCTGCTGCCTGAGAGCTCCTTTCGGTTGGCCTTTATTGTGCTTCCCGGAATTATTCAGCTGATTCTAATTTCTCTCTCATGGGATACTCCTTCAATTCTTAGAAGCCCCCTGGACCTCCATCATCCATCTTCCATCATCCCCCAGGTCCACCCTGCCCCACTCTCCGCCTGCTCGCCAGCTTGGGAGTCCGACTTGTAGGAATTGTATCAAAAGCTCCCAAGCTCTTTGGGCTTCCAGCTGGGCTTGGCCCGTGGGGAGCCCTGGCAGAAATCAGAAGGAGCAAGGGCAGTCAAGTTTGGGCATCAGGTCCCCAGCCCCTTTCCTGCACGGTCACCTGGGGCTGCTGGGAACATTGGAAGGTCGCTGCTCCAATCAAGGTAGCCTTTTCCCTGGATGACCTCCCTCTCCTCATCTCTGTCACCCACCGGGTGGGAACACCTTGACTTCTCCGAAGCCCCAGTTCACTGCACAAGCTTCTGTGACGCCCTTACAGCCACACCTTTGTAAAGTGTCCTTTGAAAATAAATTATCCTTGGAGTGTTTCCCCTGCAACTCTGACTGATACAACATGCTTCTGCTCTCCCATGAGGTGTCTCTTCCTTAAGTAAAAACTCAGTATAACTGGCTGTTCCACTTTCAAACCTCATCACTTATTGGGAAGACCACCTTGGTTGCAATACTTATCTCACAAATTCAGTAACAGCCTTTGGCCAGAAGCATTACAATTCTGTCTATTTTATCGGCTTTGCCTGAAGCAAAACCTATTTGAGGGAGTCTTAGGATGGCGTCAGCTATGGCATGGGTGTGATATAGCAAACTGTAGGGGATTATCTTACTGAGCGTCCTCTCTATATACACCTTTGCTAATAGATGAGCTCTGGGAAAACTGAAGGGATGGCAGCCCTGGTTTCTGAGTGATAGGGGTTGAGATTTGATGAGTTCATCTTCACTCGGCACCTCCTCATTTAATACCTACACCCACCCTTCCAGATAAGAATTAACAGCACCCATTCTGAGGGTGAGGAATGGGTGAGAGGGGATGAGGAACTGGTGGTAGGTCACACAGCTTTTCAGAGGGGAGCCCCGGCTCACATGGAGGACCTGGCTCTTCCCATCTTCCCAGCTAAGTGCTCCTCCCTATACACTGGCACTAGTAGATTTCTCTCTAGATTTAGAGGTGGGGCTGACCTTTTACGTCTGAGCTGGCTTAAGGATGAGACTTGCTGGGTCCTCACTTCTGTGGGTTGGGGGCCTGATGGACAGGTAGCCACTAATGGTGTTCACCAAACATTCTGATTTGCCCCTCTCTAGGCACGCAGCAAGAGTGCACCTCCTGGCTCCTCTGGAGCTGGGTGCGGCCACGTGACCAGTTCTGGCCCGTGAGTAGAAATGCTACCATCAGGCTGGAGCATTGCCGACGCAAGACCCTCCCGAAGTCTCTTTCCCTCTGTCACTTTCACGGCCATGTTCCAGAGATGCTCCTTCAGTCTTCATCCTGGAATGATGGGGATGGTGACATGGTAGCAGCACCCCCCAGCTAACCTGCCATGAACAGGAAACAGACCTTTGCTGTTGTATGCCGCCAAGATTGGGAGTTTGTGCCTCCTTAGGTTCAGAGAGGGGTTCTGGAGATTCAGACACTGGTCCTTTGGTGAATAATGGCCTCAGTCCAATTCTGGGCCAGAGGGTAACCATGGGAAAACCCTGGGGCTGCAGATTGAAATGAACTCTTTGACGGCCAAGGGACCTGAATTGGTGTCCACTTTGGGGCCGGTACTTCCATGCCTGGGCAGCCGGCACTCTCTGTCCCCTATTCACCTGCCCCATCCATGTACAGTTACCACATTCTACCTGCCCAGAGGAAGGGAGGAGGTCAGACAGAAAGCCAAGAGGGACCACCTGCCATTTCTTTATTAACCTTCCCCAGACCTCAACATCTGTCACTCCCTATTCTTTTTTTTTTTTAACATCTTTATTGGAGTATAATTGCTTTACAATGGTGTGTTAGTTTCTGCTTTATAACAAAGTGAATCAGTTATACATATGCATATGTTCCCATATCTCTTCCCTCTTGCATCTCCCTCCCTCCCACCCTCCCTATCGCACCCCTCTAGATGGTCACAAACCACCGAGCTGATCTCCCTGTGCTATGCGGCTGCTTCCCACTAGCTATCTATTTTATGTTTGGTAGTGTATATATGTCCATGCCACCCTCTCACTTTGTCACAGCTTACCCTTCCCCCTCCCCATATCCTCAAGCCCATTCTCTAGTAGGTCTGTGTCTTTATTCCTGTCTTACCCCTAGGTTCTTCATGACTTTTTTTTTCTTAAATTCCATATATATTTGTTAGCATACGGTATTTGTCTTTCTCTTTCTGACTTACTTCACTCTGTATGACAGACTCTGGGTCCATCCACCTCATTACAAATAGCTCAGTTTCGTTTCTTTTTATGGCTGAGTAATATTCCATTGTATATATGTGTCACATCTTCCTTTTTTTTTTTTTTTTTTTTGCGGTATATGTGCCTCTCACCATTGTGGCCTCTCCCGTTGAGGAGCACAGGCTCCGGACGCGCAGGCTCAGCGGCCATGGCTCACGGGCCTAGCCGCTCCGCGGCATGTGGGATCTTCCCGGACCGGGGCACAAACCCGTGTCCCCTGCATCGGCAGGCGGACTCTCAACCATTGCACCACCAGGGAAGCCCTGTGCCACATCTTCTTTATCTATTCATCCGATGATGGACACTTAGGTTGTTTCCATCTCCTGGCTATTGTAAATAGAGCTGCAATGAACATTTTGGTACATGACTATTTTTGAATTATAGTTTTCTCAGGGTATATGCCCAGTAGTGGGATTGCTGGGTCATATGGTAGTTCTATTTGTAGTTTTTTAAGGAGCTTCCATACTATTCTCCATAGTGGCTGTACCAATTCACATTCCCACCAGTAGTGTCACTCCCTATTCTTTCCTCTCCTGGGCTCTATTTACCCTACACTATCGTCCTTACTTTCCAAGTGGAGTGGACCACCATCATTTTGCCTTTCTAGTGATTTTATAAATCTTACCTCCCTCTCACAGCTATTGATTGGCCTAAGGGCAGACACATGAGCCAATCAGCACCAGTCAGAGTTCTCCAATGGCCAGATTTGATTGGTCCAGGGACTAGCACCTGACCAATCAAAGTCATTCCCTGGGGTACTCGAATTTGAGATCAGGAAAGCATTCTCCTTCTTGTCTTTCCTCAACTCCTTGTTTTATCTACTTTCTTGAGTTTGGTGGCAGAGCTGGGAGACTCTGGAGCTCAGTGTGTAGAAAGAACTGGTTTACAGTAAAAGAAAATGACTTTGATGTGCAGAGAAAAACAAATCACCGGAAGAAGGAAGGAGTGAGTTCAGGCAAGGTTCCTGGCCCCCGTCCCAGTTACTTTGGGATCACATTGCATTACAGAACTTCCTGTGGCTAAATGAGTCCTGCAGTAAGTTTCCATTTCACTGAAGCTGTTTTCTTTTTGTTTTCATCCCTTGTAGCCATGGTAGTCTCAGAGCATTCACCATTTGTGCTGGTATCTGCCTCTCTAGACTCCTAGAGCCACGACTTGTGTAGGTTAAGCCATGGGACTTAGGTATGTGTTATATATATATATATATATATATATATATGTATATATATACACACATATAAACATATATACACATACATATATATATACATACACAAACACACACATATATATACACATCCCAATAAACCCCTTGTAAGTCGAAAATATCCTAAAAGTCAAAAATGTATTTAACATACCTAACCTACCAAACATCATAGCTTAGATTTCCTACCTTAAAAGTGCTCAGAGCTCAACATCATTAATCATTAGAGAAAGGCAAATCAAAACTACAATGAGGTATCACCTCACACCAGTCAGAATGGACATCATCAAAAAATCTACAAACAACAAATGCTGGAGAGGGTGTGGAGAAAAGGGAGCCCTCTTGCACTGTTGGTGGGAATGTCACCACCACCACCGTCATCATTTAGTCTAAAACAGAACATTAGGTCCTATTTATAATTTTCAAATTTACACATAGCCTCATT
Source organism: Mesoplodon mirus (assembly GCF_964341445.2). NCBI lineage: Eukaryota > Metazoa > Chordata > Mammalia > Artiodactyla > Ziphiidae > Mesoplodon > Mesoplodon mirus. The sequence goes on from NC_138977.1 coordinate 160,245,782, forward strand.
TCACATAAGGCCTATAAATATTCACATAAAAAATTAGGGTACCTCTTTTTTACTAGAGAAAACCGATTGAAGGGAAAGTAAAGATGGGTCTTTAAATGAGTTAAGTCTGAGCAGACCAGTAAGAGCATGTGCTTTACTGCTCGGGGCAACGGGGTTGTATACACTCGGGGCGATCTGTCAGGGTCTGCGGGGCTCCCTTGGCTGACTGAAAACCAAGGCTCCTATCTTTTATTGGCTGAGATTGATATGTCATGATCAGTCACCCTTTTTCACCTGGCTGAAATTTCCTTTGATGGAGAACCACGTGAAGTGGACAGAGGGCCCTGATTCCTGTGTGATTTCTTTTTTTTTTTTTTTTTTTTTTTTTTTGCAGTATGCGGGCCTCTCACTGTTGTGGCCTCTCCCGTTGCAGGGCACAGGCTCCGGATGCGCAGGCCCAGCGGCCATGGCTCACGGGCCCAGCCGCTCCGCGGCATATGGGATCCTCCCAGACCGGGGCACGAACCCGTATCCCCTGCATCGGCAGGCGGACTCTCAACCACTGCGCCACCAGGGAGGCCCCTGTGTGATTTCTTGATTTCAAGTTTTCATGAAACTTGAGTTTTCAAAAGAGCCCAGAATCCAGTGGATGGAAGATGAGAGTTCAAGTCCTTCATCTTTCAATTAAGAGCTGCAAGAGCTTGGGAATAATAATAATAATAATAATAATAATAATAATAATAATAAAAGTACCTCAGGAAAATGTGATGAGTAAGGATTAGAGCAATGGTTCTCCACTGGGGGTGATCTGCTTGCCAGGGAACATGTGGCAATGCCCGGGGTCATTTTTGGCGTCACAGCTATGGAGGTGCTACTGATATCTAATGAATAAAGGTCACAGATTCTGCTAAACATACTATAATGCACAGGACGGTCCCCACATCAAAGAATTGATGTCAGTAGTCATCAAGTGTCAACAGAGCTGAGGTTGAGAAGCCCTGGATTAAAGGAACAGGATCTAAAACCATAAAATCATGTACAGTTACTGTTAATAATATTATTAAACATAACATATGCAGTGTTTGATTTTTAAAATGTAATGTTTTCAAGGGCTCCAAAGGTAGCTTAAATGTGCTTTTAAATGTTTTTATTTCTTTAAGAGAGGAAGCAGATAGAAAATTCAGTTCCTCAAACTCCTTTCGCACCAGGGGCTTCTTATCCTGAAAAACTTTGTCAAATGCTATTGAAAAGACCTTTTGGAAAAATCACCCCTGCTCGGATCTTTGGCCAAAATAGGAGGACAAGCCCCACAGTGCACTTCTCAAACTAATGGAAGCTCAGCTGTCCAGGCCCTGGAAGCCCCGACCAGTCCCTGGAAGCAGATGCTCCACCTGGCTCGGTGGCCTTTTGCCAGCTGAGACCATTAACCAATAATAGCTGCATTTCCAGAAAATTAGGCAGTGCTAATTTTAATCTTGTTCTCTGTTTAGAAACTGAAGTCCAGAGAGGTCAGACCTAGGGCATCTCCTCCACGTTTGCACAGTGGCCTAAGAATGTTTGCATCCCATCATCTCCCCTGCAGGCTTCAAGCATCCTGAGGACATGGTCCTGCTAGATCCACTTCCATGACCCCAAGTCTCAGGTCAGAATTAATATATCTTTCAAAGGGCTGAATGAGAACCTCCTATGGGAGCTGCCACAGTAGATGCCCAGCCCGTGTCCCCTTGGCACTTCATGCCTATGACAGCTTCCTCATCCCACGGAGGGAGGGGAACCTTTTCTCTGTCCAAGAGTTTTTTCTAGTTGAGGAAGCGCACTTGGCCCATGCAAGAGGTAGTAGCTATGCTGGGGCGGTTAGAGGCTTCAGCAGTATTCTTCCACCCACGAGGGCTCGAAGTTGCAGGTGAATGATCCAGGGCAAAGGAGAAAGAGGGCTGGAAGGTTTGCAGTGTGTATGGCTGTTAGCATAACTGACGCCATCTCGGGCCTGTTCGTTTCCTCCTGTCCTTCCACTGACCCTACCTAGGACTGTACTGTGTAGTAAATCTCTTCTCTGTCGTCAATGGATTTGTAATTAATAGATACTGTTTAATGATCATGAGGCCCAGGTAGCCTCTATGCTCTGTTAGTCTCCAAATAATGATAAAGACCTTCGCTGACATATTCCTGGCACCCACCCATCATAAATCAGATAAGGCCTTGACTTAGGAATGCAATCCCCGTCTCCAAGCACTTACCCCCATACCCTAGGTTAACTACAAAATTGTGATGGTCCCTCGGAGGTGTGGAGTGCAGCTGCCAATGCCTCCAGATTGCCACATGCCCCATCCAATCCACATGTAAGTAACCCACAATAAACTTCACAACTGTACTTTATGGAGCTGCCTGCCTCGTTGTTTGGTCTCAAGATACCTTCTCAGTTCGTTGGGCACTTTTCATTTCCTCTGTCCTCGGAGACAGTTTTAGATGGGGAATTCTCATGACTCAGTCCAGAACCAACTGGAGGATGCACGGTTTGGGCACACTGGTCTCCTGCAGAAATTCTCATCAGAACAACTGGAATAACATATTACAGTGCAGATCCCCAGGCCCATTCTCTCAGCTTCTGATTCAGAAGTATGCCGTATTGGTTTCCTGGGTGCGGGGCTGGGGAGCTGTAACACGGTACCTCCAGCTGGGTGGCTTATAGTAACAGAAATGTACTATCTCACAGTCTGGAGGCCAGAAGTCTGAAATTAAGGTGTTGGCAGGGTTTGTTCCTTCTGGGGGCTTTGAGGGAGAATCTGTTCCAGGCCCCTCTCCTGGCTTCTGTTGGCTGTGGGCCATCCTTGGCTTTCCTAGGTTTGCACATGGATCACTCCAATCCCTGATGCCATTTTCACACAGTCTTCTCCCTGTGTCTGTGTCTCTTTTCTTATTAGGACACCAGTCATATTGGATTAAGGGTCCCCTGCTCCAGTGTGACCACATCTCAACTAATTATATCTGCAACAACCCTATTTCCAAATAAGGTCGCATTCTAAGGTCCTAGTGGCTAGAACTTCAGCATATCTTTTTTGGGGGGGGACACAGTTCAACCTGTAACAGATGCAGCAATTCTAAATGCTAACAACCCCCCGGGAGATTCCGACATGAACCCCTGTGACTATGGCACTTCCTTCTGGTTCTTCTTTACAGAGCCTTCTGCAGAGACAAGGCCTGTAACAACCGTACATGGAGCAGGACCAGTCTGTTGCACTTTGACGGCCGGGTGTGCAGAGAATGAAAGGAAACAGAACTGCTGAAGGGAGGCAGCAAGGGGCAGCATGGTCCCAGCGGAGCATGAAGGGAAGCCTGGCTCGGCGTCTTGGCGTCCCCTACTGTCACCCCACTGGCCACATGTCTGAGGTCGGAAAGAAGGTACTTAATTTTCCAGCTACTCAAATGCCAACACAGCAGGTGCTTCAAAAACAGGATTGCAGAAAGAAGTGCAGGATGAATAGCGCCGACTTTTTTTTCTTGGTTTAAAAGGAAATCTCTCACTTTGGGGCAGATCATGCCTCATGAATTGACTTCTCACAGGCACTTTTGTAGATGAGAAACTGCAGCAGAGAGGGTTATGGGTAGATGCAATGTGGCTCCCTTCCCATGTACACTGTGGAGCAGGGATGGGGTTTGACATGGAGGGGTCGACGTGATGCTCAGACAGCATCCAGACACCAAGCCGTCCACCTGGATAGTTTTATAGGGTGGGCGGGGAGGGGCTGGGGGAAAGGCACTGCTCCCAGCACACCTGCTCTGATAGGTAGCCTATAGCCTCAGAGCCACGGGGGAGCACCTGAGGTGAACAGAGAGGCAGGGATGAAAGAGCAGGAACCTCGGTGAAACCCATGCACGTCTCCCCTTACGGGCCATCTTCTTTCCTGCCTCCTGCTTTTGCGTATGCTGGTCCTTGACCCCACAGCCTCCATCTGGAAAATGACTTCCACCCTCTCTCTGTTAACAGTGCCAGCCTCACTTCAAATCCGTGACCACAACTCTCAAAGGGGTTCTCAGCACGGCTGGGCGATCCTACTACATTTCTCTATCCATTCACTTGTCCATGTGAGAAAGAACACCTAATTGGTCGAAGCCACTAAATAGTTAGATTTCTGCTAAAAGCAGCCAGATGCAACCCCTAAACAACACAAGGAGGGATATCCCATGTTCATTTTCTTTTAATGGGAAACAACTTGGATTCTTCGGATTCTAGATTGAAGCATCTTCTGGCACGCAGCACCATATGCAATGTGATTGCTCTCCGCTCGGGTCCGTCACCCCTCTGCCTTTTCACAGGCTCACATTTGCCATCCAGGCACTCTCTGAGGACCCTTCAGACATGCCTGAACTGATAAAGGACCCGAGGCAAGGTTGCCTGGAGGCCACCATCACTTTGATCCAAAGTGCCCAAGCTGGTTTGAGCGGAAGTTCCCAGGACTGGGTGTCTACCACTGGGAGGGGACCATGAGCCTCAGAGCAGACAGGACCACAGGGAAACTGTGATGAGCTCTGAAACCGCTCACCAGGTCAGCCCCCGCCTGTCCCAAGTCTGACGTGCTGTGTTGCAGAGGCACTTCCCGTTCTGCTGGGAGCAAGGACGTAGTCCCGCAGTGGGTGAGGCTTGCTGCCCAGCTTGGTGTGTGTGTCTGGGCTAACCTGGGCATCCACCAGCCCTAGAGCTTTAGCTGACCAGGATAAATGACAGGCTGCAGTCTCCTTCACCTCCCCCAGTGCCCACTGGGAATGGGGCCCTGCCCTACCCACCGACCCAAACAACTCTGCCCCGGGGCCCTCACCTCGTGCTGCTCCACCCTCCGTGCACGCTTAGGGAATACAAACTTCTTCAACAGCCAGTGGTCCCTGTGTCTGCCATGCTGTCTCGTTCTCTGTGCCTTGTCCTCACTCCTGGAACTCCGCGCCTTGCCCTCCTCGCCCGTCAGGACTCAGCCGGGCATGGTGCCTCCAGAAGCTTCCCTGACACCCAGGCTGAGGCTGGCACCTGCTGTCGGAGCCACGCCTGGGCTGCCGTTTTCCATATCATGCATCCCCACTGTTGCTGTCACCTGCTATAAGCTGAAAATGGTGGAACACTGGTGAACGCCTAAGGGCCAAGCTGGCATGTGTCCATCTGGCCCTCCTGGAGGTAGGGAAGCGTATCCCATCATCTCCGCAAGCTCAAGGCCTAGTTGAGTGTTGGCCAAATGGGGCTGATGTGCTGTCAGTCCTGTCTACAGGGTTTCAGCTCCTGCTGCATGAGCCCATGGCTGCCCAAGCCGCTGCTCTGACTCATCAGGCACAGGCGGATGAACCCCCAGATAGTAATGTCAGCTGGGACCAAGCCTGAGCCTCTGCTTCCTTGGCTGCTGTAAGGGCGGTCATGCGGCCAGACCCCAGCTTTGCCCCTCCCAACTCAGCATCATCCTATCTCCTGCCAGCCCATGACGCTGGGGTCCTAGCACAGTCCACACCACCTCACCCCATCAAATAATAACAAGAACAATAACAATAATAGTAATCCTTTTCATGAGTACTCCTACCATGCCAGGTATTGTATCAACAGCCTCATTTAACCTTACCACAAACACACTGCAAGGGAGTCATTTCCTCTTTGTCATTGCTGAAAATGAGGCTCAGTGACGTCAAGTGACTTGCCTTAGGTCACTCTGGCAGCAGAAGAGCCAGGACTTGATCCCGGGCAATTTTGCTCCAGAGCTCGGGCACGTAACCACCTGTAGGCCTGCCCCTCTGCACCAGCATCCTGTGTGCCAGGTTGGTCCTCCTGTGGCCACCCCACTTCACATAAACACCCTGAGGCCCAGAGAGGTGAAGTTAGTGTCTTGCTCGGGCCACATGGCAGAGGCAGGATTAGAACAACGGGGTCCACCTGCTGCTTCCCTTCCAGCATCGTGGCTAGCTTCATGGGGGGCCAGGGACCCCGATTCCCCAAGGGATACTTTCTGCCCTTGGAAGGGCTCTGCCCAGCAGATGCTGGTGGTGGACTTACTTCTCTCTGTTGAATATGATGAATTCTTTCCGCACTGTCTCTAGGCATTGCTGGAGGTGTCCATTCTGTCAAAGAGTACAGAGAGGGGACTGTAAGTGATGAAGCATCATCCAGGGAGTGAGGACAAGCAGAGACTGATCTAAATGGGACCACGGATGCTTGGGGCTGGGGACAATCAAAGCAGCTGGAGCAGCCCTGATTGTAGTGGCGGCTGTGCCACCGGGGGTGGGGAGGGGGGCTGGCAGACAGAGATGCTTTTCTCCATTTTAAGCCATTAAATCCAAATTTAAAAGCCATGTTAAAACGGAATAGGAATTGAAAATCATGACCTTGGTTTCCTGATCACTTGAATGTTCGTTAGTCCTAATTAAGAAGCATGGTGCGGAGAGGGAGAAATTTAAGGCCATTGTGCAAAGGTGCTCATTCTCTTCAGGAACAGGTGCCAAGGACCATCCATCCCACGGATGGTCTGTAATACATGTCTCAGAGGCTGTCTGGATGCCGAATGCACACTGCATGCCTGTGCAGGAACCCCACACCCTTGTGTGCCCTCACGTACATACACCCAGCCCTTCCCAGGCCAACTTCTGCATTAGGCTGTGCAGGCACTGGCTTAGGCTTCACGATACTTTTAGGGGCTACAAAGGTGTTTTAATTTCTTTTCAAATAAGCTGAAAAAAAATGAATTTTTAAATTTGAAAGTTATATTCATCTTCCTACCAATGTAATCATGCATTACAATTTTTAATATATTTTGATGGAGGAAGGGGCAGTTGTGGGTTGAATTGTGTCCTCCAAAATGATACGTTGTGGAATGGATAAAGAAGGTTTGTATATATACAATGAAATACTACTCAGCCATGAAGAAAGAATGAAATAATGCCATTTGCAGCAACATGGATGGACCTGGAGATTATCATACTAAGTGAAGTAAGTCAGAAAGAGAAAGACAAATACTGTATGTTATCATTTACATGTGGAATCTAAAAGATGACACAAATGAACCTATCTACAAAGCTGAAATAGACTCACAGACATAGAGAACAGACCTGTGGTTGCCAAGGGGGAGGAGAGGGCGGGGGAGGGAAGGAGTGGGAGTTTGGGATGAGCAGATGCAAACTAGTATATATAGAATGGATAAGCAACAAGGTCCTATTGTATAGCACAGGGAACTATATTGAATACCCTGTGATAAACCATAATGGAAAAGAATATGAAAAAGAATGTATATATGTGTATAACTGAATCACTTTGCTGTACAGCAGAAATTAACACAACATTGTAAATCAACCATACTTCAATAAAAAATAAAAAAAAATTTAAAAAGATATGTTGAAGTCCTAACCCCCTGGACTGGTGAATGTGAGCTTATTTGGAAACAGGGTCTTTGTAGATGGAACTAGTTAAGCTGAAGTCATCCTGGAGCAGGGTGGGCTCTACATATAACGACGGGTGTCCCTAAAAGAGGGCCGTGTGAAGACACAGAGAGGAAAACGCCACGTGAAGACGGAGGGAGAGATGGGAGTGATGCAGCTGCAAGCCAAGGGATGTCAAGGGCTGCTGGCCACCGCCAGAAGCTGCAAGAGGCGAGGAGGGACCCTCCCTATAGCCTTTGGAGAGAGCAAAGCTCTGTCGATACCTGATTTTGAACTTCTGGCCTCTAGAATTGTGCGAACACGTTTCAGTTGTTTTAAGACACCAAGTGTGTGATACTTTGTGATGGCAGCCTAGAAAATTAATGCAGTGGCCCACAGAGTGTGGCCCTGGGTGCCTCCACAGTATAAAACCTTTGCAGAGGGTGTCGGGGGCTACTCAGAACAGCGCTGGTGTCGCTCAGCATCATTTCTTCTGCTCTTGCTCACAGATACAGAGGTTCCTGCACTAGGAACAGTGCTAATGTGAATGATGAGAGCACGGATATGTCCATCTCCAGTGATGCTTTCACAGGGTCCTGCTATGCAAGACCACGTGTTCGATGGAGGCATTTTATTGACTGCAAATGAACGTATTTGGTGGGGCAAAGTGACAAGGCCCCCATCTGGCTAAGAAGCAGCTCAATCGTATTCACTGGAGTATAGGATTCCTCTCTGCCTGGGGTCTGCTCCTGAGACAGCACTCACCAGAGGACAGCTCTCCTTCGTGCCATCTTTGGACCTGTTCTTTGCCAACCTCTTCTTCTTTTTGTGAAGTGGTTTGGATTCAAGAATCATTTCTTCAAGTTCAAATGTGGGATCACAGTTCAGCCTCCCTTTCTGAAAGGAAATGGAAAAGAAAACACAGTTTGTCTTTGTTCCGTGCCATTGAATTGTATTTTCATTCATTCATTCAATCAATCATTCATTCATTCAACAAGTAACAATGAACTACTCCTGTGGGATACATCAGCTACACTTTATTCCTGATAGTGAACAGTGACACATCCTCGCTGCACACGTCATTCATTTATCCCCATAATCCCGCCCACCTCGCACACCCCACTTATTAACATCCACAGGTTCCCTTGATCTCCTTACGTATGTTCATTTCGTGAGATTGAGTTCAGCTTTCCAAACTGTTCTTTTCACTTATTTTCTCATACTCTCCTTCTCATGTCATTACTACCTTTTCTATAAATATCATTTTGAACCATTCCATTTAAAAATACCATTTCTGGCCAGAATCTACCCAGTTCCCCATCCTAGCTCCCTGGTCTCCTGCAGCTAGAGCCAGCTGACCCTCAGGCCTGGCCCTGCCGTAGGCTGGGCTCCTGCCACTTTGGTCAGGAGTAATATCGGTCTCCCTGACTTATCCCAGGTGGCTCTTTTCCATCCTGAGACCCAGCCCAGTATGCTGGCCCTCTCAGGCAGCACAGTCTGGTGGTTATAACATCAATGGCTCTGAAGGTGCTCAGAAAAAACAACAACCCAGTTCTGCTGCTTTCTGACCTTGAACAAGTTTTTAACTTCTTTGGGACTCAGTTCATTATCTGTAAAGTCTGGATAAGCATTCCTCCCTCATGCAAGATTAAATAAGTTAATAAAGTTCTTCATGTAGGGCCAAGTGAGAAGTGAGTCCTTGAGTAGGTGTCCCTGTTCCTGATTGGATGGGGGCCAGGGAGGAGAGGGACCAGGCACAACCCCGGAGGCGGGCTGCCAGCCTTGCCACTGAGTCCTACAGCCTCATCTTTCACCTGCGTGTCTTTGAGGGAGACATATAACCTGTCTCTGCCTCAGTTTCCTCATCTGTATAAAATGCAGCAGGCTCAGTGGGTTGATGAGGATTAACTGAGATAGTGTTTGCAAATCTTCTAGAATGGGTCCTTCCTGATCCATGGCAGGCCTGTAATGACTGACCACTCCCCCTGCTGCCCTGCAGTCCCAGCCACCTCCCATGGGAGCCCCGGCCTTAAACCCCAACTTATAAGCGAGGGTCTTGCTACCTGCCATCAAACTTGCCTTGGCCAGGCTGCCTCACCCCTCGATGTCAGCCAGTGCCCTGCCATGGCCAGGCAGGAGGAGGAACCAGGGCTTTGCAGACAGAACTGGGGCAAGGCCTGGCTTTTCCACTCACTAGCAAGTCCCTCAACCTCTCTGGCCCTCAGTTTCCATAACTGTAAAATGAGGGTAAGTGCTCTGAGCTTGTGGGGTTGGGTTGACACAATGCAGGGAAAGCTCTTAGCCCAGTCCCTGCCACAGGGTGGGTACCAACAAATGCTAATCACAGTTATTATTATTATTGTTTTGTTGGTGGTCTGATGGGGAGCAGTAAGTACTACATTCTTTTCCCTTTCCCGTCTCGATCCTGGAGAGAGGTCCCAGCAGAACAGTCCCCACTGGGATTGTCTGTACTGACAGCTCTCCCCCACCTGCCCCTGCCGGGATCCTCACACCGCCAACTTCTATGGCTCCACTAATAGTCCCCTTTCCCTTGGTGGCACATCTGCCCGCCACCACTCTACCTCTCCCAGTGAGCAGGTCAGATTCCAGGACCAAGTCTTTCCTGGCCTGATTTATCTTTCTTTCCTCCCTCCCTCCCTCCCTCCCTCCCTCCCTTCCTTCCTTCCTTCCTTCCTTCCTTCAGTGGAGGCTCTGGATCCAGACTGCCTGAGGTCAAGCCCTGGCTTTGCCAATTTCTCACTGAGTAATTGTGGGCAGTTTGCTTAACCTGAGACTATTCACTTAAGCTGAGACTACTAACAGGGCCCCCTTCCCTATTGTGAAGCTTATATGACATAATGTACGTGAAGCTTTAGAACACGCTTAACCCTATTGGCTGTTATCGTTAACTGATCCATACTCATGTGACAAGCACATATCGAGGTCTTCTAGCAGCTTCTAGGGTCACCCATTGCTCTGGGATCTCTCTCAGGCGAAGGTCAGCCAACCCACCCTCTGAAGCTCTCGGGGGATGGCGGATGCACGCAACAGAACGTTATTGACCGCTAATGCAGACCTAGGCACCTGTCCAGTGGGGAACCAGGGAGGGTGAGATCCACTCCAGGTAAGGGGATGGAGAGGCTGGCTGGGAAAACGTCCCAGAGGAGGCAATGACTGCGTTTGCTCCTTATCCAGAAGGCAGTTACCAAGACCCTCCAGTGGACCACTTGCTGCGTTTTACGCTGAGTCTGGAAGGAGGGGTAGATTTCCAAGTGGACAAGAAAGGCATTCCTGGAAGAGGAAGCAGTGTGTTCACAGGTATGGAGCTAAGAAACAGTGTGGCCAGAGGGGACAACTGCAGGCATCTGTGTGTGGACCTCGGAAATCAGGTACAAATCCACCCTGAATCTCAGTGAAACATGATTCCTCTGGTGCTCAGGTGACCATGGCCAGCAGGGCCCCCACTGAACAGCTTCTGGCGTCTTCCTGCCCGCCCAGGTTGGGGACTCTGCACAGGGTGGGATGCTGTCGAACAGGACCTCACTCACATTGGGTACGAAGCCGGGCATCAGGGCCTTCTCCCACACCGCGTCCCAGTTCATGTCGGCCAAGTAGGGTGCGCTCTGGACGTCACCGAGGCTGGACAGGCGGCTCTTGGGGTCCTTGGTCAGGAGCTGCAGGCAAAGGGCAAATGTGCTCGCTTGGGCAGTGCACCCCACCGAGGTTTTTGGGGGAATCCGAAGGCGGAGTCTTGGGAAAATGAAGGTGACCCTGCTTTCTGCGTTCCATGAATGTCCTGCCCTGTTTGGGCTGCTGTGTTGGAAGCATCACCTACACTCATCTCCTTATAGCCAGGGAGGAACTGAGGGGTCAGGCTGCTGGAAGGTCATCCAGCAATGGGCTCTTTGGACAGGGACTAGATTTTCGCCCGCCGTGCTCCCCTTGGGAACTCACACCGTGTGACATGCCACCTCTCAATGAGGTCTGCAGAGGCTTCCAATTAAAAATAAAAAGAATTAGCCACCTTGATTTAGGACTTTCAGCTTGGTAATGGGATGCACAAAAGCATAATAAAATTTCTCCCTGGACAGCTATGAGGTGACCTCTGCAGTCTGATGGAATGACCTCATTTGTAGCCAAGGGGTCAAGTTTTAGCTTCCCTTCAAATGGAGTTTCTGCTAATAAGGGGTGATGCAGTAAAAGAAAAAAAAATAGCCGTACAACATTACCTTGCATCCAGAGGGGTTTTCAACTTTCAAAACAGTAGCTTATCTGGTGCAAGAACACTGAGGCTAAAACTGAAAGACGGGGCCCAGCCCTGGGAGGGCCACTCGGTAGCAGTGTGGCCCCGGCTGAGCTGCTGACTGTACTGTGCGTGTTTCCTCCTCCGGAAGCAGGAAGGATAATGGTAACTCTTCCACTTCTGGCTCATGATTCAGATGAGACCCAAAGGGGATGGATGAGGAACTGGGACACACCAAGGCAGGATGCCACACCCAGCTGCTGGCAGGTGGGAGCTGGAATCAGGACCCCCCCGCCCGTCGGCTCCCACCTGCCGCTGCAACAAGTGGGCTACAGTCACACCATGGGAGGGGCACCTGGCAGGGTCCCACCTGCTGATCACGGTGGCCTCTCTCTAGGAACTGTCCCCAAAATGACGGGTACAGATTTAAACAGAGATGCTGCTTCAATGCCCAGGGCAGGGCGGCGGTGGAGGGGGGTGGCCACCGTTTAGGGCAGCAGTTAGTTCTCTGACTCCGTGGGTGGGTGGGAAGTGGAGGTGTTGGCAGGTGGGTGGAGCTTCCAGGTGATTCCAATCAGCAGTTGGTTAAGGACCACTGACGTCTAAAACCCAGGGGGTGAATCTCCCCTAAAGCAATTTAACTAATGAGTAATTCCCTAAATCATCTACAGAGTTTGGAGGGAGTAAGAGCTGATATCTGGAGTTCAGAGAGCTTGGATTTAAATCCTCCTCTGCCTCGAACAGCCCTGTGGCAGTGAGTGAATGATCTGCTTTCCCAAGCCTCAGTTTTCCCATCTCTACTATGGGGGCACCAACACTACTCCTCTCACAGGGCATGTAAGGACTAAATGAGCAGAGCCCCCATATAACATTCCCCCAACCAGTGCTGGCTGCCGTCATCATAATTCCTTCATTAAAGGTGACTGGTGCTGACCACATGCAAGGCTCGACTCTGTGTCTTGGAGGATTCCGAGTGAGTGTCGCTGAATGCCAGCCTCAGAAGGAGGGCGCCACGACCCACTGCCCATGCTGAACTCGAGCTTATCAGAACAGAAACAACACGGCCCGCCCCACCATTTCTGAGTCAGCAGGTCTGGGGGTGGAGCCTGAGAATCCGTATTTCTAACAAGCTACCAGGGGATGCTGGTCCAGGAACCACCTTGGAGAACCACTGCTTTATTCCACTAGCAACAGTTCCCAGGAAAAGTCAGGAGACACCCAATGGCTTAAAGGTCAGTGAGTTAAAAGACGATTTGTAAAATGTTTAAAGAGCTATATGCATTAAATATTTCTAATTATTAGAAGCTTGTTGTGGAGTGAAAAGAGTCTGTGGGCTTTGTTGTCACAGACGTGACTACAAGCCACCCTGTCCAGCGGCTTTGTGATCTCGATGCGGGATGGTGAGAGTGCTTACGATGAGGGGTTAGAGCACCGCTGACTTTATTATTTCCACCACTGTCCCGCCATTCGTTTTCTCATTCCTTAATCTGCTGGTCTGTCTGTTACTGCACTGAGTGCCCAGCTCCCTGGCCAGGTGGGCTGGCAGCTGCCCCCTTACCTTCTTCAGCAGGGCGACCATGCCCTTGCACCACGTGGAGGAGTAGTGGACACGCTCCACCTTGAACATGTTGAGGATCTCATCGATGGGAGTGGCCGAGTGGATTTCATATGGCCTCTGCAACCAAAGGACAACAGGCGGCATCAGAGAGAGAGACCCCACGTGGTTAAAACAGACATAGAGAACAGACTTGTGGTTGCCAAGAGGGAGGGGGAGGGGGAGGGATGGAGTGGGAGTTTGGGGGGTTGGGATGCATTAGGAGATTGGGATTGACATATATACACTATTGATACCATGTATTAAACGGATAACTAATGAGAACCTACTGTATAGCACAGGGAACTCTACTCAGTGCTCTGTGGTGACCTAAATGGGAAGGAAATCCAAAAAAGAGGGGATATATATGTATGTATAGCTGATTCACTTTGCTGTACAGTAGAAACTAGCACAACATTGTAACGCAATTATACTCCAATAAAAATTTTTTAAAAATAATAAAATCAAATCAGCTCTGCGCCTTTAAGCTCCAGGCTCAGCCTTAATCTGTTTGCGTGGTTGTGGAGAAACTCAGGTCCTTTGACAAGAATACTGGCACATATAAAGATCTATATTCCATCTGCGTCAGGTAAAGAGTTCTACTGATGCTCGGTTCTCACTCATTGGCCTTAGGATGTCTTGACTCAGAAAACCAAGTGGTCTTTATAAGGTAAAATAATTACATGTTCTGCTGGTGAAAGTGATTTTGGCAGCAGGGCACTGGATATACTCATTATAGAGTGCAGGTGCATCTCTATTCCAGGAAACTCAGTTTACAAAAATTGCCAGTTTACCGAAAAATGGAAGAAACAGGAAAAGAACTGCAGTAGACCTGTTATTTTATTTTTTATTTTTTTTACGTCTTTATTGGAGTATAATTGCTTTACAATGGTGTGTTAGTTTCTGCTTTATAACAAAGTGAATCAGTTATACATATACATATGTTCCCATATCTCCTCCCTCTTGCATATCCCTCCCTCCCACCCTCTGCATCCCACCCCTCTAGGTGGTCACAAAGCACAGAGCTGGTCTGCCTATGCTGTGCGGCTGCTTCCCACTAGCTATCTATTTTATGTTTGGTAGTGTATATATGTCCATGTCACTCTCTCACTTTGTCACAGCTTACCCTTCCCCCTCCCCATATCCTCAAGTCCATTCTCTAGTAGGTCTGTGTCTTTATTCCCGTCTTACCCCTAGGTTCTTCATGACATTTTTTTTCTTGGATTCCATATATATATCTGTTAGCATACGGTATTTGTCTTTCTCTTTCTGACTTACTTCACTCTGTATGACAGACTCTAGGTCCATCCACCACACTACAAATAACTCAATTTCGTTTCTTTTTATGGCTAATATTCCATTGTATATATGTGCCACATCTTCTTTATCCATTCATCCGATGATGGACACTTAGGTTGTTTCCATCTCCTGGCTATTGTAAATAGAGCTGCAATGAACACTTTGGTACATGTCTCTTTTTGAATTATGGTTTTCTCAGGGTGTATGCCCAGTAGTGTGATTGCTGGGTCATAGGGTAGTTCTATTTGTAGTTTTTTAAGGAACCTCCGTACTGTTCTCCATAGTGGCTGTACCAGTTCACATTCCCACCAGCAGTGCAAGAGTGTTCCCTTTTCTACACACCCTCTCCAGCATTATTGTTTCTAGATATTTTGATGATGGTCATTCTGACCGGTGTGAGATGATATCTCATTGTAGTTTTGATTTGCATTTCTCTAATGATTAATGATGTTGAGCATTCTTTCATGTGTTTGTTGGCAATCTGTATATCTTCTTTGGAGAAATGTCTATTTAGGTCTTCTGTCCATTTTTGGATTGGGTTGTTTGTTTTTTGTTATTGAGCTGCATGAGCTGCTTGTAAATTTTGGAGATTAATCCTTTGTCGGTTGCTTCATTTGCAAATATTTTCTCCCATTCTGAGGGTTGTCTTTTGGTCTTGGTTATGGTTTCCTTTGCTGTGCAAAAGCTTTCAAGTTTCATTAGGTCCCATTTGTTTACTTTTGTTTTTATTTCCATTTCTCTAGGAGGTGGGTCAAAAAGGATCTTGCTGTGATTTATGTCATAGAGTGTTCTGCCTATGTTTTCCTCTAAGAGTTTGATAGTTTCTGGCCTTACATTTAGGTCTTTAATCCATTTTGAACTTATTTTTGTGTATGGTTTTAGGGAGTGTTCTAATCTCATACTTTTACATGTACCTGTCCAGTTTTCCCAGCACCACTTATTGAAGAGGCTGTCCTTTCTCCACTGTACATTCCTGCCTCCTTTATCAAAGATAAGGTGACCATATGTGCGTGGGTTTATCTCTGGGCTTTCTATCCTGTTCCATTGATCTATATTTCTGTTTTTCTGCCAGTACCATATTGCCTTGATTACTGTAGCTTTGTAGTATAGTCTGAAGTCAGGGAGCCTGATTCCTCCAGCTCCATTTTTCGTTCTCAAGATTGCTTTGGCTCTTCGGGGTCTTTTGTCTTTCCATACAAATTGTGAAATTTTTTGTTCTAGTTCTCTGAAAAATGCCAGTGGTAGTTTGATAGGGATTGCATTGAATCTGTAGATTGCTTTGGGTAGTAGAGTCATTTTCACAATATTGATTCTTCCAATCCAGGAGCATGGTATATCTCTCCATCTATTTGTATCATCTTTAATTTCTTTCATCAGTGTCTTATAATTTTCTGCACACAGGTCTTTTGTCTCCTTAGGTAGGTTTATTCCTAGATATTTTATTCTTTTTGTTGCAATGGTAAATGGGAGTGTTTTCTTGATTTCACTTTCAGATTTTTCATGATTAGTGTACAGAAATGCTAGAGATTTCTATGCATTAATTTTGTATCCTGCTACTTTACCAAATTCATTGATTAGCTCTAGTAGTTTTCTGGTAGCATCTTTAGGATTCTCTATGTACAGTATCATGTAATCTGCAAACAGTGACAGCTTTACTTCTTCTTTTCCCATTTGGATTCCTTTTATTTCCTTTTCTTCTCTGATTGCTGTGGCTAAAACTTCCAAAACTATGTTGAATAAGAGTGGTGAGAGTGGGCAACCTTGTCTTGTTCCTGATCTTAGTGGAAATGGTTTCAGTTTTTCACCATTGAGGACGATGTTGGCTGTGGGTTTGTCATATATGGCCTTTATTATGTTGAGGAAAGTTCCCTCTATGCCTACTTTCTGCAGGGTTTTTATCATAAATGGGTGTTGAATGTTGTCGAAAGCTTTCTCTGCATCTATTGAGATGATCATATGGTTTTTCTCCTTCAATTTGTTAATATGGTGTATCACGTTGATTGATTTGCATATATTGAAGAATCCTTGCGTTCCTGGAATAAACCCCACTTGATCATGGTGTATGATCCATTTAATGTGCTGTTGGATTCTGTTTGCTAGTATTTTGTTGAGGATCTGTGCATCTATGTTCATCAGTGATATTGGCCTGTAGTTTTCATCCCTCTACTTTCTACAGGTTCATTTGTCGTTGTTATCCCCCTAACTTTTTTTTTTTTTTGGTATGCAGGCCTCTCACTGTTGTGGCCTCTCCCGTTGCAGAGCACAGGCTCCGGACGTGCAGGCTAAGCGGCCATGGCTCATGGGCCCAGCCGCTCCATGGCATGTGGGTTATTCCCGGACCAGGGCATGAACCCGTGTCCCCTGCATTGGCAGGCGGACTCTCAACCACTGTGCCACCAGGGAAGCCCATCCATCTGTTATTTAGTCAGCAAATATTGTGTCCCCAAGGTATACCAACCTCTGCTCTAGGGGCTGGGGAATACATTAGTAAATAAACAACAGAAAAATCCCCACCTCATGGAGTTTACATTCTAGTTTGGGGAAATAGACGATCCAAATACGTAAAATAGATATTACATGGTGTTACGTGTCTTAGAGAAAAAGGAGGGCCTGAGGTGTTTGTGGGTGGGGAGAGGAAGGGAGTTGCAACTTTATTTTTAAAAATTTTATTAGAGTATAATTGATTTACAACGTTGTGTTAGTTTCAGGTGTACAGCAAAGTGAATCAGTTATACATATACATATATCCACTCTTTTTTAAGATTCTTTCCCTGTATAGGTCATTACAGAGTATTGAGTAGAGTTCCCTGTGCTATGCAGTAAGTCCTTATTAGTTATCTATTTTATATAGTAGTGTGTATATGTCAATCACAATCTTCCAATTTATCCCTCAGTAATTCAGACAGAGAAAGACAAATATCATATGATATCACTTAGATGTGGAATCTAAAAAAAGGGTACAGATGAACTTATCTACAAAACTGAAATAGAGTCACAGATGTAGAAGATGTTTGGTTACCAGAATCTCCTTTAGTCCCCTTGATTACTCTATGGCAGTGGTTCTCAACCGGGGCTAATCTGTCCCTCCAGGGGACATATGGCAATGTTTGGGGACATTTTCGTTGTCCTTCCTGGGTGGGGGCAAAGTTCTGTTGGCATCTAGTGGGTAGAGGCCGGGGATGCAGCTAAACATCCTACAGTGCCCTGGGCAGCCCCCATCACAAAGCAGTACCCAGTCCCAAGCAAACGTAGAGCTGAGGCTGAGGAACCCTGTGCTTTGCAGCCACTGTTCACCCCATCTGATAGACAAGAAAGAGGCTCATCCCCAGACATTCAGAAACTGTTCAACAAAGCTGGGATTTGATCCCCAAAACATGTGATTCCAAAGCCCAGACTCTCGCTTGACCACCATGCTGTCGCTTCCATGGACAGCACCACACTGCCTACAGAGTGAAGCCGGTGCCTCCAGCTGACCTCAGGTTCCTTTCTAGACAGCCCCCAGACTGTCCTTCTGACTGCTGGTCAGTCTAAGATGTTTGCTGTGTCAGCCTCAGCTGTGCTTCCCGGTCTCTGCTCACACGGTTTCCCAACCAACTCATATATGATCCCCCTTAGCACTTCCTCCCTCAGAAATTCTTCCCTGCTCCTCTAAGAAGAAGTCATCAGCACTGTCTCTGCAGCTACCTGTCTCAGAATCATCACCACGTGCACATTTATGTAGCAGTCAGCATCCCTCCTGTGTGCTGGACACTGCGTGTGCTCCACCTACATTTTCTCCTGGAATCCCCACGGTGACCTCGCAGGCCAGCCTCATCATCCCCATTTCATGAAGGAGGATGCCAGGGCTCAGATGAGTTAAGTGACTAAGGTGGAATCACAGCATCAAGGCACACGGGGTGTGGATGGGAGCCCGGACCTCTGCCCACCGGGCCCGGGACCTCCCCACTAACAGTCAGCAGCCACATGTGACTCAGCTCCTCTCCCAGGGCCTGTCTCCACCTTGAGAGGTGCTAAGTTGGAAAGGATGCAGACCTGCCAGCAGGCCCCCCGCATGGGAATCAGAGAGACCAGGGGAGGGGAGCTGACATTGACCGAGTATTGACCCTTTATCAGTCACAGAGCTGGGTAATTTGCATCGTCAGAATCACTTAATATTCCCAGCCACCCTGTTGGGTAGGTGTTGAGCACAGTTGTCTCAGGGACTGTGACCACACCCCCTGTGGATCCTGAGGGAATCAAGGAACAGGGGGGTGATCACCTATCACAGTTATTAATAATAACTGAGCATTTGGTCTGTCTAGCCTTGGTTAAGATCACAGACAAGGTGCCTGGTAGAGCTAGGGTTTGAACCTGTGAATTCTTCTAAGATCCTCTTTCTGTGTTACGAGGAGGGCTTTAAAAAAATGAAACGTTCTTTCTGGATATAAGACCCCTGTGCATGCGGAGGAAAACCAGTGGACAGGTGGGTGACACTGCCAGGGAAACCATCAAGGAGCCTGGTAGGTGGGGAAACAGGGGCTGGGCTAAGACCTTTAAGTCCCTTCTCTGGGTCAGTGGATGAGAAACCTCCCTCTCCTCTCTGTCCCCATGGGGTTCTCTTCAGGGGGTGTGGTCACAGTCCCTGAGACAACTGTGCTCAAAAGGGAACTCTCCAGGTGGTGCTTTCTTGAGTCTTTTTTTTTTTTTTTTTTTTACTTAGCAGGTCTCAGGGTGAGAACTGAGATTCTTGTTTGGGCTCATAGGAAAGTTGGGTACAAGGTACTCCCCTCGTCTGGGCTACATGATCCAAGCAGGCTCACAGAATTCTCTGCATTGAAATTTCAAGCCCACTGATGACAATCCTCTCCTCTGCTCTCATGATGGAGCATTTTGGGAGAGATGCCTCTTCCTGCTCTAAGACTGGAGCATGCCTGGGTCCCTGGCTAACGTAACATATTAATACCTTCAATCTCCCACCTTTCATTTCTAACGCTTTCCAACTCTATGATCTTAGAATATGTGTTAGAAAATTCCCGTAATGACTTTCATCTTTTGGAGGTAAGGAGCCCCCTGGATCCTGAGGGAATCAAGGAACAGGGGGGTGATCACCTATCAGGGATGCTGTCACTGACATGATGGAGGAATTTCAATGAGGAAGGATAACTTCTAAATTCACATAGTCCATGGAAAAATATGAGTGTTTTTCAGTATGGCTTTTGGACTAAATGTGATCGTTTCCAGGATTAAAAAAACAGAATAAACGATTTGCATAAACCCATTGTGTTTCAAGTCAAAGATGAACAGACCAAGATATCTGGGAGAGAGAGTCACACTAACCCATAGCAGGCATTCTTGTTCACTCTGTCCCCACGCTAAAGGCCCGATCCCACCATGTGACCCTCCCTCTTCTATTAAAAGTGGCATTTGGATCCCTAAGCAGAAAACCCAGATACACTGAAAATGAAACGTTTTATTTTGAAGCCCTTGGGACTTTTTGCCAAGTCATCATCTCTGACTGTTCTGACTTGTATTCTGGCAGAGAATATACTTTCTGCTGGCAAATGACCAAGGATGCTTAGGTCGACTGCTTGCCAAGGTCATTTGTAGGATTGATTCCGTGATAAACATCATCTGGTGATGTCTGTGCTCTCTGGTTCATACAAATATCATGGGGACCCTCATGTCCCCTCTTGGAGCACGTATCTTAAAGAACCAGTACACGACAAAGGAACCAACCAGGGAGATGGGGAGAGATGAATTGTTTTCATTCAGTGCCCAAGAAAACTCACAAGTTCATATACATATTTTTTGCATTCTAACAACATCATGTACTGTAGTATGTTTTTGAGGAATTCAGGGGAAATCACTGAGATCAAGAGAGACCCCAGGTGCTTGAACCACAGCGGGATAACTAATAACACTCACATAGCTTGGATGGTTTTCACACAGCTGCTATCATTCATTCCTTCATTCATTCCCACCAGTTATTACTGTGCACTGGGGGCTCCTGCCCTCGAGGGGCACCGTCTACCCGCCTTAATATGCATATATGCAGATGACCGTGAGACAATGTTAAAGCAGCATCCAGTGGGAGGAACTGACTCTCTACGATGTGCGCTGGGTGCTGGAGCTATAAGGTGGGTAATATGCAAACTGAGTGTCCCAGTCTAGGGGTGCATCGATCCCAGGATAACTTCAGCACCACAGAATAGACTGAAAGGATGTTACTATCCCCATTGCATGAAAGGGAATGGTCCTGAGAGGTTAAATGGCGTCATTTTCAAATGATACTTGTGTAAAAAAAAAAAAAGCCTCGAAATTCATTTGTCATAATTCTTTCTGCTAAAATAAAACTGAGTTATTAGTTGCCAAATAGGTCCATTAGTCATCTTCAGCTTTTAAATTTAAAAGAAATAAAACAAAAATACATACTGAATGCCCCATTTTTATAGGACGCTGAGCTAAGTATTCGGGGAAGGTTGGAACTAAAATAACAACAACAAAAAACCAAGCTGGAAAGTTGGGCACGGGTGCATCATGTTGTGGGTTGAAAGAGGACAGCATTTGAAATGATGACACCAAGATGCTTTGGGTGTTTGAGCTGCCACGGATCAGGTGCTGAGCTCCACACAAGACCCTCCCCACTCTGGACATCCCTGTCCCCGTGAGTAGAATGAGGGGCTGGACCAGAAGCTTGTTAAGATCTTTCTAATGCTCAGGACCTTGGAGTTGGCACACAGGCAATCAGGGCTGACACCCAGGGCTGCTTGCCGACATGGTGCACGTCCAGCGGCAGGGCCATTCCACCCCACCCAAGCCTGGTAGAAGCCGAGCCCCCCACTTCCACAGCCTTCACGTTCACCACACAGGTGCACATCTTACCCAGCCCCGCAGCAGCTCATAGGCCGTGACACCCAGGGACCACCAGTCAACGGGGTAGGAGTACCCAGGGCCTCCGTCCACATACACCTGGAACACTTCCGGGGCTGCCAAAGACAGGACAAAAGAACATTACTGCGCATCTCACTTTACACTCATTGCCTCTTACAGAGAGGACACGGGGCCAGGAACCCAGCTTTTTGGATGGCAAAGCCAGTACTCCATCTGCTATGCCACGTGGTTTCTGCCCTCTGTAAGTCACGAGATGGCTAGAGAACAAGGTGCAGGCATCACAGGAAACACCAGTGTGACACCTGGGACAGAATACAAATGGGGCAACCCAAGTGTGCTGTGGAGGGCGTTCTGTCGGGGAGGGTCAGGGAAAGTCTGGGGAGGAGGAGAGTTTGTTGGAGCATGAATCACAGTCACAGCCCGGGGATTAAAGTCTGAGTTAAGAAGAAGAAACTGCACCCCCAAGGGGCTAAGAACCTTGCTAAATGTCATTCTGTTCTGGCACCAACACCAGGTCAGGTGTCCCAACAACTAGGATGCTTAGAGCCCTTTGTGCCTGGTGCCTGTCTCAGGTACAGTTTTATTTTAGCATAGGTGGGATCGAATATGAAATATCCAGGATAAGTAAATGCACAGGGACAGAAGGCAGATCGTGTGTTGCCAGGGGCCGGGAGGGAGGATGGGGAGCAACTGCCCACTGGGTTTCCTCTGCGGTGATGAATGTTCTGGAACTAGACAGAGGTGGTGGTTACACAACATTGTGAATGTACTAAATGTCACTCTGTTTGAAAACAGTTCATTTTACGTTATGTGAATTTCACCTCAATAAATAGACAAGTGGAGGGTGGAGGCCCGTGATGGATGCGACCCCCAACTCATCAGGCCAGGAGTGCATCTCCAGCTCTAATCGCTCATATTGGCTTCCAGGAACGTCTTGGGAAATGTGGATCATTTCTAGCAAATTAATTTGTAGATGTAATTCCATTTTACAGGCGTCAGAGCAGCCAAACTCTCTCGCAGGGAACCAGGACATGCTGTGTTTAAAGACATCTCGACTCAATTTTCAGACTGTCATTCAGACGGCGTGGGATGGGGGAGGGCCAGATGAGGCAGATGAGGGCAGACATGGATGCTCGAATCTGGGCTCTGGATTGGCAGCTGGACCATTGAACCTGACCGGCAGCCAGATCCCAGCTGCCCTCTAGAGACCCTCTCCATTTACTTTGTATTTTATAGCACTTTCACCCGAGGGCTCTACTTTCCTCTTCACAACAACCCTCAGGGCCATGTTATCATCTGACACATTTTACCGAAGAGGTTCAGAGAGGGACAGCGGTGCACAGGAAGTTACACAGCAGGGAAGTTCAGAGCTGAGGTGCGCCTTATACACAGGTCGAGCCCCAGTTTGAAATAAGGTTCATATCAACATTTGAGTACAGAAACATAGTCTACGTTGGGGAAGATGTGATTGGGAGTTTGAGGAAATGTCCCTTTGGGTAATTTGAGCTTCCCAAAGGAAGCAACATGGTGTGATGGGAAACAGGAAGAAGGTCAGTGGGGCTGGAGCTGAATTAACAAGTTCGATTTGCCTCAGTTTTGTAAAACATGAACAAGAATAAACAGTGTATTCATAGGGTTCTTATGAGGATTAAGGAACAACGCAGGCTGAGAGCTAAGCCTGATGTCTGGCTGGTCTATTGTGAGTGTTCTGGGAATCTTGGGCATGGTTTTTATTACTAGAATTGTCATTCAGACCTCCTCTTCCGATCATGCTCAGCCTCGCCACGGTCCAGTCAGCCTGGGAAGCGTGTTAAACTTCATCCTCCTGAACCTCATGACCTATCAGTCTACAGACCCGCTCAGTTTGGCATTTCCAGCATCTTTCTGTCCGCCCCTTCCTATCGATCCTAGATCAACCTGAATGCAAAGGTGGCAATCATACCTGTTCATTAAACATCTAGTGAGAAAATATTTGATTTCCTAGCAGCTCCAGGCACTGAGCTGTGCTATTCTGCATCCCACTGGGAACCTGAGGCTGAGCTCCAACCCAGAGGGGCTTCCTTCCCTGCACCCCAATCTGTGTACGTATCCTTCTTCCCTCCATGCTGAGGGTTCCAGGAGAGAAGGAGCCACATCGTGCTGGTCTGTGCACGTGTAGATGTAATTCTACAGAACCAGGGCCTTGACAGCTGCTGGCCCAGCCCATGTGCTCAGACAGTGAGGGAGGCAGGGACACACCCAGGAGTGCAGGCGAGGCTGCGTGCCCAGGTGTCCCCATAAATCCTTGTGGTGCCTGGCAGCCCCATGCCCATCTGGAATTCAGGGTAGAAGCAGCAGCTGACCAATTCTGTCCTGGCTGTTGTGACCAACCAAGTGACAAACATCTGCAGCCTGTGACCCCACTCCCAGAGAAGGTGACAGTCTCTCCTCCCTTGCACAGTTGGGGCTGATAGAACATAAACAACCTTTATGTCACAATCCATATGCCACCAAAACGGCCGCTTTAGTGGCCTGGATCAGTGCTTAGAGGCGAGGGCATCATATAGGATTAGAGCTTGAAGGACAGGTACAAGACACATACCTGTCACCATCATTTCAGGTATGAATGAATGAGTATGGAAACTACAGTTTGCCAGGTATTTTGTTAAGGATTTTACACGTACTACTTCTCTTCATCCTCCCAACTGCCCAATAAAACAAGCCTACAATGATCTCCATGTTCCAGATGAGGAGGCAGAGACATGAAGGGGTGTAGTTGGGTGAACAGTGTCCCCAAAAGATATGTCCAAGTACCTGTGAACGGGGCCGTATTTGGAAATAGGGACTTTGCAGATGTAATTAATACAGACGTCAGTATAAAGCCATCCTGGATTCAGGGTGGACCCTTCCTAGATTCAATGGCTGATGCCTTTCTAAGAGAAAGAAGAGGTATATTTGAGAGAAAGAAAAAGCCGTGGGAGGAGGCAGAGACTGGAGGGATGCGGCCACAAGCCAAGGAAGCCCTGGAGCCCCCGGAAGCTGGAAGAGCAAGGAAGGAGCCTCTCCCATACCTCCGAGGGAGCACGGCTCTACAGACACCTTGATATTGAACTACTGGCTTCCAGAACTGTGAGTGAATGAATTTCTGTTGCTCCAAGCCACCACAATTGTGGGACTTTGTTGTGCAGCCCTAGGAAACTAGTAAGAGGGGCTGGGAACTTGCTCCAGGTCATCCAGCTGGGATGGCAGAGCTGGGATTAGCCTCTCTCGGTATCTGATTCCAAAGTCCTTTCTCCTATACTGAGGTGACTTCCATGGGTGATGCACTTACCTGAGGACGGGTCCTGATGAAAGCTGCTACCTTCCTTCCCTCTGTCCCAGAGACTGGCACTCAGCCAAGTACATGGTAGGCACTTAATCAACACATGTCAATTTCACCCTGGTGCCATACAGCTGGTCCAGCACATTGCTTGACTGCTTCAGAAGTAGAGACAGCTCACAGCCTAGGAGTGTCAGCATGGCAGAGGTGCAGGGTCCCTTGGAAAACATCTTGTCATCGTCCCCTCTGTGTTAGAATTGGCCACCGGGCTTGAGGGGCGAGAGTGGTTTGCCTCGGCCACAACTCACCAACTCAGGGCTCAAGTCAGAACTCCTGGTCCTGACTTCCAGTTTCAGGGAGTTCCCATTATTGGAACAGTTAAATTCAGCCACCAATGCCGGATGACTCTCCCTCCTCAGCTCCTGTATCCCCTTCCTCCTCTTCGCCAACACATGGCCCTTGTTCAGATCCCCATTCCTTCCTCCTGGTCTCCTGCACTAGCTTCTCAACCCGTCCTCTGACTTCCAGAGTCTCCTCCTCCAGTCCTTCTTTGCTTCTGCGGGAGTTAGCTTTCTGATATGCAACTCAGACCACGGCAGTACCCTGCCTCAAGGTCTTCCTATCACGATGGCTGTTTCACAATCTGTATTCACAGGAATGCCACCAGCCATGTTAGGCTCATAGATTTTGGAGGAGAAAGGATTCTGAGGTCAAACGTGTCTGGGAAATGACGAGGTTCAATTGCGTTCTTTCTTGTAGACTTCTTAGCGCCTTTAATGACTCAATAGCAAGCATGGTTTGGAAATTTATTAGACTTGATCCTGGAATCTTTTTGATTTTTCAGTGGAACAGTACAAAGCACTAGGGCTGGAAACCCATGTGGCCTAGAGGGTGGTTTAAATTCTGTAGCCCCTCAGCTCCTACCTGTAGATCTTCTAAGCTGTATTATGGCCCAGGGGTTGCCCATGGCCACCTTGGGCTCCAGCTGCACATGCTGCTTGCCATTCCTAGAACATCCTGTCTGTCTATCTGTCTCTTTTTCTCTCCCCTAGTCCACCAGGTTCTCTCACAAAGGGTGCAGCTTCAGAGTTACCACTTCTAGGAACTGAATATGTACCATTCTGCAGGCTTCTTTACATCTGTCATGTATTCCTCAAAATACATCTCTGCTATTATTATTTTCTTATCATTCCCTTCCCTCCAGACTAGATTAGAGCTTCCTCTTTATCCCCACCTTCCCTAGGCATCTCTTGATTTTTTCATTCTGGCTGCATTTTTGCTTATTTATCTGCTTCTTGCTAGACTTTAAGCTCCCTGAAGGCAGGGACGGTCATGTTCTGGCTCCCCAAGTCTTGCCTGGCATGAAGAAGACACCTGGGCAGGGTTTGTTGACTGACTAAATAAATGAATGATCGTATGAAAAAAAAGCAAACAACACCAGTACAGCCCTCGCTATGTGCCAAGACCTGTTCTAAGTTCTTGGCACACTGCTAATAAAAATAGCTCATCTGGGCTTCCCTGGTGGCACAGTGGTTGAGAGTCCGCCTGCCGATGTAGGGGACACGGGCTCGTGCCCTGGTCCGGGAAGATCCCACATGCTGCGGAGCGGCTGGGCCCGTGAGCCATGGCAGCTGAGCCTGTGCTCCGCAATGGGAGAGGCCACAACAGTGAGAGGCCCGCGTACTGCAAAAAAAAAAAAAAAAAAAAAAAAAAAAAAGCTCATCTTTCTGGAGCATCTGTCATGCACCAAACTTTGTTTTAAGAGTTTAGCAGGTATTAACTTATTTAATCCTCACAATGATGTGGAATTTGGCTAGCTGCAGCTGAGTCTCACCGAGGAAAGGACCAGGATGTTCTGGGCTGATGCTGGCAAGGCTAGGACTGGGGGTTCCCTGGAGCAGAGTGAGTGATGAAGGAACCCTGAAGGGGGAGCCCAGGACAGCAAACGACAAACCAAGCAGATAGCTGAAGTTGGCTATGGTCTCGCCCAGAAAGGATGTCCAGGGTCCAAGGTCTGGGGACACCTGCAGGGGTGATGGATACATGAAATTCCCCAAGGTCTTCCAGAAAGAAAAACAACTAAAACTTCTTGCAATGCCCTGGTGCGGTAAGGGCCAACCCTGAATCTATTTTAAGCCATTGAAAATGCCCACTGTAACCATCATCATCATGCACAAAACAGTCATGCAGAGCTTTCTAGGGCACAAACATTCCTTCATAATTACCCCCACCCATGCTCAAAGCACCCTAAGCCCCAGATGAAGAAACAGACGCACAGAGAGGTAATGGGGCAAGTTCAGGGCCGTGGAGACAGCAAGTGGAAGAGCGTGGACTGGAAGGCTGCTTTTACCACTTTCAAGGGGCGCTCAATACAGCTGTTCCATTATTATCATGAGCAGTGGTTTTCTTTACAACACCAAGAACTGCATTATTATTATTATTTTCTTTTGCGGTACGCGGGCCTCTCACTGTCGCGGCCTCTCCTGTTGCGGAGCACAGGCTCTGGACGCGCAGGCTCAGCGGCCATGGCTCATGGGCCCAGCCACTCTGCGGCATGTGGGATCTTCCCGGACTGGGGCATGAACCCGTGTCCCCTGCATCGGCAGGCGGGCTCTCAACCACTGCGCCACCAGGGAAGCCCAAGAACTGCAGTATTAATGTGGCCATTTGTTGAGCATCTACCATGTGCTAGAAGTTCTTCAAGTTTCTTTACATATATTATTTACTCCTCAGGAAAGCTAACATTTATGGAACACTTTCTACTGTTTCACATGCACTATCTCACTTTATCCTCAGAAGGAACTTGAGAGGCGAGTACTATCATGAGCTCCCTCTGAGGAAGCCAGGCTTGGAGAGGTCACACAGCTACCGTGGCTCTGAGCCTCCTTTGAACCCAGGCCTCCCCCATTCTCTGGGGTCATCCAGAATGACGACCAGACCTTGCCCTGTCTCCTTCAAATTCCAGACATTACACCATCATTATGTATATGCTGAAAATGAAGTATCATAAAACAGATATACATATACACACAATATATATACTTTATACGTTTTATACGCCAAAATCTCTCCATGGTCAATTAAATCTGTGAATTCAATTGGAACGAAAATCAAGAGTATTTACGAAGGTCCGGGTATTCTAAAAGGTTTCAACATAGTCCAAAAGAAAAAAAAAATGTGGTTCGCCATTAACATGCACATTAATAAAAGTGGCTGTTGAATCACATTCCCCAGCAACACCTGTTTCCTTCCCTGCTGCATCCCCAGGATCTTTCACGGTGTGCATGCATGTTGCACACTCCATGGCTAGTTGTGAGCCCACGAATGAATACACTGGGGGGAAATCGGGCTGCACGGAAGCTGCTTTCCCAGCATGGCCCAGTGGTGTGGATAGATCAGCCCCACTTCCCACTAACCTTTTCTACCAGTAGCTGAGCAGTTCTGTCAGGGCAGGTTTTAAATGGAAAGTGAGTCTGGATTCCAAGGGACATCAGAGAATTGGCCTTCCAGAAAAGCAAGAACATGGGGTGTCGTCTGAAAGAGATCACCCCTGAGGCAATGTAAATATGCATGTGGTGGGCTTTGCCCCCTATCCTCACCACACAGAGTTTACTTCCTCATTAGACTAAAAATATGGAGAAAAACCACAGAAGCCACCCAAGTTATAATTATTGGTCTGCTGCTTTAGCTCTATGAATATTCCTGAAGGCTTTGATTGCTGCAGTGGAGTGTGACAATGCTATTCAATGTCTAGCTTACAAGCTGACTGGCTTCCGGGATCGGTTTCTACAGGTAATTGCATCCTTCTGGACTGGGAACATAGAATTACCGCATTTCAGCCTAGAGGGGACCTTCAAGGTAATTTCCTTCCTCCCCTACATTTTGTAGGTGAGGAAGCCAAAGCCTATTGGAGGAGTTCCATGGCTTCCAGCCCAGCTGGGACCAGAGCCCAGTTCTCCTGTCCACTGAGCCTTTCTGTGGCTCACACATCCCGGCTGGCAGGATGTGCCAGATCTGGACACCTCCACCTAGAAGCCCCACAGGCATGGCATATTCAATCTGTCCAAGCCAAACTCTCCCTCTCCAACTGCCCTTTCGTCTGGGTTCTCAGTCTCTGTCGATGGGCTGCTCAGTTGTGCAAGTCAGAAACGTGGGAGTCTCATGGGCCCTGCCCCTCCTCCAGCCTATGTTTTGGATCATGTGATTAATTCTCAAGACTCATCATTTTTCCCTTCCAGAATCTTCCTCTCTTCTCTGGCCCTTTTTCACTTCTGCTTGGAATCAAGACAGCTCCAGACCCCAGCCTGGGGCCCTTTAATCCCACTACACTTACTCTTCAAACACCTTTCTAAGTCAGTAGAATCAGTGGAACAGAGAGACGGAAGGTGTGAGTGTAGTGATTATTCAACCTGAACCTGAACCCCAGCTCCCAGGCTTACTGCCACAGTGGCCTCAGGCAAAATGCCTAACCTCTTATTTGTACCTTGGTTTTCCTCATCTGTAAAAAGGAATAACGTGTCTGTTACATCAAGTTATTGAGAAGAGAAAATGAAATTCTCTATGTATTTACTGAGCACAAAGTAAGTGCTCAATAAATGCGATCTAACATTGTTGTCATTGTATTATCATTCACATGTTCAAATCACTTAAGTAAAATCTTTCCAAATTTTTCTATTTACTGTAGAATAATGGTCAAACTCCTTAGCATGAAAAACTCCTAAAAATAGGTTCCAACCTCCTCATATTTTGGCCACTATCTTTATTATACCCATTGTGCCAACTTTAAAGAATAGGACACACTTTATGTTTAATCTTCTATGACTTGCCTGGTAATCTTTACCCTATTTTTTATACTCATGAACTCCTATTCATATTTCAAAACCCAGACCAAATTTTACACCTCCTGTGGAGTGTTCTTCAAGTCCCTTACTGTTTCTCAGTTCCCTTCTTTTCCCCTCTCTTGGCCAAGTACATCAGTGTTCTGGATTCTCACCAAACCCTTGTCGGTTCCTCCCTTGCAGCACTGATCATGCCATACTATAATTAAGGATATACATGTCCACCATTCTCACTGGACTGTGAGCTCTCTGAATAGGGGTATGACTAAGTCAGGGTCCAAATGTCAGGGATTAGCACAAAGCTATATGTGAGTCATTTAGAACAAGGACTGACACAGAGCAAGTTCCAAATAGATGTGAGCTAGTTATTATGATAATCAATTCATTATTGAACGGGAAATGAAATGCACACATAAATGAAAGACCAACTCACAAATGTACATGTTGTACATGTTCCCCAAGTGATTCAAGAGCTCCACCATCATTCTGTGATTAGAGTGTGTGGAAAAGCTGTAGAAAGCAGAGATGAGCAGGGTGCCTGGCCTCTGTCTGGATCCCTTGGGGGCAATTCATGTTTCTTTGGCTTTTTATCTTGGCAAATGAACTCAGATATTAACTTGAGAGGAAATGGATCTGCTGCATCAGTCTGATAACTTCTTTCTATCTGGTGATGTTAGTAGCATTGATAGTAACAGAAGGGTGGTTTCATTAAGGTATGTAAGACGCTGCTCAGGTGTGGACCAGTAGGACCTCACCTGTCTGCATGAGAAAAGGAACAGCAGGGAAAGTTTAACTGGCTGAGGAGCTCTGATGAGGTACAGAAATTAATGATGCACCACTACCAGAAAACTACTTCATGTTAAATGTGTCAGATTAAATTAGTAAATTAGAAAAAAAAAAGACCCTTGGAAAGTTTTCAGAGAGAATGATGGAAAATGCTAACTGAAAGCACAGGGTTAGAATCAAGTGCATTTTACACAGTTAATATGTGAAATGGGGGATAAACATCTAAACAGCATGTTAGGCTGATGGAAAAGTTCATTTAGATAAGTGCTACTCTCTCTCTCTCTCTTTTTTTTTTTTTTGTGGTACGCGGGCCTCCCACTGCTGTGGCTTCTCCCGTTGCAGAGCACAGGCTCCGGACGCGCAGGCTCAGCGGCCATGGCTCACGGGCCCAGCTGCTCCGCGGCATGTGGGATCTTCCCGGACTGGGACACGAACCCGTGTCCCCTGCATCGGCACGGCGGACTCTCAACCACTATGCCACCAGGGAAGCCCAGTGCTACTCTCTTAAAGGATTCCAAGATCCCTGTTTATCTAAGGTCCATAATGTTCATTAAAATTTCCCACTGTCAAAAGCTTTGGTGGGTACACAAGTACCACATGATCTTGCCCCGCCATGTCTCCAGGCTCACTCTCCTTGCCTACTTTGTTCAGCCCAATCTAGCTTCCTTATGGTTCTTCCGATGTGACAAGCTCCTTTTTGCCTCAGGGTCTAGGCAAAAAGCTGCTATCTCCTGCAGTGCTTTTCTACATGCTGTGCTAAACAACACTTACTCATCCTTTAGAACCTAGCTGGAAAGTCACTTCCTCAGCAAAGTTATCCTGACCCCTCCAATCTAATCATCTATCCCATCAGCATCTCTCCTTTTCCACCATAATCCTTATAAAGACCTCAAACAATTCTACTCTGTTTAAAATATAGGAGTTGGAGAGAGTGTCACTCCCAGCCTAACAGTGAGAAAAAGCTAGATCATCTGTGAAACCATAACTTGGGCTTCCCTGGTGGCACAGTGGTAGAGTCCGCCTGCCGATGCAGGGGACACGGGTTCGTGCCCCGGTCCGGGAATATCCCACATGCTGTGGAGCGGCTGGGCCCGTGAGCCATGGCCGCTGAGTCTGCGCGTCCAGAGCCTGTGCTCCGCAACGGGAGAGGCCACAGCAGTGAGAGGCCCGCGTACTGCAAAAACAAGAACAACAACAACAACAAAAAAGCCACATAACTTTTCTTGAACTCACTAGTGTGAAATTTAAGAAAAGACGGGGGCCTTCAAGAAGCTTTGGGTTGTGAATACTGGCTTACCTTGGGAAGAGCATGGGAAGAAAATAGGGCTGCCATAGAAGAGAGTAAGGAGACAAATTAAGATGCTTAATTTAACTGAATTGCTGAAGGTCGTATAAGAACTTAAGTGAGAGAATAGAACTATTGTTTGTCCAGATACTCACTACTCACAGACTCCTCTCTACATACCCTCACTGGGTACTCATGACAAAGACTGGGCACAAAGCCTTTTCCTTCTATGAAAAGGCAAAGGGTAGAAAAGCCAAAATAATTTTAAAAAGAAGAAAAAAGTTGAAGGACTCTCACTACCTGATCCGAGTATTATTATGAAGTGAAAGGAAAAGTATGAGATTAGTCAGAGAATAAACAAATAGATCAATGGAACAGAATAGAATCCAGAAACAGACCCATACATTTATGGCCAATTGAGTTTTGATGAAGTTGCAAAGCCAGTGCAATAGAGAAAGAATCGTCTTTTCAACAAATGCTGGATGGAACAATTGGACAGCCCTTGTAAATCAATGAAAATTCACAACATATTCAAAAGTGAACTCAAAATGGACTATAGTTCCAAATGTAAAACCCAAAAGTATAAAACTTCTACAGAAAACAAGCAGAAAATCTTTGTGACCTCATGTGAGGGAGGAAAAGATGTTTAGAATGACACCCTGTACATGATCAATAAATGAAAAATAAAAAATTGGACTTCATTTGAATTTAAAACATCTGCTTTTAAAAAGATGCTATTAAGGTAACAGAAAGACAAGCCACTGACTGGTGAAAATATTTGCAAATATATCTGGTAAAAGACTTATAACCAGAATATATAAAGAATTATCAGAACTTAATAATAAAAAACAGATGACCCAATAAATTAATGGGCAATGATTTGAACAGATACTTCACAGAGAAGGTATGTGGATGGCAAATAAGCAAATGAAACTATATTCAACAGTCTGTCAGTTTCTTAAAAAGTTAAATGTACATTTACATATGACCCAACAATCCCACTTCTATGTAATTATTCTAGGGAAGTAGAAACTTAAGTTTATATACAAACCTGTATGCAAATAGCTTATTTATAATTTTGTAAAACTGGAAACAACTCAAATGCCGTACAACTGGTGAATGGATAAACCAAACGTGTATATTCATCCAAAGGATTTCTACTCAGAAATCAAAAGGAAAGCTACTGATCCACACAACATGGCAAAACCTCAAATGCATTATTCTAAGTAAAAAAGCCAGATTCAAAAGTTTGTAGAAATATGACTCTGTTTTTGTGACTTTCTGGAATAGTCAAAACTATAGGGATAGAAAACTGATCACTGGTTGCCAGGAACTGGGATGAGGGAATCTTGGAGGTGATGGAACTGTTTCCCTGTCTTCATTATGGTGGATTAATTTACTCGATTACACTAAAAGAGTGCATTTTACTGCATGAAAGTTGTTCCTCAAAAATAAGCATCTCGAACTATATATTTATCAGTTCAATGATTTGCAAAGTGATTGTCTCCCTCACAAACAGCCAAACTGATGAGGGCAGGAATATTGCCTATTTGTTCACAGATGTGTTTTCAGCCCGTAGAAAACTGCCTGGCAGGTGGAAGGTGCTCAATAAATCTCTGCTGGATGGATGAATAGATGGATGGATGGATGGATGGATGGATGGATGGATGGATGGATGGATTGGCAGGTTCTCAGGAAAGATATTGGGCCCTGGAGCCTCACTGGCCTGGGTCTGAATGCTGGCTCTGTCACTTACTCTGGCACAGGGGTAGCAAACTTTACTTCCTTTAGCCTCCATCATTTCTACAAGGAAAGTACAAGCATGGCCATGGTGCCTCCACAGCCACCTGTGTTTGCTCACTGGGGAAAGGAACTCACATATGGTGAGTACCGACAGGGCACCGGCCCAATGATCTCCCAAGTCACCCCCCCCCCACAGCTGACCCAGCTCCTATCATGAATTAGGATTTGGTTGGGGTCTCTTTCCCCAATTAGACTGCAAACTCCATAAGGCAAGGGAATGTCAGATTTGGCTCTGGGTTCCCAGGGCTTAACATATACTAAATAGTCTGAATAATGATAACAGCAACAATATAATATCAGTTACCAGTCTGATGCATCTACACTTGACTTTATGTTATGTACTTTCCATAGTTACATCATGAAATCCTCACAAACAATCTACTAAGGCAGATTGCATAACCATTAATCCCATTTCTCAGATGAGGACACTGTCGGGTCCCGTGATTTGACCTTCACCATGCTGGGCAGTTTAAGTGTATTATGTTGGCTAATGGGATTTGCCTAAGTTCACCCAGCCTCTAAGTGGAAGACACCCAAATCACCCCACGCTGAAGCCCACACTTCATCGAGACCCATTTCTGGCAAGCCCGATTGCCCATTTTCTTCTCCAAGGCCACCCATGAGGCCAATCCCGTGAGTCTCCGGCATTGGCCTTGCCACTGGTTCCGTGGCCCTTATCATGGCATTCAAGACCCTGGTACTTTGGCCTGTTTCGTCTCTCCCTCTCACCTCCTCTTGTTCTACAAACTATAAAAAAATGGGAGTGCTAGGGTCTCCCAGCCCACCATGCTGCATCTCTCCTCTACGCCTTTGCACGGACTGAAATGACCTTTCCTTATTCTCGCCTGGCAGGTGAGCTCTGAGCACACCCTGAGATTTTAACTCCTCAGATGGTCCCATTCTGGGGACTCCATCTTGACAGGGACCTGCTTAAATCCAGGCCTGCACAGCTCTCTGCCCCACAGATGTTGAGCCCCTTTGGCCCCGGAGAGCATGACTCACCCCTGTGCCCCAGTGCCTAACTCTGAGCCTCACACCTCTGAAACACTGTATTTGCTGAAAGAACACTCAGCTCTTCATTTCACCTCAGATGAATAAACTCTGAAGCCCCGGGAGGCTGCTGGAACATTTCTGACTTCTAATCTGGCACGTTTCAGAGAGTATTTTTTACTCTGTTGGTGAATTCCATCTGCTCTTTTAATGAATGAGAATTCAGTACTATGCAAATATTTCTTCTGGGGGGGCTTCCCTGGTGGCGCAGTGGTTGCGAGTCCGCCTGCTGATGCAGGGGACACGGGTTCGTGCCCTGGTCCGGGAGGATCCCACATGCCGCGGAGCGGCTGGGCCCGTGGGCCATGGCCACTGGGCCTGTGCATCCGGAGCCTGTGCTCCGCAACGGGAGAGGCCACAACAGTGAGAGGCCACCGTACCACAAAAAAAAAAAAAAAAAAAAACCCACAAATATTTCTTCTGGGATCATCCTTCGTGAGCAACCTTTGGGAGCTTACTCATCAGCCCGCTCCCTGAATCCATGTTTGGAACATTCTGGGAACTTGTTATTGGGCCTTTGAACTGAACAGCTCAAGTGAATGAAATCAACAAACCTGCCACTTGATAGCAGGAATTTATAGCCCTGGGAACTGCAGGATGTGACCTGAATGAGAGAGTTTCCCTCTCACCCCCATTTTCCCCACTAACATCCCACTGCTTGGCACTGCCAACCCCTACAGTCTCTGAAAATATTTCCATTTGGTAAATCAGCTGTGCTCTCTAAATCCCATAAAAATCTCTCCTGTGCATTCGTTCACTAATTCAGGACTGAAGCTCCTTTAATTAGAAGGACACCAGAAGCCCTGAATCCTAGGTACAGCTGGGACAATACAGTTTTTTCTTGTCTGAGAAATGTGGCTTTCTGATACAAGAACTCAGTGTCAAAAAGGCAGCTTGGTACAGTGGCAAAAGGATGGACTTCAGAAGCAACATAAGTGCCCATCGACAGATGAATGGATAAAGAAGATGAAGTACATATACATGATGGAATACTATTCAGCCATAAAAACAAATGAAATAATGCCATTTGCAGCAACATGGATGGACCTAGAGATTATCATACTAAGTGAAGTAAGCCAGACAGAGAAAGACAAATATCACATGATATCACTTATACATGAAATCTAAAAAAATGATACAAATGAAGTTATTCACAAAACAGAAGTAGACTCACAGACATAGAAAACAAACTATGGTTACCAAAGGGGGGGGGGGAAGGGATAAGTTAGGAGTTTGGGATTAAAATATACACACTACTACATATAAAACAGATAACCAACAAGGACCTATTATATAGTACAGTGAACTCTCCTCAATATCTTGTAATAACCTATAATGGAAGAGAATGTAAAAAAAGAATATATATATTTATACATATATATACATACACATATATATAAAATGAATCACTTTGCTGTACACCTGAAACTAACCCAATGACTGTAAATCAACTCTATTTCAATAAAAATTTTTTTAAAAAGCATGGACTTCGGACCCAAATAGACATGGCTTCAAATTCTGGCTCCATCACTTGCCAGCTGTGTGACTCTGGGCAGGTTAGCTAACCTCTATGGGCCTCAGGTTACTCATATATAAAATGAAAGAGATGTAGAATCCTCATGTGGATCTTCTGGGGATTAAATGTAATGACAGACATCTGGTAGGGTCAAAATACATGTTGGTTTTCTTCTCCTTTTTGACAGTGGGGCCTCTGGGTCAACCCTGGTCTGCTTCCCCAGAGGCTGAGAGCCAGGACAGAGCTGCGTCAGAGATGAGTGGGAAACCAGAGCATGAGGCTGAGGTAGTCCAGGAAAGTCTGCTATGAACAGTGGCAAAGTAGGGGCAGAAAGGTCAGGGTTGGGAGAACATTGTCTTCAATTTCTCCAGTGGTCCAGAATCTACTTTCCTAGAGATCAATTTGCTTTTTGGAAATAGCCTCAAGACAGTGGGAACTAATTTATAGGATTATAGAGGTGGCTCCAATTGGGAGATTCTTCTCTTATGTCACCTCTCTCCTCCATCCTCCCTCTGGAGATGATGACTCCTCCGGCCTCTACCTGCCCCTTCTGGCAAAATGCTCCTGGGCTTAGAATTGGTGTTCTTCTTTCCTGTGTACTCCCTGGGGGGATCCTGTCACTGCCGTGGCTTTGCTGCATCTCCGTGCCAGTAACTCCCGATGCACAGATGGAGTCCACATCACTCTCCAGTTGCTTGGAGTACATCTGAATGTCTTGAAGTTCCTACAGACCTCACTTTCAAATTCATCCTTCCCACCATCCCACACACCTGCTCCTCCTGCGGTGTTCCCTGCACAGTGGTCATCACTGTAATCCCCTCTACTGCTTGATTCAGAGGCCTGGAGGCAGCCTTATCCCCTCCTTCACTGCCATTCTCCATCTCCATGTCTGATCTCTGTTGAATCTTAAAGCAGGGACCTCCTTGGATAGAACTGCCCCAGTTCTGGATCCTTCTGGAATGGGATTTCAGAAAGATGGTCAACAGTGAAAGCCTTATTAAGGTCTGTATTCAGTATCCCAAGGGGATTCTCTGAAATGGACAGACCCACTCATTGTATACCCTCTGGTGTTCACACTGACCTGGGTCTGCTCTCACCACCAAGGTCAAATTGCGTAGGTCTCCCGACCTCTCTCAGCCCATTTCCTCAACTGTAAAATGGGAATAAATGATTGCACCTACTTCATGTTTGTGAGGATTAAATAAGGTTATGGATGGAATGTCTGGCACATACATAGTAAATACTAAAAAGTATTGGTTTTACCGTTATTTATTGCCAAACTTCATTTATGTAATCTATTTAGTAAGTTAAAGATGAAGGACACAAGGAGTCCATTCCTTGTGGGAGACGATGACATAGATTTTGAATCTCCACAATCCACCTATAAACAATGGCAGAGAAGATAAATAGCTAAACCAAAAACCATGGGCAATATTTACTACAAAGCTAGGTTGTCCCCCCCAGACCCCAAATAATAAGCAGGTGGGAACAAAACAGCAACAGTGACAAGCCCTCCATGGCAGTGATTTCTGTACAGAAGGAAACAAAGAAAAAAATAACACAGCCTATGATGGACCCGAGGACAGGGAACTTCAAAATAGTGAGCAGACATTGACTGGGAGGCACAGCTGACCAGTCTGAGAATAGCAGCTGAAACTGGGAGGGGACTTGTCCAGACCCATCTCAGGTGAGTGAAAAGGGCCCTTGTTAAGTTTTGCAGGAGCTGGAGAGTCTGGGACACAAAATCGCTTTAATCAATCCAGCCAGAGCTCCCATCTAGGAAAGATCCCAGGGAGAAACTGTTGGGAGTGAAATCAAAACCGAGCAGGAAGGGGGCCCCTCAGACCAAAAAAGAGGAGGTCCGGATAGAAGTGGGCAAGTGGAAGTGGGCAAGGAAATCCCAGGTAGCAAGCTGCCTTGGGATGTGACATGTCACTTAAACAACAGAAGAGGCAAGTCTGTTAGAAAAGCTACCCTAAGCCACACCATCTTATAAAGGTTCAGGAAAACTAATATTATGTGAAAATGAGCAACAGAAAAGTATCAAAGTCAAATTCCATGTCAAGTTACGAGAGAAAGGAGAATAAAGAGCAGAACAACACTGTACAAGGAAAGCACCTCAGAAAAGACAGTGTGGTGGATTGTTTGATAAATGGTTCCCCAATGAATCAGGCTGTCTGGTATCCGTGACCAGTACAGTCCCCTCCCATGTGGTCCCTGGTCTTCGTCATGTGACTTGCTTTGTCCAGTTGGACATCAGGAAATGTGAAGCAAGCAGAGCCTTGATAGGCACATAGAAGTTGGGTTCTCCTTCCTGAAACCGCTGCCACCATGTGAGCAAGCTCTCTCTAGTCCCCTTGATATGAAAGACCACGTAAAGAGAGGGGCCCATTTATCTCAGCTGTCCTGGCTGACCCAGCAGCTGAATGAGTGAGCACAACAAAAACCAGCAGAAGAACCACTCAATCAAGTGGCAGATAAAAAGGAACGAAACTGAGTTATTTGTAGTGAGGTGGATGGACCTAGAGACTGTCATACAGAGCGAAGTAAGTCAGAAAGAGAAGAACAAATACCGTATGCTAACACATATATATGGAATCTAAAACAAAAAAAGAAAAAAAAATGGTCAGAAGAACCTAGGGGTAAGACGGGAATAAAGACACAGACCTACTAGAGAATGGACTTGAGGATACAGGGAGGGGGAAGGGTAATCTGGGACAAAGTGAGAGAGTGGCATGGACATATATACACTACCAAACGTAAAATAGGTAGCTAGTGAGAGGCAGCCGCAAAGCACAGGGAGATCAGCTCAGTGCTTTGTGACCATGTAGAGGGGTGGGATAGGGAGGGTGGGAGGGAGGGAGATGCAAGAGGGAAGAGATATGGAGACATATGTATATGTGTGACTGATTCACTCTGTTGTAAAGCAGAGGCTGACACACCATTGTAAAGCAATTATACTCCAATAAAGATGTTAAAAAAAAATCAAGTGGCAGAATTGTGATAATACAATTGTTATTGTTCTAAGCCACTAGGTTTTGACATGGTTTGTTATATAGCAATTGACAACTAATATAGACATTAAGAATTAATAACTATATAGACATTTAAAAATTATGCAAGATATGAAGGAACCCATAAATTACAATTTAAATACTCAGAAATCTGGCAGAAGAACTCAGGAAAAAAATTAGAAACAAAGGGAAATTATTTCAGAAATAAATACTTCACTAAAAAGTACACGAAGCAAATAAATGCAACAGAGAATGCTTTAAAATAAAGAGAAAGAAAAAAATGATAAAAAATTTAAACATAGGATGAAAGAGATAAGGAAGATTTGAAAATGGCAAATATTGAAGACTGCCAAAGAAGACCCAATATTCAGATAATAGGCATCCTTAACAAAGAAGAAGTAAAGGTAAAGAATGTGTACTAAAAAAAATGACATTTCCATGAAAAGTCCTAAAGAAAAACCAACCTGAAACCACATTGCAAGAGCACTGTGTACCTAAGAATATAGATCCAAAATGACCAACACCAAAATTGTATTCTGGCAACACTACTGGACTTTAAGGAAAAAGAAGAAGGGTTTGTTGTTTACTTGTTTGTTTGTTTTTCCCTAAGCTGGAGCCAACCTTTCTGGCTGAGTAGGAGTTCTCTAGAAAACACAGGAGGAGATGGTCTTCCTGGCAGGGGAGACAGCTTAGGTAAGGGCCAAAGGTGTGAGAGAGCACGGCACATACTGAGCATGGTTTGGGGTCTGGTGAGGGGATGGGAGGTGGGTGAGGGAGGGGTGAGATGAAGCAGGAGAGGAATGCTGAGGCCTGAGGGGATCTGGAATACTCACCCATGTAGGGCTTGGTCCCGGCCATGGAGGAAGCCTTTTCTGTGCCTTTCACAACCGTCGCTATATTGAAGTCTGTGATGTGAACATGTCCTGGAGATAGAGAATCCGAAACCACAGTTAGCAAGAGCTGCAGGCAGCTGGGTTATTTCCTTGTCTGATTTAAAGCTGTGGTCTGCAAAGCGGTGGGTGGGGCAGGAAGAAAATATTAGAACTTTTATTTACATTAGTATTTTAACTGATACTTTAGAAGTGCCTATTTTGGGCAGCATCATTTACAGTAGCCAAGCTATGGAAACAACCTAAGTGTCCATCAACAGTCAAATGGATCAAGGTGTGGTATGTGTATACAATGGAATTTATTCAGCCCTGAGAAAGAAGGACATCCTGCCATTTGGGACAACAAGGATGGATCTTGAGGGCATTATGTTAAGTGAGAAGTCAGAGAGAGAAGGACAAATACTGCATGGTCTCACTTGTATGTGGAATCTAAAAAAAAAAGTTGAACTCATAGAAACAGAGAGTAGAAAAGTGGTTGCTAGGGGTTGGGGGAGGGGGAAATAGGGAAAGGCTGGTAAAAGGATAAAAACCTTCAGCTCTAAGATGAATAAGGTTTGAGGATAATGCAAAACATGGTGACTATAGTTGATAACACTGTATTGTATAATTAAGATTTGCTAAGATAGTAGAACTCAAATATGCTCACCCTCCAAAAAATAGATACATATACATATATAAATATGTGAGGTGAAAAAAAATCTATTTTATACGCAGGTTTTATAATGTGAATTTTGGTGGTACATGCATATTATTTATAAATAAACAAATATGTTGAAGACATAATGAAATTTTTATGGATTAAAGTTTAGCAGCACAGGTCCAGAGAGTGAAGGCTCCTGATAAATAAATGAGACAGGAGAGTCCAGACTCCCTCTCTCAGGAAAGCAGTGGGTTGGGAGAGGGTGCATGGAGAGAGGATTCTCATGCCCTGAAGACACCCTTGTTCTGCTGTCTGTCTGCTCTGGTCAGCGGGGGCCTTAGTACTGTACCTGATGAATTGAGTAGGGAGGGGGCTTGGGGGTTGAGACCACCTTCCATCCAGCCTAAAGTAACGACAGCAGATGGGACGTGGGTGTTGAAGAACCCTGAGAGGGAAGGAAGAGGGACAGAAAAGGTAGGAGACAAGGAGATGTGGGGATAAAGGGGAAAAGAAAGAAAGTGACAGAAAGAGGGTGAGAGGTGAGAAGGAGGAAAATCCAAAATAGTGAGTACTGGCTCTCTGGGGAATTTGGAACATAAAATAAAACCAGCTCTGTCCATCAATGGATGAATGGATAGAGAAGAGGTACAATGGGTGTAGATATACAATGGGATAGTACTCAGCCATAAAAAAGAATGACATTTTGCCATTTGCAGCAACATGGATGGACTTGAAGGGCATTATGCTAAATGAAATAAGTCAGACAGAGAAAGACAAAAACTTTATGATATCACTAATACGTGGGATCTAAAAAATACAACAAGCTAGTGAATAAAACAAAAAAGCAGCAGACTCACAGATGTATAGAATAAACTAGTGGCCACCAGAGGGGAGAGGGAAGGGGTAGGGGATAAAAAAAAGGGTTATTGTGGGATTATAGGAAATCATGTGTGTGAAACTTTTGAAAACTGTAAAGCACTACAGAATTTTTAAAACACATAAAGTAACATAAAATCAGCTCTGAGACCCTTGAATACCTGATATAAATGCAATCACTTGTCTTTCTGTTTGTCATCACATCATCTTGTAAAAATGGTTGGATCTTCACCAAATCTGAGAGCTGTGTTTGGGATGGTGGGGCTTAAATACATAGGTGGGTGGCATACACAAAGTTGGGACGTTGGGAGAGCCTGGAGGGCACCTCCAAGAGATGGACAGACCCCCACTAGAGCAGGTGCAGAGGCCTGCTG
Source organism: Mesoplodon mirus (assembly GCF_964341445.2). Classification (NCBI taxonomy): domain Eukaryota; kingdom Metazoa; phylum Chordata; class Mammalia; order Artiodactyla; family Ziphiidae; genus Mesoplodon; species Mesoplodon mirus. The sequence goes on from NC_138977.1 coordinate 160,287,514, forward strand.
AGAGGCTCGTGCCTGATGTGATCAGCCGTGGTGGACAGAAAAAGCACCAGTGGTGTCGTGTGCAAATCCCAAATCTCAGGCTCAACAGCCAGCACCCATGTGTGACTAAGCTGCTCTGCCAGATGCTCTGTCCAGCGCCCCCGGGTGAGATGCAGCAGGAGGTACTCAGTGATGATCTGTAGTACCCTTCAGCTGCTTGTGGATGAAGCTTAAGTCACCCAGCCAGGCCTTTGTTGGGAACCCTTTCTGGCCAGACACACAGTGTCCCCACCCAGGTAGCATCTCTAGAACATATCCAGTCTGCTCCAGCCTCTGGGGCTGGGATGAGCATCCCTCCCATTCAGCCATCCATGGTCCTATCTGCAGAGAGGCAGTGCAGTGCAGTAGTTGGGTGTCCAGACTCTGAGACAGGCTGCCTTGGTCTGGGTCTCAGCTTTGTTGTGACCAGCTGTGTGACCTTGGGCAAATAATCTCCCTGAGCCTTGGTTTTCTCATCTGTAAAATGGGGATGATGATAACAAAATATCCATCTCAGAGGGCTGTTGGGAGGAGTCAGGGAGTTAATACATATGAAATGGTTAGAGCACACTGACACACATGAAGTAGGGAATTTCGTATTAGCATTTACTCTTAGCAGTACTGTCCTGCCAAGGCGTGGCTCCAATCCCCTCTCCAGCTAGGGCCAGTCCACTCCTGCATCCTCTATTGCCTCATTTTTAATACTAACAAACAAGTAAATTCACAGTCCTGTTTTCCACTGTGAGGTATGTGAAGGTAGGTGGACATCTGAGTCATTTCTGCACCCCACACCTGGACAGTTCCAAGCACAGCAGCACGACTGGGAGGGAATTCTGGAATCTTCAAATATGGATTTTATTTGGTTTTCTTTCATTTCTCCTCCTCTTAAAATTTTTTAACATTTGCATTATGAAAGTAAAGCCAGCTCATTATAATAAATCACAGAATACAAACATGTGTTTGAATCTCTCCTTTCCCTGCCATATAACCACCCTGATTCATACAGCTCCTCCATTATTTCTCCCTTCACTTATGCAAACGTATATCCACATATGTTAGGACTTTGGTTTTGTTCTTACAATAAAGAGCTCAATACTCCATGGGTCATTCTAAGAGTCACTTTTGCATTTAACCATGTATTGTGGACATATTTCCAAATCAATATACGTAGGTCTGCCTATGAGATCCACAATCCCTACCTCCATTCGAAATCCATTGTTTTGTTTTGTTGTAATTCATTTAGTGATAAAATCTGACCTGGAAGTCCTCTTCATAGTTTTTTAAATTTATTTTTAAAAATAAATTTATTTATTTTATTTTATTTATTTTTGCTGCGTTGGGTCTTCATTGTTGTGCGCGGGCTCTCTCTAATTGTGGCGAGCAGTGGCTTCTCTTGTTGTGGAGCACGGGCTCTAGGCACATGGGCTTCCGTAGTTGCAGCGTGTGGGCTCAGTAGTTGTGGCGCATGGGCTTAGTTGCTCCACGGCATGTGGGATCTTCCTGGACGAGGGCTCGAACCTGTGTCCCCTGCATTGGCAGGCAGATTCTTAACCACTGCACCACCAGGGAAGCCCTTCATAGTTTTATTTATTCTACTTAGGGTGAAAAGTCATGTTTTGCTACAGAAATATTTATATATTTGATTACAAGATGCTCTCCAAGCCTTGCTACATAGTATACAGTACATATTACATAATATACAGCATGTATTATTTTAAAATATTATTATATGTTATGTTAGACACATTATTTTCATATTATTATGATATATATTACTTAATACAAGTATATATTTAAGTCTGAAAATATCTGAATTATGAAACCATATCTGGCCCCAAGAGTTTCAGATAAGAAATTGTGGACCTGTATTTGCAGAGTATTCCATATATGGTTATACCATATTTTATTCAACAATTCTCCTATTATGGCACTCAGGTTGTTTCCAGTTTTGTTTGCTTAATTGTTTGTCTTGTTCTTATAAAATACGCAGCAGTAGTATTCTTGAACTTAGCTTTACATATTGGTACTTTTATTTTGACTGGATAAATTCCCAGAAGTGGAAGTATGTAGTTAAAGGGTATGCATTTTATGTTCCCAAAACTTACAATTTATGGTACTATAAACAGAATATGAGTGTGTATTTCTCTGCACTTTTACTAGCACTGTTATCAATAATTTTACTTATTGGCTATTATCAATAATGGTGATGAAATGTTATTTCAGTGATGATGCAGCTGCATAGTTTTCATGTGCCAGTATCCCTGCGAACTGCCTATCTAGAATATTGGTCAATTTTCAGTCAGAGCTCCTTGACTATTCAATACATTTACCCTTTTCTCTGGTCCATCTACTGCAAATATCTTCTTCTAGATTATTGCTTTTCTTTTGACTTTGTTTATAGTATCTCTTCCATATGAAAGTTTAAAGAATTCAAACAATATATTATTTTTATAGTTTCTGAGTATTATTTTTCTTATAACTTCCCAGTTTCCAGAAACCAATTCTACCCTCAAGATTTTACATATTCCTCAATATTTTCTTATAATATATATATAATTTATATTTTATATCAATATTTAAATCTCCCAACCATATGGATTATATTTTTCTATATGGTATGATACAGATTCTGATTTTATTTCTTCCAAATAGATAGCCATTTGTTTCAACATTTATTGAAAATTTCATCCTTTCCCAATAACTTGTAATGTGACCTTCATTTTACATCAAGTCACACATATATGTGGATTTGCATATGGATTCTCTCTTCTGTTGTACTGACCTATTGTTTATTGCTGGACCAGAACTATACTCATTTCATTACAATAGATTTGTAGCCCATTGTAAAATTAGATGAGAGTGGTCACCCTCATGACTGTTTCTTTTCCATGTTTTCTTGGAAACATAGAAAAGAATATTTATTCTTAAATGTTTATTTGTGGAGATGAATTCTGTCCAGTTTTAGGAGATACTCCCATTAAGATTTTGAGAGGAATTACACTAAGTTATGCATTCATGTGAGAAGTGTGGACATGTAATCCACACAAGGTCATGCTCTGTCTTTCATTCAGCTTTATTCCTTCAGTGTATGTTTAGTGTTCTCTTCATTTAGACCTTGTAACTCCCTGGATAAATTTATTCCTAGATATTATATAGTTTTGGTCACTATTTTGAATGAAGATATTTTCCTTTTCTTTTTATTCCTAGTTGTTTTTAGTACAATAAAAAGCTCTTAAGTTTTGCTTATTTATCTCCTATTTGGCTACTCTATTAATCATCCATAGTACAAGATATTATCTCCCAATATCCCATCTCCCCTTCTCAGATAGTAATAGAATTTTTAACTGAGTTCATGCTCACCCACTTAAAGACTATATTTCCCAGACTCCCTTGCAGCTGGCTGTGGTCATGTGACAAGGTTCTGACCAATGGGATATGAACAGAAAGATATTTGCAACTTTCAGGATATTTCCTTAAAGGGAATGAGAATTCCCTCCTTCCCTCCACTACCCCCCCATTCTGTCACCTGTTATGTGAACTTGGGGGGATATTTTGGGCCACACAGATGAGGAGCAACAAAGTAGAAGCAGCTTGGGTCACAGTAAATGTCAATGGAGGAGAGATTAGACCTTTACAAAGAGAAAACTACTTCTGTTTCATTAAAAAAATTTTTGTGAGTCTTTGAAAAGCAATTATGTCTCTCTTAACTTTTACAACCCACTATTAATTTTGATAATTTTTCTAGTGAGCCTTTTGGTGTTTCTAGGCATAGAAGCATATCATCTGCATACAATGATGGTGTCCTTTCCCTGGTTGAAGGGCTTAGAGCACAGTGGTTAAGAACGCAGTCTTTAGAGTCAGATTACTCAAGAACAAACAGCTGTGCTCCTGTGTGGGACATCTGCTGTTTGTGGCCACTCACATCCCCTTATCTCAGCAATTACTCATCCCTGCACATCTGGCTGTGGAATGGGGCATGTGGCTCCAGCTGCAGCCAGCCAGGCTAACCTCCCCCTTTGGCTCTAACAGTTGGCTCAGGGTTGGGCATATGAACCAATTGGGGCCAATGAAAACTGGGGAGATGATTTTCTAGGGATTCAGGAAATGAAGAGTTTTCTTTCTTTTTTTTCAGGAGCTACCTAAAGTGATATTCTCTGCCTTTGGCCAGTGTGATGTGGGGATATAACCACCCCCCTGCCCCCCGAGGAACAGTAGAAGCCATTGGCTTCCACAAAGAAAGACAAGCTAAAGATGAAGCCTATCCTTGGAGAAGGCAGAGCTGCAAGGGTGGCAGAGAAATGGTGCCAAGCCTGAGCGAACCCTGCCTGAAGCTACATTCCACTGGGCTTCAGCTATACAAGCTAAAAAAAAACCTTTATTGCTTAGGACTATTTGAGTTGGGCTCCCTGTTCTTTGCCACACACTGCTGGTGTCCTAATTGATGCAGACACTTACCATGAGATTTGGGCAGGTTATTTCACTCTATAAGCCTCTGACTCTTCTAATATTAATAAGTACCTTGTAGGGTAGTTGTAAGCATTAAACAGGGTAGATAGGGACTGAGAATGTGACCTTTGAGCAAAGACCCAAAGAAGAGAGGCAGTAAGCCATTGGACTTCTGGGGGAGGAGTGTGATGGCAGAGGGAATGCGCAGCACAAAGGCCCTGCAAGGGACCAGCGAGGGGGCCAGAGAGAGAAAGTGGGAAAGGGGCTCAGATGGCTTTTACTCCAAGTAAGAGAGTTTTGAGAAAGAGAGATACAATCCAACTCACTTTAGAATCACTTTGGCTTGTGTATGGATTGTAGGGGCAACAGTCAAAGCAGGGAAACTGATAAAGAGGGAGAAAAAAAACGTACCCCCCATCTATTTAAGCTGCTGTTGTTTAGGGTTGCATAACTGGTACATAATTGGTGCTGAAGCGCATTTACTCCTTTAAGTACTCTTATTGGGGGGGGGGGGTATGGCTACCCTGTTTTTCACAGAAGAGTAGCCTGAAGCTCCAGAGACCAGTGACTCATCCACGGTTAGCAGCTGATACGTGGGAAGCTGTTTGTCTCCAGCCTCTTCCGGGGCGGGTGTTTCCCTCCGCCCCACGCTGCCCCCTTCAGAGCTGTCTCACAGCCCAGCCCTTACTTCCTTCCGGCCCTCTGGGGTGGAGAATCTGGGGCAGCTCTGAAGCCGACCAGTCTACAGGGAATTCACGTCCAACAGGAGCGCCAGACAGCAGAATTCCAATTCTGGTTTCTGTTCCGCGTGAGTTGATGAGCTGTAACTTCCCGGTGTGTCTCTTTAACGGTTGAGTCAAGATGTGGAAAGTGAAAATTAGTGCCATATGAGGTCTCCGAGTTCCTTCTAAGGAGAATGGAAATTTACTACAAAATGTGCAAATATGAACTGACTTTTCAGCTATTGGTTTTCTGTAAATTAAAAACATTCAAAATTCAGGGAGAGAAGGAGCCCAGGATATTGTGTGAGATCTGTTAGTACAAGTTTTAATGAGAGAATCAATAATCAATAATCATCCTTCCAGCCCTGTTTATGAATCCTGAACTCCAGCCCTGCTTCTCTCCTTTCTCTGAACTCATGGAAATTCATCACACCTCCAAGACTCTGATACCATTTGGAATGCTTTTTCCTACCCCCTGCCTGGCAGATTTCCATTCATTCTTCAAAACCTGGCTGGAGAGTTATATTACTGCTGGATGCACATCTGACATTTGCTTGCTTGCTTCCACTAACAGGAGACTCACTACCATGAGGGGTGTGTGTGTCTTAGTTGGCTTGGGCTGCTAAAACAGATTACCACAGACTGAGTGGTGTAAACATCAAGCATTTATTCTTCACAGTCCTGGAAGTTGGAAGTCCAAGATCAGGGTGCCAGCATGGTCGGGTTCTTGGTGAAGGTCTTCTTCCTAGTTTACATGACAGCTTTCTTGCTGTATCCTCACATGGTGGAGAGAGAGAGAGAGCTCTGGTCCCTTCATCCCCTTATAGGGCACGAATCCCATCATGGGGGCTCCAACCCTATGACTTCTTCCCAACCCAATTACTTCCTAGAGGCCTCAACTCCAAGTACCATCACACTGGGGGTTAAGGCTTCAACATGAATTTTGGTGGAGACACATTTAGTCCATGGCAGACTGACTAGTTTAGGCTTCTCCTCTGGACCCCGACCCGTACCTCCACAGTCCCCTCCATTGTCATTCCCATGCTAGCATTCACCATGTTGTATCTGTCACTTTGTCCATCTCCTTGAGGCCAGGAATCCTCCCTCATTCATTTCTATGTCCCCAGTACCTTAGCACTGGCCTGACCTAGAAAAGGTACTTATCAAGTGTTTGTTGACTGGCTGATCAACTGACCAAATAAAAGACTGAATGAAGGAAATATGGTAGGCAATCCCATCACCTTTCTTCTTCTTTACTTCTTAAGGCTATCATGATATTTACAGGAGTTGACAACACTCCATTTCAATTTTTGACTTTTAAAACTGTAGCAATGTCACTTTTTCAGCTGGACCTCAGCTGATGGAACTCAGCCACCCTCTCCATGGTTTTTGTAATCACTGGAGCCAGTGTCAGGATTGGCACCATGAGGACCTCTAACTTGGGCTATTTTCCGAGTACACATCCATGTGACTCGGAAAAATTCTCACTCATTTCTTCATTCACTTAGCAATCATTTAATGAGCACCTCCTACCTGTGCCTATGGGTGGAGGGGGCTTGAAACTGCAGACACTAAGGATGTGCCAGTTACCTGTGTCATAGAACTGGGGGGGTGGGATGATGGAGATTACACGGGGCTAAAGTCCCATCCACAGTCCCCTCACTGGGGTATAATTGGCAATGCAGAGAATCTTCTCAGTATTACCAGCAACAGGGACTCCTACTTCGAAGACTGATTCCTGCATCTTCCCTATATATTCCAGGAGAAAACATCCAAAGCCCTCCTGAATTTTGCTGACTTTTCATTTGTTTCTTCTGCAGCTACATTGCACAAGTGTCTATTCCTGCTCCACCATGCCACACCCCTTCCCTTCTCCCCTCTCAGCCCCTGTAATGAAATAGCCCCAAACCCGCGTGGGTATTTACTGAATGAGTGAGGGCGGTGCAGTGCTCTCACTGGGACCGACAAGGCCATAGTCCAGGAAAAGATGGTGTCTGCTTGGGAGGGGATAGTCAACACAACGGCAGGCTTTGTTTACAGCAGAGTGAGTTCTCTCTAGATCTGTCCTCAGGAAGTCAAGATTGGATTTGTGGCTGTGAATTCCTAGGAGTGAGTGCTAAGGTAGTGCCCACCAGAAGGCACTAGATTGGGAGTTAGGCTGACAGGGGGTCCAGGTGTAAGAGATGATCTCCTCCCACATTATTTTCTGCCTTGTTTCCCTGGAATTTGGAGTAAAGCCTCATGGGAACATCTATCCCCACCTTAGCTGGTTTACAGGGTCTACATCATGCCTAAGCCAGAGGTCACAGTGGTGCTGCTGAAAAGATGCAGCTGGATGCCCAAGAGGATGAGAACCTTGCTGTAGACCCAACTGCCCCGCCCATGACAGGCTCACATGCTCACTGCTAATAATATCTGTACTTCCAAGATGTCAGTGTGATGCTACCCTGGCTGTGATACTTCCCTCAGGATCACACATCCTGGGTGCTGTTCCCTCTTCCCACTTGTCTTCATGGAGATGACAGTGAATGTACTGCAGGACAGTGGCAGAAAGAGAGGGGGGGTGAGGAGAGGGAAAAGGAAGGAAGGAAGAAGAAAAGAAAGAAAGAAAGAAACCAAATCAAATTCCAGGGCACCAGCTTATCCAGGCTTCATTTGGCTTTACCTCAACCAAAGATTGACTCTGTTTTGGGGCACACCTTTGCCTGATGTAGAATGAATGACCCTCTGATTTTCTTCTATTCTATTTGATTTGACCCCCTCCCCCATCTTGGACATGGGATGGGAAAGAAGGACTTTCAAAACAATCTGTGTGGGACTCCCCTGGTTGTCCAGTGTCCCCCTTCCAATGCAGGGGATGCTGGTTCGATCCCTGGTCAGGGAACTAAGATCCTACATGCCGCAGGGCAACTAAGCCCGCGCGCCTCAACTACTGAACTCGCGGGCCTCAACTAGAGCCCGCGTGCTGCAAACCACAGAGCCCACGTGCTCTGGACCCCGCGCACCACAACTACAGAGCCCACACACCCTGGAGCCTGTGCACCACAACTAGAGAAGAGAAAACCTGCATGCCACAACCAGAGAGAAGCCAGCGCAACGAAAGATCCCGCGTGCCTCAATGAAGATCCTGCGTGCCGCAACTAAGACCAACGCAGCCAAAACTAAATAAAATAAATAAATAATAAATAAATCAATCTTCAAAAAACAAAAAAAATCTGTGTGCTCCCTGCTCCCCCTGTGCGGGGGTGAACAAATAATAGCAGGGTACAAGAAATGCAACACGTGTGGGATTTCTTGAGCTCCTAGGCTGAGATTTGGGGGAACTCCCACCCAAGACGAGTTTCAACGCTTTCCCCCGGGATATACTGTGATTTCATAAAACCTGCCCAGCCTTCACACCCTATTTGATTTGATGCTGCTTGGAAACCACCTCCCCCAAGGCTTTTGAGAGGGCTCAACAGTTCTGAGTTTCTTTCTGAGTTTCTTTCCCCTTTTCTCTACTTCTGTGGCTTTTAATGTTAAGTCACTAGATTTGGGGTTAATTAGTTACTGCAGCATAGCCATGGCTACCTGATCAATCATTTCCCTTCCACGTCTCTGTATATAATTTTATGCAATCATACTAATCGCAGTGAATTAGATTTACAGAAAGGTTTTTATAAACTTTCTCAGCCATGATTTGCTCTTTGCAATGACTGTGAGAGGCACGGGGATAGAGACTATCTTTTGATACCTAGCATCCTTTTCCACTCCATTCTTTCCTGCCTCCTGTATTATAAGGACCAGAAAGAGAGAAAAACCACACGTCCTGATCCTCTTGCAGCTAGGGTTCTGGACAAGATTTAGGTTCTGCCTTTCAAGTGCACTCAGGCAAGGTCTGGAAGCAGAAGGAGAATGCCATTTGAAGTCTGGAGTTACACTGTCTCAAGTCAAGGAAGTATGCGTGTCTCCAAACCAGAAGCTGGCAAACAGAACTGACACACCCTTCCCTGTCACCTTCAGAGGGAGCACAGCCCTGCGGACACATTGACCTCGGGTTCTTAGTCTCCAGGGCTGTGAGACAATACATCTCTGCTGTTTATTGCCTCTCAATTTGTGGGACTTTGTTCCAGCACCCCTAGGAAACTAATACAGGGGGCTATTTATTGGGGGTCCTCAGAGATTCCTGCTCTGGGTCTTCAGGACTTTAAGACATCACACTGGGCTAGACACTTCCATTCCCAGCAGTCTTCAGAAAGAATCTCATTACAATCCTCCCAAGGACTCCAGGCTAGCTTTAAGCCACATTCCTAAGCCTTATCCTTAAACTCGTCTAGAATAATGACACCCACTGTTGGCCCCTCTGACTTAGCAGAAACACCTCTGCCCCCCAACTTGCCTGGGTGGCTTTTCCCACTTCCATCTCAGCTGCTTCAATCCCTGCATCTGAGGCTTCAGAATCAACACACGCCTGATTTGTTAATTTCCTGGGGTCTCGTGATGGGGATGTCACAGCACATACAGTGTTTTGACAAGTGATAAGGGGGTGTTGCTGCTGGCCACTGCCGTTTTGGGGAACACTTATCACACTTGCCGACAAATATGTCAGCAACAGATGGAGAGGAAATTCTTTGAAATAAGTCCAGTGAATGAGTGCTCTGAAATAGAGCCTGTTAATAGAAAATTTGAAGTGAAGTCAACAGATTAGGAGACAATTGCCATTGAAAAGATAGTTGTTTGTTACTCACAGTTCCTAAGAGGAGGGGGTCACATCACACCATGTGGGCCCCCCCCAGGGAAGCACTAGCGTTAGTCATGAGACAGAGGGAGAAGGGAGAAAATGTGGGCAAGAGCCTTTCTGGCGGTTTCTGTGGGAAGGAACAGGCAAGGCAGGGCAAGCAGGCTTAGGACTGGCTAGTCTGAATAATTTCAGGGGTTCTGGGGCACAGGAGCTGTCCCTGGCTGTCTGGATCCTGGCACTGGGGTGTTTAGGGCAAGTGGATAGTGGCCTGGAGTGTGCAGAAGTCAAGCATCCGATTACAGGAAATAGAAGACGTGGTGAATACAATGAGAAAACAAATTCATTCTGCTGGCATGGCTGCTGTGTCACCTGTTACTAAAGATCCAGGTGAGGTTTCTGATCCCCAAGCGCCCATCCCGAGGTCCCTGAGAAAAGAATGAGTTCTACGCCTCACAGCCTGCTGTCCTCTGGCCAGTGGCGCTTTCTCCCTTGCCCTCTGGAATGCTCTGCTCTCAAATGCTCTGGTGCCCACACTCTGGAGGGAGGATCCAGAAAGCCCTCCCTCCCCCTCCCCCTCCCCCAGCTTCACTGCCCTTCTGCTCCGGCACAGCCTCACCCCTGCCCGTCCCAGCACTGACCCTGCTGGGTCGGAATCACCTGTTTACTTTTCTGTCCCTCCCTCAGCCCTGGCTACACCTTAGAACCACCTGGTAACTTTCACCGCACCTTCACCCCACCACCGCGCCCAGCACTTTCTCCTGCGAGATGAGTCAAGTGAGTGCCTCTGCGGGTGGGACCTTGGCATTGGCACCTTTTACAGTTCCTGGGTGACATGCAGCCGTGGCTGAGAAGCGCCACCCTAGACCACGATGTCCTCGGCCCCAGGGGGTCTGTGTCCTTGGGTCACCTGTCACAACACCTGGCTTATGGCCGGTCTGCAAAAGTGAAGGAATTACTTTCTTGCATACGGAAGAGGACAGAGCTACAGTTGTCCCTCTGTATCTGCTGGGGATTGGTTCCAGGACCCCCACTTATACCCAAATCTTTGGATGCTCAAGTCCCATGTATAAAATGGTGTAGAATTTACATATAACCTGGGCACACCCTTCCATATACATTTTTTTTTTTTTTACTTATAAATACCTAGTACAATGTAAATGCTATGTAAATAGTTGTAAGTACAATGCGTATGTTATGTAAATAGTTGCTAGCTAGCAGCAAATTCAAGTTTTGCTTTTTGGAACTTTCCGGAGTTCTTTTCCTGAATGTTTGCCATCTGAGGTTGGTTCAATTCGAGAATGTGAAACCCCAGGTAAGAAAGCGGACAGTATATGGTCAGTACATTTTGACCAAGGGTCCTCAGTAGACACTCAGGGCAAAACGCAGGCACTGCCCTTCTGTCTCTGACTCCCGGCTCTTTGCTCATTTGGGGGGAAGTCAAGCTCCCGTGTGTTAAAGACCAGCCCCCCACCTGCGCATCTGCTGCATGATCGCATTAATCTCCGCAGTTCCTCCTCCTCTGTATCCTTCCTTTTGCCATGTCATTTGGCAGTGCCCAACCCCGACCTGGTTGGGTCTTGTGAGTTGCTTTGCCCACTGGGATGGCAGCAAATGTGATGCAGGTGGTGGCTTAAGTGACTGGGCTTTCCCTGCCTCTGTTTCTGCTATGGCCACGCAAGGTCACACAGGGCTGGCCTGCCAGAAGGTGAGCCGTGAGGAGCTAGGCCGAGTTGCCCAGTCAATGAGTCAAGGTCATAGCGTACCAGCTGGTAGCCAGGCGACCCCCAGACATGGGAGTAAGCACAGCCAACGTCACCGTAGCTGCCTGGCTGACCCTGCAGGACCTCAATCTTAGGAGCAAGCCCCGCCTACAAGAGCGTAACCCCACAGGCCTGTGAGCTAACTGGATGCTTCTTGTTTATGCCATTAAAGTCATGTGGTTATTCATCACCCAGCAATATTGTACCAAAAGAAAATGAATGCAATCCCTTCCCCTTCCCTCTACAGTTTTAAATTCCCCATTTCCTAGAGCACTTTGCCCTCAGCCCTAAAGCACTCTCAACTCTTCCTCTCACACTGTGCTATGATGCTACATCTTCCTTCAACTTCATTTTACCTCCAGGTATGGTCTCCCTCTGCTTTTGCTGTTAGCCAAGAGACCCCAAATCTCAGAGTACAATTAGCGCCCATTCTAGGCGATAAAACCAGCCTGAAAGATCAGAAAGCAGAGCAGACACCGGGGGAGCAGAGACACTTCTGTGAGAGCCTTGGATTTTGTATAACCAGCAGATCTTGAACATTTTAAATAAAATATGAATGCATTTATTTAATTATGCTTATAACTCACTGTAAACACAGCAACCAACTTGTTCTCTGAGAAAACACTTAATGAGATCCATCAGCAAACTCTTTAAATAGAAACACATAGTTATCTGTTTTGTAAGCTGTTTTTTTAATGCATTTAACAACAGGGTAAGGAGATCTAACGTACAGCATGCTGACAGTAGTTAATAATACTGTACTGTGTGGTTGAAATTTGCTAAGAGGGTAGATCTTAAATGTTCTCACCACTCACACAATAAGAAGGTAACTATAAGAGGCGCTGGATACGTTAATTACCGTGTGTTGTTAATGTCACAATGTATATGGGTATTAAATCCTCATGTTGTACACCTTTAAAAAATCACATTGTACAACCTAAACATATACAGTTTTTATTTGCCAATCACACCTCAATAAAGCTGGAGGGGGAAAAAAGGCAATAATGACTAAGTAAGAAAAAATGAAAGAAAAGCTGATGAGCATCTATCTCCTGTCATAAATCAGGGAAAGGAAAAACATAGCCACAGTCTCCTCTCTTGTCCTTCTCTCCTAGGGGAGAAGATTTGTGCTTTTTGAGAATTCTCTGCTCCTGATTTTCCTTCTGCACTGCCTAAAAAGGCACTCATGGATGCTAAAGCGGATGGAGGGGAGGGTCTCAGCCATTCACATCTTAGTATGGAATAGTGTTCAGTGCTCTGTCTTGACAGCAAGCTTGATGAAAAAGGAGCTTAGAGAAGAGAGGAGGGTTCGAATCCTTGGGGAGCGTGTGGGATGCTGCAAAGCCAGAGGGCAGGGTCAGGACACTGTGTAAGGCATGTGGGAGGTGGTGAAGGGTGGGGAGATGTGGGAGGAAAGTGGGAAAGGGCTGAGGGGGAGAGGTGAGGACGAGCACAGAAGGGGAGGTAGGAAGGGATGGACGGAGATCCAGGAGCTCAGGAACGAGGGAACCCAGAGAAGGCTGTGTGAGCTCTGACCCGAGGCTGTAGCATCGGGCAGGAACTATGGCGTCGGGCAGGCCCTGGTTACCCCACAGGCTTGCTGAGTCTCATTTCATCCTAGAGGAACTGGCTGAATTATTCCTACTGCTTGGTGTTCCTGCCTTGATTTTGCTTCTGGAAAGCTGCCCAGGGCCTGAAAGGTCTTTGTCCAAAAGTCTCTCTCAAGTCTCTAGGCAGGGGCCGTGAGGATCCCAGCCAGAACCCTGCCCTCCACACCCCTGGTTTCCAGGACAGCCCTGCGAGGGGTCCTGCATCACCCAGCCTGTGCCTCTTCTTCCTCCACCTCACCTGCTTCTGTGATCTGAGCAGAGAAGGGACAGGAGAGGCTGAGAACTATAAGCTAATACAAGCCCTCCTGAGCACCTTTATGTCCTGGTGCTGGGACAGTGGCTGATCCTCACCATCTTATCTTAGACCTTTGCCACCCTGCAAGGTGGTATTACTTGTTTTGCAACTTGACTGAAGACACGCAGCTAGTTGGGGGACCAGCTGAGACCCAGGTCTGGGGTTCCTGCCTTTTAGATACAAACTGGGGACCTTGATTTGCAGCCTCAGCTCTGCTCAGTTTCCCCCTGGCAACCTAAGGTCATCCTTGACCTTCCATTCGGGAGCACAGGGATTTCACCTCTCTGCCCCAAAGCACTTGGTCTGGTTTCAGCCTCTGGCAGGAGACTGGAGCCCAGATGGTCCCATCTACCACTCCCACTCTGTCTCCCAGTACCAAGGGGTTTATACAACGAGGTAGGATTCCCTGAGACACACTGGTGACACACACAAGTCCTAGAGGGGCTTCGGGCTGGAGCCACAGCCTCAGCCTGCGGGAGGGAGTGGGGGAGGTAGGTCAGAGGAGCCGTGTAGATGAGGCGGCAGACTCATCCCTGAAAGATTCAGCAGCACATCAGAAAAATCCCCACCTGCTCACTCCAGCCCACAGCCCTGAAAGCCCTTGGGAGATGAGTTCCTGAAGCAACATCAGGGAATTTAGTCTCCAAGACTGCCATGATGGTTGGCTGCAAAGCTGACTTTGGCATGGACTGCAGGGGACTGTCAGTCATTGCTGGGCTGTGCCCTGGACTTGTGGTCCTGACTTGACTGGGCACCACATCCCTGGGACTGACTCAGAACACAGAGGCCCAGGTTCTCTAAACAGGACAGGGTCTGACCTCTGATTCTTACCAAGTCCCCCAGGGGATTCCGATAAGACCAGAGTTGGAGAGCCGCTGACATGGAGCCTTCTCCATGGACCAGCAGTGTCAGCCTCAACTGGGAGGTGTTATAAATGCAGAATCTCAGGTCCACCTCACTCCACTGAATCAGTTTAAGAAGATGCCCACACTCCGTACACACATAAAAACTTGAGAAGCCTGGATGAGGGAGGGCTTAGAGGATTACTGATTACTGATTTCTAGCTTGCCAAGCACACCCTATCACATTTGATCCCCATGACAATCTGGAAGATGGGTATCATTTTCCCCATTTTACTGAAGATGACATTGAGGCTTAGAGAGGTGAATGACATTTCTGAAGCCCCGGGTTCACAGGTTGGAGAGCAGGGGTGGGAGGCTCAGAGCTTCCCAACCTTGTATCCCGTTCCCATTTCTGCCCTGTTGTCCTCACACCAGGACGTGAATGGTGATGTCTTTAGATATGAAACCATCAAATACATTGGACTTAACTCACCGCAGCAGGACACATACCAGAAATTTACACAGGTGTTCATTCACCAGGACTGAAACAAAAGAAGGCTTTCTAGTCAACCCTAAACTCCAACTCACCAGGACCAGGACCAAATTCCCAGAGCCTCAAAGTTCCCACTGAAATAGTCTCTAGCAAGCGTTCATAACAGGCTTACCGTGTTCATCCAGCAGTATGTTGTCTGGCTTGATGTCTCTGTAAGAGAAGACAAAGAAGCTGAAAATGTGATTTCTGGAGCCTACCGAGGAGCACGTGACAAACATGACAACTGGGGATAAATGCCTGACAACACCTAGAGTGCTTGTCTCTCCCCCAGCATGGGGGCTCAGACAGGGAGCGGAAGAGTGATTGTTATGATAGTGGAGCCCTGTGTTCTTGCTTCCTTCCCTTTCCTTTTCCTGGAACTGCAAGTGGATTGTGTGAATATTTTTCTCCTCAATATTCTTAATGATTTCTGGCCTCTTGAGTCCCAGGAATGACTGCTCACTGAGCACAGGGGCTCTACTGGTGGGTACAGACACTTATCCTTCCTGATGGAATTTAGCCCTCCCACCTTGCTAGGTACTAAACCTCCCAGGTGTAATGGTCTCTGCTCTATAGACCCGGGAACTGAGGCTCTGGGAGGTTCAGTAACTTGTCCTGGTCAGCCTTGTCCACAGCCTTGGCCAGTTTTTGTACAATCTCAGAAGATTTGACATTTATTATAAAGAAGTGATTGGGGCTTGAATTTCTAAAATCTGTGATTTTTACATGGAGCTTTGGAAAGTGTATGCACGTTCATGATGACTAAATCAGGGTTGAAGATGTCAATTGAGTTTCTTAAAAGACCACACCCAGCAATCAGCTGGTTTTTGTACAGTCTGTGAGCTAAGAAGGGCTTTTACATTTTTAAAAGATTGTAAAAAACGAAACAAGACACACACATGCACAAAGCAAAAATGAAAAGAAATGTACAACACAGACTGATGTGACCCTCAAAGCCTAAAATATTTATTATCTGGTCCTTCAGAAGTTTGCTGATCCCTTTTGCACACAGTGGGCCATGTGCAGCGAAATCTCGGCTGGGGAGTTTCTGGAAAATTCTGCTCTATGTCATCACTATAGCAAAGGGCTCCCAACTCCAAGTGTGCTTTTTAAAGGCAGGGGTTTTGCTTTCTTCACTTCTGCACCCCTAGCATGGTGTCTGTCACCAGCAGACACAGTCAAAGAAAAACCAGGACAGTAGTTAAAGCAGTAAAGACAGATTTTATTCAGTTGCAATCACCAAAGGGGAAAAGACAGCTCAGCATAGAACTGGGCTCAATTCTGAACACAACGGGGACAAGTGGGGATTTGTAGCCGAGGAGCAGGTGGGGATCGGTGGATGGAAAGTTACTAAGAGGAGACATCAGAGGTGAGGGGGGTTCAGGATTCCTGCTGATGGCAGGCCAGGGTGATCAAACCACCCAGGGGATGAGCAACCTGATCAGAGGATGATCAGGTCGGGAGGATGGGGGATTCTGGCTAAACCAATTTAGCAGGTTCTTGCCAAGACCGGATGATGCAGAGACAAGACAGAAGTACAAAAGACGAGGTCGGGTTTCAGAAGAACTCATCAGAAGAGCCTGAGTAGAGTTTGGGGTGGGGGGAAGAACCTTTGTCAACACACAGGAAACACGGAAGAATGAATGTGAGAGAAACACAGCCTTGGAGAAACTCAGTGGACAGCTTCAGCTCTGATTTACCCATCATTAACATGCATACACTTTCCAAAGCTTTGTATTAAGCCATAGGTTTTAGAATTGCAAGCCCCACTCACTCATTTAGAGTAAATGTCAAATCTTTTGAGACTAATGACAGCTTTCTTCAAAATAAAAAGCGACTGCTCCTGAGTTTATCAAATAGCAATTCTACCTGAAAACACACCATGGTTATTTGTAACAATATGAGGTAATGCCTACGGCTTTGGGGAAGAAAGATACACTCAAACCATAGCTTTAAATTTTCATTTTCATTGTGACTTGTGAATACTGATGAGCATTAAGCCAATGGAACCCCAGCTGCCAAGTTCACAAACACATGTCCCTGGTGAACAGAGATTGGTCGTTAGGGGAGTCCCCAGGGGGAGGATGAACTGGAGAGCTCACACAATTAAAACAAAAGACGGAAGACCTGGAGTCAAGTGTTTGTGGTTCAAATCAGCAAACACTTGGCCCCTGTCTAGGGCCTCTCCCAGGAGGGTTTCTCCAGAAAAGGTGAGAGAAGGGAAAATAAATACTTGTCAAGAATGAAAACACAGCAGCAAGTATTCAAGAGCATCCTTTCTTTCTTTTTTTTTTTTTTTGCAGTACGCGAGCCTCTCACTGTTGTGGCCTCTCCCGTTGCGGAGCACAGGCTCCGGACGCGCAGGCCCAGTGGCCACGGCTCACGGGCCCAGCCGCTCCACAGCATGTGGGATCTTCCCGGACCGGGGCATGAACCCGTGTCCCCTGCATCGGCAGGTGGACTCTCAACCACTGCGCCACCAGGGAAGCCCGAGAGCATCCTTTCTTTAAGGTGTCACTAGAACTACAATGACTTTCTTTGGGGTGTGTGGATCTCGGAGGTGCTGGCTGTGGACCAAGAACATGAGCCCAAAAGGCCTGCAAGGTCCTTGGCCTGAGCTGCCGCCTCTGCTGATGCTGAAACTGCCCTGTTTCGGCGTTTTCTGCCCACCCCTCTCCTTTTCTTCCTTCTTCATCCCTCACTCCCTCCTCTGACTTCTTCCTTTTCCTTCCAGGGCATTCCCGGGAGAGTCCTCAAATGCTTCCTCCTGGCAGGTCTGGGCAGAGAGCTGGGGACACAGTCCCTCCCCTCTGGAAGCTCAGAATCAGTGGGAGAGGGAGACATGCAGGTGGGGTGGCACAGAAGCCACGGTGCAGGGAGACTGCTCTGGAGCCTGGGGGAGATGGAACGGGGGCAGCTGGAGAGGGAACAGCCAGCCAGGGAATCACATGGACCAGTGGGGACCAGGGTATCAGAGCCAAGAAAAGATGGGGCAGTGGTGGCAGACCTAAGGAGAGGCGACCTTGTGTAGTAGGGAGAAGAGTGTTCCCCCCAGAATTCACGTCTATTTAGGACCTCAGAAAGTGATATTACTTTGAAACAAGGCCTTTGCAGTTTCAAGGAATTAGTTAAAGATCTCAAGATGAAATCACCCTGGGTTTGGGGGATCCTAATGCCTGCCGTCTTAGAAAAGAGATGGAGGTTTGGACACAGACACAAAGGAGAGAAGAGGCCATGTCAAGACAGGGGCAGAGACCACAAGCCAAGGAGAATCAGGACCCCCCAGGAGCTGGAAGAGGAAGGAAAGGATTCTCCCCTGGAGCCTCTGGAGAAGGCTGACCCCACTGGCACCTTAATTTCAGTCCTGGATGGAACCGTGAGGTCACGAATTTGCATTTTTTTTAAGCCACCAATTCTGTGATAATTTGCTGCAGCAGCCCACAGGAGTCTACACATCTGGCAGAGCAGAAAGAGAGCTAATGAAGGAGGTGGGTACATGTCAAGTGGCAGCCAGCTTCCCCCACTGACCACGGTGTGACCTTGGATAGGCCCACCATCCATCAGAGCCCGCATTCTGAAAGGCCTCCATTCATGGTCTCTCATATCATGAGGACCAAACAGGGGCACAGATAGGAGTGGCTTGGTAAACTAGACCCCATGACTCCAAGGAAAGAGGGTGTCCTGCCTAGGCGAATCCTGCTCGGGAGCAGACTGTCTGCTCGGCGCCTCTCCTGCTATCAGGGTGACATCCCTGTGCCTCAGCTTCCTTTGTGGTGTGGACTAAGTGTCTGACACGTGCCTCTGTGTCGGCCCTTAGCACGGAGGGGAGTCAATGGCCCTCAAGCATCTTGGGGGCATCCCTTCCATGGTCGATGCAGAGACAACACAGAAGTACAAAAGTACATTAAGAATGTTTTTAATTGAAGTATAGTTAATTTACAATGTTGTATTAGTTTCTGGTGTACAGCAAAGTGATTCAGTAATATATATCTCTATATTTTTTCAGATTCTTTTCCATTATAGTTTGTTACAAGATATTGAATATAGTTCCCTGTGCTCTACAGTAGGCCCTTGTTGTTTACCTATTTTATATATAGTAGTTTGTATCTGTTCATACCAAACTCCTCATTTATCTCCCCATGCATCCGCACAAACTTTCTCCTTTGGTAACCGTAGCTTGTTTTCCGTATCTGTAAGTCTGTTTTGTATATAAGTTCATTTGTATCATTTTTTTTAAGATTCCACATATAATTAATATCATGATATTTATCTTTCTCTGTCTGCCTTACTTCACTTAGTATGATGATTTCTGGGTCCATCCATGTTGCTGCAAATGGCATTATTTCATTCTTTTTTATGGCTGAGTAATATTCCATTGTATGTATCTACTACATCTTCTTTATCCACATGGTCAGTGGGGCTGCAACAGTGAACAAGGCAGACCCAGCAAATGGAACTCGCTTCTAGGAGGCTGACAGGAGCGAATAAGTGACACGACCCGAAGTTGAGACAAGTGCTCTGAAGAGAACAAATCAGAGTCTAGAAAAAAGACCTGTTTTTGGTAGGTGGCCAGGGAAGGACTTTCAGAAGACGTGACATTAGTTTGACATGTGAATGACAAGAAACAGTTAGACGCAAGCTGGGAGCAGGCTCTCATCTTGCAGATGAGTCCACGGAAAGCTGGGAGGGTGAATGGTTTAACCTGTGACATCTGTCCAGCCTAGGGAACAGGACAAAGGTGGTGGGGTCATTCCCATGATTACAGGTTATCAGACTGAGTCCTGGTGGGCTGGAGCAGGAGTGGCCACATGGCAGGGACCTGCGGGCACCTCTAGGAGCTGAGCGCCAGCAAGGAAATAGGGGGACTTCATTCCTGTAGCCACAAGGGACTGAATTCTGCCAACAACCAGGAGAGCCTGGGGAAAATCCAGAAAGGAGTGCAGCTCAGTGGACACCGGGGTCAAAGCTTTGTGACACCCTGAGCAGAAGAGCCAGCTAAGCTGTGGCCAGACTCCTGACCTGTGGAAACTCTGAGGAAATACATAGATACGAGTTTGTTTGAAGCTGCTCGTTTAGTGGAAATTTGTTCCGCAGCGACAGAAAACTGTTATGATAGCTATATGATCTTGGGCAACGTACTCTGAGCCTCACTCTCCTCATCTGGAAATGGGAATGACGGTCCCTATCTGACAGTTGCTGGGCGTATACACGGAGGTGCTATCACGCAAGGCTTAGCAGGACTCCCAGTGCGTAAGAAGTGCTGAAATAAGTAATGATGAGGGTCCTATCTCTGCTCTTTAAAAGGAGATGGGGAGGCCTCAGGGGTGGATTCTTGAGCTTTTAGCAAAGTGAATTATATCTCTTTCACAGGAGACTCACCAGGCAGACTCCTGCAAAGCCTCACGTAGGAGACGGGAGCCTGATTCATTCGGGATTTAATAAGAATAACATTTTATGGGCAAAGCATCTTATCAGAGCCTCTAGGTTAGCGGGTTCCAGGACCATTTCCTCCAGTTCCACTTTTCACATTGATCATATCTCAGCCCAAGCACATCATCCTGCTGAAAATGGGCCTGTGTGTTCAGAAAGGGCATTAGAAGCATTGTGAGGATGGGCCAGTCTGTGACGTTTTCTGAGGACAGGCCCATAATTTCAGAGCTGGGCAAAATGACACTTTGATAGAAAGTGTGCATGCGAGGCTATAAAACCTGGTTCTGCTTTTGAATTATCCCCTAACCCCCAAATAAAACAAAGCATAAAATGTCAGTTGGGCTATTTAAAAAAAATAATAATAAGCACAGAAATGGCTCTGATCCAGACTGCAAAAAAGGGCCGTGGGGACATTTCTGCACGTGTGCCTTTGCTGGGGGTCTCTGAGTGTTATATGTCCATGATCTTATGCAGCAATAAAGACAAATAAAAACCTGGTGGAAAAAGAGTCACATCTGTGAAATGAAATTCTGTGGATATTTTACCCCTAGAGAAAGAACATGCTGTTGACATCACAGAAGTAGCAGGAGGAGGTGGACACACAGAGGTCATATTCCAGTCCCGAATTTGCTGGCCCCGTGGTCCTGGCACAATGCCCCGGCGAGCCTCAGTTTCCTCAGCTGTAAACTGGAAAATAACAAATACTCCACGTACTTACGGTGATGATTTGTTTGTTTTAGTCATTTTTTTGCCCACTGTTAAAGCGCCTAAACCTACATCCTAACTATTATAGGAGCTTATCTTTATTGAGTTCTGAAATGCAAATTCGATAGTTTCAGTCGTGTGATCCAGAAACTTCTGTAGTTCCTCACTGCTGTCCAAGGAGTTACATGTAAGGCATTACAGGCAGGACTGGGGACAGGAGGAAGGATGGCCAGCTCTGGGGCTGGAGAAGACTGGTCGTGCCGGAGTGGGGCGTTAGAGGTTGGTGGGTAGAGGGAGATGGGTTTAGACAGGTGGGTTGAGACCACTTATGAGGGGCTTTATTTGATTATGGAGCCAACTTCAGGTTGTTAGACTTAGGAGGCAATACCTGGGATTTTCCTCCAGGCTGGCTGGTACTAGATGATTCCGTTTGATGTAGGTGGGCTTTTATGAGAGCAACCAGCCAAGGGCCAGGCCTGTAGGATGCACGCCCGTTGTTAGTAGCAGAAGGAGCAAAGACATTTCAGTCTTGGGGATGAGCTACCAGAACGGGCACTGGGGAGGGAGGCTGGATGCAGTGACTGAGCCAGGGTTGAATGGGTGGGATTCACCTTGGCTGTGGACCTCTGTGGCCAGCTGGCACCCATCCAGCAGCAAGCCGATGGGGGACAGGAGCCTGATGAACTTGGTTCTCACATTTTGGAATCTCTCACCATATTGGTGTGGACTGTCCTTCCAGAAACTGGGTACCGATTCTGAAACCGCATATTGTTGCTACTCGTTAGATTTCACTTCTTTCTCCTGTCTCTCTCCTGCCTCCTGTGGAGGGCAGGGACCATGTACAGCCCCCAGCCCCCAACACAATGCCTCCACATTATCAGAAGTCCTGATACTACTCACAGCTGCACTTCCTGGAGAGCCTACCGTGAATTGGGCACCACGTGGACAGGTCACGTGGGTTTCACAAGGAGTGTGGCTTCTCTGGATCAGGTGCTGTGGCATCACCTTCTGTGTCACCCTGCTCAATTCTGACACAACTCTAGAGGCAAGTATCACTCACTACTCCTATTTTATTGATGAAGAAAGAAGTATTTACAGAGGGTCAAAGGTCACATGTCAGCAGACAAGGCCCATTCTCAACTTGCCTCTAGATCAATGTTCTCTACCTGGGGGAAATACTCAAGAAGAAAATGAATCTCATAATTCCAGGAGCATGCCTATAATACGTATGTTATTTGATAAGCAAAGTTATGTTACTTGGATTTCAGGATATGTTTCTTTATTACAACACCCACATACAAGGTTGTATTTCTCTTTTAATATGACCCGAATGGCTTTACAAAACATATATCTGTCCCTTCTTATATAAATTCCCTTAATTGCCCTCTGGTACCCACAGTGCTGGTGGCCGGTGTCTGGGATTCCATATTCTAACATAATCTTAAAAATAAAAAGTGAATGCTGAGATGTGGCTGTCAACTTTGAAAACCATCAACTGAGGCCATCAAAGAAAACTAGCCACCACTACCACTGTACTTGTACAAAAAGAGGGAAAGAGGAGCCCGGAAGAGTCATAAGGACACAATTTCAGAACAAGGCACAGCTGTCACAGGCCTCAGGCCCATTCCTGGAGAAGTGTTTATTATTTTTTTAAATTTATTTTATTGAAGTATAGTTGATTTACAATGTTGTGTTAATTTCTGCTGTACGTACAGACAGGGACGACCATGTGAGGACACAGGGAGAAGGTGGTGGTCTACAAGAAGAGAGGCCTCAGAAGAAACCCTGTTGACACACTGAGTTTGAACTTCCTGCCCCCAGAATTATAAGCAAATAAACTTCTGTTGTTTAAGCTACCTAGTCTGTGGTACTTTGTATGCAGCCCAAGCAAACTAACATGGGTAGGTAACATTATTATCCTTATTTTACTGGACAAGAAGACTGCAGCTGAGAGCAGTTAAACATTTTCTCCAGGTCACAGAGTTCATGGTAGAGCCTGGATGTACCACTTAGAGACCCAGGTCTTGATTTAAAGGTATGGAAACAATTTTTAAAATGTACACACAGCCTGGTGAGTCAGTTCTTTCTTACATCTGGCTTAAAACCTCTTGCTGCAACTCAAATCATTTTCCTCTCACTTTATCCTTTGGGAGAGAAAGTGCATCTGGTCAAGCCATGCTTGGGGTTTGTTGGTTTTTCTTTCATCCTGCAAAGAACAAGCATCAGCATGGTTGACATTGATTCATTACATTCAAAGGCTATGCCACTCCATGGGGCCTGGGTGTAAACTTGGTTACTAAGGCAATTGCATTCGGCTAATTGCCAAGTATACCTCATGGAGAATTCAAGAGTTTCAGGATTTACAAACAGGTTCAGGGATGCACTGGGCTCACTTAATTCCTTCATGGATGGGTGAGGCCAACAACACGCTGCCCTAGACACAATGAGGGTGTCGCCTTCCCAGGCAGGTCAGGAAGGGTCCGTGAAGCCCATGCAGACCCACCCAGCCCAGTTTTATTTCTTTCTAGTTGTTCTAGGAACACTAAATTACAAAGGTCTGTCCATGAGTCAGTCTGTGAACACCTCAAGTTAAGCGCCACTGCACAGCATATGGAAAACAATAAAAGCGTGTAAGAAGGATAGGGTGCTTGCCCATGCCCTGCAGTGACCGCAGGACAGCCTGTGATGATGGATAAAGCTTTAAAGCCCTTCACACATGAACTGTACACCTGCCTGGGTCTCAGTTTTCCTCATCTGTAAAATGGGGATGAAATGAAATAATGAACGTAAAGGACCTAGCTCAGTTCCTAGCATAGAGTTGGTGCTCAAAAAATGGTGACCATTTCCCCCACTTTGACCCACCCCTACTTAGCAGGAAGTTTAGAGGGAACAGTATGGGGTAGAAAAGGAGATGGAAGAGCCGACCCTGAAAATGATTATGACATTATGACCATCCTTCACATGTACACAGTTGTACAGCTCACAAAACCCCTTCCCATACTGTAATTCGTTTAACCCACATGAATGCCCTGTGGAACAAGCATTATCTCCTTTTCATGGACAAGGAAGCTGAAGCCTAGAGAGGTGAGTGACTTCCCAGGGTCAGAGTTAAAAGTGGCAGCAGAGGGATTTGAACCCAGCTCTCCTGATGCCCAATCCTCTTTCCATTTCCTGGGTGGGGCAGACACCCAGTCCTCGTGTCCGTGTGCACACTGTTCCCTGGCCTGGAGATCTCCAATCGCCTCCTGGCCAGCCCCTTGCATCTGGTTGCCCTTGCTCAGCCGCCACTGCCTCTGAGAAGAAGCCCTCCTTGAAGTCCTAGATGGTCCCGGTCACTGTCCTGCATTTTCTTGTTCCCTGAACTTCACTGGCTGTGACCACAGCCAGTGTGTATGTGTGTGTGATTATCTGAATGATGTTTTTCTTTCCCAAAAGGCTCTGAGTTCCATCGAAGCAGGGCCCACCTCTAGATCAGCAACCTGGCATGATGCTGAGCACAGACTGGGCTTTTGACAACTGCTGACTAAGTTTCTACATCTATAAACTTGTCCCAAGGCACTGGGTAAATGTTGGCCAGAACCCTAACGTCTGAGTCCAGAAGTCCCGAGGGAGAACCAGGCCAATTAGTGTCAGGTCCTGGCAGGGGGTGGTCCAGGCAGGGGATCCCCCCAACTCTCCCGGCTTCCCCAGAGACCACAGCTTAGCTCTCGCTTTATTTCACTCAATTCTGGCAGCTTGCAAACTGCCACAGTCATTTGGTCCTGCATTTCCCACTTGGATTCAGTAATCGTGGTGGGTTCCACGTGACGGAGCCTAAGAAGTGCTGTGACTCTTCAGGAGCTCCGTGGTCCCTCCCACAGCTCCCAATTCTTTGCTTTTCCATTAAGATGCTCAGACATAGGCTTCATGTTCTTAAGCCTACTTTCTGAGGAAAACACTGGAAAGAGACTCCATGTCAAGGTCTTATTCTATTCGTGTGATACCTACTGGAATCTAAGAGCACCGGGCAGGAGGACACCTGACCACCCTCAGGAATAACCTGTCATTTTCCAGACCAACAGACTGACCTTCAGGAGAGGTGAGTCACTTCCTTGGGTCAATCGGTAAGTTAGCCTCAGGGCTGGGGTCTGAATTTTGCTTTCCTGACTATTGTAACCTTCTTAACCGCCTGTATCTTACTAAGTCAGTGAGAAAGCTATTGTATAGCTAAAAAGGAGCTAGGAAATAATTTTGTTTCTCCCTCCCTTTTTACAGACGAGGCAAATGAGTCTCAGAGAGGTTCAATTACTTGCTCTAAATTACAAATACGTCCTTACAAAGCTGTGCTCAGGTCTGGCTTGATCTTTCTCCGTGGCCAGTGCTCCTTCTATCGCCAAGAATTTGTTTTCCTGCTTCTACTACCTTCCTCCTATCCCCTTCCTCCAGACCACTGTTTACCTCCACCTCGGCTTCCTCACCACCTGACATTTTACTTACTGACTTGTTTTCGTGGTTTCCCTCTCCAGACTGGGCTATAAACCCCATGACAGCAGGGATGATTCCCCCAATTGCTGTACCACCAGGACCTAGAACACTATCTGCCATAAAGAACACACTCAGTAACAGTTGTTTGGATACTTGAGTGGGTGAAGGCCCAGCATTCAGGACTGCCTGCCCCCATGATTCCTCTCCATCTGTTTCTCAGGGTTGGTCCACAGTCTTCCAGCTCCAGAAACTAGGGTTCTTTGAGTAATACAGCAAGTCAGGCCCCACCCTAGACCAGCCACAGCCTCAGGTTCTGTGAGCCAGGCCTGGGAACCTGCATTTTGACGAGCTCCAGTGGGATTTTGATGCCTGTTGGGGTTTGAGAGCCCTGCTCTGCTTAAGGGGCAAGGCAGATATCTGAGTTGGTTCACCATGGGAGGCTGAATTCAGGAGAGGAATTGCCCAGAATTCTTAGTCTCCAATCCCTGGCATGTAGGCGTCTTTCACTAAAACATGGGACCCCGGTAACGGGCTCTGATTCTTTTGGGAATACGTTAGGAGGATTGTGTTATAGTTGTTGAGTCCCGTGGGCCCCCTTAGGGGCAGGCCCGCTCAGTTTGATTGGCGTTGTGGGGGGATGGAGAGAGGGGAGAATCACCTTTTGACTCACAGTGTGGATCTGTGTGCAGAAGTGAGTAGAGCCCGGTCTATTTTAGTGGGTTCTAAAGCAACCAGACATGGCAGGTACTGATCAGCTGGCAAAGGAAAGAAGAAAACAGCCCCTGACACCCACCCACCCACCCAAGGCTGATGGCAAGGCCCAGATTAGAACCACAGAAGGAGGGATTTCCCTTCTCTGATTTTACTAGGAATGAGGGAGGCCTGGTTAGAAAGTAGAGTCTATGTGAAGCATTACAGTGAATTAATATTTTAAGAGTTGTTATTTTTAGGGCCCAATCTCTCTGATATTTCATCCAAGGGAGCACGCTGCCAAAATGTGTAAGAGTCACCGAGTCCCAGCCTGGGACCTTAAGTGTATCTGAAACAAACTAGCCCTGGGTCTTGTAACCTTGCTGAGACTCAGTTTCCTTATCTGTAAAGTGGGATAATCATCACGTCCACCTCCAAGGGTTGTTCTGAGGATTCAATGCAATGATGTATACAAAAGAATTAGCCTAGGCTTGCTGTGAAGTCTCAGTTAATACGTCAAAAAATTTTAATTGCTTAATTATAAATAAATCTTGGTTTGGAGAAGGGAAATGCCAGGAAAACAGCAGAACTGAGACCAGGATGGAAAGCTGGGGTCTTTTTGCTGCAAGTTGTTGAGAATTAACATCTTGGGGCAGCCTGAGGAAGAAGACCACGGAGAGGGACTGAAGCGCCCTCTGTCACATCTCCCTCTGTTCCTTCCACCCGAGGGAAAGGAAGACACAGCTGAGAGGGAAGCTTAATAAGATCTGAGCAGGGGGCCTGCACGTCCATCTTGTACTGGACCCCTCTAATTATGTAGCTAGTCCTGCTTTTACGTCGAATCATGTAATTCTTAGCTTATTCTGCAGACTCAGAGAAGTCAAGCAGCCTGCTCACGGTGCAAAGGTCGTTGTGTCATCATCATCACCATCATCATCACCATTGTCATCATCGTCACCAGCACCATTGTCATCACCACTGTTGTCACCATCACCATCATCATCACCATCATCATCCCCACTAGCCTACCCTGCCCCCCAGCTCTCTGTCCGGTCACCCAGGATACATCTGCACAACAATAACACAATGTGAATGACTACATGTGTCACCTGTTTTCTTTTCACTACTTGTCTCTCCCTATTGGAGTGTAATCTCCAAGAGAGTAAGAACCTGCCTGAGTTTTGTCCACTCTGTTTCAAGGAGAGAGCAGTGCCTGGCACATAGTAAGCTCCGAATACACTGTGGAAGGAACTGATGATTTCCCAAGTTTCCATTGCCAGAAACTGCTGTTACTTTACATCCTTTATCTTAATTAATCTTTCCAACTACCCCTCTGGAAGGACAATTATTCCCATTTGATGGATGAGGAAGCTAAAACAGAGAGTTTAAGTCCTTGTATATACACAGAGAGAGGGAGAGGGGCTGGGACAGGATTCCTGTAAAGTCATCCTCACCTTAAACATGAGGCTTTTCTCTATATAACATCTATTCACAAAATTACACAGAGCATTAGTACAGTTCCTGTATGTCTCCCAAGCCACACCCTTCTATTTCATAGCGTAATTTCAGCACAGAAGTTTGGCCTTTTGTGTTTCTCTGGGTAGCATTGGAGAAGTTTGGGAGTGGGGCTGGGAGGGAAGCGAGGACCCTGGATTAAAAATAAGGGGTTGCCCTGATGCAGCCCACTGTGTTCCATTTTCTTTTTTATCTGTTGAGTGAAGAGATAATGAAATAGCTCTCAGCCAGCTGCAGGATAGGTCTGGTTAGGGGCAGCTTCACCAGAATAATAAACATATTAAATTGTCCCCAGGAAAGAAGCAGTGGGCTTGGCAGATGCCCTGTGCACTGGATGTGGCCCTGAGGTTCCGGCAGCCTCATGTGTGCACGCTTTCATCACGTCCTGTCTCAGACAATGGTGGCTCCAGCTGTAATCCTGGCGATACTGATGCCAGCAGCCCCTGGGCCATGACCTTCACTGTTCTTAGTAACGGGGTCACCTCCACAAAGATCCTAATTCATCACGTGCACAAGGAGAAGACCTGTACCCTGCCTCCTTGGAGGAAATGACCTCAGGTAGCTGGCTTTAGGCGGGGCTGGGATCTGTACTTGCTTGAGGCCCCAAGGATGCACCAGAGGGACCATTAGCCCTCAGTATAGTCTGCTTGGGCTGCCATAACAACATACCACAGATGGGGCAGGGAGGATGGAGGGCTTAAAAATCAGAAATTTATTTTCTCATATTCCTGGGGGCTAAAAGTCCAAGATCAAGGTGTGGGCAGGGGTGATGTCCTCTGAGGCCTTTCTCCTCGTCTTATAGATGGCCGTCTTCTTGCTGTGAACTCACACGGCTGCCTCTCTGTTCATGTCTAGGTCCTAATCCTCCCCCTCTTATAAGAACACCAATCATATTCGATTAGGGCCCACCCATATGATCAATCTTAGTCATCTCTATAAAGACCCTGTCTCCTAGTACGGCCACATTCTGAGGTACTAGGGCTTAGGGTTTCAACATATGAATTTTTGGGGACACAATTCAGCTCATAACACCCTCTTATGGGATTATGTGAAAAGGAGAGAAGCCTCTTGACCTCTGAGTGGAAGGGGGGATGATCTGCCTCCTCTGGAGATGATTATGGGGGAATAGAGGTCTAGGAAGAACCAGGCTCCCTGAGGTCAGAAAGGGTGTCTGCAGTCAGCATTAAGGATGAGAAGTCCGAGAGTGGACCTAGCAATGGGGTTAAAGGATGTTGTAGAGAGTGAGGACCAAGTGATGGAGCCAAGGGGACCCTGGAGGAAGGTCTGAGAAGAAAGGGAATGTGGTGGGGAGCACCCAGGGGGAGCAGAGAGGCTAGTGCCACAGGTCTTGGAGACCTGGGTTTGAATCCAGCTGTGCCAACAATCTCACAAGGAATAGAGGGATATCCATTTACAGAGTCTCAGCTAACCGGTTACTCTCAACCTCACCGTTATCACTGACCAGCAAAGGTGGGGAGGAGGGGGTCTAGTTCAGGGCTGAATCCTGAGGTTTCCCCCCACCCGTGTTCCCTTGTCCCTAACCTCAGTGTTGACCCCTGATAGCTCTCTGAGTGCTCACTACCTGCATGGCTCAGAGCTGCCCAGAGGCTTTACCTCTCTACATAGAGCTTGGCAGACTGGACACACCCAGGAGAGCCAGCGCAGGCGGGGGAGGGGGAGGAGAGTACACAGCACAGGGCAGGACGAGGTGGGTGGCAACACAAGCCAAGTTGGGAGCGGCAGCAGCTTGTTATGAGGAACAGGGCCACCGAATCTGGGCTTTTTGAGGAGACCGGAGGAGAAGCCGCAGCAGGAGAATTTCTAACACAGTGGCAACTTCCTTACTTAGCATCTGAAAAAGACCCTGTGAGACAGCCAGGAGGATAAAGAGGCAGAGAAAGAAGGCAAGGCCTTGAGACCACCAGGAGCGTTGTCAGTAAGCTGGGAGAGAAGTGAGTGGGCATGGAGAGGAAGGGACAGACGCAGAGAGGGGACGAGGTAGAGGGGAAGGGGAGGGGGAGGGGAGGGGAGTTGGAAGGGGGAGAGGAGAGGGTGGAGGGTGCAGGGTTGGCAAGGGAGGGGGAGGGGGAGGGGTGGCTGCAGATTCTGACCAATAACTTTAAAAGGGACTAAACATGCTGTGGGAGACTCTGCTTCTTCCAGCCTCATTTTCGTCAACCTGAAGCTCACAAATGGCCGCATTTGTGACAGTTCCCTGGGATCTGTGCACGCTTGTGGAGGAGAAAAAGAAGTACATCTCTGGGCCGGCCTTTCTAAGACAGGTAGGGTCGCTGGCTCCTGGGTCTTGCCAGTGCTGTGCTTGGGGCCCCTCTGCTCTCGGACAGATGGCAGGAGGGGAACCAATGAGAGGGAGAGGGAGAGAGAGAGAGAGAACATGGCTTTGTGCACCGATCTTGAGAGAAGGGAGGGAGGCGGTTTGGTGGCCAAGGGGAGCTGAGATGTCAGACGTCCCTCCTTGAACCCAGCTGGCTTTACTTGCTTACTTTGTGACCTGACCTAACTCAGTCGTTTGACCTCTCTACACCTCACTTTCCTCATTTACAAAGTGGAGGCAACAATTCTTGCCTCCAGGGAGCGCTATGAAGCCTAATGTGATAACAAATGAAAACAGGACACCCAGTGCTGCAGGAAGACAAAGGAAGCATCGAGGCTGAGAGGAGTGAGGGTGAAGGGTCTTGGGGAGACTTGGTTGGGGGGTGTCAGGACACACTCCAGCCAAGCTGAGGGCCTTCGATCTAGTCTAACTGCAGTGTGAGGATCCTGCAGGGGTGTAACAGAGGACAAACCTGACTCCATGTTGGATCTATTCCTTTAGCTCTAACCCCTGTGCTCTGTTGCCTGTGCTTAGTCATTCTGGCTCTGCCCCTTTATAAAAGAATGTTGCCTATAGCCTGAAATATACACGATAGCCCATCGTCAAAGCTCTGACCTTTAAAGGTTTAACACTTTCCCATTCATATAGAGATAAAAAGTTGCAGAACAGAGAATAACATTTGTCTTGCAGGTTTAGAGGAACCTTGTGACCTGACTTATGTGGACAGCTGCAAGAACAAAGGATTCCAGCACCAAGAAGTTGCAACAAACAGCCATACGCCCTCCCCTTTTAGTATAAAAGAAGCCTGAATTCTAACTTGGGGAACGCTAGTCCACCATCTTCTTGGTCTGCTGGCTTTCTGAATAAAGTCACTATTCTTTTCCCCAACAACTCATCTCTTGATTTATTGGCCTGTCCTGCAGTGAGCAGTATGAGCTTGGACTTGGTTACAGGGGTTTCCACTGGGGAAGTGACATGGTCTGATTTACGTTTGTAGAAGATGGTTTGACATTTTCCAGTAAACACGGGGAATTGACAAGATGCATTTGGATCACTAGAACGCAAGCTCCAGGTGGACAAGGACGGCTGTGTTTCTGCTCATTACTTTGGAAGAGTGCCTGGCACAGGGTAAGGGATCAGCAAGTATTTATTCAGTGACTGAATGAGTCCCCCAGCAAGACAAGGAATAAAACCAGGATGAACCCACTGGGACAGAGATCAGGACAATTTATGCCAAAGGATAAGCTGTCATCACATGTTTAAAAAGCAAAGCAGATGGAGGAGCCGATTGAATGGGCTGGAGGACTCTCTGATGCCAGGGCTCCCATAGGGGAGCCCAGCAAGCCGGTCACTCACAGAACCTTGGAGAATCTCCAGCCGTAGAAGGACCAGGAGCCACTGAAGATGGGCTGTGCTGGGGGCTGGATAGCTGACACTCTGCCCCTAGGATGTTGAACGCACAAATCCACTCCCAGCCCCATGATGCTGGGTCACTCACAGGGAAGGGTGGACGTGAGCACAGGGCTGAAACGGGGAGGGTAATAGACAAAAGTCTGATTCATAAATGGTGTCCTGTCCTGCAGCCACAACCTCAGCAGCCAGGCCAGGGTCAACACCATTCAGGAGACTGAGGGGGCCCCAGAGCTACTGCCTGGGCATCCCATGGAGGAAGCTCTCCACCAGCTCTCGCTGTATGAAGCTCCACTGTGGGGCCTTCCGTGCCCAAGACCCACCGACCAGCTTTTAACTGCCTCCTTCTTCAATATCAGTGAACAGTTATCCATGACCAGTGGCCATTTGAGGAAAATCTTCAAAATGAAAAGCAGAGATAAAATAAAAATATCAAAGGACCTCAGAGGAAACAGAAATAAATTCAGGGAAGAGGAAACTTCAAAATAACTATTATTAATATCCTCAGAGAGGTAGGAGGAGATACTGTACCCATAAAACACAACAGGGCACAATGAAAAAGGAACCGTCAGAGGAGGAGAAAGAGCTCTGGGAAATCGAATATCTGACAACAACAACAAAAAGAATCAATAGACAGGTTTGGAGGAGGAAGTCAGGGAAATTTCTCAGAAGCTATAATGAAAAGTCTCACAGATGGAGAATAAGAAAAAAAATTAAAACACAGGGGATCATTCTAGCAAGTCCAACGTCCAAATAATTTAGGAGAACAGGAAGGTCCAATGTGAGCGGAAGGAGTGAGGGCAATGAAGCTGGGCCAGCAGGTGGAGGAAGCGGCAGGGTATGAAAAGCAGGCTGGGGCGGGGGCAGGGTGGGGGGGAGCCTGGAGCTTCAGGAAGTGTTGTTGCGAGGACCATAGTGGGTGGGCGGTGGTTTTAGTACACACGCAGCCTCATTCTGTTGCACTGGAGCACAGAATGAGAAATTCTCATTCAGTCCTTCTAATTAGGTCAAAGAGGTGTCTTGGTTTGATACTTTTATCTCTTTAACATCAGACACTTGCTAATATCCCTTTTAACAAAGAGAGAGCAGATGGCAGGATGAGCACCTTTGACAATGGGATCTAGCTATCCCTTAATAACATCATTTTGATTTCACTATGTTTGTTTTCATGGTCACCTTATATTTACAACAAACAGCACCATTTCCTCTTTCAAGGACTAACGTAAAGTGTCTTTCTGAAACAAATTTATCTTAGCAAAAGCAGTTGAGTTTGAATGCTATTTAAACAATAGTATAGGTAGTATGCAGATATGGCAAAAATCATAAAGGTAGAGTATGAGTTTCCTAGGGCTGCTGTAACAAATCATCACAAACTGAATGATTTAAAACAACAGAAATTTATTCTCTCACAGTCCTGGAAGCCAGAAGTCCAATATCAAGGTGTCAGCAGGGCCAAACACCCTCTTGAAGCTCTAGGGAGGGTCCTTTCTTGTCTCTTCTAGTTTCTAGTGGCTCCAGTGTTTCCTGATTTGTGCATCACTCCAGTTCCTGCCTCTGTCTTCATGGCTTTCTCTCCTCTGTGTCTCTGTGTGTCCTTTTCTTTCTTTCTTTTTTTCTTTTTTTTTTTTTTGCGATACACGGGCCTCTCACTGTTGTGGCCTCTCCCGTTGCGGAGCACAGGCTCCAGACACACAGGCTCAGTGGCCATGGCTCACGGGCCCAGCCACTCCACGGCATGTGGGATCCTCCTGGACTGGGGCACAAACCCGTGTCCCCTGCATCGGCAGGCAGACTCTCAACCACTGTGCCACCAGGGAAGCCCCTGTGTGTCCTTTTCTGTGTTGTAGGACACAGTCTTTGGATTTAGGGAATTTAATGGTTAATTTTATGTGTTAACTTGACTGAGCCATGAGGTGCCCACCAGATATTTGGTTAAACATTATTTCTAAGTGTTTCTGCGAGGGTGTTTCTGGATGAGAGTAACATTTATTGGTTTTTTTTCTTCAGTTTTTGTGTTTTTTTGGCTGCACCACATGGCATGCAGAACTTCCCTCCTGCTGATGGATCGAACCTGTGCCCCCTGCAGTGGAAGCACAAAATCTTAACCACTGGATCACCAAGGAAGTCGAGAATAACATTTAAATTGGTGGACTGAGTAAAGCAGATTGCCCTCTGCAGAGTGGGTGAGCCTGATCTAATCAGTCGAAGGCCTGACTAGGACAAAGAGTAACCTCCCCTAAGCAAGGGGGAATTCTGCCAGCAAGATGATCTTCAGACTTGGATTGCAAGGTCAGCTCTTCCCTGGGTCTCCAGCCTGACAGCACACCCAGCAAATTTTGCACTTGCCAACCTCCATAATTGCATGAGCCAATTCCTTAAAATAAAGCTCTCTGTCTTAGAGAGAGAGACAGAGAAGGGGGGGAAGGGTATATAGAGATGTAGATATAGATGTGTAGATATATCTTACTGATTCTGTTTCTCTGAAGAGGCCTTATAGTGGAGGAAATGGATAGATCTGGGATGTTCTTTCAACTTTGGGGGTTTGGGATGTTGGTGAATTGGAAAACTCTTGGATATCTGGCTTGAGCACTTGCCACTGTCCACCACGTTCTTGAAGCTCCTTCCCATGAGTGTTGGTGTGTGCTGGCTGAGTTCTCTCGCCTCTGTTCTTCTCATTCCTTTGCCGCTTCTCTTCCTGCTGCTCTCAAAGTGTAGAAATTTGGGTAAAGTCTTGCCCTGGCCTTCTGAGGTTCTTTTTTTTTTTTTGCGGTACACGGGCCTCTCACCATTGTGGCCTCTCCCATTGCAGAGCACAGGCTCCGGACGCGCAGGCTCAGTGGCCATGGCTCACGGGCCCAGCCGCTCCGCGGCATGTGGGATCCTCCTGGACCGGGGCACGAACCCATGTCCCCTGCATCAGCAGGCGGACTCTCAACCACTGCACCAGCAGGGAAGCCCTCTGACTTTCTTTTTAAACGTTTTCTCTACCATTCCATGAATCTTCTTTTCTCTTATGGTCTTGAACTTTTAACTTCCAAAGTTTAACTCTTATTAACTTATTACATCATTAAATTAATGTATTGCATCTCTGAGTAGACGTTTGCTAAATAGCACATATCCTTCATACCTGGAGTGTGAGAACTTTGAGGAATAAAATACGAGTAAAGCTAGAGACCAACATGCTATCTTTATTACTGGTAGAGGTTAAGTTGGAGGATGAGGCTTAGCAGGAGGGCCCAAAGGGCCTGGGAATCAGAATATTTGCCCACTCAGTCTTGGGTAACTCAACCAAGGAAGGTCCCTCCACATGGAGAAAATCTGCTCAGTTAAATGTGTAGCACAGAGAACAGAACACGTGCTCTGTGGGCAGAGCTGAGCAGGCCACGGCCAGTCTTTCCAAGTTACTAATCAGATGAGTCACTCTACATTAGCACTGAGGGGCTCAGAGAGGCCAAGAGTTACAATGAGTGCCCTTCAGAGGCAGAACATCAGGAGTGAGGAAGGACCATGTCCACCAATGCCTCTGATGCCAGTCACCTGTGCAGACTGACATGGTTGTCCCTGCCTGCACAGCTGCTGTCTCCAACAATCTCAGCTGTCACTGGTTAAAATTCCAGATCAATCCATAGGCCAGCCACCCTAGTGGGAATTGTGAATGGATGGTGTGATGGTAATTCTACTGCATCAATTTGACTGAGCCACAGGGTGCCCAGATGTTTGGTCAAACGTTATTCTGGGTGTATCTGTGAGGATTTTTTGGATGCGATTAACATTTGAATCAGTAGACTGAGTAAAGCAGACTGCCCTCCCCAATTTGGGTGGGCCTCATCCATCAGTTGAAGGCCTGAGTAGAACAAAAAGTCTGGCCCTTCCCCTTGGAGGAGAGAATTGTTTCCTGCTTGCCTTTGACCTTGAAGTGAAATATCAGCTCCTCCTGGGTCTCGAACCACCTGGCCCTTGGACTGGAACTACCATCGGCTCTCCCGGGTCTCCACCTTGAGGACTCACCTGTGGATCTTGGCACTTGTTCACCTCTGTAATGAAGTGAGCCAGTTCCATAGGCAGATGGTCCCTTGCTTACGATGGTTCAACTTAATGATTTTTCGACTTTACAACAGTGCAAAAGCAATTTGCATTCAGTAGAAACCATACTTCGAATTTTGAATTTTCATCTTTTCCCAGCCCCATAATATGCAGTGTCATGATGCTGGGCAGCAGCAGTGGCTGCAGGTCCGTCAGTCACATGATCACAAGGGTGAACAACTGATATACTTACAACCATTCCGTACCCAGACAACCATTCTGTTTTTCACTTCAGTACAGTACTCAATAAATTACTTGAGATAGTCAACACTTAACTATAAAGTAAGCTTTGTGTTGGATGATTTTGTCCAATGGCAGGTTAATGTAAGTGTTCTGAGCATGTTTAAGGCAGGCTAGGCTAAGCTATAATGTTTGGTAGGTTAGGCATATTAATTGCATTTTTTTTTTTTTTTTTGGCGATACGCGGGCCTCTCACTGTTGTGGCTTCTCCCGTTGTGGAGCGCAGGCTCCGGATGCGCAGGCTCAGCAACCATGGCTCATGGGCCCAGCCGTTCCGCAGCATGTGGGATCCTCCCGGACCGGGGCACGAACCCATGTCCCCTGCATCGGCAGGCGGACTCTCAACCACTGAGCCACCAGGGAAGCCCTAAATGCATTTTTGACTTACAATATTTTTAACTTACAATGGGTTTATCAGGAAGTAACCCCACTGTAAGTCGAGGGAAATATGTATATCTATCCTATTGGTTTATTTCTCTGGAGAACCCTAACAAATATGGATGGGCAAGCTATATCCATGAGGACTCATCTTGTTTCTGTTTTCTGAGTGACTCCTACTCATGCTTTAAGTCACAGCTGCAAAGTTGTCTCCCTCTAGAAAGCTCTTCCTGGCTCCACAGGCTGACCCCGCTGCTGCTGCAATCACATCTTTTAATTGGTGTGAACAAAATGCTTGACTCCTAGACAGCATCCAGTTCATCCTTGTCGACCTCAAGCAAGCAAAATGAGGATTCACCACTAGGTCCATGGGTCTTGTGTCTTGAAGCGGCTCCACCGTGCTGAACCCAATCTTAAACTTTATTGGGCTTATGGCAGAAGACTCAGCTTCCATGCTCTGTAGCATGAAATGCCTTGCAAAAATCAATCTGAATTCAGGAAAAAAGTACAGATGTGTGTTGGAGAGGAAGAGCTGGGAATATTAGTTTAGTAGAATCCCCTTTCTCCTGCTGAGGCCTTGAGCTCAAAGTATGTAGATGCAGTTATTATTGTAATGATAGGGATTAATCTGAAATCTTAAATAGTCCACTGACCCAGAAGAAGATGAAAGCTGTCATCTTCTCATTTTTAAACACTCTGGATTTTTTGGTCAACTATAGGACAACTGTCTTGGTAGGATGCCAATACAGAATAGCAATGACGATGTCTAGAATGCAGAACGAGAGCTAAGGGGTGCTGGATACCATGAGTCCTGGCCCAACAGAAGCTTCAAGGCTCCAGCAGAAAGAATGGATGTCATCATGGTGTTTTCAGTAAATTAACAAGTCCATGCACAACCCGGCTAGACAGAGGAGGCAGGAACCAGGGAGTACCAGGGCTGTGGCACCCTTTGCTTCCACATTTTCTGTTCTCTTGCTGGTTACCCTGGTCCCCAATCCTTTGTCTGTATTTCCTCAAATGTAAGCCCTTCTAACTACTGGTGCTCATCTCTCTGTCATGGGGTTAGTCAACTATTGGCTAATTTTCTTGTGCTCTCATTCTGGACCATCTGCTTTATCTGTATTATTTGCCTGTCTGCAGGGATGAGTAGGGTCAACTCAAGTGCAGCCCACATCCTGGCCTGTTGCCAGGGGTGGAGAGAAGTGGCTTGTGCCTCCAGCAGGACATCTCTGTGACCATTTGGGTGTGTCCTGCACTGGGTGGGGGGCTCTCATTCCCACCGTGCCACCTCCTGCGACACTGCCCCTCCCTGGTCTCCCTGCCCCAAGTTCCATAGGCTGGAATCTTGGACAGTCACACAAGAGAATATATTTTAAAATATTTATATCCACTTTATTCCAAAAAGGTTTATAAAGTGGCTTACACAACACATACATTACCACTGGGTTATGAAATAAATAATAACTGATAATGTGAGGGAAACAGAATTCAAGCCCTATGAAAACTGCACCATTGGTCTATACAGTACTCTTGTATGAATTGGAAAAAGATGCCCCCCTCTAGACAGAGGTCAACCTATGTCTCAGGCACAAATCTTGTTTTGGTAAATAAAGTTTTATTGGAATGCAGTCACCCCCATTCATTGGTGCATTGTCTATTATTGCTTTCACACTGTGATGGCTGAGCTGAGCAATGAGACAAAGACCTTATGACCCACAAGCGTAAAATATTCACTCTCTGGCCCTATAGGTAAAACATATGCACAGTGAGCTGAGCACAGCCAGGGCTGGATTCCAGCTCCCCTCTCTCTTCTGCTGCCCCACCTTGTGTTGTCTTCATAATAACCTTGCAAGGGACTTAAGACAAGAGACAGGCTCTAGAATGACAAAATCTTGGCTAAACCCCAGACAGGTTCCTCTGAGCCCCCTTTCTGATCAGACCTCATCTTGGGGTCTTGTCTTTGGCCTGCCAAGTTTGGTTTTAGGAAGAACACTGCTGCTACATCAGTTTAGTGAGAATTCCCCTACTCTTGATGTCTCCTTCTAGTAAGTTTTCATCTGCTGATCCTCCATTCTGCTCCTTGGCTAGAAATCCCCACTTGTCTTTGCTGTATTTGGACCTGAGCCTGATCTCTCTTCTCTATGGCAACGGTCTCAACCCCTTTGCAACAGTCCTGAATGAAGTCTTCCTTACCATTTTAGTGAGTGTCAGGATAATCTTTTCTTTAACAGAGGTGAATATCTCGCCTGAAGTGCCATGGTCAGTCAGTGATGGCACCAGGGCTCCAATCCAGGCTCTGTGGCAGCCAGTCCAGCAACTTTGTTCTGTGGCACCTGCCTCTCCAGCTAGGCATCCAAGCTCAGATGCTGCTTGCACACGCTGAACTCTGGATTGGAGTTTGGGGACCCTTTTGCTTGAATAAAACATTTCTCGCCCCAGAAGTATAAACAAACCTCTGATTCATAGTCTTGATCACCATCTTTACCCACGGATGCCATTAGTCACTCTTCAGGATTAAACTCTCTCAAAAGGGCTGTCAAAGAGTTCATTCATTCCCTGGTTTATTCATTCAAAAACATGGCGCTCCTGCAACATGGCAGGCACTGAGTCAGCCAGTGAGAATCCCACAGCGAACACGAAGACACCCACAAGAGCCTTACCACTGGTGAACTGCTTAAATCAACTCTGTTCAACGTACTTGCTCATAGCTTCATAGATCATCTTGGCCCACATCTGGGAAATGAACCTAACAGGATCACGATTGAGATCTTCATGTTGCCTGAGAACTGGCCACCAGGTCCAAGAAGTGGATGCAAAGAGTTGACACAGTTGGTCCATCCTTCAGCTGCCACTGCACCCCAGACCCTCATATAAGATGACTGGTGAGGGTGGAGAGTGAGAATCATTGGGCATGACTTGCCAGCTTGGAGAAGGAAGCGCATGAACATGGAAGAGGTGCACCCACCCAAGAGAGGGGGTAAGAGACCCACAGCAGTGATCAGAGCTGCCTGCAAGACCTGATGAACGGCATTTTATCCACTGTCTGCTCAGGCAGTGAGCCTGCTGCTTGCCCTTGTGCTGACCTGAACAGTGGAAGAAAGAATGAGAGTGAGAACTATAGACTGGTTAGCTGGATTTAGGTTTGGCCCCTAGATAACTGTGGCTTGACAAAAGAAAGAAGTTTATTTCTCCCCCACGTGGAAATCTAGAGGTAGGCACCTGAGAGCTGGCACAGCAGCTGGGTACCACCAAGTCTTTGGGGAACCAGGTTGTTTCCAGCTCCCAACTCTAACATCACTGGGGTGTGGATTCTCATCCCCTAGGATGGAGCTCCAGGCACCATGTCTCCATCCAAACAGCCAGGTGGAAAAAGGGTGGAGGAAGAGGCAAAGAATAAGTATCAACCTGCTCATCAGAAGGTTTCTGGAAATTGCCTTTGGTATTTCTGCTCACATCTCATAGGCTAGCACCCAGTCCCACAATCACAGCTAATGCAAGGGAGGCAGGCAACATGGTGTCTATTCTGGACAGCATGCCCAGATACAATTTAATACTATGGGCCAGAATTTAATACTATGGGAAGAACACCTACTGGGGGACAATTTACCATTTTGCCACAGCAGGAAAGAGGAAGAGAATAGCAGGAGGGCAGCCCTCTCCCTCCCAGCATCTGACACAGCAAGGAGGTGTGAGTCGCCTGTGCAGAGTCCCCAGGCAAGGGGACACCAGTAGCGTGCCCTTTGGGGGTGTCCTTCAGAGGATAGGAATTGAAGGGGGATGGAAAAAGGAAGGTCTGCTCTGAAACTCCCATGTCAGGGGGTCCCTGCCAGGCCCACTTAAGAATGCACTCACGCCCATGAGAGACGAGGCCATGTGCCACCAGGACCGCCTGGGTTCACCTCCTATTTGACCTTGGGCAGGTCGCTGTGCCTCTCTGCCTGTTTCCTCATTTATAAATTGGGAATAATAATAGACCTAATTCAGGACATTGTTGTGAGCATTAAGTGAGTTATTGAATGCAAACCCCTTAGAACCAGACCCAGCAAGTGGTAAGTTTGCTGTGGTTTTATTCAGACAGCTCCATGTAGAGAGCGTCCATGGCTGGTCAGCCAACAGCAAAAGGACTAACATGGCTGGTTATTCAAATCCCTTTTTAATCTTCTTCTTCTTTGACCTGACACACCAGAGAAGTGAGAGACCCAGAAGAGGGGGGACTTGGGGGTGGGTATCTCCACACTCACATGCCAAGGGGAGAAACGGAAAAGAAAGGAGAAGGCAGATAAGCACCTCCTCACCTCAGCGTCCGTAGCCACACCTGGACAGTGACTGGGGAGGGGAAAGCTCTGGATCTTATATGAGATTAGAGTTTTCAAGTGGACTAGATTGGACTTTTGATGACCAAACCAAAGTTTCCTGGGATGTGATGGAATCTACCCAAAATGGGATCTGCTATCCAACAGAGAAAGAACATTTACCACTGTAAAGCTGAATCAGAATTAGAGAAAAATAAAGACGATTTGATTTAAATAGCCCAACAAGCAGAAATAACATAATAAACTGGTTATGTTCACATTTCCTTCCTACAAGTTGACTTGTACTTGCCCACGCGCAACAGCCCCATGGGTAGTTCAAGGGTGTTGCTATAGACAAGCCCGAGGAAGCTTCAGTGTTGGTGCAGGGGAGCTGCTAGCCCCCTGGCCTGGTGCTCTGTCTCTGTAATGCGTCCTCTCTCCAGCATCCTGTTCAGTGGTCCTCCAGCCTCCACTGAAATGCGCTCAGGGAAAGGCAACTACTCACTGCCTGGTGAGGCTGTTGGCCACAGGCTGGACAGCTCCAAATCCTTTATGTGATGGAGAATCCAACCAGCCTCCCCATCACATCTGCCCCTTTGCGCCAATTCTGCCCTCTGGGGCCACACAACTTAAGCATCTTTCCTCTTCCATTTGACAAATCAAAAGGCATAAAGAGCTACCCCAGAGCTGCCCCAGAGCATTTCTGGATCATGGTGGGGTGAATGGCCTTTCACTGGGCATTGACAAAGGAATCATCAATGTCTTATAAAAAAAAAAAAACCCATGTGTCATATTTCTCTTTTAGCTTAGTTCTAGGGAGAAATGTGAGTTCTTTCCATGTGATAAGGGTGTTTTTTTTCTTCTGAAGTTAAAAGCTAAACGTAGACTGGAGGAAAAGGGCAGGGACACTGAGATCTGCAGTTGCGGGTTTAAATGCCTTCCACCAATTCCTGTCCTCATAATGTTCCACATGCTATTTAACCTTTCTGGGCCTCAATGTTCATGGCCGCTAAATGGGAGACGGGTGGTTCATAATGTCCAACAGACATGATGGTTGTGAGGATTAAATGAGATAGTGCATGTAGTGCGCCTAATGGAACCCTATAACGCATTAGGCATGCAGTAAATAGCAGCGATCCTCAGGGCCACCATTGATATTATTCACTCCAATTTGCCTTCTATACTTAGCAGTCTAGGAATTTGACACCAACTTCAACCAAGACAAGGTCAGGATTTGGACCCAAGTCTTTCTATGTGAAATGTCTGGTGTTTCTGCTCAATGCAAAACATTACAAAGAGGCCACCAAGAATCCAGGTACATCTGATGCCACTTGAGTCATCACCTGGGACAGGTGACTGGGCCATTCACGCCTCTTGCCCTGCTCAGTAGGACTGATGTGCATGTTTCCTTTTCTCACACATGCTTTGGTACCTCCCTGGCACTGAGCATCTTTTTATGAGTGACATGTACACTCACCTCATTTTAAAGATGAAGGAAATGAGGAATCAAAGAGATTGATCAGCTTGTTCCTGGGACTCAGAGAGCAAGTGGCAGGCTCCAAACTCAGTTTTTGTAAATAAATATTTCACTCTGTTTTAATGCACCTTCCTTGTCAAACCCTTTGGGAAGGTAAGAGATGGGGAGATGTGACAAGTTGAGCAAGTGACTGTGACAAGACACATCCAGGGCTTGGCACTCTGGCACATTATCTCTTTAATCCTCACAGAATCCCTGTGGCTATCATCACCATCCCCATTCCAGAAGATGAGAAGTGGATCAAGGCTCAGGGGACTGAAGCAACTTTCCACAGAGAGCACAGCTAGGGATTCGGCCTCGGAACCTGGAATCTCTGCTTGTTGCCTTTCATGCTCTCCTTCCATTTATGTCACCCCGGGTTCTTTTGGAAGTAGGTTCGGGGTATGCACACCTCTTACAGAAATAAATACTAGCGGGGAGGATCTCTCCAGCACCTGCACAACTGTGAGTTTTCCATACATTTTTCATGCACATCTGTAAACATGGATGAGCACAGCAGTGTGGAGTCCCAAGCTCTAAATCAGGTCCTGGAACACTGCCCTTTAAAATCACAAGCCCTCAGCAGTCTGATTCTTGGCAGCACACCTTTGCAGGATACACACACACACACACACACACACACACACACACTCACTCACTCAACTCTTGATAACATCCTCTTCCCAGTGACTCACTAATCAGTCTCTTTTGAAAAATGAGTAATATCAACATTGAAGGCAAGCTCCCAAGTTAACTTTTCAACATTCCACAGGAAAATGTGTGTTGCAACATCAGGAATATCGCCTGCTGCCAAACTCAATAGAAATTCTCTGCATTTTCATGCAACAGGGGAGATTGAAGGTTTTCAAACGTGAAAGTCTCTTCTCCAGCCCAGAATCTAATTTCACTGCTATAAAACCAAATGTGACTTGATATGCAGCTTTTGAAGTATGCAGATAAACAAGATGAATGGTAAAAACATGTAAGGAACTTTAAAATGGGAATAAAATGGTATATTTAGGTTTAATATAGAGAAAACTGAGAGGTTTCTTATTGATCACCTTATTCACTGCTTCTAGATATATTTAGAACCTACTATGTGCTAGGCACTATTAAACCCCAAAGGGAGCAAGATGCATAAAAAGATTCAAGGAGGGGGGATAGCTACATATTTTAGAAGAATTTCGGAAGCCTTCTCAAAGGAGGACGTATTTTTTTTTTCCAGGAAGACTTGATAGAAGAGGGGCATTCAGCCTGTGAACACATGGAGACCTAAAAGGATATTGCGGGTGTGGATTGGAGTAGCAAGTTTTTTTTTTGGCTTAACATAGTTTCCTGCCTCTTCTTCTGGTTCCTTTTGGTAACCCCTCTCCCCTCATGGTGGTCCCAGAGGGTCTGTCCATGGGGCTTGGAGGGGGTGGTACATGGTTCAAGTATCTAAATTATAATATTCCACCGTTCTGCCTACAGGGATTCAGTCAGGGATAGTCACGTGGCTCAAGTAGAACCAATCAGAGGTTTTTCTGGGATAGTCATGTGACTCAGAAGAATCAATCAGGCTTCTCTGGTGAAAGAGAAGACCAGCTTCCTCTGTGATGGTCCAGCTGGGGACATGGCAGCAGTGGGGTTGCGATGCTGGCCCACTGGAGAGCTTATTTGCCAAATGAAGTTAGCAGACAGCTACAAAGCAAGATCTCTCTCTCTCTCCCCGCCCCCCCGACCCCCGCTCACACACCCCACCCGAGATTGGGGTTCAACAATATCAGATATGCTAACTTCCAAATTTTAAAAATAAAATTTCCTTTTTTCTTAAACTGGTTTGAGCATCTATCACTCTTAATTTGCTAAAACAACTATGACAAGTTGCTGTACCCTAGTAGCATAAAGGGAAGAGTGGGCAAAATGAGAATTAAGGGTCCGATTATGAACAACAGGGCTAAGACACTCAGACTTTATTCTGTGGGCAATGGGGAGTCAGTGAGCATTTTTAAGAAGCAAAGTAACGTGGCTCAGTTTTGTTTTAGAAAGATGTCTCCAGCAGGGGAATGAGTCAGGAGATCTTTCATTCACTGGTTCATGCAAATATTGTGAGAGTTTCCACTTACTCAGTGAGGGTGGAGAGAGAAGGATGCATATTTTGAAACTGATAATTTCATCTGAATATGCCAGGAGGCAGTTTTCTCTTTTAGTAACTAAGATTATTCAATTAGCAATGAATATTGAATTTTTCTATGTTCAGTAATGGAGTAAACACTTCACAGGAACATCTCTCACACAGCCAAAGCCCCATAGGTAACAGGACATGTGTCACAATTAGCAAACACATCAATTAATAAAGGAAACAAAGGAACAGTCACAATAGGGAGGCTGGCCAAACACATTTCTCCACATCTAATTCTTTGGTTAGAGCAGCTCTGCTCTGGAT
Source organism: Mesoplodon mirus (assembly GCF_964341445.2). Lineage (NCBI taxonomy): Eukaryota > Metazoa > Chordata > Mammalia > Artiodactyla > Ziphiidae > Mesoplodon > Mesoplodon mirus. Next base: position 160,331,942 of record NC_138977.1, read on the forward strand.
AATATCTTTTTCATAACCCCGAACTAGAAGTCATTCTGTTTTGGTCCAAAAGCTTCAACTTTTGACAATCCTTATAATATCTAAAAGAAGCAATGCCAGGCATAGTAACTGAGCAAAGGCCACAGAGCTAGCATCAAGGCTGGAGTCTGCCTTTAATGTGCAAAGGTTGCCCAGAACCCACAGGTGACACATCACCCAGGCCTTGGACTCTGATGCAGAACATCAGCAGCAGGACCTGCTTCCAGCCCTGACTAACGCTGCAGCCCTGACAAGTCATAGCCTCTCTCTGAACCTCCATTTTCTCCATCTATAAAATAAGTGAAATCATAAGATATAGCCCAAGCTAAAGAATTGTTGTGTGAATTATCTGAAATAATACAAGACTCTCTAAAGCTAAACTGTTTGAATTTCAAAATATTTATGTGAAAGATGTATTTATATAAAAGGTATATAATCTTGTTTACAGGCATTCCATGGTCATCCATCAAACAGTCTTGATAGGTACTCTGTTAGGCATTGGGTCTGTACTGATGGTGAGAATATGGTTCCAAGCTTGTAGGGACTGAAACCAAACGGGAGAAATAGACTAAGACCACAGGGATGGTCATTATGATAGTGGGGGTCTGTATGAGGTACTTTGGTAGTAGGGAAGCATGGAACTGCAATGTGTTTCCCTCTGAAGTCATGGTAGCCATCATGGAGGGGACAATACTGGAGTTGGTAGTGACATCACACCAACAAGGTTCTAGGGAAATCACCCAGGAAGTATGGAGGCTGGATTGATGGAAAGCCAAAGTATAGCCAGCTAGACCAGGAGGTTGTGCTGGTCATAGGCCAGCACATGGTTTGATCCTTTTCCTGTTCTTTTCTATATCACAGGGACCACATTTCCTGGGCATACTTGTCTTCCGGTTTCCAATTGGTTTTGCCCTATGGTGGAAGATTGAAGAGTGGGAGTTGGGGAGAAGCTAGGGTGTTTCTTTGGGCAGCACTGCTGGCAGGGCTGCACCTTCTCCATGTTGTTGTTCCAGCTTGTATCACACAGTCCCTGCCTCTGTGGTACTTCTCAGCTCCAGCTCTCATGGACCAGATCTTCTGAGGGTCTAGCTCCACTGCATAAACCTGGCTCCAGGGGTCCAGGACACCACCCTCCCCATCCCCTGTCCCCTGTGTCCCTCCAGGGTATGCAGCAGCTGCCTACTCTGGCTAATCTCTTTGTGGCCTCATCAACGCCTGTTTGTTCCTCAATACAGAAGACATACATCAATGTCACCAATTCCTTGTACTAAGTTCCCTCTGTTTGAAATACTAAGGATGATTTCTATATTCTGCCAGCATCCTGACCTATATACAAAGGCCAATGAATTAGTCCGAGAGAGATGATGATGGATGGAGGCAGAGAGGTGAACCAGGAGGATTTTGAACTTCTGTGCACGTGGGAATAAGAGAGAGGAGAGCTGAGGGATGGTTCCTGAGATGACAGGACCTGCCAATTTTCAAATAGATCAGGAGTGCATAAGGGCTTAAATTTATTCCTTCCATTCCTGGGGTTTAGCTGACTGTCTATGATTTGTTTGTGTCTTCATATCTGCAATTCCAAGCTGAAGTCAAGGAACAGATGTAAAATTTCTACTTTCAGCACTAAGGAGAGCTCCTCCCGCAATATGTAATTTTTATTGCCTTTTCAAACAAATAAATAACAGTGCTCTGTATGTCTTGATGGAGATGAACTCTCTCATATTAAAGAAGGCTTGTTTACTTTTGCAGAGAGAAATCTGGTTTCTGCACCAAAACATTCAGAATTTGCAAATGCCTCCCATGATGGTGGAAAGGAAGCAATCTCAATTACTGTGAGTACTAGAAGTTAATTCTAATGTCTAAGTTAATTCTAATATCCTCAGAACTGAAATACTGATTTCAATCTTTCCTTTTACATTAGTATCCCATGACATTAACATTTGTAGCCATCTCCTAATTGGCTGCCTTGACCTAAACCTCTCTCTTAGAATGCCTGCTCTGTGTGGTTGCCAGGAAGACTAGAGTACACTGTTCATCTCCCCATGGTCTACAGAACAAAGTCTGAATTCTTTAGTCCAGCAGTTGAAGTTCTTCAATATAAAACTCTAGCACAGGCAGCTTCTCAAAAAATTAAAAATAGAATTCCCATGTGATCCAGCAATTCCACTTCTAAGTATATGCCTCAAAGAATTGTTTACAACAGCACTAATCACAATTTCCAAAAGGTGGAAGCAAACCAAATGTCTATAAACAGATGAATGGATAAACATAAAGTAGTATATACATACAATGGAATATTATTCAACTTTAAAAATGAAGGAAATTCTGACACATGCTACAAACGGATGAACCTTGGGCATGATGCTAAGTGAAAAAAGCCAGTCACAACAAGACAAACACTGTAGAAGTCCACTGATATGAAGTCCCTAGAGTTAAGTTCAGAGACAGAAAGTACAACAGTGGATGCCAAGGGCCAGAGGGAGGGGGGATGGGGCATTGCTGTTTAATGGGTTTATTCTGAGCTTCAGGTTGGGAAGATGGGAGAGTTCTGGACACTGGCTGTACGACAATGTGAATGTACTTAACATTACTGAATTGTACACTTAAAAATAGTTAAGATGGTAAATTTTATGTTACGTGTATTTCACCACAATAAAAAATAAACAACCCTAGCTCAGCTTTCCAGCTTCATCCTCTCTGCCAGCTGCAAGGCTATCTAGGTAATGCCCATCTCACACACCTGAGCCTCCTGCACATATGATCACGCCATGCCCTGAATCAGTTATGCCCTCCCACACAATAGCTCCAACAATCAGAAAATGGCCAGCCCCTCACAGCAGAGCACACGCCCCTCCTAAAGCAACAAAGGGTCACCTAATCTCACCTGGCACCCCCTTCCCTGGGCGGGCTTACAATGACATTGCCCCTGACTTAGGGCTTTTTCTCTCCAAGAATGTGGGGCTCTCTGACCTGTTTTATTGTAGTTTGTGAGCATCTTTGATCTTTCCCCCACTGGGCATGGAGTGCTCTGAAGATTGGCATGGTTCCAGCCCAATTCTGTCACCCCAGAATGTAGTGTTGGATCTGGCACCTCACAGCAGAATTTGTCAAGTGAACAATAAATGGTTTTTGAGTCTCTCTTTCCTGGTAACTGAACTGGGGTTGGTTTGGCCAAATGAGGTATTAGGGCAGGTTATCTGACCGTCTATCGAAATGTTTCTCTGCTCTCCAGCAAAAGCCATGCCTTCTCTTCATCTGTAGGGAGGGGAGGCTGTTTCCCCCTCCTCCTGACTACAGTCCATCTTCCACACAGCAGCCAGAATGACCCTGTGAGAAGCAGCCAGCATGCACTTCTACTGAAGCCATAGATCAAATCATGTCACTCCTCTGCTGAAAATGGGGTGCTAGCTTTCCACTCTGTTAGGGTAGAAGCCCAAGCTGATGACTATTCCCCTCTATCTCACCTCTCCCCTGGCCTCACCTCCACCACTCTCCCTGATGCTCCAGCCACACTGCTCTGCTCGCTGTTCCTGACACATGCCAATCACACTCCCATCTTGGCACCTCTACACCCGCACCTGGAAAGGTTACCCCAAGATTGCCACAATCCCAGCCCTCACATCCTCCAGCTCATGCTCACATGGCCCTGTATGAGGTCTTTTTCTGACCACTCTCCTCCATAAAGCATCAGCAAGCCAGACTCCTGCTTGTGGTCCTCCCTATGTTGCCATAGAATTTACCAGCACTTATCATCTCCTGACATATTACATACACATTTGTTTGTTGTCTGCCTCCCTCCACAAGAACATAGGCACCAAACAGGCAGAAATTTGATCAGCTGTTCACTGCTGCAGCCTTACCCTGACATGATGTGGGCACCTGGTAAGTCACTGTTTAGTGGATGGATGCATGGATGGATACATGGATGGATGTATGCATGATTGGATGGATGAATGGACAAATAACTGAATGAACAAATGAATGAATGAATCAATCAATGAATGAGTACCTGTGAAGACTGCACAAGTTGTTGGGTCCAGCCCAAGGGAGATAATGCAGACTGGCACAGTAGGTATCACCAACCTGTAAATATGGAAAATCTACACCATTTTCCTCTCTTTTTTTTAAATTAATATTTTATTTTTTTTTGAACATCTTTATTGGAATATAATTGCTTTACAATGGTGTGTTATTTTCTGCTTTATAACAAAGTGAATCAGCTATACATATATCTATATCCCCATATCTCCTCCCTCTTACATCGCCCTCCCACCCTCCCTATCCCCCGCTCTAGGTGGACACAAAGCACTGAGCTGATCTCCCTGTGCTATGCGGCTGCTTCCCACTAGCTAGCTATTTTACATTTGGTAGTGTATATATGTCCATGCCACGCTCACACTTCTTCCCAGGTTACCCTTCCCCCTTCCTGTATCCTCAATTCCATTCTCTACATCGGTGTCTTTATTCTTGTCCTGCCCCTAGGTTCTTCAGAACTATTTTTTTTTGATTCCATATATATGTGTTAGCATACGGTATTTGTTTTTCTCTTTCTGACATACTTCACTCTGTATGACAGTCTCTAGGTCCATCCACCTCACTACAAATAACTCAATTTCGTTTCTTTTTATGGCTGAGTAATATTCCATTGTATATAGGTGCCACATCTTCTTTATCCATTCATGTGTCGATAGACACTTAGGTTGTTTCCATGTCCTGGCTATTGTAAATAGTTCTGCAATGAACATTGTGGTACATGACTCTTTTTGAATTATGGTTTTCTCAGGGTATATGCCCAGTAGTGGGATTGCTGGGTCATATGGTAATTCTATTTGTAGTTTTTTTAAGGAACCTCCATACTGTTCTCCATAGTGGCTGTACCAATTCACATTCCCACCAGCAGTGCAAGAGTGTTCCCTTTTCTCCATACCCTCTCTAGCATTCATTGTTTCTAGATTTTTGGATGATGACCATTCTGACCAGTGTGAGATGATATCTCATTGTAGTTTTGATTTGCATTTCTCTAATGATTAGTGATGTTAAGCATCCTTTCATGTGTTTGTTGGCAAACTGTATATCTTCTTTGGAGAAATGTCTATTTAGGTCTTCTGCCCATTTTTGGATTGGGTTGTTTGTTTTTTTGTTAGTGAGCTGCATGAGCTGCTTGTTAACTTTTGAGATTAATCCTTTGTCAGTTGCTTCATTTGCAAATATTTTTTCCCATTCTGAGGGCTGTCTTTCGGTCTTGTTTATGGTTTCCTTTTCTGTGCAAAAGCTTTAAGTTTCATTAGGTCCCATTTGTTTATTTTTGTTTTTATTTCCATTTCTCTAGGAGGTGGGTCAAAAAGGATCTTGCTGTGATTTATGTCATAGAGTGTTCTGCCTATGTTTTCCTCTAAGAGTTTTAGAGTGTCTGGCTTTACATTTAGGTCTTTAGTCCATTTTGAGTTTATTTTTGTTTATGGTGTTAGGAAGTGTTCTAATTTCATTCTTTTACATGTAGCTGTCCAATTTTCCCAGCACCACATATTGAGGAGGCTGTCTTTTCTCCATTGTATATTCTGGCCTCCTTTGTCAAAGATAAGGGGACCATATGTGCGTGAGTTTATCTCTGGGCTTTCTATCCTGTTCCATTGATCTATATTTCTGTTTTTGTGGCAGGACCATACTGTCTTGAATATTGTAGCTTTGGAGTATAGTCTGAAGTTAGGGAGCCTGATTCCTCCAGCTCCTTTTTTTTTTTTTTTTTTCATTGTTTTGGCTATTTGGGGCAGTTTGTGTTTCCATACAAATTGTGAAATTTTTTGTTCTCGTTCTGTGAAAAATGCCAGTGGTAGTTTGATAGGGATTGCATTGAATCTGTAGATTGCTTTGGGTAGTACAGTCATTTTCACAGTGTTGATTCTTCCAATCTAAGAACATGGTATATCTCTCCATCTGTTTGTATCATATTTAATTTCTTTCACCAGTGTCACAGTTTTCTGCATACAGGTCTTTTGTCTCCTTAGGTAGGTTTATTCCTAGATATTTTATTCTTTTTGTTGCAATGGTAAATGGGAGTGTTTCCTTAATTTCTCTTTCAGATTTTTCATCATTAGTGTATGGGAATGCCAGAGATTTCTGTGCATTAATTTTGTATCCTGCTACTTTACCAGATTCATTGATTAGCTCTAGTAGTTTTCTGGTAGCATCTTTAGGATTCTCTATGTATAGTATCATGTCATCTGCAAAGAGTGACAGTTTTACTTCTTCTTTTCCAATTTGGATTCCTTTTATTTCTTTTACTTCTCTGATTGCTGTGTCTAAAACTTCCAAAACTATGTTGAATAAGAGTGGTGAGTGGGCGACCTTGTCTTGTTCCTGATCTTAGTGGAAATGGTTTCAGTTATTCACCATTGAGAATGATGTTGGCTGTGGGTTTGTCATATATGGCCTATATTATGTTGAGGTAGGTTCCTTCTGTGCCTACTTTCTTGAGGGTTTTAATCATAAATGTGTGTTGAATTTTGTCAAAAGCTTTTTCTGCATCTATTGAGATGATCATAAGGGTTTTCTCCTTCAATTTCTTAATATGGTATATCACATGGATTGATTTGCGTATATTGAAGAATCCTGGCATTCCTGGGATAAACCCCACTTGATCATGGTGTATGATCCTTTTAATGTGCTGTTGGATTCTGTTTGCTAGTATTTTGTTGAGGATTTTTGCATATATGTTCATCAGTGATATTGGCCTGTAGTATTCTTTCTTTGTGACAGCTTTGTCTTGTTTTGGTATCAGGGTGATGGTGGCCTCATAGAATGAGTTTGGGAGTGGTCCTCCCTGTGCTATATTTTGGAAGAGTTGGAGAAGGATAGGTGTTAGCTCTTCTCTAAATGTTTGATAGAATCCTCCTGTGAGGCCATCTGGTCCTGGATTTTTGTTTGTTGGAATATTTTTAATAACAGTATCAATTTCAGTGCTTGTGATTGGTCTGTTTATGTTCTCTATTTCTTCCTGGTTCAGTATTGGAAGGTTGTGCTTTTCTAAGAATTTGTCCATTTCTTCCACGTGGCCCATTTTATTGGCATAGAGTTGCTTGTAGTAATCTCTCATGATCCTTTGTATTTCTGCAGTGTGTTGTTACTTCTCCTTTTTCATTTCTAATTTTGTTGATTTGAGTCTTCTCCCTTTTTTTCTTATTGAATCTGGCTAATGGTTTATCAATTTTGTTTATCTTCTCAAAGAACCAGCTTTTAGTTTTATTGATCTTTGCTATTGTTTCCTTCATTTCTTTTTCATTTATTCCTGATCTGATCTTTATGATTTCTTTCCTTCTGCTAACTTTGGGGTTTTTTGTTGTTGTTGTTCTTCTTCTTCTTTCTCTAATTGCTTTAGGTGTAAGGTTAGGTTGTTTATTTGAGATGCTTCTTGTTTCTTGAGGTAGGATTGCATAGCTATAAACTTCCCTCTTAGAACTGCTCTTGCTGCATCCCATAGGTTTGGGTCATCCTGTTTTCATTGTCATTTGTTTCTGGGTATTTTTTGATTTCCTGTTTGATTTCTTCAGTGATCTCTTGGTTATATAGTAGTGTATTGTTTAGCCTCCATGTGTTTGTATTTTTTACAGATTCTTTTTCTGTAATTGATATCTAGTCTCATAGCATCGTGGTCAGAAAAGATGCTTGATACGATTTCAATTTTCTTAAATTTACTAAGGGTTGATTTGTGATCCATGGTATGATCTATCCTAGAGAATGTTCCATGAGCACTTGAGAAGAAAGTGCATTCTGTTGTTTTTGGATGGAATGTCCTATAAATATCAGTTAAGTCCATCTTTTTTTTTTTTTTTTTTTTTTTTTTTTGCGGTATGCGGGCCTCTCACTGCTGTGCCCTCTCCAGTTGCAGAGCACAGGCTCCGGACGTGCAGGCTCAGCGGCCATGGTTCACAGGACCAGCCGCTCCACGGCATGTGGGATCTTCCCGCACCGGGGCACGAACCCGCGTCCCCTGCATCGGCAGGCGGACTCTCAACCACTGCGCCACCAGGGAAGCCCAAGTCCATCTTTTTTAATGTGTCATTTAAAGCTTGTGTTTCCTTACTGATTTTCATTTTGGATGATTTGTCCATTGGTGAAAGTGGGGTGTTAAAGTCCCCTACTATGATTGTGTTACTGTTGATTTCCCCTTTTACGGCTGTTAGCATTTACCTTATGTATTGAGGTGCTCCTATGTTGGGTGCAGAAATATTTACAATTGTTATATCTTCTTCTTGGATCGATCCCTTGATCATTATGTAGTGTCCTTCTTTGTCTCTTGTAATAGTCTTTATTTTAAAGTCTATTTTGTCTGATATGAGAATTTCTACTCCAGCTTTCTTTTGATTTCCATTTGCATGGAATATCTTTTTCCATCCCCTCACTTTCAGTCTGTATGTGTCCCTAGGTCTGAAGTGGGTCTCTTGTAGACAGCATATATATGGGTCTTGTTTTTGTATCCATTCAGCTAGTCTATGTCTTTTGGCTGGAGAATTTTATCCATTTATATTTAAGGTAGTTATCAATATGTATGTTCCTATTACCATTTTCTTAATCGTTCTGGGTTTGTTATTATAGATCTTTTCCTTCTCCTATGTTTCCTGCCTAGAAAAATTCCTTTAGCATTTGTTGTAAAGCTGGTTTGGTGGTGCTGAATTCTCTTAACTTTTGCTTGTCTGTAAAGGTTTTAATTTCTCCGTTGAATCTGAATGAGATCCCTGCTGGGTAGAGTAATCTTGGTTGTAGGTTTTCCCCTTTCATCATTTTAACTATGTCCTGCCACTCCCTTCTGGCTTGCAGAGTTTCTGCTGAAAGATCAGCTCTTAACCTTATGGGGATTCCCTTATATGTTATTTGCTGCTTTTCCCTTGCTGCTTTTTATATTTTTTCTTGTATTTTGTTTTTTATAGTTTGATTAATATGTGTCTTGGCATGTTTCTCCTTGGATTTATCCTGTATGGGACTCTCTATGCTCCCTGGACTTGATTGACTATTTCCTTTCCCACATTAGGTAAGTCTTCAACTATAATATTCAAATATTTTCTCAGCCCCTTTTTTTGGTCTTTTCTTCTTCTGGGACCCCTATAATTCGAATGTTGGTGCATTTAATGTTGTCCCAGAGGTCTCTGAGACTGTCCTCAATTCTTTTCATTCTTCTTTCTTTATTCTGCTCTGCAGTAGTTATTTCCATTATTTCATCTTCCAGGTCACTTGTCCGTTCTTCTGCCTCAGTTATTCTGCTCTTGATTCCTTCTAGAGAATTTTAAACTTCATTTATTGTGTTTTTAATAATTGTTTGTTTGCTCTTTTGTTCTTCTAGGTCCTTGTTAAACGTTTCTTGTATTTTCTCCATTCAATTTCCAAGATTTTTCTATCATCCTTACTATCATTACTCTGAATTCTTTTTCAGGTAGACTGCCTATTTCCTCTTCATTTGTTTGGTCCAGTGGGTTTTTACCTTCCTCCTTCATCTGCTGTGTATTTCTCTGTCTTCTCATTTTGCTTAACTTACTGTGTTTGGGGTCTCCTTTTTGCAGGCTGCAGGTTCATAGTTCCCATTGTTTTTGGTGTCTTCTCCCAGTGGGTAAGCTTGGTTCAGTGGGTTGGGTAGCCTTCTTGGTGGAGGGGAATGGTGCCTGTGTTCTTGTGGATGAGGCTGGATCTTGTCTTTCCGGTGGGCAGAACCATGTCCAGTGGTGTGTTTTGGGGTGTCTGTGAACTTATTATGATTTTAGGCTGCCTCTCTGCTAATTGGTGGGATTGTGTTCCTGTCTTGCTAGTTATTTGACATAGGGTGTCCAGCACTGTAGATTGCTGGTCGTTGAGTGGAGGTGGTCTTAGTGTTGAGATGGAGAACTGTGGGAGAGCTTTCACTATTTGATATTATGTGGGGCTGGGAGGTCTCTGATATTATGTGGGGCTGGGAGTTCAGGACTAATGTCCTGAACTGGGCTCTCCCACCTCAGAGGCTCAGGCATGACACCTGGCCAGAGCACCAAGACCCTGTCAGCCACATGGCTCAGAAGAAGAGGGAGAAAAAGAAAGAAAGAAAAATAATAAAATAGTTATTAAAATAAAAAATTATTAAAAATAAGAAAATTTAAAAGTAATCAAAAGAAAAAAAGAAAGGAAGAGAGCAACCAAACCAAAAAACAAATTCACCAATGATAACAAGCACTAAAAACTATACTAAAAAACAAAGCAAAACAAAACAAAAAAGGACAGAGAGAACCCTAGGACAAATGGCAAAAGCAAAGCTATACAGACAAAATCATACAAAGAAGCATACACACACACGCTCAGAAAAAGAGAAAAAAGAATATATATATATATATATATATATATATATATATATATATATATATATATATATATATATATAAACAAGGAAGAGAGCACCCAAATCAATAAAGAAATCTACCAATGATAATAAGGTCTAAATACTAAACTATGATAAACATAAAACCAGAAACAAATTAGATGCAGACTACAGTTGCTCCCAAAGTCCACCGCCTCAATTTTGGGATGATTCATCGTCTATTCAGATATTCCAGAGATGCAGAGTACTTCAAGTTGTTTGTGGAGATTTAATCTGCTGCTCCTGGGGCTGCTGGGAGAAATTTCCCTTCTTTGTTCGCACAGCTCCTGGGGTTCAGCTTTGGATTTGACCCCACCTCTGTGTGTAGGTCTCTTGAGGGCATCTTTTGGGAAGTCTGAGGTCTTCTGGCAGCATTCAGTATGTGTTCTGTAGGAGTTGTTCCACATGTAGATGTAGTTTTGAGGTATTTGTGGGGAGGAAGGTGATCTCCATGTCTTACTCCTCTGCCATCTTGAAGGCACCTTCTCTGACTCTTTTTTATGAGCTAGTCTTCACATTAGTGCACTAGTGGCCTTCCCTACATGGTGTTGGTGCTAGTCCACTGGGTGCCAATCAGCAATCTACTCATTTAAGTGAAAGATCATTTTTTGCAGGTCATTTTCTCATCTTCCAAGCTCTGTGCTCCTCAGGAACAATCTCTTCTGTTTGAAAAGCAGTGCAATATAAATACATTGTGACTTTTAATTTTTTTAAAAAGCCTGTTGACTTCCAATTGTTCTATTTTTTGTTCATGTATTCTCTTTTCTTTCCAGAACCTCCACATGTTCACCAACCAGATGCTCTCCGAACTCTGTACTTCAGGGATTTTTATGGAGGCTTCATTATGTAGGCATGGTTGATTAAATCATTGGCCACTGGGGAGTCCTCTCTTCTTTCTTTATCTCAATCTTCATCTGACTTGAAGGATTATTTCAACAATCCTTATGGCAATTGTCACAAGATAAAGCCCATATTTAATAACCTTGTACTCAAGGTCCTGCACAAGACCTAAAGTAAGCCAACCCCTTTCTTGTGTCAATTCCTCCTCCTGAAAAAATGTTCTCCACCATCTGTGCCTGTTAAAATGCTATTCAGACTTCAAAGTACAGCTCCTCCAGAAGCCCAGACAAGGTATAAAATGTATGTGATCTCTCACTTCTTGGAACTGTCAGAATATTTTGTCTTCACCTAACCCCTCTCATGATTCATATCCTTTCTAGCCCTGTATCTTCTTCACTTGCTAAAAGGGGGTGGGGAGGCTACAATGAATCATAATAATATATATATGATATGTATAATAAGATATGTATAAGATATATATATTGTAATAAAGTATATATCTGTAACTGTGTGTGTATATGTATATGGTTATATAGAACACCATATATGGTAGCTAATATTATTAATAACCAATGTACTCCTCCCACAAGGATTGGGGCTTCCTGAGGGTAGTTCAGTTTTCTTAATGCATCTCTCCTTAATGCCCAAGCTTTGAAACTTGTCCATTATTGTTTATTGAGTGACTGCATAAATGAATGAAGGCTTCTACTTGGGAAAGGGATTCAGAGCCATAGGGAACAGCATGGGCACAAAGTTCAGAAATCTTTGTGTTCTCACTGCATGCTGACACTTCCAAAAATGCTGACCTGATTTCCTGACACTGCATTCATTGTCTTGCTTTTGAACATCTTCTGTAAAACAGCCTCTAATTTATTGGATTCTTTCAGAGGTTTATTCTCTGCTTTCAAATTCTGCTCCCAGATTTCATTCCAGTTTCTTTGACATTAAATTGAGACCCAGGTCCTTATTTCTAAAATTTATTATCTAACATAAATGCCTGCCACCTAATTGCAGGAGCAATTTATACCCCAGAGATGGAGCAATCTCTTTAAGGAATAAATTGGATTCTTTTTTCTCTTTTTTTTTTAATCATCACAAAGTCATAAATTCTCAAAATGCTGGTCTATAACAGAAGGGAAACCAAGCTTTGTGCTTAGAAATAACAAAGTTACTCCTGAAATTGAATTGGAATTTCCATCCTAAATGACACTTCTGCAAGTCTTCAATTTTTTTCCCCATCTCAAAACTTCTTTCTTGTTGCTCTGACCCTGGTCCCACAGGATAGTGAAGATGAATTGATGAAGTGTTTCTTCTTTAATCTGATGAGAATTGGCAGTTTATTTTTGGCACAGTGTTGCCAGAGGGGGTGGGGAGGATATTTAGTATACAAAAATAGGTCATATCAGTTTTATTCTGTGTTTATTAATTATTATTATTTTACTATGGATCTCACTGAAGGCTTAGTATGTGTGAAGCAGGCATTATGCTATGAGAATTCATGGATAATTTCGTCCCATTCTCACATGAGCCCATTTTAAGGATGACAAAACTGAGGAATGATGAGATGAACTTTTCTGAGCTCTCACATTTGGCTTAAGAGGTGGTGTTAGGATTCCAATCCAGGTATTCCAACCTCAAGCTCATGTTTGATAGACTAATTGTAAGTCTAAGTGTAAAGCACCAAAATTTAGGATGATGTTAAAGTGATTTCAACAGCTCTGAATTTTTATCAAATGTATTTGCTTTTCTAAGGTACTTACCTCCCCACCCCAATTGTGTAGTTTTCAGTAAGGATCTAGAAAAAATATATAAGGGAAACATAAGATAATTTAATTGGTACTAAAATATGCTAATTTCTGTAGAAAAATACTAAACTGTGTATCTGAATATACATATGATTACTGATGCAGCCATAAATAAAACATTGCTATTATAAAAAATAAAAATTAACAAAAAACAAAGTTCACGTTTGATAAACACCTTCCTTTTAGAGAGAAAGCTATGCTTTGATTTTCTTCATTAAAAGGATGACATGCTTATTAAAGAAAATTTCAAAATAAGAAAAAGAAGGAAAGGAAAATCTCCCTTCAACCTAGTGCATTGGAAAGCTGAGGGATTTTTTGTTTGTTTGTTTAATAAGCAGACATTTCTTTACATAGTCATGTAAAGACTATATAAAAAATTTTACATAGTCTATATAATTTTATAAGCTATAATTTTCTTTCAAGATCATAAAAATAACCCCTTTTAATACTGCAGGATTTTCATAGTAAGCCCTATATATGTGGGTGTATCATAGTCTCAAGTCTCTCAACAGTAGGTATACAGTTTACTAAGCTGATTTCTTTCCCTTGGGTTATTTCAAAACTATTGGTTAACATAAGCAATGCTGTAATAAAGATCCTCACACTTAGAACTTTTTAGGCAGGCCAGACTGGAGCCTTATAATATATTCCAAGAAGTGAAATCAGTGGGTCAAAGTGTATATATATATGTATATATATATATATATATATATATATATATATTTTTTTTTTTTTTGCCATATGTGGGCCTCTCACTGTTGTGGCCTCTCCCATTGCGGAGCACAGGCTCCGGACACACAGGCTCAGTGGCCATGGCTCACGGGCCCAGCCGCTCTGCGGCATGTGGGATCTTCCCAGACTGGGGCACAAACTCGTGTCCTCTGCATCGGCAGGTGGACTCTCAACCACTGCGCCACCAGGGAAGCCCGTGTATAAATATTTTTAAAGTACTTGATTCTTATTGCCAAATATCTTTTCAAAAGGGTTGTAACAATTTCTATTGCCACCAGCAAATACATATTCAGACTGCCCAGAAATTATTTTTCTAGAATGCTTTGTCTTAGGAAGCACTCCCTTCTCCCCCGAAAGTAAAATCCAACCTAGATGCCATCATCTCCCCACAGCCTGAATGATCCTTGAAGCCAAATTTTATCCTGGCTCCTCTGTGTTCTGTAGCACTTTGAATGTGCTTGAACCAAGCACTTCCCACCCCAGCTGAGATGGCCATTACATGTCTGTCTCCCTAGGCCAACTGTGAGCCCAGTGGTAGGCACACAGTAGGTGCTCAATGCATACTTAAGAAGATTTTGGGTTTTGAAGAAAGGGACCAAGTATTTATGTATCCGGGTTTCTGCTGTGCTGTCTGGCACACAGTAAGTGCCAGTTAAACACTTACTAACTGAATGAATGTGATCCTGAGATTTGTTTTACTTCACAACCTGCCAGGGCAGAAATATCTCACTACCTGGACAAATCCTTTCTATTTCTTAGGCCTCAATCATTCATTTAAGGCATAAACATTTACTTTTTTTCCTTCTTAAAAATTCTTTTCCATTACGGTTTACCATAGGATATTGAATATAGTTCCCTGTGCTATACAGTACGACCTTGTTGTTTATCCATTCTATATATAATAATTTGCATCTGCTAGTCCCAAACTCCCAATCCAACCCTCCCCTGCCCCCCACTTCCCCTTGGCAACCACAAGTCTGTTCTCTAGGTCTGTGAGTCTGTTTCTGTTTTGTAGATAATTTCATTTGTGGCATATTTTAGATTCCACATATAAGTGACATCATATATTTGTCTTTCTCTGTCTGGCTTACTTCCCTTAGTATGATAATCTCTAGGTCCATCCATGTTGCTGCAAATAGCATTACTTCATTCTATTTTATGGCTGAGTAATATTACATTGTATATATGTGCTACATCTACTTTATCCATTCATCTGTCGATGGACATGTAGGTGGTGTCCATGTCTTGGCTATTGGAAAAAGTGCTGGTAAGGCATAAACATTTATTAAACACTTACTATGTGCCAGGACCTAAAATAGGTAACCAGGAGATAGATAATTATGAAAGCATCCTCTGGAGGAGTGCATAGTTTTGGAGGTTTCCTGAACACAATAAACAAGTAGAGGGAAGTCCTCCTTGAAGTGTGAAGAGGATGCCCAAAGGAGGAACCACCCAGTTCCTTGGAGCAGTCGGGAGTCTTCACATAGGAGTGACCTTGGAGCTACAACATGATTGTAGTGAGTTACACTGTGTCCTCCAAAACATATGTCTAAATCCTAACCCTCCATGTCTGTAAATGTGACCTTATTTGGGAATAGGGTCTTTGAAGATATAATGAAATTAAGTGTCTAGAGGTGAGCTCATCCTTGTTTAAGGTGGGCCCTAAATCCTAGTACTGGTGTCCTTTAAAGGGAAAGGAGAGGGGGATTTGAGACATGGAGAGGCAGGGACGAAAAGGTCACATGAAGATGGAGGCGGAGATTGGAGTGATGCTGCTACAAGCCAAGGAACGCCAGGAGCCATCAGAAGAAACTATCAGCAGATAAGGAACAATCCTCCCCTAGAGACTTCAGAGAGAACCTGACCCTGCTGACACCTTGATTGTGGACTTCTAGCCTCCAGAACCGGGAGAGAATAAATTTCTGTTGCTTTAGGCCTCCAAGCTTTTTGTACTTTGTTGCAGCAGCCACAGGAAACTAATGTGATGATGTAGAAGATGCTCAACACCAACTCCTTATATCCCTCTTTTCCTCACTTCTCCTCAGACCATTATTCTGAGAGGTTGGATTCCAGGTATGGGTTAGGGCCTCTTTTCTTAGGTGCTGGGCCACCGTGTGCTGAAAGGTGAGGGCAGGGGTGGGGCTCACTCCCTCCTGTTTCTCCCTTCCTTGTGGTCAGAGATGAAGCCCTACAGACGACCTCTTTGCTGAATGACCACCTCTTCCCGTCCAGGGGTGAGGCCGGTCCAGGCCCATGTGGGGTGTGAGTCTGCTCAGCACTTGCCACAGATCCAACCATCCCTATTGCCTGCCTATCTCTGAGGCATCCTCCTGGGCACTAGGGAGGTGCAGCCACCTGGCCTCTGGTTTGATGGTGCTGAGTCCTAATTAGCTCAGTGGGATGATGCTCCATAGCGTCCAGCTCTGCTCCTAGAAATGCCTTATTTTGAGGTTTGGGGCCCAAGCCCAGCTATAAATAAAGTGATATTCAGGTTTTCCATGGGGTTGCATTCCTCAGGGAAGCCGCGTGTTTGCAAAGCTGTTGGTTTGGGGCAGGGCTCAAGGATGATATCCCCTAATGCAGTAATTCTCATCCAGGGATGATGTTGCCTTCCAAGGCACATTTGACAATGTCTGGGACATTTTTGATTGTCATAACTTGGCGGGGAAGAAGAGGTAGGGCTCTAGGCATTTAGCAGGTAGAAGACAGGGATGCAGCTAAATATCCTCCAGTACACAGGACAGTTCCCACCACAAAGAATTATCTGGACCAAAATATCAACAGTGTTGATATGGAGAAACCCTGCCCTGTGGCCTTCAGAATTCTATTGTGAGTTCTAACAGATGGGAATAAGCTAAACAGGTGGATAGGGTAAGTAAAAGCATTTCTTAAAGAGAGATCATCACGCAAAGGAAAAACAGAGGTGGAAGACAGCATGAACTTGGGAGAAAAGCAGAGTCTGGGACAAGTGGACTGCAAAGGTCTATGGGCGGAACCAGAGGAGGGGGATGCAAGAGATGAGGCTGGAGAGATGGGCAAGAGTAAGGCCCTCAAATATCATCATCATCTTCTTCATCTTCATCATGACCTTCATCATCACACCATCATCATCACCATCATCATCATCAATATCATCACCACCATCATCATCATCACCATCATCAGTAACCTTTGTCACAGAAGATCACATTTATTGAACACTTACTAGGTACTAAGTTTAAACATGCAACACACATTATTTCAGTTTGTTCTTTCAACACCCCAGTGTAGTAGAGTATTAGTTTCCTGCAGCTGCTGTAACAAATGACCACAAACTTAGTGACTTAAAATGACAAAATTTATTACCTTATATTTTGTATGCCGGTCAGAGGTCCAATGGAAAGTCAAGGTTTCAGCAGGGCTGCTTTCCTTCTGGAGGCTCCTGGGGAGAACGTCTCCTTCCTTTTCCCAGCTTCTAGAGGCTGCCTGCCTTTCCTCGCTCATGGCCCCTTTCCCCATCATCAAGGCCAGAAAAGAATGTATTGAGGGTTGAGTCCTTCTCACACTACATCCCTCTGACCTCCTGTGCCTGCTCTTCCACTTTTAAAGAGGCTTGTGATTCCATTGGGCCACCTGGATAATCCAGGGCAATCTCCCCATCTCAAGGACAGCAGATGAGCAACCTTCATCCACTGGCACCCTTAATTTCCCTTTGCCATGGAACATAACATGTTCACAGGGTTCAGTAATTAGGATGTGGACATCTTGTGGGGAGGACATTTTTCTGTCCACCACCATTTTTGTCTATAGGTGATAAACCAGAGCTTCAGAGCAATTAGATGCTGTGCATGGAAGCCTCCTCTATCTTAGCGGAATCCAGGTTTTTCACCACTGTGCTTTCCTGCTCTTTGCTCCCGAAAACAAGGAGCTACACTTGCTGAATACTTCATGTGTGTCTGACACTCCACCTGCATCACGTCATTCTGTTGGCAATCACTCCTCTTGTTAACAGAGAAGCAGACTCAAGTCAGAGATGTAATGGACTTACTAAGGTCTCCTGCGTCTGGACCACAATGTGAGAACTCTCGGCATTACTCCTTACAACAGGAGTGGTGGGCCAGGACCCTGCCTACATGCAGGAGATGCCCTTGACCCCTCCCCTACTGTCACGTACGAAGTCTGGTTTCTCCTCTTCACAATCTCATTCCCTGTGTCCCACCACTTTGGTCAGAGGTTGGGATGGTTTGTTTAAAAATTCCACTGGTCATCAAATGGGACCCAAACTGGGAGCCAGAGACAGCAGGCTACTGCGAAGACTCAGCCAAAGCCACTGAAGCCACGGGTTAGGAGATTGTTCACTTCCACTGCCATTGCATGAGGGACAAGCCTTTGCCAAAGATAACATGGGATTAGCAGCCCAGTCATATTTCACCCCTTGGCACAATCCCTGTCCCTACAGCTTAGAGGCATTTGATTTTCCAATAAACTGATTTCGGCCACTGAAAACCAACACCCCACCTCACTCTGCACACAGTTCCCTGGGAAATGCATGTAGGCCATGTTGCCAAATTATCAGGAATTAAGACAGTTTCTCTTTCCAGAGTTCAGGAGGTACAAGCATAAGGGAGTGAGTCTATTTACCAAAAAAAAAAAAAAAAAATCATAAACACACAAGCATTCCAAAGTAAGGACAGGAATGCTAGCCCCATCAGTTCGTGCAACCCAAGCTGAAAACTGATGCTGCCCCACAAGATAATGAGCAACTCATCTGGCAATGCCAAGGGCTTCAGGGACGGAGGAGGTTGAATATTGCCACAAAAAATAGAGTTATATTTGCATGTGAACACAACAGCAAAAGGTATCACCTTTTCCTGAGAGTCAGTCACATGATTTTTCCTTCACAAAAGCCTGGGTAATAGAAAGATTCTATGTGTACATATGATTAGAGAACTTGACTGTCAATTATTATCAGTATAGAGACAGTAAGAGCTTGGTGACTTGAGGCGTCCACATAGTGTTTGCTCCCAGGCAAGTTATTTATTCCCCATGAGACTCAGTGTTCCCACCTGTAAAATGGGGCTGATAATGGGCCCCACCTCTGTTGGCTGGTGTTGGGATTAGGTGAGATCATACCTGCAAAGTATTTAAAACAGAGCCTGGCACAAGCAAAGTGCTCAGAAAAATTTTTATCTCCATCATGGGTGTAGCATCTTACAAACAATGATTTCTATTTTGTTACCTACCAATCACAGGTTTCAAATATGGGGATAATCCACTGCATTTAAATTCTTACTGTACATAAATATGAACAAAGCTCAGTTCCAAGCCCTGCCCTAGTGAGTAATCTCCTTCTCATACTATTCCCACCCAAAGACACACAATGCCAAAAATCTTGTGTGTGTGCATGTGTATGCACATGCTTCATTTACTTTTTACCTGTTAATATTTTTAAATTAAGTTGTCCACAGGGAATATGAATGGTGAATTCAAAGTGGAAGTTTGAAGCATATGCTGTAAATTAGTGAAAATCCTCAAAATAATGGGAGAATTATTTTTCACTTGCACGCTTTTTAATCTTTTGAACTTTATAACACGTACACATACCCTCTATTAAAAAATAAGGCCTGGACTTAACGCTAACAAAACCCATAGCAAAAAAATATTTTTACTTCTTTATTTTCTCAGTTTATTCAATAAAGTGACAAAAAATTGTAATAGGGAAGAACTTTGTATTCTACTACAGGTTACTCACTAAAGGGATGTTAAAGTATGCATAATCGTCCATCTCTGGGAACTCTGCCTCCCAGGTAACAGGCATTAAGCTAAAATACCTTTGTTTAGCTCACAGGAAACATCCTGACCAGGCCCACCTATGAATGACAGCAGCAAGGAGAAAATGAACACATCCCCTCCAGAGGCTGACCGGAACCAGGAAATGTTTGGCTTTATTCCCTCCCCTTTTAGTATAAAAGAAGCCTGAATTCTAACTCAGGCAAGATGGTTCTTTGGGACACAAGTCCACCATCTTCTTGGTCTGCTGGTTTTCCTAATAAAGTCACTCTTCCTTGCCTCCACAACTCATCTCTTGATTTATTGGCCTCCTGTGTGGTGAGCAGTATGCACTTGAACTTGGTAACAAAATGATAAACTTTATATAACTTAGCATTTGTATACTTATTTTCTAGACAATTTGTAGAAATGAGAAGTGGCTTTGAAAAGCTTGCTCATCTGAAAGATAATGCTAGTTTAAAGAAAGGTGCTTGCTAGTGTTCCAGGACTGAACTATTATTTTTCCTAAAGATAAAAAGGAAAAGAAAAAGATTTCTGACAAAGCCCATAAAGAAGCCCTCAATAAAATTTATAATTAGCTTTAATGATAGAGAGGGCTTCACAAATATTTGACTCATTAAGCAGATATTTTCTCAAGGCTGAATACTTTCAATAAACAACTCCAAGGCAAAGCTGAAGATGCTTCTCATATAGCTGATGAGATTTCTGCCCTGGAAAGGAAGCCTGTGAGTCTGATGAAGTGATGGACCACTGGGATGACAAACCTTTGAGACTGTGAGTTAATTTGCATGTGATGCAGGTTCAGGGCTGGAAGCAAAATAAAATGCACTATATAAATAATCAGACTTCATCGAGAGATTTTCCCAAGGGAGTAAAGGACACTGCCCTAGGACTTTCAGGGATTTTTAGAACACAGTTTGGTAGAAATAGCCTCACTGGTGAAAATTTTTCTTCAAAAGAAGTTTGAAAAAGTTGCCCCAAACCCACTTCGATTAGCATTTAGATCACTGCACTCTGTTCAAAATAGTGAACAAGCTTGCTGTTTACAGGCTCATATTTACGTGATTGGATTGGATCTAAAAATAAAAGACAAGGGAGAGAATTACTCGTGCCGTGAACCTCACCTGAACCATGAGCTCTCTTCAAATCTGCTCATTTCCCCCAAATTGATAGATAATGCAACAGCACCTGTCACTGACCAAGGAGACTCCAAGAAGCCTTTATTGTTCATTTCCTTTATTTTTCTGATGAAAGGTAGTTCTTCAAAGCACTACTTTATGTATCAAAAGAATTATGATTACATATTGCAGTGGAACTTGGAGAAATTTTTAACATCAAACATGAGATTTCAAAGGAATTTCATGCTTGTGCCTGGCTACTTTGGGCCCCACCAGAAATTTTCAAAAGGCTGACTCCTCAGATATCAAGGGATATTTGGGCAGAAACGTTACAGGAAGCAGTGTAAGATTTGGGTAGTGACTTATTGAATTTGAACTTGTATTTTCAAGTAATTTCAAGTAAGGCGTGTCTTTCCTTTCTTTCTTTAGTATTTCTTCATTGATTCAATATGTAGTTATGGAGCACTCCCTCTGTGCCGGGCAGTGAGTCAGGGGTGACCTCAGGCTAGGGGTGTCACCACCAGAAGCCTTCCTTGCTTCATGGGCACTGCTGGAAGAGCCTTCCTCAGGGGCGCTTGTGAGGAGTCGATGAGATCCATCCATGCATATTTTTATGTTCAGATGTGCAGGCACCCTCACTCATATAATTGTTTTATAGACAGTTCAATGCAGAAAGCCAGGATAGCATGTGCTCATCAGCATGGGATCTGGGGTCAGAGTGTCCTGGTTTGAAACCTGGTTCCATGACCTGCCAGCTGTGTGCCAGAGTGCAAATCACCCAATTGCTCTGAAAAATTAGGATAATCCTAGTACCTAGCCCATTTGATTGATGTGAGAATTAAATGAGATGATATTTGTATGTATATGAATATATACACATATGCATATATATGCACACACATATGTAAACACACACAAACACATGCGTGTATGTGTGTGTGTATATATATATATATATATATATATATATATATATATATAGTTTAAAGTAGTGCTGACACACAAGAGCTTTACAAACTTGATCCACTGTCACTGTTGTTAGTCATCTGCTTCTGTATGACCTGGCCCTTCTGGGTACCTAGTCCAGTAACCAGCTCTGGCTGAAGAGCACCCCGGGGAGGTGCCTTTGGTGAACATCATTCTCGATTACCAGTTGGACCACATCACTCCCAAGCTTCAACCCATCAATGACTGACACCAGCCGGAGCCTCAGGAAGTGCTCCCTGCCGAGCTGACCAGCTCAGGCTCTGCCCACCCAGGCCTCTCAGTAGGAGCCTGTCTGCCCAGTGTCTCCAGCGTTCCTCTTCTCTGGGCTAATGTCTACTTGTCCCACAAATCACATTTGCGTGTCCCAGAGGAAGCCTTGTCAGCCTCCTCTGTGTCCCCTGCTCTGCCCCCCACCTCAGTCTGGGCTGGGTGCCCTCCTCAGAGGTTCCGCCTGCCACTGTGTGGTGTCCTGTCCTGGGTCCCCTCTCCCCCTTGGACTGCAGTAATTTGGCCCCTAGAGTGGTTGTCTCTTCCACCCAGGGAATCTGCTCAGGTGCAGGCAAAGTGTCCCATCCATCATTTTCTTCCCGGGGCTGGCACACTTCTTGGCCCAGAACGTTTTGAAAGAACGAAGGGCCAACTCAAGTGCTCTAAAAAGTAAAACTTCTAATTGTTTTAAGACAATGATATATTTTGAACCCACAATGGTGTTTTCCTGCTTATGCACTTTCAAGCTCACTGGGTTATACTCTGAAATACCTTTTATTTTCTACAGATCTACATCATCCTCAAAGGATGGAGATTTGTCACCACTAAGTATAAATGAACACGTGGTTTCAAAATCAATTCCCTCAGATGAAAGAAAGAGGAATGAGGCTCCTAAAAGGCCCCAGGCACAGTTAAATCCTTTATGAACTTTTTCTCATGGAATTTGCATCTCATGGAATTTGTGAAGCAGGTGTCATCAGGCCCATTTTACAGATTAGGAAATGGAAGTCCAAAAAGCTAAGTCACATGTCCAAGTCCACCAAGATGGAAGACAGAAATTCTTGGCAATTCAACTCAGGCTTGCATTTGTGGAATGATTCTACCACTTGCAAGCGTGGCTACTTGGAAAGAAGCAACATTCATCAGTCTGTATAAAATATGGCACTGACAGTGTCTTGTACATATGCAGTAGGGGACTTACATATTCAGCTGTTGAATGAATACAAAACATTGCACAACATTATCTTATATCCCTATGCACAATGTGTACAGACACACATAATTTCAAGTCTGTACATACATACACAATGAAAAAGAGGTTTATTGAACCATATGGGAGGGGGAAAAAAACCCTGACTCAAATTTCTGCCAAGTCTGTAAGTTTAGAAATGATAAGGTAATTTCATTTACTTTTAGTGGATTGTTAAAAATTTCCTTACATTGTTGGATAGCTCCTTTTCTCTCAGGTAGATCTGGAATCTGAGGGCAGATGACCCCACATAGAGCAACATAAAAACATTTGTTGAAATACAATGAAATGGTTCCAAACCACCATGCTCTTATGTGACAGTTCCATTTTCCACCTGGTCTATTGTCAGCTCTGCTCTGGGATGTTGGCATGTGTCTCACCAAGGTCCACATGACTCAGTGTCTGGGGGGATGTAGGCAAATAGATCATCTATTATACACTAGCGGAGGAAGGACTGTGATAATGGGTGAATGACACTTGTACAATAGGTTGGTAAAGAACTCGCTCCTTTCATTGCCTTCAAAGAAGCCCAGCCAGCCCACAGAGGCTACTCTGGTATAGGGTGACCTTCCTTAACAAATATAGCACAGTGCTTATAAACCCCGATTCCACAGCCGGAATGCCTGCGGGCAAAAGCTAGTCAATGACTGTGTGAATGAACAATGGAGCTCAGTAAATACTCTGCATTACACTGAACAGTCCCTTTACTCCTATTCAACCAGGGTTGCTGCTGCTACGACTGGAACTACTACACTTCCTCCTCCTCCCCCATTCGTCCTCTTTCTACCTCTCCTCTCCCTCCTTCCTCGTCTTCATTTGCATTTTGTTATGTTTGTTACTATTTGTGTCAAAATTATACAGGGGAACAGTTCCAAGAATCAAATTGTGCTGAAAGTTTTGTTACAATATAGCAACAATCCCTATCACTTTCTCCCTGATTTCTCCCTCTCCATCCATTTATCTCTCCCAGGCTATAATTTTGGTATTTAGCTCCTTATCTTGAAATGACTGATGTACAGGACTCCTTGACTTTTCAATTTCCGGCTCTATCTGCTGGCTTCCCGCTATGGAAGATGAGTATGTAGCAGTCTTTTCTTCGTGTGTCTCCACAAGACACTCTCATCTTCCCATTTCCTCACTTCCCCTAACGGGGTATTATTGTATTTTTGGTTAGGTCAATTTTTAGGGGTTAGGTGATTATGATTAAGCATGCTACGCAGAGATGATTCATGTAGTAAATTGTATGATATGAAGTGTCCTGTCCAACACTTTCATTCCCTGGAGTTAAAAAATATCTTCTATTTATTGCTGAGTTTTTTCCCTGAACTTCTCACTTATTCAACTTCAGATTCTTTGCCAAATAAATAAACATCTCAAGGCAGCCAGATGTCTTAGGAATTCTAGCAGCTTGCTCTTCCTGAAGAAGTCTCTCCCAGGGACTTCTGATCTGACTCCAATCAGAACTGGTCATGGTCTACACCGCAGGCACAGCTGACATCCTTGACCCACCCATCATCCAGAAGATTTCCTTTGCCTCTCTCTTCTTTGCTGGAGCTCCAGCTTTCCGTATTCCATTTCTTCCTCCTTGATTTAGTCCTTCATTTTAGTGGAGTCCATGTCATTTTCTAACAGCTACTTGAGAAAAGGTATATGAGAAGTGTATTTTTTGAGACCTTGAACTTGTGAAAACGTACATCTCACATTTGATTGATAAGCATGTTTCCACTACCTTCTGGTGTTTGATAATCCCAAACTATTGTTCTACAGTGCAAGCTTATTGGATCCAAAATTTGTTTTGATGTATGTCTGTTTCTAGTCACTGTATCCTTGGTGGACCCTTCAGTCTGGAAATTCATATATTTCAGGTCCAGGAGATTTTCTTTATTTCATTGATGATTTCTTCCCCTATGTTTATGTTTTCTCACTTTTCTTTCTTCCCTCCCTCCCTCCCTCCCTTCCTCCCTTCCTTCCTTCCTCCCTCCCTCCCTCCTTCCTTCCTTCCTCCCTCCCTCCCTTCCTCCCTCCCTCCCTCCCTTCCTTCCTTCCTTCCTTCCTCCCTCCCTCCCTTCCTTCCTTCCTTCTTCCCTCCCTCCCTTCCTTCCTTCCTTTCTCTCTCTCTCTCCCTCTTCCTTCCTTCTCTCTCTCTCTGATATTGAACTTACTGTACTGGTCCTCTAATTTTCTTATATTTTCTTTTTGTCTTTTTATTCTACTGTGCATAGGATATCTTCAAGTTTTATCTTCCAACACATTTATCTTTTGAATTTTTCATTTCTACATTCATATTTTTAATTTATAAGAGCTCTGATCTGATGTTTGTCCTTTGAATTTTAAATACACATAGTACTTCTTATTTTACAATTGCAAAAATCTTTTCATCCCGCTGAAAATACTGATCATAGCTCTTTAGATAGTGTCTTCTCCTGGCAGAGTCTCTGTTTATTCCAAGCTTTTGTTTCTTTTTCCATTTGACTGCGTGGCTCTCACTATTCATGTGAGAAGATTTCTCTGGATGTCTGATAATCTTTAGTTGTCACTAACTTAGTTGGGAGCTTATAACAAATGAGCAGGGCTTGCTGACCCTGAACTACACTCCAAGGGTCTCAGGGAACTTCTGATGTCTAAATCTCTTTCCTCTTGGCTCAGCCAAACCCCCACTGAAATCATTCAGGCGTCCATTCAGGAGGAGGAAGGCCTGAGCCCAGCTGGAAGTGGGGAGGATGTGTTATCTGAGCATCTGGTATGGATGCATCTACTTAGTCGTGCTATTTTCAGTACCATATCCCAACTCAAGAGGCTTGATGTCTTTCAGTCCAGACACTCTCTATTTTACTCACCTGAGGGAACAAACCTTCAGTCTTCTGCTTGTACGAGGAAGGGACAGCCATCCAGTTATTCAGGATGGGTAAGCAGACTGGGGGTTCTCAATACATCTTAAAAGGCTTTCAAACAATGAACCTCATTTTAGCCTCTCTTTTACCCCCTCTTCCTCCTTCCATCGATACTGATGACTCCCCATTCCTGAGCCTTGCAGGCGGATTCTTTAGTGCCTATCAATTCATGGTTCTTCCCAGGGACAACTCAAAATTCAGTTTCTGGCGTCCTAAGTCATTTCTACTCTACATCTTCTTTCTAATCCCCCTCCCCACAATGTTTTGCTATAGTCTCCTCTTTAGTTTTCCCCATCCTTGTGAATTTACCATTTTTCAAACCCTCCTTACTGTCAATATATGGAGATTTTAGAAAGGAGAAACTGTAAGTGTGTGTGTGCACGTGTGTGTGCTTCATCTACTGTCTTTACCCTGAAGCTCAAGTTCTTGTCTTTCCCAAGTCCTCCAAAACTGTATAAGTTAGAAGAAGATCCACTAGGCACAGTGCAAGACAATGGGTGAACAGATTTGGAGCTACTCACGCTGGCCCCCTCCTCTGCGGTCAGAGAGAAGACTTTATTATTATTTTTTTTTGCGGTATGCGGGCCTCTCACTGTTGTGGCCTCTCCGGTTGCGGAGCACAGGCTCTGGACACGTAGGCCCAGCGGCCATGGCTCACGGGCCCAGCCGCTCCGCGACATGTGGGATCCTCCCGGACTGGGGCACGAACCCGTGTCCCCTGCATCGGCAGGCGGACTCTCAACCACTGTGCCACCAGGGAAGCCCGAGAAGACTTTATTAATGAAACCATTGCTTTCTGAAGCCTCTTGCTGGTCTCCTGCCCCTGCAGTCAAACTTGCCTTGCTCACCAGGTTGGATGTGGTGGTGCTGTGCACAGGCGGGGAGAAGCAAAGGCCCTGAGGAAGCAGCAGAAACTCAGAGCTTATATCCAAAGCCCAGAGCCAGCACTGAAGCTTCCCAAGAGGAAGAAATCCTCCATGATACACAGCACTGATTTCAAAGTAAGGAAAGGAATAGAGGAGAATCCCTTGCATTCCCATCTCAGGCCACTGTGACTTTTCTAACCTGATGCTAGAGGGACAGAACATTCCAGCCTCCCAAAGACACATCAGAATGGAGAAGCAAAGGCCAACCACCAGCCACGTCTCTAAGCAGTGGGGTACCAAGAGAGGAGGTTACACAGGCAGTGGGAGTGTTCCACCTCGATGCATGTGACAAGGGAGTAGGTAGAGAAGGTAAAAGCAATAAAGCTGTCCTGCTTTTTATGATCTCCATGTACTGCCACTTCTAAAGAATGTCAGTGAGAAAATACTCTCAATGGCTGCAGACTCCTCCCATCACACCCTACCCCCCAGCATCCCTCCAGCAGCCTGGTTACCTGTGGATGATGTGATACCTCTGCAGATACTCCAGGGCCAGGGCCAGCTCGCAGATGTAGAGCTTCACGGCCCCCTCTGTGAAATGTACATTCTGTTGCAGGTGATAACGTAGGTCCCCTCCCAGCAGTAGGTCCACCACCATGAACATGTCCTCCTCGTCCTGGAAGGAGTACCTAGGAGCACCGAGGGACAGAGAAAGTTAGGGATGGAGATGACTCCGATGCCCTCAAGACCGATGCCCCCATTTTACAGAAGAGCAAACTGAGGCTCAGAGAGGCACTGATGCTGCCCAAGTTACAGTGTTCTATGACAGAGCACCAGTCCTCTGGCTGACAAATGGCACTTGAACCAATACTGGACTCCAACAGTTACTTTGTTTTTAGTATATGTTTTAATTAGATGTTGTCAGGACTTAAGTAGCTGGTCTCCAAAGCTGCAGCCCCTTCGCCACTCATTCCCCTGTCCTCCCCACACATGCCGCTCCCCACAAGGATCTTGTTTCTGCAGCCCTTGGAGGCAGTGATGCTCTGGTAAGACACATCCAGGCTTTAAGGGAACTGGCAGTTTCTACTCACGTTGCTTCTCAGAACCCGGCCAGAGCCCAAGCCCTATGGAGAGGCCACGAGAAGGAAAACCAAGGCGCTCTGTTCAAGAGCCCCAGCTGAGCACTCAGTGACAGCCAGCGCCAACCAGTAGCCGTGAGAGTGAGCCACCCTGGGAATCTGGATATTCTGCTGCAGTCCCAGCTGACATCACATGGAGCAGCAGAGCCGCCCCGATGAGCCCAGTCAACTTACAGAACATGAGATAATGAAATGGTTGTATTTTGAGCCACTAAGGTTTTGAGTGTATTTTCCCCCCAAAGCAACAGAAGTTGCACTTTTAAGGGCTGAAGCACCAACATAAAGACCCTGAGAATGGCGTCAAACAATTGTAAACTAGAATCACGTCATAAAATGTCGTCACATTCCATACAGAACCATGAACTGTAATAAGGGCATCACAGAATGACAGGATGTTGTCCTGGATGCTTAGATCTGTGTCTCAGATCCTTGACTATTAGACCAGGGCCAGCCAGGCCATTCCCCTCGTTCGACAGAAGAGGGAAGAAGGGCCTCCGTGAGCCACTGTCAGGGTGAAAACAAGACTCAGACCCCCCACTCTCTTCGAGCTCTTACAACCACACACTGCGGAGATGCTGCTGTAACACGTACTTGCTGTGTTTCCCTGACCCGGGCATGCGGCCCTGAGGAGGGAGACTGATTCGGCCACAGGAGAGGTGACAGACCATGTGCTTATGGGATGACGGATTCCAGGGGTGGAAGGAACCTTAAATGCCACCTAGTCCCACCAGCCCTGTATTACAGAGATTGGGATCCAGAGAGAGAAGAAATGGCTGCCCAAGAGTCACAGTTCTCCTTGTATATCTCACCTGCTGTTTATATGGATCAGAATCAAAGCAAGGAGAAGGAGGGTGATATATTGTGACCCCAAACTGTTAATTTACCAGATGTTTACAGAGTACCTGTCCTGTGACAGGCGTTGGGTGGTGTACTGGGGACACTGGGACAAAGCAATTGTCCTCACTCTGAAGGGGCACACAGTCCCCTAGGAGAGAAGGGCTAAGTCAAGTCAGTGGTCATGCAGGGGTACAGGGGCTCTAGAAATCTCTCCGGGGTGCAGTGGGCATGTGGAGGGAGGAAGTCATCTCTCCAGCAACTGAGGTGGGTGGAGAGGTCTTTGTAGATGAAGGGTACCCTGGGTCTGGTACACACAGGGACTGTGACCCAGACAGAACAGCATGAACCTTCTGGTGCTGGGAGTCCAGGACTCAGTAGGGTCTTGGGGACAGCACCTCCCATCCCCCCAGTTTCAGCATCTTAGCCACTGACAATCCAAGGGTGATGATGCAGACCAGCTTCTTCCATTCTCTTTCAGGATCACTTCAGGGCTGGAGCAGTGGCTGCCTGACCAGGCAGGAAAGAGGTAGTCCAGGGGCTTGTGGGGCTGTCCAGGGCCACCTGGAGGGCACCAGCTGGACTTTATATTTGCTTCAGGACAAGTATAAGCTGTCTGGTGTGTGACCACTGCTCCAATTGATGCATTGCAGAAGTTGGATGCTCGTGCAGAGGTTAAAAAATAAAGCTTGCCCAGGAGCCTTGCCCAAGGTAGGCTCCCAGCCTGGAGGCACTGGCCTTTTCCAGACCCTATTTTCTCTGGGTGGACTATCTGGGCCCATGCGAGGATGGAGAGAATCAAAAAAAGATGCTCTTGATACACTGGAGCATGGAGCAGGTAACCAAGGGCCTCCTTAGCGAACACTGTAAAAGCCACGCTTCAATCTGTCTTTCAACATGGTCATAGCCATCTGTGTTAACCTTTTCTCTTTCATGGGGATTTTAGAACAAATGTATCTGGTTTCTTGAAAAACTCTGACTTTTGTTGGAACTATGTTTAATTTACAAGTTAAAGAGAATTAGCACTTTTATGATGCTGGAACTTTCCAACCTTTCCATGAACATGAAATATCTATTTATTCTGGTCTTCTTTTTATGTTTGTCAATAAAGTTTTATAATTTTCTACTTAAGGGCCTGGCATGTATGCATTTTTTTATGACTACTTTAACTTTTTATTTTATATTGGAGTATAGCTGATTAACAACATTGTGATAGTTTCAGGTGCACAGAGAAGCGACTCAGCCATACACATACATGTATCCATTCTCCCCCAGACTCCCTTCCCATCCAGCCTGCCACATAACATTGAGCAGAGTATTCTGATATTTTAAAATAAATTTTATTGCTATTGTGAAGATAATCTTTTAAAGTAAGGTGTACTAAATGGTCATTGCTAGGGGAAAGTACACTCCAGAATTGCTTATGTTTATCTTAAATCTAGCAGCTTGGCTGACCTCTTAGTTATTAGTTCTAATACCTTTCTTATATTTTTTCCACTTATATGAAGATGATTATGTATTCTACAAAAAACTGCCATGTTTATACTCTTGCAATCCTTATGCTGTTTACTTTTTCTTGTTTTATTTTACTACCCAGGACCTCCAGTAAAACATTGATTATAAGAGGTGATGCTGGGCATTTTTATCTTGTTCTGAAATTTAGTAAAATGTTTCTCCATTAAGTAAATTGTTTGCTGTAGATATTTGATGGATATCACTTACCCAGTTAAGAAAGTTGCTTTCTAGACTGCTAAGAATTTTTATCGGATGGGTTCAAAGGTTTTATTTTTTTTAACATTAAACTGTCTTTGCATTTCTAGACTAAACCTTACTTGATAAACACACATATATATATGTATATCTATGTATATATATATATATATACACATATATATGTGTATCTGTGTATTATATATAACATATATAATAATAAATAAATATATAAGTATATATTTATAATATATATTTTAAATTTATAACTTATATAATATATATAATATAATAATGTACAATAAATATATATAAGTATATTATATATAACACATACTATATATATATGTGTATATATATATATATATATATATATATATTTTTTTTTTTTAACTGGGTTCAGGTTTATTCATTTAGGATTTTTGCATCAGACGTTCCAAGTGACACTGGCTTATATTTTCCTACCTTTGTCCTGACCCTGTTTTGGTA
The DNA here is from genome assembly GCF_964341445.2 of Mesoplodon mirus. Lineage (NCBI taxonomy): Eukaryota > Metazoa > Chordata > Mammalia > Artiodactyla > Ziphiidae > Mesoplodon > Mesoplodon mirus. The sequence goes on from NC_138977.1 coordinate 160,362,746, forward strand.
TCATGGTAATACTGGCTTTGTATGATGAAGTGACTTTGTTTTGTCTATGTTCAAGAAGAGTGGGGCTTCCCTGGTGGCGCAGTGGTTGAGAATCTGCCTGCCAATGCAGGGGACACTGGTTCGAGCACTGGTCTGGGAGGATCCCATATGCCGCGGAGCAACTGGTCCCCCCGTGAGCCACAATTACTGAGCCCGCGGGTCTGGAGCCTGTGCTCCGCAACAAGAGAGGCTGCGATAGTGAGAGGCCTGCACACCGCAATGAAGAGTGGCCCCCACTCGCCACAACTAGAGAAAGCCCTCGCACAGAAATGAAGACCCAACATAGCAAAAATAAATAAATTAATTAATAAACTCCTACCCCCAAAATCTTCTTTTAAAAAAAAAAAGAAGTGTACAAGAGACATCATTTGCTTGTAGCAAGTCTGGTATCTAAACGCCCTCCATTCCCCCACTTACGATTCACCTGGGACTCTCCCCCCTCACTTAAGGCACACGTGCTGGAGCCGTCTGATGATTCCTGCTTCTCCCTCTCAACAAAGGATGACAATATGACTAGAAAGTTTACGCGCATCTTCTGGCCACTGGTGTTGTTTCTTCAGGCCCCCTCAGAGTGCTCCTGGGGTCAGTGTGTGGATGAGGACCTTGCTCTAGGTGTGCTCGACTAGAAGTTGCAACTGAGGCTGTCTAGGTCCTGTGGCCCAAAATGAAGATAAGACCCATCTGTAGAGTGAAGCTGCAGAGAGTCAAGCAGGGCTGAAGGGCTGAAAGCAGAGAGGAGCCCTGCTGGAGGTGAGGGCTCCAGCCTGGGCGGAAGAGTGGTCTGTCCCTGAACTTCCTATTTACATGGGCAATGACTGTACTTTTTGATTTAAGCTACTTAACACTGTGTTTCTGTCACTTGGAATTGAAAGAGTCATCTGATGCATCTTTCCACGTATTTGCTACTGGAGATAAGGGTTTAGATGCTCAGAAAGAAATGACAGGAATCAGCTGTAATATACTCCTACAGATGCTCAATTTGTATTCTAATAGTTGATGGACTATTGAAACGCTATGTTAATGACCAGTGAGTTCTTGCAACCTCAATTCACAGCTAAACTGTCAAAGGGCATCTCATTCAGTATTCCATCAGAACTTTTTGGAGGAGCAACATGAATTTTCAGGGGAGAAACTTGCAGACCAGAATGAATTCTAAAGAGAAAATCCAAAATGCAAAGATAGCAATAATTTAGGCAATAACTCAGATTATGGCTTTTCCTCGCTGCAGATGCATCGTCACCCTGGGCCATGGACCCTACATTCTCCAGGAGACTCAATGTTATTATCGGAGAACAGAGAATGACCTTGCATTGATCTCTCTGTAGTTTTGTGCTGTTCCACAGCTCAGTGCCATTGCCTCTTTTGCTTCTTATTGGACTGGAATTATAATTATGTTCTCATGATGCTGTTGTATATTGTCATGGAAATGATGGAGATCACAAATGAAAAACATGCACTTGACTGCAGTAATGCTGCCCATGGAGAAATGTGGATAATTAGGCTCAATATGCAAGATCAAAGAAGGTCAGGAGCTGGGATGGCATCAGTCCTGACCTGGACATTGACATAGGCCAACATGAAGAATCCAACATCCTTTGGGTTTTTAAAAAAATGTATTAATTTCCTACCTATTCCAAGACGGATTAAAAGTGACTTGCAAAATACATATAACATAATACAATTAAAAATAAGTAAGCCACAGACCAAATCAAAGAATAATAAAGGAATACAAGAAAATGGATGCAGGCAAAAATACCCCAATCCATGCCCGAAGAACTTGCCTGAAGTAGGCCATCAATGCATTTCTAACCTTCCCAGCAACCACAGCAAAGTGAGAATCATGACCAGCTTCATGAATCAAGGGTCAAAGTGAAAAAACAAATCAATTGTTTATTTTTATGTTTCATATGTTTATTGCTGGTGCAGAAGCCAGAGGGAACTTTCTCCCACTGGATTCTTATCAAGATGGCATTCCAGGGCTTCCCTGGTGGGGCGGTGGTTGAGAGTTCGCCGGCCGGTGCAGGGGACGCGGGTTTGTGCCCCGGTCTGGGAGGATCCCACGTGCCATGGAGCGGCTGGGCCCGTGGGCCATGGCCGCTGGGCCTGCACGTCCGGAGCCTGTGCTCCGCGGAGGGAGAGGCCACAACAGTGAGAGGCCCGTGTACCGCAAAAAAAAAAAAAAAAAAAAAAAAAAAAGATGGCATTCCATAGCGTGGTGATCAATGAGCTATATAAAATAGCTCTGAACAGAGTTGCAAGTTTAACGGGATTTTTGTGTGATGTTCCTCAAGATAGACTGAATGCATCAAAGTCCAATTCCGTAAAAGCAATGCTACATGGGGCAACAGCAAAGTGGTCTGGGCGTCATGCTCACAGATGAGCTTTCTTAATAAAAGAAATGCTGGTGAATGGCCTCAGGGACTACTTCACAAATATGAGCTAATGCACACACCAACAAACACTCAGTAGGCTTCTACTACGCAGCCAGCCCTGTGCCAGAAGCTGGGATTCAGCAGGAGAAGTTGCCCCAGTTGGTCACCTGAGTTTGGGATAATCATAAGGGGTCTGGAGTTTGATGTCCTGTGCCAGGACAAGTGCCCCCTGATGATCCATTGCTGCTTTTCCATCTTTTGCCCTTGGCCATGGACTTAACAGTCCCAAAGACACTCATTGTTGTCACTCTCTCACCCCTACCTGCTCCCTCACAACGCTCCCTAATCCCAACTCTCTACTCTTATCCATCATCCCCTTCCCAGTTTAGAGCAGTGGTTTCCAACCAGTGTTCCAGTGGGGACATCTGATGACATCCAGAGACATTTTTGGTTGTCACACTGGAAGGGATGCTACTGGCATCTAGTGATTAGAGGCCAAGGATGCTGCTAAACATCCTACAATGAACAGGATGGCCCCATGACAAAGAATGATCTGCCTCAAATGTCCAGTTAGAGCATCTCCAGCGCTCCCTCTCACTTCATCTCACCTTGCCCAGTACCTGGTCTCTTCAACCAACGGTGTGTTATTAATGGCTGGGGAGGCATGGAAAGGAAAGGGACCTTCTGCAGGAAATCCTAAACCTTCTTAGTCTTCCAGCAGCACAATGCCACTTGACCACTGGAAACAAATGCCTTTCTCTACCTTTCCTGAGGCAAAAGGAGTCAACTGCCCAGAGATGACTCCGTGGGATGGTCATTCTGGAAGCCCTGGCAGCAGGACAAGCCACGTGTCTCCAACATTCATCTCCTCTGTCCTTAACCTGTCCACCCGCAAGGACGAGGAGCCGAGCGTCTCCTAAGACCATTTTCTGTCCAGTTTGATCTTCGAGGGGGAGCAGATAGAGAGGGGGGCTCACCCACCATGCTTACTTCCAGTGATTCTCAGAGACTTAATATCCAGCAAGAGAGGAGCTAGAAATACCCTCTAGACTAAGAAATCCAATAATGGGAGGCTGGGCCTTCCGTTAGCTCATATCAGACAAATAAAAAGGAGCTTATCAAACCTGAACTGTGCTTGATACATATGCCTTTAATAACATTCACAGTAATAAGCTGTTTTTAAATTTTTTAATTTGACTTCAGCCACAAAAGTCATCAAGCCATTCGAACACGCTAGTCCTCACTGTTCTCACACTAGGCTGATTCTGGCCGTGTCTCTGTCCCAGGAGATTACTGGTGAGTTTCCATCTGCCACCTGTAAGCCAAGTACCATCAAGGGGAGACTCTCAAATGCCATCCAGCTCCCTGGGCCAAGGTAGTTTAGGGCAGAAGAAATTGTGGGATGATGCAAAGGCAAGATGCAAGTCCACGGCCCTCCCCACCTGCCAGCTACATGGTGGGATTTGCAGACCCTAAAGTGTCATCTCTCTGTGTCAGTGCAGGACACTGTTTTTGTTGCTTAATAGTTTAATTTATAGATTAAATCTGTGCTCGCTTCTGCTTACTTCTAAAACTTTTGCCTAACAAAGTAAGACTGATGGATGTGATGGAGAGGAAAGATGTGGAACAAGGGAGAGGTGAATGTTTTGTTCACATGGACAAACTGATTGTGAGCATGGTTCAACCTCCTTCACAGGACAGAGCAACAAAGGCAATGCAGAACACACAACCCACTCTCACTGTCTGATTGAATGAGATGGAGCCAAACATCTCCCCTTGGGCTGAATTCCAAAAGAAATGTATAATTTGCATTCTTTAAAAAGAGGAGGCATGGAGTAAGAAATAGGAAGCAAATAATGGTAATTCACACTTGTGGAGTGTTTCCTATGCACAGTCCAATATTCATGAGAGATATTGGTCTATAGTTTTCTTTCACTGCACTGTCTTTTAAAAAATTATTTATTTACTTATTTATACAGTAGGTTTTTGTTGGTTATCTGTTTTAAATATAGCAGTGTGTACATGTCAATCCCAAACTGCCAATCTATCCCTCCCTTCCACCCTTCCCCCCAGTAACCATAAATTCAATCTCTAAGTCTGTGAGTCTGTTTTTCTTTTGGAAATAAGGTCACTTGTATCATCATATTTTTTTTAGATTCCTCATATAAGTGACATCATATGATATTTGCCTTTGTCTGACTTACTTCACTTAGTATGATAATCTCCAGGTCCATCCATGTTGCTGAAAATGGCATTATTTCATTCTTTTTAATGGCTGGGTAATATTCCACTGTATATATGTACCACATCTTGGTGAACATTTAGGTTGCTTCCATGTCTTGGCTACTGTAAACAGTGCTGCAATGAATACTGAAGCGCATGTATCCTTTTGAACCACGTTTTTCTCTACATATATGCTCAGGAGTGGGATTGCTGGATCATATAATAATTTTTAGTTTTTGAGGAACCTCCATATTATTCTCCATAGTGGCTGTACCAGTTTACATTCTCATCAACAGTGTAGGAGGGTTCCCTTTTCTCCACACCCTCTTCAGCATTTATTTTTTGTAGACTTTTTAATGATGGCCATTCTGACTGGTATGAGGTGATATCTCATTGTAGTTTTGATTTGCATTTCTCTAATAATTAGTGATGTTGAGCATCTTTTCATGTGCCCCTTGACAATCTGTATATCTTCTTTGGAGAAATGTCTATTTAGGTTTTCTGCCAATTTTTGGATTGGGTTGCTTGGTTTTTGGATACTGAGCCACATGAGCTGGTTGTAAATTTTGGAGACTAATCCCTTGTTGGTCACATTGTTTGCAAATATTTTCTCCCATTCTGTGGGTTGTCCGTAAACTAATCAGTGTGATACATCACATCAACATATTGAAGAATAAAAACCATGTGTTGATCTCAATAGAGGCAGAAAAACCTTTTGACAAAATTCAATACCCATTTATGATAGAAACTCTCCAGACAGTGGGCATAGAGGGAACATATCTCAACATAATAAAGATATATGAAAAACCTACAGCTAACATCATACTCAATGGCGAAAAGCTGAAAGGATTTCCTCTAAGATCAAGAACAAGACAAGGATTTCCACTTTTGTCATTTTTATTCAACATAGTTTTGGAAGTCCTAGCCACAGTAATCAGAGAAAAAAAGAAATAAAAGGAATACGAATTTGAAAAGAGTAAGTAAAACTGTCACTGTCTGCAGATGACATGATATTATACATAGAGAATCCTAAAGATGCTACCAGAAAACTACTGGAGCTCATCAATGAATTTGGTAAAGTTGCAGGATACAAAATTAATACACAGAAATCTGTTGTATTTCTATACACTAACAAAGAAAGATCAGAAAGAGAAATTGAAGAAACAATCCCATTTACCATCGCATCAAGAAGAACAAAATAACTAGGAATAAGTTTAACTAAGGAGACAAAAGACCTGTACTCCAAAAACTATAAGACGCTGATGAAAGAAATCGAAGACAACACAAACAGTTGGAAAGATATACCATGTTTTTGGATTGGAAGAATCAATATTGTTAAAATGACTATTCTACCCAAGGTAATCTACAGATACAGTACAATCCCTATCAAATTACCAATGGCATTTCTCATAGAACTAGATCAAAAAATCTTAAAATTTGTATGGAGACACAAAAGACCTCGAATAGCCAAAGCAATCTTTTTTTTAAAAAAAATACATTTATTTATTTATTTTTGGCTGCGTTGGGTCTTCATCACTGCATGAGGGGTTTCTCTAGTTGCGGCGAGCAGGGGCTACTCGTTGTTGCAGTGCACGGGCTTCTCATTGTGGTGGCTTCTCTTGTTGCGGATCATGGGCTCTAGGTGCGTGGGCTTGAGTAGTTGTGGCACATGAGCTCAGTTGTTGTAGCTCACAGGCTCTATAGAGTGTAGGCTCAGTAGTTGTGGACATGGGTTTAGCTATTCCATGGCAGGTGGGATCTTCCTGGACTAGGGCTCGAAACCGTGTCCCCTGCATTGGCAGGTGGATTCTTAACCACTGAACCACCAGGGAAGTCCCACAAAGCAATCTTGAGAAAGCAAAATGGAGCTGGAGGAATCAGGCTCCTTGACTTCAGACTATACTACAAAGCTACACTAATCAAAACAGTATGGAGGTGGGTCAAAAAGGATCTTGCTGTGATTTATGTCATAGAGTGTTCTGTCTATGTTTTCCTCTAAGATCCTTTTTGACCCACCTCCTAGAGAAACAGAAATAAAAACAAAAATAAACAAATGGGACCTAATGAAACTTCAAAGCTTTTGCATAGCAAAAGAAACCATAAATAAGACCAAAAGACAACCCTCAGAATGGGTGAAAATATTTGCAAATGAAGCAACTGACAAAGGCTTAACCTCAAAAATTTACAAGCAGCTAATGCAGCTCAATAACAAAAAAACAAACAACCCAATCCAAAAATGGGCAGAAGACCTAAATAGACATTTCTCCAAAGAAGATACACAGATTGCCAACAGACACATGAAAGAATGCTCAACATCATTAATCATTAGAGAAATGCAAATCAAAACTACAATGAGATATCATCTAACACCAGTCAGAATGGCCATCATCGAAAAATCTAGAAACAACAAATGCTGGAGAGGGTGTGTAGAAAAGGGAACACTATTGCACTGCTGGTGGGAATGTGAATTGGTACAGCCACTATGGAGAACAGTATGGAGGTTTCTTAAAAAACTACAAATAGAATTACCATATGACCCAGCAATCCCACTACTGGGCATATACCCTGAGAAAACCATAATTCAAAAAGAGTCATGTACCAAAATGTTCATTGCAGCTCTATTTACAATAGCCAGGAGATGGAAGCAACCTAAGTGTCCATCATCAGATGAATGGATAAAGAAGATGTGGCCGGAGATGGAAACAACCTAAGTGTCCATCATCGGATGAATGGGTAAAGAAGATGTGGCACATATATACAATGGAATATTACTCAGCCATAAAAAGAAATGAAATTGAGCTATTTGTAATGAGGTGGATAGACCTAGAGTCTGTCATACAGAGTGAAGTAAGTCAGAAAGAGAAAGACAAATACTGTATGCTAACACATATATATGGAATTTAAGAAAAAAAATGTCATGAAAAACATAGGGGTAAGACAGGAATAAAGACACAGACCTACTAGAGAATGGACTTGAGGATATGGGGAGGGGGAAGGGTAAGCTGTGACAAAGTGAAAGAGCGGCATGGACATATATACACTACCAAACGTAAGGTAGATAGCTAGTGGGAAGCAGCCGCATGGCACAGGGAGATCAGCTCGGTGCTTTGTGACTGCCTGGAGGGGTTGGATAGGGAGGGTGGGAGGGAGACGCAAAAGGGAGGGGATATGGAAACATGTATATGTATAACTGATTAAATTTGTTATAAAGCAAAAAGTTTAAAAAAATAAAAAAATCAAAAATCAAAAATCAAAAAAAAAAAAAGAAGAAGATGTGGCACATATATACAATGGAATATTACTCAGCATAAAAAGAAACGAAACTGAGTTATTTGTCGTGAGGTGGATGGACCTAGAGTCCATCATACAGAGTGAAGTAAGTCAGAAAGAGAAAGACAAATACCGTATGCTAACCATATATATGGAATCTAAGAAAAAAAATGTCATGAAGAACCTAGGGTTAAGACAAGAATAAAAACACAAACCTACTAGAGAATGGACTTGAGGATATGGGGAGGGGGAAGGGTAAGCTGGGACAAAGTGAGAGGGTGGTATGGACATATATACACTACCAAACGTAAAATAGATAGCTAGTGGGAAGCAGCCACACAGCACAGGGAGATCAGCTCGGTGCTTTGTGACCACCTAGAGGGGTGGGATAGGGAGGGTGGGAGGGAGGGAGATGCAAGAGGGAAGAGATATGGTAACATATGTATATGTATAACTGATTCACTTTGTTATAAAGCAGAGGCTGACACACCATTGTAAAGCAATTATACTCCAATAAAGATGTTAAAAATAAAATAAAATAAATTAATTAATTAAAAAAAACTTGGAAACTGTAACTTTGTTAAATTCATTTGTTCTAGTTGTCATTTTGTAGATTATGAGTGACTTTTCATATAAACTATCATGCCATTAAAAAAAAAACAGTATGGTACTGGCACAAAAAAACAGAAATATAGATCAGTGGAACATGATAGAAAGCCCAGAAAGAAATAAACCCATGCACCTATGGTCAATTAATCTACGACACAGGAGGCAAGACTATACAATGGAGAAAACAGTCTGTTCAATAAATGCTTCTGGGAAATCTGGACAGCTGCATGTAAAAAAAATGAAACTAGGACATTTGTTAACACCATACACAAAAATAAACTTAAAATGGATTAAAGACCTAAATATAAGACTGGATACGATAAAACTCTTAAAGGAAAACATAAGCCAGAACACTCTTTGACATAAATCACAGCAATATCATTTTTGATCTGTCTCCCAGAGTAATGGAAATAAAAACAAAAATAAACAAATGGGACCTAATTAAACTCAAAAGCTTTTGCACAGCAAAGGAAACCACAAACAAAACGAAGAGACAATGCACTGTCTTCATCTGCCTTTGGTATCAGGGTAATACAAGTTCACAAATTGAATTGGGAAGTGTTCACTTCTCTTCTGCTTCCTGGAAGAGACTGTATAAAATTATTTAAATTTAATTCTTTAAATATTTGTTATAAGTCTCCTGTGAAACTATCTGGACATGGAACTCCATTTTTTCAGGAGCTTTTAAATTATAAATTCAATTTATATAAAAAAGATAGAATTAAGTTAATTTTTTCTTGGTTAAGTTTTGGTAGCTTGTGGATTTTGAGGAATTGTTCCATTTCTTCTAAGTTGTCAAATTTATGAGTATAAAGTTGTTCACAGTATTCCTTTATTATCCTTTTAATGGCTGCAGAGACTGTAGTGATAGCTTCTGTTTCATTCCTGATTTTCTTAATTTGTATGTTCTCTCAGTTTATAGTTTTCAGTCTTGCTAGAGTTTTATCAATTTTTTTTGAAGAACCAGCTTGTTGTTCCAATTGATTTTTTTTCTATTGCTTTCCTCTTTTCAATTTCATTGATTCTACTCTATTGTTTCCTTCTTTTTGCTTGCTTCAGGTTTATTTTTCTCTTTGTTTTTTAGTTTTTTGAGATCAAGAATAGATTAATTTGAGACCTTTCCCCTTTTCTAAGGTAAGCATTGAGAGCTATAAATTTCCCTCTCATCACAGCTTTAGCTGAATCCTACAAATTTTGATATGCTGTGTTTTCATTTTCATTTACTTGTATGTATTTTTATTTCTTTTGAGGCTTCTTTTTTAATCCAAGGATTATTAGAAATTTGTGTTTAATTTACAAGTATCTGGAGGTTTTCCTGTTGTCCTTCTGTTATTGAGGTCTAGTTTGGTTCCATTATGGTCATAGCATATACTCTGTCATGATTTCATTTTTAAAAATTTGTTGAGGTTTGTTTTATGAACCAGGAGCCAGGTAAATCTTTGTGACTGTTCCATGGAAACTTGAAAAAAAAAAAAAAAAAGTACTTTCTGCTGTTATTTGGTGAAATGTTCTGTAAATGTCAGTTAGGTACTCTTGGTTTTGGTGGTGTTCATTCTTTTATATCTTTGCTGACTTTCTGTCTAGAAGTTCCATCAATTGCTAAGAAGTCCCCAACTATAGCTGTGGGTTTTTTTATGTCTCCTTTCAGCACTACCAAATTTTGTTTCATGTATTTGGAAACTATGATGATTGACCCATTTATAACACATTATTTGAATCATTTTAATATAGTATCCTATATCATATTACCATGTATATATTTTATATTTATAAAGTTTATTTATCTATTTCCTACTGAGAGATAAATTTCAGCACAATTGTTTTTACTTTTCCCTTGTTACAAGTGATGCTGCAATGAGGCTATTTACATATTTCTTCTTGTGCTCACATGCACAAGATAATTTATTAAACAGGCATGTATTGAGCACCAACCATATGCTGGACACTGGTCTAGGTGCTTTGGATACATAAGTAAACAACAGAAATTATGTCCCTCTCTATGTGGGATTACGTAAAGTGAACTAAGCAACTAGCACAGTGGGTAGCACATACGAGGCCTTAGGGGGAGCTGGTTATAAGAATGAGTGGCTAAATGAATAAAGTTAACATCCTGATGTTAAACATACTGAGTGATACAGGTGTATCACATCCTTACTCTTATAGTCCTTACAGTAACTACAAAGGAATACACAATTATACCTATTTTACTAAGGTCCAAACAGGCACCTTGAGAGGTAGCTTACTTAACATCATACACTTGATTTATTTTTTAAAAGGAAGAGGGACATTTTAACCAGTGGCAAATGGAAAGTTTTTCAGTAAATGTTTCTGCATCAGTTGTATATCTATGTGGAGAAAAATGAATTCTGACAAAGACCACATATCATACACATCTATCAATTTAAGATGGATTGTAGATCTCAATGTGTAATGTAAACTGAAACTTCTAGAAAAAAACATGGGAGAAGATCTTCATGACTTTAGGATAGACAGAGGCTTCTAAACAGGATATGCAAGATATTCTTCTAAACAAGAATGCATTGATAAATTGGATTTGTTAAAATCAAGAACTTCAGTTCTCAAAAAACACATGGAATAAAAATGGGGCATAATGTTAACAACTGGGGATATGTTTAAAGCATATAAGTATCTTGGTAATATTTTTGCAATTTTTGTAATTTTGAAATTATATCAAAATAAAACTTGCCAACGCACACACACACACCCACATCCAAATGAGATTGTTTTAACTTAAAATATTAACTGTTATCCGCAGGGCAACAAATAAGAAAACAACTCAAAGATATGTTAAAAGAAACAAGGAAATTAAAAGAGTATGCCAGAAAATATTTGTTTTACACAAAGGACAGCAGTAGTGGAGGAATAGAAGGGAAAAAAACATAAGACATATAGAAAAAAATAGGAAAGTGGTACATGTAAATACCACCTTATCGAAAATTACATTAACGTAAACACTCTAAACAATACAACTAAATTACAGAGATTGGCAGAATGTATTGTTTTAAAAAATGATCCAATTATATGCTATTTACAAGAGACACATTTTAGATTCAAAGAAATAATTAGGCTTAAAGTAAAATAAACATACAAACAGTAATCAAAAGATAGCTGTAGTGACTATACCATATCAGACAAAATAAACTTTAAGATAAAAACTGTTTCTAGAGACAAAGAAATATATATATATATATATATATATATATTTTTTTTTTTTTTTTTTTTTGCGGTACGCGTGCCTCTCACTGCTGTGGCCTCTCCCGTTGCGGAGCACAGGCTCCGGACGCACAGGCTCAGTGGCCATGGCTCATGGGCCCAGCCGCTCCACGGCATGTGGGATCTTCCCAGACTGGGGCGTGAACCCGTGTCCCCTGCATCGGCAGGCGGACTCTCAACCACTGCACCACCAGGGAAGCCCCAAGAAATATATTTTAAAATGATAAAGAGTCAGTCATTCAGGCAGATATATATAGATAGATAGATAGATAGATAGATGTAGATAGATAGATATACACACACACACACACATATCTTGTTACATATATATCATTATATATATAACATTATAAATTATAATATATCTTGTTATATATGTATATATAGGTATATACATATATATACACACATAACAAGTTTTTATACATATAACAATTATGGTAGAATTGTAATGTTGGCTTAATATACAAAAATCAATGTTAATACCATATGAATGGAGTAAAAGACAAAACCTACATGATCAGGTCAATAGCTGCAGAAGAAGAATTTGACAAAATTCAGTGCCCTTTCATGATAAAAACAGTCAACAAACTAGGAAGAGAAGGGAAATTCCTCAACCTGATTAGGGTCATTTATGAAAAAAACACAGTCAAATCAGGCTTAATAGGGAAAGACTGAACGCTTTCCCCTTAAGATCAGGAATATGACAAGGATCAGCTCTCACCACTGAAACTGAATGTTGTCCTGGAAGCTCTAGTCAGGACAATTAGAAAAGAAAAAGAAATAAAAGGTAACTAGATTAGAAAGGAAGTAAAACTATCTCCATTCAAAAATTACCTGATAATTGTATATAGAAAATTTTAAGAAATCTATTATAAAAAACTTTTTAGAACTAATAAGTACATTCAGTAAGGTCACAGGAAGGAGAATCAATAGACCAAAAAAAAAAATCAAATGTATTTCTGTATATACTAGCAATAAACAACCTGAAAATGAAGTTAAGAATACAATTCCATTTAAAATAAAAATTATTAAAACATTTAGGGAAAAACTTAACAAAATAAGTACAAGACTTTTACATAGAATACTACAAAACATCAGTGAAAGAAATTAAACAAGACATAAAGAAGTGAAAATGTTCATGGATCAAAAAACTAAATAGCAATATTCCCCAAGTTCATCTACAAATTCAACACAATCCCTATCAATATTCCAACTGCAGCTTTTGCAGAAATTGCAAGCTGACACTAAAATTCACATGGAAACAAAAAACACATAATAACCAAAACAATCTTTAAAAAGAACAAAGTGAGGGGATTTACTCTAACATTTTCAAACTTATTATAAAGCTACAGTAACTGAGACAGTACAGTACTGGCATAAGGAGAGACATATAGATCAATGTAACAGAACTGAGAGTCCAGAAATAAATCTTTACTTTTATGATCAATTGATTGTGATAAGAATGCTAAGATAATTCAATAGGGGAAAGAAGTCTTTTCAGCAAATGGTGCTGGAACAACTGAATATCCCGCATGCAAAAGAATGAGGCTGAACCCTCACCTGCCACCATACACAAAAATTAACTCAAAATAGATCACAGACCTAAATGTAAAGCTAAAATTTTAAAACTAATAAAAAAAACATAGGTGCAGAGCTCCATAGCTTGATTATTGAATTAGGCAAAGATTTCTTAGATACTACACCAAAAGCACAAGTCACAAGAACAACAACAAACTAGATACATTGGATGTCATCGGAAGCACACTATCAAGAAAGTGAAAAGACAGCCCACAGAATAGAAATTATTTGCAAATCATGTATGTTATAAAGAACATTTATTTAGAATAAAGAACTCTTTCAACTCAACAATGAAAAGACAATCCAATTTAAAACTGGGCAAAATATTTGAATAGACGTATCTCCTATAAGAAGATATACAAATGGCCAATAAGTAGATGAAATGACATTCAACATCATTAGTTATTGGGGCATTTAAATCAAAATCACAACAAGATACAATTTCACGCTCTTTAGAGTGGCTCAAAAAAAGATGGACAATAGCACGTATTGACAAGGATAAGGAGAACCTTCATAAGTTGCTGCTGGGAATGCAAAATGGTATATCCACTGGGAATAACAGTCTGGCAGTTCTTCAAAATGTTAAATAAAGAATAACCATATAACCCAGCACTTCCACTCCTAGATATATACCCAAGAGAACTGAAAACATACGTCCATCCACACAGAAACTTGTGCGCGAATGTTCATAGTAGCATTATTTATGATAGGCAAAAATTGAAACAACCAAAACATTCATCAGCAGATGAATGGATAAACTAAATGTAGTAAATCTACACAACAGAAGATTAATCAGCCATAAAAAGGAATGAAGTACTGATACATGTTACAATATGGGTGAAACTTGACGTATTATGCTAAATGAAAGAAATTAGTCACAAAGGCCATATATTGCATGGATTCCATTTTTACAGAATAGGCAAGTCCATAGAGACAAAAAGTAGATTAGTAGTTTCTAGGGACTGGGGGGTATAGGAAATAAAGACTGACTGCTAATGTGTATAAGGTTTCTTTGAGGGGTGATGGAAATGCCCTAAAATTAGATGGTGGTGATGGTCATACAACTCTGTGAATGAATTAAAAACTACTTAATTATGCATTTAAAAAGGGTGACTTTTATAGCATGTGAATTTATATCTCAATGAAACTGTTACCAAAATAGCAATATACACAACCATGTTTAGTGTACTAAACCATTTGTGTAAAAAGTGGAAGAACATTTTATAAATAACATATATTTTCATAAAATATGTGTTATTTATACATACTTAAAAGATCTCTGGAATTATATTTATAAGACTGACAACTGTGATCTGGGCAGGATCACTAGATGGCCTGGTTTCAGAACTAGAAGAGGGAATTTTCACTATATACCCTTTTATATTATGAACCATATGAATATACCTATTCAAAAGCGGATACATTAGATTAAGTTCATCCATTTAAAGTGAAAGAAAAATGTGCAAGAGATTTGAAGAGGTGCTTCAACAAAAGGGGGGATATACAACTGGTATATATACAAAATATATAAAGAGTTCAGCCTCATTAGAGAAGTGCAAATCAAAGTGAAAATGTGGTTTCTCATCACACTCAACAAAATGGCTAAAATAAGAACTACAGACAATACCATGAGTTGCTGGCTGTGTATCAGCCCTGACTGTCATACACTACTGACGGGAGTGTAAACTTGCCAAACACTTTGGAAAACTATTTGGTAGTATCTACACAGGCTGTACATAATCCAGCAATTTCTTTCCTCTGTATATACCCAGCAAAAATGTTCACCTATATACACCAAAATACATGCACCAAAATGTTCCTACCAACAGTATTTGATTGAGTGTGTTAGTTTGCAGGGATACCATAACAAATTTACTCTCTGACAATTCAGCAGGGTTGGAAGTCTGAGATCAAAGTGTCAACCTAAGGCCCCTTTCTCTTGGGCTTGAAGATGGCTGTCTTCTCCATGTGTCCTCACATGATTGTCCCTCTGTGTGTGTCTGTGTCCAAATTTCTTCTTCTTATAAAGACATCAGTCAGATGGATTAGGGTCCACATTGATGACCTAATTTAACTTGAATTACTTCTTCAAAGACCCTATCTTCAAATACAGTCACATGCTGAGGCTCTGGGAGCTTCAACATATTAATTTTGATTGGACACAATTCATCCCAAAACAATGAGTCTGATATTTAACCACAGATTCATTTGCCACTTGGGCCTTCTCCTCTGTGCACTGCCTGTTGTTGTTCATTGTCCATTTATCTATATGGCTGTTTGATCTTTCATTAGTTATTTGTAGACACTGTTTACATATTGGAGACTAACCTTTTGACATGTGTCTAGGCTGACAATACCTTCTCTCAGCCAGTGCTCTGACTGTTCACTTTGTTTCCTGCTATTTCTGTGCATTAGCTTAAACTTATTAATTGTGTCTTACTAACTGTTCCTTTGATCTATCTCCCCATGAGACAGGTGAGTTAAAAGTCTCTCACCAAATATTTGACTTCTTATTTTTCCTTACAATTCTAGCAATTTTTGCTTCACATATTTTTCAGTTTTATATCAGCATACAAGTTAAGAGATGTGAATTTTCCTTCATATCATTTTGTAGTTTATCCTCATTATCCTGAAAAAAAAAGATTTTTTGCTGTGACATCAATTTTGACCTATATTCTTTTCCTGGTCTATCTTTTTCCATCTCATTATGTACAGTTTTTCACTACCTTCATGTTTTTTGCTGTGACTCTCGTAAATAGGCCATGCATAGATTTTTAAAATATCCGAATTGAGAGTTTGAGTATTGTTTAGTGAGTTCAGTATGTTTATATTTATTATAGTGACTGACTTTTTGAATTACAGTTATCTTTGTGTTTAGTGCTTTCTGTCTACCATACTTTTTTCTCACTTTTTTCCCCTTCATATCTGCCTTCAAGTTCATTGATTGAGTTTCTTTAGTTCCCCTCTTGGCTATGTACCCTATTTCTAAACTTTTAGTGCTTACATTTACATTTTAACGTCTGTACCTTACTTAACATGGTATTGAATTAAACAATATTTCTACTTTCTTTTTTAAAAAAATACAAGTAATATGTTTTACTATGATCACCTCTTCTTCCATATCTGTTATGTTATTGTTACCTAGTCTTTTTTAAACCTAGTTTTTAGAATTAAATTTTATTTATCTTAACCTCGTTCTATTTTTTGTCACTTAAAGGTATTTCAGACAAAGAATATATATATGTATATTTATATATATGTATAAAACACGTGTACCTGTGGTTTGTAAATAAGAATTAAATAAACTCTATAGCTTAACAAACAGACCTGATTCTGGGAAGACGGTGGAGAAGGAAGCACCAGGAATCTCTATTCCCACCTTGACAACAATGGCACCGGTAGAATCTGTGTGATGTAATTATTTTGGAACTCTGGAGTTTGATGAAGGTTTGCAACTTTCAGGGAAAGGCTTGGATTGAAGTTAATCATGGTCAATTTCAGCTCTTAGTAGGGTAGTAGCTACCCATCCCTCTCCCCCAAGCCCCAGAGAAGGCAGCTGTGCATGTATTCCAGGATCAGCTTGCACACAGCTTGCAGAAGCCTGGGTGGGTGAAGAGGACCCTGTTCTTCAAATATTGGAGACCTGTGGTCCGACTGCTAATTGTTGCTTCTGATCACAGAAGTGCAGACAAAGAGGTGGGTGACCATTGTTGTTGCACCTCCCCCCATTGTTGTGAACCCTGCCCCCACTGGCTGAAGTGACTTTCAGGAGACTTAAAGGGCTTGTGCCCTTTCCACTCCACTTTCGTTTTTCTTTTTTCCTCTTTTGGGAACCAGATGTTAATGACTAGTACCTTTAAAACCACATATATGGGAAAAATTAGAAATTCACCATGCATGCACAAGGAAAAGCACAGGTTCAGAAAAAAAATGAGAAGATCTAAAGTTTACACCTCAGACTGATCCTTGGCACAGACACAATATACAACAATCAAAAACAAAAGCAAAGGGCCTCCCTGGTGGCGCACTGGTTGAGAGTCCGCCTGCCGATGCAGGGGATACGGGTTCGTGCCCCGGTCTGGGAGGATCCCATATGCCGCGGAGCGGCTGGGCCCGTGAGCCATGGCCGCTGGGCCTGCGCATCCGGAGCCTGTGCTCCGCAACGGGAGAAGCCACAACAGTGAGAGGCCCGCATACCGCAAAAAGAAAAAAAAAAAAAAAAAAAAAAAACACAAAAAAACAAAAGCAAAAACAAAAAAATCCTGAGGAAGGGAAAGAATCTGATTCTTGAGTACCAAATTATTAGATTCAAATGCCCAGTTTTCAACAAAAAAGCCACAAGACATAAAAAGAAATAGGACAGTATGGCCCATTTGAAGGAAAAAATAAACCAACAGAAACTGTCCCTGTAACAAGATCTGATGACAGATTTACTAGACAAAGACATTGAAATAATGGTTCTAAAGATGCTCAAAGAAGTAAAGGAAGCTGTGGAGACAGTCAAGAAAATGATACACAAATAGCATGGAAATATCAAAAAAGAGATAGAAAACTTAAAAGAAACCAAAACGAAATTCTGGAGATGAAAGGTATAGTAGCTAAAATGAAAAATCACTAGAGGGATTCAAAGGCAGATTTCAATGAGCAGAAGAAAGAATCAACAAACTTGAAGATAGGACAATGGAAATTATTGAGGCTGAGGAACAGAAGAAAAGAGATTGAAGAAAAGCAAACAGTGCATAAGGGTCCTGTGAGACACCATCAAGTGGACCAACATACACATCATAGGAGTCCTAAGAGGAAAAGTGGGAAAGAGGCAGAGAAAATATTTGAAGATATAATGGCTGAAAACGTCCCAAATTTGAGAAAACACAGTAATATAAACATCTAAGAAGCTCAACGAACACCAATAGGATCGACTCAAAAAGACCCACACTGAGACACATTGTAAACTGTGGAAAACCAAAGACAAAATCTTGAAAGCAGTAAGAGAGAGGCAACATGCCACATACAAGGGAACCTCAATAAGATTATTTGCAGATTTCTCATCAGAAACTTTGGAGGCCAGAAGTCAGGAGGCTGATATGTCCAAAGTCCTCAAAAAAACCCTGTCAACCAAGAATCCTATATCCAGCAAACAGCCCTTCAAAAGTGAGGGAGAAAATAAGACATCCCCAGATAAGCAAAAGCTGAGGAAGTTCATTACCCCTAGACCTGCCCTGTAAGAAATTCTCAGGGGAGTGCTGCAGGTTGAAACAAAAGGACACTAGACAGTAACTTGAAGCCACAGGAAGAAATAAAGGTCTCAATGAAGGTAAATACATGGGCAAGTATAAAGGCTAGTATTATTGTAACAACAGCTTGTAACCCCACTTTTCATCTTCTCCTGATTTAAGAGATTAATACTTTTTTAAAAAGCAATTATTAGTCTAAAAGTTAGTATTATTATAACTTTAGTTTGTAACTCCATATTTTATTTTCTACATAATTTAAGAGACTAATGTATTTAAAAAAATATTAGTTTATGTTTTTAGATGCACAATGTTTAAAGATGTAATTTTGGGACATCAAGCACTGAAAGGAGTGGGGATGGAAGTGTACAGGAGCAGAGTTTGTGTATGTTATTTAAGTTAAACTAGTGTAAATCCAAATTAGAATGCTATAATCTTAGGAGGTTAATTTTAACCCCCATGGTAACCACAAAGAAAATAGATATAGAATATACACAAAAGGAAAGAGATAGGAGCTTGAACATTTTACTACAAAAAAATAACTAAACACAAAAGAAGACAATAATGAAGGAAACAAGAGGCAAAAAGCTATAAGGTATACAAAAAACAAATAGCAAAGTGACAGAATGAAGTACCACCTTGTTAGTCAGCCTTAAAATGGAAAGAAATTCTGACATGCTGCAACATAGATGAACCTTGAAGACATCATGATAAGTGAAATAAACCAGTCACCAGAAGTCAAATACTATATGATTCCACTTTTATGAGATACTTAGAGTAGTCAAAATCATAGAGACAAAGAAGCATGGTGGTTCCAGGGATGGGGGAGCTGGTAATGGGGGGTTATTATTTAATCGGTATAGATTTTCAGTTTTGCAGGACAAAAAGAGTTCTGGAGATGGATGGGGGTGATGACTGCACAACAATATGAGTGTACTTAATATCACTGAACTGTACACTTAAAATGGTTACAATGGCAAATTTTATATATGTATTTTGCCAGAATAAAAAAATAAAACAAAAAATAGAATCTGACTGATAGCACCTAAGTCTTTGCAGACGTCTCTTCAATTACATCTTCTTCTATCTCCCAGATGGAACTACTTAATCTTTTTAAAAAATTTATCCTTGTCTTACTATTTTATAGATATACAGTTGTACATGTATCTAAAATGTGTTGCTTGGTTTAGCATAATTTAAAATGTATACAATGATATTCATTATACAGCAGTACTTCTCTGTAATAATATAGGTAATATATATTCAAGCTCTGGTACTTGTGAGGTGTACACTTGGGGTCTCACATTCACATGTGAAATAATTTTTTTACTTTCCAGAGCCCATTAGAGACCTCCTGGTTATCTCCTTTGCTGATGAACATTTTTTTCCTGGTTGACTTTTCAATGAAGGCACAGCCTTCGGAAGGTTCCCAGTTTATGTGGAGGTCTCAGCTCATACTCTCTGTCTTACATTTGCCCAAGGTCTAATCTTCTACCTCTTGGGTGCTGAACCTAAGTCCCAGTGTAACTGGGATCAGCACCCTCACCTGTTCCTGGGCAGCTATAGTGTCAGCTCACATCCTTCATGCTCTGGTTTTTGGTGGCTGCCCTACTTTTGGCACATGAAGATTTTCCTTTCTTTCAAGCTAAGTTCTGTACTTAAAATAATTTTTAAAAATACGTTTTGTCCCATGTGTCTTGGTGCTCTTACTGGGAGGCTTTTCATGACCTATACTAGAGCACTGCTTTGCCAGAAGTAGAAACTGCCATGCAATCTTGAACGGCAGCTCTTTTTTTCAACCCTCACCACCCCTGGGACTCTTCATCAATCACTCCATTCACCTCACTGCTGGCCAGCAGCTATGGGCACAGCAGAGTATGGCTTCTTGATCAATCGCTCTCATTTAGGGCATCTTAAAGATGGTGGATATGCGGTAGAGTGTCACATCAAGCATTAGAAACAGTTCCTAGGTCACTCACTTATTAATTCATTGCACAAATAATTAAAGAATACCTGCTGAGTGATAGGCAAGGCTTAGTATAGCCAGAAATATTTTTATTGATGGCCAAAGAAACGTTTAAAAGATCCAGATTACAGGTTGTCAGTAACATACAATTTTTATACAATTAAAAATAATCTGTGTATCCTTTTCAAATATGAAAGGAAAAATACTATTTAAAGGTTCTTGAAAATGTTGGCCATCTGAACACTAAAAAGACCATATATGCGTGAGCCACAGAGATATAAACTTTAAGGTGCAGCTCTTATATCATCTTTTTTTTCTTTGAGTAAAACACCTCCCATTAATTTTCACATCACAGCCAGGTAGGCAGGTGAAAATGGATTTATCCACTTGTTATAAATGGAGAAAAAATGGGTCTGAGAGTGTACTCATAAGCAAACAAAGGTTCATGCTTCAATTTCTTGACTTCTGTGTTAGCTGATCCATAGGCACCCCACTAAAATTGCTACTGATTGTAATGTTCTAAGGTGTCTAAGGTAATTTTAAAAAGGAATGAATTGGCTGAGTAAAAAAATAATACTCCAGACAGCTTTCTTGTCCCAGAAATGAACTGTTCTCTAATAGTTCTTCCATTGCCCTGTACCGAAAATTAAATGTGAGATACACACTTTCACAAATAATGGTTCAAACTAAGCATATTCAAGTCAATCCTAGAATGCGCATTGATTCTCTCTGCACTCTACCATCTACAACACAACCATCCTACAATGCCAAATGGAACATGCTTGCTATACTCGATCTTAAAAAAAACCCCACAATAAACAGGAACAAAAACAAACAAACCTGTTTGGCTTTCAAAGGCTCCATGTTTATCACAAGGATTTGGAGTTGGAGAGAACAAACTCAGTGAGATAAAAGATCATCTGGATGAAAGAAATTAAAGATGATACAAATAGATGGAGAGATGTACCATGTTCTTGGATTGGAAGAATCAACATTGTGAAAATGACTCTACTACCCAAAGCAATCTACAGATTCAATGCAATCCCTATCAAACTACCACTGGCATTTTTCAGAGAACTAGAACAAAAAATTTCACAATTTGTATGGAAACACAAAAGACCCCCAATAGCCAAAGCAATCTTGAGAACGAAAAATGGAGCTGGAGGAATCAGGCTCCCTGACTTCAGACTATACTACAAAGCTACAGTAATCAAGACAGTATGGTACTGGCACAAAAACAGAAAGATAGATCAATGGAACAGGATAGAAAGCCCAGAGATAAACCCACGGACATATGGTCACCTTATCTTTGATAAAGGAGGCAGGAATGTACAGTGGAGAAAGGACAGTCTCTTCAATAAGTGGTGCTGGGAAAACTGGATAGGGACATGTAAAAGTATGAGATTAGATCACTCCCTAACACCATACACAAAAATAAGCTCAAAATGGATTAAAGACCTAAATGTAAGGCCAGACACTATCAAACTCTTAGAGGAAAACATAGGCAGAACACTCTATGACATAAATCACAGCAAGATCCTTTTTGACCCACCTCCTAGAGAAATGGAAATAAAGACAAAAATAAACACATGGGACCTAATGAAACTTCAAAGCTTTTGCACAGCAAAGGAAACCATAAACAAGACCAAAAGACAACCCTCAGAATGGGAGAAAATATTTGCAAATGAAGCAACTGACAAAGGATTAATCTCCAAAATTTATAAGCAGCTCATGCAGCTCAATAGCAAAAAAACAAACAACCCAATCCAAAAATGGGCAGAAGACCTAAATAGACATTTCTCCACAGAAGATATACAGACTGCCAACAAACACATGAAAGGATGCTCAACATCTTTACTCATTAGAGAAATGCAAATCAAAACTACAATGAGATATCATCTCACACCAGTCAGAATGGCCATCATCAAAAAATCTAGAAACAATAAATGCTGGAGAGGGTGTGGAGAAAAGGGAACACTCTTGCACTGCTGGTGGGAATGTGAATTGGTACAGCCGCTATGGAGAACGGTATGGAGGTTCCTTAAAAAACTATAAATAGAACTACTATATGACCCAGCAATCCCACTACTAGGCATATACCCTGAGAAAACCATAATTCAAAAAGAGACATGTACCAAAATGTTCATAGCAGCCCTATTTACAATAGCCCGGAGATGGAAACAACCTAAGTGTCCATCATCGGATGAATGGATAAAGAAGATGTGGCACATATATACAATGGAATATTACTCAGCCATAAAAAGAAATGAAATTGAGCTATTTGTAATGAGGTGGATAGACCTAGAGTCTGTCATACAGAGTGAAGTAAGTCAGAAAGAGAAAGACAAATACTGTATGCTAACACATATATATGGAATTTAAGAAAAAATGTCATGAAGAACATAGGGGTAAGACAGGAATAAAGACACAGACCTACTAGAGAATGGACTTGAGGATATGGGGAGGGGGAAGGGTAAGCTGTGACAAAGTGAAAGAGCGGCATGGACATATATACACTACCAAACGTAAGGTAGATAGCTAGTGGGAAGCAGCCGCATAGCACAGGGAGATCAGCTCGGTGCTTTGTGACCGCCTGGAGGGGTGGGATAGGGAGGGTGGGAGGGAGACGCAAAAGGGAGGGGATATGGAAACATATGTATATGTATAACTGATTAAATTTGTTATAAAGCAAAAAAAAAAAAAAAAAGATCATCTGGAGCCATCCATCTTGGTTCCAAAGTCTGGCACTCATATTTAGTGGGAACTAGTCCAAATGAATGGCAATTAAACAAGTATTTACAGAGTGCCCTCTATACGAGTCAGTCAGTCAGTGAGGAAATTGGAAAACCCCGCAGGCTCCTGTGCTCACTGTGAGGCAATTTGGTGCTGCAGAAAAACACCAGCGCTGGGCACTTGGACAGCACAGAGGTGGAGATCATGTATTACCATTTGCCAGCTGTGCCTCTCTGGGAAAGTATCTCAAGTCATTGAGCTGCATTTCCTTTCTTTCTAATATGATTACTGTAAAAATAATAAAATCACGGGTTGTTATGAGAAACATATGAGAAGATGCATGTGGAAGCAGTCTGAAAAATAGATACAATTACTATTCCATTAAAATAATAAATGAAAGAAAAAGAATCTGCTTGTGTTTTAAGTCCTTTGGTTTTCTTCTCAGCCAAGAAGTTGCTACATGATGTACAACAACCCTTTCAGTGAATTCCTTCAAGATTCGATATCGGAGACTCTGGAAACATCAAATTCTCTATCTTCACTCAGAAGCCTGGGGGGAAGAGCTTGGAATGGAACCTTTGCATGGCAAGGATGGCATAATAAGAGAGGGCCTCTGAACTCCCAAAAGTAGGATGTGCATTCTAAGAAGTCTGTATACTTTTTAAAAGCATCAGATGTTGATAAAATTTCCTTTAAAATGTGGGCTGTGTTCTCACTTTGTTCTTAGGTGAAATGAGGTGCTTTGGGGCCTCTACAACAGATGATAGAAGTGATGTGCTGGAGCACCTGGAAGAGTTGGGGTGACTGACGCATGGCTGAAAAACTGGTTCTGTTTAAAATGCTAAAAATTCCTCATGAGGCTCTCCTTGACTTCTCAAATGTGGGCCCTGCCTTTACTTTGAGCCCACCTTCCTCCTCACCCCACCAGTGACCTGGGCCCCAGCCGTACTCAATGTGAATGACTCAATGGTGCTTCTTCCTACAAGGGACCCTCCCAGAACTTCTCAACTCAGCCCTAAAGCCCCATTCATCCCTCCATCTATTCATCCAATGTTTCCAAAGCACCCACTGGACACCAGCCATTGCAGAAATTGATGGGGATACAATGGTGACAGTCATGGATACAACATCAGAGCTACAATGTGAAGGGTGGACATGAGGTAGCAAGCAAAGGATTCATGGGGGTTCAGAGGTATGGCAAAGGGGTAAAGCAACCCTGGAAGACAGTGTACCTCCTCTGAGAAGCCTTCTTCTTATTCCCCTCACAAACTGGGTGAGAGAGCAACCAGACATGAACCACAATAAGATGTTGGCATTGAAATTGAATTGTGGCAGTTTTAAATAAAACAGAAACAACAGACTCTTGGAATCATGACTGAAAAATAATTGTTTACTATAAAATATGATGACAAATTGGAACAGAATCAACTCACTCTCATGGTGATAATGAAAGAACATGAAGGCTAGATAGGCAGTGACTAAGTTGAAACTACATCACTGCTTAATATTATATAATTGGTTTACTTGTTTTATCTGAATATAGCCTGTGCCCCCCCATTAGAAGGGGACTGTCCTTAGAGGACAGAGGCCTTGTCAAAAGTCAATTGACCATATATTTGTGGATCTATCCTTGGACTCTCTATTCTGTTCCATTGATCTGTCTGTGTTGATACCAATACAACACTGTCTTGATTGCTGTATATTTATAAGTCTTGAAATTAGTTTTGTAACTACATTCTTAATTTTTAAAGTTGTTTTGGCTATTCTAGGTGCTTTCCATTTCCACATATATTTTAGAACCAGTTTGTCAATTTCTACATAAGAGCTTGCTGGGATTTTGACTGAGATTGTCTTGAATCTGTGCATCAATTTGGGGAGAATTGACATCATAGCAATATTGAATTTTAAGACCCATGAGCAAAGGATATCTCACCATTTATTCACGTCTTCTCTCAGCAATGTCTTGTAGTATTCCATGTAAAGGTCTTATACATGTTTATTCAGATTTGTCTCTAAGTATTTCATATTTTTATGTTACTATAAATTGTATTTTTAAAAAATTCAATTTCCTAATGTTTATTGCTAATACACAGAAATACATAATTTTTTTAATATATTGACCTTGTCTGGAACCCTACTAAGTTTGCTTATTCTAATATTTTTTATGTAGATTCTATCAGATTTTCTATATAAACAACATCATAATATCATTTGCAAATAAAGAGGGTTGTATCCATCCTTTCCAATCTGAATGCTTTTTTTTTTCTTTCATTGCCTTATTGCACTGTCTAAAACCTCCACTGTAATGTTTAATGGAAGTAGTGAGAGTGGATATTCTTGTCTTGTTCCAGATTTTAGGTGGAAAGCTTTCAATTATTCTCCATTAAATATAATGATATCTACAGGTTTTCTGTAGATGTCCTTTATTGGGTCGAGGAAGTTCCTTTCTACTCCAAGTTTGTTAAAAGTTTTTACCAGGAATGGATGTTGGATTTTGTCAAATGATGTTTTTGCACTGATGGAAATGATCATATGTTTCTTCTTTTTTAGCATGTTTATATGGTGAATTACATTGATTGCTTTTCAAGTGTTAAACCAATTTTGAATTCCTGGAATAAATTTCACTTGGAAATGATGTATTATCCTTTTTATATATTATTAGATTCGATTTTCTAAAATTTTGTGAATAATTTTTGCATCAATGTTCCTGAGGGTTATTAGTCTGCAGGCTTCTTTTCCTGTAATGCCTTTGTCTGGTTTTCATAACAGGATAATGTTGGACTCAAAGAATAAACTAGGGAGTATTCCCTCTATTGGTATGTCTTCAAGTTCACTAACCATTTCTCCTGCAATGTTTAACCTGCTATTGATCCTATTCAGTATATCTTCAACACAAACATTTAGTTTTCAACTCTAGAATTTCGATTTAGGTCTTTTTTATATCTTCCATGTTTCTACTTAACTTATGGAATACAGTTATAATAACTTTTAATGTCCTGTATGTTTCACACAATTTTTCCCTTCTTTGGTTGTTTCAGGAGGGAGAATAAATCTGGTCTCCCTTACTCCATCTTGGTCAGAAGTGGAAGCCCTAAGCCTACATTCTGTTACAGAGTAGATTTTCCAAAAGAAATGTTGATGGAATTAATGACTATGGAATGTTCTAGATGCCAGGAATGCACAGTGAACAGGACAAAAAGACCTCTGCGCTCATGAACTTACAGTTTAGTGGAGGTGACAGTCAACTAACATAATGCAAAAAATAAATATATAAACGAGACAATTTTAGATAGCGTTAGGCAAATGAGAGTGATCACTAGGGACTGGAAGACAGTGGGAAAACAACCTTATAGACATTGGTCAGGAATGCATCTCTGAGGAGGAGGTGACCATGTAGTAGTCATGGGGAAGGGTACTGCAGGTAGAGAGATCCACAGGTACAAAAGTCATGAGTGGGAAGTGAGCTCAGCACACTGCAGTGCAGAATGAGGGCTAGAGTGGCTGTCATGTAGTGGGAGAGAGAAGCGGAAGACAGGGACCACATCTGATAGTCTTACACATCAGGGGCAAGGTGTGGAGCAGGGTGGGAAAACTGCACTCAAACCCACAAAGAAATATTAAAGTGAAACTTTCTTTATATCCCTCCCTCTAGAAGGATGAACAACAAGCATCAGAGAAATTGGCTCACTTTTCCTTGTATCTGCAGAGTGTGTTCAGCCCACAGGCTGCTGGCAATCCGGATGTAATGGTTCCTAAACCTACTGCTGTCCTGCACCTCATCCAAGGCATCCTCCCACAGCACCACCCTAAGCATTCTGGCAAACAATTCCCATGGAGCCCATAGCCATCCTCCTCACTCTCTGGCCCCAAAAAGGAAACAACAAGAGCTGCAAGTTGTTTGGCAGCTGCCACATTTCCTTCCAGAGATGATAGAGCATAGAAATGGATGAAGTATTCAAGTGTTCTCTTTGCATGAGAAAAAGTGGTACAAACAGTATCTCTTTAGAGTGGGTTGCCATTTACAATAATAAGCGGAACCATTTTTCAGATTCCTTCCCCCACATTCTGGTATAATTTGTTCTCTCCATGTTTGGCTTTGAGAAATGCATAACCAGAATATCTGAATAAACTTGATTTATGTCCCAGCTGTGTGACTTACTCACTGTGTGACCTTGGGCAAGTCATTTAATCTCCCTGAGATTTTGTTTCCTTGAGATATGAGGATGCTCTTATCTTCCCATCCTCTCCCAGGGGAGCTGCTATTAACCATATTAATGATACAGGAGTCCTTCCCTACCCAGACATGAGGCTTAGCCACACACAATCCCCCAAGTAAGAAGAGAATTTGGCGTTAAGCTGAGAAACCTAGGGGAAATGGGGAGAGGGAAAGAATCAAGATCACAGTCTGTAATAAATACTTTTATTCAATTTTAAAAATTAAAGACTGAACTGAATTTAAGAGCATGTCAATGGCATTGCACCCATTGACTCAGCCATAATGAATACCTATTTACCACTCATTGCTCGCTGGGAATCTTTCAGATCTTCTTCACTCAAAGTTTCAACAAGGTGATTGAAAATGTGGTTTGCTCTTTGCAAACAAAACAAATTTTCCGTGTAAAGTCCTCCATCCAAGCATTCTACGTCATCTTGGTTTCATGGTTCAGAACCTATCTCCTGGGTCCCATCTTGGTCCTATGGACCCCAAAGAGTTTGGGTGTTTGAGATGGGGAGCCCTTTGCTTGGCCTATATTTAATTTTCTCTGCTGTGGGCAAAATATATTTAAAAGTATAAAATCAAAGTCCATGCAAAAGATTCCGGGGGTTGAAAAGGAATTACAAGTAAAGTAACTTTAGAGTTGACCAAGCAGTTTCACCTTCTTCCTGTTATTTTACTTTGCAAAACAAAGTAAAAACAAAAACAAAAGTTTGCAAAGTCAGCATAACTATTATCCCCCATGTATAGACAGAAACCTGAATCCCAGAGAGATCAAGGGGAATTGGTGAAGATCACAAAGATGGAGGAAAGGAACTCACACCCAAATTGCCTTTCCAAACTCAATGCTCCTGAGGAGCATCTAAGTCATGCTAGAAGAGAGCTATGACTGGGGTAAAACACTATTAATATGAGACCAAATAATTTTGATTCAGACTACTGCAAATTTTCACTTTCACTCTGTGTTCCTTGGCGATTGTAACAGAGTTCTTTATCTAATTTCTTCACCTTTTCCCAGAGTTCACGCCATCTCCCAACTGAGTCCCTCTGTGAATTTAATTAACCAGCTGCTGTCCTGGTCTTTCAGATCATTAATTAAAATTTTCTTTGAAACCAGACCTAACCCTTTTACCCTCAGACACTCCCTGGAGACTTTCATTTGGCTCTGAAGATAACTATTTATTTTAACCTCACATTATATGCTCAGTTTGCAAAGAGAGTTTTATAACTGTACTATCTCAAAAAGTTAATTTCTCCAGGGACAGATTGTGAGCCAGCTCTGAATATGTTTTGTCAAAATCCATACACAATACACTGCTTCCAAATGTTGTTGATGCTTTTGTTATTATTAATGTTAGGTAATTATAAACAAATTGATAAAATTCACCATAGCATCTTTGGTTTAAATCCCAAACCTGCTGAATGCATACGTGTTATCAGGGGACTACAGGTATATCAGCAGATTAGAAATGCCCATCCATTTATCCCTTTCATGCATGAATCCAAGACTTAGGAAGTTGCCTTAAAGAACTAAATTAATATAAGAAAAAAATGTTTATGTATAAAGATGCTCATCATTTCATATATTACCAAACATTGGAGTTGACCTTATTATCTAACAATAAAAGAATGGGTAAGTACATTTTGGTACCATATTATGGGATATTACACTGTTACTAAAATCAACACTATGTAATTACAGGGAAGGCACTTGGGATATAACATCAAGTGGAAAATAAAGAAGACAAATATGCAAAATCTATAATTACTTTATATAGAAGTAAGTCTGTATGGGCAAACACTGAAATGACCAGGAGTGAAAATTAAGAACGTTAATTTGGAGTGACAAGATTGTGGAAAGTTTTATTTGCATGTTTATTTTTAAGTTAATATGTATGCAACAAATAAAAGTTAGACTGACCTCACTCAAAATATCTTAGAAACATCTCAATGATCATGGTGCGATTCAGGATGTTTGCACTATAGTTCTCTACAGCAAATGTGTCAAAGCTCGCCCATAAACCTTGGACCCTACCATTTCAATTAGCCATGAAGTACTCCTAACTGCCAGTATCTGTATTTCTATACCCAAGGACGCTTATCTGGACCTGCGGGAGGCTATGTATACAACAGATTAGAAGATCCAAAGAATTAACGCTTTCTTAGAGGGAGCCTTCAACTATTCTTAGGAGTCAAACAAACATCCAACATTCTCACTTTTCAGGTGGTTTAATTCTGAGATGGCTGTTTTGCACCATTTTGCAGATTCTAACAAAGGACCAAAGAGTCACTGGAGAAAGGAAAGTTTTTCTAACATTTAGGACTAGAAAAATTGGTCATCCATATGGGATAAAAGAAATAGCAATCACTACCTCACACCATACACAAAATATAACTTGAGACAGATAGCAGATCTACAAGTTGAATATATTTTCTAGAAGAAACACAGAAAACTCTCTTTGTGTTCTGGGGTAAGTAAGAATTCTTAGGGGATAAAAAGCAATGAACATAAAGAAGATTGATCAACTACCCTGGCAGTCCAGTGTTTAAGACTCAGCACTTCCAATGCAAGGGGTGTGGTTTTGATCCCTGGTTAGGGAACAAGTATCCTGCATGCTGCACGGTGTGGCCAAAAGAAAAAAAAGTAAAACCACCACAAGAAAAAAATGAAGCCATACATATAATAAGAAGATTGATCAATTGCAGTTCATCCAAACTAAAATCTTACTCATCAACGATATCACAAAGAAAATGAAAAGCAATTCATGGACTGTGATAAAATATCCAGTGTATAATTGACCAAGAACTCTCATCCAGAATTTATAAAGGACATTTATAGTTCAATACTTTTTTAAAAAAAAAACTAATTGTAAAAATACAAAAGACTTGGGCAGGCACTTCACAAAAAAGATATATAAATGCTAATAAGTAGATGAAAAGTTCCTAACATCATTAGTTATCAGAGAAAAGGAAATTAAAACCACAGAAGAATGCCTGTACACACTGACTAGAATGGCTATAAGTAACAAGTCTGATGGCTCCGAATGTTGAAAACATGGAGCAAGCAGAATTCTCATAAATTGCCATAAGTGAGCATCAAATTTTATGATAACTTTGGAAAATTCTTTGGCAGTTTCTTATAAAATTGAACAATTCAACTCTTTCCTAAATGTTTACGCAATAGAAACAAAAGCATATGTTCACAAAAAGACCTATACAAGAATATTCACACTAGCCTACTCATAACAGTCCCAAACTGGAAACAGCAAATGTCTATCAACAGGAGAACAGATAATCAAGTGGGGTATTTTTCATACAGTAGAACACTATACAATAAGAAAAAGGAATGAACTACATACACACAATGAATGATATGACTGAATCTCAAAAACATGTTGCTTGAAAGAAACCAGGCACAAACTTTCCATTCATATGAAATTCTAATAGGCAAAATGAAACTATGGTGAAGGAGATAAGAACAGTGACTTCCTGGAATGCAGTGATGGAGATTGACAAGGAAGGTGCATACAAGAAATTTGGGGGTGATAGCCATGCTCTGTGTCTTGATGAGAGCTCTGTGTCTGGTGAGAGCCAAAACCAAGTCTGAGATACTCCCTGATGATATATACAAAATATATGAGCCTGTATTGATCCAAATGGACAGTCCCCCAGTGAGACATCCCTCTTTCTTCACCACCTTAGTGAACACCAATTCACACCAGCCAACATTTTCTGAGCCCCTAATGGTGCTGACACTACCCTTCAGGAGCTCACAGTCTAGTAGAAAGAGCTCCACAAACCAATTTAATAAAATAAAGTGCTAAAATGGAGGGGTGGGTAGGAGATTGTCAACTCTTTGGGGCAGGTGGGGAGTGAGTGGTCAGGGAAGGTTTCAAAGTAGAGCTGATATTTGTGCTAAGTCTTCACAAGGGAGTAACTCAATGGCTTTACTCTGATTATTAAAGTAATAGAGGTTCGTTGTGAAAAGAAATTAGAGAAGTACTGAGTGTTAAGTGAACCTCAGTCTACATCCTATCATTCAGAGATAAGCTCTGTAAGTATTATGACTGTTTCTTTCCTGCGAGACCTTCCCACGCTAAGTGCTCTTTATTTCTTTAACATGAAGATGGGATCTTATTATACATGTTGTTTTATAGGCTGTTTTCTTTAATACTTCACCATATATTGTTGCTAGCTCTTCATGCCTGTATGAGTCCACATAGCCATTTTTAATGGCTGTGTAGAATTCTACCCCACAAGCTGTGCCCTGCATTTAACCAACCTTCTCTGGATCATCCACAATGTTTTTCAGTTGTTTACAATTGTTACAAGTGTTTAACTAGGTCTTAGAAAGGGAGGAGCTTCCATGAAGATGTGGGAGGGGAAAAGAAAGAGATGACTGCAGACATGAACCCAAATCCACGGAAAGGGGCATCGAGAATTTGGAGAATGCAAGCCATTCTGCGAGGCTGGGGCACAGGCTGTGTGTGGAGCCAAGATGGGAGAGGGGAATATGGTCAAACAGAAAGGGTCTTAATGGCCAGTCTAAGGATTTGCACCTGAATCCAAAAGTCTGGGGGAGCAAATCAAAAGTCTGAATCAACAGAGTGACACCAGCAGATGTGTGTTTTTGAAAGGCCACTCTTCTCTTCCTGAGTACTTTGTTGCCTTATGCATTACAATCTTGGGTATCTATTCTAATCAGTTCAGGAAATAACCCCCCCACCCCTCTAGACCATAGGGACTGAATATAAGCCAGAGGCAGCCAATAAATCCTTTCATTGAGTTTTTATCCCTGTGGATACTTTGGCCTTGAATAGCTATCCTTTGAGGTTTGGCTCAGGCTAATTCTTCTCTCAGGTCTGAGCACTTGGCTTCTGGATGGATTACCTGACTTAGGGACACATTGCAGGTTTGGACATATGTGGTTTTGGCTGACACTCTCTAGTTTAGGGGACAAGAGGCTCCAGTAAGAAGTATATCAATAGGAAGAGAGTCGGGACACAGAGGTGAAGTGGGGTGAACGCTCTCCCACTCCAAGGGTATGGACATTCTGAATAAAAGATAACCAAAAGATCTAAATAATCTGTTCAAGGTCAAGAGTGAGAAAGTTAAAGAAGACAGATGCAGAGACCAGGTGGTATCTCTAAGCCAGAGAGCTGAGATGGAGTCAAACACTCAGAAAGTCAGAAACAGGCCTTAAAGGTGGGGAAGAGTCAGCCCATGTGGGGAAAGGAGATGGGGGTTGGGCCCAAGATAATTGGGAGAAAAGGGAATTGAGGGCTCAAAGAAGCAGGGAGCATTGAAGGGCTACATGATCAGTGGAAAATACACTTAAAACACCTCCTGCGCAACCAGGGAAATACAAGAAAACCTTGCCATCCACTCTGGGAAATGGTGGGAAAAATCACCTGCAAGAAATAAAAATTGCAAGTCTGCATCAAATGTGGTTGGAAGGTGAAATTCATACCACCCATCTGGTAGGCATTTAACATAAAAACTGGCCTTGAACTAGTGGAAACTGAGACCCCAGCAGAAGAAAATGTGAAATACTTCTGCAACCAATGCAACACAGAAAAGTGGCTGAAGATGAATTCTCTGACAAAAATTTTAACCACACATCAGATTTTTTAAAAAGAATTAACCTCTCAATAAACGGACTTAGGGCTTCCCTGGTGGCGCAGTGGTTGAGAGTCCGCCTGCCAATGCAGGGGACACCGGTTCGTGCCCCGGTCTGGGAAGATCCCACATGCTGCGGAGTGGCTGGGCCCGTGAGCCATGGCCACTGAGCCTGCGCGTCCGGAGCCTGTGCTCCGCAATGGGAGAGGCCACAACAGTGAGAGGCCCACATACCGCAAAAAAAAATAAATAATAAATAAATAAATAAACGGACTTAAAGGAACAATCTGAAAGGGAGCTGCAGATAAGTATTTTCAAATTATTTAAAGAAAAAATAAGGAATAGAAGCCATAAGTCAAAAATAAGAAGAACTTGAGAACAACAACCAAAAAAAAACCAGGAAAATTGAAAAATAATGAAATAGTCCAAACTATGTGCTGGTCACAGTTCTGGATGATGGGAATATATCATTGAGGAAAATGGACAAAGCCCTGTCTTCCGGAGCCTTCATTCAGGAGGAGGAGACCACAAATAAATAAACATAGAAGATAATCTCAGCAGTGATCAGTGCCATCAGATTGTGCCAAGGCCAAGTGAACACATACACTGACCAAACATAATGAACAAAGTGATGCATGTATAGCTCATGAAAGAAAGAAGAGAGGACATTTGGTGTCATGGGTATGACACAGGGCACTTGTATTAAATAGGTATGGAAAAAAAAGTGCTAATTTCACCATAATTTCATTAAGATTAAGAAGGATCTAAGATATAATCAGACCTTCTTAAGCAAAGCTCAGTCCTTGATGTCCCAACCTCCAAATCTTCTGAATTCATATAGCTCTTCCTCAATACAATACAAACCCAGAAGGAGTCTTCTCCAGAGAATTCCATTTCTATCATTAGTTGACTTCTGCCATTTTTAATTGAAAGTTTTATTGAAATAATTTGACTTACATGAAGTGCTAAGGAATAATTCAGAGAGATCCCATGTACCCTTAACCAAGTTTCCCCCAAATAGTAATATTTTGCAAAACTATAGTACAATATTACAACCTGGTATTGACACTGTTGCAAGCCACCCATCTTATTCATATTTCCCCAGCTTTACTTTTACTCAAAGGTGTGTGCATTTAGTTCTGCACAATTTTATCGCACGGGTGGGTTCCTGCAACCACCACCATGGTCAAGATACTGATCAGTTCCATCACTGCTAGGAGACCTGGCATTGTCCTTTAAAGACCACACTCACCTCCATCTTCCTTTGCTCCAACACTATGCAGTACCCCCGACTAACCTCTGTCGTTCACTAATCTGCTCCCCACTTCTAAAAATTTGTTATTTCAAAAAAGTTATATAAATGGAATCATAATGCAAACTTTTGGGATTGGCTTTCCCCATTCCCCATAATTCTCCAGAGATTTATCCAAGTTGTATACATCAATAGTTCCTTTTGATTGCTGAGTAATATTCTATGGTATGCCTGTACAACAGTTTATTTAACCATTCACCCATTGAAGGATACCCGGGTTGTTTTTTAGCATCTGGCTATTACCAATTAAGTTGTTATGATTAGGTTTTGTGTGAACATTAAGTTTTCATTTCTCTGGGATACATTCCAGAGAGTGCAATTGCTGGGTCATATGGTAGTTCAATGTTTAGTTTTATCAGAAACTATAACACTGCAAAAGTTTTACAGAGCAGCTGTATCATTTCACACTCCCACCAGCAAAGAATGAATGATCCAATTTCTCCACATTCTCACCAGCATTTGGTGTTGTCACAGTTTTTAAAATTTTAGCCATTCTGATAGATGTAGAGTGATTTGTCATTGCAGTTTTAGTTTGCATTTCCCTCATGGTTAACAGTGTTGAACAACTTTTCATGTGCTTATTTGCCATCTGTGTATCCTCTTCAGTGAAATGACTACTCTTGTCTCTTGCTCATTTTTTAACTGGCTTTTTTTCACTGTTCGTTATCTATTCTAGATACTTGTTCTTTGTCAAATGTGTGAGTTGCAAATACTTTCTCCTACTCTGTAGCCTGTATTTTCATAGGAGTTTTTGCATAACAAACATTTCAAATCTCAGTGAAGTCTATTTTACCAAATGTTTTGTTCATGCTTTTGATATCAAGTCTAGGAATTCTCACTAAGCCCTTGATCCCCAAGATTTTCTCCTACATATTTTTTCCTATAAATTTTATAGTTTTACATTTAAATCCATGATCCATTTTCAGTTAGTTTTCCTATAAGGTGTAAGGTTTAGGTTTTTTTTTTTCTTTTGCCTATGAATGTCCAATTGCTCCGCACTATTTGTTGAAAAGTCTATCTTTGCTCCATTGAAATGCTTTTTGATCTTTGTCAAAAATCAGTGAGCACACACGTTTGTGGTTCTATTTCTGGGGGTTTCATTCTGTTTCATTGATTTACAGTTCTACCCTTCTGCCAATACTGTGTGGTCTTGATAAGCATAACTGAAGAATAAGCTTTATCAGGTAGAATAAGAAGAACTTATTTTTTCTTTTTCAGGATTATTTTAGCTAATTTAAGGCCTGTGGCTTCCATATAAATTTTAGAATAGTCTTGTCCAGGTCAACAAAACTCCTTGCTGGGATTATGTTAGGGATTGTTTTAAACCTGTAGGTCAATTGGCAAGAATTGACATATTTGCTATGTTGAGTTTACCAGTCCATGAAGAGGGTATGCTGCTCCATATATTTAGGTCTTTCTTGATATTCTTCATCAGCACTAGCAATTTTCAGGACACAGAGCCTGTAAATGTTTTGTTATGTGTATACTTACGTATTTCATTATCTTTACAGTGATTATAAATGATACTGTGTTTTTAATTTTGGTTTCTGCATGTTCACTGTTAGAATATAGGGTGTGATGGTTTTGTATTCTGCAACCTTGCTGAACTCATTTATTAGTTACAGGATTTTTTCTGGTAAATTCTTTTAGGTTTTTTATATAGACAAACGTGATATCTGCAAATAGAATAGTTTCATTTCTCTTCCCACTACACATACATTTTTATTTTCTTTACTTGACTTATTACATTGACTAGAACTTCTAGTACTATGTTGAATAAAAATGGTGAAAGTGAATATTCTTGCTTTGTTCCCAATCTTAGGGGAAAAAAGTTCAGTCTTTCATCATAAGTATGATCTTAGCTGTTGGTTTCTGTAAATGTTCTTATCAAGTTGAGTGGTTTCCCTTTATTCCTAACTTGTTGACAGTTTTTATTATGAATGAGTATGGGATTTTATCAGATGCTCTTTTTTGTATCAATAGATATGATCATATGATTTTTTTTCTCTAGATTGTGGATATGGTAGATTACATTGACTAACAATGCTGAAGGCTGAACTTGGCATAGCTGGGATGAATCCTACTTGCTCATGGTGTATGACTCTTTCTATACCTTGTTGGATTCAATTTGCTAATATTTTGTTGTGGATTTTCAAGTGTACGTTCATGAAAGATATTTGTCTATAGTTTTTTGGGTGCAGGTTGGTACTATCTTTGTCTGGTTTGGGTATCAGGTAATATAATGGCTTTATAAGATGAGTTGGGAATGTTCTACCCTCTTCTGTTTTCTGGAAGAGATTATATAAAGTTGGTGTTAATTCTTCTTTAATTTTTGGTAGAATTCTCCAATAAAACTCTCTGGGCATGAAAATTTCTTTTTCAAGAGCATTTAAATTACAAATTCCATTTCTTTAATGGTTGTAGGAATGTTCAGATAATCTATATCATATTAGTTAAGTTTTGATGGTTTGTGGTCTTCAAGGAATTGTTCCATATCTTCTAAGATATTGAATTTATTTTGACTGTAAACTTGACTGAAGTATTCCCTTATTAACCTCTTAATGCTGCAAGATCTGTGCTAACAGCCTCTGTTTTATTCCTGACATTCATGGTTTGTATCTTCTTTCTTTTTATCTTTGTCAGTCTTTCTGGAGGTTTTTCCATTTTATGGATCACGTCAAAAAATCAGCTTAAAATTTTTTTTCTACTGTTTTCTTTTTTCCCCCCTCCGGCTGTGCCATTCGGCTTGCTGGACCTTAGTTTCCAGACTAGGAATTGAACCTGAGCCATGGAAGTGAAAGCACTGAATCCTAACCACTAGACCACCAGGGAACTCCCTCTACTGTTTTCTTATTTTCAATACTGTTGATTTCTATTCTTATCTCTATTATTTCCTTCCTCTGTTTGTTTTGGGTTTAATTTGCTTTTCTTTTTCTAGTTTCTTGAAGTAGGTACTTAGATTATTAATTTGAGTTTTTTCTTGTTTCTAATGTAAACATTTAGTACTATAAATTTACCTCTCAACACTGTTTTGTTTCCCACATATTTTGATGTATTGTATTTTCACTTCCATTCAGTTAAATGTATCTTAAATTTTTTTGACACCTCTCAATTGATCCCGTATTATATAGGAGTTTGTTGTTTCAGTTCCAAGTGTTTGAGCATCTTTCTGATATTGATTTCTGGTTTTGATTCCATTACAGTCAGATTATACTCTGAATGACTGTAACTCTTTAATATTTGTTGAGGCTTGTTTTATTTTTATTTTAATCTTTTTCAGGCTGTGATTCCAATGACAATTTAGTTATCAGCCACTTGGGAGCAATTATGAACTCCATTCAGCTCTTTAGGCCTCAGCTTCTCCATGTGTAAAATTGTTGTGGATTTAGGCAGACTTACTGAGAGCCTGCTCTGTGCCAAGCACTGTTCTGGGTGCTTTATGCACAGTGCTAGTCCTCATAGCATCCTTGCAACAAAGATACAGTTGATTCTCACTGTTCATGGTAGCTTTGTTGGATGAAGTTGCTATGAACACTGGAGTAGTGAATAGCAAACCAGTGCTCCTACAGGGCTAGGCTCCCAAGAACCTCTGGTCCCAACGTTTTACCAACCAATCAATATACAGCCTTGCTTTGTGTGTGTTTCTGTTTAAAGACAGCTTATTTGATGTATATTACTGATTAGTTAACAGTGAACTCAGAGCCAACAGCCCTATAACTCATGCCTGAATGAAACTTACCTCAGTACACGTATTTTCTCCATAAGGTGCATCACAGCCTTGAGATCAGGAACACCAGACAGCACTTCAGCACTAGGCTTGGGGACCACTTAAAACACCAACAGCAACAACAAAAAGCATAAAAATGCAAATAGGACACGTGTCACAATATGAGAGCTGAAACAAGGCAGACTTGTCCAACCTCAGCTGGCAACATGCACATCTGGTGACTCAATTTCTTTTTGCTGCTCTGTGCATGTCCACAAATGACCATGAAAGTGCCACAAGTGTTGATTTTGGGGTTTCAAATAAATTTTAGTGAGTAGGCAAATTTGCAAATATGGGATCCACAAATAATGAGGATTGACTATATTCTTATCTACACTTTCTAGATGCAAGAACTGAGGCTCAAAGAGGTGATGGCATCGTCAAGAGGCTGAGTGTGTTCCTTCCACAATACAAGCTCAATTTAACACCTTCCCCCAGACTTTCTTTTGCTCTTCCTGAACTCGGTAACTCCCAGGGCAGAAGTGCAGCCTGTCCCTCCTCTGAGTTCCAAGAGCAGAGATAAGGGTGTGACCACAGCTCACATTCCCCAAGCATCTGCCGTGTGTGCTGGGCACTGGGCTAAGTGCTTTGCGAGAGCCGACTCGTCTTCACAACCACCTTTGTGAGTCTGTGTTAATATTATCACTGTAAAAATGCACAGAGCGGTCAAGTGACGTGGCCACTGTCACCCAGCTTGTAAGAGGAGGATCGAGGATGTAATTGCAGGCAGCCCAAACCCTTGGCAGGTGCACTGCACAGATAGCCCTGGACTGAACCCTAACCTCTACTGCACACACAGCATGCTGTGTGGAAATTACCTATTTGCTTCTCTGTTTTTCTCCAAAAGATTGTGAGTTCCCAGAGGACATCAGCCTTGTTTTATTCCTCTCCACATCCTAACTGCCTGGCCCAGATGCTGACACGGAGCAGGTGGTCAGCAAATGATTGGCACATAAATAAATGAAGGTGTGAACCAATGCACCTCTGTCCTCCTGGTGCCTGGCACAGGGCCTGGCACACAGTGGCTGCTTAGTAAGTGTTTGCTGGAGAAGATGATTAACATTTTCCATTGGCAGCATCATTTGTCAGCAAAAGAGAGAGGACAAAAAGTTCTCTGATTGCTCCTGCCCACTGGCGCCGGGCAGCCTGTGAAGCTAGCTCCTTCTCTGAGCCACAACTAGATGCAACCTGGCTCCGAGAGGGTCCAGCTAATTAGACTCTTGTCTGCCAACAGAGAGCGTGGACAAACATGGAGAGGAAATTGTTAGCAGCAAAGAGAAGGGAAAGGCGGGAGGGGAAAGGCGAGGCATCAGCAATTTGTTAGAGGCAATGAAATGGAGCAAGTTATGCCTCCCACTAAATTACCATGTGTGCTAACTGTATATGCACCAGGAATTGTTGGCTCTGGCTCATTTACATTTGATTATTATATTTGCTGTTTTTAATTGCATTTGAATATGTATGCCCCTAATACTGTCAAGATCATCATAGCTGTCAGCAATCCTCAGTGCTTTTTCTGCTAATAAAATGCAGATCTGCTACCCGGGCCTGCATTTTATCCAGATAATGATGGCAATAGGCGTGATAAGTAATACTAATGGCAACTGGTGTTCTGAGCACCCCTTGTGGTTCAGAAGCTGTCCTAAGTGCAGAATTTTAAGTTTGATAAAATTGGGTTTCATTCCTGGCTCTGTTCTTTACCACTGTGTGATTTTAGGCAAGTTATTTAACTTCTCTGATCCTCAACTTTATTCTGTGTAAAAACGCATACTTTGCATAACTGTTGTGAAGGTTGGTAACATTAGGTTAAAGGGCCCGCTGTGGGGCAGGGGCTTAATAAATGATGACTGTCATTACTCCCATTTACCCAGAAATCTTCCACAGCCCCACTGCCACTATCTTTGCTAAGGGCCTCATCACCACTCTCCTGGACTGAAGCAATAACTTCCCCCACGGGTCCCTCTCCCTCCCTCCCGTCTCCTCCAGTGCTGCACATACATACACATCTGAATGCACATCTTCTCCTTGTGCAGAGACTGTTGATGACTCTTTGCAGCCTGCAGGACAAGTTCCAAGCCTCAAGAAGAGACACACAAATCTTCATGTAGAGGGTCAGGCTGCCGTGATGGAGGCTGCGAGCCACCCCCTAGACCCTTAATAAGACGGAAGGCTCGTCACCCAGCTGCTGGGAGAGCTGAGGGTAGACAGCCCTCAGACATCAGCTGCTTTAGAACTGCCTCAGCTTAAGAGAGCTGCCTTAGCCAAGGTCACTCGCGCCTTCCTGGGGCAGCCCACAGCCACCGCCTGGCCACCCTGGGGGTAGAAAAAGCCTGGCCCTGTCACTCTGACTCAGGATAACTCGGAAGAGCTAGCCAGTTTCAGAATGCCCCATGGGGTCATCCGAGGCTTCACTGAAACCCCACCAGGACCAACCGCTCCCCTGCTCGACCCTGTCTCCCCCTTTCTCTTCCTTCCCCAGATGCTGATACCCAGGGCACTCCCTAATTAGACGCTCCCTACCAATCCCCTGCTTGCTCATTTCCACTTCAGAATCTGCTGCCCAGGAAACCAACTTGCAACCCAGGCAACCTCTCTAGATGGGTGACCCACCTCTCACGTGGGTCACATGTGTGACATGTGCCAGCTGTCTTTCCTTCCCACAGGCCACTCACTGTCCCAGTTTCCTACTGTTACCCATGCTCCTCTCTCTTTCTAGAAGGACCTTTCAAACTTAGCAGCCTAGAGAGCCCCTTCTCCTCCAGCAGGTGCAGATTGAATGGCATCTCCTCCAGGAAGCCTCTCCTGATTGTCCAGGCAGAATTCAGGTGTGGGTCCTCTGGGCCCTGAGAGGCCTGATTTTCTCTGTAAAGTACGGGCTGCTCAAAACCTACAAGGTGCGAACTAAGATTCTCCCAATGCACTACGGGGAAGCTGAGACTTAAAAAGGTTCTATAACCTGCCCAAGGTCGCACAGCTCATAAGTGGCAGACCAGGACTTGAGCCCAGCATTGTATGCGGCCTGCACTTTTATCCCCAGTGCTGTGTCACTTTACAATACCATCACCATTTTTGTTTCTATTCTCTGACTTGATGCTCACAACACTATAGGATCTTATTCAGTTCTGACTGTGCTCCGGCACCGTCCTTAGTGCTTCTCATGAACTGACTCACTCAGTATTCTTCACAAACCCATCAGTAGGCACAGAGGGGTGAAGCAACGGAACAGTCACAAAGCCAATACCGAGGAGCCAGGATTTGGACTCAAGAAGTCTGACCCTAGGGCTTCCCTGGTGGCGCAGTGGTTGAGAGTCCGCCTGCTGATGCAGGGGACACGGGTTCGTGCCCCGGTCCGGGAAGATCCCACATGCTGCGGAGCGGCTGGGCCCGTGAGCCATGGCTGCTGAGCCTGCGTGTCCGGAGCCTGTGCTCTGCAATGGGAGAGGCCACAGCAGTGAGAGGCCCACGTACTGCAAAAAAAAAAAAAAAAGAAGTCTGACCCCATGGCCCACACTCCTCCCCACTGTAGTGTTTAAATGAGCTGAGAGTCACTGAAGGATTCTGAGCAGAGTGACATGATAAGAGGTCAAAGCGTCCCCCTGACTGTTGTGTTGTGAAGAGACTGCAGGGGCCCAAGGATGGGAGGAAGAGACCACTAAGGGTTGAGACCCCGGTGGTCAGAGAAGGGTTATGGTGAAGTGAAGAGGAGCTGCCATGTTCTGAACAGAAGTCTGCATTCATTCGCCCATTCATTCATTCACGCATTCATTCATTTACTTATTCCTGGGGTGCCTGCTTTGCACTTTTCATAGCTCCATCCTCCCCTGTGTGAGGCCCTGTGTGAGGTGCCAAGGATAGTGGGCTCGAGGCAGACACAATCTCCACCCTCACAGAGCTCAGAACCTCACCAGGAAAGGAGACAGGAAGCACATGACTGCACAAGGCATTCTAGAAGGTCAGGGCTCCACGGGGCATGTAGGGCTTATCTCAGAGGAGCCGATCCATTGTGAGCCGAGGCCGAGTTTAGCTCATACAAGGCTGCAGGAACCCAACAAGAGAGTCAGTCTCTCCGGGCACAGGATGTCTGACCTGGGCCTTAAAGGTAGAAAAGTAGTTAAAGGGTGCTCAGACACTACAGAGAGAAAAGCTGAAGCATAAGCTTGGCTGAGCATTGAGAGAACAGAGGTGCTCTAAGTCTGTACCAAAGGATACAGCTGGGTTACTCCACGGGGAAGTGGGAAAGGGCTGGGAGGGCTAGGGCTGGGGAGGGAGGGCCTTTGATGGATGCTCACCTTGGGTCTGCTCTTTTATGTATACCAAACTCCACCCCGCTCTGTGCTCCTGTCCCTTAGAAAACCTCAGGTCCTCCTCCTGAGATTCCAGGCTTGGACACCCTGTCAGTATGCCTACACTCTGTCTATGACAGAATGTTCTGTCAACTGAATTTCAGACATGTTTATGAAAGACAGTCTCTGGCTTAAAAGACATTAAATTTGTGAGATGAACCATCTGTAAATTCCAGGTGTGGTCCCAGGAATGTCACATCCTCCCTTTGGGTTCAGTGTCTGCATCTATAACAGACGGGAAGAACTGATGAGATCAAACATCAACTCTAGAGCACAAAGTCCACAATTTCCTTCTTCTAAATTCAGAGTAATAAATAACCAAAGCAACCACTTACGTGCAGTATGGCACTGGGACTTGCAATATCCTTGCACATACTATATACTTTGCATATTATACTTCCTTCAACAATACTCCATGAGGTGTAAATTGCCCAAGAGACATTAGTACATATGTTCACCATGGACAAGAAAATTCACAGCAGCCTTATTAATAACAGCCTCAAATTATAAGTAACCCAATTGTCCATCAGTAGGAAAATGATTAAACTATAGTAAATTCATATCACAGAATAGTATACAGCAGTGAAAAAGAACTTCCAGATACAACAGATGAATCTCAAAGACATTGTTCAGTGAGAGAAGCCAAATGTGAAAGAGTATTTATTTCATTATTCCACTCATATAAGGTAGAAAGAGACCACATAATCCTCTAGAGATAGAGACTGGAAGGGCACTAACCTCTTAGTAGGGGTATTGACCAAGGAGGAACATGAGGGAATCTTCCAGGATGCTGACAAAGTTCCACATCTTGATTCAGATCATTGTCAACTAAGGTACATACATATGTAAAAATTTGTTTAACTGTATAGCTAAGATTAATGCACTTTGTATATGTGTGTTATACCTCATTTAAAAAATAAATTTAAAAAATTCTGGGAATTCCCTGGTGGTCCAGTGGTTAGGTCTCTGCGCTATCACTGCCGAAGGCATGGGTTTGATCCCTGGTAGGGGAACTAAGATCCTGCAAGCTGCGTGGTATGGCCAAAAAAAAAGAAAAAATCCTATGAGGTAAGTATTAATTAACAGAAGGAGAAAGTCAGATGGCTGAGTATTAATTAACAAAAGGGGAAAGTCAGATGGCTGTGATGCCCTCAAAATAATACAAGAATGTTGCAATGTTAGGCACCAAACCCTATTAGTTTTTCTACAACTTGGTGTGTGAATAATAGACCTGCCCTTCTCCAACCCTGAACAGGCAAGATTCCTTAAGTATATGGTCTCAGAGAACGTGTTCATTTTCCTCAGAACACTTATCTCAGTTTAAAATAACACATTATTACACTGATTATTTGATTAATGTCAGTCTGCCCCATTGGGCTGTGAAATCTGGGACGTTGTCTGATTTTTCTCGCTGTGGAATCTCCAACATTTAGCTAAATGCTTAGTGTGAAAAAGGTTCGCAATAAATATATTTTTAGTGAATGATGGCTGCTAGTAATAAACTAAGAGTTTTATGTATGGAATGTTTATTGAGGCTTGAGGATAATTCAAAAGAAAACCCAAGATCATAACATCCACTTCATCTCATGAATTGTTTCCTTTACCTTTATTTTTGGTAATCTTTAAAAAAAAACTATG
The DNA here is from genome assembly GCF_964341445.2 of Mesoplodon mirus. Lineage (NCBI taxonomy): Eukaryota > Metazoa > Chordata > Mammalia > Artiodactyla > Ziphiidae > Mesoplodon > Mesoplodon mirus. The sequence goes on from NC_138977.1 coordinate 160,406,898, forward strand.
GGCAAAATTTGAAGAACTGCATCTAAGAACATAGCACATGTGAGGTCAGAAGGCAAAACCTGACAGAAGATTACATTCTGGTTACAGTTCAATTAAGCTAGATCTTAATAACAAAATGTTAATTAGAAAATCTCCAGATGTTTGGAAATTTTAAAATACACTTCTCAAAAACTAATGAGTCAAAGCAAAAATTACCATTGAAATTAGAAAACAATTCAAAATGAATGATAATGAAAATATGATATACTAAACTCATGTGATTCAGATACAGCAATGCTTTGAAGAAAATTACAGCCTTAATTAAGTGCATTGTTAGAAAAAATAATGCTGAAAATTAATGATGCATGTATATATCTAAAGAAATTAGAAAAAATTTAAAAGTTGCAAGCTAGGATATAATTTTTTAAAAGTGCATAATCAATGAAATAGAAACAAATGTACAATTAGAAGACCAATAAGACCAAAGTTACTTCTTGGAACCCACTAATAAAATTAATAAACCCCTGGTAACATGGATGAAGAAAATAAGGAAAAGACACAAACAACATCAGGCGTGAAGAACGAGGCATCATTCTGGATCCTAGAGACAATAAAAACATTAGAGGTATGGTAAATTAATTTATGACTATAAATTTGAAAATTTAGATGAAATGAAAATCTCTAGAAAGACATAGCTTACTAAAACTAGCACATGAAGAAACAGAAAATTTGAGTGGTCCTGTATCTATGAAATAAATTATAAACATTTGCCAGGTTCTGGGGATTCCAGATGAATAAGCCATCACCCTTGCCCCAGAGAAACACTCAGTCTCAAAAATATGTCTAGTTGGAGGACCAAGCTTGGTTTTATATAGGCTTTCTTTAGGCAGAGGTGGAGGGGAGCTCCCTCTAGGCAGAGAGAACAACATAACTAACCAAGAAACAACAGGGCAAGTGGATGAACCCTGTGCTACTGGATGGAGTGCTGTAACCCCCAGGGGCTTTCCAGGAAGCAGCTTTGGAAAGGGATGATAAGGCCAAATTATCATCCTGAAAAGTCAGAGAGAAGAGTTGTTCTGGTAGGTGTTCAGAAGCCAATGAGAAGAAGAAGGATACGTCCTTGGGAAGCCAAATGTGGCAGTGGCGGTAGAAGGATTAAAAGGGACAAATAATTAGAGAGAGTAGAGAAATGGTGATCAGTTACAGGTTACGACCAATCCTGATGAGAGAGGAAGAAGTTCGCATTTACTCAGCTCCTACTGAATGCCAAGCAATGCACCAGGCACTTTATAAGTCATTGCATGTAGCTCTGACACTGATTTGATGATTTTACTGCTGTTTTGAAGATGGGGAAACCAAGGTATGGGCTAAATAGTCTGCCTCAGATCATACAGGTTAGAAGTGGTACTGCTGGGATTTATATCCAGGTGTGACTCCAGCCCAGGTTCTTTCTCCTCACTCTTTTCTCTCCTAAAAATGAGTGACAATGACAGCCTAAAGTAGAGGGAATAGGTAAGTGTAATAGAGTGGTTAGGATAGCTAAAGGGCAAGGGACAAAGGAGAACACAGGGCTGAAGAAGATGTACAGATGGGGCCGTTCATCATCTACCTACCCAGCATCACTCTCTGAGATGAGGTACTGTAGCACAGGTGGTCGTTATCATGGATACGGAAGATGATTCAGTTTCTTCCAGTGCCTATGAGCTTCAGTTTCATTTCCTATAAAATGGGGATACTGAAACTGATGTCATAGTATTCTTGTAAGAATTTGAGATTCTTTATCCAGTGCATGCAGCACAGGTCCTGGCACTGGCAGATACTCACGAAATGGTTCTCTTATGGTCAATCGTAGTAAATGTCCGACAGGAATTTATGCGATGGGGTGGAGATAGAAAGAAGTGGCTTTGAGTATAGAAAAGGTATCTCATCACAGAAACTCCTCCTTTCCCACTCTTTTCCTGGAAGTGCCTCAATTAAGTCCCCTGGCTGGGTTTTGCCATAGACTGATTGGAGATCTCTGGGTTAGAGAAGTTCAAAGAATATGAACTTCATAATGTAAGCCTTACACATATCCATTTATAACTTGTACCTTCTCAGGGAGCTTTCATAAACATCATCCAATTTCTACATAGCTCACTGAGAAGCAGCGAGGGTAGCATTATCAGTCTTATATCTCAGATAAGGAAACTGGTGCCCACACAGCATCTGACATCTTATCAAATGTCACAAAACGAGTTAGGGGAAGAGCCAGCCTGAGAACTTTGGCATTCACACCTTGGGAAAAAAGGCTTTGAACCTACCTCTATGCTTGATATCTAGATCAAGGAAGAGGGAAACCATTGGGGAGAAAATTGTTTTAATAAACATTAAACCTATGTTTTATTATGAATTTTATGTGCTTTGGGACTTTGCTAGCCCTTGAAGATACATATAGATAAATATACTGCCCCTTACTTCAGTAGATCCATTGTTGTCTTAGCTCCTCACAATTCTATAATTTAATTTTTTATTCCTTTCCCCCCACTACGCTGTAAACTCCTTAAGAGCAAGAATCACATTTAATTGGATACCACTGTGTCCCTGATGCTCAACATAGTGTCTGGCACACAGTAGCCAATGAATAGTTTTGGAGAAAGGAAAGCGGGGGAGGGAGGGGAGACAAAGGGAGGGAGGAAGGAAGGAAGGGAGGGAGGGAGGGAGGAAGGAAGGAAGGAAAGGTGGAGAAATGGAGGGAGGAAAGAATGGAGGGAGGGAAGAAGATGGAAAGTGGAGAGACAGCTTGGGCTCTAGAATCAGAACGCCTGAGTCTGGATCCCATCTCTCACCACTGGGAACTTTGGGCAAGTCACTTAACCTGCTTAAACAATCCAGACACCAGGGACCAATCTCCAACAGCACTGTGCATGTGCTCTACTGAGCTCACTTTGCAGATGAAGACACAGGCTCATGGCTTTAGTGACTTGCTGAGGTTTCATGGTGAGGAAGTGATGCATCCTGGCTCCAAAGCCTAGACTGCCCCATCTCAGCCCACAGCCTCCCCAATCGTGGGAGAAAACAGAGACCCTTTCCCTCTTAATGGCACTTAGGGCAGGAGGGCTTTCCCTGCATGGTGACTGACCCTCCAGTGAGTGAGGCCAAGCTCAGAATATTTGGCATGTTGTGAAGGCACCACACATTTTAACATGAGAGTCTTCAGTGACTCATGTTAGCTAAGAAGGCAAAGCGCTTCCTTCTATCAGCTGGGATTAGGACAAGGAATCAGAGTAGGACAGTGCTGGGAGCCAAAGGACAGTGCACATAAGATGAGTGACTTTATTCCTGACCATGAACAGAAACTCAGTATTATTTCAGATTCGTCCTTTGAAATTTGGTAATGAGGCTGAGGGAGATTTCAGTCATGACAATGGCACGTGCTTCTTCCACCCCATTCCATCAACATACAAAGGACTCCTACAAATCAACAAAAGCTAAAGACAACTTCACAAGTCATGATAGAATGCTAAGTAAAACAACAAAGTTTCGCATTATCAGAGAGCCAAAACTTTAAAATTTGACAATATCATGTGTTGGCAAGAATGTGGAGCAACAGGAACTATCAGCATTTTAGAAGTGATACAAACTGATAAAACCACTTTGGGGGACAACTGACTTTATCTGGTTGCTGTACCATGTGACCCAGCAATCTTACTTCCCGTCATAAACATGGAGAAACACTAACATAAACACGGACAAACAAACAGCATGTATAAGAAGGCACGTAATGGCATTATTTGTAATAATAGAAAACTGGAAACACAAATATTCTCCAGCAGAAGAATGGATAAATATGTTGTGATAGTTTCCTATGACAAAATCTTTATAGCAGTAAAAATGAATGAACTTCCAAACACAAAACAACAACTAAGCAAGTTGGATAACTTTCATACATGGTATCATTTATAACATGATAACATTTAGAAACATGCAAACGATATCACATGTTGCTTATTGATACATCCATATGGAGAAAAGTAATGTAAACTTTACCACTGGGTAGTGTCTGTGGTCGTGTTTTACTGTACTTTCACTCCTCAATGGTTTCTTAAGAAAGGTGATGGGTACACTGGTGTATTTTTTTTTTTGTAAGTCTGAATTGGAATAAGGATACATTTCTTGCAGTATTTGTTTTTAAGTTTAACTGAGAGATTATATGAAAAAGCACACGGCACACATAAGAAGTCAATAAATATTTGTTGATTTAGTAATTGAGTTCTTAGAAACAACTAAAAATTCAGACTTTCAGGATAAACGTTTCTGCAATCCATCTTTTAATAAGGTTAATATGTTAAAATCTATGATAAATATTAAAAAGATGGATTGCTTACTTAAGAGAGATAAAACCACAAGGTAGGAATTAATCTGATTATTTGGTCCAGGAGATGTTTAATAGCTAGGCAAAATTTCTCCACTTCATTTTTCTATGTTTCTTGATGGATATAGTTACAAATTCACTTTTCTTGATCTCATTATTTGTAAACCTCAATAAAGTGTCATCCCCACAAATTATAACCCAATTTCAGGCTTGACTCATTTCTGAATAGCATAGAGAATTTACAGTTAAAATGGAAGTTGGCAGTCTTACTAACCAGCCTCCCACTCAAGGCATAAATTCACTGTCTGAGTGAGGGTCGTCCAGCCCAGAGTTACATTCTCCAGATAAGAGCACCCACTCCCCCGCCAAGCAGCCTATCCTTTCCCTAAGTGGAGGCACCTGTAAGAAAGTTCTTTCTTAATCTGAGACCAAAGATGCCTCCTGATATCAGAATGCCATTATTGTTTTTAGTTTTATTTATTCAATTATATCCTTACTTGCTCACTCCCTCATTCACCCACATATTCAAAAACATTTACTGAGAGCTTAGGTTTGAATCACTGCTTCAGTCACAAAAGTAAGTAAGTCACGGCCCCAGTCTCCAGCCAACTTCTAGTCTAGGGGGTTACAGAGAAGTAGATGACATCAATTTCATCTGCTAAGTGCTGAGATGGAGAGAAGCACAGATCAAGATGGGAGCACAACTCAAATGTCTAGGGCAGCCTGGGGTGTCAGGGAAAGCAAGCTTCCAGGAGGAAGCAAGAATGGGTAGGAGTCAACCTGGAAGAAGACGGGGTGTCCAGGCACAGGCAACAGCCAAGAAAAAGGTATGGGGGTATGAAAGAGAATGATTCATTTGTAGCAAATCATGTTGTTCATATTGCTGGGAACAGACGTGCTGTTGGGGAATGAAGTTGGAGGCAAAAAGAGACCAGAGTCTAACCTTCAACATCATTCAGATAAAAGAAAAAGCTTCATTTTATTTAATATAGCCATAATAATAATTACAGCTGATAGTCAACACTCATCTTTTTATCTTGCCTTTGAGTCTTTTAAGCACCTGCCTCAACCCTCTGGACTTCCTAAGAATGTGCGCCACCTGCAGGCTCAGCTCTGTCTGGCACCTGAGCGGGCAGGAAGTCCCCGTCCACGCGCAGCACTTCCATGCGCGTGCGCAGCACCTCCATCTGGAGAGCACTAGGATCCGTTTCACTCTTCAGACCTCGCATCTCTGGCATGCTCAGCGGGACTCACAGCCTGATCCTTCACTCTGGCCACCCCTCCCCACAGGGGCTGAGTCCTGTTACCCGAATCATCCCCCTCAACCCCAGGCCACAAGCCCAGTTCTGCCTGTATAGGACACATCATCTAGAAAGATGTGATCCTGCCTTCCTGCCTCCAGTTCAGCTGGTCACTTGACATCTGTCCCCCAGCAACCTCACTCCTTAACCCCAACCCACTCCAATTCATTGTTCACCCAGCAGCTAGAGAAATCTTTTTAAAAGAAAATATGATCTCTTTGCTAGTTAAAACACCTCACCGACTTCCTGGAATAACATGCAGACACCAGCCCTGCTCACCTCTCCCATCTCCGCCTCTGTCTTCATGCCTTCCGTGCTTGGCTCCAGTAACATCAGGGCTTCACTGGGCTCTCACGCTGGGTCTTCCACATGCTGCTCTTGCAGCTTGGAAACCTCCCCCACCCCAAAAATGCTTCCTTTGATTAATCCCATCTTTCATCTTCAAGATTTAGGATAAACATCATCCCTTCTAGACACCATCAAAATCTCTTCAAAAGCATTAAGCACTTCCTGCTCTAATTTCCATAGTATCTTGCTCATTCTCTGTTACAGCACTGAATTTATTGCCTTGTAATTATCTACTCATCCATATTCCCCACCAGGCTTTGAACTCCTTGAGATCAGGGTTGTTGGAATGTGCTTATCTGCGTCCCATGATGCCGGCACAGTCCTTGGCATACGTTTGATGCTGAGCACGCAATTACTGAGTGGATGAATGAATTAATAATTGATCATGGCCCACCTTCTACATACTACCTTCTCCACTTGCCTAAATCATGCTTGAATCTGTGGCATCCAGTGGACACTCATTGGGCACCACCAGGACCAATGCCAAACATGGGTCCATTCACCCAGGCCTGCCTTCTTCCCCTCGCACTGATCTAAGAGGTTCCCATTCCCACACATCAGGTGGTCTGGTCATCTCCATCCCATTATGACCCTATCTTGACTCACCTTGGTCTTGTCTTATTGAAAGAGAGGTTTAAATTTCTTAGATATAATTTGTACCCCTCATCACCTTTTAGTCTCCTCTTATTGCAATGTGCTGACATGAGGCTCCCTGGAGTTGACCCCACCACCACGATGGTCTGTACAGAGCAGAACCCTGTAGGGTAGTCACTGACTGCAATCTGTTCACCACTCCCCCTCCTCTTCCCCAGGAGGATGGATGCCTGCCTCCTCTGTGCACAGATGTGAACGCTTACAAAGCCTCCTCCAAACATCAACTGCAAATGTAGGCTGACTTGTCTGTATCCACTACTAGACTAGGCTCCTTAATTCAATATTCAGTTAACAAACCTTGTTGAATGCTTCCCCCTACAATGGCAGGCAAGAACCACATGTAATTCCCTCTTCTTTGACACAAGCAGATACCAGAACACATTTACTCAATGACTAAGTGGATGAGCACCTACTCACAATGATGGTATATGCCAATTTTTTGGTCAAATTAAATGTTTTATGAACTACTGCCAAGTCAAGTCTTTTCACCATTTTCTGGGTAATTAATTGTTTGATTCTAAATGCTAAACTTTATATTTATCAGAATTAAATTTCAAATTGCCAGGTTTGAACCCAGGATGTAAGCCAAAACATGCACAAGTTAATCTAGATTTTTTTTGCCATCCACAGTTTGAAAAATCCCTTCAAAAAGGATGCCACTTAAAACTGCTATAAGGGGCTGAATTATGGCTCCCCAAAAGACTTGCCCACCAAGAATCTCTGAGTGTGAACTTATTTGTAAAGAAGAGTCTCTACAGATGTAATTAAGTTAAGGATCTCAAGGTGAGATCATCCGGAATTAGGGTGGGCTTAAAATCCAATGAAGTATCCTCACAAAAGACAGAAAAAGAAAAAAGAAACAGAGAGAGGGCCACGTGAAGACGGAGGCAGAGACTGGAGTGATGCAGCCACAAGCCCAGGAACGGTTGGAGCCACCAGAAGATGGAAGAGGCAAGGGAGGATTCTCCTTCTAGAGCCTTCAGAGGGAGCATGGCCCTTCGGACACCTTGATTTGGGACTTCTGGCATCCAGAACTGTGAGTGAATACATTTCTGTTGTTTTAAGATATCCGGTTTCGGGTACTTTGTCGTGGTAGCCATAGGAAACAAATCCAACTTTTGACGTCTCCTTCTATATTTTCATCGAAGAATCACACAACCATAGACTGTGAGCTTAAAACAACCTTGTATATTTTTAAGCTCCCTTTTTTTTTTTTTTTTTTTTTTTTGCTGTACGCGGGCCTCTCACTGCCGTGGCCTCTCCCGTTGCGGAGCACAGGCTCCGGACACCAGGCTCAGCGGCCATGGCTCACGGGCCCAGCCGCTCTGCAGCATGTGGGATCTTCCCGGACCGGGGCACGAACCCATGTCCCCTGCATCGGCAGGCGGACTCCCAACCACTGCGCCACCAGGGAAGCCCTAAGCTCCCTTTTTTTAAAATAAGAAAACTAAGACCTAGAAAAAGGAATTCGTTGGGGGAAAAAAGGCCTCGACCTCTGATTTGGACCATGTATTCGATTCTCTTTCCATCTTACCATCCAATTAAATGTTAAAAAATATTAGTGAGAGAGGACAAAGGAAAGAGTCCAGTGGTCCTTTACCAGAAAGCTCACTTTAACTCTCCAACATCATCAAACACATTACATGGCAGTAGAGACATCCAGTGCAGACTTCACCTTGACATACTCCTCTCTGGGGAAAAGGGCGACATTGGCATCACATATCCTCGGTGATAACGTGCTGCTGCTCCTCTCCTTGGTCACACACCACCCTTCCCATGATCCACTCTCATTAAGGCTCACATTTGTTTCTAGCTCACATTTTCCTTTCTCTTTTTAATAATTCCTTTCCCTCATCCTATTAGATTCATTGTCTCAGTCTTTCTGGTAAGGCCTCAGAGAAAACATCTGCAAGTTCTTCACTCACCAACAATTAAATCCAGCTGGGCTTACAGACCTCATTGACAGAAGCTGGGTTCTTTCTTATTAATCTGCCGAGTGGGAAAACTCTTCACAATAAAGGATGAAATGGATTCAGGACATTAATAACTAACATCTGTAGATGTTCGCACAGCATTTTCACATCCAGTTCTTTGTGTGATGCTCCCAGCGGTCCCTCCAGATAGTGTGAAGCAGGTGGTGAAATGCAGGAGCACCCTGGCTCTCAGATGCCCCAGTGGCTGTGACAGGAACAGTCCACCTGTCAGGGTATAGTCGCCTATTCGCCTTTGGCTAGCTGCCCATGCAGAGGAGCTGTCAATCACAGTGTCCCACCCCTGGCAGAGCACTAGGGAGCCTGAGTGACAGCCAGGCTGGCCAATCAGATGGTCCCATTGCCCTGGTCACAGGGAGTGGCTCAGGCACGTGACCAAGCCAGACCAGAACACCTTTTGGCGGGGGGAGGGGGGGTGTTTGCAGAATTTAACCTTAATTTAGGCTGATGATTCCTGGAGGTTCTGGACAATACTTTTTCTTCTTCTTAGTTATGTATTCCACTTCTACAAACTAAGTTCATCAGAGAGTTTCCTATGCAGTGCAATCAGTAACACATGGTGTAAGAAGAGACGGTGTTGGTATAGCTGCTTTCGCAAACTGTTTGACTCTACCTGTTCAAACTGGATATGAAAACATTCCACCTATGTGCTGTGACCCAGTCATTCCACATCAAGTTATATAACCAGCAGAAATGTGCATGCTTGCACTAAAAGCCTTGTAGTAGAATGTTCACAGCAACACTATTTGTTAGAATCCCAAAGTAGAAATAACTCAAAAGCCCATCAACAGTAGAACGGATAAATAAATTGTGGTATATTCACACAATGAAATACTACACAGCAATGAGAACAAGTGATCTACAATTGCCTAGGAAGGCATGGATGAACCTCAGATCACAACGTTGAACACAGTAATCCAGACAAAGAGGCTCTGGTCCCATGCTGTGTGCACTTTATCTACGTCTCCTAACTACTGTCTGATGACATTTATATAAAATACAAACACAGGCAAAACCAATCTATACTGTTCCAAGTCAGGATAGTGGCTACTTTTGGGGGATAGAGATTGAAGGGGATCTTGGGGTGCCTATGTTCTGATTCTTGTTCTGGATGCTGGGTGAGTTCAGTTTTGGAAAATTCTTTGAGCTGTACCACTTATTACATGTGTGCTTTTCTGTATGTGTTGAATTTTTCTTAAAGCTAAACGATTTTAAAGAAAGAACAAAGGCTATTCATCTAGGAGAAGAGAAGACTTGGGTAGGAGGCACAACTGTAGATCTTTATGTATCTGAGAGAGTGCCAGGTAGAAGCAGGTGTGAAGTTCAGAAGACTGAACCTGAAACAGGAGGGGAATGACCAGGAGACACTACAACTGAGTTGTAAAGGTGACCTTTTTGAGAATTAGAACTTCCCCTTGAATCTTCACCTTTGGAAGGTGGTCAAAAGGTACAAACTTCCAGTTATGAAATAAGTCTTGGGGATGTCATGTACAGCCTAGTGTCTAAATGTTTTATGAACTACTGCCGAGTCAATACTGTATTGTATATTTAAATACTGTATTGTATATTTAATACTCCACCCTCCACCAACAATATATGTGTGTGATGCTTTCTTTATATACTTCAATGAAAGCATCACATTGCAACAGACTGAATGTGGAAGCAGATACAAGGATACTGCTTTCAATAAAACCAGATATTAAAGAGATTTGAGAAAATGTAAAACAATGGCATTTTCTCACTATATTTTTGTTTGGAAAAATAGGAATTTTAATAAAAATTTTATTTATGTTAACATGTAGGGGATTTATTATTGTCACTTAAAATAAATTTATAAATGAATCATTTTTAATTCCTTAGTTTTTATTCTTAAAATTGTAAATATTAATAGATACAACCCATATAAACAAAATCTCTTTGAGGTCCTCAGTAATTTTCAAGAGTGTAAAAGGGCACCTGAGACAAAACATTTTGAAAACCACTGATCTAAATTGTCTATTTGATGTCCACTTAGATGACCATGGACACCTGAAATAAACATTTCTAAAAATAACAGCTTAAAAAAATTAGCTAACAGTTCTTGAACGTTGACTATGAGCCAATCATCGTAGTAAAGTCCTTATAAGCGTAATTTAATCCTCACAGCTCTATGATACAGGTATTATTAATTACTGCTCCCAGTCTTTGTTTTGGTTCTCCAATAACAGGTCCTGAGATGAGGATTTGTCTGAAAGCAGTTTACTAGTAAGGGTTTCTAGGAAAACCAGTCAGGGAGTAGAGAAGTGGGACCCAGCATGAAAAGAGGCTGAGGAAAAATGTGACATCTATACCCAGGAGGGTTCTAAGGGGGAGCTCTGGAGACAACGAGAACCACTCCTGAGATGTCCATGATTGCAGTTCAAGGGAGATGGAGGATTTACACATCTGCACCCAGGTATCTCCAGGAGGATATAAATTCCTGGGCAGTTCCAGAAATACATGCATCAGGCAGAGAAGGCTCTGGAAGGCTGAGAGCAGCCCAACAACAAAGACATGTAGGTGCTGGCAAGCTGGAGGGAAGCACGCTGGGATCCAACAAGTGGTAAAGTGATCCAAGCAGGCAAGGGCATGGCCAGAGCACCGACAGCATCTGCTACATGCCCATTTCACAGGTGAGGTAAGTTATTTTGCCTCCCACCCAAATATGTCTTCCTTCGTCTGTATTATCCATCTCAGTAAACAATACCATCCTTCCAAGCCTGAATCGCAGGTATCACTAAGATTCCTCCTCTTCCCTTATCTCCCATCTCCTATAGGAATCAGGTCACCAATCCCTGCCAATGTTACTTCCTTAACATCTCAGGAATGCATGCCCGTTAGAAATACTGGATGCATTTTATTGCTGTAAAGTTGGGTGAAGAATACTGCTTATTCTACTGGTGGAGGTAGAGATACCACTGATTACTTCCTTCCAACAGCAGACGCTGGAACTTCAACATTCCAAGAGTTGGATCTATACAGTAGATCCTTAACCCACCATCCTGGTGGGCAGGGCAGTAACAAAGAGAAGGATGTGAACTGTTTCCAGGCAGGCCATCTCTAGGGAACAGAGAGGGCCAGGCACCCTCAGAGGGACACTCACCTTCAACATGCCAATCATTTTCAATAGAGAAAGGAGGTTTAAGTGATGTTATATATCCAATTACTCAGAAATCCAATAAGTTATGAGAAGCACAAAGAAATGACAGCAGCTTATTCTCCAATAATTTTCTTAGAAGATGGATCGGATGTTTTAGTAGAAATTCCTATTTGGGGTGTCAACTTGATAAAGAGGAGAGAGCAGAGATGGTTCTCACTGCCACTCTGTTAGTTGATTACTGCAACAGGGACCTCACTCAGCTCCCGCCTCTGTTCTTTCTGCCTCCAGTCAGTGCCACGCTCCCATGGAGAGGCAGCCAAGGTATAAATCGTTTCATGACCTCACTTCCTACTTAAAACCCTCTGTGCCCCCCCACTGTCTCCAGATGAAATCTAAATTTCTAAGCCTAGCATATGAGGTTCTTGGTGATCTGCTCTCTGCCTTTCCAGCCTCAGTTCTAGTTGTTGGACGTTTTGCATTTTATGTTTCTGTATTTTATGTTACCCTAACCTGCTTATACATGAAATGCCTTCTCTCTGCCTCACACTAACCTGCAACCTCTCACTCACTATTCAGTATTGAGCTCAGAGATCATCTTCACCAGAAAGCCTTATCTGACCTCAGCAGGCTGACCTATACTCAACTCTCATCACCCTGTATCTGGGATTTCTTACATACTTGCTAATCCTTACAAAAGGACTGTGTGCTCATTTGTGAGAGCTGGAACCCTGTCCTGTTGGTCTTAACACTCCCAAACCTTATCACAGTGCCTGGCACAAAGCCAGAGGCCCTTGGCTGGATGAACAGCTGAGAAATGCTTCAGGACCCTGGACAGTTCCCCAGGAGCTCTTTTGCTCTGATGGTTCCTGAAGCCATAATGAGTGAGGGTCTGGGTTAATCCCATCTTCTCTTTGGGACTCTTTGTTAAGAATTCTTCACATATTGTAGGCTGGCCTTTGTAGTTCTTACCCATGAGGCCCAATCCTTTATCTGGCTCTACATTTAAAATGTATCTCAAATTCATCTACTTTCCATTTACAAGGCTAATTCAAGACACTATTATCTTTTTCCTGGGCCACCACAAAAGCCCCCTAAATAGGCTGTTTTGCTTTTGCACCCCAATCTATCTTCCCCACAGAAATCGGAGTGAGCTTTTTTTTTTTTTTTTTTTTTTTTTTTTTTTTTTTTGCAGTACACGGGCCTCTCACTGTTGTGGCCTCTCCCGTTGCGGAGCACAGGCTCCGGACACGCAGGCTCAGCGGCCATGGCTCATGGGCCTAGCCGCTCCACAGCATGTGGGATCCTCCCAGACTGGGGCACGAACCCGTGTCCCCTGCATCGGCAGCCAGACTCTCAACCACTGCGCCACCAGGGAAACCCTCAGAATGAGATTTTAAACATACAAATCAGCGTGGTGGATTAAAAGTGGACACCAAATTCTTTGCCACTGCTCCCATCAAAAGGTATAATTTACTTACACTCCCTTTGAGTCTGGGCTGGCCCGTGGCTTGTATTAACTAGCAGTGCAGCAGAAGTGTCTCTGTGCAACTCCTAGGGCTGGGTCTTGAATAACAGCAGTATAGATTTAAGCTGTTTATAGAGCCCTGAAAGGTTGATAACGAGGTACACCCACTTCACCTGGTTTAAAACCCCATAGGATTTTAAGTGCTCCCCATTTACCTTGGGATAAAAACTAGACATCTTAAGCTAGTTCAGAAAGCACCTCCACCTCCTCCAGCCTTCCCCTTACTTTCTGCATGTCCATTACATTGGCTGTATCTATGCATCTTGTATTTATGTGCCATCCACCTTCGTCTAGCCTGTGCCCAAGCATAGAAATTGTCTTTCTCACTGCTCCATCCTCCTTCTTCAGTCTGACAAACCCCAATCTATATTTCAGGTCACAGCTCAAAAATCACTTCTGCAAGAAGGCCTCCCTGACTCTGACCCACTGACCAGATGAGGTCCCCTACTGTATACTCTCAGAGTTTCTCAACATTTCCCTGTCATGACAAACACCTTACTTTGCTGTTTGTATCTCCAGTAAGTTCCCTTGGACCATAAGTTCCATGAGGATAAACGCTGTGCCCATTTTGTCCATTGCTGTATCCTTGGCAGACAACAAATGCCTAGCACCTAGATAAATGGATGTTATTTGTCTTTAGCAGAAGTTCTCAAAGTGTGGTCCCCAGACCAGCAGCATGAGATCCCCTGGAGACTTAGAGATGCAAATTCTCTGGTCCCATTCCAGACTTACAGAATCAGAAACTCTAAGGTAGGGCCAGAAGATCATGCTTTAGCAAGCTCTCCAAGTGATTCTGATGCGCACTAAAGTTTGAGAACCATTGGTCTTTTTAAAAATTAATTAACTAATTAAAGTATAGTTGATTTACAATACCATGTTAGTTTCAGGTGTACAGCACAATGATTCAGTTATATATATTTATATATATATATATTCTTTTTCAGATTCTTTTCTCTTATAGGTTATTACAAAATATTGAGTGTAGTTCCCTGTGCTATACAGTAGGTCTTTGTTAGTTATCTATTTACCTCTAGACAGCACCAAGAACCACTGATCTTTAACACTAAGGCACTCACACTGTAACAGGCAAGACTTAACACTGCTCAACCACAAAAGGCAAGACTAGAACCAATGGGTGGATGTTCTTTGCAGGCTGATTTTGGATAAGGGATAGGAGGCATTTTCTCACAATGAGGAAAGTTCCATAACAGAATGCACTTGAGAAAGTGAGCAGGGCATACCAGGCACCTAGCTGTGCAGGTACATTTTCTGGCTTAGAGTTACCACTCAATAATGACTTGAACGGTGGAGAAGAGATTCCTGAGTTAGGTAAGACCAGCTGCTATGTTCCCATTCATCTCGCAGACTGCTGGAGACACCACAATTGTGCCTACTCTGAAGATTTAAAGGAGCGTAATGAAGCTTAGAGTGGCTTAGGTAAAACAACCTCTAATGTTGAATAAACATAGCAGAAGCCATGAACTATCCTCTACCTGACTCCAGGAGAAAATAAGTAATAAAGATTTTATAAATGGCTCTAAATTAAAAAAAAATTAAATCTAAGTGGGAAGCTGTTTGACAGATCAAAGAAGGTCCAACTTCAGGAAACCTGAACAGGAGAAGCTGCCAGTATCAGAAATCAAACGGAGTGTGTTCCCTGTGAAAGGTGCTCTGCGTTTACACACTGTCTACTAATTGGAGCTGACGGAATAGATAATCATTTGGAGAGGAAATGATGTCGAAAGTCCTGCAGTCAAATTAGAGAAAGATGTAAAAACTGATTGAAGTGACTAAGATCTTTAAACGCCTCCCAACAACAATCAACACTTCAATTCCCTATTTAAAATTGCAGTTCACACAATTGCCATACAAATTGCAGGATGGTTCTCTTTTGACTTAAAACTTAGTTAACACTCTTTGTTCTCCAGATTCTGTTCTCTTGACTCTGAAGAGGTCACGATTGACACTGCTGAAGGGAAAGGATTCCACATATTTTTGTGTCACTGTTTGTTCCTGAAATAAATAGTTCAGTGATGATCCCATATAACAAATACCTTGCTTCCATCTAAAGACCTTCAAAAATGATGGTTATTTTAATACATCCATCATTCCCAGATGTCTTTGTGTCACAGTTTGAATGGATGATCCAGCCCTTTCCATATGTTGTTACCATTCATTTATCAACAAGAAAAGAACTATGTTAAGTAAGTAGTTTAGAGCCACAATATCTTTCTTGATTTCTCCCAAGATGAAATGCTTTCTTGCTTCCTCTTAAAACTTTAACGTTTTTGTTCATATCTTTCTCATAATAAAAACACAAATTTGAAGCATTTGCCAGTATGCACCTAAATATAGGAAAAAATGAAAATTTCTTCCTTATAAGGAAAAAAATGAAAATTCAAATCTGTAGGAATTACAGATGTTAAGGAAAAATTAAAATTATGTTACGGAAAAGTGAAAATTCATATCTGTATATACAGTCTCTCCTGGATGTACAAAAATAGGCATAAGCAAAAGAGTAAAAGGAAATGCCAAAGAAACTGAGACAGAGAGTCTTTTTTTTTTTTTGTAAATTTATTTTATTTTATTTCTGGCTGCGTTGGGTCTTTGTTGCTGCACGCGGGCTTTTCTCTGGTTGTGGCAAGCGGGTGCTACTCTTCGTTGTGGTGCACAGGCTTCTCATTGTGGTGGCTTCTCTTGCTGTGGAGCACAGGCTCTAGGCACGTGGGCTTCAGTAGTTGTGGCATGTGGGCGCAGTAGTTGTGGCTCGCGGGCTCTAGAGTGCAGGCTCAGTAGTTGTGGTGCACGGGCTTCGTTGCTCCGCAGCATGTGGGATCTTCCCGGATCAGGGCTCGAACCCATGTCTCCTGCATTGGCAGGCAGATTTTTAACCACTGCACCACCAGGGAAGCCCCGACAGAGACAGCCTTTAGCTGATGGGATCATGAGAGATTTAAAATCTCTTCTCGATTTTCTCTTATTATTCTCAGGTTATAACAATTCATACAGTGTGACAGTAGTGTGGGTTGGACAAGTAGAGCATAGGAACAGAGAGACAACTCAGAGACAAACCCACAGGCATCATCAAGTGATAGACAACACTGCAGGTCACTGGAGAAAGGGGGGACATTGCATCCACGAGGGACTATAATGAGTGGTGCTGAAATAGTGGGTTTTCTAAAGGAACAAAATAAAACTGCACCTAAAGAGCACCACAGACAAAAATCAACATCTCACACCATACACAGAAAACTTTTGGATTTAAGAATCAAATGTGAAAAGCCAAACTTCAAACTGTTAGAAGAAAATATAGGGAAATCTCACTGTGACCTGGAGATTGAGAAAGCTTTTTCAAAGCAGACATAAAATATACTAACTTTAAAAAGAAAAGATTGGTAACTTAAGTCCATTAAAACTGAGACCATTTTTATCAAAAGTCACTATAACATGTGAATACAAGATACAAATGGCAAGAAGATATCCAACATATATAAATCCTCCCATAAATCAACAAGGAAAAAGACAATCTTGTTAAAAATGAGCAAATGGCATGACTATAGATGGGAGAGGGACTGTCTGAAACAGGGGACAGAGAAGGCTTCCCCGAGAAGGCAACATTTGTGATTTTAATGAGGCAGGCTTCTATAAGGCAGGAGAAAGTTCAATTAAGGGGAGTATTGAAGTCCACTCATTAGGCAGACCCAAGCTCTGTTCTTGGACAACCTCTGTATCAGTAATAAACATGATATTTGCATCTTTATCGGCCTCACTTCTGGGTTCATTTCTCAACTGGTTCTAAGCCGGGTGGGTAAAAGAGAGGGAAAGGTATTATTTATCAGACTCAAATACCAACAGGAAAGAACTTGAATCTTATTCTGGATGGTTTTGAACAAGTATGACATGACATGACTTCAGTTTTTTTGAAGTTTATCCTGGCAGCTCTATGGAGAATAGACTCAAGGGCAGAGATGAAAGCTAAAAGATCATTAGTCCACTCTCACCAAACCCAGGGCAGGCATGAGGGTGGCTTGGTGACAGGAATGGAGGGATAATAAGCCGTCAGAGCCAACGGGGTGTGTATTGTATTGAATGGGAGAGGCGAGGGAGGGGAGAGACGGGACCAAGGATAAGCCCTAGAATTAAATCAGATGTAAAGAATAGTGGATATGACGTGTCTTGAAGATAGAGGTGCTAATTCACAATGGCTCTTCAAATAAATATAATATTTATTATATATTATTATATATTGTACTAATATATAAAGGGGATATTCATATATATACATATATATGCATTTTTAATGAATGAATGCTGATCAGGTTTTATCTGACGTTTAGAGCAGGAGGATGGAGAGAATCTATTTTGTAGTGAGGCAGTAAGAAAATGCAGAGGGCAGACACTTGCTTTTAAGAGAACAATGCCAACCTTCTTCCTGCAGTAATTAATTTCCCTTTGCCTGGGTCATCAGAAGCTGCTTTCTTCTCACTCACCAAGATCTCCAGTAAGCCGCTCATCCCTCACAAACATTTCATCCTTACAGCCAGCGGCCTCAACCTAGTGCAAATATGACATTTATGTCCAAATTGAATGTGCATAAAATGTCATCCTACCCTCAGCCCAGCAGAGCAACTTCCAATTATATCATGTTTTAAGAGATGATGACAAGTGCAGGAGAGATGGCCTAGTGGCCTTTGTTAAGGTAACAAAATTGGAATGTTTAGATTAAATCACAGCGTGTTGAGGGCATTCTGACTTCAGGGCTGCCAGCTGACTTTGATTAAGCAACCACTGGGTGCTTCCTCAGAGGGACCATGGGGGGCTGGGGCTTCACCCACATCTTTTGTACCTTTCACGGTCCACACAGTCCCTGTAAAGCAGAAAATCATGAATTATGTCCCGAGAGCTCTTTATTAGGCTGATAGCAAGGCCACAGGCTATAGGGAAGGGACAGTTGTTTCATGAGGTGTCACATCCAAGCGTTACTTGGGCAAATAACCCTGACCACCGGAGGCCGGATCCTGGTCAGCCACAGGCAGCTGCACCACTTTGGACAAGTTGTTTTGAATCTTGTGCTTCAGTTTCTCCATCTGTTAAATGTGAACACTAATCCCATCTGCTTCCCTACTCATCGTGAGAATTAAAAAAGGATGACCTGTATAAAATGCTATGTCTTGGTCAGCTGGGGATGCTATAACAAAACATCGCAGACCAGAGGGCTTAAACAACAAAAACAACAAACCTTTATTTCTCTCTCTTATGGAGACTGGAAGTCTAAGCTCAGGCTGCCAACAGATTTGGTGGCTGGTTCATAGACTGTCTTCTTGCTGTGTCCTCACATAGTGGAAAGGGCAAGGGAGCTCTCTGGGGTCCTCACAACCTAATCACCTCTTAAAGGCTCCACCTCCAAATACCAGCATATTAGGGGTTAGGTTTCAACATGTGAATTTTGGGGGTCACAAACATTCAGTGTACAGCACACTAGAAGAGTGCCTAATGCACAATGGATGTTCAACAAAGACTAGCAGGTAATATTATTTTTAAATAGGACCACCTGCAACATACTCTATTACTGTACACGGCACATGATAGGGGCCAAATAACCATTTGTTGCAAGGATGTTGAATGAATTATCATCACTCTCGCATCTTCAGTCTCCTCATTGGTAAAAGGGGACAGTAAAATCAACTCCCAAGGTTGTCACAAAAATGAAATAACATGGCAGATATCAAATAAATGGTGGTTCATCAGGGACCAAAAGAAAATACAATCTACGGAATGGGAGAAAATATTCACAAATGAAGTGACCAACTAGGGCTTAATTTCCAAAACATACAAACAGCTCATACAACTCAATAACAAAAAAACAAACAACACAACCAAAAAATGGGCAGAAGACCTAAATAGACATTTCTCCAAAGAAGACATACAGATGGCACATGAAAAGATGCTCAGCGTTGCTAATTATCACAGAAATGCAAATCAAAACTACAATGAGATATCACCTCACACTGGTCAGAATGGCCATCATTAAAATGTCTACAAATAACAAATGCTAGAGAGGGTGTGGAGAAAAGAGTACCCTCCTACACTCTTGGTGGGAATGATAATTGGTACAGCCACTATGAAAACAGTATGGAGGTTCCTTAAAAAACTAAAAATAGAGTTGCCATGTGATCCAGCAATCCCACTCCCGGATATATATCCAAAGAAAACCCTAATTTGAAAAGATACATGCACCCCCAGTGTTCACAGCAGCACTGTTTACAATAGCCAAGACAAGGAATGTCTCGGAATGTCTCGTATATATGTATATAAATATGTGTATATATACACACACATATTTATATACATATGTATACACACAATGGAATATTAACCATAAAAAAGAATGAAATAATGTCATTTGCAGCAACATGGATGGACCTAGAGATTATCATACTAAGTGAAGAAAATCAGAAAGACAAAGAAAAATACCATATGGTATCACTTATATGTGGAATCTAAAATATGATACAAATGAACTTATTTACAAAACAGAAACAGACTCATAGACACAGAAAACAAACTTATATTTACCAAACAAACTTATGTTTACCAAAGGGGAAAGGGGGTGAGGGAGTAATAAATTAGGAGTTTGAGATTGGCAGATACAAACTATTATACATAAAATAGATAAACAACAGGGTCCTACTGTATAGCACAGGGAACTATATTCAATATCTTGTAATAAACCATAATGGAAAAGAATATTTGTGTGTGTGAGTGTGTGTGTGTGTGTGTGTGTGTGTGTGTATAACTGAATCACTTTGCTGTATACCAGAAACTAACACAGCATTGTAAATCAACTATACATCAAGAATAAAAATTAAATTTTTTTTTAAAAATCAGGAAGACTTGCCACTTGCTTGTTTTGATTCACAGTTTAAAATGCAAGTTTGTTTATTTTTCAAATGAACAGACTGCATTTTAAACTGTGAAACAAGATTGTTTGGTTTCGTTTGTTTATTTCTCTCTGGGAGGGAATGATGCCTACCTCACAGGGTCATTATGCAGAGTGAGTGAATTAACACAAGGGAAGCCTGGCCTGTAGGAGTTGCTGGATGGAGTATTCCCTTCCCCGAAGAAACGAACAAATAACATTCATTAGTTGTTATGAACAACATATCCAGCAAGGAATCAGAGCCATCCATCTCCATCTCCATCTCCCTCCCTCTTCTACCTGAATCCCATAAGCCAGTGGACACATGGCCTGGTTTGAGCTCTGTCACGGGAGGGGAGGTAGTCCTTCTGGTCATCCCACTGCTGGTGAGGCCACTTCTGGTGGCTGTTGATGCTAACCTTGCTCCCCACATGGCAGCTCTACATCCAGGAAGTTGGAGTCTGCGGGAGAAGAAGCTCTGTTTCTCTCTACCAGAGTTACAAATAGTTTCCATTAGCATTGGACCAGAAAAGCTTTCTCTTCTTAATTTCTTACAACATAGGCATGGAAGAGGTGTGAGGAGTAATGGGTATTTGTGGAAGGGAGGGGGGGTCCAATGGGCAAATAAGTTTACTGGGTTATAAAATGAAAATGGGTTTCTCAGAGCCTTTGCACACCACTATTCATATGACTCTTCAGGAGTGAGGATATAAGAAGAATTTCTAAAGCTGACTTAACCACAGTACAGTCTCGCACACTGTGGTATGTGTAACCGTGTTCCAAGGAACAGATTTAAGATTGTATTAAGTGCCCATTTATCTGCCGCTGAATGCCCGCCAGTGGCTACCGCAGGGCTGGGCACATGACAGTGAACTCCACACTCCATCTCTGCCGTCATGGAGTTTGAAGTCTAACCAGGGAATGACCGAGAAGTCAATAAACCCTCAAGTCGAGTTCATAATACACACGACTAACGATGCAGAAGCACAACAGGTTAAGTTTGAGGAGAGGGCAAGAAAAAGTCTCCATGGAAGAGGAAGGATTTGTGATTTTGATGAAAGACTGGCTAAGGTTTGAATGTGCAGAGATGGGTAGAGCAGAAAGAACAGCAGGGACCAGGGCAAGAAGGCTGGAGTACACAGGCCCAGGCTATCATGCAGGTGTGAGGAGGGGCGAGATGGAAAGCAAGATATGCACAATGGGTCAGGGCATCCTGGGGAAAGCCTTGATGATGATGATGATGGGAATGATGTGGGGGAGGAGGAGGAAGGGGAGGAGGAGGAAGAGGAGAGAAGCAGCTGTTTGGTTGTTGTCCATAATCATAATGATAAAGTATCAATACTTTCACTACCATGTTTGAACACCCACTTCATTCTTGCCCCGTAACTGGTGTTTGACATTTCAGATATTGTTTAGACCTCCCAAGAACCCTCTGAGGTAGGGAATCCAACCGTTATGGCTTACTGAGGTGGTTAAGAGCACGGGCTTTGGGAGCAGAAAGACCTAGGCTAAGCCTGGCTCCACCACCTACTGGCTGTGTGGCACTGGGCAATTTGCTTAACTTCTCTGAACTTCAGTCTCCTTATCTGTAAAGGCAGGCTCTGTAATCTAGCTCCCAGGATTGTTGGGGCCTGACAGATAATATATGAAAAGTGCTGAGCAGCCCACCTAATATTTAGAAAGTACTAGATAAAAACACATTGATTGGGGCTTCCCTGGTGGCGCAGTGGTTGAGAGTCTGCCTGCCGATGCAGGGGACATGGGTTCGTGCCCTGGTCCGGGAAGATCCCACATGCCGTGGAGTGGCTGGGCCCGTGAGCCATGGCCGCTGAGCCTGCGCGTCCGGAGCCTGTGCTCCGTAAAGGGAGAGGCCACAACAGTGAGAGGCCCGCATACTGCAAAAAAACAAACAAACAAACAAACAAAACATATTGATTGAAGAAACAGAGGTTCAGGGAGCATAAAGGACTTGCCTGAGGCCACACAGCTAATAAGTGATAGGGCGGGCATTTGATCTGCAGGCTGCCAGACACCAAAATCAATGATCACCCCTTAGTGAATTTGCTGCATTGGAATGATGATGATGATTAATATATAATTAATATTCACTGAGGGCTGGCTCACTACCCTGGGCACTTTACATGTATAATTTATCTAACCTCTGCAACAACACAATGACATAGGTACAATTACTATATCCATTTAATAGATGAGGACACTGAGGTCCAGGATGGTGAGATGACTTGAATAGATCAGAGGCACTCACCATCCTGAAAAGAAGGAAACGGCTTATTGCAGAGAGATCCAGGGGGCACCCCCATATTCATCTTTACTGAGCTGCAGTGCTGAATCAGATCCCTTTCATCGATGCCACATGCCTGGAGCTATGGAAGGGGGGATGTCTCAGCCCTCAAGCCATTGGCCTCGACCAGACTCTTCATTCCTCTCCTCAAATGCACTTAGAGAAACCACATTTGCATACGTAGGCTGGAGATTCAGTCTGCGACATTATGCCTTTGTAACAAGATGCTATTTTCAAGGAAATGGCTGCTAGATTACGTATGTGCTGAGCTATGGGCGTGTGTTTGACATTTTAACTTTCCAATGGAAGTGCTTCAATGATGCATAATTTAAGTCTTCTAGGAATTGTGCTGTTACATCCAAACCAGGCAGTCAGCCTCTAAAAATTCACATATTTGACCAAAATTCCTTGTGTCGGCAACATGAAACAATTGTCCTTGGAGAAGTAACAGCATAGATGAAATGGTCTGGGTTTTGGAAGTAGACAGTTGGGGGCGGTGCACATCCTGATTCTGTTTCTTTTCAGCCTTGCAACTCTGGACGGCTCTTTAAAGTTTCCGAATAATTTTCTCCTATGTAGAATGAGGATATTATAAATGCTTCCTAGAGGTTTATGATAATTAGGTAAGATAATGTAGATGAGGGATCTAGCATGGAGACCAGCACATGGTAGGTGTTCAATGTAAACTATGGCTACTGTGATTACCATATCATCATTACCCATCCAGTTCCGTTCAACAACTATTTACTGAGTGACATGGTGAACTATGTGTCATGCAGTCAGTTCTCCAAAAAGTCAAATAGACAAGAGATAAGGGGAAGTAAAGGTTGGTCCTTGCCTCCTTGGAACATAGGAATGAGTGGGGAGAAAGCAAGTTCATGAGCTTATTCTCTTGCCCACTGTTATTCCCCTCACTGTCTTCAGAATTTTGACTGTTGGTTGCCTCAGTCAAGAAATGTAAACCTGAATTTCTCATACTTAGTCTCCCAATCTCTCTCTCCCTCCATCCATCCTACTGTCAGTGTCTTAGTCCAGACATTCATCTTGTCTGCCCTGAACCTCTCCATCTACAGAAGCACTGAGGGGTGGAAGCTGGGAGAAAGACAGAGAACATTGAATAAGGAGGAGGGGTCACTGGGCAGGACTTTGGAAATCAGTCAAAGACATTTGGGCTTTCTCCTGAAGGCAATGGGCGGCAGGGCAGGGGGTGGGGGGCAGGGGGGGAGGTTATGAACAATCTCACAGAGGGGAGGAAGTGGTTTCTGAAAATGGAATTTTTAAATTTATTTTTATTTTTGGCTGCGTTGGGTCTTCGTTGCTGCGCACGGGCTTTCTCTAGTTGCGGCGAGCGGGGGCTACTCTTCGTGGTGGTGCGCGGGCTTCTCATTGCAGTGGCTTCTCTTATTGTGCAGCATGGGCTCTAGGAGTATGGGCTTCAGTAGTTGTGGCATGGGGCTTCAGTAGTTGTGCCACGTGGGCTCGGTAGTTGTGGTTCGCGGGCTCTAGAGTGCAGGCTCAGTAGTTGTGGTGCACGGGCTTAGTTGTTCTGCAGCATGTGGGGTCTTCCCGGACTAGGGATCAAACCCGTGTTCCCTGCATTGGCAAGCAGATTCTTAACCACTGTGCCACCAGGGAAGTCGCTGAAAATGGAATTTAATGAAGATTGCTTATGAGGCATTACAATAATTTGTCAGACTTTGGACAAAATGATCATATTTACCAGATGGGATTGATTTGGACAACTCAAGCCAAGATTAGGCTCTCTCATCTCTTTCCTACCCACCATGGGGTAATCGACGAGTTCTTAAATGGATCTTCCCTCCTGCCCCACTTCAACGACCAGTGGCTGAAGTCACAGATGGGAATCCAAAGCCAGAGTTTGAGCAGGGAAAGTGGGGGCACTTGTAGCATCGCAGACAGCTCTGTCTTTGAAGCGAGAATTATACCCACAAGTCCCACCAGCTGAGTGACTTTAATCAAGTCATGTAGTCTTGCTGGGACTCAGTTTTCTCACCTGTAAGTGGGGAAATTTCTCATGACTCATGTGAAGATCAAATGTCATAACACCTACAAAACGTTGTGTATACAGTAAGAACTCAATAAATCACATATGAGACTTGGTTCTCCTCCAGAGCACAGACTGTGGTTTGTTCTTATCTATCTCTACATCACCAGTGTTTGATTATCATTCATTCCACTCACAATACCTGGTTCTCCTTACTTTCTAGGCACATGGTAGACATACATTTCCTGACCCCTTTGAGGTAGACAGAGCCCTGTAACTAATTCTGAGTTGTGAGCAGAAATGGGTATCTGTCATTTTGGGGCTGAGCTCCCTTTCCCTCTGGCCTGGCATGGACGGTGCTCAAGATGTATCATCAACTTATAGGCCTGGATCCCTGTGAAATACGGGGCCCTCTGTCAGGAGAGACTGCACGTACTGTAGCATGAACAACAAATAGACCTTTGCTGCTTTAAGCTCTTGAGAACTGAGGGCTGTTTTTTACTGCAGCATAGCTTGGCCCATCTTGACCAACACAGCAGTGCCTGTAACATCATAGCAACTCAGATAATGTTTTCTTTTTGAATAAATGTACATAAAAGGAATTGAGGATTAAAAAGTGAGGGGCGAGGGGAGAAAAAGGAAAGGAATGAAAGAAAGTATCTAGATGAGGGACAACAAATGTATGACAAATGCCACATGGCTCCCTTTTGGTCACATGGCTAGAAAAATAAAAGATCTTTTCCCCTCCTGGGTCTGCTCTCTCTAGCCTGGGCTGTGGGATAAGTGGTAGGATCAGCCTGGGAAAAATTGAAAAGGCTTTAGTTCTCCAGGAAGTTGGAGAAGATGGAGACAGAGTGCAGGATGACAGGGGTCAGGATAGGTGCTGTAGGGTCAATGTTTTCGGCTCTGTGGGACATACAGCTACTCGGCTCTGCTTTGGTCATGTGATAGCAGCCATACACGCTACTTAAAGAAATGAGCATGGCTGTGTTCCAATAAAACTTTATTTACAAAAACAGTAGGCACACCAAATTTGGTCCATGAGGCATAGTTTGCCAACCCACTGAGACTGAAAACCAGAACCATCTAAAGCAGTTTAGAATCAAGTGGGTCAAGAATGGGTTGAGTCTGCAATGGCACTTTGTAGTAGCTGGCCAGGGTGGAAATAACGATATAAAGGGACTTAAGGAGAAAAGAATGGAAGAATTTGTGGAAGCAGAAGAGAAGGGAGAGAAGACAGCCAATGAAAACTCAAAGATGAAGGCACCCCAGGCCCAAACCCTAACATCCTCCTCTCCCCGTCCCCTGGCTCAGGCTCCTCCTTGTATGTGTCTCTGTCTTCATGGGTGCAGAGTGGTTCTGGCGGATGCTGTCTTGTTTCCGCAGAAACAGATCTAGGTTTATGGAAAGGCTCCACAGACGGGACTTCCACCTCCCCCTCCACAGCTGTTCCCACTCTGCTCGAGTGTGCATGACTCACCCGCAGTCACTTCAATTACTGAGGCCTCCATTTGCGAGCCCCTCCCTCTGCCAGGGCTCTCCCTCCTGAGGACACCAGCCACCACTCCTGAGAAGTGATGACGCTGTTGTTAGCTCAGGACTAGAGAACTGTAATGATCTCTCCAAGCAATAACCACCATCAACTATTGACCACATTACTGTTTCCAAGAAGTATGGCAGCTCTGTGGAGGAGCAGCCAGAAGCAGGGGATACTGAAAGTGACTATATAATAGGATATTGCTGCAAATCCACTTACATGGAAGCCATTCCCTGCCCTACTGCTAGAGCCATCCCCGGTTGAAGGAAAGTTAGGCGTCAGAAGGAAGTTCTGATGAATTACCACAAGAGAAGAAAGTCATAGCTTTTATTGGAATATAAGGGGGTTGGTTTGTTGGATGTTTTGTTTTTCTGCTAGGCGTTATGACCTGGGAAGGTATTTGACCAGAACTTATAACTAAGGATAGAGGATAGCCTCTATCCTTGTCACAGACTTGAGAAGGCAATAGCAAAGGTGACACTCTAGACTAAAGCAGTTGGTTGAACACTATAAAGCTTTTCAATCAAACCCCGAGTTGGGAAGTCTTGGCCCCTCTTGGACTGGACTGGCTGGGTGCCCTGGTGCTAAGAATATTCCTTCTGACCGAAGTAGAGACAACCCAGGTGGCCTGAATTAAAGCCAGCTCCAGTTGCCTTTTCCATTCCTTTGCCCCAAGGCCCCATCCTAAACTTGTGTCCCAATATCTTCTGATGGAGAGAGGAAGGGAGGTGAGACTAAGCAGGAAAGAATTCCTCTAAGGCAGGATGGATCCTCCCCAAGGCCCAGAGTAAAGGATAAGGGCTCTACACAATCCTAGGCTTTCCCAGTTTGAGCTGCCCAGACACACACAGTCCACCATCACCCCCCAATGTCACTTTTCCCTCCAAGCCCAAACCTCTGAAATGACACCTCAGCTAAGATGAAAAACTGCCCCTGCCATCAGCAGAGCCCTCAGAGGTACAGAGTAGCCATCCAGAGAGGCCCTCAGGGCTCCAGCCACCAATGACATAGTCTAGTCCAGTCCAGTTAGGCTCATGGGCAATACCCCTTTCTCCATGTCTCCATGTGCCCTGGACCCTGCCTTGTCTTTGGAGAGAGTGAGGGAGAGGAGGTAAAGAAGCAGGAGCCTCAAGAGCCCCAGCCCCACTTACAGCCACCAGAGGTCCACCAAGGAGGAGAAAGAAATAGGGTCAAGGACTATATTTTGCACAAGAACCAAAAGACTTGGGTTCTTGTCCTGTCAGTACCACTCATGTGCTCTGTGGCCCACGTCCACTCTCTAGGCCTCAGTTTTCCCATCTGAAGCCCATCATAGTCTCACCACCGAGCACATATTCAATAAAATGCCCACTGAAATGAACTATGGGAGTCTCACTTGTTAACCTCTGGGACTCTGTCCAGCTCTAAAGTTCTACAATTCAGTTATCACCATTTTTCTATGATCACAGGTTCAGATATCAGAACCAGAAGTTCCAGAGACCATGTTCATTCCATTCCCCAAACTGTCTGTTTCCGAGTTCTATAATTCTACCATTTCAGATATGCACCTTTCTTAGTTGGGTTTTTCTGGATGCAGACCCTGGGGTGAGGATTTATCAGCAAGTGATTCATTAAGGAGTGCTCCCTGGGTGACCAGCAGGGTAGGAAGCAAGGGTGTGACATGAGGCAAATACAGCCTCAGCCTGATCCTGCAGGGAGCTCTGGAGCGCACATACCTCAGTACAAGAGAGTTGGCCTCTCACAGTCTTGGGACCATCATTCAATGGCTACAGGGTCACCTGGAAGGAGTGCAGACTCCCAGGCAGGCAATTCTGGCTCTGCAGCAAGTTGCCATTGTAAATAATTTTGTTTTCTTAATTTGTTTTTCAGATAGTTTGTTGTTATTGTATAGAAACACATCTAATTTTTCTATGTTGATTTTGTATCCTGTGACTCTGCTGAATTCATTTATTAGTTCTAACAGTTTTTTGGTGAGTCTTTAGGATTTTCTATATATAGGATCAAGTCTTCTGCAAACAGAGACACTTTTACTTTTTCCATTCTAATTTGGATGCCTTTTATTTGTCTTTCCTGCCTAATTGCCCAGTTTAGGGTTTCCAGTAGAATGTTGAATAGCAGTGGTGAGAATGGACATCCTTGTCTTGTTCCTAAACTTAGAGGAAAAGCTTTCAGTTTTTCACCTTTGAGGATAAATTTAGCTGTGGGCTTGTCATATATGGCCTTTATTATTTTGAAGTGCATTCCTTCTATACCAAATTTGTTGAGAGTCCTTATCATGAAAGATATTAAATTTTGTCAAATGCTTTTTCTGCATCTATTGAGATGATCATATGACTTCTACCTTTCATTATGTTAATGTGGTATATCACATTTACTGATTCATGTATGTTGAACCATCCTTGCATCCCAGGGATAAATATCACTTGATCATAGTGTATGGTCCTTTTAATGTGCTGTTGAATTCCATTTGCTGATATGTTGTTGAGAATATTTGCATCTATTATATTCATTATGGATACTGGCCTGTAATTTTCTTCTCTTATCTGGGTCCTTATCTGGGTTTGGAATCATAGTAATGCTGGCCTTGTGAAATGAGTTTGGAAGTAGTCCCTCCTCTTCAATTTTTTTGGAAGAGTCTGAGTAGGTTTGGCATAATTTTTAAATTTTCGGTATAATTCACCAATGAAGCCATCAGTCTTGGACTTTTCTTTTCTGGGAGTTTTTTTTTAAATATATTTTTTATTTATTTGTTTTTGGCTGTCTTGGGTCTGCATTGCTGCGCGTGGGCTTTCTTTAGTTGCGGTGAGTGGGGGTTACTCTTTGTTGCAGTGCTTCGGCTTCTCATTGCGGTGGCTTCTCTTGTTGCGGAGCATGGGCTCTAGCCGGGTGGGCTTCAGTAGGTGTGGCAACTGGGCTCAGTAGTTGTGGCTCGTGGGCTCTAGAGCGCAGGCTCAGTAGTTGTGGCGCACGGGCTTAGTTGCTCCGCAGCACGTGGGATCTTCCCAGACCAGGGCTTGAACGCGTGTCCCCTGCATTGGCAGGCAGATTCTTAACCACTGTGCCACCAAGGAAGCCCTTTTGGGAGGTTTTTGATTACTAATTCAATCTCCTTGCTCATTACTGACCTCTTCAGATGTTTATCTTCATGATTCAGTTTTGGAGGGTTGTATGTTTCAAGTACTTTATTCATTTCTTCTAGATTATCTGTTGGGACATAATAGTTCATAGTAGTCTCTGTGTTATCAGTTTAATATCTCCTCTTTCATCTATGATTTTATTTATTTGAGTTTTTTCTTAGTCTACCTGAAGGTTTTTCAGCTTTTGTAATCCTTTGTGTTTCTGTGTTATCCTTCGTATCTCTGTCTTATCAGTTGTAATATCTCTTCTTTCATCTATAATGTATTTATTTGAGTTTTTTCTTAGTCTAGCTAAAAGACTTTCAATTTTACTTAACTTGTAAAAAATCAACTCAGTTTCTTGGATCTTTTCTACAGTTTCTCTAATCTCTGTTTAAATACTTCTGCTATAATCTTTATTAGTTCCTTCCTTCTACTAACTTTGTGTTTAGTTTGTTTCTTTTTCCTAGTCCTTTGAGACATAAAATTAGGTTGTTTATTTGAGATCTTTCTTTTTCTTAATGTAGACATTTATCAGTATAAACATACTTCTTAAAACTGCTTTTGCCACGTCACATAACTTTTGGTATATTGTGTTTCCATTTTCATTTGTCTCAAGACAGTTTTTGATTTCCTTTTTAAAATTCTTCTTTGACCTATTAGTTGTTCAGAAGTATGCTGTTCAATTTTTACATATTTGCAAATTTTCTAACTTTCCTCTTGTTTTTGATTCCTAATTTCACACCATTGTGGATGATAAAGATACTTGATTTGATTTTAATCTTAAATTTCTTAAGACTTGTTTTGTGACCTAACATATGATTTTCCTGGAGAATGTTCCATGTGTTTGCTTCAGAAGAAAAAATAAACCAGTTCTGTGAAGAGCCACAGAGCTGGAAATGCGAGTCAACACCAGCCAAGTTAATTTGGCACCAAGCTCAGTTGTCCTTTCCCAAGGTAAACCTTAATAGGTGAATCTTAACTAAAGTACCCAGAGGACACTCCTGAAATTACTGCTCCATTGGGAGTAGATGGAACAGTCAAGAGCTAGGGCTGAAGTGCAGGTACTATGCCTTGCAGGTCACTCCGTTCCAGGGTGCAAGCCCCACATCCAGGGACAGCTCTGTGTTTCTTCCTGATTAGCTTAAGCAATGCAAGAATATGAGCAGCCACACTAGCTTTTCCCCAAAGCTGCCCTGCATTGGACAACTCTGCTTTCTTTCCTCCCCTCCCCATACTTTAAGACTGGGGTACAACTGACTTTGGGGAATACAATTGGCACCTCAATCACTGAGCAGTGTGTGAATATCAAACAACTTTTCCTAAAACGAAACACCTGGCTGACAGCTTCCTCAGTGGAAACCCACAGAGCTGGGGGTCTTCCAAGGCTAGGTGGGGTGCAGGAATGCTCACTGCATCCTCAGACTCAGGTGCAGGGACAGGAGCGCAGGGATCTCCCATGAGCAATGTCGCCTTTTAGGACAGGAGGGAGTTGCTGCCCCTCCCACTCCAGAATGTTTCTGAGAACACTGTTGGTCTCTCACTTCCCCATTGACTCACATCTCCCTAATACAGGAGGAGAGGTTCACCCACTTGATCAGACCCTGATATTCATTTGCTGAGCCTCAAAAAGCAAGCCTGTGCATATTTCCCTGCCAGCTATTCCTCCACCCACAGAGTCCCAGGAAGGGTCTGGCCTCTGCTTCCTGCACCCCTTTAATTCACACCTCCTAGGGCTGAGGCATTCAGCAGCTCAGTAGTTTCAACACTAGCTGCACCTTAGACTCAGCTGAGAAGCTTTCAAACCACTGATGCCTGGGCCTTGGTCTCAGCTCAGTCACACCCCACTGAGTGGGGTCCCAGCACCCATCATTGGCAAAGTCACCCCACTGACCAGATGCTCAGTAAAGGCTGAACCACCAAGAGGCTACTTGGTTAACTACATTCAGGGTCTGCTGGTCACAACTTTTCTTAGTTCTGCAGACACATCTGGGTTTGTGGATCCCCACCTCTAGCTTTTTTTTCTTTTTCCTTTTTAACATCTTTATTGGAGTATAATTGCTTTACAATGTTGTTTTAGTTTCTGCTGTATAACAAAGTGAATCAGGTATATGTATAGATATATCCCCACATACCCTCCCTCTTGCATCTCCCTCCCACCCTCCTTATCCCACCCCTCTGGGTGGTCGCAAAGCACTGAGCTAATATCCCTGTGCTATGCAGCTGCTTCTCACTAGCTATCTATTTTGCATTGGTAGTGTATATATGTCCATGCCACTCTCTCACTTCATCCCAGCTTGCCCATCCCCCTCCCCGTGTCCTCAAGTCCATTCTCTATGTCTGCATCTTGCTTCCTGTTCTGCCCCTAGGTTCTTCAAAAACATTTTTTTAAGATTCCATATATATGTGTTAGCATACGGTATTTGTTTTTCTCTTTCTGACTTACTTCACTCTGTATGACAGACTCTAGGTCCATCCACCTTACTACAAATAGTTCAATTTCATTATTTTTTATGGGTGAGTAATATTTCATCGTATATATGTGCCACATCTTCTTTATCAATTCATCAGTCAATGGACACTTAGGTTGTTTCCATGTCCTGGCTATTGTAAACAGAGCTGCAATGAACATTGCGGTACATGACTCTTTTTGAATTATGGTTTTCTCAGGGTATATGCCCAGTAGTGGGATTGCAGGGTCATATGGTAGTTCTATTTTTTGTTTTTTAAGGAACCTCTATACTGTTCTCTACAGTGGCTGTATCAATTCACATTCCCACCAACAGTGCGAGAGGGTTCCCTTTTCTCCACACCCTCTCGGGCATTTCTTGTTTGTAGATTTTTTTTTTTTTTTTTTTTTTTTTTTTGCGGTACGCAGGCCTCTCACTGTTGTGGCCTCTCCCATTGCGGAGCACAGGCTCCAGACGCGCAGGCTCAGCGGCCATGGCTCACGGGCCCAGCCACTCCATGGCACGTGGGATCTTCCCGGACTTGGGCACAAACCCGTGTCCCCTGCATCGGCAGGCAGACTCTCAACCACTGCGCCACCAGGGAAGCCCTTGTTTGTAGATTTTTTGATGATGGCCATTCTGACTGGTGTGAGGAGATACCTCACTGTGGTTTTGATTTGCATTTCTCTAATGATTAGTGATGTTGAGCATCCTTTCATGTGTTTGTTGGCAATTTGTATATCTTCTTTGGAGAAATGTCTACTATGTAGGTCAACTGCCCATTTTTGGATTGGGTTGTTTATTTTTTTGATATTGAGCTGCATGAGCTGCTTGTGTATTTTGGAGATTAATCCTTTGTCAGTTGCTTCATTTACAAATACTTTCTCCCATTCTGAGGGTTGTCTTTTCATCTTGTTTATGGTTTTTTTTTGCTGTGCAAAAGCTTTTAAGTTTCATTAGGTCCCGTTTGTTTATTTTTGTTTTTATTTCCATTTTTCTAGGAGGTGGGTAAAAAAGGGATCTTGCTGTGATTTATGTCAGAGTGTTCTGCCTATGTTTTCCTCTAAGAGTTTTATAGTGTCCGGCCTTACATTTAGGTCTTTAATCCATTTTGAGTTTATTTCTGTATATGGTGTTAGGGAGTGTTCTAATTTCATTCTTTTACATGTAGCTGTCCAGTCTTCCTAGCACCACTTATTGAAGAGGCTGTCTTTTCTCCACTGTACATTCCTGCCTCTTTTATCAAAGATAAGGTGACCATATATGTGTGAGTTTATCTCTGGCCTTTCTATCCTGTTCCATTGATCTATATTCCTGTTTTTGTGCCAGTACCATATTGCCTTGATTACTGTAGCTTTGTAGTATAGCCTGAAGTCAGGGAGCCTGATTCTTCCAGCTCCATTTTTCTTTCTCAAGATTGCTTTGGCTAATCGGGGCCTCTTGTGTTTCCATACACATTGTTAAATTTTTTGTTCTAGTTCTGTGAAAAATGCCATTGGTAGTTTGATAGGGATTGAACTGAATCTGTAGATTGCTTTGGGTAGTATAGTCATTTTCACAATGTTGATCTTCCAATCCAAGAACACGGGATATCTCTCCATCTGTATCATCTTTAATTTCTTTCATCAATGTCTTATAGTTTTCTGAGTACAGGTCTTTTACATCCTTAGGTGGGTTTATTCCTCGGTAACTTATTCTTTTTGCTGCAATGGTGAATGGGATTGTTTCCTCAATTTCTCTTTCTGATCTTTCGCTGTTAGTGTATAGGAATGTAAGAGATTTCTGTGCATTAATTTTGTATCCTGCTACTTTACCAAATTTATTGATTAGATCTAGTAGGTTTCTGGTAGCATCTTTAGGATTCTCTGTGTATAGTAGCATGTCATCTGCAAACAGTGACCATTTTACTTCTTCTTTTCCAATTTGGATTCCTTTTATTTCTTGTTCCTCTCAGATTGCTGTGGCTAAAACTTCCAAAACTATGTTGAGTAACAGTGGTGAGAGTGGGCAGCCTTGTCTTGTTCCTGATCTTAGTGGAAATGGTTTCAGTTATGCACCATTGAGAATGATGTTGGCTGTGGGTTTGTCATATATGGTCTTTATTATGTTGAGGTAGGTTCCGTCTATGCCTACTTTCTGGAGAGTTTTTATTGTATCTGTGTGTTGAATTCTGTCAAAAGCTTTTTCTGCATCTATTGAGATGATCATGTGGTTTTCCTCCTTCAGTTTGTTAATATGGTGTATCACATTGATTGATTTGTGTATATTGAAGAATCCTGGCATTCCTGGGATAAACCCCACTTGATCATGGTGTATGATCCTTTTAATGTGCTGTTGGATTCTGTTTGCTAGTATTTTGCTGAGGATTTTTGCTATGTTCATCAGTGATATTGGCCTGGAGTTTTCTTTTGTTGTGACATCTTTATCTGCTTTTGGTATCAGGGTGACAGTGGCCTCGTAGAAGGAGTTTGGGAGTGTTCCTCCCTCTGCTATATTTTGGAAGAGTTGGAGAAAGATAGGTGTTAGTCCTTCTCTAAATGTTTGATAGAATTTGCCTGTGAAGCCATCTGGTCCTGGGCTTTTGTTTGTTGGAATATTTTTAATCACAGTTTCAATTTCAGTGCTTGTGAGTGGTCTGTTTATATCTCTTCCTGGTTCAGTATTGGAAGGTTGTGCTTTTCTAGGAATTTGTCCATTTCTTCCAGGTTGTCCATTTTATTGGCATATAGTTGCTTGTAGTAATCTCTCTTGTAGTAATCTCTCATGATCCTTTGTATTTCTGCTGTGTCTGTTGTTACTTCTCCTTTTTCATTTCTAATTCTACTGATTTGAGTCTTCTCCCTTTCTTTCTTGATGAGTCTGGCTAACGGTTTATCAATTTAGTTTATCTCCTCAAAGAACCAGCTTTTAGATCTTTGATCTTTGCTATCATTTCCTTCATTTCTTTTTCATTTATTACTGACCTGATCTTTATGATTTCTTTCCTTCTGCTAACTTTGAGTTTTTATTGTTCTTCTTTCTCTAATTGCTTTAGGTGTAAGGTTAGGTTGTTTATTTGAGATGTTTCTTGAGGTAGGATTGTATTGCTATAAACATCCCTCTTAG
Source organism: Mesoplodon mirus (assembly GCF_964341445.2). Lineage (NCBI taxonomy): Eukaryota > Metazoa > Chordata > Mammalia > Artiodactyla > Ziphiidae > Mesoplodon > Mesoplodon mirus. The sequence continues at coordinate 160,441,599 of NC_138977.1, forward strand.
AACTGCTTTTGCTGCATCCCATAAGTTTTGGGTCATGGTGTTTTCATTATCATTTGTTTCTAGGTATTTTTTTTTTCTTCAGTGATCTCTTGGTTATTTAGTAGCATATTGCTTAGCCTACATGTGTTTGTATTTTTTACAGTTTTTTCCCTGTAACTGATATCTAGTCTCATAGTGTTGTAGTCAGAAAAGATACTTGATATGATTTCAATTTTCTTAAATTTACCAAGGTTTGGTTTGTGACCCAAGATATGATCTATCCTGGAAAATGTTCCATGAGCACCTGAGAAGAAAGTATATTCTGTTGTTTTTGGATGGAATGTCCTATAAATATCAATTAAGTCCATCTTGTTTAATGTATCATTTAAAGCTTGTGTTTCCTTATTTATTTTCATTTTGGATGATCTGTCCATTGGTGAAAGTGGAGTTTTAAAGTCCCCTACTATGACTGTGTTACTGTCAATTTCCCCTTTTATGGCTATTAACATTTGCCTTATGTATTGAGGTGCTCCTATGTTGGGTGCATAAATATTTACAATTGTTATATCTTCTTCTTGGATTGATCCCTTCATCATTATGTAGTGTCCTTCTCTGTCTCTTATAATAGTCTTTATTTTAAAGTCTATTTTGTCTTATATGAGAATTGCTACTCCAGTTTTCTTTCTTTCTTTTTTTTTTTTTTTTTTTTTTTTCGGAACGCGGGCCTCTCACTGTTGTGGCCTCTTCCATTGCAGAACACAGGCTCCGGACACACAGGCTCAGTGGTCATGGCTCACAGGCCCAGCCACTCTGCAGCATGTGGGATCTTCCCGGACCAGGGCACAAACCCATGTCCCCTGCATCGGCAGGCGGACTCTCAACCAGTGCGCCACCAGGGAAGCCCCCAGCTTTCTTTTGATTTCCATTTGCATGGAATATCTTTTTCCATCCCGTCACTTGCAGTCTGTATGTGTCCCTAGGTCTGAAGTGGGTCTCTTGTAGACAGCATATATACAGGTCTTATTTTTGTATCCATTCAGCTAGTCTATGTCTTTTGGTTGGAGCATTTAATCCATTTACATTTAAGGTAATTATCAATATGTATGTTCCTATTACCATACTGTTAATTGTTTTGGGTTTGTTTTTGTAGGTCTTTTCCTTCTCTTGTGTTTCCTGCCTAGAGAAGTTCCTTTAGTATTTTTTGTAAAGCTGGTTTGGTGGTGCTGAATTCTCTTAACTTTTGCTTGCCTGTAAAGGTTTTAATTTCTGTCGAATCTGAATGAGATCCTTTGCTGGGTCAAGTAATCTTGGTTGTAGGTTTTTCCCTTTCATCACTTTAAATATGTCCTGCCATCCCTTCTCTCTTGCAGAGTTTCTGCTGAAAGATCAGCTGTTAACCTTATGGTATGTTATTTAAAGTGATGTTGTTATTTTTCTCTTGTTGCTTTTAATGTTTTTTCTTTGTATTTAATTTTTGAAAGTTTGATTAGTATGTGTCTTGGCATGTTTCTCCTTGGATTTATCCTGTATGGGACTCTCTGCGCTTTTTGGATTTGATTGACTATTTCCTTTCTCATGTTAGGGAAGTTTTCAACTATAATCTCTTCAAATATTTTCTCAGTCCCTTTCTTTTTCTCTTCTTCTACTGGGACCCCTATAATTCGTATGTTGGTGCATTTAATGTTGTCCCAGAGGTCTCTGAGACTGTCCTCAAGTCTTTTCATTCTTTTTTCTTTATTCTGCTCTGTGGTAGTTATTTCCACTATTTTGTCTTCCAGGTCACTTATCTGTTCTTCTGTGTCAGTTATTCTGCTACTGATTCCTTCTGGAGAATTTTTAATTTCATTTATTGTGTTGTTCATCACTGTTTGTTTGCTCTTTAGATCTTCTATGTCCTTGTTAAACCATTTTCTCCATTCTATTTCCAAGATCTTGGATCATCTTTACTATCATTACTCTGAATTCTTTTTCAGGTAGACATCCTATTTCCTCTTCATTTGTTTGGTCCAGTGGGTTTTTACCTTGCTCCTTCATGTGCTGTGTATTTCTCTGTCTTCTCATTTTGCGTAACTTACTGTGTTTGGGGTCTCCTTTTCGCAGGCTGCAGGTTTGTAGTTCTTGTGGTTTTTGGTGCCTGCCCCCAGTGGGTAAGGTTGTTTCAGTGGGTTGTGTAGGCTTCCGGGTGGAGGGGACTGGTGACTGTGTTCTGGTGGGTGGGGCTTGATCTTGTCTTTCTGGTGGGTAGGACCACGTTCGGTGCTGTGTTTTGGTGTGTCTGTGAACTTAGTACAATTTTAGGCAGCCTCTCTGCTAATAGGTAGGGTTGTGTTCCTGTCTTGCTAGTTGTTTGGCATGGGGTGCCCAGCACTGGAGCTTGGTGGCCATTGGGTGGAGCTGGGTCTTAGCACTGAGACAGAGATCTCTGGGACAGCTCTCGCCGAATGATAGTACATGGGGCGGGAGGTCTCTGGTGGTCCAATGTCCTGAACTCAGCTCTCCCACCTCAGGGGCTCAGGCCTAACATGAGGCCAGAGCACGAAGACCCTGTCAGCCACACGGCTCAGAAGAAAAGGAAAAAAAAAAAAAGAAAGAAAAAATAAATAAAATGGAAAAGTAATTTAAAAACAAGGAAGATGAGAGCAACAAAACCAATAAACAAATGCACCAATGACAACAAACATTAAAAACTATACTAAGATAAACCTAAAAATCAGAAACAAGTCAGTCGCAGACAGCAAACCCCAAGTGTACAGTTGCTGCCAAAGTCCACCGCTCAATTTTGGGTTGATTCACTCTCTATTCAGGTGTTCCAGAGATGCAGGGTACGTCAAGTTGATTGTGGGGATTTAATCTGCTGCTCCTGAGGCTGGTGGGAGAGATTTCCCTTTCTCTTCTTCATTCGCACAGCTCCTGGTGTTTTGCTTTGGTTTTGGTCCTGCCTCTGCGTGTAGGGTGCCTTCAGGCTTCTGTTCCAGGCCAGACAAGATGGTGTTAAAGCATCGGCTGATTAGGGGGCTCTGGCTCACTCATGCCAGGGGAAGGGAGGGTTATGGTAGTTATAGTTGGAATGCGGGGCGAGCCTGAGGTGGCAGAGGCCGGCGTGAGTTGCAACAGCCTGAGGCGCGCTGTGTGTTCTCCCGGGGAAGTTGTCCCTGGATCACGGGACCCTGGCAGTGGCAGGCTGCACAGGCTCCCGGGATGGGAGGTGTGGAAAGTGACCTGTGTTTGCACACAGGATTCTTGGGGGCTGCAGCAGTGGCATTAGGGTTTCATGCCTGTCTCTGGTGTCCGAGCTGATAGCCGCAGCTCGTGCCCATCTCTGAAGCTCGTTTAGGGGGTGTTCTGCCTTCTGTGGGCAGACAGGGAAGGAATCCCCTCTCCTCACACATCCCGAAACAATGGTTTCTTGCCTCTTCGGCAGTTCCAGACTTTTTCCTGCACTCCCTCCTGGCGCACTCACCCCCTTCAGGCTGTGTTCACGCAGCCAACCCCAGTCCTCTCCCTGGGATCTGACCTCCAAAGCCCGAGCCTCAGCTTCCAGCCCCAACCCGTCCCGGCGGGTGAGCAGACAAGCCTCTCAGGGTGGTGAGTGCTGGTCGGCACCGATCCTCTGTGCGGGAATCTCTCTGCTTTGCCCTCTGCACCCCTACTGCTGCGCTCTCCTCCGTGGCTCTGAAACTTCCCCCTGCCACCCACTGTCTCTACCAGTGAAGGGGCTTCCTAGTGTGTGGAAACCTTTCCTCCTTCACAGCTCCCTCCCACTGGTGCAGGTCCCATCCCTATTCTTTTGTCTCTGTTTATTCTTTTTTCTTTTGTCCTACGCAGGTACGTGGGGATTTTCTTGCCTTTTGAGAGGTCTGAGGTCTTCTGCCAGCATTCAGTAGGTGTTCTGTAGGAGTTGTTCGACATGTAGATGTATTTCTGATGTATCTGTGGGGAGGAGGGTGATCTCCACGTTTTACTCCTCTGCTGTCTTGAAGGTCCGCCCCACCTCTAGCTTTGAACTGAAGGAAGAAGTTTCTGTTTCGACCTCAAGTCCAAGCAGAGCTTTCCAAACCTGCTTTTTGCAGAACTGTGTGATGAGGTATGGGGATTTTGCCAATATATTAGTAAGGCAGCACTCACCCATCTGGCTCTGTATCCCCATGGGTCTGTTCCATTGCCCCAACCCTACAGGAGAAAAGCAGTGTGGGAGGACCTGGGTGCCATGACTCCCTCACACACTATATGGGAAGGTTTCAACCACTTTAAAAATAGAACAGCTTATTTCAGCGTGTTTTGGCCAGTCCCACCAGTGACTTTAGGTGGCTTACAACATAAACATAGAAAACAAAATGGTGATAAAAATAGAAAGAGAAGAGGGACCAAGGAATTTTAATGTCAAGTAGAGAACAAAGCAATTAAAAAGGAAGAGCAGAGAAATGCAGATCAAAATGAGGCAGGAAATGAACATATAAATGCACATGGAAGAATGAACGTCCTTCAACATGTGAAGAGCTCAGGCACTGTGACATTTAATAATATACATTTAAAACTTAAGCACTAGGGCTTCCCTTGTGGCGCAGTGGTTGAGTCTGCCTGCCAATGCAGGGGACATGGGTTCATGTCCCGGTCCGGGAAGATTCCACATGCCGCAGAGCGGCTGGGCCCGTGAGCCATGGCCATTGAGCCTGCGCGTCCGGAGCCTGTGCTCCGCAATGGGAGAGGCCACAAAAGTGAGAGGCCCGCTTACCACACACACACAAAAAAAACAAAAATACTTAAGCACTAGACATTAGTCCCATTTTACAGATGATGAAACTGAGTCTCAATCGATCATCCCAAGTCCTGCAGCCAGTGACCTGAGACTCAAATTCAGGACTGCTTGTCTGAGGGTTTTCGCTTCTTAAGGCACCCTGTAGCCTCTCTAATGTGGTTTAGCTCTGAACTTCCTTTCAATCACAGGGGAGAGGATAACACAGCCAGATACACAATTTTCATTATCAGAATGAAGATGTTTTCTAGTTCCTCAGGGAAAACAAACTTTTCTCCCAAGCACTGACTTCAAGAAAGGCATCACTCACATAGCAGCACTATTCACAACAGCCAAGACATGGAAACAACCTAAATGCCCATCAACAGATGAATGGATAAAGAAGATGTGATATATATATATATATATATATATATATATATATATATATATATATAATGGAATATTACTCAACCATAAAAAAGAATGAAATAATGCCATTTGCAACAACATGAATGGACCTAGAGATTATCTTAGTAAGTGAAGTAAGTCAGAATGAGAAAGGCAAATCCCATATGATATCACTTATATGTGGAATCTAAAATATGACACAAATGAACTTATCTACAAAGCAGAAAGACACTTACAGACATGGAGAACAGACTTGTGGTTGCCACAGGGGACGGGGGTAGGGGAGGTATAGATTGGGAGTTTGGCATTAGCAGATGCAAACTATTATTAAAGAATGAATAAACAACAAGGTCCTACTGTACAGCACAAGGAATTATATTCAGTATCCTGTGATAAAGCATAATGGAAAAGAATATGAAAAAGAGTGTATGTGTGTGTGTGTGTGTGGTATGTGTGTGTGTGTGTGTGTGTGTGTATATATATATATATATAAAACTGAGTCAATTTGTTGTACAGCAGAAATTAACACAACACCATAAATCAACTATACTTCAAAAAAATACATTTTAAAAAAGAAAGAAAGAAAGGCATCCCTCAGATGGGATCAGAGAAAGCTTCACAGATAAGCACTGGGCAGGGTTTTGTGGTGCAAATAATAGCTCACCAGGTGAACAGGGTTGGGAGAAAATTCAGGACAATGGAATATCACATGCAAAGACCTGGACAAGTGTCTGAAACCACTTGGTGTTGATGCTTGGCTCCAAGGAGTCCAGTACTTGTGGAGCACAATGTGAGGTTAACTAATTTAATCACAATGTCAAGTTTAGTCAAGTTAGAAAACCAAAGAGAAGTGAAGAGAACATTTAATTTAAAGATGGATAATAAAATCTTATTAAGGTGGGCTCCACTAATTTGGAATATAGAGCAACTCAGATAGGTAAAACGAAGCATTTGAGGAACTGATTTACTATGTAAGCAAGATTAGATGCATTAATTCCAAACCACATAGGCTACTAATAGGTTTTCAAGTATTCAGGAGTACATGGTCACATAGCAACAAAGGTATGCTAATGACAAACACTTAATACATTCATTAAAATAGCTCCCCACGGTACCACTCCTGTGTACACGTTATTAGACTTTCTACTTCCCACATCGTGTTGATATGCGTGGGCCTGCCTCACTTTGAGCTGTTTTTGCACAAATCACCATCACGCATCCTTAATTAAAATGACATTCACTGCACACCAGATGTTCCCCGGACTTGTGGTTGAGAAGGGCAGCTGAGGCCACCCATCTGAATTTTAACATCCCATAAAGGATCTCCATAAGGCCTGAGACTCCTTTGAGTTTACCATCCAGACGTGAAACCCGTGAATGGCTCAGGGTTCATCAGAAATCTCATTACTCCCAGTACAGATCTCAAGGGTGCGAACAAAATGGAAATTGTCAGAGTGGTTTAGACTGATTTTCCCTCTCACTGCACTTCATACAAAAGCGCAGAATTCGGAGGGAAAGACAGGATTAGCCACCTCCGTATAAATGCTGTGCACAGCAGGAATTCTAAACCAGCCTGACACCAAGATCTGCCATTGTGGGAATTCCCTGGCGGTCCAGTGGTTAGGACTCTGCGCTTTCACTCCTGGGGGCTTGGGTTCAATCTCGCAAGCCCCACAGTCCGGCCAAGGAAGAAAAAAAGAAAAAAGAAAGAAAATTAAGATTGCCATTGTGTCTCCCACAATTTATATTTTAAGCAAATGATCAGGGAAGCAGATAAAGTTTTATAATCATAATAATAGCTGAGTTTGAGATTTAACCATTGTTGGGCACCATGCCCTCATTTTGCATAGATTTTATGAAGTTCCCACTCTGTGAAGTAGGAATACTCCATCATAGGAAGTGGTTAGGATGACACGGGATGACACATTTTAAAGAGAAACTGACATGCAAAAAGAATGCAGTGCATTTTAGATATTGCTATTATTGTCATTATTATTTGCTGAAAAAACAACAACACGTGTTCTACCATGAAACATAATAGTGAGATTTACTCCAGGTGGCATGAGGCACTGTGGATAAATTTAATAATATAATTAACCAGACTTCAAGATCAAAGAAACCAAACACCTAAGCATCTTGATGATTCTTCAAAAGGCATCTGATAAAATTCAAAGTCAACTCCAAAGACAAAAAAACTCTTAGGAAAACAAGAATTAAAGGATAACATCCATAAGGTTATCTATGCACTCAAACAAGGGAACTAGTTAAGAGGTAGAACTGTTGGAAAAGTGGAATATGTTGACTCATCATTCAAGTATTCATTCATTTTACCAATATTTCTGGAGTGAATTCTTTGTGATCAAGTGCTGGTGGCCCAGAAATGATGCGTTCATTCTGGAGGAGGAAGTAAATAAACCACTAAACGAATTTAATTTAATTTCTGATGGTGACATATTTTCTGAGGAAAATGATCCAGAGTATTGACAAACAGATAGAAGGGCTGCAGTCATAAGAACCTTCCCGTCACACATGTCCCTCACTGCCTGCAGCAACTAAAGGGATGGCACAGAGTTCAGCCTGAAACCCATTGGTCCACCCACCACCTTGCCACATAGCAAAGTGAGACCAAGAGGATGACAAATGATGAGAGACGGTCAGCCCCAGACAGTGGGCTCCGTACAGAGCTGGGAGCCTCCTCTCAGCTCCGCCCACAAACCCCGCCCTGCATCATCCCCACAGGCTGATGATGTGCTAAGGCCACAATCTCTGCTGGCCACAATTCTTACTTTTTTCTTCATTTGTTACCTGTCTGCCCCTGCAGGCAACCGAGTCTGTGAGTCCTAATTTGGCATGGCTCCTGGCCCCAAGGGCCTGAGGGTAAGGGTCATTTCTCAAGCCCACCTGCTCATAGAAAGAAGCCAGCTGAGGTCCTGGCAGATTGAGTCCCTGCTGCTTCTAAAGAGGTTTGAGTGGGGGTAAGGGGATTCCTGTCTGCCATGGCGTCTACCATCACCCATCCAGGGCAGTGGAGTTATGTGCTCATCTGAACTTGGACTGATTCCTCACGACATTTTCATTGCCTACATTCCCCACATTAGCTCTTCCTTTTGTTTTCTCGCTTAGTAATATCTTATCTTGAATTTTAAAAAATTTGTGTGAGTGGCTTTAAGTAATTTTGGAGCAAAACAATAGGGTAGAAAAGGAATAGAAAGAAAAAAAGAGAGGGGAAAAAAAGAGTAAGAGAACCCTACAGAGTGGTACCTGGCTCACGGCAGGTCATCAGCACCCAGTATCACTGAGGATGTGGGCTGTGTATCACAAGTGCTACCAGTAAGATGATCCCAGGTGCCTTTGGTGTGGCACTGAATGCCATCAAATGCAGAGCAAAGGGCTACTCACTCCAATTCCAATTGCATTTCCATCCTGATTATATCAAGGGGAAAGTCTGGGTTTGATGCCAGCCTCTCTTCAACACTATCCTACTACCTGTCAATCTCCATTTCAAGCAATGAAAAGACCTGATCTCAGGTTCACCGTCGCAGCAGGCAACAGTATTTAGTTAGAAGCTAATGATACTATATATGTTTCATGGTATAAATTCTTAGTGTTGCTTTCTATTTAAGAAAACAGAGGACAGTTTTTTACTCATGGGGCAATACCAAGCTTTGAAGATCAAGTTAATCTAAATTAAAAAGTGAGCTGATATAAAAATGTTAAGTCCATAATATGCAGGTCGTTCTTAGATATGAAGATGATGCACATATCGTCATGAGGGAACACTATGGGGTCTCTCCAACCTCCTTCTCCAGGAAGTCACGGAATCAATTTATCACCTGGAAAGTGGATAATCACTTTTCAAGGTCATTTCCACATTTTTTTTTTTTTTTTTGCTGGTTGAAATGTGCCTGGGGAATGTCAGGTTGCTAGCATTAGCAGGGCATGGAGGAAGGGAAGGTAGCAGCAAAAAAGGCTGGAGTAAACATGAATCGTACAGAAGTATATTTTACAAACGCCTCGTTCCCCCACTTCAGTGTGAGCCAACAGCCTTAGACCTACTGTAAAGAACACACTGGCAAATCAAAGGTACGTGCCCTGCCAATCAAAAAGAAAACGCACTCCTGTTATGAATTATGGAGAACATAATTAAAAATGAAAGAAAAAAAGGATTTTTGAGATCGTGAAGCATTTAAGTGCATTGTTCTGTTGCTGGGGCACATATGTTTGCATATGAAACTCAGCATGTTATGGGGCTCATTTATCATCCATGCAAAGCGTGTTCTCCTGTGCTAGAAGCCAGGGGTACAGACATGAAAAGGCATGGTCCCCGCCCTCAGGGACCCACTGGGGGAACAGGTAGCTCCCCATTTCTTCCCAAACATCCCTCCCTTTTCTCTCCCATCCATTGAGAGACTACTATGTCCCAAGCCATGGATTGGGTGCAAACATCCAACAAATGGATTATCAAGTGCCCACCTGTGCCAGATCCTGTTTTAGGTACTGGAAACACAGCAAATGAGATACACAGGACCCTGGCCTCAGGGAGCTCATATTTATTCTGGGAAAAGTCTGTAAAGTAATGAGCAAACACCAGAAGCAGAAAGGAGCTGTGCTTTCTACATAAAACAGGGTGACGTGACAGAGAAAGCCCGGGAGCTGGATGAAGCCAATGGTCCAGGATGGCCTCTTGTGAATGAATGAGCCATGACCCTCTTCTGAGATTCTCGGATGGAACAATTACAGGGCAGACTCTGATGAGGACCACACGAGAGCACTAGCCATGTGCTGCAGGGACCCAGAGGAGGGAGCAAGGATTTCTGCTCTGGACGGAGGTGCTGATCAGGGATGTCTCTGGAGGATAAGGGTTTCTGACTGTGGTGGCCTTTGTAGGTTTCCAGTTCAACGTGTCAACAATCCAGCAAACACACTTGGCTTCTAAGTCAGTAAACATCCTGAAATCTCTTCTTGCACGTGTGTCGGGAACACTGCTCCTCCCATCACCACCTTTCAAGATATTTTTCCCAGTTTCACGCGTGACTGATAATGTGGCTGGAAATAAAAAACCCAGTGTCAGCTGTGAAGAAGTCGCCCGTGGGAGCCGTGGGTGGGTTTGTGCAGGGCAGGGGCCCCAGGTGAGGGCACTGACCCCTTGGAATACAGAAACGCAGCCAGAAGAGGGACTCACAGAGAAGCAACATGTACACTTATGATTCCCGTTGAGCATCTGCACCAGCTGGACGGCGGCGGAGGCTTCCACGGAGCGTGCGAGGCCAGGAAATTGGTGGGAGATGCTCAAGCTTTGGAGTGAGACAGACGGGTTAAAATACTGACTCTCCAGCTTAATGGTCCGATGATGCTGGGGAAATCGCTCCACCTTACCAGATCTGGGTCTTTTCATCTACAGATCGAGCTAATGATGCTCACTGAATGCCTTCCTCTCTCCTTGCACAGGAAGAAGGCTCATGATCTACTGGGAGGAAGGGGCTGAGAGGCGGAAAGGAGTGAATGAAGTCTCGTCTTGCAGAGGCAAAGTCTTACAAGCAGAGAGGAGGGGTCAACACATTGTCAGGGTCACGTTCAGACAGGGCAGTAGGAGTCATGGAGGAGAGTGATGGTCCACAGAGCTCTCAGGGGCAGCCCGGAAGGCCCTGGGGACCAGGCTACCATGTTGCAGGAGACTGTGAGGGTGTGATGGTCCCCTGGGAGTTGAGCATGGCACAGGTATCCCTGGGGATCCAATAGTGGGAAGAATGGCCCTCGAGGTCCCTTGTGATGGGTTTTCTAAGCAAATATCACCATTATGGACTGAGGACCTTGCAAATCTCCACTCTGCCCTTCATGAGCAATGTGGCCTTCCACTGTCATTTACCATCGCCTCTCAAACAGTTCTCAGGGCAAAAGCACAAGTGGCCATTTATCAACGAAGCACGCATTCCTGAGAGTCAACAGTAACTCTATTATATTTTCTGTGCGTCTCTACTGTCCAGACATAATTCCTGACTCCCGAGGCCCTGCGAGGCTCCTGGTTCTGTGGGAGCCGCATGCGGCTGCGGGAGCACGTTCAGGCATCCTTTCCTGTCCCCCGTGGTATCTGTCACTGGCCTGGGCACAGCAGTTAACCTGAGTGTGGAACAGAACACTTTTCTTTAACCATGAATGTGCTGCCTCTAGTTTTACACGTTGAGATGTATTTTCATTAAGCCCGTAATTCTTTGGATTTGATCACACAGTCTGGGTCATTCTGCTCTGCTTCTCAGAGCTGGCTGTGCTTGGGCCCAGTTCTCAGCCCACGGGGCAGGCTGCAGTGGTCCAATCTCACACTCACAGAGCAGGAGAGACAATTCAGGCTACTGGCTGTCATAATGGTTAAGCAGCAAAAAGTCTTCCTTAAATGAAACCAAATGTAGAACATGACGAAACAGGAACGCAGAATGAGGCAGGACAGAGGCCTGGTCCCTACACATTCAGCCCCATCAGCCCCAAGTAACCTCTAAGGAACTTCCTGGGTCCCCCAGGGCTCCAGGGAAACCAGTGGATAGAGTCTAAGGCCTTCAGGCCACGGAGGAGAAAACTGTATCCAGAGAAGGAAGGTATCAAATTTCAAGTGAGTGGATAAGATCCCAATGGCAGGTCTCAGTTTTCCCTCTGAAATTCCCACACAATTTCCAAAAACTCTTATCGCATCAGCTAGAAAAATGGAGGTGGTGCCACATTCTGGAAAGTGTAAGTTCTGGGTGAATCCCGGCTCTATCCTGTTAACTGTGGGGCCCTATACAATCAATCACTCAGCTTCTCTGAGCTTCAGTTTCTCCGTGTGTAAGAACATCTGCCATGAGGACTTGCTGTGAGCATTGGGTGCTGTGAAATTACCAAGGTGCCACTGGGTCAGGGAGTCTCCCCGATGCCACAAAGGATGCCAAGCTTCCTCTTCCTTTACAATGTCAGTTTCCTGTGCACATGCACTCCCTTCCCAGCACTTGCCAGAATCTTGAATTGTCCATGTTTTTATAAAGTTATTGGATTTTTGCCTGTCTCCTGTCCAGACTGGAAAAGGGGATGCTCCACGCAGGTGAGGCCATGCCTATTTTGCTCTGCGCACATCACCAGCACTTAGGACCATGCCCAGCACGCATAACAGGCGCTTAATAAATAGGCGCTGAATGAATGAGCTCGTGAATCCAAAGGCAGTGGGCGCTGGTGCAGAGCTAGTCCAATGCAAGGTCTGCTTATTTACAGCCCCGAACCCCTCTGAGCCTCAACTGTCTCTCTGCAAAATGGAGAGGCACAGCGGCTCTTGACAAGGCCGTGGGAACAATGAACAGGATGACTCATGTGGGACCCTCAGCACAAGCCAGGTACCCAGCAAGTGCTTAATAAATGTTCGCTATTAGAACTGCTACCATCCTTACCCATCAGAATATAAAAGGTCACTTTCCTTCCTCAGCTTCACAGACTTACTCTGGATCAGAGGTAGGGGGTGGAAACACCATTTGTTCAGCTTAGCAAAATCATTTCTATTGGGTTTAGAAGACTAAAGGGTTCGATCTTGGTTTTGGTTTCCAGGTCAGTGTGGGTCGGTGGGAGTGAAGAACCAAGGTGGCTGCCATATATGGCTCTCTGAATATCACGTGTTGGGGAGGCAGGACATTTATTCATTCAATCCTTCATTCAGCAGGTACTTTCTGAGCATCTCTTTGATGCCAAGACATGTTTCTGAGTGCTGGGAAGGAGCAGTGAAAATGCAGACGAGTCTGCCCTCCTGGAGCCCTTCCTTCGTGTGTGTGTGGTGTGTGTGTGGTGTGTGTGTGTGTGTGTGTGTGTGTAGGAGACATAGAAAAATAAACAAGATGAATAAGTAAAATGTATCACGTGTTATAGGATGAAAAGTACTATAGCATATAAAGCAAGGAAGAGGGTTAGTGGGTTAGGGGCTGCCAGCCAGGGTGGGGAGGAGCTTATGAGTTTAAATTGGGTGGTCAGCGAAAGAGCTCAGATAGGAGGTAACATTTGAGAAAGATCTGCAGAAAGTGAAGGTGTGAGCCCTCCAGGTGTCTAGAGGAAGTGGTCCCAAGCAGAGGCAACACCGGTTCAAAGACCAGGAGTAGGGGTGGAAGCGGGGAGTGGGGATGGGGGTGGTGCCCAGCTGTTGGAAGAACATGGGGAGCTGCCATGTGACTTTCAAAAACTTGAGGAACAAGGGCGCCACGGTCTCCAATTTAATTAAGCTCACTACAGCGGGTAAATGCTTCCCAAATGTATTACATTCTAATGCAATTTTTGTATCGCTTTGGGATATGAACTTAACATAAAATTGCTCCTCACTGAGCATCCCTCATCTTTATCTGCAGTCGTTACACGTATAACCACATTCACTGCCTTCCACTGGCAATTTTACGCACACAAACTGTGCATGGGATTTACAGGCTGTTACCCATCCTTCAGTTTTTCTCAGAAGGAAGTATACTAATGTATATCTCGCTAACAAATTATCATTTCCATAGGGCTTTCATTCACTGGTCCTCATGTGATTTGGACTTCACAAAGCATGAAAGGGAGGGAGGTATTATCCCCATTTTACAGATGAGGAAACTGAGGCTTTCCAAGAATACCATCCTAGGAAGGGGAAGGACCATTTTTTGTCCAGTATCCAACTACTGTATTTCTTCGTTTTAATTCCTCTCAAGGTATCTCTTTCATTGCTTATTCACCTTAGGTTCATGAGGCTTATCCCCGGGCCTGGCTCCCAGCAGTTGGTTTAGGAAGAGCAAAAGCTTTGGTGTTAGATCTGGGTCTATCAGGGTTGTGCTGGAGCTGGCTCATACTGGCTCATGAGAATTGCTGAATTTTCAGAAATTTTATAAGCTGGTCAACACGCTGTTAGTTTGAAATCAACCATGTCTTAGTCTGTTTGTGCTGCTATAATAGAATACTATAGACTGGGTGGCTTATAAATGACAGAAATTCCTTTCTCACAATTCTGGAGGCTGGAAGTCCAAGATCAAGGTGCGGACAGATTTGGTGTCTGGTGAGCATCAGCCTTCTGGCTCATAGATGGTTGTCTTCTTGCTGTGTCCTCACATGGCAGAAGGGGAAGGAGTGTGGGAGCTCTCTGGGGCCTCTTGTAGGGGCAGTAATCCCATTCATGAAGGTTCCGCCCTCATGACCTAATCATCTCCTAAAGGCCCCCACCTCCAGATACCATGCCATTGAGGGGCTAGGGCTTCAACATACAAATTTTGGGAAGACACATACATTAAGTCTCTAGCAGGCCATGATGGGACTATTTACACCATGGAAATCAGCTGACTCTACAAATCAGGACTTGCTTTTTGTTTTGTCCTCTTGGACAGCTGTTAAGCATTTCCTGTTACATCGTTGCCTCTAATCCCAGTGCTGCCTCCCGTCAGCTACGTAATCTTACACAAGTTGTTTAACCCACCAGTCCTCTGCTTCCCCAACTGTACACTGGGGATAAGATCATCCATCTTGTAAGATGATTCTGAAGATTAACCAGGATAAAATAGGAAAAGAGCCATGTACCATAGGTGACCCATAAAGGATAGTGTTACCAATATTTTAGGCATTGATGAAGTGTGGGAAGACTTTAATGATTCCCCAAGGACCAAGGAGAGTCTTAATTACAGAAAAACATGTGGGAAGCATGAGGAGCAGTCAGAGAAATGGGCACAAGAAGGTGCCATGTGGGGTCAGAAGGTGGGGAATCAGAGGGCCCTAAAGACCACCGGTGGGTCCAAGTGAGTCCTGGCTTTCCCTCTGACCTTGGGCAAACTCCATGCCCTTCCTGATGGATTGCTGGATCCACCCCCTTCACCCACAGGAATTGTCTGATACACCAGGGCCCAACTCCACCCTCCTCGAGCCCTGGAGTTACACAGCATGACCTCTGGCTCCTCATCCTTCCCTTTCCACAGTTCAGTGCTGACCCCCTGGAGGTCAGAATGCAGCTGGGACATCCTGTAATCCACACTCACCCCCTTCAGAATAACAAACCTAAGAAATCTGCCATCTTGAAAGCACAAACTGAAGTTACCAGTGATGTTAACAAATCTTGGAATAGAAAAGGATGAGAAAAGGACCCTGGACGAGTCAGCATCACCTCTTGTGCCCTTTTATTAAGGGAGTTACCATGGTGATGGAGACTAAAGAAGATGATACTAATTGGGATTGGGAAAAAACCCATGAGCATTTCCCATCTATGACCTCCAGGACATGGTGGACATTTGTAATCTCTATATTTTTTAAGTTACCCAGGACCCCAAAGGACAGTGACTACTTAAGATGGAAGGAAGAGAGCAGGGGAGCAGGGTCAACTGTTGGTTTAAGGTCTGTCCTCTCTCATCTGTAAGCTCGGTAAAGAAGGAGAGTGACTGTCTCGCTCATTGTTCTACCACCAATGCCGACACAGGGTTTGGCATGTTGTAGGTCCTTAACAAACACTGAATGAATTAATTTATTGAACATTGGATGCTAGGAATACAGAGGTGAATCAAGCATGGTCCCATTCCCCAAGTGGCTAACTGCTAATGGAAGAAACAGATGTACAGATAAATAAATGTGACTGAGCTGCTTTGTACTGCAACAGAGTGCAGAAGAAAGCACTGCCAGTTGAGGCCTGGGTGGCAATCCTGAGGCAGCTCGATAGAGGAAGTGGTGCCTGGCCTATAGACTTTAAGAGGCAGTAGCCATAAGGATCCTCTTCTTCTCTGGATCCTTAAAAATTAAGACAGTACCTGGTACCCAGTAAGAGTCCAATAAATATCCATTTCATGAATGAATATTTGTGGAGGCAGAAGTTCTCAAAGAGAACAAAGGGGAGACGGTGTTCCAGGCAGAAGGAACAGCATGTGCAAAGGCCCGGAGGGCTGATGACAGCAAGATGAATTACAGGTGCCACTAATCAGTTAGCATGGCTGGGACAAAAATGCACCAAGATGGTAGCAGGGGTGGGTGTCAGGAGGAGAGAGTGACATAATGTCAGAGGCCAGGGCATGGAGAGACATTTATTCTGTGGGCTTTGGGGAGCCATCGTAGAATTCTAATCAGAGAGTGGGCTCGGATTTGCACTTTGGTAAGACTTGCCCTGTGCTATAGACTGTGCTTATGTCCCCTCCCCCAATTCATATGTTGAAACTCTAGTCACCAATGTGATGGAGATAGAGCTTTGGGGGGTAATTAGGTCATGAGGGTGGAGCCCTCATGATGGGATTAGTGCCCTTACAAGAAGAGGCAAGAGAGAAATCTCTCTCTCTCACCCCCAGGTGAAGCACAGCAGGAAGACAGCCATCTCTACACCAGGAAAAGGGTCTTCATCGGAACTTGACCATGCTGGCACCCTGATCTCAGACTTCTCAGCCTGCAGAACTGTGAGAAATAAATGTCTTTTAAGGCCCCCCCAGTCTATGGTAGTCTGTTACAGCGACCTGAGCTGACCAAGACACCCTGTGTGGGGAAAACTGATGATGGCTGAGTGGTGAAATGCTGGTTGGGAGGTTGTAGCAATATTCAAGGCCAAAGATAATTAGTTTTATGGAAATGAAGCTGCTCAGTGACAGGTGATCATTTGTAAAGGGCTTCTATCCTTCATCAAAGGTCCCTGAGGGACCTTCTGTCTCTGTCCTCCCCCAACCTCCTTTCCTGCCCCCTTGCTTCAGACAGATCAGCTTCACCTTTAAACACCTTACACAGTTTTACTCTAATCAAAGGTCTCAAAGCTTAAGAAAAACTAGCCACTAATTTAAGTGATTCTTTCTTGCCTGAGAGTGGCTCATAGAGACCTATGTCTTGACTCAGCCTCTCGCTACTCAGAGAAGGTTCCAGAAACACTTGCTATGAGAACAGTTTAAACTGATTGCAGGTATCTGTTCTCATCCTATCCTGCCAGGTATCCGTCCTCACAGTTAATTCAGCAGCAAACAGGGCAGGGGAGGCGCTGCCTAATTATAAACAGAACATTTTAACAGTATAGTAAATATAGTCAATCTGGTAAGCAGAATTGGATGTTGAAAATACAGTCTGAAAACACAATGAACTACCTACCCATTACAATATAATCAGGATAAAAATCTAGTACCGAAATCTCAAGACTCATCTTCCAACAGTCAGCATGTCCTCATGTTCCCCGCTGGAAGAAAAGGAGAGAACTGGTCCAGCCAGCCCCAGACTAACCTGAAAGACGGGTGCTAATCATATCAACAGCAGTGGAGGTCCCTGATCCAGCGGTCACCTCATGCCTGGGACCATGTGGATGCTTGTTACATATTACCCCATTTGGTCCTTATAGCAAGTCTATGATGTGGTCATCTTTTCATTCCCATTTTCCAAATAAGGAAACTGAGACACAGTGGGGAAAATCAAATCACTCTCAAGCCCTCTGTATTAGTCTGCTCAGGTTGCCATAACAAAATACCACTGCCTGGGAGGCTGAAGTAGCGGAAGCTAGTGTATTGTCACACAGTTCTGGAGACTGGAAGTCCAAGATCAGGGTCTGGGCATGGTCCTGTTCCAGTGAGGGTTCTCTTCCTGGTTTGCAGACAGCCACCTTCTTGCTATGTCCTCACATGGCAGAGGCTCTCTCTCTCTCCATCTTCTTACAAGGCCACCATCCTTTCGGATTAGGGTTCCACCCTAATGACTGTGTATAGCCACCTAAACATCCTGTCTCCAGATATAGTCATATTGGAGGTTAGTCATATTGTGGGGCGGGGAGGGGGCGGGGAGGCAACATAATCCCAGAGTAGCCGCTTTGCCTACAAGAGGCAGAGCTGTCATTAGAACCTGGGAGATCGGCCCTCAGAGCCCGAGTGTTGAAACTCTCCCCGCCATCTCTCCCCTCCCCCTCCCCTCCTCTCCCACTCCCCACCTCTCCAGGGCTCCGGCTACTTCACAGCCCTCTTCTCTGGGGTGTGAATTTTCATTGCCTTTTTCCTTTGCCCCAGTTGTCTTAAGCCCCAGAGAGCAAAACAGCTTTGCTTCAGAACAGGTGAAAATATTGCACTTGACAACTCCACCTGGATCGTCACAGGCTTGGGAGCACCCATCATTCATTCTCTAGAGGGCAAACTGTCGTGAAAACTCATCAGTGCCTGGCCTTTGCCTTTGCCTTTGCCAGTTATAGAGCATGTCAGCAAAAGAGAAGAATGACAAGGGGCGTAGTCAGGCTTTCCAAGGCTGCGATAATTCACCCTCCGTGTAATGAGATGAAAAGCTGATGTATAATTAATTTAAAGCAGTGGTGTCCTTATGAACCTGACAAGCAATTCCACACCATGCTCCCTCCTAGCAGGGTAAGGGAGGCAGCCAAATAGAAGCCCAGCAGGAGGGGCTCCATGCAGGGAGGAAGGGGGTATGGTGGGCTAAGCAGGGTAGGGTCAGGGCCTTCTCACAACAGTCATGGTAGAAGGGTTGTGAATGTGGGCATGATGCCAGACAGCCTGGGTTCAAGTCCCATCTCCTCCATTTATTAGTGGTGTGACTCAGTTACCCCATCTGTAAAATGGGGACAATAATAATAGGATGATAGTAGGAAACTAAAGAGACCGTTAGGAGGATTAATAGCAGTTAAAGAAGACACTTCTCAAGTACCTAATAAACGTCAGTGGTATTTCCCTACAAGAACTGGAAACCTCGGGGCACACTGGATGGTCTTGAGTTTGAATCGCAATTCTGTTGATTCAGGTAAGATCATGAACTGCTTTGAGCCCTGCTTTACTTCTTTGAGAAATGGGGCCCAAGCCCCTTGTCCCACAGGGCTGTTATGAAGACTCCAGCACAAGGATATAATGTCTGGGTGGCAGGTGCCAATCACCTGGTGGGCACAGTCACTACTGTTTTCTGGAAACAGCTCCCAACCTCCTTCTGCAGATTCCTAAGACTCAGGTGGGACCAACCTCCTGGCCCCTTCCCCACTGCTTTAGGAAGGGGCACATGACCAGGTCAATCACGCCTGTGACCTTCAGCCTCTGCTGTGGCTGTTCAGCTAGTAGAAGTAGGAAAACCATCAGTCAGCACGAGTCGTGGCTCTGAAACACAGCCAGCACAGGGGAAAGCAGGAGATAGAGACCGAAGTCAGCTGGAATTCTAGACTTTTTAGGTATAAAACCCAAGAAATTCCCTTTGGTGTTGAAGCAAGTTTAAGTTTCTGCCCCCTGAGCCACACTGTATGTAAAGTACTCAGTACTGCCCAATGAATTAAGGACCCTCTCCTTTTCACTTATAGCTGGAAGGAGCATTCTCTCTCTCTCTCTCTCTCTCTCTCTCTCTCTCTCTATCTATCTATCTATCATCCATCTATTATCATATGTAGGTATACACATGCACACACACATATATACATAACCTCTTACAGTAAACAATATTTTCATTTACAGAAAATATACTGTCATATCTTTTCCTATCAGTTAACTCTCAAAACAGTGCTAGCAGTAAACAAGGTATTATTTTCACCATTAGCAGGTGAAAAATTGAGGCCAAAGAGTTGGAGACTCCAAAATCAAGCAGCAGGTTCTATCCTTTCTTGCTTATGATGGGAATCCAATGCCCTAAGAGGCCAACGTGCACAGGGAGTTTTCCCATTGACCCAGCGCTTACATGGAATTAAAGGGGGTCTGTCATTAATCTGCTGGCATCTTGGAGACCATGAACAGAGCATCGAAAAACAGTCCTAAAAAGGGAGGATGCCGCCACATCCTCCCTCCTTCAACACACATCACAGTCCAGATGTACATCCCATGCCCGTACTCGGTCTAAGGAGTCTCCCCTGAAACAGTTCAAGCTCAGAGATCTTCATCTCAGCATTATTTACATTGGCAAGATAATTAGAAACAGCCCTAAATAACCTATATGACAGGTTAGAGGTTAGATGTCTTATTGAACTTCTCCACAGTGGAAGGTTATGTAGCCATTAGAAGTGATTTACAGAAAGTTTGTAGTAAGGAGATAATGCTCCTACTAGACAATTAATTTGAAAAAGCAAAATCCAACATTGTTATGCATGGTTTTATATCAATGACATTTACAGTCATATTGATATGAGAAAAGTATAAAAAGAATTACACACCGAAATGTAATCTGGTGGTGGTAGGATTCTGGATAATTGTTGCCTTCTTATGTATGTCATTTTCTGTATTTTGCAATGAACCTATGTTGCTTTTCTGATTAGAAATGATGCAGCCACAGTGGAAAATAGTACGGAGATTCCTCAAAAAATTAAGAATATAAGTAACATATGAGCCAGGTGTCCCAATTCTGGGTATTTATCCAAAGAATACAAAAACATTAATTTGAAAAGATATTTGCACTCCCATGTTCCTTGCAGTGCTATGTTAATAGTGAAGATATGGTAAACACCTAAGTGCCCATCAACGGACAAATGGATAAAGAAGATGTGGTATATATATACAACTGATTACTATTCTGCCATAAAAATATAGATGAAATCTTGCCATTTGAAACAACATGGATAGAATTTGACGGTTATTATGCTAAGGTAAATACGTCAGATGGAGAAAGACAAATATTGTATGATTTTACTCATATGTGGAATATAAAAAGCAAACAAACAAAAAATAAAGGAACAAACCAGATCCATCAAAAACAAACACGTACATACATACTGAGAATAGAGTAGTGGTTACCAGAAGGAAAGGGATGGGCTGGGAGAAAGGGACTGAAATGGGTAAAGGGAATCAACTGTATGGTGATGAATGGAAGCTTAATTTTTGGTGATGAGCACACTGTAGGGTATACGGAAGTAGAAATATAATGTTGTACACATGAAATTTATGTAATGTTATAAACCAAATGTTACCGCAATAAAAAATAAATTTAAAAATTTTCCTCGTACGGCAATCAAAACATGAAGAGGTTTATTTCCCCCAGATAACTGAAGTGTTTGGGTGGCTGGAAACATGACAAATGCACACTTGTTACCCAGATTCTAGTGTATGACACACAGTATGGCTTTTGCCCACAGAAATGCCCAAGTCTGAGGCATCTGCCAGGCAGACTTGGATTTTCTCAAACAGGACAACTGATGTCCCTCCTTGTCCTATCACCCTATGTTCAGAGTGCTTCTATATATGAAGGGCAAGAGAAATAATTGGTGCTATTAGGGATTCAGGCTAGGCTAGACTTTCCCATCAGAAATGATGCTCTTAAGATCAAAAATCTGTCAACTGAGACGCAGAATGAAACTGTCAGATTTTGTTTCCTAGAATAGCGTGTCCTCTCCCCTTCAACAAAATCCAGCTCAGTAAACATGTATTAAGTGCCCCCAACATGTCTGAGGCTGTATTAGACTCCCAGAAACAAAGAACCAGGAAACAGCCTTTTTTCTCAAGGAGCAAGTGATTTCTTAGTAAGGACAGATAAATAAACAATAATTTGGGTTCAAGGTGATGCACGCTATGTTGGGTCAAGCACAGGTCAAGGTGGAGACATGAGGAGTGTTCACCCAGCCTGTGGGGCAGCAAAGGCTCCACGCCTAAGTACCTCGAAAGCTGAACCAAAGGAATGCACAGCATTCGGTCAGAGGAAGCTGGGGAGACAGGAAGGTGGAAGTTTCAGGAAGAGGAGACTTCACATGCAAAGACACAGAGGCAGGGAAACAACCAGCAAAGGGGCAAATCTAGGACACAAATTAAAGCAGAGATGATAGCCAGGGGTGGGAGGGAGAGAAAGTTCCAGAACATGGCTCCTAGTGGGCCTCGTCGGCCAGATTCAAAACTTGGAATTTAGCATGTCCACACCGGGCAGCCATCCTAAGTGGAGTAAAACATCAGCTCCTGATGTTCACGGCAAGTCCTTCTTGCCATGAACACTGTGGGTGTAATTTTCTAAAAAGTTAAATTCCCCTTAGAAGACTCTATTTAGCATCCATAACATTCTACATGTGTTCTCAAACATACATAAACCTTCTCTTCTAAACCGATTTCAATTCTGATTCACCAGGTAAGAGGACCAAATGAAAATTAAGCATATGCTTAATGATTTCATCAGAAAATGTACTCTACCCAATAGTCATCAGAAAGCGTACCCAACGAAATATTCAAAAGAATATTTGAACCCAGAAAATTTCATTTCTTTCTCCCTACAGTACAGAAGCTTCCTTCTAGCAGAGCCGTATTTGCATTTGGCTCCATAATGAGGATTTCACTGGAGCCCTGGATAGAATGACTCACCACAGATTGACCAAGAAAGGATGCTCCAGCCCCTGCATGATCTGGAGCTCCCGGAAGACGTTCCGGACTTCATCCCTCTCGATGCACTTCTGCTTGTTCATGTACTTCATTGCGTACATTTTCTTAGTGTCTCGCTTCTGCACGATGCAGACCTGAGTGACAGCCAAAAGGGAGAACGTTCAGGCCAACGTTTCAAAGGAACAAAAAGGCAGCCCCTCACGGCATCCCTACTCCTGGGTTCAAGTCTTGGTTCTGAAATCTTGCTAGTGGAGCAGCGCTGGCTCCTCCACAACCTCTCCAATATTTGCAAAATGGAAGAGCTGGACCAGATTCACCTGTTGATCAGGTATTTACACTAAGTAGGTGCTGAAAAAGCAGCTTCAGAAACAGGAGGGGGAAGAGGCAGCCCTGCACTCAAGGAGCTCATAGCCTGGGAGGAAAACAGACAGATGCACCAATATCTACGATGCTGAGATACACATATCTGTGCCTCCCATGGCCCCCGCCCTCCCCACTTCCGCTCACACCTCCATCGCCAGCCCCGCTTCTCTTTGCCCGACGATTCTGTCTGCCAGCAGAGCCCGCGTTGCTGTAACAGACTGGCGATGCCGAAGAGTTAAGGTCCACGGAAGCAACACTCGGCCCATGCAGGCAGCTGGGGCATCTACACCCCAGACCCCTTGTCCATCCCACGGCTCCCAGAGTTTGAGAGTTTGCCCACAGGGCTAACTGGCTTGACGGCACACCCTTACCAGCAGCCTCCTGCCTTTCCTTCCCTGACTCACTTCCCAACTCACTACCTGTGCCTTCTTGCTCTCCAGGGCCCTTGGAGAGACCCAAACTAAGGCGCATGGGCCCTGGGGGAGCAAAGGAGAAGTGGTGACAGCAATGGTGGCAGCTCCTGTACTGAGCACTCTACTTTGGGAGACTGAGCAAACTGTCTCCTTGATTATCTCACGTAATCCCCACAAGAACCTTGCGAATAAAGGCTCCATCTTCCCTTGAGCACGAGGAAGCTGCAGCCCCGTGTGCACTAGTTAACTTGCCCAGAGTTCAACAAGCCCCTCGGTGTCAGGACAGTGATTGAAACCCACGACAGTCTGATTTTTGAGTGACACCCTTACTCACAAGGGGCAGCGCTGGGAGGGCGGACATGCTGTCAGAGAAGGCTCTCTCGAGGCACTAATGCCAGAGGGTGGGCATGAAAGGATGGAAAGATGGCAAAGGCAAAAGAAGAGGCTTTTAGGGGAAAGGAAAGATATAAAGGAGGACATGGAGCCTTAGGACACCCGGCAAGGAGTATGGTGTGGCTGGAAAAAAGTAGCAGGGTGAACATGTACTGTATTCCCAACCTCCTGATGGGGACTTGTATTCATTTCCTTGGGCTGCCATAACAAAGTACCACAAACTGGAGGCTCAAAATAACAGAAACTTACTGTCTCACAGTTCTGGAGCCAGAAGCTCCAAATTAAGGTGTTGCCAGGGCCACGTCCCCTCTGCAGGCTCTCGGGTAGGATCCTTCTTTGCCTCTTCTAATTTCTGGGGGTTGTTATCAATCCTTGATGCCCCTTGCTAGCAGCTACATCACATGAATTTGGGGGCGGATACTATTCAACCCAGTACAGTAACTAGTTTTATTACCCTCACTTGATAGATAAAGGAAGAGATGCACAGAAAGATTTTAGACCTTCCTCACGCCTCAGGACTCAAACCCAGGCTCTCTGCCTTCCCAGGACACACCAATGATGCATCCTCCCTGGGAACAGGTCTGTGATAGAGAAAGCGAGGGATATGGTTACGGGCCTGGGAATTCGGGGTTTTCTCTGGGCGTCCCAAGTTGGTCTTCTATTGGAAATTGGACCCCTTTTGCTCTGACGTGCTATGAATCTGAGGCAGATACAAGACGGTGGGGAAAAGCCTGAATTGCAATTCCCACTTTGGTTCTTGCTGCCTTTCTGAGCTTCTGTCTCAGCATGTCTGAGCAGAGTTATCAAAGCCCACCCTGCCCCACTGGGGTGAAACTAAATGAGACCAAGGAAGTGGGAGTGCCTGGCTGTGTCTGGGGGATGATAAATGTCACCCGAATCTCAATGTCTTAAGAAGCACACTTCATGAAATCTCCATAAGAATGCTTTTCCAGGCAGTATGATTAGTGGCATGAGGTTGAAGGCCCAAGAACTTTACCAGTGAACTTGAACATATAAAACCACAGAAGGCCAAGGTGTGCTGGACAAAAGCCCCTTGGGGCCCTGGTTCGCAGGAATCTGAAGAGACTTCCAGAGCCCTGAGACCCACGTCCGCAGGCAGACACGCAGAGGGCAGATCATTCCACTAATTAGGGTTTCTCATCTCTCTCACTCCTCATTTGCCTTCTCAGAAGAGATGTGGAGTAGACATGGTCTCTGCCAAGGCTGGGAGCCCTGAAATCCAGTTGGCTGCATAATCTTGAAAAGCTGAGGCTGTGATTCCACGGAGTCTGGGCAATGCCCCCGTCAGAGGAAGACCCCTCCCAGTCCCGGCTCTTGTTGGTATGACTGACAATGGACGAAGGTGCTGAGAGATGGCTCTCACCTCCCGGGGCGGGGGAGGGGGGTGGGCGGGAAGGAGGAGGGTGACACTTGTAGCAGCTCGGAGGCAGCTCAGGAACTAGAAGAGACTCTTCAAAACAGGATTAGAATTCTGGCTTTCAAAGCAGAGCTCAGGATTTGAATAGGGTTTGGAGGTCTGACTTTGGGTACCAGATAAAGAAGAGAGGTTGTTATAGGACGTTGCCTGGAGCTTGAAGGCTTGGATTTACAAGTCAAAGAAGAGGTTGAGGCCTGGGGTCTTGGCCAGCTCCATGCTGATGAAAAGGTGTGGCTGGCAATCTGTACATCTTCTTTGGAGAAATGTCTATTTAGGTCTTCTGCCCATTTCTGGATTGGGCTGTTTGTTTTTTTGATATTGAGCTGCATGAGCTGCTTATATATTTTGGAGATTAATCCTTTATCAGTTGCTTTGTTTGCAAATATTTTCTCCCATTCTGAGGGTTGTCTTTTCACCTCGTTTATGGTTTCCATTCCTGTGCAAAAGCTTTTAAGCTTCATTAGGTCCCATTTGTTTATTTTTGTTTTTATTTCCATTTCTCTAGGAGGTGAGTCAAAAAGGATCTTGCTGTGATTTATGTCATAGAGTGTTTTGCCTATGTTTTCCTCTAAGAGTTAAAGGATGTTCAACATCATTAATCATTAGAGAAATGCAAATCAAAATCACAATGAGGTATCACCTCACACCGGTCAGAATGGCCATCATCAAAAAATCTACAAACAAGAAATGCTGGAGAGGGTGTGGAGAAAAGGGAACCCTCTCGCACTGTTGGTGGGAATGTAAATTGATACAGCCACTATGGAGAACAGTATGGAGCTTCCTTAAAAAACTAAAAATAGAACTACCATATGACCCAGCTATCCCACTACTGGGCATATACCCTGAGAAAACCGTAATTCAAAAAGACACATGTACCACAATGTTCACTGCAAGACTATTTACAATAGCAAGGACACGGAAGCAACCTAAGTGTCCATCGACAGACGAATGGATAAAGAAGATGTGGCACATATATACAATGGAATATTACTCAGCCATAAAAAATAACGAAACTGAACTATTTGTGGTGAGGTGGATGGACCTACAGTCTGTCATACAGACTGAAGTAAGTAAGAAAGAGAAAAACAAATACCGTATGCTAACACATATATATGGAATATTAAAAAAAATGGTTCTGATGACCCTAGGGGCAGGACAGGAATAAAGATGCAGACGTAGAGAATGCACTTGAGGACACAGGGTGGGGGAAGAGAGGGTAAGCTGGGACGAAGTGAGAGAGTGGCATGGACATATGTACACTACCACATGTAAAACAGATAGCTAGTAGGAAGCAGCCGCATAGCACAGGGAGATCAGCTCGGTGCTTTGTGACCACCTAGAGGGGTGGGGTAGGGAGGGTGGGAGGGAGACGCAAGAGGGAGGGGATATAGGGATATATGCGTGCATATGGCTGATTCACTTTGTTATACAGCAGAAACTAACACAACAACCTAAAGCAATTTTACTCCAATAAAGATGTTAAAAAACAAAACAAACAAAAGTAAAAAAACAAAAAATAAAAGAAAAGGTGTGGCTGGGATCCCTTAACTTCCTCCTCTATACACTGAGGGCTTCAATCTATTTTCTAAGGCATCTTAAACACTCTATGTTTCTCAGGAACACAGAGCTGGACTTGGGGTCTGGAGAGCTGGGCTCTGCTCATGGCCCTCTTGCACGTATCCCTGGCTCCTCTGGCCTTGCTTCTTCACTGGCCAAGCAAGGCAGGTAGCAATGGCTGACTCAACCTGACCAGAGGACAGAGAGGCTAAAATGAAAAAAAGACCAAAGACAAGTCTAAGGCACTGAGTAGAGACAAAGGTCTGCTGGGAAGTCTCAGGGACACAGAAAGAGTTTGGGTTCTCAGGTCACTCTGAGTGGGGCTTTTATTCCAGTTCTTTGCTGTGCAACCACCCTCTCTGAGCCTCAGTCTACTCATCAGTAAAATGGGGGTGGTATGTTCTTGCTCCAAGGGCTGTTGTGAGGACATGGGAGGGGATGCTGTGAAGGGCATGGTGTGGTGCTGTCATGTTGGAGGTACCGAATGGAGGTGAGTTTTCTTTACTTCCCAAGGGTTATAGACATTTAATGCTCCCGGGACAGAGGCCTCTCAGCAAATGCAGTTATTATTGTGATTACTGGTCCTGTCATCACAACCATCATTAAGGACTTATCTGAAGGCAGGGCAGGGTGCTGGGAGGGAGGCATGCTTCCCAGGACACAGGGTCACAGATATCTCTGGCCCCATGGCTGGAGCTTGGGGTGACATTTCCTACTGACTTGCCAGGGTGGCTTGAGCCAATCCCTTCTTGTTGCAGACCCAAGGAAGGTGGGACACTTGGGACCAGCCCTCAGGCTGTCAGGCAGGATGACTGTGGCACAGGGAATGCAATGCACAAAACCAAATAGGAGGGGACAGGCAGGCTGTAGTCCTGGTGGAACAGTTCTGACCCCCTCAGCTTGTGACGGTGACTTTATTTGATTTGGTTAAAGGGTCTTTGCAGATATAATTAAGTTAAGGCTCTCAAGATGTGTCATCTAGGATAAGGGCGGGCCCCAAATCAACCAGTGTCTTTATAATAAGAGAAAAGAAGGCAGAGATTGGAGAGATGATGCATCTTTAAGCCAAGGAAGGCCTAGGATAGCCGCAACCCCAGTAGCCAGGAGACAGGCCTGGGACAGACCCTTCCCAGAGCTTCTGGAACAGTGGAGAATAAACCTCTGCCGTTTAAAATCACCCAGTGTATTAAAGCAGCCACAGGAAACTAAGACAGTCTGTAAATGTCCATCATGGCCATCGACTTCTGGCTGACCAACCCAGCCAGGCACCTCTGTGATCCTTCCTGGGTTTCATCTGAGCCCTGCAGGTCTACAGTCAGGTGTCCATAGAGCCCAGCAGAGCGTGTCGCCCACACAGGTGCCCAGGAAACGTGGGCTGGTGGGGAGCTGAGCACACTGCTGAGCCTGGGACCCAACCCCGAGCCCTGAGTGCATTAACTCCCAAATCAGTGCCCAGGACTCCACATTCCAGCCTGATCCCCTGGCCTGTGTCCTCTCCCCCTAAGTCCCTGTGACCAGAGTGACTTCTGGTACTTAGAGTTAGTGCTTGAGATTTCAGAAGCGGGAACATTTCACTGTAATAGCTTCGTCACCAGCAGCGTCTCCTCGGCTCTGGTCTCTGCACATGTCCTTCTGCCCAGTGGGAACTTCCCCAAAATGAAAGATTTGAAGCCCTGCAAGGGCTTTCTTTCACCTTCAGGAAGTGTTCAAGGTCTGTGTCTTGTCCTTCAAAGTCCTCTGCGCCTCCGTCACCTCTGACAGGCATGTGTGTGCTCACACCACACAGAGACATACATACCACACACATACACACACATACACACACCACACACGCACACATCCCGTTCATGCCAGCTACCTCACCCCCCTTAGAATTTCTCTAAAGAGTTTCTCCACCACCACTGCTTTCTCCCCTTCTCACTTCCTCCCTGGCCCACGTCCCCCTCCCTCCGGCTCACCCACCAGCTCTGTCTCTGCTCATTCATTACTTTCTGTAGGAGGCTCCCTTTTATTTCGGGGAGACTGCATCAACAGCCTTCCCAGTGGGCTCCCATAGCCCCTATTTCTACTGTGCTGCTTCCTACACTGGATCTTCCCTGTTTACTGACTGACAGGCAGACCCCAGGCACCAAGAAGGCAGGAGCCATGCTGCCTGGTTTTCCCTATGGAACTCCGAGCTTCCAGAGGCTCAGACATGTGAACTTGTCACCTTGGCCCCTGACTCCCTGCACGAGCATGTTCCGTTCCCTCTGCTTAGAACACCTTTCCTACAGGCCGTCCCCTGCCTCATCCCTTGCGGGCATCATCATCTCCTGACCTGAGGGCCACCCTGACCTCCATGCCTGAGCGGGAGTCCACAGAAGAGCTGGAATTTCCGTTAAGACAAGGTCCACCAGGCCCTGTGTACTCGAGGGAGGTGGGGTCCTCAATGCCTGGACTCACAGCAGGAGGGCCTGCCGGTCCTCCCAGCTCTGAAGCCCAAGGCGACCACGTGATGGAGGGAATCTGCTAAACCTAAAGCAGCATCTCAGCCTCCTGGGCTCAAGACAGGTGTTCTAGAGGGAACATCAGCCCTCCTCACCAACAGGCAGCTCTGCCCATATCCTGGGAACCTTCAAAACAGAAGAGGCGGGTCCCAAGTGGCCCCAGGGCTCCCGAGCAGGTCAGCACATAGCCCTTTCCACTAGAAATCACAGTTAATGAGGCAAGGGATGAGCCATTTGGCCAAAGCCACCCAAGCTGCTGACAGGCAAGCACCCAGTTAACACTTCTCATTAGTCTAATTCAATTAGGACACCTGATGTTATCATTATTAATTACAATTTATTGGGACAAATAAATAAATGCTAGCGAGCATGATTTCAGGCGATTTGCCGTGAGAATGGCATGTGTCAAGCACACCGTGCATCAGGAATTTGGGAATTGACCCCAGTTCAGCAGAGAAGGGGTAGGGATGCGTGTTGAGAACCTCCATCACGCCAGCATCTGGTGGTCCTCAGCCGGATCTTACCTTCAAAGCACTGATGGCCTCAGTTCTGTGGCACCCCCAGAGGTCTGCGAGGGTCCTGGGATGTTGTATTTTGTAAAAACTCCCTGGGGGGAGTCTGATAAGCAGGCTAGTTGAGAATCACTTTGCTGGATTCTTCAGGAAAGTCCTTATCTGGCTGCATCTTCAGTGACCTTGATGGTCAGGACTGTAACCCTCACTTTTCAGCTCAGGCAAGCCAAGCTCTGGGGGAACAGGTCACCCCAGAATCAGAGAAGCCAGAGCTGTGCTGGTAACCCAGAACTGTGCGGGTGCAAAGGCTGGCTCTGCCCTTCCATGGACCAGCCTGGATGCCTGTTCTCACCTGACTCAGTTGACCTTCTCTGTGCTGCCCACCCCACCCCCAGCTTGAGTACACTTAGCAGATGCTGTTGACTGATGCACAGGTATAGTGCGACATTAATGGACACTGGTTATGCTTACAGGAGCAAGATTCTGGGAAACAACCAATTTGGGGAAAAGCAAAAAAAAAAAAAAAAAAAATCAAGATTAAATAAGGTCACTAAAAAAGAGTGATCATGCTGGGTACTGCTGCTCAAATATCCTTATCTGGGGCTTCCCTGGTGGCGCAGTGGTTGAGAGTCCGCCTGCCGATGCAGGGGACACGGGTTCATGCCCCAGTC
Source organism: Mesoplodon mirus (assembly GCF_964341445.2). Classification (NCBI taxonomy): domain Eukaryota; kingdom Metazoa; phylum Chordata; class Mammalia; order Artiodactyla; family Ziphiidae; genus Mesoplodon; species Mesoplodon mirus. Next base: position 160,471,767 of record NC_138977.1, read on the forward strand.
TGGGAAGATCCCACATGCCGTGGAGCGGCTGGGCCCGTGAGCCATGGCCACTGAGCCTGCGTGTCCAGAGCCTGTGCTCCTCAACGGGAGAGGCCACAACAGTGAGAGGCCCGTGTAACACACACACACACACAAAATCCTTATCTGACAAGAAGACTGTCTTTGGCAGACGATTGTTAACTACCCAAATGCATCCTCCCTCTTCTTCCTTTTTAATAGGACAATTTTCTTCAAGGAGGCAGTATGATCCATTAAACACTCATTTGCAGCCAGAAGTAGCCATAGTTCTTGCCAATGAAATATTAGTCTGCTATTGGCTTCTAAGAAAAGTCTTGCTTTCTGAATAAAAGGGAATAGCTACATATGGTTCCACTTTTCTCCCCTTGGCCACTATTCTTCTCCTTTCTACCTTGAGCACATATGTAATGTCTGGAGCTGCAGCAGCCCCTTGTGACCATGAAGCTACGAAGGTCTCAGAGATACTGAACCTGTTATCATAGCGCCACCTACCTTCAGACTTCTTCTTATGTGAGAAAATAAACCCTCTTTGTTTAAGCCACTATAAGGCAGATTTTCTGTTTCTCACTCCTGAGAACATCCCCATCTGATACACAAACTATACGATGATGTCTCATGGCACAGAAAGTCCATGTGGGCTGTGACCAATGGTGGCCTCACTAGAGTGATCAAAAGTTAGCTTCAAGAAAAATACTCATTTGGATGAATATTTCACTCAATAAACATGTGTGAAATGCCTGTCACGGTCCTGGCATTATGCTAGCCATGAAGATATGACACTGCTCTAGGAACTCAAGGTTCGATGGGATACACAAACAATACTCAAGAGTGAAAGACAAAGTCCCTCACTTCAGGTCACTGGGCCCTACATGGCGTGGCCCCAAGTCCCCTCTAATTCCATCTGTTACTCTCTTCCCTGCTCACTTCCCACCCTGGCCCCTGTGCCATTCCTGTGTCTGCCATGCTCTTCCCCAGGTGTCCAGTCTTGGGTCCTCACCTCCTTCAGGCTCTACCCATGAATCACCTTATCCTATAAGTCATCCCTGACCTCCGTGTGTGAATGAGCTAATCCCTCCTCAGTCCCCATCCTCCCTCCCTGTTCCCTCCATCACCCTGGCCAACTCCCGTAACAGCAGCACATGCTTCTTGGTTTGTTTGTTTTCCCTTTGTCTGTCTCACCCACTGTGGTGTAAACCCCATAATGATAGGGATTTTTCTATTATTCACTGTTCCCTCCTCAGTGACTAGAACAGTGCCTGGAACATCTAGTTGACATCTGTGGCTGGCTGGCTGGAGAAATGGATAATTACTACTTAGGAAAGAACAGTGCTATAGGATAGGTGAGCACATGGGACTAAGGGACCTGAGAAGAGGGATCCTAACCAGGATATGGGATTAGGGAAAGACATTCTGGAAGAGGCTGCATTTGAACTGTTTCTCAGTCATCAAGGGTTGGTTTCATGAGGATGGAGGTGTAGGAAGAGGGGGAAGGAAGTGCACTACCAGGAGAGCACACAGCCCCTCTCTCAGTACAGAGAGATGGAACATGCATGGTGCATTTTAGCATGTGTTAGTAGCATTCTCAACTTCCCCATCTGTAAAATGGGGGTAGCAGTGTACTTATCTTAGTGGGTGGTTGTGAGGGTTACATGGTAAGCACTTACTAAATTATTGATTATTATTGTGATTATGATCATCATTCATACATGTACTGAAGGTAAGACCAGAGAACGTTGTAGAGATGTGCAGAAGTGGCCCAAGAAGGAGGTCAGGAACAATTTCACAATTATTTGGTGTGAAGGTTAATTTTATGTGTCAGCTTAGCTGGGCTATGGTGCCCAGATATGTGGTCAGACATGATTCTGTATGTTTCGGTGAAGGTGCTTTTAGATAAAATTAATTTGTGATGAATTTTAAAAGGTGGACTTTAAGTAAGCAGATTGCCCTCCATGTGGGTGGGCCTCATCCAATCAGTTGAAAGTCTGAATAGAACAAAAGACTGACCTCCCCCAAGAAAGAGGGAATTCTGCAGCAGATGACCTTTGGCCTTTTACAGCAACATCAGCAACTTCCTGGGTCTCTAGCCTGACAACCTATCCTGCAGATTTTTAGACTTGCCAGCCTCCATCATCATGTGAGCCAATTACTTAAATAAATCTATCTATATCTATATCTATATCTACACACATCTTTTTAGTTCTGTTTCCCTGGAGAACATTGACTAATACATGTGGCAATGAGCTAGCCAGGATCAGAAGTCAGCACCTGATTTCAACTTCTCATGGACCCAGGAAGTCACTAAGGCCACCAGTGCTGGGCATTTGGAAGCACAGGAAGCTCAAACTGCTTGGTACCTGATTCTAAACTATTTGTCCCCAGTCAGTATAAAAAGAGAGAGCAGCATGGGGAGACATGCCTTGATTGGGGCACAGCCCCATGGTGTGTCCAGCTATGCTCTAAGCCAAGCCAGTCTCTCCTTAAGATGCTAAGAAACAGTGCGCCTGTCCCGCGGACACTTCATCTGTGAGTTCTGACCTGTATCAGGTGATACTCCCTGGTGTTCACCCTGAGACAGTGCATGACGGACATCATGGAGATCATGGCAAAAGATGAGGTGACAAAGGTGAGTGAGGAGCAGGTGACAGATGGCTTTGAATGACATGTTTAAAAGGTCAGTGTTGCAGGTTGAATTGTGTTTCCCCAAATCTGTATGTTGAAGCCCTGACCCCCAGTACCTCAGAATGTGATGCATTTGGCGATAGGACTTTTAAAGAGGTAATTGAGTTAAAATGGGGTCATGAGGGCAGGCCCTAACCCAATTGGGTTGGTGTCCTCTGGCCTCCAGAACTGTGAGACAATCACTCCTGTGGTTTAAGGCCCCCAGCCTGTGGGATTTTGTCACATCAGCACCAGCAGACCAATACAGTTGGCTTTTGTCCTGAGGGCACTGGGGAGATACAGAAGGGTTTAAAAAGTGGATCCTAGGTATACAATTGCAAATGAATGAATAAAGGAAAGAACATACAAACAAACAACATGGAAAATGTGGGTTTTGAGGGGGGGAGGGGAGTTCTTTCTGGCAACAGGGTGGAGGAGAGTTTGGAGGTAATTCCAAGAGGTGATCGTGTGTTTTATAAATAATGCCACTGCTTACGCACACAGTTTCCCTCTGGAGTCATAAGGGACATCACTTTGTCAGGAAACACCGAAAAGTAGTCATAGGGGCAAGGGTCCAGGCCCAACCTTGGTGCTTTCTGACACCCTTAGTGCTGGAAATGTATCTTTTAGGGTGAAGCAAGGTTGAGACCACTTTATAGATGTACAAAGGCCTGAGAAGGCTCATCCAGAATATAAAATGAGACGTCACTGTTGGAAAATGGGAAATGCAAATGAGCAATGACGTCTGTTAAATTGGTCAGTAATGGATCATTTGCTCTGGCCTATGCTTGAAAGCCATTCGCAAATGAGCTTGCATTTCCTGTGATATTTAGCTCTTAATAATAAATATTTAGCTCTTAATAATATTTAGCTCTTAATAATAGCTCTTAATTTCCTCTTAATATTTAGCTCTGATCCCTGGGAGCCAGCAAATTCCTCCAACCTATGCCTCAAGCCAAACATGGACTAATTAATATGAAAGGAATAAATATTTCATTAAAAAGAAATGGATTCCACCACTTATAAAAGATGTCTGCATGAACAGTAAAAGCTTCTAGTAAAAGTATCATGTTTAAGAATTCTAAAAACGATTCTTACATAAGAATAACAGCTCACTTTGGAAACACAGAGAAGTTAGGTAACTTGCCCAGAGTCACCTGGTTGACCAGAATTCCAACTCAGCTCTGTCAGACTTGGAGGCAAAGCTCTCTAACCATTTTGCTATAAACTGATTAACTCTTGCATTGTCCTGAAAAGAGCAAACATGTGTTCCAAGTCCCTGCTTGTGGCAGACACAATGTTGGCTGGGCATCTTACACACATTTGCTGCCATGGCCCCATTACTAAGTCTGTCCCTGCCACAGGACCTTTGCATCTGCTGCCCCTTTTGTATGTGATGCTCTACCCCTGGATCTCCACATGGTCTGTTTCCTTCTTAGCAGTTAGGCCTTGGCTTAAATGTCTCCTTCTCAGCAAAGCCTTCTCTGTTGCCCTCTCCTCCAAGGAAAGCAGGCCTACCCTCCCAGGTCATTGCACTATGCATTTTCTGCAGAGCAACTATCATTATTGAAATCGTGGTTGGGTATTGTTTGTGTATTTGTCTCCCTTACTAAACTGTCAGCTCTATGGCACCAGGGACCTCATCCATCTTGTTTGCCACACCACCACAAGTACCTAGACTAATGCTGAGACGTAACAGTTGGCATAAACATTTACTGTCTTACTCAAAATCCTGCTATGCTTTCCACCATGCTACCCTTATCTTAAAAGATGAAAAAGATTTCCAAAGACTACATTTTTAAAGGAAAAAAACACTAAGTCAAATGTTTCTGAACATTCAAACTTATAAACATATATATAAAATCAAATCTCCACTTAATTCCAAAATGGATTTGTTGCAGTCTGGGCACTAAATTGGTTAGTCTGCTATTAATCAAAATTTTTTTCACACTATGAATTCACATGCAGATGTGAAAATCTGGAATGTGGATGAGACAGCTAATAATATGCTTGCGTGTAGAAATGATCATCATTGCATAATAAGAGTGTGGAGTCTGGAATTATCATCTGTGCAACTCTTGCTCAATTTTATCCAGACTCCTCCTTTGAGGGACATAAAGAGCTATTATCATATAAATCTGTGCCACTTTTTGCTGTTTTATGTGCAGACTGCCTCTGGCTATTCCATGAATTTTAATTAACTCTCTGTTTATTTTGTTTCAACCCTATGACTCTCTAAGCACGGAGCCCATTTGCTAATCCAAGAAACACACTTTTGAAGCAAACGTCTCAGAAAGTTCTCCCAAAGGTATCTTCCTCCTTCCCTTGAAAATAATTAAGCCCTGTTGACTTCAAAGTTGACTCATAGCAGAACACTCCAGTCTGGACTCTCTCTGCTGGTGCAGGAGCAAAATGTCCAATGGCTCAACGAATGAAGGGGTCAAGAGTAACCTGTGGGAGGTGGAGAGTGAGGCAGGAGAGAGGTGGAAATTAAAGGGGCATTTGTGAAAAATTAGAGTTTGCAGCAGCGGAGATAGAGAAATTCTCCTCAGGACCCTAACTCAGAGGCAGTCAGTATAAACCAGTCAACTAACTCTTAGCAGCTGATTGGTTAATTGTCAAGTTTTTCATTCATTTACATAATATGTATTTATTCAGTTAATTATATAGAGCATATATGTCAGATGTATCATATGCACATGTATATGTAAGTATATATTATATATGAATATAAATATACACACTGCTTAGTGGATATGTATATATGCATGTATTTGTATGTATATACATGCATATATATATGTGTGTAGATATACATATATACTGCTTTGTGGGCTTACAGATATATGTATATATATATGAGTGTGTATATGTATCTATATAATATATGGTGGGTATATCTACCTATATATAAACTGTTTAGTGGGTGTATATATATGTGTATATAAGTATATTTACTGCTTATATGCATATACATTTACATGTGTTTATGTATACTATATGTATGTGTATATACACGCATATAGATATGTGTGTATATGTTTATATATATATGCATGTGTCTATGTATACAGCTTACTAGGTGTGTATATATGCATATTCATATGTGTGCTCATATATATATATACACTGCTTAATGTGTGTATACATATATCTATATGCTGATTAGTGAGTGTGTATATGTATGTGCATTAGGCATATATGTATGTGTAAATATACATATGTGTGTATATGTATTATACTTTATACATATATATTTGCTTAGTAGGTACTGGAGATACAACTGTGAACAGTGAGGGAACATTGCTGCCCTCAGAGAGAGCTTATGTTCTGGTGCATGAGACCAACAACTAAGAGGACAAATTAATAAGCATGTAATGGAATTACAGGTAATGACAGGTGCACTGAAGAAAAGGGGACCAGAAAGGGTACATGGATATGAAATGCTTGGGGTGGAGTCAAGTGGGGTGGATATTCAGAGAGGGCCCCCATTGAGGGGACATTTGAGCAGAATTCTGTATGGTATGAGTGATCCTTGCAGAGTTCTGGGGGAAAGTGATCAAGGCTGAGGGCACAGCAAGTGTAAAGGTTCCGAGTTAGAAATAAGCTCAGCATGTTCGAGAGATGAGAAGAAGGGCTGAGTGGAATGAGTAGGAAGATGGAGGGCGTGGAGAGAGGTGTCAGCAAACTAGGCATAAGTCAGATTGCTGGGCCTGGTGGGCCAGCAGAAGAGGTTGGCATTCATTCTGAAAGCAGCAAGCATGTGATCCAATCCATGCTTTATCACATCACTGGCTGCTATGTAGACCAGGGCTTTCCCTCTTCTTTCTCTCTCCCCCTCATCCATTCTCTAGGTAGCATTTATTGAGCCTTTACCACCTGCTGAGCACTAAGCCAGGTGCTGATGGGACTGGGCAGGTGAATATGACCAATCCCAAGCTTTCAGGAATCTCACACTCTGATGGCAGAGGCAGCTGAGCAAGCTGAAGACCATCCCTTGGCAAGATGTGCTGTGACAGATGGAAAGAGGAAGCTAAGAGAGCCAGGTCTTCCCCTGACGCACCCCTTCAGGTGGTTACCTAAAACTTTCCAGAACCCACATCACCCAGGGCCAAGAAGACACGGAAGGCATTTTAAAAATGCCAACCATATGTCAGGTCTGATGCTGGAGGCTGCATGGTCTCTGACCCTTATTTTCACAGTAAGGTCACTCAGGGCATTGTTTATAAGTCTTTATTTGCCTTCATTGTACAAAGGTATTTTTGTTCTCTTTTATCACTAGAAAGATATTGCTCCATTGTCTTTGGGCTTACATAGTGTCCATTTCCTAACACAATGTGTCCTTTTGTTCTCTGGTTGATTTTAAGATTTGTCTCTTAATGGTTTTAAACTATTTATTAATTGATTATGATGATCACTGATGATGTTTTCCTTGTGTTTCTCTTGCTTGGAGTCGGTTGAACTTCTTGGATTTGATTTTATCATTTTCATCAATTGAAAAAAAATTCAGCCACTATTTCTGCAAATATACTTTATATGCCCATCCCTCCTTCTGGGACTCCAATTACACATATGTTAAACTATTGCATTTTGTTCCATAAGTCACTGAGGCTTTGTTAATCTTTTTTCCTCTATGCTTCATCATGTATAGTTTCTATTGCTATATCTTCAAGTTTGATAACCTTTTCTTCTGCACTGCCTAATCTGCTGTTAATCCCATCCAATGAATACTTCATTTCATATATTGTAGATCTCATTTCTCTAGGTTCTATTTGAGTGGCTACCAGAGGAAAGATGGGTGGGGGGAAGGGAATTAAGAGGTACAAACTACTAGGTATAAAATAGATACAAGGATATAATGTATGGCACAGGGAATATAACCAATACTTTATAATAACTTTAAATGTAGTATAATCTATGAACATATCAAATCAATATTTTGTACACCTGAAACTAACTTAACATTGTAAATCAATAAAAATATATAAATAAATAAAGTAAAATTGCAATGTCCAGTGTCCAAAAAAATTTACTAGACATGCAAAGCAGGAAAATATGACTCATAAGCAGAAGGAAATCTAATAAAGACAAACAAACCCAGAAATGGCACCAGTGATGAAATTAGTAAATAAGCATTAGTGATCAAATTACTTAAACAATTTTAAACAAAATTTAAGAGAGCTATTATTAATATGTTCTGTATGTTCAAGGATTTTAAGGAAAATGTGAACATAATAAGGACAGAAATGGGCATTCTTGTTTTTCAGAAGAGGAAACATAGGTTTGCAGAAGCTTTATGACTGGTCCAAGTTCACATGGCTAGAAACAGCAGGACCAGAATCTGAGCCTAGGCCTCCCCATGTAGAAAGCCCATGCTCTTTCCTCTATGTTATATTACTTCTTAAACCAAATGTCCAGTGTTTCTGGACACTGATGGACACTATCCCCCTGACCCCCATGGTCTCCTGCTGATACACATGTGACTAAAACTAGTTTCAACCTAACTTCTGTATTTGGGAGGAACATGCGGAAACAAAACAGGCTGTGTGTGACAGTGGGGTCCTCTCCAGGCTTCTGACTCATCATATGTAAATGGGGATAATAATGCCCAACACACTGGGCTTTTAGGGCAACAAGGATGGTAAGAGGGGTCCAGTTCCTAGGACAATGACTGTGAGTTCCTGATTGGTCAGGACTCTACTCCAAGTTGCAAATACTGGGATCCCAACATGATCTTGCATAATCAAAACAGGATGCCAGCTCCTGTGGCTGGTAAGGATACTGGATAAGGCTCACAGGACTGGAAGAGCACAAAGGCAGAGGCACTGATGGTACCTACCCATGTTCCCTCTCCTGCACCTCCACACACCTCAGGATGCTTACTGTGGACACCTGTGACTCTCTGCTGGGCACCTTCTTCTGCCCTGGATGGGATAAGCCAAAAAGTGCAGGAGAGGTAATGCTGTTTAAAGCAGCCCTCCATCAATGATGAACAGGGAACTGTGCATAAAAACATCAGCTTCTCTGACCTTCAGCTGCCTTCAAGGCACCCTCGGCATTGAGTTCCAGAATGGAGGTGAGTCCAAGGGCCTCAGTGGTGAGTGGCTTCACCAATGCCCATCCTTGGCTGCCTTGCTTTCTGGGTCCCACTCCCTCTCTTTCAGGTGTTTCCTGGGATCACCTCCACCCAAAAAACTGCTTGCACTCAATTCTATGTCTCAGTTTCAGCTCCTGGAGGAACCCAAGCTCAGACAGTGCCCAGCAGGGCCAGGACTGGGGTCCAGCAAGTGAGGGGGCAAAATGTAAGGAAGCAATGTCGACCTGCATTTGGAGGACCCTGGGAGCAATGCCTCCTTAAATTTTCACTCCTGGTGCCTTGCTTTCTCGCCCCAGTCCTGACCCTACTCAACAGGAGTCCATCTCTCCACCTGCCTCTTACATCTGTTTGTTTCTTCACTTTGGGCCTCATTCTTTCCTTTTGCAGAGAGACTTTCACCTTCACCAGTTACTGAGAAAAATGGTCACCAACTCATGCAGACCTGTTTTCTTACAGTACATCATTAATGAGAGGATGAGACAAGCCTTTCACCTCTGATTCCGTGGAAGGATTATGAATGGCTGGGCTTGGGTCACACAGCCACTCCTTGGACCAAGCACCAGTCTAGCTGAATATGGCCCAAGTGGTTGGCCCAGCCAGGTCACATGCCCATCTCAGAAGGTGAGTGAGGGACCATAATAATTGACAGTCCACATGGGGTGGGGGGAGGTGTTTTCCAAAGGAAAGAGATATTACTGTGATAAGAAAGGGTACCAAAAACCATGCTGAACAGTCAAAAACAACAGCTACTCCAGTCCACTATGATTCTCCATTCCCTTTCCTTTTTACAGATGAGTAAACTAAGCTTCAGGGTGGCTAATTCACTTTCCCAGGTAGCCACAACTAGTACATATCAGAGTCAGTCTGCTTCCCAAATCTAAAGTGTTTCCACAGAGATATGTAGAAATTAATCTGCTGTGCCTCAACTGTCCTAAAATTCAGTCATAAATGGGTTATAAAAATTTTCAGTGAATTCTTGCTAAAATCAATGGATTGCCTGCAGCTGTTTACTTTGGTGCTACACTGGGGAAGTACAACTTCCTCCAGAATGAAAGTAAAATGAGATTTCTGTGAATTCACATGTGCTTTTTCCTGATAACCAAGGTTACTGTCATACTTTAACAATGAAATGTCTTTCTTGAAAACTCTTAATAAATGTCAGATATCAAACCTGCCAAAGGCAGATAGCAAAGCCAAAATATGCATTCAATATTAGGAGGGTGGTTTTCTTCATCTTAGTCCAGCCCAGTTCCACCTTGAGTCTCATAATAGTCATACAGACTCATCTACACTTACCATGAAAGGCAGCGATTATTTAGTATTTTGACCACAACAAAGCTATGTTCGATTGCCTTGAAGTAAACTAAGCTCATCCTGAATACTGGATGTTTGTGTACATTTTACATGAATTTGGGTGTCATCAAGAAATTGCTACAACCTAAAGAGGGACTTAAAACTAAATCCTCCATAAAGCTTGCATTTTTTTCAGAACATCCATTATAACCATAGCTTTAATACATTTATGCTCTGGAATACAGGTTCTGAGAGCCAAGCCAGTAGGCAAACAGTAGGCAGAAAAGGAAAACAAAACTTTTAAGGATGGTGACAGGATATAATCAATTAATGATTCATGAGGGCACATGCTAATAGATTTGGTAGTATGACAGGAAGGGGTGCAAGGAGCTCAGGACCAAAATCATCATTGAAATGAGGGTAAAAGTGATATGCTTCTATGTGGTGCCAATTGTGTTGTGGATTTAAAAAGTTGCTTCCATTTTCCTTCATCCATGAAATCCTCAACATAAGGGACAACAGAAAGTAAAGATTTAACAGAATTTTAAAATCTTTTGTTGTTGTTGAAGTTCAGCTGCTATCCATAGAGACTAGAGGCAAACTTCCTAAATTCTCTGGGCCACAACTCCTCTCTCTGAAAAATCCAGAGAAGGGGTTATCTCAAACGTGGCACATAAACTCTGCCCAAATCTCTGGCTGACCCCTAAGGACTATAAGGGGCAGACTATAAGCAATACAGTGAAGAAGAAAAGACTACGCTTTGTGTGCCTGCCCAAGAGGCAGAGTATGCAGTGTAAATCCAACCAAGTTAATTGCTCATTAAAAATATATTTTCAAAGAAATACAATGCAATCCAAAGTCTATACAACATAGTATTGGCAATATCCAGGATGCAACCCAAAACTATTCAACATATAAAGAACCAGGAAAATGTAACCCATCCTCAATGGAGGTGAATCTTAAAATGACCCAGATGTTGGAATTAGCATAAAGGACATGAAAACAGCTCTTATGACTATGAATATGCTGCATGATAAAAAAGGGCAATATGACAGAAATAAATGAAAATATAGGAAATCTAAGCAAAGAAAGAGAAAATGTTTTCTTTTAATCCAGAATTTCCACCTAGGCACAACATAGTCAAATTGCTGAAAGTCAAAGATTAAAGGAAAATCTTGAAAGGAGAGAGACGAAAGTGACACATTACTATCAGATAATAATGATTCAAGTCTAATGATGTCTAATCAGAAAGTACGGAGGTCAGTTGACAATGGTACAAAATCTTTAAAGCAGTGAAGAAAAAACTGTCAACCCAATAACCTGTATCCAGTAAAAATATTCTTTAAGAAAGAAGGTGAAATAAATACATTTCAGATGAAATAAAATTAAGAGAATGCATTGACGGGAGACTTGCACCACATAAAATACTAAAGAAAATTCTTCAGGATGAATGGAAAGGACACCAGAGGGAAATTCAGACCTTCATGAAAGGTATGGGTAAATATCAAGAACTACTTTCCTCCTAATTTTTTAAAAGCCAAAAAACTGCAGATACTTTAAAATAAATATATATTTTACACATATATTATATATTCATATATTTCTATACATTTAAAGCAAAAAACTATAATATTGTATTGGAGACTTATGATTTAAGAAGCTGTAATACGTATGACAACTATAGTATAATGGTTGACAGGAGTGGTAAATAGACCTATATGGTTGCCAGGTTTTTATATTTTATGTGAAGTATAAAATATTAACTCTAAGCAGACTGTGAAATAAACTGACGATGTGTATTATAATCCCTAGAGCAACAATTTTAAAACATAACACAAGGAAGTATAGCTATAAAGTCAGTAGATAAATTAAATGGAGATTCTAAATATTCAATTAATCCAAAGCAAAACAGGAAAAGAGAAACAGAAGAATAAAAGAGAAAGAGAACAAGAACAAATAAAGGACTAAAAGAGATTGCCAGGTGGATTTAAAGAGAAGCAAGACCTAACTATATGCTATCCTCAAGAGATTTATGTCAGATATAAAAACACAGATAGAATGAAAGAAAAGACATGGAAAAATATATGCCATGTAGGTTGGAATGACTATATTAATCTCAGAAAAAATAGGCTTCAAAAAAGATTATTAGCAGAGATAGAAAAGTTTATTTCACAATGATAATAAGGTCAATTCATCATGAGGCCATAACAACCATAAAACTGTACGCACCTAACAACAGAGCTTGCAAGAATAAGAAGCAAAACTGACAGAATTAGGGTTTCCTGGGTGGCGCAGTGGTTGAGAGTCCACCTGCCGATGCAGGGGACACGGGTTCGTGCCCCGGTCCAGGAGGATCCCACATGCCGCGGAGCAGCTGGGCCCGTGGGCCATGGTCACTGAGCCTGCACGTCTGGAGCCTGTGCTCCACAATGGGAGAGGCCACAACAGTGAGAGGCCCGCGTACTGCAAAAAAAAAAAAAAAAAAAAAAAAAAACTGACAGAATTAAAGGAAGAAGAAGCAACTCCACAATCAGAGCTGGAGATTGTATACAACCATCTCAGAAATGGATAAAACAACTAGATTGTTAAAATCAGTAAAGACAGAGATTGAGGAAGGAGGTGGTTCAAGATGGCAATGTAGGAAGATCCTGAACTCACCTCCTTCTATGGGCACAAAAAATTTACAGCTACCTATGGAAAAATTCCCTATGAAAAGGACCTGAAAACTAGCTGAACAGCTCCTCCGCAACAAAGGATAAAAGAGCTACATCAAGATGGGAAGAAGCAGAGATGTGATCTTGCCCAAAACCCCACGCCCAGCGTTGTGACCTGAAATTGGGAGGGGTCTCACAAATACAAAACTTCTCCCTGAGGAGCCAGGGGTTTGTGCTCTCATCTGGCATCCCAACCCTTGCGACCTGCACTGGTAAGAAGAGCTCCCAAAATGCCTGGCTTTGAAAACCAGCAGGACTTACATCCAGAAGAACCATAGGGCTGTAGGGAACAGGGAACGTACTCTTAATGGGCTCGCATGCAGACTCACTCGCCCTGGGACCCAGCACAAAAGCAACAGTATGAAAAGGTCTAGACCATATGTGAAGGAGATTTATTTACTAATCTTAAAGGATCTGCTGGAGGGGCAGGAATCTGTTGGGACTCTTCCTGGAGACAGAAGCTGGCAGGTGCCATTTTTGTACTCTCTCTCCACCTTATTAGTCCCACTGTACATGCCCCATCCTCATGCCACTTCTACAGCCCTGCCAAAGCCAGTTGGCACATGCAGCCCATACAGTGTATGCCTCTTGAGCACCTGGCTCTGGTGTCCAGGGGGGATTGTGTTTTGGGACCCATGGGTCTGAAACAATCAGAGAGACTATTCTTGGCAGGCTACCACACTCCAGTTACTGCACAGACAGCTGACTGTGATGCACCCCCAGTCTTCCTGTGAAAAAGCCCTATTTACCTGTCTTGAAGCTTCAGCCTGATGGACAGGCTTCCAGTTTTCCATATGTCTAGAGGCTATGGAAGGTCTAGGGGATATCACCTTTGTGATCTCCCTTGACCTCACTACAGCTCACTGGTACCTCCCAGAAATGAAAACAAACACTCACCTGGAGCCCCGATTTTTGCAACTTCACTAATGGGACACCTGTAGATCACCTGGTGTGGAGGCCAGCAAGGTTTACAATTGCATTTTCACAGTACTGTGTATACTTGCATACCTTAAAAGCTGCTGCCTAGTTTCTAATCAGCCTGAAATTAAGGGCTAACTGAGATCCCACCCTCTGGAACACTCACAAGTCTTCCACAACTGGGAATTACCAAGAATAAATCAGGGTGCTATGACAATCACAATGGTTCAAAATATAACCAAGAGCTAGGGCAAGGTTAAACAAGAAGGTTCATCTCCTTCACAAGGCCACTACTTCAAGACTGGGAAAGATAGCTGTTTTGCCTAATACATAGAAACACACAGAGAGGCAAGCAAAATGAGGAGAGAAAGGAATTTGTTCCAAACAAAAGGAAAAGATAAAACCACAGGTTAAAAAAAAAAACCTAAATAAAATGGAGATAAGTAATTTAGCTTAAACAGAGTTCAAAATGTTAGTCATAAAGATGCTCACTGAACTTGGGAGAAGACTGCATGAACACAGAGAGAACTTAAACAGAGATAGAAAATATAAGTAAGTACTAAATAAAAGTCACAAAGATGAAATATACAATAACTGAACTGAAAAATACACTAGAGGGGTTCAATAGCAGACTACAAGAAGCAGAGAAAGAATCAGTGATCTGGAAGAGAGGTCACTGGAACTCATTCAAATAGAGCAGCAAAAAGAAAAAAAATTCCAAAAGTGGAGATAGCTTAAGGGACCTATGAGACAACATCAAGCAGAATGACATTTGCATTATATGGGTCCAGAGGGAGAAGAGAGAGAAATAGGCAGACAACTTATTTAAGGGAATAATGGCTGAAAACTTCCCTAATCTGGAAAAGGAAACAGACATCCAGATTCAGGAAGCCCAGAGAGTTCCAAACAAAATGAACCCAAATAGACCCACATCGAGACACATTACAGTTAAAATGTCAAAAGCTGAAGCTAAATCATAAAGGCAGCAAGAGAAAAACTTGCTACAAACAAGGGAACCCCCATAATACTATCAGCAGATTTTTTTGGCAGAAACTCTGAAGGCCAGCACTTTCAAAGTGCTGAAAGGAAAAAACTTCCAACCAAGAATAATCTACTCAGCAACGTTATTATCTAGAATTGAAGGAGAGATAAAGAGCTTTCCAGACAAACAAAAGCTAAAGGAGTTCATCACCACTAGCCCAGACCTGCAATAAATGTTAAAGGGACTTCTTTAAGCTAAAAGAAAGGGCACTAATTAGTAACAAGAAAACATATGAAAGTAAAAATCTCACTGGTAAAGGTAAATATATAGTAAAGGTAGTGGATTGATCATTTACAAAACTATTAGGAAGTTTAAAAAATAAAAGTAATAAAAATAACTAATAATTTAGTTAAGTGATACATGAAATTTTAAAAATGTAAAATATGAAATCAAAAACATAAAATGTGAAGGGGGGTTCAAAATGTAGAGTTCTAGAATGCATTCAAACTTAACTTACTATCAGTTTTAAATAGATGGTTTTATATATACACATACATATATATTTATGTGTCTGTGTATATATATATAAGCTGTTACATGTGAGCCTCATGGTAACCACAAAGCAAAAGCCTATAGTAGATACACAAAAGATAGTGATAAAGGAATCTAAGCATAACCCTATAGAATGTCATCAAACCAAAAGGGAAGAATGCAAGAGAAGAAGAAAGAAACATAGAGGAAATACAAAACAGCCAGAAAACAATTATCAAAATGGCAATAAGTACATAGTTATCAATACTTACTATAAATGTAAATGGACTGAATTCTCCAAACAAAACACATAGAATGGCTGAACGGATAAACATCAAGACCCATATATATGCTGCCCACCACAGACTCATTTCAGATGTAAGGACACACACAAGCTGAAAGTGAAAGGATGGAAAAAATGTGTCATGCAAACAGAAACCAAAAGAGAGCTTGGGTAGATATACTTATATCAGACAAAATAGACTTTAAAACAAAGACTAATAAAAGGCAAAGATGAGCATTACATAATGATAAAGTCATCTCCAGCAAGAAGATATAACATTTGTAAATATTTATGCATCCAACATAAGAGCACCTAAATATATAAAATAAATATTAACAGACCTAAAAGGAGAAAGTGACAGCAATAAAATAATGGTAGGGGACTTATAACACTTATGACAATGGAAAATTATCCAGACAGAAAATCAACATAGAAACATCAGCCTTAAACCACACATAAAACAAGATGGACTTAACACATACATATTGAACATTCCATCCAAAAGCAGCAGAATACACGTTCTTCTCAAGTGGACATGTAACATCATCCAAGACAGATCATACGTTAGGCTACAAAGTAGTCTCAATAAATATAAGAAGATCAAAATCATGTCAAGTATCTTTTCTGACTACAATGGTATGAAACTAGAAATCATTTACAAGAAGAAAACTGGAAAAACACAAATATGTGGAGACAAACAACATGCCATTGAACAACCAATGGGTCAAAGGAGAAATTTTTAAAAATACTTTGAGACAAATGAGAATGGAAATACAACATACCAAAATCTGTGGAATGCAGAAAAAGCAGCTCAAAAAGGGAAGTTTATAGTGATAGAGGCCTACCTCAAGAAACAAGAAAAACCTCAAATAAACAACCTAATGATAAAGCTAAAGTAACTAGGAAAAGAAGAATAAATGAAGCCCAAAGTTACCAGAAGGAAGGAAACAATAAAAGTCAGAATAGAAATTAATGAAATAGAGACTAAAAAGACAATAGAAAAGATCAATGAAACTAAGAGCTGGTTCTTTGAAAAGATAAACAAAATTGACAAGTCTTTAGCTAGACTCACTATGAAAAAAAGAGAGAGGGCTCAAGTACATAAAATCAGAAATGAAAGCGATAAAATTACAATACCAAAGAAATACAAAGGATTGTAAGACACTACTATGAACCATTATATGCCAACAAATTGGACAACCTAGAAGAAATGTGTAAATTCCTAGAAACATGCAATCTTCCAAGACTGAATAATGAAGAAAGAGAAAATTATGAATAAACATAATTACTAGTAAGGAGATTAAAAACTCTCAACAAACAAAATCCAGGGTCAGACAGCTTCACTGGTGAATTCTACCAAACACCCAAATGTTTAATACCTATACTTCTCAAACTCTTCCTGTGGAGGAGGGAACACTTCCAAACTAATCTTACAAGGTGAGCATTACCCTGATACCAAAACCAAACAAGGACACCACAAAAAAAGGAAATTACAGGCCAATGTACCTGATGAACATAGAAGCAAAAATCCTCAACAAAATATTAGCAAACTGAATTCAACAATACATTAAAAGGATCATCCACACTATTCAAAGTGACATTTATTCCATGGCTGCAAGGACAGTTCAACATCCACAAATCAATCAACATGATATATACCACATAAACAAAATGAAGGATAAAAATCACATGATCATCTCAATAGATGCAGAAAAGGCTTTTGACAAAATTCAACATCCACTTATAATAAAAACTCTCAACAAAATGAGTATAGAAGAAACCTCAACACAATAAAAGGCCATATACGACAAGCCCGCAACTAGCATCATACTCAACAGTGTAAAGCTGAATGCTTTTCCCTTTAGCTCAGGAACACGACAAGAATGCCCATTCTCACCACTTTTGTTCAACATGTGTAAATCTTGAGGACAGTATGCCAAGTGAAATAAGCCAGTCACAGAAAGATAAATACTGCATGATTCCATGTACAGGAGGTATCTAAAATATTCAAATCCATAGAACCAAAGACTGGAAAGCTGGTTGCCAGGGCTTGAGGGGATGGGGACACAGGGAATTACTAACTAATGGGCATAAAGCTTCAGCCAAGCAAGATGAGTAAGCTCTAGAGATCTGCTATATAGTGTTCCATGTATAGGCAACAACAATACATATATTGTACACTTAAAAATTTAAGCCAGCAGATCTCATGTTAAATCTTCTTTCCACAATAATTTTTTAAAGTGCCTCCATTGCAGGAAAGAGCTACTGCTGGCCATCACATAAATTTGTGTGTTTTTTTCCACTTTCCTTATTTAGATCCTCAAGGAAGAAATAGCATTAGCAATCTTGAAATAATTACCATAGTAATTCACCTAAAGCAGGACTGCTGTAATTTAATTTTCAGGATGAATTACAGCATATCCAAAGGAAACTATTCAGACTTCCTTTCACATTTCAAATTTAGCAAATTCAAATCTTTCTGTCAAACAGGAAATTCCCAGTGCCCAGCAATCAACACAAAAACAAACACACAAACATGCACATAGGCATAAGCCCAGTGGTCGGAACTTTCCTATTTTATTGATGAAATTTGTTAAAATCCATCATTCTTACCTTCCCAAAACTCCCTTTACCAATGGCCCGTAGGATCTGAAAATGGTCAAAGTTGACTGTAAAAGAAAAAAGAGAAAAACAGGAACAAGTCAGATTTGTCAAACCTTGTTTTGGTTCTTAAATGTCCTTACCTGCACACCTACCCATTTATTTCAAACGGCTCCTGGCTTACTGCATCATGTTTGTCATGGCAGCTGAATGGATACTTCTCAGCATATTCCATTTCCCCTCCCAGCACATATATTTGGCAGTTAACACCTCACCATATACCTAGACACCCACAACCATATACACCTATATGGTATATAGGAGGACAGACATCTTTTGGGCCAGAGGGAAGGCAGGACAGAGAAAAACTTGGATACTTGGATTATCAAATTCTTGTACCTGCTAATCCCTTTGCCAGGATGACCTTTCCCTACTTCTAGTTCCTGTCTTGTCCATCAAGCACTCTTACCTTACGTACTCAGACATCAGCTCACCTGCCTCAGTATCCAAGGAGTTAATCCCACCTCCATTATGGAACCCCTGGACCCCCAAGTTTCATGACCACATCATGGTCCTTCCCTGCTTGGATGTCTGTCTAACCACTGATATCATGAGTCAAGAGGATGAGGATGATGATCCCACACCTTCCCCCTGGTATTGCCCTGTCTCATGCCTCCCTTTCATCACGTTTCTTGATGGGGCTCCCCATTCCTGCTACCTCTACTGCCTTGTCCCAGTATGGCTTATACCCCATCCCCATAGCACAACAGGCCAACAACGTATGGCTATGCCACTCGAGCCAATGGACAACTTTCTGTGCCCCTTCTACTTGGCCACTCTCTCTTTCTCAAAACACCAGCATGGCTTCAATGGAAGCGCAGCCTCTCAATTTTGCATTTCATGCATCAGCCCTTTTGCACACGCATCTTTGTCCTCCTGGCCATTAATTACTGGACTCCATCAAGACTCCATCCTACAACCTTCCTCTCCTCACTGGCTCCAAAGGCTTCGGTCACCACCTAATGGCCAATGACTTTCCAGGCTGTGCGTACCGATCGATCCTACCACACAGAAACTCCTGTAGGCTTTGGAGCCACCTTGAACTCAATGGGTCCAAAATGGAACCTAGGAGAGGGTGTGGAGAAAAGGGAATCCTCCTCCACCATTGATGGGAATGTAAATTGATGCAGCCACTATGGAGAACAGTATGGAGATTCCCTAAAAGACTAAAAATAGAACTACCATATGATCCACCAATCCCACTCCTGGGCATATACCCAGAAAACATGAAAACTCTAATTCAAAAAGACACATGCACCCCAATGTTCATAGCAGCACTATTCACAATAGCCAAGACATGGAAGCAACCTAAATGTCCATCAATAGATGAATGGATAAAGGAGAAGTGTTACATATATACAATGGCATACTACTCAGCCATAAAAAAGAATGAAATAATGCCATTTGCAGCAACATGGATAAACCTAGAGATTATCATACTAAGTGAAGTAAGTCAGACAAAGAAACACAACTATCATGATATCACTTATATGTGGAATCTAACAAAATGATACAAATGAACTTATTTACAAAACAGAAACAGACTCACAGACATAAAAAAGAAACTTATGGTTACCAAAGGGGAAAGGGGAAGGGGGGAAGGATAAATTAGGAGTTTGGGATTAACAGATACACACTACTGTATATACAATAGATAATCAACAAGGACCTACTGTATAGCACAGGGAACTATATTCAATATCTTGTAATAACCTATAATGGAAAAGAACATATATATATATTTACACATACATAGGTATATATACACACATATATATATAGGCTGGTGGTTGCCAAGGGGGAGGCGGGGGGGAGAGGGACGGTTTGGGAGTTTGGGATGAGCAGATGCAAACTAGTATATATAGGATGGATAAACAACAAGGTCCTACTGTATAGCACAGGGAATTATATTCAACATCCTGTGATAAACCATAATGGAAAAGAATATGAAAAAGAATATATATATATAAAACCAAATATACAAGGAATCACTTTGCTGTACACCTGAAACTAACACAACATTGTAGATCAACCATACTTCAATTAAAAAAAAAATAAAAGAAACACGGCCTAGGATGAGCGGTTCAACATTCATTCGACCTCACAAGCTCAAAGCCTGGAACTCATCGTGGACTCCTCTCTCTCCCAACCCCACATCTAATCCTTCACTAGGTTAGGTCCATTTCACCTCTTCACTGTCTCTCCCATCCATCCACCCTGTGGCCACCCTCTGGTCTAACCCACGTCGTCTCTCGCTTGGACAACCACAGTGGTCTTCCAACCACCTCTCTCAGGAGGGGGGGTCTTCTTGCTCATCCTCTGCTTACACCCCTCCAAAGGCCCTTCCATTGCTTTCAGAGAAAAGAGGAAATTCCTCCCTGGTCATGAGGCTACACAATTGGGCCCCTGCTACTTCTCCTGTTTCACCTCCTACCACGCTCCAGACACCCACTGAGCTTCAGACTTGCAAGCTTTCTTTCTGTGCTTTGAGCAGTCATTCCCCACACCTTTAATGCTCTTTTCTTGGCCCTATACTTGTTAACTCTGCTTCCTCTTCATTCTTCTGCAAGCAGAGAAGGCTGCTCTGACCCTTCAGCCTAAGTCTGCTCCCCCTATTATATACTCTCACAGCACCCCGGGATTTTGCTCCAAAAGACATTATTCTGTGTTATTTTACATGCATTTGATTAAGATCATTGATCCTCCACTAGACTCTAAGCTCCCTGAGGTCAAAGGCCATGTTTGTTTTTCTACTGTATCCCTACAGCTAGTACGGCGTTAGTACACAGTCGTATTTGACAAATATTCATCAACTAAAGGAATGATTGAAAGCAGATCCCCATATTCATGGTGCCAGACACACTTCCTGGTACATAATGGGTATTCGGTAAATATTTCTGAATTAGATTGAATTACGGCCAGTTTCTATTAACTAGGAAAGACATGCTATTTACAAAAGATGAAGTGAACTGATTAGTTTACTACATTATGGGGGCAAGGATAAGGGGAGGTGAATGAATACAATTAGTTCCTTGTGCATTCAACTCACCACCACGGAGGATAATTATGTTGAACTGTGTCCCTGCCAAACCAACGTCAGAATCCAGTGCGCCATCTAACACCTAACGTGCTTAGAATAGAGAGACAGGGTTAACGGTTAACTTAGCAAAACCTTGACCTACATTGGTTTCCTTTGCGCATAACTTGCCAGGAAAAGAAACTGGGAAGAGAGAAAGCAATAGGCTGGGACTGCACTTGTGATGTGACCAGCAGTGAGCTAGGAAATGCACATATCCTATCCCAAGCCCCCAAGGTCCCGGGAGGCAGGCACCACTGTTGGCATTTGACACCTGCCCTCCCCACTGATTAGCAAGAAACATCCCCACTTCCCTGAAGGCTCCATGCTGCTTCATGCTGCCATGTCCCTGGGCTGTTATTTCACCTGCTTGGAAAGCCATTCCTCCGACACCCTTTATTTCAGGGAAAACTCCTACCTGCCCTTTGACACATGGCTCACATGTTCTTTTCACTCATGAAGCTTTCCCCCACTTCCAACAAATCACTTTCTCCTTAGTGCAATAGCAGGACCTTCTGCAGACATCGGTCCAGGGATCAGGAGACCCCAGCCTGGAGTCAAACTGCTTAGGTCCATAACCCAGCTCTGCCACAGTGACGCTGGATGAGTCACTCAGCCTCTATGTGTGTCACGTACCCCATCTGTAAAATGGGAGCAATGGTGTCTACCTTCCAGAAGAGCATAGAATGCTGCCTGGCACACAACACATTTTCAAAAAGCATTAGCTATTTGTGTTGGGGTTGGGGAGCCATCCTCCTCCTCCTCTGGGTTCTAGGAGGGATATTTCAGTGAACATCTGTGGCCTCTTGCCCCATCAAAGGCGGTGTGAGTTGTCCAAGTGGTGAGCTGGAAAAGGAACTGCACTGGTGTATTTCTGCTTGTCCTGCTCTCTCTCTGGAATCTGTCTGTCTTCAGGGAGCAAGCTTTTCCTCTGCTCCTTCTTGCCAGAAGCTTTTCGGGGCCAGGCACTGTGTGGAGAGGTCTACGGGGTCCAGAGTCGTTGCTGAACAGGTGGGTGAGCCTGGCTAATTCTGGGCTTCAGAATCATGGGGTCCATTGCTGCTGCCCTCCTGGGTCCCACTCCTCAACCCCACCTAGATCCCTTCTAGGGGTAAGGCTTGGTTCTCCACTGGCCTCCTCTTTTGTCTTGTCTCATAACTGGAAGGGGTTTTAATTAATGAGCAACTTGGCAAATGCCTAAAGCTATTACTGTTTTAATAATTAGCATTATAATATTGTAAATAATCTCACTCATCCACATCCTCTACAGAAATGTGTGTTCATGGGGGTGGGGGTCTAACATAATGTACGAGGCAAATAGGTACTTATTTAACGTTTATTTGCTTACTGGACTAGATTGGATTTAAGTGACTGAGTGTATGGCCTGGGTTTTTCATTTATTTCGCACCCCCCTGACCTGGTGTACTGAGACTTACATAATAGTGCCTCCATGAATACACTGTGAATAAGGGAAGGGTTTACACTTGATTGATAAGCAGATTGAAATGACTTCAGTTAATGAGAGTCCCAGGCCAAAGACGGCTCCTAGAAATCACACTGTCACCTAGGGCTGTTGGCCCAGAGCAAGAGGAGTTGGCTGGGGGGTGTAGGAGGGGTGATTAGTGGGTTTCTTAGGGTGACCATCTGGTCATGGTTTGCCCGGGACCTTCCTGGTCTTAGCACTAAAGGTCCTGCAACCCTGGGAACCCCACAGTCCTGGGAAAACTGGGACAATTGGTCACCTGTAGGTTTCTAGACCATCAGCTGTCCCACCTGAAGAAGTCACAAGCACTGACAGACCTGGCCGGGGGATGGGAAGCTGAATTCTTGAAAAGCAGTGTTTGTTCAGACCACCAGACACTAGGGTTGCCAAGGGTGACACTGTAATAAGTACACAGTTAAAGTAGAAACAGGCAGCACATTGCCAGCCAGAAGCAAAGCCAAGGGGGTGCCAGTGACCTCACCCAAAGGCTCCACAACAGTGACGCCTACCTGGAGGGCTGTCACATTAACGATGAAACGACACACGAGCCATTAAATAACTGGTTGCCTGCCCAGCCAGGCCCAACTTGCCCTTCATCCTTGATCAGGAAACCTCAGATCTGTTAGGGAGCAGTGTGGCTGGTCCCAGACAATGAGTCACAATTGATCAAATCCAGTGAGTTCATCAGGATCTCCTGGAGTCTGTTAAGACAGATCGTGGGTCCCCTCCTGAGTTTCTGAGGAGGGGCCAGAGAACTTGCATTTCCCAGGTTGCAAGTTTCCAGGTGATACTGATTATCCACTGGACAATTCTGTTCTCCACTGTCACAGACAGTCATGCAGCTGGCAGTGACCTCATGACATAGGTCTAGTCAATGAGATCTAAGCAGGAGATTAATGGGGGTATTTCTGGGAAAGCATATTTTCCTGATGAAAAGGGACAGTTACAGCTGGACTGGCTCTTGAACCCTCCCACCTCTTCCTGCCATAAATGAGGATGTGATGTCTGGAGCTGCAGCAGCCATTTTATGACTATGAAACAAAAAAACACAAGCAAAAGGCCAAGATTTATGGGCACAGAAGCCACTACCTGTTGTTGAGCCTCTGAAGCTATGCCAGCAACCATCTACCTCTGGACTTCTTATTATATTAGAAAAAAGAACAAAGCAGTCTTACTTGTTCAAGTCACTGTGGATCAGATTTGCTACTACAAGAAGCCAGAAGCATTCCTCTCTGATACACAAAGACAGTCACATAGTAAGAGCTTAGTAAATGCTAACTATTTTATTGTTGAATTTCCAGCCTCATCATGATTTTACTGAAAGGCAGAAGAACAACGTTGTCTGGGGTGTAAACACAGGGGCCACGCTGCTTGGATTTGAATTCTGGCTCTACCACACACTAGCTGGGTGACTTTGGGGAAGTCACTTAACCTCTCTGTGCCTCAGTCTCTTCACTTATAAAATGGATAAACTTAAAATACCCATCTATGGTTGTCATGAATATTAAATGATTCAATATAGGTAAAGTATTTAGAATAATCCTGAGTCTGAAGTAATGCCTACCAATATTAGGTATGATTATCATTATTATTCTGTATGAGTAGCTTTTCCCCACTTTTCACCTTTATGACACAATACTAATCTGATTAAATTATGACCAAACATTGCTTGGGTGAGTGAGAACTGTATTAGTGCCTATTAACTACTGATGGTAATTATCACACTGGGTAAATTTGGTTGTTCTACCTTGTGAGCTACTGGGCTCTTTTCTCATTTCCAACAGGCCAATTATTTCTAATGAATTTCATAGCACTCTTTCAACATGCAATATTCAGGCAGCAGTTTGTTCAGAGAGCTAAGTGTGAATTTTCAAGATGGCTAGTTACTCTTTAAACAATCTGTAATAGAAAATAACCCCCAATCAATATCCTATAAAAATACATCAAGCAAAGACAGCAAACAAACGTCCCCTTTTCCATTTCCCTAAAAAGCTGAAACCTGGAGTTCATTCCTTGTACCATTGCACTTGGGCTGGTCGTGCGTGTATAGGAAATTTCACCTCAAAATACTGATTTTTGCCATCATTTCAAAAATTGGAAGATCTGCCATAACTGGCCCTATGATGCCCCCTGACAACAGGACAATAGTCTTCTCTGAGTCACCACTATCCATGCCTGCCCAGCTCATGCATCTCTGTTTCCTGCCTGATCCCATAAGTATTTGAGGTTTTGGTCATTGGACTGCAGTGGGAAAAGATCTATCAGATGGGGAGGTGGTAAGGGGCAGAGGTGGAAGGGAGAGCTTGGTATTCTGCACAGCTAGCTTTAAACCTAACCCCACCATTTTTGTCCTTGTGAACCTGAGGAAATAAATTAACTTCCCCAGCCTCAATTTTCCCATCAGTAAAATAGGAGTAGTGATGCCTACCTCCCCAAGTCGGGGTGAGGGCCACAGGCAATGACAGAGCAGAAGGCTGATTCTGCAAACGGAAGCCACCCTGAAAAGTATCAACTCAAATCCCTGCTGCAGCTGTGGACCCTCAGCCTGGTCACTTAGCATCTCACAATCTGTTTGCTCATCTCTCAAATGGGGTCACACTCATCCGGTGGAATTTTTCTCGGGATAAGACTATTCCATAATCAGCACATAATGCTGGTGATTATTTGGTTTTGGTTTTGTCTCTCATTAGCATAGAGATAATGCACGTATCCAGGTGACTCACTGAGAATGGGACTGAGCCCTGTTCATCCTTGACTCCCAGATACGTGACAGGTAGCACAGAGGAAGTACTCAGTTGAGATAACCAAACACAGGCATGAATACATGAGCTGTGCAGTGAGGTAGGAGATCAGGAAGGGGCTCTCCAGGGACTGGGCTCTCCAGGGACTGGGACTGGGAAAGACAGTTGTGTCTTTATAGGACAAAACTGACCTGCAAACAGAAAGGAGGGACGACCCAGATGCATCAGGCATCACCATGAAATGCTTCTATTAGTCACTTATTCAACAAGTATTTATTGGTTGAAAAAATAAAGGTCTACTGAGTGGATACATATACTTGTTGAAGTGACAAAAAGTGTGTGCTGTGTGCCAGGGCCTGTTCTAGGTACTGGGACCCAGCAGTGAACAGAACACAAAATGACTCTCCATCCATGGAGCTGACCTTCTGGTGCAAGGAGGCAAATAATCCATCAGTGTATAACTCATTGGTATGAAGTGGTAAATTCTACAAAGAAAACAATAAATCCACGTGTATTAGTTTCCTAGTGCTGCTCTAGCAAATTCAGGCACAAACACAGGGGCGTAAATAATGCAAATATATTATCTTATAGCCCTGGAAGTCAGAAGTCTGACACAGTTCTCACTGGACTAAAATCAAGGTGTCAGCAGGCTGAGTTCCTCCTGGAGGCTCTAGGGAATAATCCATTTTGTGGCCTTTTCCAGGTTCTCGAGGTCACCAGCATTGCTTGGCCGATGGCCCCATATCACTCCAACCTCTGCTTCCAATGTCACATCTCCTTCTCTGACCCTCTTTTCTCCCTCTTTCCCTTATAAGGACCCTTGTGATTACATTGTGCCCACAGGATAATCCAGGATAACCTCCCCATCTCAAGATCTTAACTTTAGTCACATCTGCAAAGTCCCTTTTGCCATGTAATGCAGTGTATACGCAGTTCTAGGATTGAGATGTGGCCATCTCTGGGGGGCCATTATTCTGCCGACCCCACCAGGGACAGGCATAAACAGCGACTATGTTGGGAGTAGAATAGGGTGGTCAGGGCAGGCCTTTCTAAGGAGAGGACAATTGAGCAGATCCTTGAAAAAGGCCATGCAAATATCTGGGGGATGGTAATGGCAGGCAGAGGGAACAGCAAGTGCAAAGCCCTTGGGAGGAACATGCATGATGGTCTGCAGGAAGAGCAGGCAGGCAAGGATAGTTGGAGTGCAACTCAAGAGGGTGAGAAAGTAGGAGAGATGAGGTCAGAAGGGTGGTCAGGAGCTGGCCGTACAGGGCTGGGGTAAGGGCTTTAGGAGATTTTTCTAAACATGGTGGGAAAGTACTAGAGGGTCCTGACTAGGGAAAATAAAACTGTGATTTGGTGTTGTTGGTTTAAGCTATTTGGAAATAAGCAAATTTAGCTGTAATCTCAGGGAAACCGAACTGCCACATGATGGTAATTAAGGACATGGAATCCCAGCAATGATGTTACAGTCTGCTAAATAAATTTATCTGAAAAGATAAAGTGGGCATGGAGGACTTCTAGGGCCGTAAAAATACTCTGCATGATACCATAATGACGGGTCCATGTCATGATACATTTGTCCAAACCCATAGAATGCACAACACCAAGAGTGAACCCTAATGTAGACTATGGACTTTGGGTGATAATGATGTGTCAGTTTCATCAGTTCACTGATTGTAACAAAGGTACCACTGTGGTAGGGGAGGTGATAATGGGGGAGGCTGTGCATGGGTGGTGGCCGGAGTATATGGGAAGCCCCTGTGCCTTCCCCTCAATTTTGCTATGAACCTTGAAATGTTCTAAAAAAGTCATTAAAAAAAGAAAAAAAGATGGAGTGGTGATCAGCCAGGAGCCCAGGAAAGGGAGAAGCAAAGCAAGAATGTAGCTGCCTTGGTTCAGCCTGTCCCTATGTGGAAGCAGGGACAAGACATGCTCATTACTAGATTTAGGTCCATCCTCACATCTTCCGTGTGTACAGTGTGCTGATCCTGATGAGAGAAGGGGGCTTCGAAAGTGACAGGGCTCTGCTCACAAAGAGCTGGCAGCCTAGCAGGGGATACACTGGGCCCTGCAGGGTGCTGATGCCGTAGCGACTAGGACCAAGGTCACAGTGAGGGATCTACTCCATCCTTTGGGGACAGTCAGGGGAAGTTTTGAAAGCACAAGACCCTGAGTGTGGGTTTGAGGAATAATAAGAGTTCTCCGGGGGGGAGGAGAAGAAGTAATGATTCCAAGAAAAGCTACAAGGAAAACAAGCACCCAGTGGCATGAAACAGCAGGATGAGTTCCTGGAACAGCAGGACAGGGTTATGAGCAGAAAGAAGTGAGTAGGGTGGGGTTGGGGGGGTGGTTAACCCACCAGAGAGGTCACTAGACATTTCTTCAGGGCAAGGACACGTCCAGCCTCTGCAAGAGCTTTTTAGGAAAAGCACTGCCCAAGAGGATCCTCTCCCCTTATTTACCAAGCCACCAAGTCCCCGGGAATCAGCCTTGCAGGGACTCAGGATTTCAGTAAGGGGTCATCTTGGACAGCAGATGGGACCATTGTGATTCTTAGAAAGGGACCAATTCACCTATTGACCCCAGGGTCTGAGTCTATTCTCAGGTCCAAGAAGAACAGTCCTCTCTTCCCTCCTTTGCCCACCATCCCAAGAGCCTACAACTCAAGTACTATTCAAATTCATTCGTCAGTAGTGTCCAGTTGCACAGGTAATACAATCACACTCTTCACCATGACGTGGAAGGACCTGTCCTCCCCTCCCTCCCAGCCTCCCCATGCATGCTCCTTTCCCTTGGCATCCATCAACCTCCAAGGCCTCCCAGCTGTTGCCCAATTGCCCAGGCACTCTGCTGCTGTTCCTCCGCCTGGAATGCTTGGCTCTGGTTTACCCCTGTGTCAGCTTCTTCCCATCCTTGGGTCTCTCTTCCCTGCAGAAGTGAGAGGTCTTCCCTGACCGCCCTGCTTGGGTGACCTCCCCCTCAGTCCTCCCTACCTCATCACCATCTTATTTCCGTCCTAATCATTCTCACAAACTAAAATATCTGTTGCTCTCTTGTCAACCTGCTCGTTGTCTCCACCCCCATATTGAATGCCGACTCCTTGAAGGCTGGGATGTTTGCCTGTTTTGTTCACTGCAGTATCCCTGGAGCCTAGAACAGTGCCTGGCGTAAACTAAGTGCTCAATAAATACCTACTGAATGAATGGCCATGAAAGGGAGAAGTCCAAGAGAGTGCTGAGCACATTAAAGATGGCAGCCTCACTTCTGACTGGGGTTAGAGATAGCTTCAAGGAGGAGGGGGCCCTCCATGTCTCAGCATATCACCCTAGTCATCTGTGAAATGGGCACAATGATGCCAACCTCATGGGGTTGTCAGGATGATGAATGGGATAAGGCAGTAAAGGTTTCAGGACACAAGAAGACATCTGTCAGTTCCTCTCAAATTCATGCTCACATTTATATAATCATAATTGAGGTTTTCCCCCAAAACTGGCAAAATCATTCTTAAGAATAAGTGAGAATAGGGTAAAATGTTCTACCAAATAAGTTTTGAAGAGAAAAGTCTTATCCTACCAGATATAAGAGTAATAGTTTATTTACTCATTCAACGGTCACTGCATGTGATAAGGTGCCTGTGGTGAACAAAAAAGACATAATCCCGAGTGAAGTGTGATTCTTCTGGGAAACTGAGTTACAAAAATGTCCACCAGAGATTCAGGATGGAGCAGAGGAAGGAACACAGCTTTGCAGGTTGACAAGCTCAGGCTGAACTCCAGCAGAGAAGAGAAGAGCTATTTGGTAAGTAGGGCTGGGAAAACTGGTTAGTTCTTGGGACAAAAATCAAATCAAATCAGTACCTCTCTCTGTTCACTAGACTCCAAAATCAATTTGAGTGGATCAGAGTTCAATGTAACAACATCAAAACCACAAAGCTCAGTGCCTTCTAAGAAGCATTCAATAAATACCAGTCTCTTCCTTCCCCATGACTGATGGAGATGACCATCTTCTAGGTGTGTAACCTCCTCCCTCACCAGGTAGCCTACTTACTCAGAGGCCATAGACTCATAGGCTACGTGGGACTGGAACTGACACCTTCCCACCCAGGAAGACTGGCTGCACAGGGGAGCCACGTGTATATATTCACTCCCGATGCTGAAGGCTATGAGTTCATCTGCAAGTCTATGCTAGCAGCACTCAGGGCTCTGGAGGGAGCCATCTTTGCACAGAGCCTCCCTCGCTCATCCACGGTTCCTCTGCCCTAAGGTGTAGATTTCATCCATGGTTACATCTGGGGCTGATATTCAGCTGGAGACTCTGATCCAGCTCCTTGGCCAGCATCCATTCTGGCTGGTCGGGGCCAGAGCTGGACCAGTTATTCCATCTAGACTTCTTACGTACAGAGTAGAAAACCAGTGTTTGCTAAACTGAGCTGCTTCTTTTAGCCTCATTAAAAACTGTTTTGTTTTCTAGTTGATAAATGTGTTTCATAAAGACCAAAAGCCTTTTCTTTCTCACTCTATACTCTTATCAGCAAAAACACTGACTCTATAAGAATTTAGGAAATCAGATGCTCAATTCATATAGGAAAATATTATAAGGCAGTAATCCCGGGACAGAAGCTAATTTGGATGCTCTTTGACAGGTGGAATCTATGATAATGAAAGTATCAAACACATGAGAGAGAGAGAGAGAGAGAGAGAGAGACTAACAATTGAAGCAAAGACTCTCTCAGATACATCTGTTTCCTCTGTGCCCAGTATTTTCATTTCCGAGGGCTGCCATAACCAAGAACCACAAACTGGGTGGCTTAAAACCACAGAAATATGGGGGCTTCCCTGGTGGCGCAGTGGTTGAGAGTCCGCCTGCCGATGAAGGGGACACGGGTCCATGACCCGGTCCGGGAAGATCCCACATGCCGTGGAGCGGCTGGGCCCGTGAGCCATGCCCGCTGAGCCTGCGCGTCCGGAGCCTGTGCTCCACAACGGGAGAGGCCACAACACTGAGAGGCCTGCGTACCTCAAAAAAAAACACAGAAATATATTCTCTCACAGTTCTGGAAGCCAGAAGTCTGAACTCAAGGTGCCAGCAGGGCCAGGCTCCCTCCAGACAGTCTAGGGAAGGATCTTTCCCTGCCTATTCTAGCTTCTGGGGCTGCTAGACATCCCTACTGGTCCTTGGCTGTGGCTGCATCACTCCAATCCCTGCCTCTATCATCACATGGCTATCTCCCCTCTGTGTCTGTCTCTGTGTCTCTTCTCTTCTAATAAGGACACCAGTCATTAGATTAGGGCCCTAATCCAGGATGACCTCATCTTAACTAATTACATCTGCAAAGACCCTCCTTCCAAGTAAGGTCACATTCTGAGGTTCCAGGTGGACATGAATTTGAGGGGACACTATTCAACCCAGAACACCCAGAACAACACCTGGCCCAGAGGAGAGGTTGAATAAAGGATGACCAAGTAGACGCATGAATCACCAAACAAATGATCCACATTCGTGGCTGTATGCACCTGTGTGTATACTTATAGCTGTCTAGTTGTAGAAACAAAAAGATACTTTAGAAACAAAATGGCATCACTTGGTTCCTCATTCTGGTAGAGCGGAACCAGCTCTGGGAGAGGCAGGCTTTTGTTATTTCCAGCTGTGCAATCTTGGACAAAAAGTGATGTCCCGGCCAGCTCTCAACACAATGATTGAAAGAGAAGCTCTGTGTGACTTAGAGCATGACCATTTCTCCTGGAAACCAAGCTACCAATTTCCTGATTTTTGACAAAAGTACAAAAACAATTCAATGGAAGAAGGACAGCCTTTCAATAAATGGTGCTGGAACAACTGAACATCCATGGACATCCCTTGACCTAAGTCAAGGCCAGAGTCTTTGGTGGGGGGCAGGGTCAGATCACCGATCAATTTGCTGGGAACAGGAGACAGCCCTGCTGTGAGGTCCGAGGAAGAGCTTGGACAGCCTGGAGGCAGATCTGTAGACACCGTGAAGTTGGTGTAAGGGGCTGCCATTTGCACTGTGAAAGAGAAATCAGACTCCTTGATGAAGGCAAATGGGGAGGGTGGAAGCAGAGGCTCGGGGAAGGTGAGAGAGAAAGCCAGGGATGGGTGCCCTGGATGACCCCCAGCCCAAACATGCCCACGTGACCCAACAGCTTCAGAAAAGCCACCCTGGGTCAGGGGGTAGGATGGCCAACTCGGTGTCCTCCCCCCCCCATACCTGCCCTGGCCCCAGGCCTGCCCACTACTCTTTCCCACCATCATGTGCTGCTATGGCAGCCCCCCAGTGACATCTGCCTTCAGCTGAGGTTCTCCAGCCTGACCTCTGGATTCTCACATTTGACCATGAGCACCTGGGGGCAGGGGTCTGTCTCAGGAATCTCCATGTCTCTGGTTCCTGGCCCAGGTCCTGTCCTACACACAGAGGAAGGATCTGTATTGGTTTTCTATGCTGTGTAACAAATATCACACATTTAGCAGCTTAAAATAACAACCACTGATTAGCCCACAGCTCTGTAGTTCAGAAATCTGAGTGGAAGCAAGTGCGTTCTCTGCTTAGGGTCTCACAAAGCCAAAATCAAGGTGTTGGCCGGGCTGCTCTTACTGGAAATTCTGGGGAAGAATCAGCTTGCTAACTTATCGAGGTTGTTGGCAGGATTCAATTCCTTGTGGTTGTAGGATGGTGGTGCCTGTCTCTTTCCTGGCTATGAAGTGGGAGTTTTCTAAGCATCTGGAAGCTTCTAATAGTACAGTAAATGCTTCTCATGCTTCCAATCTCTCTCCTACTGTCCTTACTGTAACTACTCTGAGAAATCTCTCTGCTTTTAGAGGGCTCCTGTGATTAGATATGATCCACCTAGATAATCTCCTTTTTGCAATATAATGTGACATAATCACAGGAGTGGAGTTGGGGACCAGATGCTCATGGGGGCCATCTTAAAATTCTGCCACCTACAGGGCCAAATAAATGATGAATTTATTGTTATGAACTGCTAGAGATTAGGGATGGCCCCTAAAACGCACGCACATGCACACAGGCACGCACGCACATGGGCACACACGCACAATGTAATTCCCTTACTAGCCTAACGCAAACCAGAATAATAAGATGAGAAGCCTCATTGAAATGCTTTATATCCATGGCCTGTGGTGTCCCTTTGGGGTTAGAAGATCTGTTTATTTTGTATTTCCTTCCTGACCTTCATGGAAATATGATTCTATTTCAGGCCCTGGGGCAGAAACAAACCAAACTTGGTCCCAGCCACATCCAGGGTGTGCCCGTCAAGAGGGTAAGCAGCACCCACAAAGGCTAGAATGGAGGAAGCTCCGGAGGCTTTGGGTGGAGGTAGAGGGGTGACTGGCCACCCCCTCTGACAGTTTCAGGAGGCTCCAGTCCCCAGAAAGTGCTGCTCACTTTTAAGGAGAGTTGGTATTATATAGCTCTTGACAATCATAGTGAAATCCTTTGCTGCTTAGACATCTGATGAACTCAAAGATTTCAAGACTTTTTCTCTGTGAGAGAGCCAGATTCTATAATTCAAAGAAGGGTGTGATTTCTAAGTGGATGGGCTACGTAGCAGCTCCCCTGGCCCGCAAACTGGAGGGGTGATGACATTTTGGCAGAAGCAGGGCATGAGAGAACACTTCCTTGAGGAGGCAAAGTGGGGGTTTACCTCACCTCTCTCCTTCCCATTCCTGTGAAAATTAAATGAGATCACATGTGGAAAGGTTTACACCAGAGCCCAACACATACCAGGTGATCAATAAATGTGTGTGTCGGGGGAGGAGTGATGGGGATGATGACAATGGTGACATGATTGATGATGATGGTTACGGGCTGAACTGTGTCCCCCAGAATTCACATGCTAAAGTCCCCAGAACCTTAGATGGGGCTTATTTGGAGAAATGGCATTTAAAGAGGTGATTAAGGTAAAATGAGGTCACTAGAGTGGGCCTTAATCCAATATGACTGGTGTCCTTATAAGAAGAAGAAATTAGGACACAGACATGCACAGAAGGATGACCATGTGAGGACACAGGGAGAGGGCGGCCGTCTACAAGCCAACGAGAGAGGCCTCAGAAGGAACCAACTCTGCTGAATCCTTGATCTCAGACTTTTAGCCTCCAGGACTGTGAGGAAATAAATTACCATTGTTTAGGCCCCTCAGTCCATGGTACTTTGTTATGGTGGCCCAAGCAGACTCAGACAATAATGATGATGATATTGGTTTTATTGGAAAAGCACAGGACTAGGGGACATGAGGGACCCTGGGTTATAGAGGGAAAACTCTGTATTCAATCATCACCCACACCCATCGCAGTGTGGATCCAGGGAAGAGAGGTCAGGAGACATGTAGAATCCAGACAAGAGGGTCAGAGAGTCTGAACCAGAGTCAGGACAGGAGGAGAGAAAAGGACACAAATCAGCAAGAACACTGCAAGTGGCCACAGAGGAAGGGAGGTGTGGACCCAGTGAAGATTCTGGATCCCCAGCATAGGTGACCGATTAGATATAGAGGGTGAAGGCCCCAGCAGAGGCAAAGACCAAAGGAGAAACAAGGACAATTTGTAAGGAAAGATGGAGAGTTTGGTTCAGGGCCTGTGAGCTTGAGGGGCCCCTGGTGATAAAGAGACAGCAGGAGGACCCAGAGAGTTGTAAGGAGTGGGTGCTGGCTCTGGACTCAGCAGCCGGTGTGGGAGAGGTGGATGAACTGGTTCAGGTGGGGCACGCCGGTCAAGAATAGGGGCTGAGGACAGAAGCCTGGGGACACCTGCAGCTAAAGGCAGACAACACGGGACACAGGAGGGGACCCTGCTTGGAGATGGGAGAGAACCCGAGAATATCACGAAACTGGTCTCACTCAGCTCCGGCTGGTGTAACCAATACCACAGACTGAGGGGCTTAAACAAACAGGCATTTATGTTTCACGGTCTGGAGGCTGGACGTCCAAGAACAAGGTGCCAGCAGATTCAGTTCTGGTAACGCCCCTCTTCCTGGTTCAGAGACAGCTGCCTTCTTGCTGTGTCCTCACATGATGGAGAGGGAGAGCTCTCTTCTCTCTTCTTCTTCTTACAAGGACACTAATCCCATCATGGGGCCCCACCCTCATGACCTCATCTAAACCTAAGTATCTCCCAAAGGCCCACCTCCAGATACCATCACCCTGGGGTGTGAATTCAGGGGGACATAAACATTCAGTCCATAAGAGAACCCAAGGAGGAGAGTCCACGGAGGGGTCCACTGGGTCAAATGCCACAGGTATGGGTGTGGTCAGTATCCCTAGTGGAGCCAGAGCCTGCACACAGTAGGCCCTCAAAGCATTGGTAAATGGACAACTGAATGAATGAATGAGTGAATGGGTGGACACAGCGAACACTCAGCCACTCTTCCCCATTCTGTGGATGTTTATCCCTTCTCCACTGGCCCAGGAGACCTGCATGGACAGGACTGGGCTATGTTTTTCCTAGCTTTCCTGGCCTCTCGATGTGGCTGGCTGCCAAGTGGTGGCCAGGAGAAGTTTCCTGAACAGACGTCTGTCCCTCCCCCTTATCAGGGACAGCCGTCTTCTCAGTTCTCACAGCAAGACCCAACAGAGACTTGGATGTAGGCCCAACTCCAGACCCAGCCTCTCCACCCAGCACTATGTGACCTGAGGCTGTCTTAACCTTTCTGGGGCTTTGCCTCCATATCTGCAAAATGGGAACAGTAATTTCACTACCTTTGAAAGTCACTGTGAAAATTAGAGATGATTTACAGAAAACATCCAGCATTCTACCTGATAGATCTGACCTGCTTTGTTCTTAGTGTTATTGCCATCTAAGCCATTACCACTGGCAGCTGTTGATATTGTTAATTGTTATTGTAATGACATCACTACATACACAGAACCTGAAGCTGGCTCTTCCCCTTACAAGCTGTGGGACCTGCTTCCTCCTGTGTAATAGGAAAGTAATAATAACAGCTACATAATAGGATTGCTGTAGGATCAAATTATTTAATATTTGTAAAGTGCTCAGAACAAAGCACGGCACCAGGCAGGTTACCGATCACTGTCACTAAGTCATTTAGTTGTTTTTACACTAACAGACAGATCTCAAAAATTCTCATGATTTCACACATGATCTATAAACATTACGATCATTCATTCAAAAAGTGTCTATTTGTGAGTCCTGGATCTCTATGTGTAGGGATTAAAAACTGACTGGATATTGAAATAAACGTGGAGGAAAAAGAAATCATTAAAACTTTAAGGACATAATAGAGTCTATGCAAACAAAAGCAACTTCTGTAGCTCAAGTCACCACATTAGTCTCAGAATATACAAACATGCTATTTGAAATTTGTGAGTTCATATATGAACTCACATTTATAAGCTGAGTGCACTCTTTCAGGACTGAGACTGTCCTTATCTAATTTATTTTGAAAATGGAACATTTGGTAACAGAATCATACAGTCATAACACAAATTGCTCAGTCGCTGAGCATATGCTTGGGTTTTGTCAGATTCTTGGAAGGAGATAAAACCTTGAGAACAGAAGTCTGAAAAAACTGACAATATTTGAGAGAAAAAGAAAAGGAAATGAAAGCTTTCTGGAAATCTCATGCTTCCAACTATCCAGCCCAGCTCCAAAGCACTCCTTGTCAGATATTTGCTAAGAAAAAGGCCAAACCATTTCCTTTTCTGTCCATTTAGAAATGGAAACTGTTCCAGCCTGGTATGAAATCTTCCTAATGCCCCAGTGGTTATACGTGCTCCTGCCCCTCCCGTGAGCTTTCCCAGCTAACAGAATATCAAACTTCTCATTTCTAACATTGATAGAACTTCGCACACAGGACAGGGCACAGAAAGAGTTTACTAAACTGTGGGAATGACACCAAACTCAGAGGCTGCCTGAGGGCCAGAAGCTCGCCACCATCAGGACTGCCCACAGCACGCAACCCTGCAAGAAGGGGGAAACTGGTTCTGGGGGCAAGATTATCTTACTCTTCTAAGTGCAAAACACAGGCACACAGAGACGGTGTGCACAGGTATACAGTATACCTGAGCTATCAAAATCCCATGGCAGGTGGGGAGTGGGGGAGATGATCAGGAAAACAATGTCTCAAAAGGCTCCTGGGATGGGCGTGGGAAGGTGATGATGCAAGAGAGGTTGAGAAGCTCTGGCCGGCAGTGACCAGCGAAGCATGGGGAACGTGCCATTTGGCCAGGTGTTTGTAACAGTCATCCTAGTTATTCGTGCATGAGTACTCGGCACAGGGAACAGCACGTGCAAAGGTCCTGGGGCAGGAACAAGTTTGGGGCTTCTGAGCACGTGACAAAAGGCCGTGTGTCTGAAGTGGTGAGTGATGGGAAAGGCAGGTGGGAGTGAGCTGAAGTCAGAGAGGTAGGTGGGCCCCTCAGGCCACTGTTTACAGAGCTTGGAGTGATTTTAAATGCAGGGGGTACTGTGGAGGAGTCCCAAGCAGGGACGGTATATGCCCTGACTTAGATTTTCAGATGATCCCTTTTGCTGCCTGTCACAAGTGATGGGAGCAAACTCAGAAAGGGGGTGTGGGTTAAGAGGCTGCTGCAGCCACATCAATTGCCTGATGTTTCAGACGATTCGGGGCCAGGCCTAGCTCTCAGTCTTCACAGTGAGGAGCTCACACCCGCTCTCTCCACTCTCCATATGAGGAAGCTGAGACCCAGACAAGCCAGGAACCTTGCCATTGGGTCAGAGGCGCGGAGGGGCAGGCCGAGGACTTGAACACTGGCCATTCCAGCTCTAGAGCCTGAGCCTGAAACCACTGGGTCCACAGCACTGTGCAGGAGGATGTGCACTGGTGCAGGCGGCCATGGCAGCATGAAGATGAAGAGATCAGAGGCCAGTGGGAGTCACAGAGACGGAAGAATGGGAGTCACAGAGACGGAAGAATGAAAGTCAAAGATGCAGCGAGCACCGGCCATACCAGGATACCCCCATCACATGTCCCCTTCTCCCAGAAGCAGGTGGAAGCCCCCCCGTCTCTGGGGGTCTCGGGCAGGCAGCGACATGCAGACACCAGAGTAAGTAAGACAGCCCTCTCTGCTTTACTGAGAAAAGAAAGAGACTCTGGGAGGAAGTTGAGCTTCCAGCTCTAAAGGTCTCTTCTCTTCCTCCTGCAATGTGCTGGCCGGTCACGTGTGCAGACAGGACAGGACCAGCTGTCGAACTTGCAGGGCTCAGTGTAAAGTGAAAACGCAAGATCCCTTATTCAAATATTATTAAACATTTCAAGATGGTGATAGAGCATCAAACCAAATGTGGGGCCTCTCGCAGGGTACAGCCCTAGGCGACTGCCCAGGTCCCATGCATGGAGCTGGCCTTGCTTGCAGGTAATGTAGGTGAATACAGTGTGTGTGTGTGTGTGTGTGTGTGTGTGTGTGTGTGTGTGTGTGTGTGTGTGTGTGTGTGTGTGTGTGTGTGTGTGTGTGTGTGTGTGTGTGTAACATGTGAGTATGTAGAGCATTCCATGTATGTACAGTGTTTAAAAGAATAGATAAATATTCAGAGCAGAACATTTATGTCATTATGATTTGAATCCACTCCATTTCAATCTGAGGGTCTGTCCCTCTTGCTTAATGAGAGAAAGCCAGAGAGGGAGAGGATTAAGATCAGACAGGTCCTGCCACCAATCAGACGATCTACATTCTTACAAAAACCCTGTGAGGTTGTTATTATGCCCGATGTTACAGTTAAGGTAACTGAAGCTCAGAGAGATTAATTAACACCATCAGTTTCTTATAGATAATAATGCCTCATGCTTGTATCATTCTTTCTGGCTCAAAAAAGCATTTCTACCCTTTTCTGACCTTCACGGCACCCTGGGAGGGGAACAGAGCAGAGATGCTTGTCCTTGATTTAATGGGAACCAAGTGACTTGGCCAAGTTCCTGCAACCAGCAGAGTCTCAGTGCCAAGGAGAGAGCCAACCCTCCTGACAGCTTGTCCAGGGCCGCCCCTCAGGGCTAGGAGTCCTTGTGCAGCTCCTCAGCACCAGGCCTGGTTTCTCTGTACAGACCTGTGAAATGGGTTACTGCCTTGATTACACTTTTCGAACTGGCCACGAGGAAGCTCAGATCTGCATGGGGGCTTTGAAGGTACATATTTCCAGCTTCCCTCTGGCACCATTTCTGCCCCATCCCTGTTTTTCTTCCTTGTTTTCACTCACATTTTCATTTATGTCACCCTCTTATATGTCCAGTGCCTGCTTAGACAAATGAATCTTTCCTGGAACACAGTAGGAAAGCAATTTTTCAAGCTCACGCACGTCTCCCTCACTATGATCCTTTTCAGGGCCGGTGCTGTTTGGGAAGCCTGGTGGCCCAGGGATTGGAACTGGGTTGGGCTCAATCAGCCAGTTATATGCAAATCTGCACGTGAGGCCCTGGAGGCACCAGGAGCATCCCAAGGACCAAGAGATGGGAGTCTCCCTTTTGGACAATAAAGCAACTTAGCAAAGCTAACCAATGACACAGGACAGCCTGAGATATGACACTTACAAGAGAACCACCCTTGAGCATCTCCCAAATCCCTGTACTTCTAACCAAATTAAATCATAATTTCACTATGATCTTTGACAACTGATGACGGAATTTCAGGGAAGGTCTCCAGCTATCCCCTCCCATGCAGTGTAGGTTTCCTGCAGCCCGTGACCTCACAAAGTGGTCGGAACAGTTGCCCTCTCCTTAACTTGGGTCATTCATGTAGGGTCAGGGGTTGGGAAGAGCTGGGGCTGCTGAGGAATCCCAGAAAAATACCGGGCTCCAACCTGGGAGGTGCATCACGCCTCCATCCAAGGAATAATGAGCCCCTGCTGCTCCCAATTAAAGCATCACATCTCCCCGGCAGCCCGCCGTGCAGGAGGCAAAGTGTGTTCTGGGGGAGATGTGTTTCCTCGGTTCTCCTGTCTCTCTTTTTATTGGAAGACAGGAGGGAGTTCTTTGAAAAGACTGGAACTCACAAAAGTGAGTCCTGTGTCTCTATGCAGGAGTCCTTTTAAAAGAAAATCTGACTTTTAATAAAAGCACTCTGGTGGAAAGATGTCAGAAAGATCTGTTATTTATTCATTGGTTACATATTTACAGGGAGCATATTCTTTGACTTTGTTGGTGTTGTGTGCTGAGACACCAGAACAAATGACAGACACCTCTGTCTTCCAGGAACCTAAAGTCTAATAGGAACTTGACATTCAACAGGAATTTTACCTGTAATTGGCAGAAGTGCTGAAGGCTACAAGAAGACATGTCATGGGAAGGAACACACCTGGGGGCAGGGAAGGCTCCTTTGAGGGAGTAAACTTGACACTGAGACCAGAAGATGAACAGGAGCTGGACAGTGTTGGGAGGAAGGGCAGGAGGGGTGGAAGTGGGCAGAGTATGAGAGATTATTCCAAGCAGAAGGAAGAGCAAGTTCAAAGATGCTGAAATGGGGTGGGGGTGTGTGTAGAGGTGAGAGATGATACTGAAGAGGTGGCAAGAGCAGGACATGCTGGGCTTTTGAGGTTGCATAAAAATGTTATTCCTTATCCTGAGGGCAATGGGGAGCATACAGGGTTCTGAGTGGTAGAGGGGAGTGTGTGTGTGTGTGTGTGTGTGTGTGTGTGTGTGTATTAAAAGGATGGGGTGATATGATCTGTTTTGCCATTTAGCAAGATGGTTCATCAATCAGTATGGGCTAGGTTATGCTGTGTAACAAATAAACCCAAAATCTTGATGGTATAATAATGAATGTTTGTTTTGTCACTTGTACTACTTGTCCACGCAGATCAGCCGATGGCTCCATCTACTGCACTCACTCAGGGACCAGGGCTGACAGAGGCTCCATCTGACCTACTATGTATTTTACTCCTTTGGTTGCTGTCTATCTCTCTCCTTAAGAACTAGCATATTTGTCTGATTTGTTCACTCCCTTCTCCCGAGTGCCTGGTACATAGGAGGCATTGAATCACATCTATTGAATAAATGAATGTTGTTCACTTTGGTCAGTCACAGTCATCTGTTAACCCCGAGAGCCAGCCAATCTCCTCCCTTCCCTACTCCAGGACTCTTCTTCCCCAGCTCTTTGTGAACCCTACCCATGGTTCATTTATCCAATCTTAGACCTCTGCTCCACAGAGAAATTTTCTTGGACTACCTTTGTGATGGTCAACTTTATGTTTCAACTTGACTGGGTGTGAAATGCCTAGATATTTGGTCCAATATTATTCTGAGTGTGTCTGCAAGGGAGTTTTGGATGAAAGTAACATTTAAATTGGTAGTATGAGTAAAGCAGATTGCCCTATCCAATGTGGGTGGGCCTCATCCAATCAGTTGAGGGCCTGACTAGAACAAAAAGCTAACCCTTTTGAGGAGTATGAGAACACTCCAATTGACTCCCTAGAGCTGGGAAATCAGTCTTTCTGCCTTCGGGCTCGAACTGAAACATTGGCTCTTTTTAGATCTCGAGCCCGTGAGCTTTCAGACTGAAACTTACACTGTTGGCTCTCCTAGGCCTCCAGCCTTCTGACAGTAGATCTTGGGACTTCTCAGCCTCCATAGTTGCATAAGCCAATTATTTATAACAAACCTCTTTATCTATCCATCCATCTACCCATCCAATAGCGTCCCTATTGCTTCTGTTTCTCTGGATTCCCTGACTAATACTACCCTGCAGCTGACATTGTTGGTACCCCACTCATCTTCTGTCCTTACCACCCCAATGCACACACTGCAAACACCTGCATCTCTTTGATGGAGGGCTTTCCCTGGTGATGGGACTCTGTTCTGCCCTGCACGGCAGCTGGTAAATGCCCAGAATTGCAAGTACCCTGGGGGAGCCTTCAACCAGTGACTGGTGGGCATGGGTGAATCAACATCCCACATCCCTTGAACATAGGGGTGGGCATGTTCTACACCACTTCCCGAAGTCTGCAGGTGCCCACAGTGATAACCTGCTTGATAACCCAAGCTTTACTGACTGTCTCCCCTTCCTTGCTTCACTTGCCCTCCCTCTGTCTTTCTTGGGATCACCTTATAAGCAAACTGCTTGCACGTAGAACCTTGTCTCAGGGTTTACTTCTAGAGAAACCTGAACTAAGACAAACCCCATCAAGGAGGTCCACACACATCATTTTCTATCATAGGACCCTGTATATTTCCTTCCTGGCATAAATCATATT
This sequence comes from Mesoplodon mirus, assembly GCF_964341445.2. Taxonomy (NCBI): domain Eukaryota; kingdom Metazoa; phylum Chordata; class Mammalia; order Artiodactyla; family Ziphiidae; genus Mesoplodon; species Mesoplodon mirus. The sequence continues at coordinate 160,513,410 of NC_138977.1, forward strand.
CTCCCGTTTTGTATGTATTAATTTATTAGCTCACTGTCTGTCTGTAACTAGGGCACTTGTCTATCTTTATTTCCATTGTGCCAGGTGTGAAGTAGTTGTTCAATAAATATTTGATAAACATCTGTCGAGTAAATGGATGAAGGAAGGATCTAACCCTGGACTTGTGCCTTCTTCCCAGACCTCGGCTCCCTCACTAGGAAAATGAGGCTGTTGTGCGTGGCACCTGGAAGGCTACTTCTGGCTTTCACATCCTGAGATTCTGAGACATCAGTGGCCGGCGGGATAATGAAGCACATGGTTTTGTTGCCGGACAAAGCTCTGGGTAAGAATGTGGCTTCTGTCTGCATTAATTTGACAAGGAAGCTGGCGAGAGCATGGCAATTAGGAGGGAAGAAAAAGGGAGAGGGAAAAAATCCTCCTTAGAGGTGGTCTTTGGCAAGCTAATGATGGTGTGCAGCCTGACTCAGAAAGAACATTGGAAGTGTTTGCATATAAATTGCCTTCTAAGGTTTCCATTCTTCAAGACTAATGAGTGTTTCAGATTTAAACATAACTGTTCTCTCCTAATTACTGTTTTAGTCACTCTTCTGTTTTTCCTCCTGATTTCTACTTGTGATTCTAGGAGGTAGAAAGATGAGCCCACTTCCTGAAGTCAATGACCCTCAGCATTGGCAGATTTAAGGTCTGCAGGTGATCCTGAAGCACACTGTGGTGGAGGAGAAGTATAATATTGTACATGTCAAAAATAATAATAAAGTTTTATTTACAAAAAGAAAAAATTGCAGCTCAAAGAAGTGGAGCATTGTTCCCCAGATCACACAGCTAGAACTGGTAGGTTTGGACTTTGAATCCAGATGCGTGTGGATTTATGTATTTTCCATCACCAGATCTGCTAACCACTTAAGAAACAGTGATAATTCCCAGGAGTAGAAATACTTTAAATTGTAAGCCACTGATTCACAATAGCAAGAAATGGAAATAAAGAAATAAAATCAAAGGCCACTATCAAGTAAAAAGCAACTTAAATAATGTTTAAAGAAATACACATGACAACTAAATGTAATATGTGATCTTGAATTGGCTCCTGAACTGTGAAAATTTTTTCCTTATGTTATGAAAGACACTAGTGGAATGATTGATAAAGTGTGAATAAAATCCACTGACTTAAAAAGAATGTGTAATGCCAAATGAACCTGAACTTGAACATCAGCTTGATTCTCTCACTCTGCAAGTTGCCTGACTGGTTGACAAATAAAAAACTCAATAGAAAATCTGAATAGTCCTGTATCTCTCAGGAAGTAGAATCTACAATTAACTATATTGTCACAAATAAGTTTTTAGGTCCAGATGGCCTCTTCCATTAAAGTAGGAAAGAACACCAAAATTATGTAAACTCTTCCAGAGAACAGAAAAAGGGGGAACATTTCCCAATGTGTTTTATGAGACTGCCTCATCTTGATACCAAAACATGAGAAAAACATTATAAGAAAGGAAAATTACAGGTCAATCTGACTCTTAAACATGGATGCAAAAATCCTAAATAAAATATTAGTAGACTGAATCCTGCTATAAGAAGGTTATTACAACATGACTAGAGTCAGTTTATCCCAGAAATGCAAGATTGATGACATAAAAGATAAAGAGAAAAAAAAGGCATTTGAAATAATTTTAATTGATGCATTAAAAGCATTTGATAAAATCCAATACAAATTCATGATAAAACACAGTATATTTAGGAGTAGATGGAGTTTCTTTAACCTGATAGAGCATTTACCAAAAAAATTTTAAAAATTAAAAAAAAACCCTAATGGTTAAATATTTAAAGAAATTAGGAAACAAGCAAAATGCTTATTATCACTATTTGTATTCAACTTCTAGTAGGTCCTAGAAAATTTCTCAGGCACAAAAAGAAATTAAAGGTATAAGGTTTGGAAAAGAAAATATAAAACACCCTTGTTCACAGAAGACACAATTAGATATGTAGAAAGTCAAAGATAATCTACAGAAAAGCTAATGTACTTAATAAGTAATTTTAGAAAGGACACCAGATATAAGATCAATATACAAAAAAGCAATTGTATTTCTATGTATCATTTTAAAGATAACACTCAAATAGCATCATACAATTAAACATCTATAATGTTTAATTGTATGCAGACTTTTTCATATCTAAAAAATGTGCAAGAGCTCAAGTTTTACTGAGAGAAATAGAATGACTAGAAATAGAGGGATATGGGCTTCCCTGGTGGCGCAGTGGTTGAGAGTCCGCCTGCAGATGCAGGGGACATGGGTTTGTGCCCCGGTCCGGGAAGATCCCACATGCCGCGCAGCGGCTAGGCCCGTGAGCCATGGCCGCTGAGCCTGCGCATCCGGAGCCTGTGCTCCACAACGGGAGAGGCCACGACAGTGAGAGGCCCACGTACTGCAAAAAAAAAAAAAAAAAAAAAAAAATAGAAATAGAGGGATATACCATGCTCATGGATTAGAAGACTCAGTATTTTGAAGTTGTTAATGGTCCTCCAATTTATCTATTTAGTTAACAAAATTCCAGCCATTTTTTAAAGAAAGTTGACTACCTGTTCCTATTATTATATGGAAATACAAAGGGCCAAGAGTAGCCAAGGCAATCTCACAGAAGAATAACAAAGTAAGAGAAGTTAAAATGCCATACCTAAAATTACAAAGTTAGGGGAATTAAGGAAATATGTTACTAGCATACGGACTGACAAGTAGAACAATGAAATAAAGAGTCCAAAACCAAAAACAGACCGACACACATACAGTCAATTCCTCTGAGACAAGGGTGATATTGTAGTGCCACAGGGACAGCATGGTTTGAGCAGATTATTGCAGAATGGACCCCAATATGACCACACTACCCTATATCCATGACATAGGGAAGTCCCCTCCCAAAGTCTGGGGTTGAATATTGGCCTTCCTTTGGCCAAAGGGATGATAGCAAATGTGATATAAACGGAGATTGAAAAGTGCTTTCACATTATGACATTCTCTTCTCTCTTAGAACCTAGCCGCTATGTGAACCAGCCAGGTTATCTTGCTGTAAGGTGACAAACCATATGGAAAGGTGCCCCAGTCAACCCAGAGGTGGGTTGCAGATGTATAAGTGAGCCTCAGACCAAATTGCTGACATGTAGCATTGCGACCAAAATAAATGGTAGTTGTTTCAAGTGACTAAATTGTTTTTGATAGTTTTTGTTACACAGTGATAGCAAACTGTTCACAAGGGCCTTTTCGATTCACAGTACTGGGTAAACTGGAAATAAATACTGTCCTCTCCTCCCCTCACCCCATAAAGAAAATCAACTCCAGATGGATGGAAAATCATTAATGAAAGGTAAAAATGTAAACCTTCAAAAGGTTACACAGGAAAAAAATATTGGGGATTTTTAAGTAGCAAAGATTTTTTAAATAGGAAATAAAATATGTCTTAACTATTACAAAGGACAAACTTGTTATGTTGGGTATATTCACATAACAATTTCTGTTACTAAAAGATACCATTAAGATAATGAAGAAGCCAGAGTGTGAGAAAACACTTGCAATGTATATAACTGACAAATGTTTCTTTTTCAAAACACATCAAGAACACCTAAAAATCAGTAAGAAGAGAGAGAAACCAATTTGACAAATAATTGGTAGAAGACCTGAACAGATATTTCATAAAATGATCAATATGCAGATGAAAATGCACTCAATCTCATCAGGCATCAAGGCGATATAAACTGAAATCACAATGGATTGTCATGCACATACACCAGAATTTCTAAAATTATAAAGAATGACAGAACCGAGTGTTGGCAAAGATGAGGGAAAACTAGAATTCTCATATATCACAGTGCACGTGTAAATTGGTAAAAACACTTTGGAAAACGATTTGACAGTGCCAATCAGAACTAAGCATTTGCGTATGACCTAGCAATTCCATTCCAAAGTACACATCCAAAAAATTACAGGTACACCAAAAAAAAAAAAAAATGTGCAAGACATATACAAGATTTGTTCCAGCCCCAAATGGAAACAACCAAAATTCCATCAAGTCAAAAGAACAGAATGCAATATAATCAAACACTGAAATACAGGCACAAGCTAGAATAAACAATCTACAACTACATGAAACAAGTGATCCTCAGAAACATAATGTTGAATGAAAAAGCCTCATAAAAGAGAAGATACACCACAGGTCTACATTTATTTAAAGTTCCAAACCTGGAAAAAAATTAAATGAGGTTGACGAAGTCAGGGCAATGGTTATCTTTAGGAGTAGATGAATGGCAGAGAGCCTGGGGTGGAGGAGAGAGGGGCTGCGGTTCTTGAGGTCAGTAATTTCTTTCTTTCCTTCTTCTTACTGCTCTTTTTTTTTGTCTGCAAGATACTCCATTTATTTTTATTTGCTTTATTTTATTTTATTTTGTTTTATGGTGAGAACACTTAACATGATATTTATTCTCTTAAACTCTTAACAAAATTTTAAGTGTACAATATATTATTCACTATAGGTACAATATTGTACAGCAGATCTCTAGAGCTTATTTATCTTGCTTAACTGAATCTTTATGCCCACTGATTAACAACTCCCCATTTCCATCTCCCTCCAGCCCCAGCAACCACCATTTCACTCTTTGGTTCTATGAATTTGAGTATTTTAGATAACTCATGTAAGAGGAATCATGCAATACTTATCTTTCTGTGACTGGCTTATTTCACTTAGCATAATGTCCTCAAGGTACATCCAAGCTATATATATTTCAGAATTTCCCTCCTTTTTAAGGCAAAATAGAATTCCAATGTATGTCTATATATATATATGTGAACATATATGTGTGTATATATATGTAGTGCACCTTTCTTATTCTGTTCATCTATCAGTGGACATTTAGGTTGTTACCACATCTTGGCTACTCTATATAGAGTTACAATGAACACAGGAGTGCTAATATCTCTTTGAGATTTGGATTTCAATTCTTTTGGAGAAATACCCAGAAGTGGGATTGCTGGATCATATGTAATTTTTTGAGGAACCTCCATACTGTTTTCCACAGCACCTGCACTGTTTTCCATTACCACCAACAGTGTGCAAGGGCTCCAATTTCTCTTGTTGTCTTTTGTTTTTTTGAAAATGGCCATTCTCACAGGTATGAGTGGCATCTCGCTGTGGTTTGTGACTTGCATTTCCCTGCAAATCAAAAGAACATTAGTGCCTTTGAACAATTTTTTTCCTGTATCTACCTGTTGGCCATTTGTTATGTCATCTCTGGAGACATGTCTATTTAAGTCCTTAGCCCATTCCTAATTGGGTGATTGGTGGTTTTTACTATTGAGGTGTAGGAGTTTCCTGCACATTTTGGAGTCTGACCCCGTATCTGATACATGGCTTGCAATACGTTCTCCCATCCTGTAGGTTGCCTCTTCACTGTGTTGACTGTCTCCTTTGCTGTGAGGAAGCTTTTTAGTTTGGCAACAGTCCCACTTGTGTATCTTTGTTGTTGTTGTTACTTGTGCTTTTGCTGTCATATCCAGGAGATCATTGCCAAGATCAAGAGAATAAAGATTTCCCCCTATGCTTTCTTCTAGGAGTTTTACAGTTTCAGGTCTCATATTTAAGTCTGTAATCCATTTTGAGTTGATTTTTGTGTGTGGTGTGAGATAAGGGTCCAATTTCATTTTTCACAAGTGGCTATTTAGTTTTCCCAATACCATTGTTGAAAAGACTATCTTTTCCCCTTGTGTTTCCTTTGCACTCTTGCCAAAGATCAGTTGACCTTATATGCCTGAATTTATTTCTGGCCTCTCTATTCATTTCCATTGGTTTGTATATTTGTCTTTATGCCCGTATAATACTATATGGATCACTGTAGCTCTGTAATATATTTTGAAATCAGGAAGCGTGATGCCTTCAGCTTTGTTCTTCTTTCTCAAGATTGATTTGGCTATTAGTGGTCTTTTGTGGTTCCATATAAACTTTAAAATTGTTTTTCTATTTCTGTAAAAAAATGTCTTTGGGATCTTGGTAGGGATGGCATTGGATCTGTATTGTAGATTGCTTTGGATAGCGTGGACATTTTAACATTATTAAGTCTTCCAATCTGTGAACACAGGAATACTTTTCATTTTGTATCTCTTGATATGAGCAGCGGTCATATAGGTATCACCTTATGAAAACCACCTCAAGCTGTACATTAACAGTTTATACGATCATCTATACATATATTATGCTTCAATAAAAATACTCATAAAAATTAGACTGTAATTTACTAAAATACATGGAATACATGGAAAACAGAGTTAATAATTAGCCTCAATAAAAAAGGAGAGAGAAACAAAATTCACTGGATGGATAACACTGGGTCTTGCAAAGACACCAACTCCTCTGAAATTTGATAAATAAAGGGAAAGAGTTACGCATTTATTCTGTCATTCTAACATGAATGTTACTTCAGAGTAATCAAATATCAAAGAGGATAAAGCTCTTTCGCTTACTAAATACTGAAGGAATGGTAGAATTAAAATTTGCCATATTGCAATTCCTCAGTTAATAACTGATTCAGACAATGGTCATTGATGGATGGTAAAATTATTAGGTGGAAGGTTGATGAGAGATTTTACAAGGAAGGAATGAAACTGTCACTAGCTAACCCACTTATCAATCTAAGCATCACTAAACATGACAACCCAAAATTGGACATGAGGTAAAGCCCCACTAGTGAAGAATCCGTGCCAAAAAATAAAGTTAAACCTAATCCACACTTTACATCTAACTGAAGATCTACAAGACACATAAGGGCCAGGGGAACAAATTAAATGACACCACAAAGAAGCAATAATAAAACCCATTACCTAAAACATCTTTCAGGACAACTCACCTCCTTCACAAGTAAGTAGCATGAAAAAGTAATGTTTAATGAAAACCCTTGTTTGGATCTCAATTTCAACAAACAATCTACAAAAGGCGTATTTTAGGCACTGGAGGGAATTTGAATATGGACTGAAAGATATTACATAACTACTGTTAATTTTATTAAGTCTGCTAAAGACCTCTCTCTTCCACCTTATACAAAAAATCTTATTACAAGTAGGTTGTAGATCTGAGTATGAATGGCAAAATCATAAGTTCTCTAAAGGAAAACTGGGAATATAGTAAATTTCCTTAATGTGGTAATAGGTAACAATCAAAAAATTTAAACAAACATAATTTTTAATGTTAAAACTTGAGGATCATCTCCATTGAAGTCAGGAATAAGACAATGATGCCCTCTCCTACTGATGCTATTCAACAATTCAACCTGTTCGAAAAAAATGGGCAAAGGATACAATGGGCAATACCCTTTCCCATTTTGGAAACCTGAATGAACAATAAATATTTCAAAGAGGCTGAACTTCGCTGGTATCAGAATATGCAGTTTTAAAAACTCACCATGACCATACTGGCAAAAATTTAAAGTTTCATAATACCAAGTGTTGGCTAGGCCTGGACAAGTAGGAACTATCAAAATTGCAGGTGGAAATGCAAAGTACTCTTCTGGGGAGTAATTTGTCACAATCTTATAAATTCCAAGATGGCAAATCCTATGACCCAGCAAGACCACTCTCTTCTTCATATGTATCCTGTAAAATGTGCCCTACAGAACTTCCCAGAAATGTGCACAAGGAAACCCAAACAAGAATGTTCACATCTACATCAATACGGAAATAAGTTAATAAACTGTGGCATAATCCGAGGGAACACTGTACAGCAGTTACAATAAATGAATTGCATCCTATGAATAAACATTGAAAAGTAATGGGGAGTGAGAAAAGCAAGTTGCAGAATGATCTAATTTCATTTTGGTACAGTTTAAGAATAGGATCTATTGCTTTGGGTTACAAAACATTAAGCAAAAGAAAAAAAAAACATGGAAATGTTTGTGGTAATCTCTGGGGAGGGGAAACGATTACAGCGTGCTAGACAAGAGGCTTCAACTGTATGTATGATGCTTCATTTCTTAAACTGGGGGAAGGATATGCTGGTGGGCATTATATTATTTCTGTACTTGTCTGTGTTTGACATATTTCACTTTAAAAAAATCATTAACAAAAGAGTGATCCTATTCACGAATCCTCAAATCCATGAAGGACTCTAGACATATCTCTTGCAAATGGCAAGTGTCAGTTGCATGTGGTTATGCCTGAGATGTCAAAATTTCCCCACAAGTATAGAAAAAGCCAGTGGCAGTCTTGAACATCTCTCCTTCTGTGAGTTGGTCAATGTAGCTAGCCAATCACTGGAAGCATGGCAGAAAACAGAAGACTGAAATGGTTAAGGTACACGAGGTAGCAGCTGTATGTCTGAGAACTCCAAATCTGTGGTTCACTTGAAGCCAATTTTTTTTTCTTTCCTCCTGCAGCTGTTCCAGTGGTATCACTTGCCTCTGGAAAACAACGATTTGCATCTTTCTCCCTCAAAACATGCTTTTGGAGCCTCATCTCCTCTTTGTCACACTGGCATACTGATTTGGAGTCATGATAAGTGAATGGGCTGGAATGGAGCTCCGAGGATGTCCATATCTAAGATAAGGGAGTGTACCAGCCCCCAGGAACTTGAGCCAAGTGACGGGACATGTCCCACCGGTGCAAATGCTTCTGCTCACCCAGCAACACCTCCCTGGACACCTTGACCTCTGGGAAGGTCTGTCGGTATCTGGGGAGTGCCGTAACAAAGTACCACAGACTGCATGGCTTAAGCAACAGAAATTTATTCTCTCCTAAGTCTGATATTAAGGTGTTAGCGGAATGAGTTCCTTCTGAGGCTGTGAGGGAGGATCTGTTCCCGGCCTCTCTCCCAGCTTCCGGTGGCTTGCTGGCCATCCTTGGTGTTTCTTGGCTTGTAGAAGCATCACCCCAATCTCTGCCTTTATCATCACACGGTGTTCTCCCTGTGCGCATGTCTGTGTCCAAATTTCCCCTTTTTATAAGGACACCAGTCATATTGGATTAGGGCCCATCTTGATGACCCCGATTACCTCTGTAAAGACCCTGGCTTGAAATAAGATCACACTCTGAGGTCTTGGAGGTTAGGACTTCAATATATGAATTTTGAGAGGGCACAATTCAGCCTACCCTGAAAGGCCTCTTTACCCCTCTAACTAAACCAGAGACCCGCCTTTACACTCACACAGCACGGGGGCCTCAGCTGCACCACAGCGATCTCAGGCCATGTTAACCAGGGTTTACCTCAGTTACCAGTGAGTCCCCAGAACCCTGCTCAGAGCCTAGGTTAGGCAGGAAACATGTAAATTACTTGTTAAATAAATGAATGAATAAAAAACGCCGTTGGATTCTCTGTCATTGTTTGTGTGTGTTCCTTTCTCCTTCACTGGTCCACAGCTTATCTTAGTGTGCTCTCGTCTGCTACACACACACTGGACCAGGCACAGTCCCTCCATTCAGGAGAAATACTAACAATGATAACTAGCATGTAACCAGCTCTCTGTCTGTGCCAGGGACTCTGCTACAAATTTTGCATGGAATGGACCATCTAATTTTTCACAACCACCTCACTAAGTAGATACAACCAGGTGTGCTCTACAGATGAGGAAACTGAGGCACAGAGATGTTAAGTAACTTGCCACGGGTCACAAAGCTATGAGGTGGTTATATAAGGAAAGGGCAGGGATGTGTCTGCCCCATTCAGCACCTCTTCCCTCTGGGCTGAGAGCAGTGCCTGGTGCAGAGTAAACAGCCAAGATGAGCATGACCATATACTTTAGTGTTAGAACCAGGACAATTTTGAGAAGAAAAGGAGACACTAAATTGAGGAGACTCTGGAAAATCAGTACAGTCGTGGACAGACTGGGAGGAAAGGCTACTTTATTAACAAATAACTATTGAATGAATGAATGCAGACCCTTCCTACTTGAGGGCCAGGATCTTAATCACCACATAACACTGTGCAAGACATATTTGCGAAACTGAATTGTACTTACCTGGGGCGTTTGCTGAAAAAGCAGGCCCCTCAATGTAAACCTACAGCAATTCCCATCAGATAGGAATTTCAGTTGCAGTTTTATCATTGCACAGCCTGTTATTCAAACCCAGAGGTTAAAAATGCAAATTAAAGAAATGCTTTGTATTAAAAAAAACTCTTTCTGAAGACTAAGTCATTATAGTCTGTAACTGGGGTACAAGATGGGATAAAATTTCCATGCTATCAGAGATGATGATGAAGGAATCATTTCTATCTTGAAAAAAAAGGAGTTTCCAATGAACTTTCATATCATTAATGATCTTAATTATCCATCCCCTTTTTGTGAGCCAAATGCCTTTTCTTTCAGCATAAACAAAAGAGGTAATTTTGGTTTTTCTTTTCTTCTGTTTTTTTTTCTTCTCCTTCTTTTCTCTCTCCCTCCCTCCCTCCTTCCCCTCCCCACCCACCCCCCGCCTCTCTCTTTCAGAGAAACAACTGCAAGACATAAATTCCTGAATCAATGTTCCAGATCTCAGGCAGTGCAGACAGTGCAGACCCTCCTGGGAAGCCACATGACGTGTCCCAAATCTTCCTGGAATGACAACATCTCAGGGTTGAAAGAAATCTTGTCCTCTTGCACTAATACTCTTACAAGGCCATCTTACTGATCAGTAGCCATCTTCTCCTGACTTGAACACCTCCTGTGGTCCATGACAGCTGTTTATCCACCTCTCCAGAGGTTACTCACAATGGCTGAGTAATTTGGAGCATGTTATCAAGAACCCAGGGATCACTGACTATGCTGGCTTTGTCATTTCACAGCTGTGTGGCCTTGGGCAAATAACTCAATCTCTCTGTGCCTCACATCAGAAGTTACAGCTGGAAGCCCTCTGATTTCCATTTGCCCTATTCAGTGTGGGTTGTTTTTATTTTTTATTGATTTAATTTATTTATTTTTGGCTGCATTGGGTCTTTGTTGCTGTGCACATGGGCTTTCCCTAGTTGCAGCGAGTGGGGTCTACTCTTCGTTGTGGTGAACAGGCTTATTGCAGTGGTTTCTCTTGTTGCAGAGCACAGGCTCTAGGCGCGCATGCTTCAGTAGTTGTGGCTCCCGGGCTCTAGAGTGCAGGCTCAGTAGTTGTGGCGCACGGGCTTAGTTGCTCCGCGGCATGTGGGATCTTCCCGGACCAGGGCTCAAACCCATGTCCCCTGCATTGGCAGGGGAATTCTTAACCACTTCGCCACCAGGGAAGCCCCAGTGTGGGGTTTTAGAACTGAATTACACACTCACTTTTAAAACCTAAGTATTTCACATAAAAATCCAGATTTTAGGCTTCTTTAGAAAAGCAACAATCTGGCCACCCCATCCCAGGTTTCTGCACGGCAACAATAGGCTAGAGCTCCGTGGTGGCTGCCCACTCTGGCTGGGACCCACCCTTCCTGAAAACCCAGGAGCCAGCAAGGGGGAAGGAGGCTCCTCTCTCCCCTGTGACTGGTGGCCCCTGAAGGCAGCTAAGCTGGGGACCATGACAAACGCACCTCTAGCAGGACACTCATCCTGTGTTTCTGGGCCATTCCCTTTGCTTAGGATGTTCTCCCAACCAACTTTACCCTTTGAAATTCTGTCCATCATTCAGCGCTAAGTTCACTGACCACCTCCTCCAAAAAGCCTTTCTATATCCCCTCAACTCCCCAATCTGAAGTAATACCCCTCCTCACTTCCTCTACCTCCTAGACTTAACCCTGCCATGTCCCTTTTCACATCCTGCCTTTTATTCCACTTAGCTGTGAACAAACACACACACACACACACACACACACACACACCCCAGACTGTAAACTTCTTGAGGGTAGAGGCCCTAATTCATCTGTGTGCCCCATTTAGCAGAATCTCTCTATGGTGGGCAGAATAATGCCTCCCCCAAAGGTGTCCACGTTCTAATCCCTGGAGCCTGCAAATGTTACATTACATGGCAGAAGGGGATTAAGGGAGCAGATGGAACTGAGGTTGCTAATCAGATGACCTGTAGATGGGGAGAGTTTCCTGGATTATCCAGGTGGGCCCAATATAATCACAAGGGCCCTTAAATGTAGAAGAGGGAAGCAGAAAAGTCAGAGTCACAGTGATGCGAGAAGGCCTCAACTGGCCATTGCTGGCTTTGAAAACAGAAGGATGCTACGAGCCAAGGATGCAGGCAACCCACAGAAGCCAGAAAAGGCAAGGAATAGATTCTCCCCTAAGAGCCTCCAGAAGAAAGCAGCCCCACTGACACCTTGATATTAGCCCAGTAAAACCCATTCCGAACTTCTGACCTCTAGAACTGTAAGAGAATATGTGTTGTTTTAAACCAGTGGTGATGGTAATTTGTTAGGCAGAAATAAGAAACTAATACACCATCTTTTCATATAGTTGGTGCTCAATATAAGCCTGTAGATACTGAATCTGACCACATATTCCTTATCTGCATCCCAGAATCACATAAGGACAAGAATTCATTGTCTCTCATTCCATGCTGCTGAGTCACCAGGATACACAATTAACAGCTAATGAGAAATCAGCTTGTAACAGACAGAAGATGGGAAGAGTGCAGGGCTTTGGCCTCAGAAGATGGAGGCTGGAATCCTGGCCCACCACCTAGTAGCTATGGTAACCGTAAGTTATTTCACTTTGATGAGTCTCAGTCTCCGCTCCTGTAAAATGGGGCAAGCAGTACCTCCTTACAGAATTACTGTAATAAGTAACTGGTACACACAGGAGATTTATTTTAAGTGTTTAGAACATACATACATATATGCACCACATACTCATTAAAAACTCCTAGGATGTCACTTCAACTCACTCTCTGCTACTGACACTGGGTTTTGTAACCTGGGAAAGAGCTCTGGTTCTCAGCCAAGAAATACTGGGGTGGTGTGTTAAGCCCAAGGGTGTACTTATTCCCTGGGTCCTTCTGTTACATGAATAATACATATAGATCTTTTTTTTTATATCTTTATTGGAGTATGATTGCTTTACAATGTTGTGTTAGTTTCTGTTGTACAACAAAGTGAATCAGCTATAAGTATACATATATCCCCATATCCCCTCCCTCTTGAGCCTCCCTCCCATCTTCCCTGTCCCACCCCTCTAGGTCATCACAAAGTATCGAGCTGATCTCCCTGTGCTATGCAGCAACTTGCCACTAGTCATCCATTTTACATTTGGTACTGTATATATGCCAATGCTACTCTCTCTCACTTCATCCCAGCTTCTCCTCTCCGCCCCGTGTCCTCAAGTCTATTCTCTACGTCTGCGTCTTTATTCCTGCCCTGCCACTAAGTTCATCAGTACCGTTTTTTTAGATTCAATATATGTGCGTTAGCATACCGTATTTGTCTTTCTCTTTCTGACTTACTTCACTCTGTATGACAGACTCTAGGTCCATCCACCTCATTACAAATAACTCAATTTCGTTTCTTTTTATGGCTGAGTAATATTCCATTGTATATATGTGCCACACCTTCTTTATCCATTCATCTGTTGATGGACATTTAGGTTGTTTCCATGTCCTGACAATTGTAAATAGTGCTGCAATGAACATTGTGGTACATGTATCTTTTTGAATTATGGTTTTTTCAGGGTATCTGCCCAGTAGTAGGATTGCTGGGTCATATGGTAGTTTTATTTTTAATTTTTTAAGGAACCTCCATACTGTTCTCCATAGTGGCTGTATCAATTTACATTCCCACCAACAGTGCAGGAGGGTTCCCTTTTCTCCACACCCTCTCCAGCATTTATTGTTTGTAGATTTTTGGATGATGGCCATTCTGATCAGTGTGAGGTGACACCTCATTGTGGTTTTGATCTGCATTTCTCTAATGATTAGTGATGTTGAGCATCCTTTCATGTGTTTGTTGGCGATCTGTATGTCTTCTTTGCAGAAATGTGTATTTAAGTCTTCCGCCCATTACTGGATTGGGTTGTTTGTTTTTTTGATATTGAGCTGCATGAACTGCTTGTATATTTTGGAGATTAATCCTTTCTCAGTTGCTTCATTTGCAAATATTTTCTCCCATTCTGAGGGCTGTTTTTTTGCATTTCCTCTAAGATCAGGAACAAGACAAGGGTACCCACTCTCACCACTATTATTCAACATAGTTTTGGAAGTTTTAGCCACGGCAATCAGAGAAGAAAAAGAAATAAAAGGAATCCAAATTGGAAAAGAAGAAGTAAAACTGACACTGCAGATGACATGATACTATATTAGAGAATCCTAAAGACGCCAACAGAAAACTACTAGAGCTAATCAATGAATTTGTTAAAATAGCAGGACACAAAATTAATGCACAGAAATCTCTTGCATTCCTATATGCTAACAACAAAAAATCAGAAAGAGAAATCAAGGAAACACTCACATTTACCACTGCAATAAAAAGAATAAAATACCTAGGAATAAACCTACCTAAGGAGGCAAAAGACCTGTATGCACAAAACTATAAGACACTGAGGAAAGAAATCAAAGACAATACAAACAGATGGAAAGATATACCATGTGCTTGGATTGGAAGAATCAACACTGTGAAAATGACTGGACTACCCAAAGCTATCAACAGATTCACTGCAATCCCTATCAAATTACCAATGGCATTTTTCAAAGAACTAGAAAAAAAATTTACAATTTGTATGTGAACACAAAAGGCCCCAAATAGCCAAAGCAATCCTGAGGAAAAAAAAATGGCGCTGGAGGAATCAGGTTCCCTGACTTCAGACTATACTACAAAGCTACACTAATCAAGACAGTATGGTACTGGCACAAAAACAAATTTAGATCAATGGAACAGGATAGAAAGCCCAGAGATAAACCCACGCACATATGGTCACCTTATCTTTGACAAAGAAGGCAAGAATATACAGTGGAGAAAAGACAGCCTCTTCAATAAGTGGTGCTGGGAAAACTGGACAGCTACATGTAAAAGAATGAAATTAGAACACTTCCTAACACCATACACAAAAATAAACCCAGAATGGATTAAAGACCTAAATGTAAGGCCAGACACTATAAAACTCTTACAGGAAAACATAGGCAGAACACTCTGACATAAATCATAGCAAGATCTTTTTTGACCCACCTTCTAGAGTAATGGATAAAATCAAAAATTAACAAATGGGACCTAATGAAACTTAAAAGCTTTTGCACAGCAAAGGAAACCATACATATAGATATTGACACCCCATTTCCTCCTCTGCTCTACTATGAAGATAACAACTCTCTCTGCTCCAAGTCACTGACTCTAACACCCATTTTCCACCCATCTTCATATCACACCCTTTGCACTACAACTTTCTGGCATCTTCCATCAAGATATGGAGTCTATTTCCCCAGTCCTCACATCTGGGCTGGCTTGGAGATTTGATTTAGCCAAACAAATGTGGTGGGAGGGATGGTGTGTCAGTTCTAAGCCTAGGTCTCGAGAGGCTTTGCACAATTACACCCTTTCTCTTGGAACCCTGCCACCAACTATGAACAAGCCCAGGCCTGCCAGTTGGCAGATGAGAGACCATGTGGAACAGAGATGACTAACCCCAGCCACAACCATCCTAGACCAGCCATTGCTTGGCTGACCCACAGGCTGACTGCAGACACCTAAGCAAACCCACCCAAGATGAGCTGAGCCTAGTCCGGATCAGCAGAACTGCCCAGCTGACTTGTAGACTCATAAGCAATGATGAAAGCTTATTGTTTTAAGGCACTGAGTTTAAGGTGATTTGTTATGCAGCAATAGCTAACTGATACATATTCTTTTGTTACTCGCTAGTGACTGTAGAAACCTGTGAATCACATATGCAGATGACCAATGAGTGAGTGACCAGGGTGCTGTTTGAGTATCAATCTAAGTCCTTTTGAAACTGTAAAACTGATTCCTCTGAAAAGACTCTGATCAGTCACAATCATGAAAAGAGTCCCAGTTCTTAGATTTTCCTTCTTGGCTGCACTTCAGTGCCTGGAGGATAGAGCAGCAATGACCACACAGGATTGGCAAGAAAAAGGGATGCTTGGCAAGACCCTAACACTCTGTTGAGGAGCAGGCAGGGATTCTTTCTTTGTTGATGTGTAGACATTCCTAATGAAACAGCAGGGTCTAGGAGCTAGGATTTCCTATTCTAACATCTTGCTGACATAACTCTCCCAGTTTGTGGAATTTTTAAAATACCATGCAACTCCTGCCTTGCTTGAGAGGACACATTAGCTTCAGTTAGAAGGGGCTTCCTTCTGGGGAGGGAAACAGTTGAATTATGTATTCAATACACCAACTTTTCCAGTGATCCCCAAAGAACTGGCATCTGACTTTCCAGTCTTGAAGCCCTGACAGGTATGATACAGTCTAGTTTCCAGGGGAAGAACAGAGATGGTGGTTTGGACTGGTAGACACCATAGTTTTCCACTCACTGACTCAGCATAGAGCAAGCAGACAAGAACACAGCTGCATGTTTTTTCCTGGCGAGGTGAATTGGTAGAGGCCTCAAGATTATCTGGCCCAGCTTATTGGTGGGGTTTTCTCCTGTATGAGACCAGTTGGCAAATACTGGGAGAGGTGTCTCCTTTGTACAATGTGCATACACCAACAAAGAGAATCAAGGAAAATGAAGAATCAAGCAAAGATGTTCCAAACAAAAGAATAAGATAAATCTCCAGAAACTAACCATAATGAAGAAGAGCTATATGATTTACCTGACAGAGAATTCAAAATAATTGTCATAAAGATATTCACTGAGGTCAAGAGACCAATGCATGAACAATGTGAGAATTGTAACAAAGATAGAATACATTTTAAGAACCAAACAGAAATCAAGGAGCTCAAGAACATAGTAACTGCACTGAAAATTTCAATTGAAGGGTATAATAGTAATTAGATAAAGCAGAAGAAAAGATCTTCATGTGAATACAAAGACAGGTTATTAGAAATAATTCAGTCAGAGAAGCAAAAGGAAAAAAGAATGAAAAAGAGCAAAGAAATGTTTAGGAACTTTTGGGATACCCCCCAAATGATTAATATACGTGTGATGGAAAGCCCAGAAGGAAGAGAGAAAGAAAGAAAGGACCAGAAAACTTATTCAAAGAAATAATGGCTGAAAACTCCCAAAATCTGAGGAAAGAAATGAATGTCCAGATCCAAGAAGCCCAAAATGCACCACTTAAGAACTGCCCAAAGGAATCCACACTGAGACATATTATAATCAAATTGTCAAAAGTCAAAGATAAAGAAATAATTTGGAAGAAGCAAAAGAAAAGTGACTTGTCACATACAAGGAAACTCCTATAAGACTCTCAGTCTTATTTTTCAACAAAAAATGCAGATTTTTCAACAGATTTATCAACAAAAAGCTTGTGGGTCAGAAGGGAGTGGGATGATATATTCAAAGTGCCCCCAAAAACTGCCAACCAAGAATACTACACTTGGCAAAACAACTATCCTTCAAAATGAAGAAAAGATAAAGACTTTCCTGACAAGCAAAAGCTTAAGGGGTTTGTCACCACTAGAACTGCCTTACAAGAAATACTAAAAAAGTTCTTCAGGATGAAACAAAGGGACACTCAAGAGTATGCCATGTCATAAAAAAGTCTGAAACATGATGGTAAAGGTAAATACCTAGACAAATACAGAATAATGCATTCCTGTAATAGTAGTGGGTAAATCACCTTTAATTCCAGTACAAAAGTTAAAAGACAAAAGCATTAAAAATACAGCAAAAAAATGTTAAAAGATAAGCAGTATGAATAGATATGAATTGTGACAACAATAATAAAAAGAGTGGAGAGGAAGAAGTTAAAGTATAGTGTTTGGTATGCAATTGAACTTAAGTTGTTATTAGCTTAAAATTATGTTAAAATTATAAAAATATTTTACTTAGGCCTCAGAGTAACCACACATGCAAAAAAATACCTATAGAAGTACATAAAAGAAAACAAGAGGTGAATAAAAGCATATCAATACAAAAAATCAATAGAACACAAGGAAGGACAGCAAGAGAGAAAAAGGCAGACAAAAGAACTACAAGACTGACAGAAAACTAAAAAAATGTCAATAGTAAATCCTTCCCTATCAGCAATTACTTTAACTATACATGTGTTAAACTCACCAATCAAAAGACAAAGAGTGGCTGAATGAATTAAAAAAGAAAACCAATTATATGCTGTCTACAAGAAATTCACTTTAGATTTAAGAATACACTTCGGCTGACAGCAAAGGAATAGAAAAATATATTCCATGCTCACAGTAACCAAAAGAAATCAGAAGTGGCTGCACTTATATCAGACAAAATAAACTTTAAGTCAAAGACTGTCACAAGAGATGAAGAAGGACATTATATAATGATAAAAGGATCACTCCATCAGGAAGATATAACAATTTAAGTATATATGCACCCAACATCAGAGCACCTAAACATATAAAGCAAACATTGACAGAATTGATGGAAGAAGCTGATAGCAATACAATTAATTGTAGAAGACTTCAATGCCCTAATGGACAGAAAATCCAGACTGAAGATCAATAAGGAAATAGAAGACTTGAATAACACTACAGACCATGTGAACCTAACACATGTATAGAACATTCCAACCAAGAGTATCAAAATATACATTCTTCTTAAGCACACACAGGTCTTTCTCAAGGATAGATCACATGTTAGATCACAAAGCAAGTCCTAACAAATTTAAGAAGACTGAAAGCAAACTAAGTTTTTTTTTTCTGACAACTAAGGAAAACTAGAAATCAATAGCAGAAGGAAAACTGGAAATTCACAAATACAGGAAATTAAACAACATTCTTGAACAGTCATTGGATCAAAGAAGAAAACAAAAGCATAACTTAAAAAATACCTTGAGACAAAGGAAAATGGAAACACACATACCAAAACTTATAGGATGCAGCAAAAATAGTACTAAGAGTGAAATTCACAGAGATAAACACCTACATTAAAAAGGAAGAAAGCTCTCAAATAAAAATCTAACTTTACACCTCAAGGAGCTAGGCAAAGAAGAGCAAACTAAGCCCAAAATTACAGAAGGAAGGAAATAAATATTAGAGCAGAAATAAATGAAATTTTAAAAACAGAAAAACAACAGAAAAAACAATGAAACTAAAGTTTGTTTTTGAAAACACATACAAAATTGACAAACCCTTATCTAGACTAAGAAATAAAAGAGAAAAGACTCAAACAGGCAGAAATAAAAGAAGACACATTACAACTGATGCTACAGAAATAAAAAGATCGTAAAAGACTTCTGTGAACAATTATATAACTACCGACAAACTGGATAACTTAGAAGAAACAGATATATTCCTAGAAATATACAACCTTCCAAGACTAAATCATGAATAACAGAAAGTCTAAATAGGGCTTTAACTAATGTAGAGATTGAATCAGTAATCGAAAACCTCCAAACAAAGAAAACTCCAGGACCAGATGACTTCATTGGTCAATTCTACGAAACATTTAAAGAATGATTAATACCAAACTTTCTCAAACTCTTCCAAATAATTGAAAAAAAGAAACACTTCCAAACTCATTTTGTGAAGCCAGCATTACCCTGATACCATAGCCAGACAAAGCCATGACAAAAACAAAAACAAACAAACAAACAAACAAATACTGGCCAATATCCCTGATGAAAATGGATGCAAAAAATCCTCAACAAAATACCAGCAAATCAAATCCAGTAGCACATTAAAGGAATCATATACAATGATCAAGTAGTTTCTTCCTGGGATATAAGGATGGATTAACATAAACAAATCTATTAATATGATATTTCACATTAACAAAATAAAAGATAATAATCACATGATTATTTCAACAGACACAGAAAAAAAGTTTGACAAAATTCAACAGCATCTCATGATAAACACTCTCAATAAAATATGAATAGAAGGAAATTTGACCTCAAAATATAAAAGCCATTTATGACAAGCCCACAGCTAACATCATATGCAATGGTAAAAACTGAAAGTTTTTCCTCCAAGATCAAGAACAAGTCAAAGAGGCTCACTCTTACCACTTCTATTCAACATAGTACTAGAAATTCTAGCCAAAGCAATTAGGCAAGGAAGAGAAATAAAGGCATGCAAACTGAAAGGAAGAAGTAAAACTGTCCCAGTTGGCAGATAACACAATCTTATATAGAAAATCCCAAAGATTTATATTTTAAAGTTTTATATAACTATACTTTTATGGTTATAGAGTTAAAAATAACTATTAGAACTAATAAAGAAATTCAGTAAAGTTGCAAGATACAAAATTAACATACAAAAATCAGTTGTGTTTCTATACACTAATAATGAACTATCTGAAAAATAATTAGAGAAACAATCCCATTTACAACAGCAGAATAAAAGAATACAATATGCAGGGATAAAATTAACTAAGGAGGTGAAAGCCTTGTATACTGAAAACTATAAAACACTGAAAGAAAGGAAGTAAACAAAACACAAACAAGTGGAGAGGCATCCATTTCATGGGGTGGAAGATAATATTATCAAAATGTCTGTACTACCCAAGGCAATCTACAGATTCACTGCAATCTCTATCAAAATCCCAATAGCATTTTTTACATAAATAGAACAAATAATTCTAAAATTCAAATGAAACCACAAAATACCATGAACAACCAAATCAATCTTGAGAAAGAAGAACAAAGCTGGAGGCATCATACTTCCTGTTTTCAAAATATATTACAAAGCTATAGTAATGGAAACATAGTTTACTGGCATACAGACAGATATATAGACCAATGCAACATAATAGAGAACTTATAAATAAATCCACATGTATGGGCAATTTATTTTTGTCTAGAGAGCCAAGAATACACAATGGGGAAAAGAGAGTTTCTTCAATAAATAGTGTTGAGAAACAGGATACCCACATGGAAAAGAATGGAATTGGCCCCTAATCTCACACCATACACAAAAATCAACCCCAAATGGATTAAAGACACAATATAAGGCTGTTTATGTCCTTAATCCATAAACTGAAAAACTCCTAGAATAAAACATAGGGGGAAAACTGCATGACATTGATCTTGGCAATGATTTTTTGGATATGACACCAAAAGCATAGGTAACAAAAATAAAAGTAAACAAGTGGGAGTACATCAAAATTAAAAGCTTCTACACAGAAAAGGAAACAACCAGTAGAGTAAAAAAAACTTACAGGATGGGAAAAAATATCGCAAGCCGTATATCTGATAAGGGGTTAATCTCCAAAGTATATAAGGAACTCCTACACCTCAATAGTTTTTAAAAAAAAACTAATAACCAAATTTTAAAATGGATTAAGTACTTGAATAGACATTTCTCCAGAGAAGACATAACAAATGGCCAACAGGTATAGGAAAAAAATACTCAATATCAGTAAGCATCAGGGAAAAGCAAATCAAAACCACAATGAGATATCATCTTACAACTGTCAGGATGGCTATTATATATATATATATATATATATATATATATAAAGGACAACCAGTATTGGCAAGGATGTAGAGAAGTTAGAATCCTTGCACACTGTTGGCGGTAATGTAAAAAGATGAAGGTGCTATGGAAAACAATATGGAGCTTCCTCAAAATATTACAAAGAGAACTACCGTATGATATAGCAATCTCACTTCTGGGTATTTAACCCCCAAAATTGAAATCAGGCTCAAAGAGGTATTAGCACTTGTGTGTTCACTGCAGCATTATTCACAATAGCCAAGGTGTGGCAGCAACCTAAATGTCCATGGACAGATGAATGGATAAAGAAGATGTGGTACCTATGTACAGTGGAATACTATTCAGCCTTAAAAAGGAAGGAAATTCTGTATTATGCAACAACATGGATGAACCCTGAGGGAATTATGTTAAGTGAAATAAGCCAGTCACAGAAAGTTAAATATTGCATGATTCCACTTATAAGGTATCTAAAATGGTCAAATTCATAAAATAAAGAGTGGGATGGTGGTTGACCAGGGCTGGGGGTGGGGAGAATGGGGAGTTAGTAATCAACGGGCATAAAATTTTAGTTAAGCAAGATCAATAAGCTCTATAGATCTGCTGTACAACACTGCACCTACAGTCAACAGCAATGTATTGTACATTTAAAAATTTGTTAAGAAGGTAGATCTCATGTTAAGTGTCCTCATAACAATAAAATTAAATAGGTACATACATACATACATACACACATACATACATAGGAGTATAACAAAAAGCAGCATTTATACCATTTTTAAGGCACGTGCATATCATTCATTCATTCAACAAACACTGGTGGAGTGTGACCACATCCACTTACTGCAGAAATTAGTCAGGCTTCCCTTGTTAGTATAATAATAGTTTTCATGTTCCCTTTTCCTGCCCACAATAACAGTACCATGGGCAAGAAAGCCAATTTGATTAAATGAGACTTCATATACATAAAGCACAGTCAGGACAAGAAGAAGAAACAAGGTCTTTAGAACTGGAACGACTGAGGTGCATATCTCAACTCTGTCACTTACAAGCTGAATAAGTTCCTTATTTTCTCAGCTTCAATTTCATCTTCTCCAGAATGGGAATAAAAACACTTAACTCCTAGGGTCACTGAGATGGTTAAATGAGCTTCCACATGGAGTGTGCCTGGCACTTAGCAGGAGCTCAATAAATGTTAGTCCTTTCCCTCTTCACGAATGGCCAACATCATGAAAGTAAATCTTGGTTGCTATGAGTGTTAATATTTGCTCCTATTTTTCTGCCCATTGGTAATCATCCAGGCTCCTTATGTGGCAACACAGAAGTGCCCATCTCCAAAGGGGGGTTGGGCTTTTAAACATGGGCTGACATACTCTACCCTCCCCCTTCCCATAATCTCAGGTAAACCACAGGGTGTCCCCAGATGGATTCGGCAGTTGCCGTAGGCCCCAAGTTTCTAAAAGCCACCAGACAATAAAACACCACTAAGGCTTACAGCCTGATAAAAAGCACTCCCCAAGTTCAAAGGGAGGATTTAAAAATCAAGAAGCCCCTCCAACAGATCCAGGGTAAGATGAGGGAGTCTAATTGAGCTGGATGTGCACTGTGACTGTGTGAATGTTTTATCTTTGTTGTCAAACTGCCATCTGGGGTGAAAAACACCTGGAGATCAATTTTCTTGGATTACATGGTCACTCCCAGCAGTGGGTGTGCAGAAATGCTGATTGCCTGCTGGCTCCTCCAGCACCCCAGGCAGCTAACCATGCTGAGACAGAAGTGGGTGTTTTATTATTATATTTAATAGGAAAGTACAAAAATTCTAAAGTGCTAAGACAGTATTCTCTTTATCCCTCATACCAGCTGTCTGAAAAGTCTAAAAAGATATTTTGGTGTAGACCCAAATGTTTAGCTCTTTTAGGAGTTTTCTGAAGGCATATTAAACAATTTTTTACTGTTAAAGCACATGCTCATTGTAGAAAATATTCCCCTGCTTAGAAAATGTAGAAAAGTAGAGGGAATACAATGAGAATCACTTATAATTTTACCACCCAATGAAATACAATTCCCAGCAGTTGTTTTTTCAGTTCATATTTGCAACCTGCTTTTTTGTTTAAATCTTAAACATCAACCATCAAAATTACCAGCAAACATTACTCTGAATGATTAATAACATTTCATCATATTATGTCCTCTAATTACTTAGCCATTCTGTTAAGATTGAACACTGAAATTATAGGTGTTCTCCATTATAAATCATGCTGCCACGAAGACTTCTAATCACACAATTGAAGGGCCACATGAGCAGTGACGCTATCTCTTTTAATCACCAACATTTCTCCCAAACCAAGTACAGGGCCTGGAACAATGTATATAGTTTTATTGAATGAACCCTGTTATATTTTTAGAATGTAATTTCTATTATTAATATTTTTAAAGCCATATATCCAAGCTTAGCATTAAGTCACTGTCCAAACCCCATCCTGGCATCTGAGGTCGGCCTGATCTCTTCACAGAGTGCCCTCGGCCACCTCTGCCTGGACCCCAACCACACCATTTGTATGCCCTCCGACTGTCCCCTCCTAGTGAAAATGTCCCTAGCCCTCATTCTCACAGCTCAAGCACCTGTCCTCAGTAGCATTAGACCCACCTTACCTCTGTCTCACCTGCCAGACTGTGGCCTCCTCAAGGGGGAGCCTGAGCCTCATTCCTCTCTGTGCTCCTGGTACCCAGCTCAGGGCTGGCAGCTAGTGGGTGTGCAGTAAATGCAGCCTGGATGAACGAATTACTTGCAGGACTTGACCTAAGACTGCACTACTGATTCTGAAATAACTGGGGGCTGAAAATAAGTATATGGTTTTTGCTGATTTTTTTCCTTTGCTCTGGCTGTATTAATTAGGGTTCACCAGAGAAACAGAACCTACAGGATTTGTATCTATAACTACGTAATTTATTATAAGATACTGGTTCATGAAACTATGGAGACTAAGAAGTCTCACAATCTGCTATCTGTAAGCTGGGGACCCAGGAAGACCATATAGTTGGAAGGCAAGAGAGCTAGTAAGCATAGATTCTAGTCCGTGTCTGAAGGTCTGATAACCTAGAACCCCTGGGGTCAGGAGAAGATTGATGTCCCACTGTAGTAGTCAAGCAGAGAGAAGGGAAATCCTCCTAACCACCATCATTTTATTCTAGTCAGGCCCTCAATGGATTGGATGATGTCCACCCACACTGGGGAGGGCAGGGTGCTTTACTCAGCCTACTGATTCAAATGCTAATCTCTCCTGGAATCATTGACACAGACACCCCCAGAAATAATGGTTTACCCAGATATCTGCTCATCCCATGATCCAGTCAAGTTGACACAAAATTAACTATCATATTTGCTTTATTTTTTTACAATATTTTTATTGAGATATAGTTCACATAACAAATTCACCCATCTTAAGGTGTATAATTCAGGATTTAAGTATACTCACAATACTGTGCAACCATACCTCTATCTAAATCCAGGAAATTTTATCACCCCAGAAAGAGTCTGGTACTGGTTGGCAGTCACTCCCAATCCTCCCCCATTGCCTACCACCACTTTTCCAATCCCTAGGCAAGCAATCATCTGCTTTCTGTCTGCATAGATTTGCTTATTCTGGACAGTACAAATAAATGGAATCATACAAGATGTGGCTTTTTGTGACTGATTTCTTTCATTTAGCATAATGTTTTCAAAGGTCATCCATGTTCTAGCACATGACAGTGCTCCATTCTTTTTATGCCTAAATAATATTCCATTGTATGGACAGACCACATTTTGTATATCTATTCATCAGCTGATGAACATTTGGGTTGTTTCTACTTTTTGGCTGTTATGAATAATGCTGTTATGAACATTCATGTACACATTTTTGTGTGCACATGTGTTTTCAATTCTCTTCTTATAAACCTAGGAGTTGAACTGCTAGGTAATATTTTAACTCTATGTTTAAGTTTTTGAGGAACTACCAAACTGTTCTGGATAGCACATGCACCACTTTACACTCCCACAAGCAATGTATGAAGTTTCCAATTCTCCACATTCTTGTCAACATTTATTATTTTCCATTTTTTAAAAATTATTGCTATACATATCCTAGTAGGTATGAAATACTATCTCATTGTGGTTTTGATTTACATTTCCCTAATAATTAATGATCTTGAGCATCTTTGCATGTGCTTTTTCACCATTTGAACATCTTCTTTGGAGCAATGTCTATTCAAATCCTTTGCCCATTTTTTAATTGAGTTGTCTTTTTAATTTTGAATTGTAAGAGTTCTTTATATATTCTGTATACTAGATCTTATCAAATATATGATTTGTAAATACTTTCTCCCATTCTTTGGGTTGTCTTTACACATTGATGCTAGTGTCCTTTGAAGCACAAAAGTATTGAATTTTGATGAAGTCCAACTTATTTTTTATTAAGTTGCTTGTATTTTGCAGTCATTTAAAAGAAGCCATTGCCTAATTAAGTTTATAAAGATTGACACCTATGTTTCCAAGAGTTTTAAAGTTTTAGCTTTTACATTTAGGTCCTTAATTCATTTTGAGGTCATTTTTGCATATGCTATGAGATGGGGGGGGTCCAAATTCATTCTTTTACATATGCATACCCAGTGGTCCCAGCACCATTTATTGAGACAACTATTCTTTCCCCATTGCATGATATTGGCACACTTTTCAACAATGAATTTACCATAGATGTTTATTTCTGGACTCTCAGTTCTATTATATTGACCTACACGTCTATCCTTATGCCAGTACCAAACTTTCTTGATTACTGTAGTTTTTTTTTTTTTTTTTTTATGGTACGCGGGCCTCTCCCGTTGCGGAGCACAGGCTCCAGATGCGCAAGCTCAACAGCCATGGCTCACGGGCCCAGCTGCTCTGCAGCATATGGGATCTTCCCGGACCAGGGCATGAACCCACGTCCCCTACATCGGCAGGCAGACTCTCAACCACTGCGCCACCAGGGAAGCCCGATTACTGTAGTTTTGTACTAAGTTTTAAAATGATGAAGTGTGATTCTTCCAACCTTGTTATTCTTTTTCAAGATTATTTTGGCTATTTCAAGTCCCTTTCATTTCCACTAAGTTTTAGGATCTGTTTCTCAATTTCTGCCTAAGAGGCAGCTGGGTTTTTTTTTACAATAGGGGTTGCATTTAACCTGTATATTGATTTGGAAACTATTGCGATCTTTACAATATTGTCTTCCAATCCATAAATATGGGATGTCTTTCTATTTATTTAGGTTTCTTTTAGTTTAGTTTTTTTTTTTTTTTGATGTGGACCATTTTTGAAGTATTTTATTGAATGTGTTACAATATTGTTTGTTTTATGTTTTGGTTTTTTGGCCGCGAGGCATGTGGGATCTTAGCTCCCCGATCAGGGATTAAACCTGCACCCCCTGCATTGGAAGGCAAAGTCTTAACCACTGGACCACCAGGGAAGTCCCAGGTTTCTTTTAGTATTTTCCAACAGTGTTTTGTATAGTTTTCAGTATAAAAGTCTTACACTTTATTCTTAAGTATTTTAATATTTTTGATGCAATTCTTAATGGAACTGTTTTCTTAATTTCATTTTCAGAATGTTTATTGCTAGTGTATATAAGTACTGAGTTTTTATGGATCTTATACCATATAACTATGCTGAACTTTTTATTAGCTCTAAGAGCTTTTTGTGGATTCTTTGGGTGTTTCTGGATATGAGATCATATCATCTGCAAAGAGAGAGAATTTTACTTCTTCCTTTCCAATCTAGATGCCATTTATTTATCAATCAATCATTTATTTATTTATTTGTTGCTTGCCTAACTGCCCTGACTAGAATCTCCAGAAAAAGCTGAATAGGAAAGGTGAGAGCAGACATCATTTTCCATTCCTGATCTTAAAAAGAAAACATCCAGTATTTCATCATTAAGTATAATGTTAGCTGTGGGTTTTTCACAGATGCCCTTTAACAGATTGAGAAAGTTCTTGTCTATTGTATGCTGAATGCTTTTTACCATAAGCAGCGGCTGAATTTTGTCAAGTGATTTTTCTGTGTCTATTGAGACAGTTATGTGACTTTTTTCTTTATTCTATTAACATGGTATATTACATTGATTTTGTTACATTGAACCAAAATTGCATTCTTTGGGCAAATCCCACTTGTTTGTGGTATATAATTCTTTCTAAATGGGTTCAGTTTTTGGTGCTGTGTTGCGGATTTTTGCATCAATGTTCCTAAGTGGTACTGGTCTGTATTTTGATTTTCTGGTGACATCTTTGTCTGGTTTTAATAGCAGAGTAATATGGGCTCTCCAAAGATGAGTTGGGAAGTGTTTTCTCCTCTTATACTTTTCAAAGAGTTTGAGAAGGATTGGTGTAAATTCTTCTTCAAATACTTGGTAGAATTTACCAGTGAAAATATTTGGTCCTGAAATTTTTATCTGTTGGAAGATTTTGATATTTTAATATTATCAAATGCTCTTTACTTGGTATAAGTCTGTCTAGATTTTCTGTTTGTTCTTCGCTCAGTTTTGCAGTTTGTGTGTTTCTAGGAATTTGTCTATTTCATCAAGATTATCTAGTTTGTTGGCATACAATTGTTCATAGCATTGCTCTGTAATCATTTTTATTTCTATAAGGTCAGTAGTAATGTCCTCATTTTCATTCCTGACTTTAGTATTGTAATTTTCTTCTCTCTCTCTCTCTTGTTGTCAGTCTAGCTAAAGTCTTGCCCACTTTCTTGATCTTTTCAAAGAACAAATTTTTTGTTTTGTTGATTTTTTGTATTATTTTTCTATTCTCCATTTCATTTATTTCCATTCTGTTTGCATGTGTTCAGTTTGCTATTCTTTGTCTATTTTTTTAAAGAAAGGTGAGGCTATTGATTTAAGATTTTTCTTTTTCTAATGTAGACATTTACTATAAATTTCCCTCTGAGCACTGTTTTCACTTCATCCCATAAATTTTGGTATGCTGTGCTGTCATTTTCATTCATCTCAAACTATTTTCTAATGTTGGTTAGTTAGGGATGTGTCATTAATTTCCATATATTTGTGAACTTTTCAAAATTTTTTTTGTTGTTAATTTCTAATTTTATCCTGTTGTGGTCACAGAACACATTTTGTATGACAAATATTTTTAAGTTTATTGAGACTTGTTTTGTTTCTGAATATATGGTCTATCCTGGAAAATGTTCCACAGTGCATGAGAAAAATATGTGTTCTTCTATTGTTGGGTGAAATGTTTTCTATATGTCTGTTAGGTATAGTTGCTTTATAGTGTTGTCCAAGTCTTCAGCTTACTTTTGATCTTCTGTACAGTTGTTCTACCCATTATTGAAAGTGGAGTATTGAAGTTTCCAACTATTATTGCTCAATTGTCTATTTCTCCCTTCAATTATGCCAGTTTTTGCTTCATGTATCTTGGGGTTCTGTTTTTAGTGAATGTTTTTTATAGCTTCTTGATGGATTGGCCCTTTTACTTTCAACCTATTTGTGTCTCTGAATCTAAAGTATTGATAGGCCTCTAGTAGGCAGCAGATAGTTGGAATCATATTTTTTATCCACTCTGCCAATATCTGTCTTTTAATTGGAGAGTTTAACCTATTTCTATTTAATATAATTACTGACAGTGTAGGACTAACTTCTACCATTTTGATATTTGTTTTCTATATTTCTTTTTTCTTTTTTTTTTTTTTTTGCTGTACGCGGGCCTCTCACTGTTGTGGCCTCTCCCATTGCGGAGCACAGGCTCCGGACGCACAGGCTCAGTGGCCATGGCTCATGGGCCCAGCCGCTCCATGGCATGTGGGATCCTCCCGGACCGGGGCATGAACCCGTGTCCCCTGCATCGGCAGGTGGACTCTCAACCACTGTGCCACCAGGGAAGCCCTTCTATATTTCTTATATCTTTTTTATTCCTCAATTCCTCCATTACTGTCTTCTTTTTGTTAAAGAAGCTTTTCTAGTGTACCTTAATTAATTCCCTGATCATTTCTTTCTCTGTATAGTTTTCAGTTATTTTCTTAGTGGTTGCCCTGGGTATTATAATTAATGTCTTAACTTATAATGGTCTAGTTTAGATTAATACATATTTAATATAGAAAAACATTGCTCACATATATCTCCATTCACCTCTTTTATGCCGTTATTGCCACAAATTATTTTTTAAACATTGTATGACTATCAACAAAGATTTATAATTGCTTTATGTGCTCATCTTTTAGTACAGATAGAATAAAAAGAGTTACAAACAAAAATACATTTATTCTGTCCTCTGTATTTACTTGCATAGGTACCTTTACCTTTACTGGTTTTATTTCTTCATGTGGATTTGAGTCACTATCTAGTGTCCTTGACTTCACCCTGAATGACTCTCTTTAGCATTTCCTGCAGGGTAGGTCTGCTAGCAACAAACTCTCTCAATTTTTGTTTATCTGAGCATGTCTTAATTTCTCCTTCATCTTTTAAGGGTAGTTTTGCTGGATACAGAGTATTTGTTCAACAGTATATATTTTAGCACTTTGAATATGTCATGTAACTGCCTTCTGGCATCCATGATTTCTGAGGAGAAATCAACTGTTAATATTATTGAAGAACACTTGCATATGATGAGTCACTTTTCTTTTCTCAAGATTCTCTTCATCTTTAACCTTTGACAGTTTGATTAATCTAAAGAGGTGTGTATCTCTTTGAGTTTATCCTATCTGGAGTTTGTTGAGCTTCTTGTAGGTATGGATTAACATTTTTATCAAATTTGGAACATTTCTGGCCATTATATCTTCAAATACTCTTTCTGCCCTTTTCCCTCTTTCCTCTCCTTCAGAGGCTCCCATTATATGCGTGTGTTGATATGCCTGATGACACCCCACAGGTCCTGAGGCTTTGTTCATTTTTCTTCATTCTCTTCTCTTTCTGTTCCTCAGACTAGATAATCTCAATTGACCTATCTCCACGTTCATTTTTTTGTTCTACCTAGTTAAATCTGATGTTGAGCCCCTTTAGTTAATTTTTCATTTTAGTTATTTATACTTTTCAACTCTGGTATTTATATTTGGTATAACTTTTATCTATTTATCAATATTCTACTTGGTGAGACATGGTTCTCATACTTTCCTTTAGTTCTTTAGGTGTGGTTCTCTTTGGCTCTTTGAACATCTTTTAAATACTTGATTGAAAGTCTTTACCTAGAAAGTCCAACCCCTTGGCTTCCTCAGGGAGAGTTTGTATTGATTGCTTTTTTATTTTCCTGTGTAGCAACTATACATTCTTGCTTCTTTGTAATCCTTGCAATTTTTTGTTGAAAATTGGACACTGAATATAACATTGTGGCAACTCTGGAAATCAGATTCTTCCCCCTTCTCAGGGTTCGCTGTTGTTGCTGTTTGTTGTAGTTGCTGATTTTTCATCTCATGGCTTTTCTGAACTAATTCTGTAAAGTCTGTATTCTTTGTCATGTGTGTCCACTGAAGTCTTGGTCCCATTAGCTTAGTGGTCAGCTAATGATTGAAAAGAGATTTCCTTACACTCCTGGGCAGAAAAAAACCTCCCATCTTTGCAGAGGGGCTCTGTGAGTATGTTGGAGCACACCTTCAACACTCAGCCATGCAGCTGACAACAACACCTTAGTCTTCACTTCCTTCTGGTACAGACCCCCAAGGTCAGCCAAAGGTGAGATCTTAGGGCCTTCTCAGGTCTTTCATGAGCATGTTCAAGCCCTGGAAATACATGTGACTTCTAAATTCCCATGAATATGCTAGAAGTATTCAAAGCCCTTATTATCCAAAGCATCTCATTCTCCAGCCTTTCCACCCAAGATTTTTGATTAGTCCATTATTCACTCCAACTGTTATCCATTGTCTCATGTAGCAATGACTAAAACATCTGCCTGTAAATAATTTTTACCAACACCCCCCAGATAGCAGTGGGCAAGTTCCAAGTCAGATGAAATAAAGATAAGCCTTTCCAGCCAGTCTTCTTCCAGGGAGCCAACAGACAGATCTAGTAATGATTATTCTTTGTGAATGAGGTCTGGACTGTTCCCCCTTGTACTAAGAATATGAGCTATTATTTTCAAGGCTACTGCTGAGGTACAAAGTGGGAAATGGGACTAGGGTGAGTTAAAATACCACAAAGCTTGCTGTTCTTACCGAGATCCAGCTGTTTTTCTTGAATAAGTGCTCCTTGGGTTTCTATAAACATTTGGTTAATTTCCAGAGCTACAAGAAGGTAATTCTGACAGTTTTTGCCAGTTTTTTTTCAGAATTTCAGAGTTTCTTGCTCTGCCACTTTCACTAATGTCCCCTTGATGTTTGTTTTGAACATGACTAAGGGTGCACTTGAACTTTACAGTTTATTCCCTTAGAATTATCCTGAGCTATGTTTCCAATGTGTGTTCCCCAGAATACTAGTTCCATGGGGAAACAACTGGTACTATATTCTGTGGTGAAATAAGTTTGGGATCCGCATGTTAAATTTAAACATATTTCCTTACTATAGATTTCTCAGAATCCATAATGTGCTATCCTAAAGATGCTGCACACTTTCAAGGGAAATATACTGTATAAAATAAAATAACAGCAGGTAACTTGCAGGCCAAAAAATGGTGCTAGATACTTCTATTTATTATCTCATTTAATTCATACCACTATATAATATTATTCCCATTTCACAGGCAAGGAAACTGAGGCATAGAAAGTTTAAGTAAATTATCCCAACTAGTAATTGCCAGAGTTGGGAATTTAATGAAAGTACTTTCCAGCCTTTGCTCTAAGTCAATACACCATACTGCAGGATTTCCCTAACTTAATTTGGCCACAGAAACATTTGTTCACAGAGAATCTTGGAGAGTTAATGTGTCTCAGAATACATTCTGGAAAATGCTGAGCTAAAACACCATAACTCAGAAAGCTATTTGTGCTTTTCTCGACACTTTTGCTGTCATAAATCATGCCACAGACACTTGCTACAACATTAAATATTGATTGAAGAATGGAATGTGGAGCTCATCTGCCTATAGATTATCCATACATAGAAGCTTCTGAATTTTAGTGTCTCCTTGGGGGTAGGCATTAAAGGCTATCTTAACAAAAACAAAACCAAAAGATTCTACCCTGAGGCAGAATTTACAAATATAATTTTAATTTATGAAGTTGTAGAAGAACTAAGTGAACGGGCTCAACCTTAAAGATTTGTTTTCTTCAATATTTTGCACAAGCTATTTTTTCCAACGACGAAGGAAATTTGTTCTCAGTGCAGGAAAATTTGAAAAGAAAACAAAAATATTTAAAGGAACAGAAAATACAAAACTTAATTCCTTCCACTCAGAAGTAATTTCTGTCAGCATAGCTCTTTCTAGCATTTTAAGGACCTTGTTTTCTTTTCATCCTTGGAATCTTGCCATACATATAATTTTTATTACTAGAATTCTTTTTTCATGCTATTAAAACCCTTCATAAACATCATTTTTTCTGCATACCTTCAAAATATTCCATTACAGGGAAGTATCATAATTTACAGAATCTTTCCACTCACATTGACTTGTTAGGTTGTTACCCATCTTTCACTGTTTTAAATAATTCTGTGATAAACAGCTCTGGATGATCACAAAATGCCAGTGTCCATCTTTTACACAGAAGTTGGTGCAGGCAGAAGGTACACAGTGAAATACACACACAGCAGTGCCAACTGACAGGATACAGTCTCCAGCCATAGCGAAGTGAAGAGAGGATAAATGTGACATAAGGATAGACTGGTGGAAATGAATCCACAAATTCAGCAAAGAAAATTATATCTAAAATATGAAACATCCAATAAAACCACAAGGATTTAAAAATAGATGTTTGAGGGGCAGCTGTTACTGAAAAGCATGGTCTTGTAGAGAGGAACAGACATGGAAAGTTCAACAAACCAGGTAACAGAAAAGGAGCAGTCTGTAGCTAAGGAACCAAAACAGAGGCTATCACTTCCTTCTTCTATTTAAATACATGATGAATAAACATTGTTCTAATGATTATTTCTGTATGTAGTGGACACTGGGGATAATTATAGTCCTTAATCATTTGAAATAGTAGTGGTGCCAACGTCCACTCACTGAGCATGTTCTGTATGCCAGTATCTGTGAAAGGGGCTATAGGTACTCCATTTCATTTAATCCTTACCACAAAGCAGGTATAATTATATGCAATTGACTAAAGCAGAAAATGAGGCCCAAAAGTTAGGTAACTCGTCCCAAGTCTTCTAGCAATGAGTAACTGATCCAGAGCTGAAAACACATCTCAGTCCAGAGTCTGTTACCTTCCACAGTACCAAGTGACCCCTCTTCAACAAACTCCACGAACAGAAATGAAAACATCTCAAAAAGCATTTGAAGCCAACAGAATACAGATTTCTAAATATATTTTGAAAGGGAATTATTAATTGAAGCTGAATTTTAGCCATCTCTGGGACTCTCCAAGGGAAGTCTTAAGTTGACAAAATGTTACACCTTAAAACTATTCATAAACATTTTTTAACTTTGGAAAATCTAGTCCAAGAAAATGATCTGAAAGGCAGAAAAGGTGATATGTACTAGGATGTTCATCACAGCACTATTTATAATAGTAAATAAAATGAAAATAATACAAAGAGCCAATAATAGAAACTAAGGAAAATAAAGTAAGTTCATTTAGTGTAGTATTTTGAAATCACTAAAAATTTTATGTAGAAATTATCATTACATGAAAAATACAAATAATGAATAGTGCAAAAGTTGGATGCAAAATTTCACGGCACAAAGAATACATTTAAAAAGTACTTAAACAGAGAGGGAAAAAAATTGTCCCAGGAAATAAAGCAAAATTTAACATTGGTTTCAGCTCAAAGTTAGGACAACAGCAGTGATTTCTGAACTCTTCCCAATTTTTATCCTTTATTAGTTTTATGATAGAAAAAAATTAGTGAGGATCCCAAACAAATAAATGCCAAAGGATTGGGACAGAAAATACACATGTATTCATTCATTCACATATTAGAGCTGCTATGATCTTCCCAACAGGCACTGGTGCTGGGAATATAGGGGTGAATCAGAAAGACAGAAACCCCTGCCTTGCTGTAGCTTAATTTTAGTGGAGATGCAAACAACAATTAAGATTTAAAAAGTAGATTGTAAGATGGGAAAAAACAAGATGGCAGAGGAGTAGGAAGACATGGAGTTCATCTCTCTCCACAAATGCATCAAGAATACATCTAGAGATGGAACAATTCTCACAGAACACCAGCTGAACACTAGCAGAAGACCTCGGACACTGGAAAGGACAAGAAAGATCCCCACATAACCTGTTTGCATTCTGCTTTTGTTTTTTGTTTTTATTTTTGTTAGTTTTATTTTTAATTGTTTCCTTTCGTTTGGGATTCTTTTCTTTGTCTCGTTCTCTTGTGTTTTGTTTTCTCTGTGTTTCTTTTTTTTTTTTTTTTTTTTTTTTCTTTTTGCGGTATGCGGGCCTCTCACTGTTGTGGCCTCTCCCGTTGCGGAGCACAGTCTCCGGATGCGCAGGCCCATCGGCCATGGCTCACGGGCCCAGCCGCTCCGCGGCATATGGGATCCTCCCAGACCGGGGCACGAACCCGTATCCCCTGCATCGGCAGGCGGACTCTCAACCACTGCGCCACCAGGGAGGCCCTTCTCTGTGTTTCTTATTTTGTGTGTGTGTGTGTTTCTATTTTGTTTGTTTCGTTTTGCTTTTACCATTTGTCTGGGGTTTTGTTTGTCTGTTTGTTTGTTTCTTTTTAATTATTGCTGTTGCTGTTTACTTGTTTTTGTCTTTACTATTTATCTTGGGTTTTGTTTGCCTGTTTGTTTTCATTTGTTTTCTTCCCGCCCATTTTCTTTTCTTTTTTTCCCCTGTTTTGTGGAGTTGTGTGGCTTGCAGGGTCTCAGTTCCCAGGCCTGGGGTCAGGCCTGAGCCTCTGGGGTGGGAGTGCTGAGTCCAGAACGCTGGAACGCCAGAGTATTCCCGGTCCCAGGGAATATTAATCAGCAAGAGCTCTCCTGGAGGTCTCCATCTCAACTCCAAGACATGGCTCCACCCAACTGCCTGCAAGCTCCAGGGCTGAACACTCCACTCCAAACAACAAGCAAGACAGGAACGCAAACCCATCCACCAGCAGACAGGCTGCCTAAAGTCATACTAAGCCCACAGACACCCCAAAACACACCACCTGATGAGGCCCTGCCCATCAAAGGGAAATATGGAGCTCCACCCACCAGAACACAGGCACCAGTCCCTTCCACCAGGAACCCTACACAAGGCACTGGACCAACCTCACCCACTGGAGGCAGACACCAGAAGCAAGAGGAACTATGACTCTGCAGCCTGTGGAAAAGAGACCTCAAACACAGTAAGTTAGACAAAATGAGAAGACAGAGAAATACACTGCAGATGGAGCAGCAAGGTAAAAAGCACAAGACCCAATAAATGAAGAGGAAACAGGCAATCTACTTGAAAAAGAATTCAGAGTAATGATAGCAAAGATGATCCAAAATCTCAGAGATAGAATGGAGAAAATATAAGAAACATTTAATAAGAACCTAGAAGAACTAAAGAACAAACAAACAGTGATGAACAACACAATAACTGAAATTAAAAATACACTTGGGGCTTCCCTGGTGGCGCAGTGGTTGAGAGTCCGCCTGCTGATGCAGGGGACGTGGGTTCATGCCCCGGTCCGGGAGGATCCCACATGCCATGGAGTGGCTAGGCCACAGAGCAGAATAAAGAAAAAAGAATGAAAAGAATTGAGGACAGTCTCAGAGACCTCTGGGACAACATTAAACACACCAACATTCGAATTATAGGGGTCCCAGAAGAAGAGAAAGAGAAAGGGTCTGAGAAAATATTTGAAGAGATTATAGTCAAAAACTTCCCTAACATGGGAAAGGAAATAGCCACCAAGTCCAGGAAGAGCAGAGAGTCCCATACAGAATAAATCCAAGGAGAAACACACTGAGACACATATTAATCAAACTAACAAAAATTAAATACAAAGAAAAAAATATTAAAAGCAGCAAGGGAAAAGTAACAAATAGCATACATGGGAATTCCCATAATGTTATCAGCTGATCTTTCAGCACAAACTCTGCAGGTCAAAAGGGAGTGGCAGAATATATTTAAAGTGATGAAAGGGATTACTCTACCTATCAAGGCTTCATTCAGATATGATGGAGAAATCAAAAGCTTTCAGACAAGCAAAAGCTAAGAGAATTCAGCACTACCAGAACAGCTATGCAACAAATGCTAAAAGAATTTCTGTAGGCAGGAAACACAACAGAAGAAAAACACCTACAAAAACAAACCCAAAATAATTAATGGTAATTGGAATGTAAATATCAATAACTACCTTAAATGTAAATGGATTAAATGCTCCAACAAAAAGACACAAACTGGTTGAATGGATACAAAAACAAGACCCATATGTATGTTGTCTAGAAGAAACCTACTTCAGACCTAGGGACACATACAGACTGAAAGTGAGGGGATGGAAAAAAATATTCCATGCAAATGGAAATCAAAGGAAAGCTGGAGTAGCAATACTCATAGCAGAAAAAATAGATTTTAAAATAAAGACCATCACAAGAGACAAGGAAGGACAATACATAATGATCAAGGGATCAATCCAAGAAGAAGATATAACAATTGTAAATATTTATGCACCTCACAAAATATGTCTCAATATATAAGGCAAATGCTAACAGCCATAAAAGGGGAAATCGACAGTAACACAATACTAGTGGGGGACTTTAACACTCTACTTACACCAATGGATAGATCATCCAGACAGAAAATTAATAAGGAAACACAAGCCTTAAATGACACATTAGACCAGATTGACTTAACTGATATTTATAGGACATTCCATCTGAAAGCAGCAGAATACACTTTCTTTTCAAGTGCACATGGAACATTATCCAGGATAGATCACATCTTGGGTCACAAATCAAGCCTTGGTAAATTTAAGAAAATTGAAATCATATCAAAATGAAAATTGAATCATATCATATTTTCTGACCACAATGCTATGAGATTAGAAATCAATTACTGGAAAAAAAAACTGTAAAAACCACAAACACATGGAGGCTAAACAATACACTACTAAATAACCAAGAGATCATGGGAGAAATCAAAGGGGAAATCAAAAAATACCTAGAGACAAATGACAACGAAAACAAGATGACCCAAAACCTATGGGATGCATCAAAAGCAGTTCTAAGAGGGAAGTTCATAACGATACAATCTTACCTAAAGAAACAAAAAAAATATTAAATAAACAACCTCTCCTTACACCTAAAGCAACTAGAGAAAGAAGAACAAACAAAACCCAAAGTTAGTAGAAGGAAAGAAATCATAATGATCAGATCAGAAATAAATGAAAAAAACAATAGCAAAGATCAATAAAATTAAAAGCTGGTTCTTTGAGAAGATAAACAAAATTGATAAACCTTTAGCCAGACTCATCAAGAAAAAAAGGGAGAGGACTCAAATCAATAAAATTAGAAATGAAAAGAAGAAGTTACAACAGA
Source organism: Mesoplodon mirus (assembly GCF_964341445.2). NCBI lineage: Eukaryota > Metazoa > Chordata > Mammalia > Artiodactyla > Ziphiidae > Mesoplodon > Mesoplodon mirus. The sequence continues at coordinate 160,551,412 of NC_138977.1, forward strand.
CATGACAGAAATACAAAGGATCATGAGAGACTACTACAAGCAACTCTATGCCAATAAAATGGACAACCTGGAAGAAATGGACAAATTCTTAGAAAGGTAAAACCCTTCAAAGACTGAACCAGGAAGAAACAGAAAATATGAACAGACCAATCACAAGTAACGAAATTAAAACTCTGATTAAAAATCTTCCAACAAACAAAAGTCCAGGACCAGATGGCTTCACAGGCAAATTCTATCAAACATTTAGAGGAGAGATAACACCTATCCTTATCGAAGTCTTCCAAAAAACTGCAGAGGGAGGAACACTCCCAAACTCATTCTATGAGGCCACCATCACTCTGATACCAAAACCAGACAAAGATATCATTAAAAAAAGTAAATTATAGGCCAATATCACTGATGAACATGGATGCAAAAATCCTCAACAAAATACTAGCAAACCAAATCCAACAACACATTAAAGGGATCATACACCATGATCAAGTGGGATTTATCCCAGGGCTGCAAGGATTCTTCAATATATGCAAATCAATCAATGTGATACACCGTATTAACAAATTGAAAAATAAAATCCATATGATCATCTCAATAGATTCAGAAAAAGCTTTTGCCAAATTCAACATTGATTTATGATTGACTAAAAACTCTCCAGAAAGTGGGAATAGAGGAAACCTACCTCAACATAATAAAGGCCATATATGACAAACCCACAACAAATATTATTCTCAATGGTGAAAAACTGAAAGCATTTCCTCTAAAATCAGGAAAAAGACAAGGGTGCCCATTCTCACCACTATTATTCAACATAGTTTTGGAAGTCCTAGCCACAGCAATCTGAGAAGAAAAAGAAATAAAAGGAATCCAAATTGGAAAAGGAGTAAAACTGTCACTGTTTGCAGATGACATGATACTATACATAGAAAATTCTAAAGGTGCCACCAGAAAACTACTAGAGCCAATCAATGAATTTAGTTAAGTTGCAAGATACAAAATTAATGCACAGAAATCTCTTTCATTCCTATACACTAACAACAAAAATCAGAAAGAGAAATCAAGGAAACACTCCCATTTACCATTTCAACAAAAAGAATAAAATACCTAGGAATAAACCTACCTAAGGAGGCAAAAGACCTACATGCAGAAAACTAGAAGATACTGATGAAAGAAATCAAAGATGACACAAACAGATGGAGAGATATACCATGTTCTTGGATTGGAAGAATCAATATCGTGAATATGACTATACTACCCAAAGCAATCTACATATTCAATGCAATTCCTATCAAATTACCAATGGCATTTTTCACAGAACTAGAACAAAAAATCTTAAAATTTGTATGGAAACACAAAAGACCCCAAATAGCCAAAGCAATCTTGAGGGGGGGAAAAAAAAAACGGAGCTGGAGGAATCAGGTTCTCTGACTTCAGACTATACAACAAAGCTACAGTAATCAAGGCAATATGGTACTGGCACAAAAACAGAAATATTGATCAATGGTATAGGATAGAAAGCCCAGAGATAAACCCATGCACCTATGGTCACCTAATCTATGACAAAGGAGGCTAGAATATACAATGGAGCAAAGACAGCCTCTTCAATAAGTGGTGCTGGGAAAACTTGACAGTTTCATGTAAAAGAATGAAATTAGAACACTCCCTAACACCATACACAAAAATAAACTCAAAATGGATTAAAGACCTAAATGTAAGGCCAGACACTATAAGACTCTTAGAGGAAAACATAGGCAGAACACTCTTTGACATGTATCGCAGCAAGACTTTTTTTGACTCACCTCCTAGAGAAATGGAAATAAAAACAAAAATAAACAAATGGGACCTAATTAAACTTAAAAGCTTTTGCACGTCAAAGGAAACCATAGATAAGATGAAAAGACAACTCTCAGAATGGGAGAAAATATTTGCTAATGAAGCAACTGACAAAGGACTGATCTCCAAAATATACAAACAGCTCATGCAGCTCAATATCAAGAAAAAAACAAACAACCCAATCAAAAACTGGGCAGACGACCTAAACAGACATTTCTCCAAAGAAGGCATACAGATGGCCAACAAACACATGAAGAGATGCTCAACATCACTAATTATTAGAGAAATGCAAATCAAAACTACAATGAGGTATCACCTCACACTGGTCAGAATGGCCATCATCATAAAATCTACAAACAGTAAATGCTGGAGAGGGTGTGGAGTAAGGGAAACCCTCTTGCACTGTTGGTGGGAATGTAAATTGATACAGCCACTATGGAGAACAGTATGGAGCTTCCTTTAAAAACTAAAAATAGAACTACTGTGATCCAGCAATCCCACTACTGGGCATATACCCAGAGAAAACCATAATTCAAAAAGATACATGTACCACAGTGTTCACTGCAGCACTATTTGCAATAGCCAGGACATGGAAGCAACCTAAGTGTCCATCGACAGATGAATGGATAAAGAAGATGTGGCACATATGTACAATGGAATATTACTCAGCCATAAAAAGGAACGAAATTGGGTCATTTGTAAAGACGTGGATGGACCTAGAGTCTGTCATACAGTGTGAAGTAAGTCAGAAAGAGAAAAACAAATACCATATGTTAACACATATATGTGGAATCTGAAAAAACTGGTATGGATGATCTTATTTACAAAGTAGAAATAGAGACACAGACGTATAGAACAAACATATGGATATCAATGGGGAAAGGTGAGTGGGATGAATTGGGAGATTGGGATTGACATATATACACTATGGATACTATGTATAAAATAGGTAACTAATGAAAGCCTACTGTATAGCCCAGGGAACTCTACCCAATGCTCTGTGGTAACCTAAATGGGAAGGAAATCCCCAAAAGAGGGGATATATGTATATGTATAGCTGATTCACTTTGCTGTACAGTAGAAACTAACACAACATTGTAAAGCAATTATATTCCAATAAAAATTTTTTTAAAAAAGGATTTAAATAGTAACCCATATAGTAGCTAGATAGTCATAAGGGCAAGGTGAAATGTAGAGAGGGATGGAAGGTTTAAAAAGACCAGAGAAGACCTCGCTGACAAAAGATATTTCAGAAAAGACCTAAAGGAAGGAAGCTGGCCATGCAGGTATCTGGGGAAAGAACATTTCAGAGAGCTGGAACAGCAAGTATAAAGGTCCTGAGGCCATGCTGGAGTGTTCATGGAATAGCAAGACAGCAAACTGTGGCAGGAGCAGACAGTAAGAGCAATGGTGCTGAGGTAGGCATGGCCTTGGGATATTCAAGTGTCACTGGAGATCGATGGGAACGCAGAAGAAGATGGTGTCTGAGAGGTAACAGGAGGTCTGATCATGAACGGCCCTGTAGAATTTGAACTTCTGGCTTTTTCGCTGACTGCAATAGGGAACCACAGAGGGCTCTGTGCACTAGAGTAACGCTGAGTTACCGTTTAACGGGATGACCCTTGCTTTTGTGCTAAGACCTGGCTGTAGGGCAAACAATCAGGAGGCTGCTGCAGTGATTCGGAGAAGACACCTGGGAGGAGCAGTGGGGGTGGTGCAGGAGGGTTTTCTGCAGACAGGGTGAGGGATAAGAGGTGGGAGAAAAACAGAAAAGTCAGGGATGACACCAAAGTTTTGACCTGAGCATCTAGAAGAATAGATTATCCATGAGTCGCTGCCAGGAGCTGTTCAGAGGGGAAAATCAAGATTTCAATTTTAGACACATAGCTAACAACCACGTGTAAAAAATATTCCACCTCAATAAACAATAACAATTCCAATGTAAATAATAAGATTAAGTATTTGCTTTTTTATTAGCAAAGATGTAAAATATTAGAACTTTCTTTGTTGGCTAGGATGCACTGGCATACATTTTCTGAGAAATAATTTGGGGATAAAAATCAAGACTCCTTGCCATGCTCATAAATTTTACCTTGTTAATTTCCCTTCAAGTAATCTGTTCTAGGAAAATAGAAAAATGTACAAAGATTTATGTATGCAGTTACATTCTTATTTCTAAAAATAAAAAATTGGAAAGAGCACAACATTCAACAATAGAGATACAGTTAAAATACTATTGTGTACCCACCCACATAACAGAATATTGTGCAGCCATTAAAATTTTTTATGAATTGCTAAAACATAGCTTCTAAAGGAAATGGCAATACAAAATGTAATACAGTGTAATATGGTGTAAAAAAATGAATAGTAACAAAAACGTCTGGCAAGGAATCATTAAAGCATCACAGTTGTCTCTGGATGCTAAGAATATTTTTTTCTTCTAACTGAAGTTTTTTCAACATTTTAATTTTAATATTAAGGAAAAACAATCTTTTTAAAAAATATTTATTTATTTATTTATTTTGGCTGCACTGGGTCTCCGTTGCTGTGTGCAGGCTTTCTCTAGTTGTGGTGAGCGGGGGCTACTCTTGGTTGTGGTGTGGTGGCTTCTTTTGTTGCAGAGCACGGGCTCTAGGTACACGGGCTTCAGCAGTTGTAGCACGTGGGCTCAGTAGTTGTGGCTCATGGGCTCTAGAGCACAGGCTCAGTACTTGTGGCACACGGGCTTAGTTGCTCCGCGGCATGTGGGATCTTCCCGGACCAGGGCTCGAACCCGTGTCCCCTGCACTGGGGAAGCCCCAACAATCTTATTTTTAATGGAGATGGTTCTTCTACTCTCACAGGTAGTGATATAAAATGAAATACACTTAAACCTGTGCTAACACCAAGCCCATTATAATGCTCCCTGCCTTGTGCTGGCCTCTCCTCTCAAAGGCAGAGAGTTGGATCATCTGGGATAAGTGGGTGGCGGGGATAGTTAAAGGGGACTGAGGCCAGGCAGCACAATGCTGGCCACCTTGACTTGAGAAGATGGGAGATGGAGGATCGTTCCCCAAATCCCCAGTAGTCCCCATGGATCTGACATCAGGAGGCTTCCCAGATGATATTTAAGCCAGAGTGGACAAAAGCTACCAGGAGGTGCCAAATGGAATCTGGAGCTTGGATATATTCAGACCTAGGGGTAGGACCTCCAGAATTTCAGATCCCCAGAATTTCCCACTAGATGGCTAGTGGGAATGGCTTGCCCTACAAATATCATTAACTTCATTGTTATGTGGTCTTGCATTTTACATGGTTTAAATTTAGCCTCGGGCTTCCCTGGTGGCGCAGTGGTTGAGAGTCCGCCTGCCGATGCAGGGGACACGGGTTCGTGCCCCGATCCCGGAAGATCCCACATGCCGCAGAGCGGCTGGGCCCGCGAGCCATGGCCGCGGAGCCTGTGTGTCCGGAGCCTGTGCTCCGCAACGGGAGAGGCCACAGCAGTGAGAGGCCCGCGTACAGAAAAAAAAAAAAAAAAAAAAAAAAAAAAAAAAAATTTAGCCTCCACTTTTCACACCATGGCAGGTATTTTGTTGGGTGTTTTGTTTTTTGTTTTTTTAGGCTGTAGCAGATACAACAGTTTGTCTACCCAAAGCCATTCTGTCTTCTCCCTGGCTGAAAGTTCCCGTTTTCTTTAGCCAATCCTGGGGAGTGAATCCTTGTTGATCCAGGACAAATATGGCATTCCAGTTATTTTTGGCCAGTGATTGGTGGAGGATGAGGACATGTGACCTAGTTATGACTAATAAGTGGCAAAGGGAATTCTGCAAATAACTTCTAGGAAGTACAGTTGACCCTTGAACAACATGGGTTTGAACTGCATGGGTCCACTTATACACGGATTGTTTTCAATAAATACATACTACAATACGACACAATGCCCCGTTGCTTGAATCCAGGATGCAGAAACAAGGATATGGAGGGCCGACTGCAACGTTATACAGGGATTTTTAACTGCACAGGGGTCAGTGCCCCTAACCCCTCATTGTTCAAGGGTCAACTGTATTGCCCTCCCTGTAAGAGAGGCAAGAGAAGAAAAAGCCCTCTCTCCTCCTTCACTCCCCCCACACACACCCCGTCTTCAGATATTGTCACGAGGGGAGATGTTGAAGCTGTGGCAGCCATCCTGAGACCTTGAGAGATGAGCCTGAGGGGGAAAGCCAGTAAGAGGAGAAGGGTGGAGCAGCGGAACAAAAACAGCCAGGGTCTTCAATGCCATCATTGCTCCCTGGCCATTCCTGGTCCACACCCTTCTGTACTTCTGGTTAATTACACAGCAATGTCTTGACGTTCAAGTTACTATTTGTTGAGTTTTCCATTACCTGAAGCCAAAAGCATCCTACTGGATATTCAAAAAGATCCTCTCCTTAGCCAAACTCTACTTCAGCCTCCTTTGAACTTTTCAACTAGGCCTGACTTTTGAGCCTCCATGTTTGCTTATCTCTGCATTGTCCAATTTTAGCAGGAATCCTGGAAGTTAGTTTAGCTAAAATCCCCCATTCTCCATATCTGATTACCCTCAATATCTAATTGGGTTCCTCATCCTCCACCATCCTCCAGGTGATGTGTGATCACCCTGGCCTGCCTTCAGCAAGAATTCTGTTAGTTCAGCTTATTCAGAAGCCTCCCTTAATCCTGATGTTCCTCCAAGAAATTTTCCATCCCCTGACCCCCACCATTCTCCATGGCTATAAATTCCCACTTGCCCATGCTATATCAGAGTTGAGTCCAAGCTCTCTCCCTCACCACAAGACTCCTTTGCAGTGGTCCCTACACCTTTCAAGATGCACCCCCCACCTTGAATAGAGTCTTCCTTCCCACACTTTAGCAAGTGTCATTGAATAATTGTTTTCTTTAACCACACAACCTCCTGACACAGAGTCTGTCTTAGTGTAGGCTTGAAACTGTTAAAATGGTGTGGGTCCTCCAGGGATCCTGATGTTAGGGAACCCTAGTTCCTGCCTTCCTAGCAGCATCTTTGCTAAGGATTACACAGAACTTGGGTTGTTGTACAAAACTACGAGATGTGTCTTAGGCTTGGCAATAGGCAAGAGGTATTTTGATCATTTAACCTCGGGGGAAAGGGAGAAGAGGTCTTGGAAAGAAGGATGGGAGGTGCACCCAGAGGAAGGCGGGTCAACCAGGGAGAGGTTTTACCTCCAATGCCTGCTCTAGTCATTGGAGAGAAGCTGCTGGGGGTGCCTTGGGGGGATTCTGAAGCTGATCTGAGCTCAGTGGGTGTGGTGCCATGATTTAGTTAGTAGTGTCTGCCCTCACAGCTGACTGGAGAAACCGGCATATAGCAATGACATCTTAGTGGCTGGGGTGAGACTGGGGGATCAGGAGGGACTAACAAGAGGTCTAGACTGTAAAAGGATGTGACTGTGTGCAGCAGGGAGGTGGACGGGGTAGTGAGACATAATATTTTTGTTAGATTCTGCTCATTCTCATTGTCATGACATATTCATGTTGTTGGTAACTTGACATGGGGGAAAGCATACTCAATGTAACAAACACTAGGAGGCTCATTTACTCTTTCAACAAATATACTATGGGGACTTGTGCATATTGTGCCATGCCGTGTTCTAGTTGCTGAGTGTATAGAGAGAAACATGGCAGACAAAGTCCACACAAGTGGAGTCGACAGCCCAGGGATGCAGCTCAGAAACCCAGAAGTCCTCCAGCAAGACAGAGCATCTCATCCTGAGGGCATCAGTGCAGATGGTGAGATGTGAGCAAGGAAGCACCCCTTTCTCTCTTCTCCTTGCCCTTCTTCCCCCAGTGACCTAGCCCTTCCATAACAATTCAAAGAAAGAAAAAACACTGCCCAGGAAAATTTTACAATGAAGGAATAAGGATTTCCCTTCTGACCCACACCTAGTTATAAAAAAGGTCCAAGTACCCTATGATATCAATATCTCTTTCCATAATTGTGGCCACTGTAACCATGGTAAAGATTTACACATGCAGAGTTTATCATCATTACCATCTTGCAACCTGTAATTACCATGTACACAGTTCACCAACTTAAAATTCAACATCTTTTTAGCACATTTTTCCACAGCATTAGCCGATAAGATACAAAATGCAGATTATGTCAGTATAGATCAGCCTTGTGAATATGCAGTATTTACCAGTGTAGTGTCAACCCTGACAGTTGTTTTGGGTTTCTTTTTTTGTAATGCAAGTGCCTGGCTTAAGCTTTGTCTGCTGAGGCATCCATTTCAGAGAGGCATCCACTTCAAAGACGGCTATCTCAACAAACACATTGCCAGCCACAAGGCAAGAAAAAGAGCCAGCCTCCCTCACTTGACTGAGGCTTTGTTTTAGAAATCTTGGTTGATTCTGATAACTGACTATTTGGGCCACATGCTTCATTTTTTTCTCTTCCCACATTTTAAATTCCTGCTTTTATGTTCTAAATTCACCAATAAAGAGCGAACCAACAAATCTCTAGGCCCCCACCCTCAATAAAAGCAGAACCCCAGGTGAACGTCCCTCTACCTGTGACTTTGCTGTGTGGACCCACGTGTGCTATGTGATTTCCAGGTCTTCTAAGTAATAAATGAGCCTTATTAACTATAAAAATATAATTAAAATAGTTCACTAGAACTGAATTTGGTTATCATTCAATTTATCCAATGATAATCTTAAAAAGAGGAGAAGATAAAATTGGACACAAGGGTTAATCACCGAAATGAATTAAGAGCCTATTTAGATATATATTTTTAATCAAAAACACAACAGAAAAAAAATAGGCAACCATATAAAAAGGCAATTTTCAGAGAGGACACATAATAATGAATAAAGACCTGAAAAACGGGTTCATCCTTCTCAGGAATTGCTATCATGAACTTTAATAAAACCCTCAAGTTCCATATCAAACCTATTTAATCAAGAAAACAGATTTAACAATGCTAGCACTTTTTGGAGAGAAGTTCTTGAAGAATTGTTATACTTAAGCTGTACTGGTGGCAACAAAACTTAAGAAAAATGTTTTGGAATGGCAGTGTTTTACAAGTTATAGAGACATTCAGATCCTTTATTTCAATAATCACACCTTTGGAATTTATACTAAAGAAATAACTCAGCAGGACACAATTGATTTTAATGCCCCAAACTGTGCATACAAATTCCCCTTGGAGTCCTTAGTTGACTCCTGAAATGGGCATGAGTTGAGTGAGACTCCAAGGAGTCCAGTGAAACAAGTGAAAAATTGAAAGAGAGGCAGAAATTTCAGCAACTTTGCAGTGTATTCAACAACAGAGTTTGGAGTTCAAGTTAAACCCAGCAAGATTAAGTACCAATTCCCAGAAGCAAAGCCTAAAATCAAGACTCTAAAGATCAAAGTAAACAGACAGTAATTTATTTTCTTAGTAAACAGAACTCACACTCTTCAGAGGAAGAAAGCAACCAAGTGGAAAACCTATAACTGAAAAATACAATATCTGAAATAAAAACTTTATTGGATAAAATGGTGTAGTATTCATAAAACATTCTAAAATGATAATTCTAGCTAATATTTACTGTGCCAAGGATAAGTTTAGTGCCATCCTCTACACTGTACCATCTACAATGTCTAGAATATAAAGAAAATTACTAGATACGTGAAGCAACAAGAGAACGTGTCCCATGGTCTAGAAAACAACATCCACAGAAAGAGACACACATTAAGATGCTGAAATTAGAAGAACAGTTAAAGAATTTATAGGAAAAAAATTGAATATACTGGACAAATAAGCACATGAAGAATTTCAGGGGAGACATGGAAAATCTGAAAAAGCAAATGAAGACCGAAGAACTGAAAAATATGTCTTAAATTTTTAAATTCATTTAATAGAAAGAGCAGACTGAACAATACAGAAGAAAGAGTCTTGAAGACACAGATCAACAGAAAGATACTCAAACTGAAGCAAAGTGAGAAAATATATTTAACACACAAATAGAAAAAAATGGAACAGACACTCCAATATTCTATGGAATGCTATCAAGTGGTCTGACATACATGTTATTGGAGTTCCATAAGGAGAGAGGGAGACAGAGAGAAGGAAAAAGAAAAAAATATTGCTCCAAAGTTTTCCAAATTTTTTTAAAACATCAATCCACAATCCAAGAAGCTCTGTGTACCCTAAGCAGAATAAATACAAAGAAAATTACATCTTGATGCATAAGATGCAAGCTATAAGAGTCAAAGATAAAGAAAAATCCTCAAAGCAACTGGAGATAAAAAGACACATTACTTACAGGAGGACAATGATTTGGATGATGGCTGACTTCTTATCAGAAATAACAGAGTCAAGAAGATAATGGAAAGTGCTAAAAAAAAATATATCAACTTAGAATTTGTGTCCAATGAAAACACATTTCAAAAATGAAGGTGAAACAGAGATATTTAGTTAAATAAAACCTGAAATGATTTGTTATCAGCAAAACTGTATTACCAAAGGGGTAAAGGCAATTTTTCATGCAAAAAGGAAATGATATGAGATAAAATTTTGAATCTACAGTAAGTAATTAAGCACACTGGAAATTGTATGCATGTAGATAAATATAAAACTTTTTTCTTAAAGAAAACTGATAAAGAAAATATACTAACGAAGTACCATGGGTTTTATATCCTACATAGAAATAAATATATTTGACAAAAAAGGGCAAAAATAGGAGAATGAAATTACACTACAGTATTATAAGAGTCTACCATTATACACGAAGTGGTATAATACTAATTCAAGGTAGACTGTGATAAACTAAGAACACATATTATAATCCCTACAGCAAGTTTTAAAAAATATAAAGACACTTAGCTAAAAAGCCAATAGTCAAAATAAAATGGAATATTAAAACATACTAGATTTATAAAAATTCAAAAAGGGAATAAAAAAGGAGCAAAGAGCACAGGGAACAAATAAACACAGAGCAAAGTCAGACAGAGGCAGAATTAAACCCAACCACATCAAAAATATATTAAACATAAATGAACTAATTACTCCAACTAGAAGGCAGAGGTTTTCAGACAAAACAAAAAAAAGGAAGATCCAACTACATGCTGTTTAAAGTGATGTTTAAATTCAAAGACATAGTAAATGAAAGTGAAAAAAGGAAAATGATTTCCCATGCACACACTAAGCATTAAAAAGCTGGCATGACTATATTAATAGCAGCCATGTAGAATTCAAAACAGCATTACTTTCAGAATAAAGAAGATGATTTCATAATGATAAAAGTGTCAATTCATCAAGAAGACAAAATAATCCTAAATATGCATATAACTATTAACATATTTCAAAATACATACACATTGACAAAACTAAAAAGAACAGAAAAATTCACAAACATACATACAGATGCTGAAACTCCTCTCTCAGTAACCAATTTTTTAAAAAAGCAGCAAAACTCATTAAGGATACAGGAGATTTGAACATCCCTAAGTGACATTTATAGAACACTATACCAATCACTATGGGATACCTATTCTTTCCAAGAGGCTATGGCAAGTTGACCAAATGCCAAGACATAAGTCTCAATAAACTCCAGAAGACTGAAAATAAACAGAACTGGGAGTGGGAGTCTGAGACAATTGAGAGAGAGGAGTCTTTTTCAACTTCTGCTCCAAATTTCTCAGTGTCTTGGTATTGAAATGGTGGGTGTGAAAGGCGGGAGTACAGGACAGGAATGGGAAGACTACAGGAAAGAGGGTAGGTGCCATATGAAAAGTCAAGGATGACTCCAAAGTTTTGGCCTTCACCACTGGAAGAATGGAACTGCTATTTGTTAAAATAGGGAAGATGGGAAGGATCAGATTTAGGGATGGGGCAGAGAAGCAAGAGTGCAATTGAGGGGCAGTAAGAGTGAGGTTCCTACCAGATATCCATGTAAAACCTTTGGGTTGGCAACTAAAAATTTAAGCCTGCAGGGCATAAGTTGTGCCTACAAAAACAAATGATAAGTTGTCAGCAAATAATGTACTAGTGGTTTGTTTGTTTTTTATAACTTTATTTATCTATTTATTTATTTTTGGCTGCATTGGGTCTTCGTTGCTGTGCGTGGGCTTTCTCTAGTTGCAGTGAGTAGGGGCTACTCTTTTTCTTTTTTTTTTTTTTTTGTGGTAGGCGGGCCTCTCACTGTTGTGGCCTCTCCCATTGCGGAGCACAGGCTCCGGACGTGCAGGCACAGCGACCATGGCTCACGGGCCCAGCCGCTCCGTGGCATGTGGGATCTTCCCGGACCAGGACACGAACCCGTGTCCCCTGCATCGGCAGGCGGACTCTCAACCACTGCGCCACCAGGGGAGCCCCGGGGCTACTCTTTTGTTGCGGTGTGCAGGCTTCTCATTGCGGTGGCTTCTCTTGTTGCGGAGCACGGGCTCTAGGCGCACAGGCTTCAGTAGTTGTGGCATGCAGGCTCAGTAGTTGTGGCTCACAGGCTCTAGAGCGCAGGCTCAGTAGTTGTGGCACACGGGCTTAGTTGCTCCGCGGCATGTGGGATCTTTCCGGACCAGGGCTCAAACCTATGTCCCCTGCATTGGCAGGCGGATTCTTAACCACTGCACCACCAGGGAAGCCCACTAGTGGTTTTTTAAACGGCTATTTCATCTCAAACCAATATCATGTTTAAGACCCTCTGCCCTATAGGCCTCAGCCAGAAATCTATATCAAAATCTAACACAGTGTTCCCATTATTTACAAACAGATAAACACTTCCAGAAAGATGGGGAGTAGGTACACCTCCCCCAGGGGCAACTCAGAAGCATAAGCCAAAACACAAACCAAATTGCCAACCTGCATACCAGGGCCTGATCTTGTGTCTTATTTGCTGGCTAAGAAAGAAAAGGAGTCATAAATTATAGCTTTGTTTCTCTCCCTACCTGTCACATCACAGAAATTAAAGGAATTGGTAAACAGAAGCTCTGAATGATTTATAACCTCAGTTTAAGACCAAGATACCTCAGGAAGATCAGAAACATTTGTTATGTTCTGGAAGAAATAAAATACCAATGCAAATAACTTTCAAATGCAACTCCAAAGCAAGCACAATTCTGGTTAATGAGTGAAAGGTGTGTTCTACTAAGCTCCCTTTGATTCTCCAGGAAGACTGATGGAGTAATTATACTCTGGAGACAAGGGTTAAGAAACTATGTTGGAACTTATTAAATATGACATGCAGTGACTTTTCAATTTTGTTTAAAAACTGTGCTTAAAATTAATTATATTTTAATTGGAATTTATAAACATATTATACCACCTAAATGAACTGCAGAAAATTCTGCTGTGCCATGATATTGCTGAATTTGATAAGCTATATTGCCTGTAAGTGGGAGCTCACTGGCATTATCCACAGCGTGAAGGGGCTAGATTCGTAAAAAAACACCTGTAGGGGTATTTGTGTTTTCCTGTACATCAATATATAGTGTTACAGGTAACTGTCTACACATATGCCAACATATCCAATTATGGGGATTTACAACCCTCCTCCCTTTCTTATGGATTTTTTTATACTGTCTTCCTAGCCACCAATTTCTCCCCCTGCCAACCCATCCTTCAGTCTGCAGGTATCGTGATCATTCTAAAACGGAAACTGGTCACATCACTCCCCAGGTTAAAACTATTAGTGTCGCCTCATCTTCTACTAAGAGGGCCAGCTTTGTGAGCATGCACTAATACAGAGCTCTGAGCTCAGGGCCCTACACTTGTTGAACACTATGGAGTTGCTGTCTTTCACCTTGGAAATGTAGCTTTGTAAGGCATTACAGTGGAGCATGCGCATGAGCAGAGGCTTTACACTCAATGTGTATGTTCCTCATTCCCATATGGCATTTGTAATGCTCCGTGAGCACAGAATTCTGGTGGATCCATGAAGTGTGGAGGTTCAGCAAGACCCAGGTAAGTGTGTTTTGTCTATACCTGAGTAAGCAGGGGCGCTGACAGCTCTCAGAGACCAAGTATTCTGTCCAACTAGAACTAACTTACTCCAAATGCGAAAAGAAGCATAGGTGTCCTAAGAGACTGCAAGGACCAAGGAACCTTGGTCATATCCTTTCCTTCCTGTGTTACTTCCCTGTGTTAGCGAATCACTGAGGCTAAAGTGATGACACAGATGGAAAGGAAAATATGAGACAACCATAGTTCCTCTTCCCTTCCATCTCTCCTCACTCATCAGTCAGATGAAGGTAGGCAGCATTTGTAGAAAGTGCACGTATCAAGGAGGGAAACAAAAAGAGTTAATTTTCTGCAGTGTTTCCACTGTTCTGGTCAGAACGAAATATATGTGCATGTATGTACCTTGATGTATGAACTGGGTAATTTCTGTGATTCTGCACGAGAGTTCAATGCTCTTGTATTTGCATTTAAAACTGGCATTGCACAATTCAGAGATGAATGGTAAAATGCTCGCTGATAATTCAAAATTTTTAATGTTATTTAGCGAGATTGCTATTAAATAGCAGATTAAAAACACCATGACAAACCAAGAGAAAGAGGGAGACCATGAAAGAAAGGAAAAAGCTTTATATCTTAGTACCTTTAACAGCATTTTTCCAATTTTGGAATGATGGATCCCACCTTTTTATTTTGCACTGTGTCTCACAGATAACAGAGTTAGTTCTGCCAACTAAGAATAAAAATCAAATTCCTTAGCATATGGAGATGTGCATATTTGTGTCCCCCCAAAATTGTTATGCCGAAACCCTAACCCCCAATGAGATGATGGTATTTGGAGATGGGGCCTTTGAGAGATAATGAGTTTAGATGAGGTCATGAGGGTGGGGCCCCATGAAGGGATTAGTGGCCTTAGAGAGAGAGTAATTACTGTCCTTAGAGAGAGAGAGACTAGCACTCTCTCCCTCTCCACCATGTGAAGATACAAAAAGAAGACAGCTGTCTGCAAACCAGAAGAAAGGTCTCATCAGCACCTTGATCTTGGACTTCCCAGGGTCCAGAACTGTAAGAAATAAATGTCTGTTGTTCAAGCCACCCAGTCTGTGGTATTTGTTGTGGCAACCCAAGCCAACCAAGACACATAGCATGACACTCTAGGCCCTTTAATGCCTGGCTCTGGCCTAAGTCTCCAGCCCCATCTCTATGGCTTCCCTCCCCCATGCCCGCTCCCCCACCATATCCACTCCCCATTAACTCTGAACACCTCCCTGTTCCTTCCATCCATTCACCTCTGCACATGCTGCTCCCCTAGCCTTAAAGGGCCTCCCCAGCCCCATCTTCTCAGCTCTTTTCTTCCTTCCCACGTTACCTCCCCCTCAATGCTTCCTGTCCCTACCTCAGGATTGACTCAGAAATTGCCTTTTCTAGGGACTTCCCTGGCAGTCCAGTGGTTAAGACTTTGCCTTCCAATGCAGGGGGTGTGGGTTCGATCCCTGGTCTGGGAGCTGCTAAGATCCCACATGCCTCGTGGCCAAAAAACCAAAACGTAAAACAGAAGCAATATTGTAACAAATTCAATAAAGCCTTTAAAAAAATGGTCTACATAAAAATCTTAAAAAAAAAAAAAAGAAAGAAAAAGAAATTGCCTTTTCTGGAAACACTTCCCAGACCTGATTTGCGGCTTCCTCTAGAACGTCACATTGAAGTTACTACATAATGGTAAAACAAGGTGAAATCGTGTCCTAGGGCCACCATAACAAAGTACCACAAACTGGGTGGCTTAAAACAATAGAAATTTAGTTTCTCACAGCTCTGGAGGCTGGAAGTCCAAGACTGAGGTATCAGCAGGGATGGTTTCTTCTGAGGCAGTGAGGGAAAATCTGTTCCGTGCCACTCTCCCAGCGTCTGGTAGATTGCCCAGTTTTTGGTGTGCCTCGGCTTGTGGTCATATTACCCCACCCCACCTGTGCCTCCATGTGTGCATGGCACTCTCCCTGTGTGTGTGTCTGTCTTTGTGTTCCAATTTCCTGTTTTTATGAGATTCGGGCCCATGCTAATGACTTCTTTTTAACTTAACTACATCTGTGTCCCCAAATAAGGTCATATCCTGAGGTATTGGGGGTTAGGGTTCAACATACTCATTTTGGGGGACTCAACTCAATCCACAATACCAGGCATCCAGAAGTCATTTTCTTTTTTTCCTTCAAGCACCTAAGATGATGGACATTTTCTAAAAGATGGGGGACCGATATCTAATCCTCCCTAAAATCCCACTCCACTCCCAAGCCCTTCATAGGGGCCGCCAAGAGATTTAGCAAAAAGACTCAAAAGTCGGCTTGATCCATGTCCGTGGCATCAACCACCAACAAGAGGACGGCTATCCCTGATTGCTTGTTCCACACAACTTGCCAGAGCCGGGCTTCTTGAAAATAGGCCTTGGCCTTCCTGACAGATGTGATGAGGACTAGGGCAAGGAAGCTTGTCTGAACAGGCTGTTTCCTAGGAGAATGGAAATGAGGAATCCCTCCTGACGATAGGGGTTGAAAGCAGGAGGGAGTCATAACAACTTCTTTTTTCAGGCTGAAAGGAACAGCAGTCCTCACCTGACCTCTCTCTTTGTACATATATCATGCTGCCAGGTGTTGGGCCAAGTGCCCTCCTAAGCGCTGTCCACTGTAAGAAGTATCACCTCACTCCATTCCCATGGCAACTGTATCAGATTGCATCCCATTGTCCAGAGGAGGAAACTGAGGCTTAAGAAGGTTAAGGCACTGCTCCACAGTTAGACAATATGTAGAAAAATCAGGATTTAAACCTGTGTAACCCCCAAGACCTGTCCTTTTAACCTCTGTGCATGACCTTCTTCAGTCACAAAACTTAATCTAATTTAATAAATCTTACATAGCACATATTATGTGCCAGACTATGTAGTAAGCATTTTACATGTAGTAACTCATTTACTCCTCAGAAGAGTTTATGAAGTAAGTACCACTGAATCCCCATTTTACAGATGAGGAAACTGAGAATCAGGGAGGAGAAGAAACTTACTTGAGGTTGCTCAGATAGTAAGTAGCAGAGCCAGCATGGAACTCCAGGCAGTCTGACTCCACGGTCTGTGCTCTTAATCACTGTGTTGTGGACGGGGCTTCCCTGCTGGAAGATTCCAGGGTGTACCTGGCAGGGCGCCTGCTGTGTCCCAGAGACACATAAGCCCAGAGGCCAATATACTATCTCTAAGCAGGGCTGGAAGCTGCAGTGTGACTGAAAGAGCATCAAAGAGGAGTGGAGGAAGATGGCGGAAGAGTAAGACACGGAGATCACCTTCCTCCCCACAGATACATCAGAAATTCATCTACACGTGGAACAACTCCTACAGAACACCTACGGAACGCTCACAGAAGACCTCAGACCCCCCAAAAGGCAAGAAACTCCCCACATACCTGGGTAGGTCAAAAGAAAAAAGAATAAACAGAGACAAAAGGATAGGGACGGGACGTGCACCAGTGGAAGGAAGCTGTGAAGGAGGAAAGGTTTCCACACACTAGAAGCCCCTTCGCGGGCGGAGACTGCAGGTGGCGGAGGGGAAAAGCTTCGGAGTAGCGGAGGAGAGCACAGCAACAGGGGTGTGGAGGGCAAAGCAGAGAGATTCCGGCACAGAGGATCGGTGCCCTCAGGCACACACCAGCCCGAAAGGCTTGTCTGCTCGGCCGCCGGGGCGGGCGGGGCTGGGAGCTGAGGCTCGGGTATCGGGTTTCAGTCGGAGCACAGGGAGAGGACTGGGGCTGGCGGCAGGAAGAGAGCCTGAAGGGGTTAGTGCACCACAGCTAGCCCGGAGGGAGTCCGGGGAAAAAGTCTGGAGCTGCCAAAGAGGCAAGAGACTTTTTCTTCCCTTTTGTTTCCTGGTGCGCAGGGGAGAGGGCATTAAGAGAGCTGCTTAAAGAAGCTCCAGAGACAGGCGCGAGCCGCGGCTAAAGGCGCGGACCCCGGAGACGGGCGTGGGACGCTGGGGCTGCTGCTGCTGCCACCGCCACAAGACCTGTGTGCGAGCGCAGGTCACTGTCCACCCCGCCTTCCGGTGAGCCTGTGCAGCCCGCCACTGCCGGGGTCCCGGGACCCATGGACGGTTTCCCCGGGAAAACGCACGGAGCGCCTCGGGCTGGTGCAACGTCACGCCGGCCTCTGCCGCCGGAGGCCCGCCCCGCACTGCGCGCCCCTCCCTCCCCTCTGCCTGAGTGAGAGAGAGCCCCCGAATCAGCAGCTCCTTTAAACCCGTCCTGTCTGAGCGAAGAAGGGACACCCTCCGGCGACCTACGCGCAGAGGCGGGGCCAGGTCCAAAGCTGAGACCCGGGAGCTGTGAGAGCAGAGAAGAGACAGGGAAATCTCTCTGTGCAGCCTCGGAGGCAGCGGATTAAAGCTCCACGGTCCACTTGATGTGCCCTGCGTCTGTGGAGTGCATGAATAGACAGCGAATCATCCCAAATTGAGGAGGTGGACTTTGAGGACAAGATTTAAGACTTTTACCCCTTTTCCTCTTTTTACAACAAATTATCCCAAATTAAGGAGGTGGACTTTGAGAGCAAGATTTTCGATTTTTCCCCCTGCTCTCTTTTTGTGAATGTGTATGTGTATGCTTCTGTGTGAGATTTTCTCTGTATAGCTTTGCTTCCACCATATGTCCCAGGGTTCTATCTGTCCGTTTCTTTTTCAATAATTACTTTTTAATTTTAATAACGCTACTATATTTTATACTTTATTCTATTTTACTTTAACTGCTTTCTTTTTTTCCTACCTTCCCTTCCTCCCTCCCTCCCGTAGCCCCTCCTTGCCTTCCTTCTCTCTTTCTTTCCTTCCTCCCTCCCTCCCTTCTTCCTTTCACTCTTTCTTTTTCTTTCCTTCCTCCCTCCCTCCCTCCTTTCTTTCTTTCTTCCTTCCTTCCTTCCTTTCTTTCCTTCTTCCTTTCTTTCTCTCTCTCTTTCTTTCTTCTAGTAATTCTTTCTTTCTGCTTTTTCTCCCTTTTATTCTGAGCCGGGTAGATGAAAGGCTCTTGGTGCTGCAGCCAGGAGTCAGTGCTGTGCCTCTGAAGTGGGAGAGCCAACTCCAGGACACGGGTCCACAAGAGACCTCCCAGCTCCACATAATATCAAGCAGCGAAAATCTCCCAGAGATCTCTATCTCAACACCAGCACCCAGCTTCACTCAACGATCAGCAAGCTACAGTGCTGGTCACCCTATGCCAAGCAACTAGCAAGACAGGAACACAACCCCACCCATTAGCAGAGAGGCTGCCTAAAAACATAATAAGGCCACAGGCACCCCAAAACACACCACCAAACGTGGACCTGTCCACCAGAAAGACAAGATCGAGCCTGAACCACCAGAACACAGGCACTAGTCCCCCCCCCCCACCAGGAAGCATACACAACCTACTGAAACAACCTTAGCCACTGGGGACAGACACCAAAAACAATGGGAACTACGAATCTGCAGCCTGCAAAAAGGAGACCCCAAACACAGTAAGATAAGCAAAATGAGAAGACAGAAAAACACACAGCAGGTGAAGGAGCAAGATAAAAACCTACCAGACCTAACAAATGAAGAGGTAATAGGCAGTCTACCTGAAAAAGAATTCAGAATAATGATAGTAAAGATGATCCAAGATTCTATTTCCAAGATCCAAAATCTTGGAAATAGAATAGACAAAATGCAAGAAACAGTTAACAAGGACCTAGAAGAACTAAAGATGAATCAAGCATCGATTAAAAACACAATAAATGAAATGAAAAATACTCTAGATGGGATCAATAGCAGAATAACTGAGGCAGAAGAACGGATAAGTGAGGTGGAAGATAAAATAGTGGAAATAACTGATGCAGAGCAAAATAAAGAAAAAAGAATGAAAAGAACAGAGGACAGTCTCAGAGACCTCTGGGACAACATTAAACACACCATCATTCGAATTATAGGGGTTCCAGAAGAAGAAGAGAAAAAGAAAGGGACTGAGAAAATATTTGAAGAGATTATAGTTGAAAACTTCCCTAATATGGGAAAGGAAATAGTTAATCAAGTCCAGGAGGCACAGAGAGTCCCATACAGAATAAATCCAAGGAGAAATACGCCAAGACACATATTAATCAAACTGTCAAAAATTAAACACAAAGAGATCATATTAAAAGCAGCAAGGGAAAAACAACAAATAACACACAAGGGAATCCCCATCAGGATAACAGCTGATCTCTCAGCAGAAACTCTACAAGCCAGAGGGAGTGGCAGGACATAATTAAAGTGATGAAGGAGAAAAACCTGAAACCAAGATTACTCTACCCAGCAAGGATCTCATTCAGATTTGATGGAGAAATTAAAACCTCTACAGACAAGCAAAAGCTGAGAGAGTTCAGCACCACCAAACCAGCTTTACAACAAATGCTAAAGGAACTTCTCTAGGCAAGAAACACAACAGAAGGAAAATACCTACAATAACGAACCCAAAACAATTAAGGAAATGGGAATAGGAACATACATATCAATAATTACCTTAAATGTAAATGGACTAAATGCTCCCACCAAAAGACACAGATTGGCTGAATGGATACAAAAACAAGACCCATATATATGCTGTCTACAAGAGACCCACTTCAGACCTAGAGACACATACAGATTGAAAGTAAGGGGATGGAAAAAGATATTCCATGCAAATGGAAATCAAAAGAAAGCTGGAGTAGCAATTCTTATATCAGACAAAATAGACTTTAAAATAAAGACTAGTAGAAGAGACAAAGAAGGACACTACATAATGATCAAGGGATCGATCCAAGAAGAAGATATAACAATTGTAAATATTTATGCACCCAACATAGGAGCACCTCAATACATAAGGCAAATACTAACAGCCATAAAAGGGGAAATCGACAGTAACACATTCATAGTAGGGGACTTTAACACCCCACTTTCACCAATGGACAGATCATCCAAAATGAAAATCAATAAGGAAACACAAGCTTTAAATGATACATTAAACAAGATGCACTTAATTGATATTTATAGGACATTCCATCCAAAAACAACAGAATACACATTTTTCTCAAGTGCTCATGGAACATTCTCCAGGATAGATCATATCTTGGGTCACAAATCAAGCCTTGGTAAATTTAAGAAAATTGAAATTGTATCAAGTATCTTTTCCGACCACAATGCTATGAGACTAGATATCAATTACAGGAAAAGATCTGTAAAAAATACAAACACATGGAGGCTAAACAATACACTACTCAATAACGAAGTGATCACTGAAGAAATCAAAGTGGAAATAAAAAAATACCTAGAAACAAATGACATTGGAGACACGACGACCCAAAACCTATGGGATGCAGCAAAAGCAGTTCTAAGGGGGAAGTTTATAGCAATACAATCCCACCTTAAGAAACAGGAAACATCTCGAGTAAACAACCTGACCCTGCACTTAAGCAATTAGAGAAAGAAGAACAAAAAACCCCCAAAGTTAGCAGAAGGAAAGAAATCATAAAGATCAGATCAGAAATAAATGAAAAAGAAATGAAGGAAACGATAGCAAAGATCAATAAAACTAAAAACTGGTTCTCTGAGAAGATAAACAAAATTGACAAACCATTAGCCAGACTCATCAAGAAAAAAAGGGAGAAGACTCAAATCAATAGAATTAGAAATGAAAAAGGAGAAGTAACAACTGACACTGAAGAAATACAAAAGATCACGAGAGATTACTACAAGCAACTCTATGCCAATAAAATGGACAACCTGGAAGAAATGGACAAATTCTTAGAAATGCACAACCTGCCAAGACTGAATCAGGAAGAAATAGAAAATATGAACAGACCAATCACAAGCACTGAAATTGAAACTCTGATTAAAAATCTTCCAACAAACAAAAGCCCAGGACCAGATGGCTTCACAGGCGAATTCTATCAAACATTTAGAGAAGAGCTAACACCCATCCTTCTCAAACTCTTCCAAACAATATCAGAGGAAGGAACACTCCCAAACTCATTCTACGAGGCCACCATCACCTTGATACCAAAACCAGGCAAGGATGTCACAAAGAAAGAAAACTACAGGCCAATATCACTGATGAACATAGATGCAAAAATCCTCAACAAAATACTGGCAAACAGAATGCAATTGCACATTAAAAGGTTCATACACCATGATCAAGTGGGGTTTATTCCAGGAATGCAAGGATTCTTCAATATATGCAAATCAATCAATGTGATACACCATATTAACAAATTGAAGAAGAAAAACCATATGATCATCTCAATAGATGCAGAGAAAGCTTTCGACAAAATCAACACCCATTTATGATAAAAAAAAACCCTGCAGAAAGTAGGCATAGAGGGAACTTTCCTCAACATAATAAAGGTCATATATGACAAACCCACAGCCAACATTGTCCTCAATGGTGAAAAACCATTTCCACTAAGATCAGGAACAAGACGAGGCTGCCCACTCTCACCACTCTTATTCAACCTAGTTTTGGAAGTTTTAGCCACAGCAATCAGAGAAGAAAAGGAAATAAAAGGAATCCAAATTGGAAAAGAAGAAGTAAAGCTGTCACTGTTTGCAGATGACATGATACTATACATAGAGAATCCTAAAGATGCTACCAGAAAACTACTAGAGCTAATCAATGAATTTGGTAAAGTAGCACTATACAAAATTAATGCTCAGAAATCTCTGGCATTCCTGTACACTAATGATGAAAAATCTGAAAATGAAATCAAGAAAACACTCCCATTTACCATTGCAACAAAAAGAATAAAATATCTAGGAATAAACCTACCTAAGGAGACAAAAGACCTGTATGCAGAAAATTATAAGACACTGATGAAAGAAATTAAAGATGAAACAAATAGATGGAGAGATATACCATGCTCCTGGATTGGAAGAATCAATATTGTGAAAATGACTCTACTACCCAAAGCAATCTACAGATTCAATGCAATCCCTATCAAACTACCACTGGCATTTTTCAGAGAACTAGAACAAAAAATTTCAAAATTTGTTTGGAAAAACAAAAGACCCCGAATAGCCAAAGCAATCTTGAGAACGAAAAACGGAGCTGGAGGAATCAGGCTCCCTGACTTCAGACTATACTACAAAGCTACAGTAATCAAGACAGTGTGGTACTGGCACAAAAACAGAAAGATAGATCAATGGAACAGGATAGAAAGCCCAGAGATAAACCCACGCACATATGGTCAACTTATCTTTGATAAAGGAGGCAGGAATGTACAGTGGAGAAAGGACAGCCTCTTCAATAAGTGGTGCTGGGAAAACTGGACAGGGACATGTAAAAGGATGAGATTAGATCATTCCCTAACACCATACACAAAAATAAGCTCAAAATGGATTAAAGACCTAAATGTAAGGCCAGAAACTATCAAACTCTTAGAGGAAAACATAGGCAGAACACTCTATGACATAAATCACAGCAAGATCCTTTTGGACCCACCTCCTAGAGAAATGGAAATAAAAACAAAGATAAACAAATGGGACCTAATGAAACTTCAAAGCTTTTGCACAGCAAAGGAAACCATAAACAAGACCAAAAGACAACCCTCAGAATGGGAGAAAATATTTGCAAATGAAGCAACTGACAAAGGATTAATCTCCAAAATTTATAAGCAGCTCATGCAGCTCAATAGCAAAAAAAACAAACAAACCAATCCAAAAATGGGCAGAAGACTTAAATAGGCATTTCTCCAAAGAAGATATACAGACTGCCAACAAACACATGAAAGAATGCTCAACATCATTAATCATTAGAGAAATGCAAATCAAAAACTACAATGAGATATCATCTCACACCAGTCAGAATGGCCATCATCAAATCTAGAAACAATAAATGCTGGAGAGAGTGTGGAGAAAAGGGAACACTCTTGCACTGCTGGTGGGAATGTGAATTGGTACAGCTGCTATGGAGAACAGTATGGAGGTTCCTTAAAAAACTACAAATAGAACTACCATATGACCCAGCAATCCCACCGCTAGGCATATACCCTGAGAAAACCATACTTCAAAAAGAGACATGTACCAAAATGTTCATTGCAGCTCTATTCACAACAGCCCGGAGATGGAAACAACCTAAGTGTCCATCATCGGATGAATGGATAAAGAAGATGTGGCACATATATACAATGGAATGTTACTCAGCCATAAAAAGAAATGAAATTGAGCTATTTGTAATGAGGTGGATGGACCCAGAGTCTGTCATACAGAGTGAAGTAAGTCAGAAAGAGAAAGACAAATACCGTATTCTAACACATATATATGGAATTTAAAAAAAAAATGTCATGAAGAACCTTGGGGTAAAACAGGAATAAAGACACAGACCTACTTGAGAATGGACTTGAGGATATGGGGAGGGGGAAGGGTAAGCTGTGACAAAGCGAAAGAGAGGCATGGACTTATATATACTACCAAACGTAAGGTAGATAGATAGTGGGAAGCAGCCACAGAGCACAGGGAGATCAGCTCGGTGCTTTGTGACCACCTGGAGGGGTGGGATGGGGAGGGTGGCAGGGAGGGAGACGCAAGAGGGAAGGGATGTGGGAACAGATGTATATGTATGACTGATTCACTTTGTTATAAAGCAGAAACTAATAAAAAAATAATAATAATTTAAAAAAAAAGAAAGAGCATCAAGCCACAGCTCTGATGTTGGGAACAAAGTGTGGGACTCACTTCCCTTCAGGGACCTATCCCCGCCTTCGAGCTAACATGCAAACGCCTACCCTGCAGACCCCCCCAGGGCCCAACCCTGCATCCACCCAGCTGCCGCCCAGGTCTGCTGGGAGTTCAGTGATTACAAATCCACTCCAAAAATATCCACTGAGCAAGCCACAAAGGAAGGGTGTACAAAAGGTTAATAATATCTTGCTACACTGAATATCATTGTTTTGTATCTACCTTACTTTATCTTGACTTTATCTTTCTTCCCAGTTATAGAAGTCTTAATCCATTTAAGTGCCTTTTTAAAAAGCTCTATTAAAGTAAAATCAGTCAAGATAGAAAAAAGTATTAAGTAAATAACAGTACAGGTAATACACGGCTGTGGTAAAAAGTAATTCTGCAGGTGGGGTACAAACAGCTGAATCTTGGGAAAGACTGGCATGCAGGAAAGAGCACTCCAGTTATACAGAAAGAAGTGAGACCAAGCACCACAATTTTATCACCTAAGACAACTTAGTCAACTTCTCCAAACCCCAATATCCTTGGGTATAAAATGAAGCAAAAGTTACCACTCTTACTCTGAAGTGTTATTCTAAAGACCACATGAAATCATGTATGAACAATGTTTGGCCCATACAAGGTGTTTCTTAAATATAATTTGGTTTTCCCTTTCCCTAGACTGCCTCCTTCAGATACAAGGAGGGAAGCTGTTACCTTTCATAGGTTACACAGTGATGTTTCTTAGTCTTTCCTGGCAGACGGTCAAGGACGAGCAGTTACAATGACAGACACTTTGTAAAAGCAGTGGGACCCACACTAGACACTACAAGAGTCACAGGCCCTGTCCTCGTAGAGACTTCGGTCTCACGCGGGAGACAGACATTAATAAAGGATTCACACAAATAAGCAAAGAACTGCAAACGTGATAAATGTAATGAAGGGGCACATGGTAATTTGAGGGGGGTTCCCTGGGGGTCATGACGCAGTCTGGGAATAAGATAAGGCACCTTGAAGAAAGATGAGTAGGAGATAACTAAGCCAAGTGGGAGAGCATTTCAGGCAGAGAGAACAAGTGATAAGGCCCTGGGGCAGGAGTGGGCATGGAACTTACATGAAACTGAAAGAATGCTGGCATGGTCGAAGAGTATAAATAACAGCATTGATTACAGGAAGAATGAGGGGAGTAGCTAACTCGATGGGACAGTGCCCACTGTGCCAGGTACTCTAACAACTTTGCACTGAGCAATTTAACTCACGCAGTGAACTGAACTCACGCGAGATGAGACAGGATGGGAGAGTTGGGCAGGTTCCAGACCATACAACCTTGGAGGCCATATTACGTTCCTAATCTTCGTCCTGAGAGCAATGAAGCCACTAAGGACCGCTAAGCAGGACCAGCTTGGTCATATTCATGATTTAAAACTGTGATTCTTGTGGTTGGATGGAGGAGATACTGAAAGGGCAAGAGGGAGCACGGAGACCAGTCAGGAGGCAGCACAGGGGTCCCATGAGGGGCGATGTTGAATGGAGATGGTAGTGGTGTGGCTGGAAAGAAAGGGCAGATTTGGGAGATACTTGGGAGGTAAAATCAACACAGCCAGGTGCCTAATTGGATTCACGGGGGTGAGGGAGATGGAAGGATCAAGGAAAACCTCAGAGATTTTGGCTCCTGCAACTGGGTAAATGATAGTACTGTGTGTACACTAAGCTTGGAAACTCTGAAAAACACATGAGTTTGATTGAGGTCATTTTGAATTTGAGGTATTAAATCTTCTGAGACATCCAAGTGAAAATATATACACAGGCACACAGACTGGGAGCCCAGGGGAGAAATGTGAATTAAGGAAATAAATTACTGAGTCACTGTTTTAGAGGAATAGGCACCAGTTATTCATGTGCTGTCTCTCAGCTCCAAATCCACTGCTTTGTAACACTGGACAGGACCCTGTGGACGTTTATTTCCAGTTGGCTTCATGTTCGCCATGGCCAATAGAGGGCGCAACCGAGACACTGCCGGTCCAGAGTGGGAGGAAGGGACGTCCCTTTTTCTTCCAGTGTGCTGCTTTCCACGTGCTGCAGTAGGCTGGGGTGCAGGGGACCTGGTAGCCCTTATCTCAGCGGCCCTCCTGCACAAGCTGCAGCCAGCATCCTCCGGCAAGCTTCTGTGCCACCCAGTAGGATGCCTGTTCCTCTGACAACCAGGCCCTCCCAAGGAGATGTGAAACAGCCTAGATGGAGAGCGAAGCCCTCTTCTAGGTTTCTGAGTTCTTTCCTTGTTAACTCACCCTCAGCCCTAGCAGGAGCAGCTGTTTTCCTGAAATTGCTACTTCTGGATCTCCTAGAGTCCTGAATCCTTTTCGAAGTTAACCTTTTGACTAGATGACAGTCCTTTGTACTACATTTTCCCTTTTTGACATTGCTTTGGTCTCCTGACTGCACTCAGACTGGTACAGAGTGACTGAACATGTAGGGGTTGGCAATCTTACCTGGAGAGACAGTACAGAGAGCTAAGGAAGAGGTACAAGGGCTCAGTATTGAGGAATTCCAAGATTTACTGCAAGGGGGAGGAGGCTGAACTTGCAAAGGAGTTGGAAAAGGAACAGCCAATGAACAGCATAAAGGACTTAAAAAGGGAAATCAAAAAATAGGAGACAATATTTGCAACACATATAACTGACAAAGAAGAGATATCTAGAATATGTAAAGAACAAATCAATCCAAAAAGCCAGACTTCTAGAAGAAAAATTAACAAGGCTATGAACAGGCACTTCACAAAAGTGGGAACGAAATATATAAAGAAACCTCAACCTGTTAGTGAGGAAATGCAATTTAAAACAACAATAAGATACCATTTTATGCTCATTCGATCGGCGAATATGAAAAAGTCCATAATACTAAATATTGGCAAGGAAGGAAAGGTGTGTGGTCCTACAGGGTAGCCATGAGCCACATGTGGCTTTTGAGCACTTTAAATGTAGCTAGTCCAAATTGAGATGCGTTGTTACTGTAAAATACATACCCAATTTCAAAGATTTAGTATGAATAAAAGGATGTAAAATATCTCAATAATTTTGACATTGAAATTAAAATATTTTAGTTATGTTAGGGTAAATAAAGTATATTATTAAGTTCACCTAATCCTTTTTACCTTTATAATGTCACTAGTAGAAATTTTTAAATTACAAATGTGGCTTGCATTTGGTGACTTCATCATATTTCTTTACAACAATACTGATGTAGAGCAATGGAAGTGTCTATACATGGCTAATCAGAGTGTAAATTGGTACAACTACTTTGTAAAACAATTTGCCATTATCTAACAAAGTTGAACATACACCTATTCTATGACTCAGCCATTTTCCTAATTGTATATGTTCTAGAGAAACTCTTGCGTATGTGCACCAGGAGATATATACAAAATTGTTCATAGCAGCATTGCTCATAATAGCCAAAAACTAGAAAGAGTACAAATGTCCACTGTCAGTAGGAAGGATAAAATTCACGGTGCAGTCACATGATGGAACATTATACATTGGTGAAAATCAAGAGAGTACAGCTATACACAGCGTGGGTGAATCTTAGAAACCCAATCTTGAACAAAAACTGCAAAGTACAGAAGAATACATAAAACGTGGTACCATTTTTATAAATTTCATAAAGCAATAACAATTAGACACTGTATGGTTAGGAATGAGAAAGTGTGGGAAAGGGGATGGAGTCAGGGAGAAGCCCAGGGAGCTCCAAAAGTACAAGACAGGCTCTATTCTTCATTTGGATCATGAGTTTATGCATGAGCTCATTTTCTTATTTCCAAGAAAGAAAAGACTTACAATCATATGCTAGTTTTAAGAACCAAATGATCATGGTGACTACTCAGAGCTATTTCACTGAAATGATGAAGCCAATGTAGTGAGTTAAGGACCAAGTTATCATGAGAAAGTGAGGACACCAAGAGAAGACTGTTTTGGGGGGAAGTATGGTTGTGAAAGTGAGGCGTGTTGGGTGGTAGACCTAAGGTGACACGGGTACCAGGGAGAGCTTATTATTGAAATAGAAGGCATTATGCACAGATAAACACTGAGGAGAGGACTTCTGCTTCTGGTCGACTAGAGTGTTTCTGGTCAACCTTCCTGCTAATAAGAACTATGATAACTGTACAAAATATATATTTTAAAATCTATTTGAAGGATTCATAGAGCTATCAAAGGAGTAAGGAGCTGCAGGTTGAATATCGATGAAAAAGAAAAGCCCAAAGAGATGGGTCCAGCACTGAGATCACTCTTCCTCAAGAGGTGTCTGCCAAATCTGAAAACAGCTTTCAGGAGGCAAAGAAGTCACACAGGTTTGGAAGACCTCACAGGCTTTAGGGACAGGACACATACTAAAAATCAGAGTCTACCAAAAAGGAAGAGGCTTGGTACACTCTACACTTCCCGTAAGGAGGCCAAAGGGCTTTGTTCCAGCAATGAGTATGAAATGGATGAGAACTGTCCTCACAGGACGTCTCATCATCTCAATCTCTGTGAGGATTGAGATCAAAAGCAATTCCTGGCGCTCCAGCTTAGACGCCTACAAAAAGCGAAAAGAAAACTTTTCTAAGGAAACATAACATCATCCAAATCTTCAAATTATTTCTCTAAATAATGTTTCCTAAATAATGCCCAGCATGTCATTAAGAAAACAACAACCAGGTAAATGAGAAAACAAAAGATGTCTAAAAGGAAACAATTGTCAAAAAAATAGAAGGTTACGGGCTTCCCTGGTGGTGCAGTGGTTGAGAGTCCGCCTGCTGATGCAGGGGACACAGGTTTGTGCCCCGGTCCGGGAAGATCCCACGTGCCGCGGAGCGGCTGGGCCCGTGAGCCATGGCCGCTGAGCCTGCGCATCCGGAGCCTGTGCTCCACAACGGGAGAGGCCACAACAGTGAGAGGCCCGAGTACCGCAAAAAAAAAAAAAAAAGAAGGTTACCAAATAATGGAGTTATCAAACATGTCTTCTAAGTAAACGTGATTGATAGGTTTAAATAATTAAAAAGCAAGTTTTGAGAATTTCAGCAGAGGTGAAAGCCATAAAAGAGAACCAAATGTTGATTCTAGAACTGAAAAGTGCAACAATGAATATTAAGAACTTGAAAGTTATACTTCATAGCAGATAGAGAGACCTGAAGTGATTACAAAAGAAATAGGGTAGAAGAAAATGTTCGGACTAAAAACAAAGAGAAAGAAAAGAGTTTTTTAAAATACAGAAATATTGTCAGAGCCATATGAGGCATAGTGATAAGGCCTAATATCTGTGCAATTTGAGTTTGATAATGTGAGGAGAAAGAAAATGTCAGAAGTGATATTAGAAGACAAAATAAGAATCCCACAAAAATAACAATGCCACTCAAGCACAGGTACAAGAAGCAAGAGCCACAGGAGGTAATGGCCAGAATGCCAGACCTATGCAAACCGTAATTAAATTTCTGATTTAATTTCTGATTTAAATTTTATAGCAAAATATAAAATTCTTAAAAGCAGCAAGACAAAACACGTCAACTGAAAAGGAGCAAAAACTAGTACTGACAGTCGTCTTTTAATCAGAAACAATAAAAACCACAAGACAATAGAATCATATCTCAAAATGCTGAAGGAAAAAGCTGCCGATACAGATTTGACATCCAGAAAAATAATAATTCATAAACAAAGTTTAAATGAAGACATTTTCAGACAAATAAAAAGTGAGATTTGTCACCAGAAGTCATACACTAAAGGGAATGCTAAAGAAAATATTTCAGGCAAAATGAAGATAATTCCAATGGAAACTTCCAAGTGAAGGAAGAAATAATGAGCAGAATATGTGGGTAAATATAATCAAGGATCAAAGATTCTATCTCAAAAACCTAGAAAAAGAACTGTAAGTTAAACCAAAATGTACGTAAGAGAAAATTAAAATGAGAACATAAACCAGTAACTCATAGCAAACAAATAATAATTAAGAAAGCCAAGGGTATTTTTAAATCTAAAAAACTGATAAACCCAAGCAAGACCAATCAAAAAATAAATTAAGGAGGGAGAAAACACAAATTACCAAAATCAGAATTAAAAAAGAAGATATCATTACAGACCCTACAAACACTGAAAAGATTAAGAAGATATTATGAACATTTGGCCCATACATGTGAAACTTAGAAATAATAACAATCCTAAACAAATTCTTACAGAGAATTGCAAGAAAAGGTATACTTCCAAATTCTTTTAATGAGGCCAAAATAACCTTGATACAAAAAACTAATAAAGATGGGCTTCCCTGGTGGCACAGTGGTTAAGAATCCGCCTGCCAATGCATGGGACACGGGTTCAAGTCCTGGTCCGGGAAGATCCCACATGCCGCGGAGCAACTAAGCCCGTGAGCCACAACTACTGAGCCCGCGTACCTAGAGCCCGTGCTCCTCAACAAGAGAAGTCACCACGATGAGACGCCCGTGCACCGCAACAAAAAGTAGCCCCTGCTCACCACAACTAGAGAAAGCCTGCGTGCAGCAACAAAGACACAACACAACCAAAAATAAATAAAATAAATAAATTTATTTTTTAAAAAACTAATAAAGACATTAAGGGGGTGGGGGAGGGAAGTACTGGGAGTTTGGGATTAGCAGATGCAAACTATTATATATAGAATGGATAAACAACAAGGTCCTATTGTAGAGCACAGGGAACTATATTCAATATCCTGTGATAAGCAATAATGTAAAAGAATATGAAAAAGAATAAATATATATAACTGAGTCACTTTGCCATACAGCAGAAATTAACACATTGTAAATCAACTATACTTCAATAAAAATTTTTTTAAAGACATTAAAAGTGTGCTCTTTCTTGCTCTTCTCTGGAAGAGTTTGTGGAAGATTATCATTATTATTATTTCTACCATTTGGAAGAATTCACCTATGAAGACATCTGGGCCTAGACTTCCCTTTACAAGAAAATTTTTACTACAGGTTCAATTCCTTAATAGATATAGAATTATTCTAATATTTAAATTCTCCTTGTATTATTTTTGCTAAGTTGTATTTTCCAAAGTAGTTATTTTATCCAAATTTCAAATGTATTGGCATACTGTTCATAATATCCTCTTATGAAAAATTTATAAACAAAATATTACCAAATCAAATCTAATAATATATCACATCATGAGAAAGTGGGTTTTATGCCAAGAATGAAAGGTTGATT
This sequence comes from Mesoplodon mirus, assembly GCF_964341445.2. NCBI lineage: Eukaryota > Metazoa > Chordata > Mammalia > Artiodactyla > Ziphiidae > Mesoplodon > Mesoplodon mirus. The sequence goes on from NC_138977.1 coordinate 160,583,067, forward strand.
TATTATTTAAGAATACTCTAAAAATTTGATTCTTCACCTAGTCAGATAAAGAAAAAGGAGAAAAACCACATATTATCTCAGCAGATGGAGAAAAAGCATTTACTTAAATTCAACCCTCACTGATAATAAAACCTCCCAGCAAATCAGGATAGAAGGAAAATAACATGATAAAGAGTATCTACAATAACAATACAGCTAACATAATAATTAACTGTAAAATAGTGAATGCTCTCTGCCTGAGGGAGAGCTGGTTTTGGTAAGTGTGCCAGTCAGGACAGGCTGTGTTATGCTACAGTAACAAGCAGCCCCAAATCTCAGTGCCTTCAAAAAGCAGAAGTGTCTGTCTCACTGATGCCATGTCCCAGGTCAGGTGGGCTGGTAGTCAGTGCGGCCTCCGTGCCACGTTGCACTCACTCTGGGAGCCAGGCTGAAGTAAATTCCACCATCCAGAACATTGTGGTTGCCCAGAGCTAGAGACATACCTAGTTCGTAAATACTTTTTCCAAGATGTGACACACATTGCCTCTGCTCACATTGACCAAAGCGAGTCACGTGTTCCCACAGAACTGCAACGGGACAAGGAAGGGCAATTCTTTGCATGGAAATAAACAGGGACGGGATATGGGTGAACAGTGGTAAAGCCCCACATTGAGAGAATGGGGCCTATTTGTATTACTGACTTCACAGATGGAAAGAGGAACCAGAGGCCAGACTCCTCAGTGATTAAGGACACTCCAAGAAGGTCAGAAAAACCAAGGGCTGAAAGGAGTTAGACTGCAGCATCAGTAACAATATCGGTCTTCACTTTTTCCTTGGTTGGCTCTGGCTAATAAGCCTGATTTTCTCTTCTTGGTAGTTCTGGTGCACAATTCTCCCCTGGTATCCTAAACTGTTTGTCCCCATTGTTGTCTGCAGGAGAATATCCGTTTAGGATGTCAGGACTCTCACTGCTCTTTGTAGAACAGTTTTTCCATCTCTGTCTGTAATAGCTCAGAGCCCAGATTTTAGATAACTGAGTATTGCTAAGAATATTTTGTTCCTACCAATTCTCTCAGGAGAATGCCTAAGCTCAGTGCTAGCTTATGCTGATTGATCCTTCTAAAATACCGGTCCTTCTTCTCTCAAGGCATTTAAACCCTTCCCTCAAGACTCATCATAAATCCTGTCGCCATCCTAACACCCTATCCACTCCAGCTCATATCGTGAGAGCCATCTCCCCTCTCCACCCTTTTGCTGTCCCATAAAAGAGGGATTTTTGTCTTACCCAGAAAGCACTAGGGGAAAGATCTGCCTTCTCTCTCCATGGGAAGAGAAGTGATAGCCCAGATCATGACATACAAGAGTCTGATATCCATTGATCATTACAGGTTGCCATTTTTTGGAAATTTCTTGGGTTTCTCTGTGACTAGGAACCACGGTCCCAGAGCCCACCTTACAGACTCAATTCTCTGCCCAAGCAAGTCTCAAGCTTGAAATTAAGGGACAAGAATAGAAAGGCCATTCTGGACTCAAATCCAAGTCAGTTCTCCAAACCAACTTTATTAATAATACACCTGAAATTTCTTCGTTTGTTTCTCAACAGCTTCTGAACTCAGAAGAATAGAAGAAATTGGCCCCCAATAAGTTATTACTTTCGTCTCTCATTCAACAAAGAGCTGCCATAGGCCTTCACTGGCCCCATTCTAGGCCTTGCAGATACCAACATGAAAAGGAAAGAATTGCTGCTCTTCAGGAAGTCACAGTCTAGTGCAGAAGTGGATATGCAACAAAATAAACAAGGAATGTTCCATGCTTCAAGGAACACAAAAATAATAGTCACTGGAGTAGATGCTTCTGTTTGTTTTTACCTGCCTGACCCAGGGTCCACTTCTCTTCTTCTGTTGATACTCCAATATTCCTTGAGAATATTCTTCACATATCTTCTTTGTCCCAATGCCTCAAGGGGAACCAATGCCACCCCCTGAATCCAAGGGTGGGCATGAGATCCAGCCCGGCCAGTTAGAGCCTCAGACTCCCTGGTCACAGACATTGGTGCAGGAATGGCCCAAGACCTCATGAGAACCCATCGGAACTAATCCTGGGATGTTCTCTGCAACGATGGTGAAAAAGATACTCCCTTTTGCACACTTGGAGTTGTGAGGCTGTGAGCCTGGGGGTGGTAAGGGCCTCATGAGGAGAGAGCCTGCTTGGAGACACACAGAAGACAGAATCCAAGGAGGAAGATTTCTCATGATAGTATTCAGGAACTTGGTTCCAGCCACAGCTGATGAGACTTACACCTCCATTCATTCATTTGTTGATTTGTCCATCAAAAATTTATTGAGCATCTATTATGTTCCAGGTGTTTTAGGGCTTGGGGACACAGCAGTGAATCAATCACACCACATCCCTACTTTAAGGAGCTTGTAACTACTTAGGAGGAGACCAATGCACAAAAAATGATGCCCATGTTAACAGGATCACTCTGGCTGCTGCATGGAGGTGCCACTGAAGAGGGGAAGGGTAAAAGTAAGCAGACCAGTTAAGAAAGTTATTGTAACAACCTAAGCAAGAGAGGTGATGCTGGCTTGGACCAGAATGGAAGTGATGAGAAGTGGCCAGAGCCAATTAATTCCCTTCAAAGGAACTCATGTTGCTTTTCTGTCACTTGCAGCTGAAGGAGGTTGGCATGCTCTATTCCATCTACTTTCAGGTGCCACCCACATTAAATGCACTATTAATTTATGTGCCACCAAGAAGAAATGCTGCCAATTAATCTACGATGTGATTCTTTCACATCCCTTAAAAGAGTTCCTTTAGACCTTTCATATATCATGTTAGTATGAACAACTGTGACCATGTACAAACAATAAAATTACATCACAAGTACCACCATGACCAGCAGTGATCATAAAGCACATCCCAATTTCAGAAATGTTAAAACATGGGAAAGTATGTGCGTTATAGTCAATGAAATCCATTAGTGTGTATACTTATGTCTGACTTTATAGAGATGATTAATACATGGTTTATCCTTATGAAGTCCATATTTATTTTCTAGGAGGGCTGAAAGGCATAAATGCATCCTACAATTCATTTCTACTTAACCATCTCAGATTGATTTATGGTAATTTTCTTCATCCCCCATGTACAAGACAAATCAAAATGAACTTTCAAATGAGGTGTAGATATTAAAATCTAAGCTTTACATTCTAGACTCCTGCATTAGACACACACATGCCTGATACACATATGGACACCAAGCCCATAAGCCCACATCCCTTACATGGCCTCTCTCCAGCCTCTACTTCTGTACGTACTCTATATATAAAGAATAAAGTGCATTCAAAGCAACTCCAAACTTTCTCAGAATATGTTTGGTTTCCACCTTTTGCACAAGCCACAACTGGTACAAGGATGAAAAGGCAATGTATAACATAAGTGAGCTTGCCCCAAGTTCTAAAAAAGTTGAGACAAAGTTGGAAGTGAATCCTGCCCCATTAATAGATTTCAACCACTTTGTGAATCACAATGACAGGGACACCCCAGGTTCAAAAGACTGTCTCCAAGTGAAGCATGATTGCAACTTCAGGGAGTGATTTTTTAAATTGCCTTTGTTACCTGACTGTGTTAGTCAGATAACAAAGGCAATTTTGTTGTGTATTTGTTGTATATTTATGTTAACCAAGAAGATGCTTTCATGTTCTATGCTGCATGTGAAGTTACCTGGCCCAACAATAATACAGAAGTTACATTTCTTTTTAAATGTCCCTTTAACTCCTAACAATCTAAAATGAGAATACCCAGAGCTGTTTACAAGGTTGTGAAACTGATATCCTCAAATGTGGGTACAGGCCATAAATTGATAAAACATTGATATTTTAAAAAAAAACCTTTTGGAAACATAATTTAAGAACATGTTTCTGGAGTCCTAGAAGTTATTCAATCCTTTCGATCCAATAATCTCACTCATTGCACCTCATTTTAAGGAATTCACTTAAAAGAAGAAAAATGCTTTATGTATAAAATTTTCAGGCAACTTACTTATAAAGATGAAACACTGAAAACAGCCTGCATGTCTAACAACAAGGAAACATTTAAGTTACAATAGTTCCATCAGATGGAATATTACAGTCCATTAAAATGTTAATTTTGAAGACATTATAGCAACATAAACTACTTCAAACATGATGCTAAGAGAAAAAGCAGAAATCATTTTGTGTGGCAAGTGTACCCTTACGTAAAAATGTCTAGACACAGATTAGGACAGTAAAGGAAAAAAAACTTAAAAACAATTTTGACACGAATTTGGAAAGGGAGATGATTTTGCTTTCATTCCCAGAATTTGCATTATGATATGACAGCTCAACAAAATGTTTTTTGAAGATGGTAGCTGATTATTGTAAATGATCAAGTGCCGTCAGGATGCACTGTTACTATCCTCCTATAGACGTTTGCATAAAGAGACCTCTATCAGAGCCCGATCCTGTGTGCTAGTCTCATTCTGCGCTGGTCCTACATATCTATGAGGGATGAATTTTCCTGTAGGTCCTCAGGGGTGGCACAGGAAACAGTGTTAGGTACCAGACTCTGGAGTTAAACAGCCCTGGGGGTTTAACTCATGAGTCCGAGCTCATCCATACACAGGCCATGGGACCCTGGGCAGTTTTCCGGAGGTCCTCTGTAAACTCTCTAGTACAATGCAGATTCTGAGACCTCCCTGGCTGAGTTGTGATAATGATTCCCAATTAGGTATGAAAAGGAGTCCACACAATGCATCACTAAGTTACCGTTTTTAATATTATCTGGATGCAAGTTAAATGTTTGCCATCAGAATGTAGACAGTTATGGTACAATTACACAATGGCAAATTTTCAGCTATAGTTTAGCTTTAAATTATTTACAAATCAGATTCGTTCTGGTTGTGTAGGTATCTGCATCTTCAACCACTCAGCAACTCTGGTTTGGGAGAGCATGTTCGGTCACCGGACCATGTCACTGCCCTGCTTAAAATCCTTCCGTGACTACATATGTCCATAAGGTCAATTCCAAATACATGGCCACTGGGCCCTTTAAGGCCAGCCCAGCACTCAGGGTTCATCTCCTGTAGCTTCCAGCCTCACACACCACATTGCAGGAGTACTAAAGTCCCCACAATCTCCCCAAAGAGCCATGTTTATTCTTTACCATCTGTCTTTGCACATTCTGTTCCCTCCCTCTGAAACACCCTTCCCCTATCTACCAACCTCTCCTTCCTGGGAACTTCTACCATTTCTGCAAGACTCAGTCTAAGAGGAAGTCTTCTCTGACCCCTCCTCTCTGCCCCAGGGTTAGGGCACCTCCTGTAGGATACCACAGTCCCCTGAGCTCTCTTACATTGTCCTGGCTGTTTATCTGCTCTGTGAGCTCCCTGAGGGTTAGAACGTTGCCTTCATCTTCTCCATATTCCTGCTGCCCAGCACAGGGGTGCGTGCAGAAAAGATGACCAGTACATGCCTATGAAATAAGCGAACCAATTGGCAGCAAATAACAGTGTGTTACTTTCACAGGTATTGAGACATATGCTGGCAAAATCAAACAAGTTAATGTTTCACTGAGCTGGAAGCCAGCAAAATGAGGAGAGTCCTAACCTTGTATTTCAACCAGGCAGTTGACCTTGAGCCCGACCACTTTTGGAATGAGGAACAACAGCAGGAAAATCAAAAGGTTGGCTACGCCAGATACAACTATTTTGCCAATAGATATTTAAAGCATATTTTCTGGGATAAAGGATAGAGACAGTTGTCGATATAAGGGAAGCAAATTTACTCTGCAAATAAAAGAGAAAGACACTAAAAAATTACCTAAAGCGTGACCTTTGACCCAGGCTACTACCACGAACCTCTAAAATTGGGAGTGATGCATAAGTTTGTGCTTTCTTCTGGGAAAGGAGTCCATGGCTTTCATCAAAGGATCCTGTTATGGGCCGAAATGTGTCCCCTCCAAACTTCAGATGCTGAAGCTCTAGCCTCCAACATGACTATGTTTGGAGAGAGGGCTTTTAAGGAGATAATTAGCATTCAGTGAGGTCATAAGGGTGAGGCCCTAACCCTGTGGGACAGGCGTTCTCATAAGAAGAGGAAGAGCCACCAGAGATCTCTCTCTATCTCCTTGAGCACACAGGTCATGTGAGGACCCAAGGAGAAGGAGGCTGTCTGCAAGCCAGGGAGAGAGCCCTCACCAGAAACCAACCCTGAAGGCCCCTTGATCTTGGACTTCCAGCCTCCATAACAGTGAGAAAATAAATTTCTGTTGTTTAAGCCACCACCAACAACAAATTCTTTTGTTTAAGCATCTGGGGTATCTTGTGAATGCTTTCTTTTTTTTTTTTTTTTTTTTTTGTGGCCATGTCACGCAGCTTATGGGAGTTTAGTTCCCTGACCAGGGATCGAACCCAGGCCCTCGGCAGTGAGGGTGCAGAGTCCTAACCACTGGACCACCAGGGAGTTCCACATCTGGGGTATCTTGTTATAGCAGCCTGAGCAGACTAATATAGGTCCGTTCCCCAAAATAGACAGGAAACCTTTGACTGATTGAGAACAGAAAGTTTTTGGCCCAAGTCATCCTCTCCATCTGTCAATGAGTGTATCTTCTCATAGGGTCTGAGCACCCCTGAATGTAACCTCACAGGACAGAAGTTCTCCCAAAGGGACAGGCCTGCCCACATCCCCCCCAAGCAGGATGTGTCCCTACCAGAGCACATATTTAAATACTGATTTAAGTGTCAAGATCACTTTGGCTTTCATAGAGCAATTCAGGGTCATTATGAACTTGACTGGGGAAGAGTTCAGCTACATGGTGTCCAAATGCTTCCTGGGATACACAAGAGCCTCCCCCACTCACCTGGCTACCTCTTGTCTGTCCACTCCTGGCTCCCTATCTACCTGTGCTCCAGACTAAACAACCAGGAAGGGCTTAGCCTTCCTTGGGTCTCCAAGCCCCTGCACTGGTCCCACTCACTGCCCTTATCACCATGGATGGTACTCAGTGCCACTAGACTAGGGACTCCTTTAAGAAAGGACCAAATGGGCCTGACTCAATTACATTGACTGTATTCAGGTATTCTTTTCAGAGGGACTGCCAGGGTGAGCGTTTGACTACCGCCCACAGCCTTGGTAGGTTTAGAGATCATGACTGATGCCCTCAAGCCTATTCCTGGGCACAAGAAGCACTGCCTCCAGGGCAGACTGTCCAGCCTCAAAGCCAGCTCTGACTAGGACACATCTCTTTCTTCAACTGTAAAATGGAACAACAAAAGTACCCACTTCATACGGTTGCCATGAGGCCTGAGTGAGCACATGTAAAGCCCTAGAACACTGGCTGGCACGTGGACTATGCTCAGTAGACCTGGCTCTCATTTGGGGGCACAGTGGAGACTGGAGAAACCAGTACAATAGGAAACCGAGCTTTTAGAGGCAAAGTTAACACATAAACAACACTGTGCAGAGCTCTGTAACTTATTATATTTACAAGGCACTTCTCACATGAATTACCAGTGGTTAAGCTTCAAATGACCCCCTAAGGTAGTAAGCGGTTATCCTAAGTCTCTTCTCCTAGGTGAAACAAAGGTTTCAGAGAGGTTAAGGAAGTTGCCCACAGACACACAGCGCTGGAAAAGGGTTTCTGCTATTCCAAATACGAAGCTCTACCGATCGGAGCCACAAGAACCCAGTTCTGGAGTTTAGATGAGGTTGGACAGCCTACACCACTCCTCCACCTGGGAGGCTGCCAACAGCGGGACGCCTTCCGCCCAGACAGAGTTTAATCAAGAAAAGTTTCCCTAAGCTGTCCTGGGCGAATGAGGAGGGCAGCCTGGAACCTGCCCGTGCACAAGACCAAATGCGTAGTACACACAAACACACACAACGCCTCCTTCAGCCTCGGGCTCTAAAGGAGACCTCGGCTTCCCCGGAGCCCAAACAACATCCAGACTCGCCTCCGAAGTCAACTCATCCCTCCTGCTCCCCCAAGTGAAGCCTTCGGGTTCACTCTCCTCTCGGAATCCCCCGCCCGGGCTCGCGCTCGGCACCGTCCCGGCCCCTAAGGGGCACCGACGCGAGGAGTTGTTGCCTCTGTAGTAGCCCCTAGCCCGGCACGGGCCGGGCACACAGCCGACGCTCAGCCAAGGGTGCTGGAAGGAGGGATACCCGGCCGATGCCCGAGGGGGCAGCGCGGGGCAGGCGCCCCTCGCCCTCTTACCTTCCTCATTCTCGTCAAACACCGGGGGCTTGTGGGAGTGGTTCCCGCCCATATTCCGCCGCGGCGGCTGCCGCAGCTGCCGCTACTACATGCCCGGCCGCCGTGGTGCGGGTGCGGAATGTGCTGCGAGCGCCCAGCCCACGCTGCAGCCGCGCGCCGAGCCGGAGGGGGCTGAGCGCCGCTCTGCGGCGGGAACCTCGCCCCCTCCTCCCGGGCGTCCCCCTGGCGGCGCTCTCCCGCCTCGCCCGCCGCTCCCTGGCCACGCTAGCTCTTCTGCCGCGCCCCTCGCTCGCGCCCGCCCTGGAACGCTGGAGCTCGCGGCGCGGGGGTCACCGAGGCGCGCTCCACGCGGGAGACCGGAGGCGGCGCGGGAAGAGGAGGAGGAGCAGGAGGGGAAGGAGGGAATGGGCGGGGGCTGCGCAGAGGGGGCGAGCGGGCGAGCGCAGCTCCGGGGGCTGCCTGGAGGAGAGGGCGCGGGCCGCCGCCTCCCCGCTGCACCCACCGGAGCTGAGCGCAGCGTCGGCCCGGAGGAGTCGGGGCGCTCCCTCCAGGCAGTAAGCGAGTCGTGAGCATCTACTGTGTGCCGGGCCTCAGTCAAGGGCTTTATAAACACAATCCCATGTCACCTCTCAACAACCCAACGGTTAGAAAAAGCGTTGTTGCCCATTTTCGAGTCAGGTAGGGTTCAGGGGTAAAGGAGCTCTTCGGTCAGTAGTTAGTCGGTCCTGGCTACGAAGGGAGGCCCCCGGACGCCCTATTGGCCTTATTTGTCCACTCGGACTGAGACCCGGGCAGTGGTGTGTCTGCCAGTTCTGCAGCACACGCTCTTCCTTCTTAATGTTTTTCTAAATGTTTAATGAGTGAAAGTAGAGTTACCCTTTTGGACTCAGTCTAACCCCTTCATTCTCCAGTGGAAACTGAGTCCCCAAAGGGGCGTGGTTTGCCCCAAATCATTCTCCCTAGGAGTGGCTCTGCGTGGGCCTCGGGAGTCCCCTGAAATTGAACTAAGGGCGGTTCGCATCTGGGACGGTGGGGTCCTAGCGGCGGGAGCTGGGGAGCCCAGACTGGGCACGGGGATGCTAATGACAGGGGTACGATGGGTGTGCCCCAAAGCTCTCGTGGGGCGAGCGCGGACTCTCAGAGGGCGCTCCCTGAGGGACGCGCAGGTTACCCGCGCGGTGCAGTCCTGCCCGCCCAGGTGCCTGGTAGCCAGGAATCTCTGGCCACATCCTGCCATCTGCTGGGCGCCTTAAGTTACCGTCTGTGCTTTGGTGGAAAGCAGTGGTTCTTTTTATCTCCCTATCCTGTCTCCCCCACCCCCAAGCTGTCTCTGTCTCTTTGTCTGTCTCTTTCTGTGGGGGAGGAGGGAACGGAGGGAGTGTTTCTCTGTCTAACACAGCAAGAAAACTCCGAGAGACAACGGGGAGAGGTCGAGCAGACGGAGCCAGCCCCATCCAGCTAAAGTTTCAGGATTGGCCTAAACTGCTAGGCCTCAGGGATCAGACAAGCATCATTTACAGAACTGGTTCTACCACTTACAAGCTGTATGTGCCCCCACCTTCCAGCTCTCATCTGTGAAATGGGGAGGTTGATATTAACTCCCCAGCGTTGCTATGAGAATTATATCAGATAATATTTATAAAAGCAGGTAACAGGGCCTGGCATGTAACAAATGATCAATAACTATTTCTTGCTTTTCATTCTGCCCACAAGCATTGACTGAGTGGCCAGTCTACACCAGGCAATGTACTTAACCAAGATAAAGGAGGTGCAGCCCCTAGACCAAGAGGCAGGAGGAGGGATTGTAACAGGCATGAGTGTTGGGCCCTGTTCTTCCCAGATTTCATTCCACTTTGCCACTCTCTAGCAAGCTAACTTGGGTAAATTACTTAACCTCTACTGGCCTCAGTTTGTTCATCTGCAAAATGGGGATGATAATAGTATTTTTCCCCCCTCCTTGGGTTGTTATGCAGAATAAATGAATTGATGTTGATGCCTGGAACATAATAAGCACAACACAGGTGTTAGTTATTATCCTCAGTAATTAGCCATGGTGTAAACTGTACTCTTAACTCACAATTTTTTCTTCTCTCCCTGTCCTTGTTACTGCTCACTGGAATGAGGGGGCATTTCCTACTTCCCTACCACTGAGGTGGAGCGTGCCATAGGACTTACTTTGGCCAGTGGTCTATGGGAGGAAGTGACAGTGTGCCAGTTCTGAGTGACAGCCTTAAGATGTTGCATGTTTCAGCTCTCTTGTCCTTTTGCCATCCACCACAAGAAGATCTGGCCCTGGGTAGCCTCTGTTCCCAGAATGAGAGCCCCAAGGTGTACACCTGAACCCCACGTGTATCCTGAAGCAGAACTACAAGCTCACAAGCAAGAAAAATATGTTCTTGTAAGCCAGTGAGATTTGTTGGTGGGGGGGGTTGCTGAGGGGGTGGTTGTTCCACAGCATTATCACAGAAAGGACTGACAGGGCTTCCCTGGTGGCGCAGTGGTTGAGAGTCCGCCTGTCGATGCAGGGGATACAGGTTTGTGCCCTGGTCTGGGAAGATCCCACGTGCCGCGGAGCGGCTGGGCCCGTGAGCCATGGCCGCTGAGCCTGCGTGTCTGCAGCCTGTGCTCCACAACGGGAGAGGCCACAACAGTGAGAGGCCTGCGTACCGCAAAAAAAAAAAAAAAAGAAAGAACTGACAAATACATATATTCAATGAATAGTCATGCATGCAAAATCTCTAACTGTGATTTGTACTGTGTGGAAGGGATCCCAGGAGGCTACAGGAACACAGGAGGCACCTGTCCCAGCCCCGAGAGTCAGGGCAGGCGCAGGGTCCCCCAGAAAGGAGTCACGAGTGTTTGTTCCTTCACTTCCTCCTTTGTTGAACAAGCATTTTCTGAACACTTGCTGTGGGCCAGGCCCTGGGCTGGGTGCTGGAGGCAGACCCAGCAATGAGTAAGACAGGGTCTGCTTCCATGAAGCTGAAGTTTAAAAGGCTGGTGAAGGACAAGGGCAACACTCACAGAGCGGGTCATACTCTGATTAGGGGGAGGGGGATAAGCACAGGCTGTGAAGGCAGAGGGGAGGCCCCTGAATGGTTACCGAGTCCAAGTTCATACCACTCACCCCAGGACAGGTCAATAGAGAGACAGCTGTTGGGCAAGGACTGAGATGATGGTGGACTAGTGCCCTGAAAAACCATCTTCCCCAAGTTAGAATTCAGGCTTCTTTTATACTAAAAGGAGAGAGAGTGTATTTGGTTGTTGGAAACTTCTTGATGTCAGAATTCGTTGTTCTTGCAGTTGTCCACTAGGTCAGGTCACGATGTTCCTATAACCTTCAACAAGGCAAATGTTATTCTCTGTTCTGCAACCTTTTATCTCTATATGAATGGAAAAGTGTTATACCTCTAAAATTCAGGGCCTTGAGAATGGGCAATCCTGTATATTCCAGGCCAGAGGCTACAAAAGCAATAGAATTAAAAAGTTAAAGTAAAAGAAACAGATCCAATATGGAGTCAGATTTGTTCTTCCCTATTACAGAACCACACTCAAAGAAGCTGACAGGAGGGTGATGGCACATTAGCTGAGACCAGAAGGGCAAGGAAGAATCAGCCAGGTGGGAGAAGAGGGGGCAACCAGGCAAAGTCCGGAGGCCAAGCGAGAAGGGCCTCGGCTGTTCCAGGTCGCTGGAGTGCAGTGACTGAGTGCAGGGGTGATCAGGATAGCAGCTGCAGCGTGCTGTATGGAGCACTCTCTGCGTGTCAGCTCCACGCCAGCACTTTGCAGGAAGTGTGGCTCTCCAGGCAACCCCTTCCCTGACCCTCTACCCATTTATAGATATTGTGTCAGGCCTGTTATTTCAAGTACTTTTCATAGATCACCCCTTTTAGTCCTCACAACAAACCTGGCAGGTGGACGTGACTATCATCCCTGTACTAATAGAGACAAAAGCACAGAGAGGTTAAGCCAAGGCCAAATGGTTGCAAAGTGGTGGAGATTTAGATCCACAAATTAAACATATATACCAGATCTGAAAGAAACGAAGTAGGGAATAGTGGCTGTTTCTGGAGTTGTGAAATTCAGATCATTTTTATTTTCTTTTTAAAATTTTGTATTATTTTAATAATCAGTAAAAACAATGAGCAATATTTTCATTTTGAAAAAAATCTGTGGACACTAACTCACACCTGATTTTTGTAAGGCATGGTTCATCACTACGTTACTGTGTGACATGAGGGGGTGCTAGGAAGATCCCCATTTTGCAGATGGAGAAAAAGAGTCTCAGAGGGTCAAATGGCTTGTCCTTAATGCCACAGTTACTGTATTATAGTTTCCTATGGCTTCTGTAACAAGTTATCACAAACTTGGTTTAAAGCATCAGAAATATATTTTCTCACTGTTCTGGAGGGCAGAAGTCCAAAATGAAGGTGTCTGCAGGGTGGGTTCCCTCTAGAAGCTCTGAGGGAGGGTCAGTTACAGGCCTCTTCCAGCTTCTGGTGGTTCCAGGCATTCCCTGCCTTAGGGCTGCAGAACCCCATCCCTGCTACTATCTTCACATGACCTTCTGTCTCCATGTCACCTCCTCCTCTGTCTCTTATAAATTGGATTTAGGACCCACCTAGATAATCCAGGATGTTTTCATCTCAAGATCCCGAAACACCAGCAAAGACTCTTTTTCCAAATAAGATCACATTCACAGTTCCCGGCGGGGGTTAGAACTTGGATGTATCTCATTGGGGGCCACCATGCAACCACCACAGCTACTCAGCAGCAAGGCTAGAACTTGGGTGTATCTCATCGGGGGCCACCGTGCAACCACCACAGCTACTCAGCAGCAAGGCTAGAACTTGGATGTATCTCATCGGGGGCCACCATGCAACCACCACAGTTACTCAGCAGCAAGGCTGTCTCCCTACAGGCATGCGTGGACCCACACCACATGGCCTTGCTTCCACATTCTACCCTCTCTCCTATTATCCGTGAGCCTCAAGGGCAGCCAGGTCTGTATACAGGGATCTTTGTGCCCCCGAGGTCTTGTTCAGTACCTGATACAGAAATGATGCTCACAAATATTCACTGACAAAATGATGACTGAGGATGGTTTCAGGTGTGTAGAAATGCAGGTTTTGCTGGGAAACATGAAAGGAACACCAACTCCGTCGCCACCAATCAGGCGACTGGACTTTTAAGCGGGATGGTCAGGGAAGCCTCACTGGGCAGATACCAGAGGAAAATCCAGAAGGCAGGGAGGGAGCTGGCCACATGGATACCTGGGGTGAAAACATTACAGGCAGAGGGGGAAGCCAGTACAACAAGGATGACTAGGAGATTTTGGCTTGAACAATCGGAAGGAAAAAGTTGACATTGACCAAGTTGGGGAAAACTGTGGGCAGGGTAGGATCTGTGCCTTTGTGGGGCAGGGAGCTGAGTGGCAGCAGGAGATGGGAGGGCAAGTGGGGAGATCTGGAGTCCTGTTTGGGACATGTTTCCTGTGGCTGCTTACCGGCCTCTAGACAGGTATGTCTGGGGATTAGCGGAGAAAGTGAGACTGGAAATGTAAATTTGGGAATCCTGAGCTTATAAATGACATTTCAGGCCCTGAGATTGGAGGAGATCATCTTGGAGACACCAAGGAAGAAGGAGATGCCAGATGTCAAACCCCAGGGCCTCTAATAAAAACAGGCTGGGGAGATGTAGAGGCAGTAACCAGCATATAAGAGGAAACCCGAAGTCTGGGGTGCTCTGGGAGCTACGTGGGGGAAGGGTTCACAAGAAGTGAACCCGATAAAAATCTGGTTAGAAATAATGTCCAAACTGCTTCTGGCAAATGGCTTCCTCACTATCATTTAGTGCTTTAGTTAACATGCCCTGAGCTTGTATTTTGTGTCAGACGCTGGGGTAGGAGCACTAAGGAGACCAGTAAGTAAAAATGCATCCCACCACCTTGTATGAGAAGATGCTGCCCAAGGTATCCTGGGGGCCCAGCAGAGGCTTTATGATTGTTCTCTGTGGCTCGTCATCTATAAAGTCATCATTTGTTCCGAGGATTATGTGACACATATAGCTCTAGATTTATGAGAGATGGAAGTGACTCCATATGCATAATTAAGTCTAATACATGGAATATATGCTTAAAAGCTAAGTACAAGTTTATGTTTTCATTCCTCATAGAGCACTCAGTTCTTAACTCTTCCTACTTACAGCTCCATAAAATACTCTTTACAGAAAAAGATTTTTCAGGTGCTGTTGGGAAAGACTGAGACAGAGGAGACTCCAATGGACATTTGTAGTCAGAAGCCCACTGCCAAAAGAAGACAGATGAGAACGAACTCCATTCTCCTACTGGTGTCTGGGTGAGGGCTTCTTTTGTCAAGGAGACAGAGTCACGCATTTAATCTAACCCCCGCCCAACCAAGACTCAGTTTCAACCAGGCAGGTCTCCAGGTATGGAAAGGGGGGATGGATGACAAGGTGGTACCCTCCATCTCCCGCTCTGCTCTCCCTAGCAGACAGCTGAGACTGGAAGCCTCCAGAAACCCTCGTCATGACTCTTCATGGCTGCAGGAATCGGTCACGTCCTCCTGACACAATCTGGCTGAATTATTTTGACGTAAGTACCTTCCTCCTCTATCTCCTACACAATGTTGAGTGTCACCTAGTCCCCTGAATGAGAATGGCTAAACTTGGTATCGGCTGTGTTCAAGGCGAAGCCAGCTACAGGTCTTGCCCTCTTGCCTGGCTCACATACTGATAAGGCTTTGTGTGGTCTTCTGACTAGCGGCAAAATAAATAAATAAAATAAAAGCCATCTGCTTCTCTGCCCTGAGTGTATCTGCCTTTCCCAGGAGGTTGACTGTGGAAAGACCATGAGAGTTGCCGTCTAAGGCTTCTCCTATGAATGTGACACGAAATTGAGTATACGATTCTGTGTTACATCTCAAATCCCAAATAGAGGCACAGAAAATAAGAACTGGGATGCTTTTTCTGACTTCAATTTTCATGAGTAGATTCTTGGGGCTGCTGGACCTATCACAGAGAACACGATTAAGCATTCACCAGACTTGCATTTAGAACTATAAGCTCCAGCAGCTGTAACCTTTAATTTTATGTAACACAATCGTACAGGAGAGGCTCATGTAATTCTCCGGGCAGGCTGTCTTCTGTGCCAAGTCATTTTCTTGAGTCTGCTAGATCAGATTTTGTTATCGTTTCTGTTAAGCCTATTTTATTTAAAACTTGATTCTGGTTCAGTTAGAGTAAATACTGTCTGCTTGCACTTTCTTTCAATATGTTCTGTTTGGCAGTGTTGTATATTATAAAGAAAAAAATGAGAAAGGCTGTGCTGTGACACACCAAGATAAGGAATGGTTTGCAGAGCCAGTTCATTGTTGAAAATCACCTCACTCAGATAGCAAATTATCCCTAATGATTTAAAAAATGGTAATTTCAAGAGTTACCTTTTATTGTTGAGTCTTTGTGGGTAAGTGCATGGGTGTGCATGCTTACCCAAAAGAAGGATCCATCAGTTGCTACTATTATGGCCTTTCTTCCTTTCCTGGCCTGATAAAACTTCCCTTGTTTGGAACTTGGTAGCCGAGCAATTCTGAGCTCCTCATTCTTATATTAAATCAATTTGCATAGTAGCTCCACGCTGATCTCAAATTAAGTGTTTGCAGGGAATTCTAGCTGTAACGTGAACCCAACTGGGTCAGGAAGAAGGCTCCGTAGCTGCCAAGTACAGCATCCATGGAGTGTGTTATGTTGTATTCCCACCTGGGTTGACAGGGATTCTTAGGGTCATATGGGAGGGAATACTCCAGACTGCACCTGGACTTGTGTGTGTGTACTTACGTGTGTGTGTGCCTGCCCGTGCATGCATGTTTGAGTATTTTTATGGGGGGAGAGTGAAAGTCTTTCATAGTTCCCTGAAAAGTTCCATGAGTCTACCTCTTCCCCTAAAAAAAAAGGGACTAAGAACCATTGATCTGTAGAACCCTTGTGAACTAAAAATGCTGGCTACCATATCAGTAAACAAAGGCTGTAGCAGCTATCAGCCTCTACACCCGCTTCAGCCACCCTGGATGGTGCCGGTGAGCCCTGAGGGAGCTCAGGATGGAAAACATAATACCCACCATGGAATCCTCACATTGCAGCCACCCACTCCCCCCTGCACCCCCCTGCTCCCAACGGTACACCCTGAGGAAACTCAGGATGAGAAAACACAGGATACTGGCCCCAGATAGCTGAGGTGCATATCAAAGGCATGATTTCAGTGAGCCCAGACTCTTGCATCTTCCCATAATGCATAGAAAAGCACTAAATTCCTTAACTTGAGTTGTCTGGCTTTCTTTAATGAACAGTCATCTTGTGATGTTCTGACTACCTTGTCTTTGTTGCAAAAACCCCTGTATATCCTGGCTTCCCCCTTGCCTCTTCGGAGCAGTCCTTCAGAGCTATCTGAGATGCTGTGTCTCAGGCTTAAGTGCTCAGTTTTTTCCACCGAATAAAACATAACTCTCAACTTTTAGGTTGTGCATTTTTTTTCAGTCTACACAGTCTGTATCAGAGAGAATAAATCCTTCTCTTAGAAAGCAGAAGCCAAGTGGAGTAGGAGTAATAATAACAATTTACTAAAAGGCACCATGTATTGAGATGGAAAGTGTATGACCTAGGAGCCGAGAGACAGGTCTTAAAAGTTCTACTGTCACTGCCTTGTTTTGCAACCTCAGACAAGCTACTTCCCGTCTCTGGGCCTAGTTTCCTTATCTGTAAACCAGAAGAATGAAGGAGTTGGGCTGTATGGCAGACTACGACTTGATCTTTGGTATTGATTTGTCCCTTCTTTCTTTTTAAAAACAGAAGATGCACACACCCAGTTTTAGCTGAGCACATGGCTACCTGGCTAGAGACTACATTTCCCAGCTTCCTTTAGAGGGAGTAGTGCCCATGTGACTAAGTTCCAGCCAATAGGATGTGAGAAATGATGTATATAATGACTGTACCTTCCTCTGTAGGCTGTAATAGGGACATGATATTGTGAGCCAGCTTCCACCCTGCAGGAGAGGACCACACCCTAGGGAGGAACAGGAAAATCAGATAGAAGGAGCCCAGGTCCCTGGATAACCTCACACAGCAGAATGCCCTGCTGGCCTTGGACTGCCTGCCCACCTCTGGACTGTTAAGAGAGGAAAACATACCATCATAGTTAACGATCATAGTTATCATCGTTTCTTTGGTTCAGCAGTTAAGCCTATTATTTAGCTACTACAGATTGGATGAATGCCAAGATCTTCATCCTCCCTTACATCCAGAACAAATAAACACATAACAGATGGCCAACGAAGTGAAAGAATGAATGAATAAATGAATGGGTTTAATGGGCATGTCAGGAATATTATAGGGATGAACCAGACTGGATATGGATGATATCATGTCTAAGTATTCTTCCAATACTAAAATTCTGTCCTGCTGTTTCTCAGAACTGAGGGTCACCTGGGAACACCAAGGTGACTGGTATTGTCTTAGCCAAGTGTCTTCCAAACAAAGGATGGGAAGATGAGGTTCTAAGAGGGATCAAAGAGATGTAACACACACCCCCTTCATCCTCTCTCCTGCCCCCCTTCAGTTATTCACTCATTCACTCAACAAACATGTGCTTGTTACATGCCAGGCACCAGTGGGTACAGAAATGAACACATACACATGCTAACCCTCACAAGCCAATGAAGAAAGGGGAGCAATGGTAAATAAAAGCAGTGCAGTGGAAGCTGAAACAGGCAAAACATGGTGACATCTTAATCTTTGAGTCTTCAGAGTCTCCCAGAGCTGGTCTCCAGAAAAGAACTATCTTTATCTCCACCAGCTTCAACACGATCAGGAGTTCCCGATTTGCTTTGGGGAAGTTCATCTGTCAGAGCCAGTTCTCAGAATCCTCAAGGCATCCTCACTCTAGGTGCATGCACTTCCTTTGTCTGTGGAGTAATCGAGATTGATTAACAATGAACGTGGGGTTCTGGAGGGGTCAAACTTCCAGCCTGGGAGTGAGAAGAGCTGGTTGTGATCTGAACCCACATGGTTGTTGGACTACTCATTCGTTATTCAGTCATTCTGCTCAAACAAGTTTCCTTTCAATTTCTTCATTTGTAAAATGAAGATAATTTTTCCTATCTTATAGCGTTACTGTGAACTTCAGATCAAAGTACCCAACAAAGTGCCCACTGCCTACCAAGGGCTCAATACATGTGAATAGATGCTGATTTGGTAGCATGAGAAATATTGCTCTAGCCCAGTAGTTCTCAATCAGGGTGATCACCACCCAGGGGAAATTTGGCAATGTCTGGAGACATTTTTGATTGTCATGACTGGCACTGGGGGAAAGCAGTGCTGCTGGCATCTAGTGGATAGAAACCAGGGATGCTGCTAAACATTCTATAATGCACAGGACAGCTCCCAAGAGCAAAGAAATATCCCTCCCAAACATCAATAGTGCCAGTGGTGGGAGACTGTGCTCTAGTCCATCAAAATACCAACTTCCACGTGATACAT
Organism: Mesoplodon mirus; assembly: GCF_964341445.2. Lineage (NCBI taxonomy): Eukaryota > Metazoa > Chordata > Mammalia > Artiodactyla > Ziphiidae > Mesoplodon > Mesoplodon mirus. The sequence goes on from NC_138977.1 coordinate 160,601,832, forward strand.
TCAAACTCTTGCTAGAGATCTATAGTATGCAATTTAAAATGCTACCCTTGACTTGGTGTTTAATAAATAATTATAAAACAGTATTTCTATGACTGTCAACTGGAATTTTGGAAGCTTTGCCTCAAAATAGCAGCAGCAGGCTTCCCTGGTGGCGCAGTGGTTGAGAGTCCGCCTGCCGACGCAGGGGACATGGGTTCATGCCCTGGTCCAGGAAGATCCCACATGCCGCGGAGCGGCTGGGCCCATGAGCCATGGCCGCTGAGCCTGCGCGTCCGGAGCCTGTGCTCCGCAACAGGAGAGGCCACAACAGTGAGAGGCCTGCGTACCGCAAAAAAAAAAAAAAAAAAAAAATAGCAACAGCACAAGTTTTAGTTCCTTCTATCCATGTATGAATTGTTGCTGGCAGAACCTGATCTGACTTGCTCAGGTCCACTTGATTACTCATCAGGAAACAGCGCCATCTTCTAGTCTGGTCTCCAATTGTGGAGTCTATTTGCTGACTTCAGAGACACCTGGATGCAATCCTCATAATCAGAACCATAAGGGGCCTGCTGTATAGAGAAGGAGTGAGATGTTGATGATGGTGATTACCAGTGTAAACTGTGATGATCTTAGCATATTTTTCCAACCAATATTCATTGAGGACCTACTACATTCCAGGCACTAACTGCTAAGTGTTGGGCATTCAGTGGGAAATAAAACAAACGCAGCCCCCATGCTAATTGCACCTAGCTGCTTTCAGATGGCTTTAGCATATATTATTATATTTACACAAATCTTTGAAATAAGTAGGAATGGTAGTTGTTAGAGGTGAGAAAGTTACACACAAGTGCGTAATTAGGATTCTTAGCTGCAAATAGCAAAATGAGCCCTAGGTCATATACACATAAAAGGAAAGTATTAAAGGATATTCATTAGCTTACACAATCCCTGGGATGGCCAGAGAATTGAACAGGGTATGATGCAGCCAGTAACCAAGATCATAACTCCCCATTGGACAGGCTGCAGGCATAATCCCACTGCTTCTAGGCACTAGCATTGGAGATGCTGGACAGAAGAAGTTGCAACAAGGTGGACAATTTCTCTCTTCTGGAGCCAAATCTCCTTTAGTTGCTTCTGATTGGTGCTATCTAGGTCACGTCCTTTGTCCTAGCTGCAAGGGAAGCTAGGAAAATCGAATTCTGATTCTCCATTGTAGAGGTAAGCAGGATTCACAAAGTGGAAATTTCCTTCCCTAAAATAAAAAAATCCATTCAAAAGATAATGGGCAGGGCTTCCCTGGTGGCACAGTGGTTGAGAGTCCGCCCGCTGATGCAGAGGACGCGGGTTCATGCCCCCGTCCAGGAAGATCCCACATGCCGCAGAGCGGCTGGGCCCGTGAGCCATGGCCACTGAGCCTGCATGTCTGGAGCCTGTGCTCCGCAATGGGAGAGGCCACAACAGTGTGAGGCCTGCATACCGCAAAAAAAAAAAAAAAAAAAAAAAAAAAGATAATGGGCAGACACCACGATGACATATGTCCAATTGCTGGGCAACCACAATGCAGAGCCCCAAATCCTATGATGAGCAAGACCTGGACCATTAGTGGATTAAGTAGGTAGATTATTGCAGTAATGGCCTCCAATGTGTTTTTGCCTTTCTGCATTCTCACCCCCAGCAACCTGGAATTCTATATCTAGTGAACTTATCCTTCAAAATGAAGGAGAGGGCCTCCCTGGTGGCGCAGTGGTTGAGAGTCCGCCTGCCGATGCAGGGGATACGGGTTCGTGCCCCGGTCTGGGAGGATCCCATATGCCGCGGAGCGGCTGGGCCCGTGAGCCATGGCCGCTGGGCCTGCGCATCCAGAGCCTGTGCTCCGCAACGGGGGAGGCCACAACAGTGAGAGGCCCGCATACCGCAAAAAAAAAAAAAAAAAAAAAAATGAAGGAGAAATAAGACTTTCTCAAACAAAAACTGAGGAAATTCAGCCCTGCTCTACAATATATGTTAAAAGAAAATCTTCAGGGAGAAGGAAAATGTTATAGGTCAGAAACTTGGATCTACATAAGGGAAGGGAGGGGATTAGAGAAGGAACAAATGAAGATAAATAAAATCTTTTACTTTTCTTATTCTTAATTGATATGGAAAAGAACCATTTGTTTAAAGTAATAAGAGTAACAATATACTGGGTAATAATAGAATATAAATAATGAGATTAGTGACAAGAATATCACAGATATAGGAGGGAGGGACTAGGAATGGAAGAAACCAGGGCTCAGAGGTGCTATGAGCCCAACTGCATGTAACTAGTAAATGGGGGGATGGAGAGTCAAACCCTGAGCTCTTTGATCCATATTCCATACCTTTTTCTCTCCATGAGAACCTTGGTTATTCCTCTGGGAATACATGGGAATGAGCTCCAGGTCTTCCCTTCTGGGCCCCATTTCCCAATTAAAATTGGGGAAACCTCAAGCTTTTCCTTTGTTGTTGGTGACATTTCTCTGAGCCCCATGTGCATGTGACAACACCTGAGCCTCCATCTCTGTAAATGACAGCTCATTTATTGCAAAGCCTTAGAAATATCCGAGGCCATCTTGTAGACCCAGGGCTCTGGCCTCTCTGGCTGATCACTTCAACTCACCAATAATCCCAGCCACCATTTACTAAGTGTATAATGTGTGCCTGCCAGGGCCTCCGCTAAGCATCTGACACATATTTTAGCATTTAATCCTCTTGACCTTATTTTCATCCCTGTTTAACCAAACAGGACAGTGTTTCCAGAGAGGTTAGGCAACTCACCTTGATAGGTAGAACTTTGTCCTCCAAAAAGGTAATGTTCAAGTCTTAACACCTGCAACCTGTAAATGTGACCTTATTTGGAAATAAGGTCTTTGCAGTTGTAATCAAGTTAAACTGAGGCCATACTGGATTGGAAAGGGCCTAATGCAATGACTGTTCTTTTAATAGAGGGAAGTGCAGAGAAAAAGACACACAGGGAGAATGCTACATGATGACAGAGGCAGAGATTGGAGTGATGCATCTACAAATCAGGAACACCAAGGATTACCAAGAACTGCCTGAAGCTGAGGGATGCATGGAACAGGTTCCCCCTCAGAAACCTCCAAAATGGACCAATCCTGCTGACACCTTGATTTAGACTTACTTCTGGCCTCAGAACTGTGAGAAAATAGGACTCTGTTGTTTTAAGCCACCTAGCTTGTGATACTTTTATGGCAACCACAGGAAATGAATAGATTGTCCAAGGTCACACTAACTAGTAGGATGGGTAGACTAAACTTAAATGCATATTGTAATAGGGAAGAACAAATCTGACTCCATATTGGATCAGTTTCTTTTGCTTTAACCTTTGTGTTCTATTCCTTTTGCTACAAGTTAAGAAAGTTGCCTACAGCCTGAAATATGCAGGATAGCCCATTCTCAAGGCTCTGACCTTTAAAGGTACAACACTTTTCCATTCACATAGGGATAAAAAGCTGCAGAACAGAGAAAAACATTTGTCTTGTTGGAGGTCTATAGGAACATCATGACCTGACCTAGTGGAAACTGCAAGAACAAAGGATTCTGACACCAAGAGGATTGCAACAACCAAACACATCCCCTGCCCCCACTACCCCCATATAAAAGAAGCCTGAATTCTAACTTGGGGAAGATGGTTCTTTGGGACCCTAGTCCACCATCATCTCAGTCTGCTGGCTTTCTGAATAAAGTCTCTATTCGTTGAGGCAATCTCTTGATTTATTGGCCTGTCATTCGGTGAGTAGTACAAGCTTGGACTCAGTAACAATATCTGCTTTACTTAAAAGCCCATGCCCCTAACATAGCCTTGTCCCACCTGCCTTGCACGGTGAAGAGTTATTCTGGGGTGTTGGAGCAGGAAGAGTTCAGAGATCAACCCACCCTAGTGTTCCCCAAACTGGAATTCCTGGAGCACAGTTCTGGAGGGTGGTAATAGGTAAGTCATGACATAAATTTGGTGTTTAAGAAACCATAAGTCTTAGGCTGGGTCCTGCAAAAGCACCCCCCAAAACAGGATGTGAATGCAGCAGCTTATTGGAGAGGTGACCCCAGAAAACAGTCACAGGGGAATAAGGAAGTGAACTGGGGAAGAGAAGTGGCCAGGTTGATACACTCAAGTACCACCTCCTTGGTGAAACCTTCTCTGATGGACCAAGGCAGAGTTAATTCTTATCTCAAGTTCAGTGCTTCCCCCGAGATGTGTTCTTTCCCATATTATAGAATTTATCATTCTGTCTAGAATGTGTAGCTTTATGTAGTGCCTCCCCATTAGCCTAAATTCTTGAACAGCATTTTCTTTTTAAATTCTCAAGACAGTAGAGAAGATAGTGGGGTTAATGATGGACAGAGTATTATACCAAGGAGATCTTGAATGCCATGCACCTGGTTTCTATCTAAACTCTACAAAACCGTGTGATTTAGGTGAAGGAATAGGCTTTATTGGAGAAAGCAAATCTTACAAGGCCAATGTTGGCATGGTGGCATCCTCCCACCCGCCCCTGGAGAGGTTTGCTGGGCCAGGGTACTCTGCTGGGCATCCAGACTAGGTCTACCATCCAGTAGAGGCACCCCACCCCTATTGTTTTCCTTTTGTGCAGGACAATCAGAATGGAAACTTTTCAAATGCAGGAGTAATTTGACCCTTTGGGCACCAATTTGGATTTTGGTGCCAGCTCTTACAGCTGTCTGGGAAAGCCAGCTGCCTGGCATCTGGGCACCTTGGAGTTGTCCATTAGAAGTAGAAGTCCCTCTGGTGGAGAAAAGGGAACCCTCCTATGCTGTTGGTGGGAAGGTAAATTGGTGCAGCCACTATGGAGAACAGTATGGAGGTTCCTTAAAAAACTAAAAATAGAGTTGCCATGTGATCCAGCAATCCCACTCCTGGGCATATATCCTGAGAAAACTCTAATTCAAAAAGATACGTGCACCCCAATGTTCATAGCTGCACTATTTACAATAGTCAAGACATGGAAGTAACCTAAATGTCCATCAACAGATGAATGCATAAAGAAGATGTGGTACATGTATACAGTGGAATATTACTCAGCCATAAAAAAGAATGAAATAATGCCATTTGCAGCAACATGGATGGACCTAAAGATTATCATAATAAGCAAAGTTAGTCAGAGAAATAGGTAAGTAAGTCTGAAGTAAGTTGGACAAATATCATATGATATCACTTATATGTGGAATCTAAAAAATAGTACAAATGAACTTATTTACAAAACAGAAACAGACTCACAGACTTAGAAAACAAACTTAGGGTTACAAAAGGTGAAAGTGTGGGAGAGGGATAGATTAGGAGTTTGGGATTAGCAGATACAAACTACTATATATAAAATAGGTAAACAACAAGGTCCTACTGTATAGCACCAGGAACTATATTCAATATCCTGTAATAAACTATAATGGAAAAGAGTATGAAAAAGAATAATAAATAAATAAATAAATAAATAAATAAATAAATATATTTAACTGAATCACTTTGCTGTACACCAGAAACTAACACAACATTGTAAACTAACTACACTTCAATAAAAATATAAAAATTTACAGAGAGATATGAGATACATTGTGAGGATGGAATACACAGTAAAAAAAAAAAAAAAAGTCCCTCTGGTCATAGGAAGCGGAGAGAAAGTACAGCCTCCAACCAGGATAGGGGACCCCCTACCCCCTGCTATCTCCTTGTCCAAGCAGCCTAACTAAGCCCTCAGGGTCAGTTTTGTGTACCACTCTTCATATTACACTGACAAATGCAGTGAGTGAGTGAGTTGTGAGTGAATGAGTGAAGGGGAGGCAAAGCAGGTCTGAGTCTATTTTAGAATCAGCTGTCCTCTGCTATGCCAGGCTATGTGTGGGCTCCTAAGTGGCCCCAACACCTTGGCATGTGGTGGGCCATCTAGGTATCTTTGTTTAGTTTTGCACTCATTCACTGCTTATTCTTCAAGATCTTACAACATGCTGCTCAAGGCAGGGAATAAAACAGAAAAAAATCTCCCTTTGCAGAGTTTACATTCTAAGAAGGAAAATAGGCAAGAAAGCATGCTTTTTTTTTTTAAAACAAAATGTTTCAGGAAGTGATCAGTACTCTAAAGAATTGAAATTGCCCTTAAACTCAAACTGAAATAAACTGATCTAGGATACAGAAACTACCCTCAATCAGACTCTAATACAAAAGAGTGTATCCCTGTTTTTTATGGCTGTGTTGGGTCTTCGTTGCCACACGCAGGCTTTCTCTAGTTACGGGGAGTGGGGGCTTCTGCTGTTGCAGAGCACAGGCTTTAATTAAGCACGCGGGCTTCGGTAGTTGTGGCATTCGGGCTCTAGGGCACAGGCTCAGTAGTTGTGGTGCACGGGCCTAGCTGCTCCGCAGCATGTGAGATCTTCCCGGACCAGGGATCGAACCCGTGTCCCCTGCATTGCCAGGCGGACTCCTATCCACTGCGCCACCAGGGAAGCCCAAGTGTATCCCTCTTAGATCAAGGCATGAGAGGTTCCTGCACTGGGTCCCCCACTTTTAGAAGGTCTGGCAAATCATAAACACATCTGCAATTTGTTAGAACTTCTGGGGCTTCCTTTTCAGGGGAGCTGGCACAGAATGTCCCATAACCCTAAAGATGGGTCAGAAACCCGGGAACACTTCTCTGCATCTCCAGCATTATCTCCTAAAAACAAAATGTGACTGCATGCCAGTGCTTCCAAGATTTGTAAGTTGATTCACTGCTGATGTTAGAGACAGACACTGCTTCCAAGGGTAAGGAGGATTTGAGCAGCCAGAGGGTTTGGGTACCAGAAAAGACAAAGGAGTTAACACGTGGCATCCCTGCTCTAGAGTGCATGAACCGTCAGATTCCTGTATAACAGAGTATCGTTTCCCTGCAGGGCTGAGTATCCATTTCTAGCTTCCTTTTGGCTCCAGTAGGTAGATCCAGAGGCACTCATGAACCACCAGGTATTGGCAAGAATTGCATGGTGTAGCTGAGGAACATTTTGCATTACTAAATATTCATTCTGTGCTTATTTCAATGTGTGTAAGTCTAGATAGAACTTGTCTGAAGCATGATACAGATTCTTTATATTAGCAACTAGGTGGACGTTGAACACTGGAATCAAAATCGTTTTATTTCATAAAAGTAGTCAATGAGATTTCATCATATTTTCAAAGTAATAAATCATTTTTGATTGGTTTAAAGAATTTTTATTTAAAATTTTCTTCTATTATAATGTATAATTATTAATTATATCAATAATTTATATTCTTTTAGTTTAATAGATAATTTTGAATATGATAGAAGAAAAATGTTTTTGAAAACATGCACAAAGAATAACTTAAAAAAAATTTTTTACAATTAATTTGTGTTTCTGATGCAAATACATTCTGTCAACCAAAAAAAATGTACAACGTGAGAGTTGTGAGTTACATTTTATTTGGGGCAAAATGAGGACTATAGGGCTTCCCTGGTGGTGCAGTGGTTGAGAATCTGCCTGCCAATGCAGGGGACACAGGTTCGAGCCCTGGTCTGGGAAGATCCCACATGCCACGGAGCAACTAGGCCCGTGAGCCACAACTACTGAGCCTGCACGTCTGGAGCCTGTGCTCTGCAACAAGAGAGGCCACAATAGTGAGAGGCCCGCGCACCGCGATGAAGAGTGGCCCCCGCTCTCCGCAACTAGAGAAAGCCCTCGCACAGAAACGAAGACCCAACACAGCTAAAACTAAATTAAAAAAAAAAAAAAAAAAAAAAGCCAAGCATTTGAAGCCCTTTGTGGGGAAAAAAAAAAAAAAAATGAGGACTATAGCCCAGCAGATAGCATTTCAGATAGCTCTGAGGAACTGCTCCAGAGAGGTAGCAGGGAGGTCAGTATATATGTGATTTTGGCGAAGGGGGAGTACGTGCAGTCAAGCACATACTTTTTGCAGAAGGTCGCTGCTAGTCTCGAGGGGCAGACGTCACCATGAACATTTTTAGTGCTTTTCTAGATACAAGGAGATGCAAGAATTGGGCTCATAAAATCTTCTCCTGAAAATATCTAACTATCTGAAGACCTGTTCTGCCAGTTCTTCCCAGAGCACAGAGGGCCTCATTCCTGATCTCCACCCTGAACTCCTCTCAGGGGGTGTTGAAGCTCAGCAGCTGCAGCAGCTCATGATTTGATCCTTGTAGAGGTAGATGGCAGGTGCCAATTTGTAGGTGACAATTCTAAGTTTGTTAACTTGGAATGTAAATGTTCTCAAAGATCTTTTAACCCTCTGAGTATGAGTCCAAGTTTTTGCTGAGAATGCCCAGCCCTTCCTCCCTACATGGGGGCCCCTGACAAGCCTCTAGTGTCCAGCTGAGGCATCTCCTCATCTGGAAATGCCCCCTGCTTACTGCTCAACCCTGACAAAGTGAAGAGTTCCTCCTCTACCTTCCTGCAGCCCTTAGGACATCCCATGGTCAGGCACTATGTACGTGGAAAGGTGTTGCCTGAAATATTGGGGAAGGAAGCATTGTTGGATGAATTGTCCCCCTTTACATAACCCCCTCTTCTTGTCTGCATGATATGCCAACCCCTTCAGTCCCCACAAGGACCCATTTATTGAGCAATTACTATGTGCCAATTAGTATAATAAGCATGTTACAAACATTCATTTAATTAAGTCTCCTATAAAGATTATTTTTTCATTTTTAATACCTGAACAGTAAGGCTCAGAGACAGATTCATCTATTCATTTCTTTGATGAAAATGTATCAAGACCTCCTATGAAATGGTCACTGCTAGGTGCTACAAGTAAAATAAAGAAGGAAGGAAGTGTAGTGCATACAATTTAATGGCAATATGAAGGCGCGTGGTTCTGAAATGCCATCGCCGGTGAGAGATTGAGCCAAGCACATCCAGCAGAGGCTGTCAGGCTGCAAACTCCAAGTGTTCGGCCATGCGCTAAAATCCACCCCACTCCCAGTAGAGTCTGCAAACGGGAGCAGAGTTTTCCAGACATCTGTGGAACTCTGGAATGAAATTTACATCTAACCACGAAAATGCATTTTTATGATCATTCAAAGGAAGTCACTGATGGCCAGTGGGGGGAAAGCAGACATCAGCCATTAATGGAAAAGTCCATTAAGACTCTTTTTTTTTTTTTTTTTTTTTTTGTGGTACGTGGGCCTCCCACTGCTGTGGCCTCTCCCATTGCGGAGCACAGGCTCCGGACGCGCAGGCTCACCGGCCATGGCTGTCGAGCCCAGCCGTTCCACGGCATGTGGGATCTTCCCGGACCGGGGCATGAACCCGTATCCCCTGCATCGGCAGGCGGACTCTCAACCACTGCGCCACCAGGGAAGCCCCATTAAGACTCTTGCTACTGACTCTTGCAGTACTTGTGTGGCAAGGCTGCCATGAAAATGCATCTAGAACCCATGTCTGATGACGGAGCCTGAGAAAACCCAAGATGCCCCTCAAGCTACCTGACAAATTTACTCAAGTGCTGAGACCAGCTTAAGAATCAGCCGAATGAGTGGAAGGATGTGAGGATAGTTTTACTTTGCTTATTTTTGAACCGTAGTTCAAGCAGGAAAATGGGAAGATTTTTCTGGAAAACACCCGACACGTACACAACAGATAAAGTTGTGTTTTTTTGTTTTTTGTTTTTTGCGGTACGCAGGCCTCTCCCTGCTGTGGCCTCTCCCGTTGCGGAGCACAGGCTCCGGACGCGCAGGCTCAGCGGCCATGGCCCACGGGCCCAGCTGCTCCGCGGCATGTGGGATCCTCCCGGACCGGGGCATGAACCCGCGGTCAACGTTGGCAGGCGGACCCTCAACCACCGCGCCACCAGGGAAGCCCCGATAAAGTTGTTTTTTAAGCACGCCGATCAATTTGCAAAACATCAGGCAAAACTGTGATGACGTGAATAACGATGATGAGAAAGCTGTCACAGGATGCCCTGTAGGAGTGTGGCACTTACAACAGCTATTGATAAAATTTGCTTAATCTGCCATTCATTCATCAAATACAGGGGAGGAGGAGAGCATGTAGAATATTTCTGGAGTCAGTCACTGTGCTGGTTGCTTACAGTCCAGCTGTGAGCAACACGGAAGGTGGACAGGAAAGAAGAACAGTAAACAAGCAATGATCTGTGACTAACGTCTGGACAGGTAAGCATGAGAATCTGGGAGAGAGAACAGAGCAGGCAGCCCAACTTGCCTGGGGTGAGAAAATGCCTTGTCAGGGAAAGGGCAGTCCAGACACTCAGTAGTCTGAGCCTGATTGCAGTAGGGCTGGGAGAAGGAATAGTGTTCCAGGCAGGGGAACAGCGTGGTCAGAAGCCCAGGCATCACAGGGAAAATGACACATTTGAGGCATATTTTTTTTTAATTGAAGTATAGTTGATTTACAATATTGTGTTGGTTTTGGGTGTACAGCAAAGTGATTCAGATAGATAGATAGACAGATAGATAGATATAGATATAGATATGCACACATCCCTATACATACATACATATGTATATGTTCTTTTTCAGATTCTTTTCCCTTATATGTTATTACAAAATATTGAGTATAGTTCCCTGTGCTATACAGTAGGTCCTTGTTGGTTATCTATTTTATATATAGTAGTTTTGTATCTGTTAATCCCAAACTCCTAATTTATCCCTCTCCTCTCCTTCCCTCTTTGGTAACTATAAGCTTGTTTTCTACGTCTGTGGGTCTATTTCTATTTAGTATATAAGTTCATTTGTAAGGCGCACATGTTTTATAAACATGTGATGCCCGTGTATAAGAGGTTATTATTACAGTGTATTTGTTGAGAAAGACTAGATTAATTTCCATACATCTTCTGGTTCATTTTTCAAAAGACTAATTCTGTAGTTGTAAGAAGCCCAATTGCTGCTCAAGTCTCTGCTGAACAGATGGATAAGCAAATAAGAAGAATCCAAAGCTCCTATAGTTGAAATAGAATTAGGAAGAACTACATAACAGCGTGAAATCAACATGACCTGTCTGGAAACATATGCGATATTCCTCCACCTGCTTTTTTGCCTTTTCTCCTTTGTTTTGAAATGTTTCAAGGATATAATTTTATACTATGTTTAGGGCCCTACATCTGCTGTGCATCAGTGAATTCAGCTCAATTTAAAAAACACCCTGAAAGTCTGTGATAAGTAAACACAGCCCATGTGAGTGTATTTGGTGTATCTGGATACCCCCAGCCAATGAAGATGGTTTAGAGACATCCCACCCCATGCGGAGCATCAGCTCTGGGACCCAGATCATCTAGGTTTTATTACCAGCCCATCAAGTACCAGCAGCGTATTTTTGGCAAGACACATGGCCCCTTTGAACCTAAGAGCTTCAAGTGTAAAATGAGGATTTATACCCATCTCTCGGGGTGGTTGTTTGCTCAGAAAGTATTGAGAGCTACAGCCGTAAGTGCTCAGGACCTTTTTCTGCCCTCTTTGCCTTCCTGATTCTGTGCCATAAGCGAGCTTCACTCAGAAACTATGGCCTCTTCATGAAGGAAAAAAGGAACTATTCAAAGAAAAAAGAAAAAAACTTAGGAGGTCACACTTAACCTGGCTCCCTGTGCCAGGAATGTGGATGTGCAGCCAGTTTCTGAAATGGTTTCTGAAGGGGTGAGATGCTTTCCACCCAAGGTTTAAGTCCTTCTCAACAACTTCCTGCCCTGGGTGTGTGTTGGCTACGAGGCTTCCTGAAAGGATGGAGGCCAAAACCCTCAAAGCGCTTCCCGAGGGAGGAAGCCTTCACCTCACAAGCTGGAATCCACGGGACCGGGAAGATGAATGGGGGTTTCAGGGGGCCCTTGTTTATGGTGGCTGTGCTGGGGCGCTGGCTTCCCAGGGCTTCATGCTATGGGAGGAAGTGACTGGAGCATCATTAATTCATTCATTCCACCCACGTTCTCTGTCCTTGTGCCAGGCTCAAGTCCTGGGCCAGCTCCTGGGGGTGGAGATGGTGTGTCCTAGCTCCCGAGCCCCTCATAGTCCAATGTGTTGGGGAGTTGGGGGTGGGAACTGTATTTTGAGGGCTGGAAATCACATAAATAATAATAGTACCAAACCCACAATGCTCTGTCTACCCCTGGCACTGGTGGTCTAAAGGCTTTGCATATCTTAACCATTTCATCCCCTCTGGCCCCCAGCATAAGGGTGATCACCACCATTGTCTCCATTTTACAGGTAAGGCAGTAGAGAAAGTCACACAGCAAGAAAATGACAGAGCTTAGATCTGTGGTTTGAGTTGAAACCTCGAAATCAAGCTGGCCCTCTAAAAGAAAGTAGAATGGTTGGTGCCAGGAGCTGGGGGAGAGGAAGTGGAGGGTAGTGTTTAGGGGGTCCAGAGTTTCAGTTGGGGATGATGAAAAGGTTCTGGAGATGGATTGTGGTGATGGTTGTACGACAACGTGAATGTACTTAATGCCACTGAACTGGACATTTAAAAATGGTTTAAATGTTTCAAAAAATTATCTTGTGTATATTTTATGACAATAAAATTTTTTCATAGGTTCAGGGAAATACAGAATAGCTCTAGAAATACTCATCACATTGCAGGAGAAATGGATCATCTTTCATTATAAAAGAAATCATTAAAGATGGAAACGGTTGTATAGATTTTTCATAGGTCAGGAGCCAAAACCAGCGACTGGTCTGAGGTTCTAAATTTAAAAGGATTCTGGTTGTATATGCATGACACCAAAGCAACAAGCATATTTGTTCAGCTAAGTCAATTCTGTTAATTTATTGAAAAGAATCAGTTAAGTGAATCATTTAGCATCCTGTAAACCAAACACAACAAAAGTGAAAAAAATCTGGGCCTCTGAATACAATCTCTAATACAACATGCTATCTGCTAATAACCAGGGAATTTTCCAGGTTCCCTGGAGACAGGGTCTGGGAAGGGAGATTACTCATAAGTGAGCATCGCCCGTTCTGCCTGAAACAAGTACCCCACTTCAATCTTCACGACCACCTCCCCATGAGGGACCTCAGGACACTGAGAACATGGAGATCAAGCACATTGCAAAATGGTAGTCCAGAGCCTCATGTGCCTGTGAGCCCACACTCAGGCCGCTGCAGCCGATAGGCTGGTCCTGCCCAGGGCAGAGAGGACTCGCCATGCTCGTGATGGACCTCTTAAAAGCAACAAGCGGGCTTCCCTGGTGGCGCAGTGGTTGAGAGTCCGCCTGCCGATGCAGGGGACACGGGTTCGTGCCCCGGTCCAGGAAGATCCCACATGCCGCAGAGCGGCTGGGCCCGTGAGCCATGGCCACTGAGCCCGCGCATCCGGAGCCTGTGCTCCGCAACGGGAGAGGCCACAACAGTGAGAGGCCCGCGTACCATAAAAAAAAAAAAAAAAGCAACAAGCCACCACATTTAGAATGGAGAAAAATGCAAAACAGCACCTTAAATAGAGTCACCCCTCATCTTCTTAGGAAATTAAAGTTCAGAGATAGGGTAGTGAGCTGCCCAGTATCACACAGCTTGTTAGCGTATAAAGAAATTATTTTTTTCCTTCTTGCCTTCTCTCCATCCCTCAACAAATTTTTATTGAGTCCTTTCTCTTAGTTGGCAGGGTACTGGGGTGTTAGGAGCTCAGATTTGAGCCAACCTGTCTGGTTTGAACCTGGGCTTCACTTTAATGAATTGTGTGACCTTGAGCAAGTTATTTAACTCCTTGCCTTACTAGTGCCTCATCTGTGAAGGGGGATGTGATGGTACCAGCACCAACCCAGTAGGGTTCTTACGAGGATTGCCCTGGTTCACTCGCACAACACCCTAAGAAAAGCACCAGACCCTCAGCCAGCTCTGTATCCACATTAGCTGTTATTAGTTTCAAGGTCCCCAAGCCAGGCATGATGGGATGTGGACATTTGGTGCAAAAAATTACATCAACTTCACAATTTTGCCAGTTGTCACCTCTACCTCATCTTACAGTGTCTCTCCAGGGCCTTTGCTCAGCCCGGGGACACAGAGGTGACCAGCTCAGCTCCTCCACCAGAAGATCCTGAGTCTGATACAGACATTGGCAAACAAACCACTGGAAGGCAGCCTGGGGGATGTCACACATGCGTTATTAAATTGAAAAATTACAATCCTCAAGGAATAACCTCAAGTAATAATGTATTGTTCGGTTTACTTGTTGTCTATTGTTGTGTAATAAATTACTGTACCACAAACATGAAGGCTTAAAACAACACCCATTTGAACCCTCCTACACTGTTGGTGGGAAAGTAAATTGGTGCAGCCACTATGGAAAACAGTATAGAGGTTCCTGAAAAAACTAAAAGTAGAACTACCATATGATCCAGCAATTCCACTCCTGGACATATATCCTGACAAAACTATAATTCAAAAAGATACATGCACCCCTATGTTCATAGCAGCACTATTCACAATAGCCAAGACATGGAACCATCCTAAATGTCCATCAGCAGATGAATGGATAAAGAAGATGTGGTACACACACACACACACACACACAACGGAATACTACTCAGCCATAAAAAAGAATGAAATAATGCCATCTGCAGCAACATGGATGCCACTAGATATTATCATACTAAGTGAAGTAAGTCAGAAAGAGAAAGACAAATACCATATGATATCACTTATATGTGGAATCTAAAATATGAGACAAATGAACTTATTTATGAAACAGAAACAGACTCACAGACATGGAGAACAGACTTGTGGTTGCCAAGGGGGAGGAAGAGTGGGGGAGGGTGGATTGGGAGTCTGGGATGAACAGATACAAACTATTGTCTATAGCATGGATAAACAACAAGGTCCTACTCTATAGCACAGGGAACCACATTCAATATCCTGTGATAACCATGATGGAAAAGAATTGAAAAAATGTGTATATGTATAACTGAATCACTTTGCTGTACAGCAGAAATTAACATAACATTGTAAATCAACTCTACTTCAATAAAAATAAATTTTTAAAAATAAATAAAATTAATATCACTAAAGGCAAACAACAACAACATCCATTATCAGCTACTGGCTGTGGAGAGCAGTCGGGGTGAAACCACCTGGGTTCTCTGCTGTGTGTCTCACTGGCCATGTCTCATATCTGGGGGCTCTGGGGAAGGATCTGCTCCCAAGCTCATTCAGGTTACTGACCGACCCATTTCCTCATGGCTGTATGTCTGAGGTTCCCATTTCTGTGCTGGAGGCCAGAGGGGCCACTCTCTGCTCCTAGAGGCTGCCCCATTCCTTCCTGTGTTGCTCCCTCCACCTTCAGACCTGCAGTGTAGGTCAAATCCTTTCCACACTTGGTAGATCCCTGGGTAATCTCCCTTTTGAGTAACTCAAAGTCAAATGATTAGTAACCTCCAGAATATCTGCAAGATCCTTTTTGCCATATAACTAACTAAACCACAGTAATGATGTCTCCTACATGGGCTCCACCCACACTCAAGGGGATGGGGTTCTACAGGGACCTGGAGGTCATGGTAGAATTCTGCCTACCACAGTCAGGCTGGGCTAGGCTCTACTGTCATAACAAACAAGGCAGAGGTGGGCTGGGGTATAGCTCTAGGTCTCCACCTCAGGGTGAGGCCAGCAGAGCCGCCACTATCTCTGACTCAGTGGTCCCATAGCAGAGAGAAGGGGAAAGTGGCAAAGCATGCATGGGCTCTTAAAGCTTCTGCCCAGAAGCAAAACCCATCATATCCTCTTATGTGTCATTGCACAGAATGACTCACGTGGCCATGCAAAATTTCAAGGAAGCAGGGAAGCTCAGTGCTGGCTTGGAACCAGGAGAGAGGAGACTGGACGTATTTGATGATCAGCACCAATGATTGCCACAAATAGTGAATCATCAAAGAGAAGGCAATGGCTTTGAGCACCAGCTCTGTGTTGGGCACCTTGCTGGGTCCTGTATTGGTCAGAGCTCTTTTATTTTTAAGAGATAGAAAGACTACTCACTGAAACCAGCTCTAGCCAAAAGGAAATACTAAGTCTGTAGCTAGAAATGACCCCAGGACAGCTTACAGAGTCCAAGGAGGAATTCCAGGACTGGGCCTCTGGGAACAGAATTAGGGATGGAGCTCCATCCATCTCCCAGCTCTGCTTCTGGCCTTGCCTGCTCCTCCAGCAGAGAAGCCCACTCCAGGTCAGGAGACATAACTGTTGGCAACCATGTAGGGACGTTGGTGGAATGAGAGAGCAACTTTCTTCCTGTACTCATCAGTTCAGCCCAGGGAAGGAAGCTGATTGGTCCATCCTGGGCCACGTGCCCTTCACCATAACCATTGTGGGAAGGTTAGAACTGGCCTAAGATGGAGTGAATGAACAAGGTCCATAACCAGGAAAAAAAATGAAAAGAAAGAAAAGATGAAGAAAATGAAAACCACAGTCACACTGGCTATTTCATGTTTATTTCATCTTCACAAGAACTCTGGACAATAAACGTTATAAATCCCACACATCAGAGGAAGACGAGGGGTGACAAGATTTGCACAGTCACATCATAACAGAAGTGAGATTTAAACTGAAGCCTCTATCACTCCAAAGCCTGTGTTCTTTCTAAGAAGCCAAGCTGGGACTCTTCTGAAGAACTTTTTCTGAGTCCTTTCTGCATAAACAGGCCCAAAGAAAATGTTTGGGAGAATTTGTCCTGCACACTGTTTCCTATTAAAATTTGAATCCATGTTTCAAGGATTATAGAGGGGTCTCTATTCTAAAATGTGGGATTATTTTCAGAATCACTGCCCCAAAGCAAAACCTGGCCTTGTTGTTTGTCTTCATTCCTTTACTCTGGACTATGTGGGCCAACTTTCCACTTGGGTTTGCCAAGAGCGCAAGTAACAAGCTCAAAACACATCACATAAACAGGGGGAGATGTGTGGCTTTTAACCAAAGGAACACTGCTGTTGACAGGACACCCTGGAGGCAACATTCTGGCTAGTTGTTCAACCTACACCCCTTGCTCAAATATCTCCTGGCTGTTACTGCTCAGTCAGGACAGCACAGGCATCCCTGGCCCTGGATTCTGACCTCAAATGCAGGCAGGAGGGGGGGACTCAGAGGTAATCTCTTTGCTAGAGAAGTGGCCTCTACCACCAGCCCCTGATGTCAGCATCTCAGACTCCTTGTGTGTCTAGTGTGATGTTTTCCAAGGATGGAAACTGCCGCAGGGCTCTTCCGATCTCTGGCGAAAACATCTACTGGCTGGACTTTGGGTAACCGAGGAGATCTGAGATTGGCCATGGCCCTTTCAACCTTGGCTGCCATTGCAAACAGGCACAGGACAGGAACACAGGGAATATTCGGGAAAGGTGTGATTCTGAGTTTGAGCCAGGTAATGAAAGAGTTCTTATTTCTTATGGTCCGCTCAGGAATTTCCCATAACCCCGTAGGGCTGGGAACAAAAAAGTATTTCCCTGGTTACCTGCATCACTTACAAGACTGTGCCAGTCCGAATAGCCAGAAGGAAAAGGTTAAGTGATCTTTGTCTAAAAATGCTAAAAAGGAGTCCCAGACTATGAAAATACGAGGTCACGAGACAGACATGGCAGGATCTGCTGGCAGCACAAAGCTCAGGACTTCCTTCAGTGGTCAGGGGATGAGATGGCATGTGTCCTCTCCAGACAGGGATGGGATAGCATGTGTGCTGGACTCTACCAGCAGCCACATTGTGACCACAAGGAGACCTGGCTTTAGGATGGAGTCAGTGACATATGTGTCAGTTCAGGTTCAACCAAAGATGCAGAACCAGAAGCAGAGACATAGTAAGAGAATATTTTATTGTAAGGAATTGGCTGACACGGTCATGGAGGCCGGCATGGCCAAGAAAGTCCAAAACAGCAAGGCAGGCTGTCAGGAAGGGCAAGCTAGAACTCAGGGTGATGGGTCGAAGCTACTCCACAGGCAGAATTTCTTCTTCCTCAGGGAATTTCTTCTTCATCAGCTCTGCTCTTAACATTTTTCAACTGACTGAATCAGGCCCACCCAGAATATCTAGAATAATCTCCTGTCCTTCGAGTCAACTGGTTATGGACTTTAATCACATCTACAAATACCTTCACAGTAGCACCTGGAGTAGCATTTGATTGAATAACCAGGGACTATAGCCTGGCAGAGTTGACACATCAAAAGACCATCAGAGTATGGAAGAGGGAGACAGAATAAGATGATTTCTTGGTGACTTCATCGAGCTCCTAGATCAAACCATTCCGGAACTCCACACTACCACTACATGTTCCAGTTAAACTTTCCAGAAAATCTGGGCATGGGTATCTCAAACCATGTTTTCTGTAACTCACAATGTTTAGTCCTAACTGACACAACAGGGGCCCAAATCAAGGAGGTTAACAGTTCTGACTAGACCTCTCAAGGAGGGCTGTGTTCCAATCTGGGTTCCAGCTAGTGGGAGACACATTGACACACAACAGGGATAAAGGGGCAGTCACTTCCATTCAGCAGGGAGATGTTTACTGAACACCTACTCTGTGTTGGACCTGGCCTCCATGCTGTGGACACAAAGACAAAGAGGACACTCGCTCTGCCTGTAGGGGGCAGACAAGCAAACAGACAAAGGCCAAAGTGGACAATGCTCTATCAAAGCAGAGGAAAGTGCAGGGACCATGCGAGCCTGTGCAGGCAGGTGGAGGGGACCCAATCCAGCAAGGCAGGCTTCCTGGAGAAAGTGACATTTCAGCTCAGTCTGGAAGGGTGAGAAGGAATGAACCAGGAACAAACAAGGTGAGGAAAAGACATTCCAAGAAGCAGGAACAGCATGTATGAAGGCCAAAGACCACTTGGGTGTTATAACTACAAACACTAGGGATTGCTAATGCTGTGTGATTTGGAGCAAGTCACTTCACCTCTCTGCGCCTCATTGCCCTCAGATGATGATACTAGAATGAATGCATTAAGCCTTGTACAGGGCTTGGAGCAAGGCCACATTTCAGGGTTAGCTATCATCACCATCATCATCATCATCATCACCATCATCATTGTCATTCCTTGATAAAAGTGCAGGAAAGGACAGGCAGAGATGGCTGGAGAGGTAGTCTGGGACCAGACCACAGACCTCAGACTATCTTGCAGGCCTCAGGGAACCAGGGAAGAATGTGAAACAGGCAAGCGTGGATTTCTGCTTTAGAAATGTCTACTGGGAGGAGAAAGGACTCTGGGCAGAGAGATGGTAATCGTAATGCCATTGTGGAAAAGGATGTTGAAGCCACTTCCCATGGAAAAAGTTTCAAGAAATTGGGGTGTTTGCTCAGAAAGAGAGCCGACTCTGTCTGGGGGGCAGGGATGAGTAATGGTAGACAGGCTGAGGGCTGAGAATCACCCAGAGCTGTTCTGTGGAAGAAGGTAACAAAGATTTAGGTCACAGGTGGTAGCTCCAGGGAGTCAGCACATCTCACCTTCACCTTGGGAAGAATTTGTATTGTTCACAGCTGCCCAGAGACTGGAGGGCAGTCTTAAAGGGCAATGAGCTCCCCATCTAGGGAGGTATGCAAACAGACTCTGGATGAATGCTTGACAGGGAAGCACAAGCACCAGGCAAGTTGATGCAGATCATTTCCAAGTTCCTCACAACCATGATCTCTGTTATCCTACTGAACCCCAGAGAGATGGTGTATTAGTTTCCTGTTGCTGCTGTAACAAATAACCACCAACAGAATGGCTTAAAACAACACACATTTATTCTCTCACAGTTCTAGAGGTCAGAAGTCCACCATGAGTCTCACTGGACTAAAATCAAAGTCTTGGCGGGGCTGCGTTCCTTTCTGGAGGCTCTAGGGGAGAATCTTTTTTTTTTTTTTTTTTTTGGCCTTTTTCAGCTTCTAGAGGCTTCCTGCATTTCTTGGCTTGTGGCCTCTTCCTCCACATTCAAAGCTGGCAGCATAGCAGCTTCCAAATTCTCTCTCTCCTTCATACACTGCCCCCGCCCACATCCCCATGCCCATCCCACATCCCCACAACGTTCCTCAACTTGCTGATGGAGCCACCGCCAGGGAGAGGCTCCTGAGGCACCAGGGCTCCCACTGTCATGTCACTTACCCTGTGTGTTCGATGAGTTAATTTCCCTCTTTACTCTCCTCAGAGGACAGCATCTCTCATTCACTGTTTTATCCTTATTGTCCATCTCAGGCCTGTACACAATAGATTCTCAATAAATAAAGAAGTGTCTGGAGAATGAATGAAGAATCCATTTAAAGAAAATGGCTGGTAGATACCATTCCAGCTGAGAAGCATTCACTCACTCATTAGCTCTGGCTGTTCAGCTCTCCTGACATAAGGTACCATGCCTTGATGGGACCCCTGCTCTTCTCACGCACTAAGGGGATTGGGAGAAACCTTTGGAGGAAGACAAAGGCTTTAGTCTGTGCGGAAATTCCAGCCTGGATCTTTAGCATTCACGTTCCATACTGAGTAGCCTGATGCTGAAGGACCCAGGGAAGGGGCCAGGGAAGGGAGCTATTGGGGGCACAGGGGGACGGCCAAAGGAGAACTTTGTGAGCAAATACACATGCGGGTCCCCTGAGACCCCCTTCATCGAGGGCAGGGTCTCTCTGGCATGACTTCGGCTGTGCTCTGTGGGTTTCTTAATGGGCTCGTGCCTCTCTCTGAGTAACGAGATTAACAGCCATCAGGTTAATTCAGCAAAGCTTTCCTGAGCATCTGCTCTGCCCGGCTGGGTGCTGGGTGCTGACAAGCCGAGATGCAGAAGGCAAGCACGGTGGGTGGGAAGGTAGATGGGATCCGGTTAGCGGGATGTCTGGGGCTTAGGGTGCAGAGGAGGCTTCTGATTTGCCCAAGGAGCCCTATCAACAACCACACACGTGGCCAGGGTGGAACAAGGCCAGATCTCCCAGCGACACATTTATCTCACCATCAAGTGCACAGAAAAGCCTGCTTTTTCAGCACAGCAATGTCTCCTCGATCGGATGGTCCAAGGACTTGTTTTGCTGCTTGGGCTGGTTTTTCCTCCCTGTCCTGAATTGGAAGCTCCTTCGATGAGCACATCCAGAAACACTGGAGCATTTCGAAGGAGTCTGGAGTCCCTGACTGGGGCTGGTTTGTCTGCCAGGGAGGCCCACGCCCCAGGCACTGCCACAGAAAGTGAGGAGACCCCTTCATCCAGAAGAAAAACACATCTGTGTTTGCTGCTTGCACCTCCAAGCACACACAGCTCTGCCCTGCCTGAGAGGGCACCCAAAAGGTGGTCCCCAGGCCATCTTGCTAAAGGTGTTTAGAGAACATGCTCTCACCTGCAAAACAGGAAGGCAAGGCTGTGATCCCTGCCCAGGGCTTGAACACAGAAAAGTAGCAAAATAGAACATCAGGGCGGGAAGAGACATCCCGCTGCCTGGGGTGATGCTGCTCTGTTTACGGACGGGGAATGGCACCTGTCAGGAAGGGATTTTTGTGGGCAAACAGAGACAGGGAGAGGCTAGAGCTGAACTTTCATCCCTGCTGTTGATCCTCGATGCTGCCCCATATCCAGGACACCACTCTCCTTTCCCTTAACCTTCTGGTCCTCCACTTTGGTTGTTTTGTTCTGGGAATGTGTGCCGGCCCGGGCCGCTCTTCTGCTCTCCCCTGCAGTGAGACAGGCTTTGGAGACAGGCAGACCCAGGCGCACAGCTCTGCCTCCCCTTATAAGCCTTGTAGCCCCTAAGAGCCTCAGTTTCCTCATCTGGGAAATGGGAATAACCCCACTCACTTCACTGGCTTTCTGTGAGGCTCATGGCATTTGTGACAACAGCTGTGTAGTTGTATAAATGAGCTTCATGCATCACTGCTGGAGCATATGTGATACTTGGTGTTAAGTAAGAACCTTCCTCTCTTTTGACAGCTCCTTCTCGTTGCTTGTTCCTTGGTCTTGGGCAGCCCAAGAGCTCAAACTCACCTCTGGCTGCAGGAATCCTGCTCTGCCCCAGTTCCACACTGCAGAATGGGAGGACGGAATGAAGACAAGGCAGAAAGCCCCACTGGACCCATTTGCCTCCAGCTTTATGACCTTGTGCAAGCTGCTGGAACTCTGTGAGTCTCAATTTTCCCACATGGAAAACTGGACTGTTTTCTGCAGTACCTGCCTCACAGGGATGCTTGTAGGATAGGAGACAGTGACATTAGCTCTGACTGTGATAATAGCTCAGCATCTTCTCTTCCTCACTATGTTCTTATCATCCCCATTTCACGGATAAGGAGAGGGAAGAAAGAGTTAAGAAACTTGCCCAAGGTCATCACAGAAGTGGGTGACCATGCGATGCACCGAGCATCTAAGGGCAGAGCTTACTCTTCTAACTGGTACCCACGCTCCTGTATTTACAGGAGAGCAGCCTGCAGAGCATCATTGCTAATAGAGACCCACATATGGAGAACCAACCCTTCCAGTGGGTCTGCTCTGTACCAGGACTTGTGCTGGGAGCTTGAAGTGGACCAGCTAGGGGAATGCTCCCACATCCCCCATCAAAGGCCCTAGCACAAGCCCATCTTCCAGATGCAGAGGCGCAGCTGCTCAGAAGGCAAGGGACTGCCCAAGGTTCCCCTGGCCAGTCAGTGGTGGGTGGATGGTGATACCCAGGCTGCCTGACCACAAACCCCCGGATCACTGGTGCTCAATCCATCACTTCTGGTCCCTTTCCCTCCCCCAGTTCTGCTCCAAGAGATCAGCCAGTTTTACCAAACGTTCCCCATTCTAACTGAAGGGGCTGACTGCCCACTCCCGCCCCTCTGACTGAACCACCATCCATCCTGTCTCCCTCTTGTCCTCTGCCCCCCTCATCTGCCAATCCTGCCACTTCAAGAAGAGCCCCGGCCAAGAGAGAAAGTTCTATTGCAAGTTGTGTGAGAGGAAGATCCTGTTCCCTTCCAGGTGCCTGGCATCTCCCCCTCCCTGCCCCTGACAGGAAGCACCTCCTTCCAACAAGGGGGACCTTTAGGTCTGAAAGGCTCCAGTGTCCCCAGGCCAGGTGGGCGTGCTCTTGGCCTTGGCTGGGCACCACAGGAAATGGAGGCGTGGAGGACCACCCCCAAGCCTCTGCTTAAAGGGGCGGCTGGCCTCGGGCTGCAGTCAGGCCGCCTTTGCACCATGACCCCCCGGCTGCTTCCCCTGCTGCTGCTGCTCCTGGCCGGCCCCCCCGCCGCTCAGCCGGCTCCCCCGACCTGCTACTCCAGGATGCTGGCCCTGAGCCGGGAGATCACCGCTGACTCCCAGAGCCTGCAGGCCACGGAGACTTTGGTGAGTGCCCTCGGCCCCCCTGAGGACTGGGAGGTCCATGCAGACCCAGTTCTCAAAAATTTGCCTTTGGACCAGGGAAAAAACGCTAGTTTTCTTTTCTGGTCAATGTTAATTTCAAGGGTATTTGTGTTTTATTCCCATCCTATTAAATACCAATGGTTTGCACTTCCTTTTAAATACAAAGAAAATATAATCAAAGACATCACAATTTTTGTTTATAACTAGCTAGCAAATATCAGAGGATCTGTTTTAAAATGTAAAAAGAGAGAGAGAAGAGAAGAGAAGGGAACAGGAGAAGAGAAGCTCCCATAGAGTTTAGAGCTCCAACTTAAGGAGGACCAAAGAGCTCTGCTTATTTATTCTCCCCACTAGCCAGCAGGAGCTAAGGGGGCAACTCCCAGAATCAGCCCCACCCCTAACCTGCTGTAGGACCCTGAGCAAATTACTCAGCCCTGAATCTCAGCACCCTCAGCTGTGAGAGGGGATGGCTGAGCCCCTCACCGGCTTCGGGCACCTGGAGGGTTGAAGACTTGGATGCAGACACAGCCTGCACAGAGGACAACCCAGGATGTCTACACTGTTCTCAACACTGTGTTAAGAGGAAGACCCAGGGGCTCGGAGCCAACAGTCCCACAGGGGCCGCCCAGAACTAGAATCCAGCCTCCTGACTGCTCGTCCAGTGTAGAAACAAAACAAATTAAACTTCAAAGCTCTGGTAAAATTTCAAAGTATCCCTTTACCACTTGTGAATCCTTCAAATAAAATGCACTGTTCTCAGATGTGGGGCTTACGATACCCTAACACCTCCTTCGTATTTTCTTTTTGAAAGTTAAATGATGTGTATTTTTTTCAACTTATGAAAGTCATATACTTTGAAAATGGTTGGAAAAGGCACAAAAGACAAAGAAGAAAATAAATATTACTGCAATCCTACCACCTAGAGGTGACCTGCTGCCATTACATTCAGAGGATAGGATTTCAGCTCTGGGTCTGTACAGTTAGCCAAGTGTGTAGACAAATTGGATCCAGCAACACAGCAGTTCTGCAATTTACTTCTTAGCGACGCTGTCAAATAAATTAATATTTCTTTGTAACAACATTTGGTTGTATTGTTGCGCCCCAATGCATCCACAAATTCCTTGCTATCCAATATGTAAAGCAATCATCTTTTAAAAATATATGATTTTAAAGCTTAAAATTATGCATAAGCTCAGAGCTGGAAGGAAGTGGAGGTTATGTGTTCTAACTCTCTAATCTCACAACTGGGAAACCGAGTCACAAAGAAGAAGGAGACCTACCCCATGTCACACAGGCAATTACTGGTCGGGAGGGACCAGAATCTGGGTCTTCTGGCCTTCAGGCCAGCACAGAAGCAAAAGTGAAATATAGTAATATAAAAGTGTACATAGGGCTTCCCTGGTGGTGCAGTGGTTGAGAGTCCGCCTGCCGACGCAGGGGGCACGGGTTCGTGCCCCGGTCCGGGAAGATCCCACATGCCGCGGAGCGGCTGGGCCCGTGAGCCATAGCCGCGGAGCCTGTGCTCCGCAGTGGGAGAAGCCACAACAGTGAGAGGCCCGTGTACCGCAAAAAAAAAAAAAAAAAAAAAAGTGTACATACATATACAGTTTTATATTACTAAATATATACTATATAATTACTATGTCTAGATTACAGTTATAGAACTGTTTTAATATATATACATATATAGACACATATTTATATGTGTGTGTGTCTCTCTCTCTCTGTATATATATGTATGCATATGTGTGTGTATATATATATATACATAAAACTGTTCCCTAGCTCATAGTCAATGATAAAATGGTTGCATTCTAAAAGTCGAATTCTAGAAGAGCAGTTTACTTTGGGGGAATGTGGCATATGATACAAGAAAGTATTGTACATGGCAGTATCAAGGAAGGCCCCAGGGATCTGGGGCTGCTCTGGTTTTGGGGAGGCTGGCAGAGAGCCTTCTGTGGCCAGGCTGAGGGTGTGTCCCTGTGAGCAACACAGAAACCCGTTTCCCTTTCTGCAGGAGCCGTGTGTGAGATACCTGCCCAGGTTGTACCTGGATATACACGTAAGCGGGGTCTGCCTGCCTGTGGGAGGGCTTGGAGTTGGGGTGGGGAGAAACTCTGTGCAGAAGGGCCAGGAGTCCCCAGCTCCCGCGTCTCTGGCTACTGACTTCCCCAAGAGACCCGTCCCTGTTGTCCACTCACAGAATTACTGCGTGCTGGCCAAGCTGCGGGACTTTGTGGCATCGCCCCAGTGTTGGAAGGTGGCCCGGGTAGATGCCTTGAAGGACAAAGTGCGGAAACTGTACACCATCATGAACTCGTTCTGCAGGAGGGTAAGCGACACCATTGAACGTTCTTTTTCTACTTGTCATCAGTCAAGAACTTAAGAGAAGGGTTAGGAGATGAGGGGATGAGGAGGAGGAAGACAAAAGCTTATGGGGTGCTTCCAGGTCACAAAGCCCTTCCTCAACCCTATAGCTCTTGCTGAGTGCTGGAGGACTCAGAACAAGGCTCCTCCTGTCCTCCAGCTCCATCTCCAACACCCAAGACCACAGGCTGAGTGTCAAATGGGGCAGGGATTGTGGGTAGAGGACTCTGGAATTCCGAGAATTCCCGGAGCCCTGGGGTCAGGGGAGACTTCCTGGGGGAGGGGCTTCGGGTGTGCTCTGTGTTGGGAGGAATCTGGCAGCAGAGGGGAGGGAGATGGGAAAAGCAGAGAATCAGCACTGGTTAAGATGCAGAAAGCAGAGTTGTTTGGTCCTAGAGGCACAGGCTTCAGCATCAGGCAGACCTGAGCCCCTGTCTTCACCTCCCTGCTTCCTAAATGCCAGTGTCCCCTCCGCTCTCTGAGCCACAGTTTCCTCATTCGTGAATGATACCCATGTCAGGAGAGCATTGGGAGGATAATACTACTTACACCCCCTGACCGTGTGTGTGCTGGGCGCTGTAGTAACTCCCTCGGTGCTAAGATCTCTATCAAGGTGACTAAACATAGAATACCGAACACCAGGCTTGGCCCAGGAAACTTATAATTAGCTATTAAGTTTTTTAGCTTTAAGTTTTATTAAGATTTGTTTGTTACTATGCATCAAAGATGAGACAAGCATTTTGTCCCACACCCATTTCCCTCCTCATTCCCCTCTCCCCTTGGTCGTGGAGGGGAGACAAGAAGAAGACATAATACAGTCTGAAAAGTGCTGCTATTGACTCTAAGGTGTTTGAAGGTGAGACCTGGTGCTGTTACTCATGGTATCCCCGATGTCTGGGCCAGAGTTGTTGCTCAGTAATTGAGATTTATTCATTTATTCACTCCCTTGCCCATCTATCCATTGATCCATCTGGTCAACCAATGTACAACTGAATTCAATAATAAAAGACTATATGAGATTCAATAGGAAGGTGAAGAAAGATGTAACCAGCTCTCCTTGGGGGAATGAATGTTGGGAAATTTTCACACAAAAGGGAACAACTGAACAGTCTTTGAGGATAACCAGGAGTCCTATAGTTGTGCATGGGCTCTGTGGCCACCTTCAGTGACATTCCTGCTCATTGCACATCTTTTCCAGGATTTGGTGTTCCTTTCGGATGACTGCAATGCCTTGGAATACCCAATCCTAGTGACCACGGTCCTGCCAGATCATCAGAGCTAAGGCAGCTCAGACCAGCGAGAGACCCCAGGGGGACTGAAGTTATGTCAGCTGCCCAGACACAATGGGCTAAAGCCATGGCCCCCACAGGTCTCCCTGAAACTGTCATGTGTCTCTCCAGCTTCTGGAAAGCAAGGCTTGTGCTCCTACCCTAGAACCGATTTTTAACATAGTTAGAAGCCTTGCTTCTCCTTCCCCTTTGTTTTGTCTTACCAGGATGGTTAGGTACACAAGCATGTTGATTTGATCACTAAGAAGAAAAGGGCAAACCAGCTTCTTTTTTATGAACAACTAGCTTGAGAACAAGCAAAATAGTATGTTTGTAGTACCACTTTAACGGAGTAGTGGTACCATTTTTCTTTCTTGGTAAAAACCTGCTTACATTTAACCAAGCTTCTATTTTATACCTTCTCTCTCTACAAATTTTCCTGACACTTATCTTTCATTTTTAAGGAAATTTCATTATCTATAAGATGTATTTGCGAGGTTCATAATAACATACTGCTGATGGGAACGATTCTTTCATTGAAAGGTGATGAAAATCAAATAAAGACTATCATTACAGTGAGAAACATGTGTCCTGCTGTATTTGTTCAAGGTGGGTGTCAGGGCGTTTATTTCATGAGCTTTCTGCAGGTTGCTGCTTTTAGCAAGATATGTCTTTCTTCCTCTTTCCATCGAGCACAGGTGTTTCTGGGTCTGCTTCAAACCACCTGTGTGAATGTCTGTCTTTAAAGCATCAGAAGATGCTCTAATTTATGTTTGGGGACAGACTGTATCCTGCATCGTACCCATGGCAGTGTAGTACCTGACATGTCATAAACATCAGTTCACTGAGTCATCATAACAGACCCAGAGACGGGCATCGTAGGATGCTGAGGCTCATGTAGATTAGGTAACTTGACCAAGGTCACCAGCTGCTAAGTGGGGAGGCTGGATTGAACTCAAAGAGCTCCAAAGCCCACACTCTCCCTTGTGTCCCACACTGGTTCTCTGCAGGTGAAGCATGCTTGTTTAATTAATTCATGAACACAACAGTAACATCTCAGTTAAGTAACTGGATTGTTGAAAAAGATTTCAAATATTGATTTTTTAAAAGTTCACATGCTACACTGTGGTCTTTTTATTTCCTTTACTCCCTTCTGTACACGTGGGCCATACTTTCCCTCCCTGATCTTAGGTGTCTTTGACTTAGATGATTTATGAGAATGATTTACTAGCTTATGATTTTATATTTAGAAGCACAAGACCAGAGCATCACAGTACTGGTTTCCTAGGGCGCCATAACAGGGTACCATAAACTGGGCTTAAAGGAGGAGAAGTTTATTGCCTCATAGTTCTAGAGGTTAGAAGTTCTGAAATCTAAGTGTTGGCAGGGTCATCCTCTCCCTGAAGGCTTTAGGATAGAGGATCCTTCCTTGCCTCTTCCTAGCTTCTGGTGGTTACTGGTAATCCTTGTCATCCCTTGGCTATAGACACATCGATTCAATCTCTGTCCCCATCAACACATGGTATTTACCTGGCATCTGTATCCTTGTGTCCAAAATTCCCTCTTCTTGAAGTAAATTATCTCTGTTTGCAGATGACATGATCTTATATATAGAAAATGTTAAACACTCCACCAAAGAAAACCTGTTAGAATTAAGTAAAGTGGCAGGAGAGAAAAATCAATATACAAAAATCAGTGGCATTTCTATACACTAACAACAAACTTTCAGAAAGAGAAATTAAGAAAAAATCCCATTTACAATAGTATCAAAAAGTATAAAATGCATAGGAATTAATTTAATCAAGGAGGTAAAAGACCTGCACACTGAAAACTATAAGACATTGATGAAAGAAAATGAGGAAGACACAAATAAATGGAAAGCTATCCCCTTTTCATGGATTAGAAGAATTAATACCATTAAAATAAAAGTATTGTCCATACTGCCCAAAGTGATCTTCAGATTCAACTTAATCCCTATCAAAATTCCCCTGGCATTTTTCACAGAAACAGAAAAAAGCAATCCTAAAATTCATATGGAACCACAAAAGACCCCAAATAGCCAAAGCAATCTTGACAAAGAACAAAGCTCAAAGTATCACATCATTTCATATTATACTAGAAGCTATAGTCAAAACAAGATGGTACTGGCACATGGATCAGAACACACAGAACAGTGGAAGAGAACGGAGAGCCCAGATATAAAAGGAGAACCCAGATATATATCCGTGCATAACTTTGACACGGACACCAAGAACACACAATAGGGAAAGGATAGTCTCTTCAGTCAGTGGTGCTGGGAAAATTGGTATGCACACACAAAAGAAACTAGACCTCTGTCTTACACCACTCACAAAAGTGGATTAAAGACTTAATGTAAGACTTGAAATCATACAGCTACTAGAAGAAAACATAGGGGAAAATCTCCCTAACATTGGTCTTAGCAATGATTTTGTTTGTTTGTTTGTTTGTTTTAAATATTTTTTGAATGGTTAAATTTATTTATTTTTATTTTCTTTGCTGTGCCATGTGTCACGTGGTATCTTAGTTCCCCCCAGGGATGGAACCTGGGCCCCTGCAGTGGAAGCACAGAGTCCTAACCACCAGACTGCCAGGGAAGTCCCAGCAATGATTTTTTGGATATGACACTTAAAGCACAGGCAACAAAAGCAAAAGTAAACAAGTGGGACTACATCAAACTTAAAAGCTTCTGCACAGCAAAGGAAACCATGAAAAAAAAAAGGTAACTTACGGAATGCGAGAAAATATTTGCACCATGTATCTGATAAGGGGTTAATATCCAAAGTACATAAGAAATTTTTACAACTCATAGCAAAAAATCCCAAATCTGATTTTAAAACAGGCAAAGGATCTGAATAGATGTTTTACCAAAGAAGACATACAAATGGACAACAGGTACATGAAAATGTGTTCAATATCACTAACCATCAGGGAAATGAAAATCAAAACCACCACGAAAAATCACCTCATACCTGTTAGGATGGGTTTTATAAAAAAGACAACAGGTAAGTTTTGCGAAGATGCGGAGAAAAGGGAATCCTTGTACACTGTTGGTGGGATTGTAAATTGGTACAGCCATTATGGAAAACAGTATGAGGGTCTTCAAAAAATTAAAACTAGAACTACCGGGACTTCCCTGGTGGCAGAGTGGTTAAGAATCTGCCTGCCAATGCAGGGGACTGGGTTCGATCTCTGGTCCGGGAAGATTCCACATGCCGCGGAGGAGCTAAGCCCGTGCGCCACAACTACTGAGCCCACACGCAGCAACTACTGAAGGCTGCACACCTAGATGTGTGCTCCACAAAAAGAGAAGCCACTGCAATGAGAAGCCCACGTGGCACAACTAGAGAAAGACTGTGCACAGCAACAAAGACCCAATGCAGCCAAAAAATAAAAATAAAAATAAAATTGAACTACATATGATCCAGCAATCCTACTTCTGTGTATATATCTGAAAGAAATAAAATCAGTATCTCAAAGAGGTATCTGGACCCCCATTCATTCATAGATGAATGAATAAAGAAGAATTATATGGATATATGTAAAATGGAATATTATTCAGCCATGAGAAACAAGGAAATCCTGCCATTTACAACAATATGAATGAAACTAGAGGACATCATGCTCAGTGGAATTAGCCAAAGACAAGTACAGTAGGATCTTACTTATATGTATAGCCTGAAAAAAAAAAGTTGAACTCATAAAAACAGAGTGGAATGGTAGTTACCAGGCACTGGGGCATGGGAAAGATGGGAAGATGGTGGTCAAAGGGTAGAAACCTTCAGTTATAAGATGAATAAGCTCTGAGGGTGTAACATACAGCATGGTGACTGTAGTTAATAATACCGTGTAGTGCACTTGAAATTTGGTAAGAGATTTGGTAATTTTAAGCATTCTCACCACACACATGCACAAGAAGTAACTATGGAAAGTGATGGATGTAATAATTAACTGGATTGTGGGAGTCATTTCACAAAGTATAACTTACATCGAATCATCACCTTGTATATTTAAAATATATACAATTTTATTTGAAAATTATACCCCAATAAAGCTGAAAAAAAAAAAAAGAAACAAAATTTTTCTGTTCTTATAAGGATACTGGTTATTGGTTAAGGGCCCACCCTGATGAAGCATGACCTCATCTTAATTTGATAACATCTGCAAAGATGTTATTTTCAAATAAAGTCTCATTCATTGATATGAGGGGTTAGGACTTCAACATATCTTTTTGGGAGACAAAATTCAGCACACAACAATCATTCTTCCAAGGGATAATCCCATCACAAAGGAAAATTATGCAACAAACTAACCCCTTGTTACCACCATCGCCACCATCTACCACTTCCTGCCAGGTGCTAAACATGCATGCCAGGCACATAGCACACACTAGCCCACTGAACCTTCACAATGATGCTGCTGCTGGGTGGGTGTTCTCAACCCCGATTTGCAGTGCAGGAAACACACTCAGGTTCAAAGGTTAAGCGATTTCCCCAGATAAATCGTGGCAAAGGATTCCAGATAAACAGGCAAGCACTAGAAGTGTCCATTTCACAGCTCTGCTAAGTCTTTGCTATTTCTTGGTAGCAAAGTAAACCAGTGACGACAAGGACTAATTTATACATTTCAGGCATTTCTTTGTTTGTTCATTTCTTCCACATTGACTGAGTGCTTATTGTGAACTCATCAAATGCTGAGATGCAAAGTACAGAATTCTTCCTCTTAAGTTAGCGGAGAAGACATATGCAAAATCAAGGAGACGGCAGAGGAAAGAGCAAATAATACTCCCTGAGATGGGGCAGAAAGTTTTCTTAGAGGATTCAGAATTTGAACAAGGTCTTTTCAAGACTTGTTGAGTTGAAACTGTTGACTTGTATATGACTGGGAACTTGTTAAGATGGAAAGGAGTGGAGGAAGAAGATAGAGCAGAGCCAAAGGCACAGAGACTCTCATGGAGGTGAATGGTGCATGGTTGCGAAGTCAGGAAGTGGAGCTGAGAATATAGTGGGGTCAGAATGTAACCAGTGTGGGACCTCCCTGGTGGCGCAGTGGTTAAGAATCCGCCTGCCAATGCAGGGGACATGGGTTCAACCCCTGGTCCGGGAAGATCCCACGTGTTGTGGAGCAACTAAGCCTGTGCGCCACAACTACTGAGCCTGTGCTCTACAGCCTGCGAGCCACATCTACTGAGCCTATGAACCACAACTACTGAAGCCCACATGCCTAGAGCCCGTGCTCTGAAAAAAGAGAAGCCACTGCAATGAGAAGCCTGCACGCCGCAACGAAGAGTAGTCCCCGCTGGCTGCAACTAGAGAAAGCCCGCGCAGAGCAACAAAGACCCAACGCAGCCAAAAATAAATAAATAAACGAATAAATTTATTTTTTAAAAAAAAGAATGTAATTGGTGTGGATCATGGTGAGGCCTGGCAGGGACACGCAGGCAGAGGGTGTCTGTCCTGACCCCAGTTGTGTAATAACCAGGGTCACATAAAGGAGACTCCTTTTCTAGGCAGAAAGACTGGGATCCAATGGTTGGAAGTTGTCAATTCCTGAAGGGGTCCCTCTGCTTTGGATTTCAAAAACAACAAAATGAGGACATGGCTCCTCCCCTGTGAACCAGCCCATTGCCAAGCCAGACATCTGGGTACCAGCCTGGGCTCCTTCTCCTTCTTTCTCTATAGCCAACTGGTCAACCCCACCTTCTTTGCATCTCCTGACTTCACCATTTGCTCTTTACCACCTAAACATTAGTTCAGAACCTTCTCAGAACATGACATCCAACCTTTGCCCAGGACTCCTTTCTCTGATGGAGGATGGAGCTAATGGTGAGGAACTGTAATAAGATGCTTTGCAGAGACTGATGCTGGTGATGCTAAATAAGGGTTTTGTAGACCAAGCTGAGAACTCGGTCCCCTTATCCTCACTCACCATTAGC
Source organism: Mesoplodon mirus (assembly GCF_964341445.2). Taxonomy (NCBI): domain Eukaryota; kingdom Metazoa; phylum Chordata; class Mammalia; order Artiodactyla; family Ziphiidae; genus Mesoplodon; species Mesoplodon mirus. The sequence goes on from NC_138977.1 coordinate 160,634,661, forward strand.
TTTTTAATTTAATTATTAGTTTCTGCTTTATAACAAAGTGAATCAGTCATACATATACATCTGTTCCCACATCCCTTCTCTCTTGCGTCTCCCTCCCTCCCACCCTCCCCATCCCACCCCTCCAGGCGCTCACAAAGCACCGAGCTGATCCCCCTGTGCTATGCGGCTGCTTCCCACTATCTATCTACCTTATGTTTGGCAGTGTATATATGTCCATGCCTCTCTTTCGCTTTGTCACAGCTTACCCTTCCCCCTCCCCATATCCTCAAGTCCATTCTCAAGTAGGTCTGTGTCTTTATTCCCGTTTTACCCCTAGGTTCTTCATGACATTTTTTTTTCTTAAATTCCATATATATGTGTTAGCATACAGTATTTGTCTTTCTCTTTCTGACTTACTTCACTCTGTATGACAGACTCTAGGTCTATCCACCTCATTACAAATAGCTCAGTTTCGTTTCTTTTCATGGCTGAGTAATATTCCATTGTATATATGTGCCACATCTTCTTTATCCATTCATCCGATGATGGACACTTAGGTTGTTTCCATCTCCGGGCTATGGTGAATAGAGCTGCAATGAACATTTTGGTACATGTCTCTTTTTGAATTATGGTTTTCTCAGGGTATATGCCTAGTAGTGGGATTGCTGGGTCATATGCTAGTTCTATTTTTAGTTTTTTAAGGAACCTCCATACTGTTCTCCATAGTGGCTGTACCAATTCACATTCCCACCAGCAGTGCAAGAGTGTTCCCTTTTCTCCACACCCTCTCCAGCATTTATTGTTTCTAGATTTCTTGATGATGGCCATTCTGACTGTGAGATGATATCTCATTGTAGTTTTGATTTGCATTTCTCTAATAATTAATGATGTTGAGCATTCTTTCATGTGTTTGTTGGCAGTCTGTATATCTTCTTTGGAGAGATGCCTATTTAAGTCTTCTGCCCATTTTTGGATTGGATTGTTTGTTTGTTTGCTATTGAGCTGCATGAGCTGCTTATAAATTTTGGAGATTAATCCTTTGTCAGTTGCTTCATTTGCAAATATTTTCTCCCATTCTGAGGGTTGTCTTTTGGTCTTGTTTATGGTTTCCTTTGCTGTGCAAAAGCTTTGAAGTTTCATTAGGTCCCATTTGTTTATCTTTGTTTTTATTTCCATTTCTCTAGGAGGTGGGTCCAAAAGGATCTTGCTGTGATTTATGTCATAGAGTGTTCTGCCTATGTTTTCCTCTAAGAGTTTGATAGTTTCTGGCCTTACATTTAGGTCTTTAATCCATTTTGAGCTTATTTTTGTGTATGGTGTTAGGGAATGATCTAATCTCATCCTTTTACATGTCCCTGTCCAGTTTTCCCAGCACACTTATTGAAGAGGCTGTCCTTTCTCCGCTGTAAATTCCTGCCTCCTTTATCAAAGATAAGTTGACCATATGTGCGTGGGTTTATCTCTGGGCTTTCTATCCTGTTCCATTGATCTATCTTTCTGTTTTTGTGCCAGTACCACACTGTCTTGATTACTGTAGCTTTGTAGTATAGTCTGAAGTCAGGGAGCCTGATTCCTCCAGCTCCGTTTTTCGTTCTCAAGATTGCTTTGGCTATTCGGGGTCTTTTGTTTTTCCAAACAAATTTTGAAATTTTTTGTTCTAGTTCTCTGAAAAATGCCAGTGGTAGTTTGATAGGGATTGCATTGAATCTGTAGATTGCTTTGGGTAGTAGAGTCATTTTCACAATATTGATTCTTCCAATCCAGGAGCATGGTATGTCTCTCCATCTATTTGTATCATCTTTAATTTCTTTCATCAGTGTCTTATAATTTTCTGCATACAGGTCTTTTGTCTCCTTAGGTAGGTTTATTCCTAGATATTTTATTCTTTTTGTTGCAGTGGTAAATGGGAGTGTTTTCTTGATTTCACTTTCAGATTTTTCATCATTAGTGTACAGGAACGCTAGAGATTTCTGTGCATTAATTTTGTATCCTGCTACTTTACCAAATTCATTGATTAGCTCTAGTAGTTTTCTGGTAGCATCTTTAGGATTCTCTATGTATAGTATCATGTCATCTGCAAACAGTGACAGCTTTACTTCTTCTTTTCCAATTTGGATTCCTTTTATTTCCTTTTCTTCTCTGATTGCTGTGGCTAAAACTTCCAAAACTAAGTTGAATAAGAGTGGTGAGAGTGGGCAGCCTTGTCGTGTTCCTGATCTTAGTGGAAATGGTTTCAGTTTTTCACCGTTGAGGACGATGTTGGCTGTGGGTTTGTCATATATGGCCTTTATTATGTTGAGGGAAGTTCCCTCTGTGCCTACTTTCTGCAGGGTTTTTATCATAAATGGGTGTTGAATTTTGTCAAAAGCTTTCTCTGCATCTATTGAGATGATCATATGGTTTTTCTTCTTCAATTTGTTAATATGGTGTATCACACTGATTGATTTGCATATATTGAAGAATCCTTGCATTCCTGGAATAAACCCCACTTGATCATGGTGTCTGATCCTTTTAATGTGCTGTGGGATTCTGTTTGCTAGTATTTTGTTGAGGATTTTTGCATCTATGTTCATCAGTGATATTGGCCTGTAGTTTTCTTTCTTTGTGACATCCTTGCCTGGTTTTGGTATCAAGGTGATGGTGGCCTTGTAGAATGAGTTTGGGAGTGCTCCTCCCTCTGCTATATTTTGGAAGAGTTTGAGAAGGATAGGTGTTAGCTCTTCTCTAAATGTTTGATAGAATTCGCCTGTGAAGCCATCTGGTCCTGGGCTTTTGTTTGATGGAAGATTTTTAATCAGAGTTTCAATTTCAGTGCTTGTGATTGGTCTATTCATATTTTCTATTTCTTCCTGATTCAGTCTTGGCAGGTTGTGCATTTCTAAGAATTTGTCCATTTCTTCCAGGTTGCCCATTTTATTGGCATAGAGTTGCTTGTAGTAATCTCTCATGATCTTTTGTATTTCTGCAGTGTCAGTTGTTACTTCTCCGTTTTCATTTCTAATTCTATTGATTTGAGTCTTCTCCCTTTTTTTCTTGATGAGTCTGGCTAATGGTTTATCAATTTTGTTTATCTTCTCAAAGAACCAGCTTTTAGTTTTATTGATCTTTGCTATCGTTTCCTTCATTTCTTTTTCATTTATTTCTGATCTGATCTTTATGATTTCTTTCCTTCTGCTAACTTTGGGGTTTTTTTGTTCTTCTTTCTCTAATTGCTTTAGGTGCAGGGTCAGGTTGTTTATTCGAGATGTTTCCTGTTTCTTAAGGTGGGATTGTATTGCTATAAACTTCCCCCTTAGCACTGCTTTTGCTGCATCCCATAGGTTTTGGGTCGTCGTGTCTCCATTGTCATTTGTTTCTAGGTATTTTTTAATTTCCTCTTTGATTTCTTCAGTGATCACTTCGTTATTGAGTAGTGTATTGTTTAGCCTCCATGTGTTTGTATTTTTTACAGATCTTTTCCTGTAATTGATGTCTAGTCTCATAGCACTGTGGTCGGAAAAGATACTTGATACAATTTCAATTTTCTTAAATTTACCAAGGCTTGATTTGTGACCCAAGATATGATCTATCCTGGAGAATGTTCCATGAGCACTTGAGAAAAATGTGTATTCTGTTGTTTTTGGATGGAATGTCCTATAAATATCAATTAAGTGCATCTTGTTTAATGTATCATTTAAAGCTTGTGTTTCCTTATTGATTTTCATTTTGGATGATCTGTCCATTGGTGAAAGTGGGGTGTTAAAGTCCCCTACTATGAATGTGTTACTGTCGATTTCCCCTTTTATGGCTGTTAGTATTTGCCTTATGTATTGAGGTGCTCCTATGTTGGGTGCATAAATATTTACAATTGTTATATCTTCTTCTTGGATCGATCCCTTGATCATTATGTAGTGTCCTTCTTTGTCTCTTCTAATAGTCTTTATTTTAAAGTCTATTTTGTCTGATATAAGAATTGCTACTCCAGCTTTCTTTTGATTTCCATTTGCATGGAATATCTTTTTCCATCCCCTTACTTTCAATCTGTATGTGTCTCTAGGTCTGAAGTGGGTCTCTTGTAGACAGCATATATATGGGTCTTGTTTTTGTATCCATTCAGCCACTCTGTGTCTTTTGGTGGGAGCATTTAGTCCATTTACATTTAAGGTAATTATTGATATGTATGTTCCTATTCCCATTTCCTTAATTGTTTTGGGTTCGTTATTGTAGGTATTTTCCTTCTGTTGTGTTTCTTGCCTAGAGAAGTTCCTTTAGCATTTGTTGTAGAGCTGGTTTGGTGGTGCTGAACTCTCTCAGCTTTTGCTTGTCTGTAGAGGTTTTAATTTCTCCATCAAATCTGAATGAGATCCTTGCTGGGTAGAGTAGTCTTGGTTGCAGGTTTTTCTCCTTCATCACTTTAATTATGTCCTGCCACAACCTTCTGGCTTGTAGAGTTTCTGCTGAGAGATCAGCTGTTAACCTGATGGGGATTCCCTTGTGTGTTATTTGTTGTTTTTCCCTTGCTGCTTTTAATATAATCTCTTTGTGTTTAATTTTTGACAGTTTGATTAATATGTGTCTTGGCGTATTTCTCCTTGGATTTATTCTGTATGGGACTCTCTGTGCCTCCTGGACTTGATTAACTATTTCCTTTCCTATATTAGGGAAGTTTTCAACTATAATCTCTTCAAATATTTTCTCAGTCCCTTTCTTTTTCTCTTCTTCTTCTGGAACCCCTATAATTCAAATGTTGGTGCGTTTAATGTTGTCCCAGAGGTCTCTGAGACTGTCCTCTGTTCTTTTCATTCTTTTTTCTTTATTTTGCTCTGCATCAGTTATTTCCACTATTTTATCTTCCACCTCACTTATCCGTTCTTCTGCCTCAGTTATTCTGCTATTGATCCCATCTAGAGTATTTTTCATTTCATTTATTGTGTTTTTAATCGATGCTTGATTCATCTTTAGTTTTTCTAGGTCCTTGTTAACTGTTTCTTGCATTTTGTCTATTCTATTTCCAAGATTTTGGATCTTGGAAATAGAATCTTGGATCATCTTTACTATCATTATTCTGAATTCTTTTTCAGGTAGACTGCCTATTTCCTCTTCATTTGATAGGTCTGGTGGGTTTTTATCTTGCTCCTTCACCTGCTGTGTGTTTTTCTGTCTTCTCATTTTGCTTATCTTACTGTGTTTGGGGTCTCCTTTTTGCAGGCTGCAGGTTCGTAGTTCCCGTTGTTTTTGGTGTCTGTCCCCAGTGGCTAAGGTTGGTTCAGTGGGTTGTGTAGGCTTCCCAGTGGGGGGGACTAGTGTCTGTGTTCTGGTGGATGAGGCTCGATCTTGTCTTTCTGGTGGACAGGTCCACATCTGGTGGTGTGTTTTGGGGTGCCTGTGGCCTTATTATGTTTTTAGGCAGCCTCTCTGCTAATGGGTGGGGTTGTGTTCCTGTATTGCTAGTTGCTTGGCATAGGGTGACCAGCACTGTAGCTTGCTGATCGTTGAGTGAAGCTGGGTGTTGGTGTTGAGATGGAGATCTCTGGGAGATTTTCGCCACTTGATATTATGTGGAGCTTTGAGGTCTCTTGTGGACCCGTGTCCTGAAGTTGGCTCTCCCACTTCAGAGGCACAGCACTGACTCCTGGCTGCAGCACCAAGAGCCTTTCATCTACCCAGCTCAGAATAAAAGAGAGAAAAAGTAGAAAGAATGAATTAGTAGAAGAAAGAAAGAGAGAGAGAAAGAAAGGAAGAAGGAAAGAAAGGAAGGAAGGAAGAAAGAAAGAAAGGAGGGAGGGAGGGAGGAAGGACGGAAAGAAAGAAAAAAAGAAAGAAAGAAAGAAAGAAAGAAAGAAAGGAGGGAGGGAGGAAGGAAGGAAAGAAAAAGAAAGAGTGAAAGGAAGAAGGGATGGAGGGAGGGAGGAAGGAAGGAAAGAAAGAAAGAAAGACAGGAGGGAGGGAGGAAGGAAAGAAAGAAAGGAAGAAAGAAAAAAAGAAAGAAGAAGCACAGAAAGACAGGAGGGAGGGAGGGACGGAGGAAGGAAAGAAAGAGAGAAAGAAAGAAAGGAGGGGTGGAGGGAGGGAGGGAGGAAGGGAAGGTAGGAAAAAAAGAAAGAGAGAAGATAAAGTAAAATAGAATAAAGTATAAAATATAATAGCATTATTAAAATAAAAAAGTAATTATTGAAAAAAAACGGACAGATAGAACCCTGGGACATATGGTGGAAGCAAATCTATACAGAGATAATCTCACACAGAAGAATACACATACACATTCACAAAAAGATAACGGGGGGAAAAAATCGAAAATCTTGCTCTCAAAGTCCACCTCCGCAATTTGGGATAATTCGTTGTAAAAAGAGGAAAAGGGGGGAAAGGTCTGAAATCTTGCTCTCAAAGTCCACCTCCTTAATTTGGGATAATTCGTTGTAAAAAGAGGAAAAGGGGAAAAAATCTTAAATCTTGTCCTCAAAGTCCACCTCCTCAATTTGGGATGATTCGCTGTCCATTCATGCACTCCACAGACGCAGGGCACATCAAGCGGACCGTGGAGCTTTAATCCGCTGCCTCCGAGGCTGCACAGAGAGATTTCCCTGTCTCTTCTCTGCTCTCACAGCTCCCGGGTCTCAGCCTTGGACCGGGCCCCGCCTCTGTGCGTAGGTCGCCGGAGGGCGTCCGTTCTTCGCTCAGACAGGACGGGTTTAAAGGAGCCGCTGATTCGGGGGCTCTGGCTCACTCAGGCAGAGTGGAGGGAGGGGCACGCAGTGCGGGGCGGGCCTGAGGCGGCGGAAGCCGGCGTGACGTTGCACCAGCCCGAGGTGCTCCGTGCGTTTTCCCGGGGAAGCCATCCCTGGGTCCCGGGACCCCGGCAGTGGCGGGCTGCACAGGCTCCCCGGAAAGGGGGGGTGGACAGTGACCTGCGCTCGCACACAGGCCTTGTGGCGGCAGCAGTAGCAGCCCCAGCGTCCCACGCCCGTCTCCGGGGTCCGCGCCTTTAGCCGCGGCTCGCGCCCGTCTCTGGAGCTTCTTTAAGCAGCTCTCTTAATGCCCTCTCCTCGCGCACCAGGAAACAAAAGGGAAGAAAAAGTCTCTTGCCTCTTCGGCAGCTCCAGACTTTTCCCCCGGACTCCCTCCGGGCTAGCGGTGGTACACTAACCGCTTCAGGCTCTCTTCCTGCCGCCAGCCCCAGTCCTCTCCCTGCGTTCCGACTGAAACCCGATACCCGAGCCTCAGCTCCCAGCCCCGCCCGCCCCGGCGGCCAAGCAGACAAGCCTCTCGGGCTGGTGTGTGCCTGAGGGTGTGCCGGAATCTCTCCGCTTTGCCCTCCGCACCCCTGTTGCTGTGCTCTCCTCCGCTACTCCGAAGCTTTCCCCCTCCGCCACCCGCAGTCTCTGCCCGCAAAGGGGCTTCTAGTGTGTGGAAACCTTTCCTCCTTCACAGCTCCCTCCCACGGGTGCAGGTCCCGTCCCTATCCTTTTGTCTCGTTTATTCTTTTTTCTTTTGCCCTACCCAGGTATGTGGGGAGTTTCTTGCCTTTTGGGGGGTCTGAGGTCTTCTGTCAGCGTTCAGTAGGTGTTCTGTAGGAGTTGTTCCACGTGTAGGTGAGTTTCTGATGTATCTGTGGGGAGGAAGGTGATCTCCGCGTCTTACTCTTCCGCCATCTTTCCACCATTAGCTCTTTTTGTCCCAAGTGAGATTCTGACAATCACTGATCCTTTTCCCCTGAGGCTTCCCCAACAGAAGGTTTTTTTTTTTTCTCATGTGCTTGTTAATTGTTAGAGCCCATGTTCTTTCTTCAACTGACTTAACCCACCTAGTGAAACAACCCCCAAGTTCACACCTCCTACTCAGAATTTCCGAGGAGGGTTAGGCTAATTTTCTGACTACCTTGTTATTACATTTTCTCTTAGAGTCCCCACAAGTACCTCAGAGTTGACTTCTCTAAAGGTAGCTCTTGCTTTTCTTGCCCATTGGCCTTTCCTGTCTCTGTAAAATTGCCCCATCATTCACAGTTTGCTTCCATGAAAAACGTGGGCTTGTGTCCCCTGATTTTTTTTTTCCTCACCTTTCTCCCACCTTTGCAACTAAGAAGCAAGTCCTGTACTTTCTGCCTCCAAAGCATTTTATGTGTCAACTTCACTGGGCCAGAGAGTGTGCAGAATACTGGATTAAACATTATCCTAGTTGTGTCTGTGAGGATGTTTCCAGAAGACATTAACATTTGAGTTAATGGACTGAGTAAAGAGATTGCCCTCCCCAATGTGGGTGTGTGCCTCAGCCAATCCACTGGAGGCCTGAATAGAACAAAGACTGAGTAAGAGAGAATTTGTTCTGACTGCTGAGCTGAGACATTGGTGTTCTCCTGCCCTGGGACAGGAGCTTACACCAACGGCACTGTTAGTCCTCAGGCCTTCAGATTCAGACCAGAAACTATACTATTGACTTTCCATTTCTCAGACCTCTGGACTCAGACTGGAAACATACCATCAACTTTCTCAGGTCTCCAGCCTATAAATGACACATCATGGCACTTCTAAGCCTCCATAATTGTGTCAGCTAATTCCTTATAACAAATCCTTTTTCGAATAAATATGATATGTTATATCTGTAAATGTATAACTATATCCAGGGTTCTGGAGAACCCTGATTAATACCTGGCACCTGTGCTCTTTTCTCCATACCTGTTATCAATATCCTGGTCAAGGTCATCATGACCTCTTTCCTGGACTGCAATTGCCTCCCAGCTTTCACTCTGGCCCCCTCCCATCCAATTTCCACTCAGCAGCCAGAATAATCTACTTTAAAACATCAATTAGATCATGTCCTTCCCTTGTTGAAAAACTTTCTACAGCTTTCCACTGTGAATGAAATTTGAAGTTCTCACCTTGGTCTACAAACCCCTTATTGACCGTCATCACCATCAGTCTCTGCAAAGCATCCTATGACATTACAGTACTTGATCATATGTTCATTTGTTGATTTTCATATTATTTGTCTTTCCCACTAGACTGTAAGCTCCAGGAAGGCAGGGACCATGTCATTTTGTTTCATCACTTTATCCCCCACACTTAGCACCATTCCTGACACTTAGTAGATACTCAGTAACTATGTTTTGGATATTTATGGAGACTGGATACTGGTTATTGGGAAAACCAAGAAAAGTCAACAGTTAAGATCTGGCAATTCCAAGTGGTCCATGCCCATTCTTTCTTCATCAAGTATATACTACTTACAACACTGATATATTCACAGACTTGGAGGCTTGGTTCCTATGTTTTTGTGATTCTTACTGTTTGGTCAACTTCAAAACCTCTGTAACTCTCTGTCTCTGTCTCTATCTCTGTCACACACACACACACACACACACACACCCAGACCAACCTCTTGCTAGCACTCATTCTCACAGGGCTCTGACCAATGTCTTCCATAAAACATGACTGTCTGGACTGGAGCCAGCAGCAGAGATGTGAACAGAACCTTATCTTTCTTTTAATGGTCTATATGGAAAAGAACATAAAAAAAAAAGAGTGGATATATGTTATGTATGACTGATTCACTTTGCTGTGTACCTGAAACTAACACAACGTTGTAAATCAATTATACTCCAATAAAAATTAAAAGAAAAAATTTAGTCATCAGTCTCAGCTGTCTCAGAGCAACTTATTTCTTTATTGATTGATTGATTGATTGACTGATTGATCAGCTGCATTGGGTCTTAGTTACAGCATACGGGATCTTCGTTGGGGCATGTGGGATTTTTCCTTGCCGCACGCAGGCTTCTCTCTAGTTGTGGCACAAGGGCTTAGTTGCCCCGCGGCATGTGGGATCTTAGTTCCCCGACCAGGGATCGAACCCATGTCCCCTGCATTGGAAGGCAGATTCTTTACTACTGGACCACCAAGGAAGTGCTGTCTTGGAGCAATTTGCTGACATCAGCATTGCACGTTCACACCAGTTGGTTGGCGATGTCAACCAACTGAGAATTATTAGGCAAAACTCCTCATAGTTTAAGCCTCGTTGATTTGCAAAAGTGCCAATAATGTGAAATCACCTTCTGCCTTTGCAGGATATTCAGGTCTATACATAGATCAAGAACTCACAGGATAATATGATATTACTTATATGTGGAACCTAAAATGTGACACAAATGAACTTTACAAAACAGACTCACATAGGGAACAGACTTGTGGTTGCCAAGGGGGACGGTGGTGGGGAAGGGATGGAGTGGGAGTTTGGGGAGCAGATGCAAACTACTATTATATATAGGATGGATAAACAACAATCTCTTACTCTATAGCACAGGGAACTATATTCAATATCCTGTAATAAACCGTAATGGAAAAGAACATGAAAAAGAATGTGTATGTATATATATATATAACACTGAATCACTTTGCTGTACAGCAGAAATTAACACAACATTGTGAGTCAATTATACTTGGATAAAATAAATTAAAAAAAAACTTACAAGGCAGAGTAATGAACTGCCCTTGAAATCAATTAAGTGTTGGAGGAGAAGAAAGAACAGAAAAATAGAGCACAATGTGCAGAAAATGGCCAGGTCAGCAGTCATAACTTAGGTTTACATTCCTTCATAGTGAAAGTATCCCAGGAATTATTTAGGCATTGGATATACATTTCCAAAACGTTTGTAATCAAGTTCCTAAAATGCAAGCACCATTTATTTTTCAAGAATTTCAAGAATTCTCTGGCTGCCACCCATAAACCAGAAAACATGCTCAAGTTATTGTTTTTTAATTCACTTCATCTTGATCCCAAGGTTCCAGAATCAACCCAGCTGAAGATGCTATAAAATTGGAAGATGTTCCTTATTCAGAAGATAGGCTCAGATCACTGTCACTGTCACCACAATGGGCATCCTTCCTCTGGCCTATAGGTCTACAGACATTCTGAGCTTGTAAGTCATTTAGCTCGAGAGGGGAAGGGTCTGGAGTGGTGCTGTAACATTGTCTATTGATTCTCTAGGATACTCTCAATTTACTGATGATGATAACTTCTTAAGTATGTGGAAAACTTTGTAATTTACAAAATATTTTCAAATCTCTTTTCCCCTTTGTTAACTTTAGTTCTTATGCCAACACTGAAGGATGGGTGGATTAGGACAAGTGATCTCCATTTATAGATTTAAAAGCAAGTCTTTGATTAAATACTCGTTGTACAAACATGCCTAAAAATTTTAAATATGACAATATCAAGTGTAGGTGAGGACACGAGGCAACTGACATACTGCTGGTGGGACAGATATTTGGAAAAACAACTTGATGTTACCTAGTAAATTTGAAGATGTGTATACCCTATGACCCAGCAATTTTAACCCTAGAATATACCCTAGAGAAATTCTTGCACAAGTGTGCCACAAATATATCTAAGTTTATGACAGAATGTTTACAATAGCAAATCTGGAAACAACCCAAAAGTCCATCAATGGAAAAATAAGTTGTTGTAGAGTCATATAGTGATAATGATAATGATACAGAATATATTACAATGGCATATAATAACACGGCTGAATCTCAGGTACCTACAGTGAGGAGGAAACATAAGTAGCGGAAGACATGCAGAATGAGTTCGTTTATGTAATGGACAAAAGCTGGCAAAACATAAAATATATTTTGGGGGATAGAAACATATGGGATAAAGCTTTTTAGTTCATGAAAGTGCTTAACATAAAATTCAGGACAGAAGATAGGCCTTTTTTAGAAAAAATATTATTACTTAGTCAATATTTAATAAATTAAAATGGATAGCAGTGACATCAAAAACTAATTGGAAAATGTAGTTTAAAAACCAATCCCGCTTTAACCCTGTCCTGTCTGAGTGAAGAACAGACGCCCTCCGGCGACCTACGCGGAGAGGTGGGGCCAAATCCAAAGCTGAGACCAGGGAGCTGTGAGAACACAGAAGAAAAAGGGAAATCTCTCCTAGCAGCCTCAGAAGCAGCGGATTAAAGCTTACAATCAACTTGATGTACCCTGCGTCTGTGGAATACATGAATAGAAAACGAATCATCCCAAATTGAGGAGCCAGGAGTCAGTGTTGTGCCTCTGAGGTGGGAGAGCCAACATCAGGACACGGGTCCACAAGAGACCTCAAAGCTCCACATAATATCAAGTGGCGAAAATCTCCCAGAGATCTCCATCTCAACACCAGCACCCAGCTTCACTCAACGACCAGCAAGCTACAGTGCTGGACACCCTATGCCAAACAACTAGCAAGACAGGAACACAACCCCACCCATTAGCAGAGGGGCTGCATAAAATCATAAAAAATCCACAGACACCCCAAAATACACCACCAGACGTGGACCTGTCCACCAGAAAGACAAGATCCAGCCTCATCCACCAGAACACAGACACTAGTCCCCCCCACTGGGAAGCCTACACAACCCACTGAACCAACCTTAGCCACTGGGGACAGACACCAAAAACAACGGGAACTACGAACCTGCAGCCTGCAAAAAGGAGACCCCAAACACAGTAAGATAAGCAAAATGAGAAGACAGAAAAACACACAGCAGGTGAAGGAGCAAGATAAAAACCCACCAGACCTATCAAATGAAGAGGAAATAGGCAGTCTACCTGAAAAAGAATTCAGAATAATGATAGTAAAGATGATCCAAGATTCTATTTCCAAGATCCAAAATCTTGGAAATAGAATAGACAAAATGCAAGAAACAGTTAACAAGGACCTAGAAAAACTAAAGATGAATCAAGCATCAATTAAAAACACAATAAATGAAATGAAAAATACTCTAGATGGGATCAATAGCAGAATAACTGAGGCAGAAGAACGGATAAGTGAGGTGGAAGATAAAATAGTGGAAATAACTGATGCAGAGCAAAATAAAGAAAAAAGAATGAAAAGAACAGAGGACAGTCTCAGAGACCTCTGGGACAACATTAAACGCACCAACATTTGAATTATAGGGGTTCCAGAAGAAGAAGAGAAAAAGAAAGGGACTGAGAAAATATTTGAAGAGATTATAGTTGAAAACTTCCCTAATATAGGAAAGGAAATAGTTAATCAAGTCCAGGAGGCACAGAGAGTCCCATACAGAATAAATCCAAGGAGAAATACGCCAAGACACATATTAATCAAACTGTCAAAAATTAAACACAAAGAGATTATATTAAAAGCAGCAAGGGAAAAACAACAAATAACACACAAGGGAATCCCCATCAGGTTAACAGCTGATCTCTCAGCAGAAACTCTACAAGCCAGAAGGTTGTGGCAGGACATAATTAAAGTGATGAAGGAGAAAAACCTGCAACCAAGACTACTCTACCCAGCAAGGATCTCATTCAGATTTGATGGAGAAATTAAAACCTCTACAGACAAGCAAAAGCTGAGAGAGTTCAGCACCACCAAACCAGCTCTACAACAAATGCTAAAGGAACTTCTCTAGGCAAGAAACACAACAGAAGGAAAATACCTACAATAACGAACCCAAAACAATTAAGGAAATGGGAATAGGAACATACATATCAATAATTACCTTAAATGTAAATGGACTAAATGCTCCCACCAAAAGACACAGAGTGGCTGAATGGATACAAAAACAAGACCCATATATATGCTGTCTACAAGAGACCCACTTCAGACCTAGAGACACATACAGACTGAAAGTAAGGGGATGGAAAAAGATATTCCATGCAAATGGAAATCAAAAGAAAGCTGGAGTAGCAATTCTTATATCAGACAAAATAGACTTTAAAATAAAGACTATTAGAAGAGACAAAGAAGGACACTACATAATGATCAAGGGATCGATCCAAGAAGAAGATATAACAATTGTAAATATTTATGCACCCAACATAGGAGCACCTCAATACATAAGGCAAATACTAACAGCCATAAAAGGGGAAATCGACAGTAACACATTCATAGTAGGGGACTTTAACACCCCACTTTCACCAATGGACAGATCATCCAAAATGAAAATCAATAAGGAAACACAAGCTTTAAATGATACATTAAACAAGATGCACTTAATTGATATTTATAGGACATTCCATCCAAAAACAACAGAATACACATTTTTCTCAAGTGCTCATGGAACATTCTCCAGGATAGATCATATCTTGGGTCACAAATCAAGCCTTGGTAAATTTAAGAAAATTGAAATTGTATCAAGTATCTTTTCCAACCACAATGCTATGAGACTAGACATCAATTACAGGAAAAGATCTGTAAAAAATACAAACACATGGAGGCTAAACAATACACTACTCAATAACGAAGTGATCACTGAAGAAATCAAAGAGGAAATTAAAAAATACCTAGAAACAAATGACAATGGAGACACGACGACCCAAAACCTATGGGATGCAGCAAAAGCAGTGCTAAGGGGGAAGTTTATAGCAATACAATCCCACCTTAAGAAACAGGAAACATCTCGAATAAACAACCTAACCTTGCACCTAAAGCAATTAGAGAAAGAAGAACAAAAACATCCCAAAGTTAGCAGAAGGAAAGAAATCATAAAGATCAGATCAGAAATAAATGAAAAAGAAATGAAGGAAACAATAGCAAAGATCAATAAAACTAAAAGCTGGTTCTTTGAGAAGATAAACAAAATAGACAAACCATTAGCCAGACTCATCAAGAAAAAAAGGGAGAAGACTCAAATCAATAGAATTAGAAATGAAAAAGGAGAAGTAACAACTGACACTGCAGAAATACAAAAGATCATGAGAGATTACTACAAGCAACTCTATGCCAATAAAATGGGCAACCTGGAAGAAATGGACAAATTCTTAGAAATGCACAACCTGCCAAGACTGAATCAGGAAGAAATAGAAAATATGAATAGACCAATCACAAGCACTGAAATTGAAACTCTGATTAAAAATCTTCCATCAAACAAAAGCCCAGGACCAGATGGCTTCACAGGCGAATTCTATCAAACATTTAGAGAAGAGCTAACACCTATCCTTCTCAAACTCTTCCAAAATATAGCAGAGGGAGGAGCACTCCCAAACTCATTCTACAAGGCCACCATCACCTTGATACCAAAACCAGGCAAGGATGTCACAAAGAAAGAAAACTACAGGCCAATATCACTGATGAACATAGATGCAAAAATCCTCAACAAAATACTAGCAAACAGAATCCCACAGCACATTAAAAGGATCAGACACCATGATCAAGTGGGGTTTATTCCAGGAATGCAAGGATTCTTCAATATATGCAAATCAATCAGTGTGATACACCATATTAACAAATTGAAGAAGAAAAACCATATGATCATCTCAATAGATGCAGAGAAAGCTTTTGACAAAATTCAACACCCATTTATGATAAAAACCCTGCAGAAAGTAGGCACAGAGGGAACTTCCCTCAACATAATAAAGGCCATATATGACAAACCCACAGCCAACATCGTCCTCAACGGTGAAAAACTGAAACCATTTCCACTAAGATCAGGAACACGACAAGGCTGCCCACTCTCACCACTCTTATTCAACTTAGTTTTGGAAGTTTTAGCCACAGCAATCAGAGAAGAAAAGGAAATAAAAGGAATCCAAATTGGAAAAGAAGAAGTAAAGCTGTCACTGTTTGCAGATGACATGATACTATACATAGAGAATCCTAAAGATGCTACCAGAAAACTACTAGAGCTAATCAATGAATTTGGTAAAGTAGCAGGATACAAAATTAATGCACAGAAATCTCTAGCGTTCCTGTACACTAATGATGAAAAATCTGAAAGTGAAATCAAGAAAACACTCCCATTTACCACTGCAACAAAAAGAATAAAATATCTAGGAATAAACCTACCTAAGGAGACAAAAGACCTGTATGCAGAAAATTATAAGACACTGATGAAAGAAATTAAAGATGATACAAATAGATGGAGAGACATACCATGCTCCTGGATTGGAAGAATCAATATTGTGAAAATGACTCTACTACCCAAAGCAATCTACAGATTCAATGCAATCCCTATCAAACTACCACTGGCATTTTTCAGAGAACTAGAACAAAAAATTTCAAAATTTGTTTGGAAAAACAAAAGACCCCGAATAGCCAAAGCAATCTTGAGAACGAAAAACGGAGCTGGAGGAATCAGGCTCCCTGACTTCAGACTATACTACAAAGCTACAGTAATCAAGACAGTGTGGTACTGGCACAAAAACAGAAAGATAGATCAATGGAACAGGATAGAAAGCCCAGAGATAAACCCACGCACATATGGTCAACTTATCTTTGATAAAGGAGGCAGGAATTTACAGTGGAGAAAGGACAGCCTCTTCAATAAGTGTGCTGGGAAAACTGGACAGGGACATGTAAAAGGATGAGATTAGATCATTCCCTAACACCATACACAAAAATAAGCTCAAAATGGATTAAAGACCTAAATGTAAGGCCAGAAACTATCAAACTCTTAGAGGAAAACATAGGCAGAACACTCTATGACATAAATCACAGCAAGATCCTTTTGGACCCACCTCCTAGAGAAATGGAAATAAAAACAAAGATAAACAAATGGGACCTAATGAAACTTCAAAGCTTTTGCACAGCAAAGGAAACCATAAACAAGACCAAAAGACAACCCTCAGAATGGGAGAAAATATTTGCAAATGAAGCAACTGACAAAGGATTAATCTCCAAAATTTATAAGCAGCTCATGCAGCTCAATAGCAAACAAACAATCCAATCCAAAAATGGGCAGAAGACTTAAATAGGCATCTCTCCAAAGAAGATATACAGACTGCCAACAAACACATGAAAGAATGCTCAACATCATTAATCATTAGAGAAACGCAAATCAAAACTACAATGAGATATCATCTCACACCAGTCAGAATGGCCATCATCAAGAAATCTAGAAACAATAAATGCTGGAGAGGGTGTGGAGAAAAGGGAACACTCTTGCACTGCTGGTGGGAATGTGAATTGGTACAGCCACTATGGAGAACAGTATGGAGGTTCCTTAAAAAACTAAAAATAGAACTAGCATATGACCCAGCAATCCCACTACTAGGCATATACCCTGAGAAAACCATAATTCAAAAAGAGACATGTACCAAAATGTTCATTGCAGCTCTATTCACCATAGCCCGGAGATGGAAACAACCTAAGTGTCCATCATCGGATGAATGGATAAAGAAGATGTGGCACATATATACAATGGAATATTACTCAGCCATAAAAAGAAATGAAACTGAGCTATTTGTAATGAGGTGGATAGACCTAGAGTCTGTCATACAGAGTGAAGTAAGTCAGAAAGAGAAAGACAAATACCATATGCTAACACATATATACGGAATTAAAAAAAAAAATGTCATGAAGAACCTAGGGGTAAAACGGGAATAAAGACACAGACCTACTTGAGAATGGACTTGAGGATATGGGGAGGGGGAAGGGTAAGCTGGGACAAAGCGAGAGAGAGGCATGGACATATATAAAAACAACAACAACAACAGAAAACCAATCCCATTTACAATAGAAGCAAAAACCATAAGGTACCTGGGAAGAAATAGAAGTAAACATGTGTACAGGCTTTATGGAGAAAATTCTTAAACTTTATTACAGGACATAAAAGAACGTCCTATATAGATAAAGAGGTAAACCATGATTATGAATCTCACCTTAGGTTCAGTGTATTCAATGAACATCCCAATAGGACAGATCTTGATATGGTGAGCCTAAAATTTATAGAAAAATGTAAAAAATTAACTAAATTTTGAAAAAGAAAAACGGAAGGAGGGAAATTTCCCTACCAGGTATCAAGACTTGAAATAATATTGTAAAAAATAGTATGCTGGCCTACTGATGCAGGGAAAAAAAATAACCAGTGGAACAGAACAAATGAAATTTGGTCTATTGCTGAGAATACATGACAAATCAGTGGAAAAATAATAAGCAATACAATAAATGCTGCTGGGATAATAACATATCCACTTAGAAAAATGGAAATTTTATCTCTTATACACAAAAATAAATTTGAGAGGGATGACAGACTTAATAAGTAAAGCAATATTTTAAAATATTTAGAACAACACATGGCAGACTATCTTTGTGTTATTAGGATAAGAAAATAATTCTTAAACAAGATCCAAAGAATATATTCAATAAAGAAAACATTAAAAAATATAAGATTTGAAAAGACACAATAAACAAAGCGAAAGGAAAGCCCTGTCGATTTGAAAAATAGTATGTTAACTAATATCTAATCTTATCCAAATTGACTACAAATCAATAAGAAAGATATAGAAAGATGGGCAGGATGTGGACTGAATAATCTGGAACAGGAAACCATAATGGCCATTTAAGTATATGAAAAAATGTTGAACCTTTCTAGCAAGCAGAGAGAGGCACATTAAAACAGCAATGTGATACAGTTTTATACCCATCAAATAGGAAGAAACATGAAGTCTCATAATACCAATGGTTAGTGTGGACAAGGAGAAACAGGACCTTTCATGGGCTGCTTTCAGAAGTGTAAATTGATACAAATTATTTAAAGAGAAATTTCATGATATTTGGTCAAGCTATTTCTTTCCTGGGAATATATCTCAGGCAAACTCTCACAAGGAGATATAAACGAGGATGTTCACTACCACCTCATTATTGGCTATAATGGAAAAAAGAAAAAGAAAGATCCTAAAAGTCCCTCAGAAAAGTGAGTAAACTCTGATATATTCATTCCATGACATATTACAGAGCATTTAATGTGAATGAATCAGCTGCCCATGATTCAACAAGCCCTGATCTCAAAACCTATTGTCTCGGGCTTCCCTGGTGGTGCAGTGGTTGAGAGTCTGCCTGCCAATGCAGGGGACATGGGTTCGTGCCCTGGTCCGGGAAGATCCCACATGCTGCGGAGCGGCTGGGCCCATGAGCCATGGCCGCTGAGCCTGCACGTCCGGAGCCTGTGCCCTGCAACGGGAGAGGCCACAACAGTGAGAGGCCCACATACCTCAAAAAAAAAAAAAAAACCTATTGTCTAATAAGAAAAAATGTTTCAGCAGTGTATGTCCCCCAGAATAACTGTATGTACTTAAGACTATCAAAAACTCCTTAGAAGCATAGGAGAATGGACTGGAAACACATCGCATTCATGTGACTAGTTGTTTCTGGGAATGGGGAAGAGGAAGCAGCATAGGGAGGGAAACAGAATTTCAACTTTATCAGTAATATTGGATTTTTTAAAAAGCTTAAGCATGCATGACAAAAGGTTAACATTTACTGAATCAGAGTTGTGCTGTTTGTTTATAATTTTCTGTCTTTTTTTCAGTATGTTTCCAATATTCCAGAATTTAAAATGTGAATATAACCATTCTATTCATTGGAATAACTGAAATCCCCTTTCAGTAAATAATTCAATGATTCAATTATTACTTTTCCCCCCGCTTTTCTAGCATAAGGTACCATTTCCTCCTGTGAAGAGTATAGCTGAACATTGCTGTTTGACGCAGAACCAGAGAGAACTTTTGGGAGAAAACTATACTCAGAGAGGTTTAGTAACTTGCCAAAGGTAACCCAGCCAAGAAGTGGCAGGATTGGTGCTCACACCAAGGGTTCCAAACACCGAGCCCATTGCTCTTTCCATTGGTGGAGGAATTACCTGACAAGACTCCTTTGGAGGACATTTCAGGGCTTGCATTGTGCATGTGGGAGCTCAAGGGGCGAGGCGGGAGCTTAGACATTTGCTCAAAAGGCTCAGAGAGGGAAAGAGACTGGCTGGGGCCACACAACTGCTTCATTGCAGAACCTCCAAAGCCTGAATACTCCCCTCCCTGGTCTGCACTCCCCCCTCCCAGCAGAGTGCTCTGGACTAGTCCACAGCAGCACAGTCCCACACCCCACACCCCAGCTGCTGGCCAGGGCCTGGAGGAGGTCCGGGTCCCCCACTACCCACTGTACCCCAGCAGGAACTGTATGCTGATCTATTCCAAGTATCAGAAGAAGACATCCGTGTGGGATGCCCATCTCCTGGCGACCTGATGGAAGAACATTATCTGATATCCTCACGACTCCTCACCTGGAAATCCTATATACTCTCTGAGAAAAGGAAAAAATAAAGGTAGAAGGGTCTCAGGCCCAGAAGTGATGTCCCTGGCATCTTTTCTTGTTCTGACATCCCTTCAAATGTCTATCAGGTGATTTGTGTTTTCTGTTCCACATAGTCTTTATTCCTTGTGTTCCTTTCTCGTTGGCATCTTCAGAAAATTCTCTGCTCCAGCCCACGGACTCAATAGAAAGTTCCCACCAGGCAGATCAGCTTCCATCCCTTCTTCCTCTTCCTGCCCTGGCCCTCATCCCCGAATTCACATTTCTAGACCAGCTCCTCTGGGTCTCCCACTGTGTACCTCGAGGTTTCCTGCCTCTTAGACTCCCCAAACTGCCAACTCCTCACACCTCGTCCCTCCCAAACCTCTTCCTCTTCCCTCCAGTTTCAAATGGAAAGTTCTGGAGTGATTCAGCAAGTTCATCCCCTGGAGCAACATATTTATAAGACGAAGAATGGTGTGGTTTTGATTTAAAGTGAAGAGATAATGAAGGAATCATTACTGTAAAATTAGATCCTGCTCGTTTTCTGGAAGGCCCATGGTTATGACACATATGAGCAAAAAAATAATAATAAATTCGGATGCACAGGTTTCAATGCTGGAAAATGTATGTGGAACCACAGTACCACACTGACAAACTGAAAACCCAGTTCCGAGGGGCATCCCGGCGGAGGATCACGGCCCCGGGAAAGGATGCTCTTGACTGCCATTGGCACTGCTGAGCTGTGACTCCCAGGCGCCCAGCGCAGGCCCCGCTGCTGTCAGAGGCAGCTCACAGCCCTGGTTTCCGTCTTATCGGTGTCACAGGCCTTCTGAAATCGCTGATAAGCCTCCCTCGCTGCAGCCAGGATGCCGCCTGTGCAGACAGCGATTCCAGGCCTCGTAAAATGGATTTATAGCTCTTGCTTATCTCCGGCCACAGGTTGTGCTTCCTCCGAGGATACTGGGCCCTGGAATGTGTCCCTTTCAGAGCGTGGACACAGCCGAAGGATCCATCTGAAGAGGGAGTCCAACTCTCTCCGTCCCACCTCAGACCTGGGGTCACCCCCATTCTCACGGCCCCCGTATTTTCTGTGATGCTCTGCAGTTGACAGAGCCCAGGGGACACACTGATCCACGATACAAAACAACCCTGAGATGTATTCAGAACAAAATGAATTCTTCCATCTTTAAGATGACAAAGGGGAGTCTTCAAAGATTAGGTAACTTACCTGAAAACGCAGGTAGTCGGGCAGAAACAGCCTTGGACCAGCTCCTGCACCTGGGGTCACGTGACCGGCTTCTCAGCAGCACCTGGGACTCTCCGCTGTAGAATAATTCTCCTTCCTTGTGGTTGCATGTTTTTAAAATATCATTTGGCAAAGTTCTCTCATGGCTCCTGTTTGGGGAATGAAATGGTCAGATACTACCAGTCCTAGGCTAGAAGTGGGAGCAGAGGTGGGGTGGAGGTAATTGGCAGGGCCCCAGAGCAAACGTCCTGGCTGCTCACAAAGTGGGATTTGTTTTGATCATGAAGTCACCCCACCTCTGATTACTCTCCTGCTAACATAAGCAAACAGGATAAACCCATGGACTATGCTCCAGTCTCACGCAGGGAGCTGGGGTGGCCAACCAGAGGGCAGGGGTGGGGCCTGGGGAAGAGACAGGGAAGGTCTGCCGTGGACAAAAGCAAAGGGATGCGGATGCTTGGCCAAAAGCAGTGATGAGAAGCAATCTTCCTCCAACGGTGGACGAACCCTGGGTGCAAACTGAGAATTCCCCACAGTTACCAGCGAGGGGCCCGATCCTAGGAAGACTTCTGGAATAGAGAGTCTAAGAAGAAACGTGGAAGAGGAATTGGAGTTGCCAGATGAAGAGAGGAAGGGCAAGGAGGCGTCGGGAGGAGAGAACTGCTCCAGCAGATGTGTGGTGGCATGACCCACCCCAGAGCATCCAGGACACTGTCAGATGGCTCAGTGCCCAACAGCGTACCACGTACAGGTAAAGGAGATACACTCTCCAGCCAGATGCCTGGTTCCAATCTTATTTCTGTCCCTTACAAGCATCTCTTGGCCTCAGTCTTTACATCTGTAAAATGGGGTTAATAATAACAACTACTGAATAGGGCTCTGCCAAGAGTTTTGTGGATGAGTGATGGTATGGAAAACACTTGGGAAAGAGGCTGGCTCACAGCAAGTGTTACGTCAGCCATCAATGGTGCTCGATATGTATGAGCAACGTCCAAGACTAGGACACATCAAGGGAGCAGGGAGATGGGACTGGAGGGCAGGGCGGGGCCTTCCCAAGCCTCACCTGTGGACATGAGTCAGGGAAAGGGAGCACTGCTTGGAGAAGCCCAAAAGCTTTGCCTGGACGTGCTGACCATCTGGAAAAGCCAGAGCCTCCGAAGCTGGCATCGGGCTGTGGACGGGAAGCCCTGCCAAATGCAATTAATTATAAATTAATTAATTTATAAATTAATTATAAATGCAATTAATTATAAATTATATTAATTTACACAGGCGAACGAGGTTCTCAGCCAGCCAAGCAAGTATTTATGCGGGGATTTGGGAAACAATCAATGTGACCTTTCTATGTGCATGTCTGAAGCAAGAGAGGATTCTCAAAGGTCAAGTTGCAGTGGTGTGTAGATGCTTAAAAATCAGTCCACACCCGTGAGCCATGGCCGCTGGGCCTGCGCGTCCGGAGCCTGTGCTCCGCAACAGGAGAGGCCACAACAGTGAGAGGCCCGCGTACCGCAAAAAAATAATAATAATCAATCCACACTCGGCTGATGCCAGGATACCTGAGGCTGAGAAACTTAGCATCATTTGCCTCTCACAATTACTGCTCTCCGGTCTGTGGACTGAAAATATAGACCAGGAAGGGGTCAGCAGTCTGCTGGAGCAGTTCTCCTCCCTGACTGGCCCTCCAGCCCTTGCTCCCTCCTTGGGACACTAATCTGATCTTTTGCACACGCACACCACCACCACCCCCAACGGCCTCCCAGTGTCAGCTGGACTGACGGAAGACCCTGGGGTCACACGAGAGAAGGGCTGGAGCGGGTCTCAGAGAACAGGGTGATCACATGGCACCAAGTCTCCGTGTGACCTGGGCAAGTCCCTTCCCCTTCTTGGTCTCCCTTTCTCAGATGTGAGGTGGGGGCCAGGGAGAGGGGTAGTGACACAGGTCTTGATGGTCCTGTCCAGTCTCCCGCCAGCGTCCTCAAGCATGTTCTTTTCCTCTGGCTTGGGTAGGAGGCTGCGGATGGTGGAGGGATGGTCATCAGTGGGGCCCTTCCGTCCCCAAATTTCTCAGTCCCAGGTGACCTGGGACCAGATGGGGTTGACTCAGCTGAAGCTGGTGTCCTGAAACTTTGCGCGCAGGAAAAAGCACTGCTGCCCTCTAGTGGCCACTGGCCAGAATGAACTATGGTTGCGCCCAGAGGGCTCCCTGCAGGATGCAGCGAAATTCACATTTGATGGCACTGAGTCTCTGCTGTGTACCAGGACTCAGTGATGGGTCAGACATGCCCCACTCCAGAAAATTCATGCCTCAAGGGCACAGATTCGTGGACTCTATGGATTCATACATAGCCTTTAGCTCTGTGAGCTTGGGCACATTTCTTAACCTTTTTTTGGTCTCCATTTCATCATGAAAATTAGGCTAAAAATCAAATGTCTTCCTAGCTGCAGCTAGCCATCATAACTACCTACCTATGTCCCCAATTCAGCCCCTTCTCGCCATACCCACAGCTCTCACATGGGACCAAGCCACCAGCATTTCTCCCTGAGAATGAGTTGGGCATTTTACAGTATAACACCAGCTCACACCCAGAGCCTGGATATTTAAATAAGGACCTGAGCTTAGGACTCCTGCCACAAACTCCCACTTTGCTTTTCCTGGGACACTTTTTAAAGTAACCACTTAGTTTTCTTTTTCTATTTTTGCATGTGGCTTTCCAGTTTCCCCAACACCATTTATTGAAGAGACTATCCTTTCCCCATTGTATGTTCTTTGCTCCTTTGTTGTAAATCAATTGTTCATATATGTGTGGCTTTATTTCTGGGCTCTCAGTTCTGTTCCATATGTGTATCTGTTTGGGGGCCAGTACCATGCAGTTTTGATTACTGTGGCTTTGTAGTATAGTTCGAAATCAGGGAGTATGATACCCCTAGCTTTGTTCTTTTTTCTCAGGATTGCATTGGCTATTCAGAGTTTTTCATGGTTCTGTATAATTTTTTGTTCTATTTCTTTGAAAAATGTCCTTGGGATTTTGGTAGGGATTGCATTGAATCTCTAGATTTCTTTAAGTAATAAGGACATTTTGACAATGTTCATTCATCCAGTCCATGAGTACAGAATATCTTTCCAATTACTTGTGTCTTCTTCAATTGCCATCAACCATATCTTATAATTTTCAGGTCTTAAAAATGAAACTAGACTGCTGTCTCACACCATACACAAACGTAAGTTGAAATGGATTAAAGACTTGAACATAAGACCTGAAATCATAAAACTCCTAGAAGAAAACATGGGCAGTACATTCTTTGACATCAGCCTTTACAATATCTTTCTCGATATGTCTCCTCAGACAAGGGAAACAAAAGCAAAAGTAAACAAATGGGATTACGTCAAACTAAAAACATCTGCACAGCAAAGGAAACCATCCGTAAAACAAAAAGGCAACCTACCAAATGGGAGAAGATATTTGCAAGTGATATATCAGATAAGGAGTTAATACCCAAATTACATAAAGAACTCATACAACTCAAAAACAAAAAAGAACAGATTATAAAATGGTCAGTGGAGCTGAAAAGACACTTTTCCAAAGACATGCAGATTACCAAAAAGCACATGAAAAGATGTTCAACATCACTAATTATTAGGGACATTCAAATCAAAACCACAATGAGATATCACTTCACACCTGTCAGAATGGCTAACATCAAAAAGGCAAGAAATAAGTGTTGTTGAGGATTTGGAGAAAAGGAAACCCTTGTGCACTGTTGGGGGGAATGTAAATCAGTGCAGCCACTGTGGAAAACAGTATGGCTATTCAACAATAAACAAAGAACAGAACCCATATGCTCCAGCTATCCCACTCTGGGTATTTATCCAAAGAATGTGAAAACACTAATCCAAAAAGATACCTGCACTCCCATGTTCATCATGACATTATTTACAATAACCAAGATATGGAGGTAACCTAGGTGTCCATCAACAGATGAATGGCTAAAGAAGCTACTACACACACACACACACACACTGAAATACTACTCAACCACAAAAAAAGATGAAATCGTGATATTTGTGACAACATGGATGTACCTTGAGGGCATTATGTTAAGTGAAATAAGCCAGATGGAGAAATACAAACACAGTAGGCGGAATATAAAAAACTGATAAACAAAACAAAGAAATGAACAAAACCAAAATAAGTGAACAAACCAAACTAAACAAAAACAAACAGGTAGATACAGAGAACAGAATAGTGGTTACCAGGAGGGAGGGCGCTGGGGGAGAGGGTTAAATGGGTAAAGGGGGTCAACTCTATGGTCACGGATGAACACTAAGTTTTTGGTGGTGAGCATGTTGTAGGGCACGCAGGAGAGGGAATTCAGTGCTGTATACATAAAACATACAAGGTTGTAAATTAATGTTACCTCAATTAAAAATAAACAATACATTTTTAAAATTAAAAGAACCACTTAGAGTTGCGCCTGAGAAGTTGGTGACCTCCACCCCAAACATGTTGTAAGGGGTGCTTGCCACTCTGTTCTCTATCCATGTTCTGCCTGCCCATGACCTGGGATGGAGGACGGCCCTTCCCCCAGCTCACTGTGCTCCCCACCCCCGTTTCTGGGATGTATAAATAATAAATCTTGTGTCTTGACTTCCTTTGTGTGGATGTATTGAAACTCTGCCTTTGATCGAAACAACCCAGGGTTTTCACTTCCCGAGAGTGGGAGATTGTATGCAGGGGGAACTCCCTGTGGACCCTGTGTAGGTGGTTTGTGCTTCCTCGTTCAGCATGTCATCATCTGCATGTCCTTTTTTTTTTTTAATTGAAGTGTAGTTAACTTACAATATTGTGTTAGTTTCAAGTGTACAGCAGTGATTCAGTTATATATATATATATATATATATATATATATATATATATATATATATACATACATTCTTTTTCAGGTTCTTTTCCATTATAGGTTATTACAAGATATTGAATATAGTTCCCTCTGCTGTACAGTAGAGCCTTGTTGTAGGACAAGGCAATCCTTACTGGCCAAATTGCAGATCCATAATTCATGACTCAGATGACCCAAGGTAGGCAGACCAGAGTGATACCTGGGAAACACCAAGTATGCCAGGCCCCAGCCTGGATTCCCACTCTGCATCAGGAAACGTCTAAACCCTTCGATTTACAGGACTCAAGGAGCCTATGTCCACTTGCCCACTTTACAGACTGGAAAACAGTGGGTCAGAGAGCATGGTGGACGTCCACAGACACGTCCACGTGAGCTCAGGCCCAAGGTCCCTGACGCCCAGGGCCCTGCTCACTCGGTCTCCTTAGGCTCCGCTTTTGAGGTTTTAAAAGGTCAGTGTATTTCCTCTTACCTGCAAGAAGGAAACTAGTGTGACAGGGTGAATGGGGGTGGTTGTTTCCACTGAGGTTTTTTCTCCCCATATGAGAATCTGGGAGGAGAGAGAGCTAGAACTCATCAAAATCAGCTTGCGGCCTCCAGGTGCCACCTTCACCTCTGGGGCTTCGTCCCTGGACCTTCAACACTGACCCCCCCACCCAGTTCTCCAGGCCTTGCTTCTGGCTTGGCGACAGACGGCAGCTCTCTCGCCCCTGACAAAGGTCAGGCCACAGGCATGTAGTAGGGCGTGGTGACCCCGGGGTTGACAGCCAGCACTGCAGGGTCCCACAAGCACTGCTTTGCATCGTGGGGAGTAAGGCCAGTGGTGGGGACCAATTTGTGACCAGCCAGTCTCAACTCTTCATTCAAATACTCTGTGCAGGGTGCCTGCCTTGGCCTGGGCACGTGGACACCTGGAGCTGGTTAATCCTTTGTCATGGGTGAGCCTCCTGTGCATTCTAGGATGTTTGGTAGCATCCCTGGCCTCCACCCACTAATGCCAGGAGTATCATCAGATGATCACCCACTCATGATAATCAAAAACATCTCAGACACTCTCGCATGTCTTATGGTGGAGGCAAAGATCACCCTCCGGTTGAGAACCGCTAAGCTAGGACCAGTGGCATCTTCCCTTTTTGCCTTGCTCCCAAAATATTCTTGTGAGGTCCTGGAGCAGGAAAAAGACATATTGTTAAGTTTAATGTTAGAACATGCACATTAATGGGTGACACAGGCCCTGGCGTGACTCTGGGGTAGCACTTCCCCCCCTGGCCATCACACAAGGCCATCACTGTGCCAGCTCCTAGAGGCATTGAGTGTCCCTGATCCAGTCCAACCCTTTCCTTTCATGGAGGAAGGAAATGTGGCCCAGAGAGGGTAAGCAACCAGCCTGAAGTCACACAGCGGAATTCCTTGTCTCATTCCCCACCCAGGACTCTTTCCACTGCCCCACACCAAGCCTGGATCCAGCCAGCACCAGTCAGGAGGCATAACCTTTGGGGAGGGGGGGCAAAAAGTTCTATCCCAACACAGGCAGAACCTCATTTTCCTGTTATAATGCTGTGAAAATGTGCAAAGCAAAGTGTTGTAAAAACTGTGTAAAAGTGTTGACCGGGACCAGGGCAGTGGAATGAACAAAGCCTGTTCTCCCTGTGAGCCAGCTAATAAAAGGAAGAGCCCAAAATTGTTTGTTGCTATTATAAGGGTCATTTTCCCCCTATAAAAAGAGAAATTTTCATTTATAGGGACCCTGGGCAATTTTCCATCTAATTTGATGTTTTATAATGTCTGCAAAGCCACACAACCTTAGTCGGCTGTGCGGTCGTAGACATTTTATTTTCAAATTTTCAAGGTTATTGGTTCATCGGGAGCAAAGAAAAAATGTGGCTGGATTTTCATGGGTCCTGGTGAGAAAGGGGTCAGCGGATGGTCTGAGAGACGGACTGGAAATGAACTTGCTGCGAAGCCCTCAACCCCACGCATTTCTCTCCCCTAGAACGTAAGGCTGGAAAGGCTGGGCGGAGGGTCACTGCCCCAGGTGAGGCGCCCACCCAGTCCTCGTGCTGCCCAACCCAGAGCCCCGCCCCGGGCCCCTGCCTCCAAGTCCGGAGCCCCCTCCTGCCGGGCAGACTACCCCGTGAAACCCCTTTTGTGGGTTTTCTCATTAATCATCACAACAGCCCATGGGGCATGGAACTATTGTTATCCCCAGTTTACAGAGGGGAAAAGCTGGCTTGGAGGTGGGGAGCCCCATCTGAACCTAGTCGCTGGTTCTGAGGTCCGACCACCCTGTCTACACTGGGGCAACACTCTTTCCCACCGTCGTTGCACTGATCCTCCCTGGTCCAGCTCATTACCTTGCGCCCCAGCATCATTCTGTAAAACAGGCATGGGGGCCTCCCTTGTGGCGCAGTGGTTGAGAGTCCGCCTGCCGATGCAGGGGACACGGGTTCGTGCCCTGGTCCGGGAGGATCCCACATGCCGCGGAGCGGCTGGGCCCGTGAGCCATGGCCGCTGAGCCTGCGCGTCCGGAGCCTGTGCTCCGCAACGGGAGAGGCCACAACAGTGAGAGGCCTGCGTACCGCAAAAAAAACAACAACAAAAAAAAACCCAGGCATGATAACTCTGTTTCCCTGGGAGGTTCTGAGGCTTCAGTGAGCATACGCTGGTGAAGAGCAGCTCTGAGAAGATGGCTGGGCTGAAGCCCAGACAGACGGGGTCCCTTCCTGCCCGAGAGCGAAATGGAGAAGGGGTTATGGTAGGAAGGAGGAGACAGGAGTGGTGAGAAGAAGCAGGGTGATGGAAAATGAGAAAGACAAGCGGAGAGGCACAGGTCAATCTGGAGAAGAAGCCCAGTTAGAGTAAACAAGACCTGGTCCTTACTCTGCGCCAGGCTGGGTGCTTCACACTTTCATAGCCGTTCAGTTCTCACAACAGGACAGTGGAGACTATGGTGTCTATTTTAGAGATAAACCTCTACTGCAGAGGCTGTGTGTGGGCATCTCCCACACCCCGGAGGAGGCCGTGTCAGGGCTCCTAGCCCAGCCTAGGGAACAGGGTGGACAATCAGATCCCCAGGTCCTGGGAAAGTTCCATTTATTCCTAGGACGTCTCTTCTTCCAGGCCCATCTCTGTGCCAGAGAAGACAGACTCCATAGATATTAAAGAGACTGTTTCAAATAAAAGTATTATTTTAGGTAACACCTCTTCTTATAGAAGTAGAGAATACCACAGATGAACTCAAGGAAAATTAAAATCATCTGAATCCTAACCCAAAGATATAGTTGCATATGTTTCTAGATATTTATATCAAATGGATCATCATGTATATTATTCTTTGTAAGTTTTTTTTTTTGGTCGATAACTACGATGGACAACTCCCCACAAGTTAATATTCTGGGCAGCATATCTAATGGCAGTAGGATGCTGCGTTGTATGGCTACAGCAAGACATTTTCTAACCACTCCCTTTCAGTTGGACACTTAGGTTGTTTTTAAAGTTTTGCAATGGTTTACAACGCAGAGTTGGACAGCCTTGTAACTAAGGAGCGTGTCCTTGTTTGCAAGAGCCCTTTAACTGCAGGCAGAATGGCAGGGAGCCCAGATGGGCCTCAACTTCCAAGAAATCAGAACCCATCGCCACCTCCCGTGTGGAGCAAAGCCAGGATGCTGTGGCCATGAACCCCTCTCAGCCACCCACTGTATGTGGTCAAGGTTAAGTCTGGGTTTCCTTGCCGGTTAAGTGAAATTGTTAATAAGACCCCCTTCCCCTGGCTGAGTGAGGACTAAACTCAGTACAGGCACACCTTGGGATCTCTTTCCAGATCTCCCTGAGAAAATGTAACCAACCAGCAGACCTCAAGGCAGAGAGACAGAGGGCAGAGGACAATACCAAATGAGATTCAGGACGAGACAGGAAAGACCAAAGGGTACGTGGGCGAGAGGGAAGCAGTGGGAGGCAGAGGGGCTGGGGTTTTGCCTCCAGGTCATAGGACGTGCTGGAATGCCCTGCATGTTAGAACAAGAGAGTATATGGAAGCTTTAAGCACAAAGGCACAGGGGGAACCCAGCTAGAGGCTTGTCGGCTTCACATCCCTCCATCTCCGGAGTTGGGGAGCCCCCAGTGTCTGTGCTCCCTTGTTTCTAGCTGCATCCCACTCAGACTCAGCAGCCTCTGCCTGCCCCACCCAACTGGCCTG
This sequence comes from Mesoplodon mirus, assembly GCF_964341445.2. Classification (NCBI taxonomy): domain Eukaryota; kingdom Metazoa; phylum Chordata; class Mammalia; order Artiodactyla; family Ziphiidae; genus Mesoplodon; species Mesoplodon mirus. The sequence continues at coordinate 160,664,966 of NC_138977.1, forward strand.
GAGGGTCTGGAGGATGAGGACCACATTCAAGTCATTTCTCTATCGCCCGAGTCCCAGGGCCCCGCCTGGCTCAAAGTCAGAGGCCAGAATCAATGAATGAATGAGTGTTTCAGGTAGAACTTAAGAGACTTCTCTCAGAAGCACCAGTCAGATGCAAGACTATGCAGTGGGGGGGTTGTTGCCCCATCTGGTCATCAAAATTTGGGGGATTGACCAGATGTGGACTCAGTTCCCTCCTCAGCTGCTGATTTATTCTTGTCCTCTCTCTAACCTCTCTCTGCTATCCAATCCCCTCGTGGGTAAGATGGGCAGGATGAAGAAGTGGCAGGAACGGATGGGGATAACACATGTGTGGCTTTTTACTGAATGTATTTATACATAAAAAAGAAAAGGTAAAGTGAAAGCCAAAATATGAGCTCCTGGCTGTTGATTGTTAGGAAATCCGTGTGTTTTAAGGGCACCAGTATTTGTTTTAATGGGTGTGGTGAGACATGCAGATGCAGAAATAGCTCCCCTGAAGGAAGAAGTTTTTATTCTGGAGACGTGAGACACATCATGCCTTGCAGGGCCACTTGAAGGAGTGCCAGCGTGGGTCAGGAGGCAGGGAGAATGGGGGAGCCAAGAGCCTTTACTGAGAAGGAACAGGGAGGCGGGGTGAGCAGGCTTGGGAGTGGCTGGTCTGAATCATTTCAGCAGGCTCGGGGGCAGGGCTGTCCCCAGCTGTCTGGTACCTGGCCTGGGGTGATGAGGAAGACAGTGAGGGATAATGGCCCTGAATGTGAGAAACAGATGGGGGGGGGGGGTGCGTGTGAGCTCTGTGTTTGTGGATTTGAATTTAGAAAGTGCACTTGTGAGTGGATTGTTTATTATCTATAGTGATTGGCTAGTCCTGGGAGGGACAGTCCCTCCGGGTCAGCAAGACCCCAGAGGTGAACGCATCAGAATACAGAAAATAGAAGATATGGTTAACACACCCTGAGGCCCAAGGCAAAAAAGAGATCTGGAATCAGCCGAGTTTAAGCCCCAGCCCCATCTCTTACTAGTTATATGACTTTTAGCCAGTTACTTAGCATCCCTTGGCTGTACAATGAGGATTGCAGTAGCTGCCTCTAGTGGCATATTAAGTGGGACCAGCTGGGCATCTGCCTCGGGCACTGACCAATAAGGGCATGAAAACATCACTCTCATAAATCAGAAACCAGTGCCAGTTAGCGAAAGTCTCTGCGCAGGAGTCCACACAGAGGTGGCAGAATGGGAACTTAAGTCCTGGCGCTGCTAAATTGGATGCTGCCTGGAGTGGAAAGAAACCCATGTCTCTGCCGGTGGATGACCAACCCCTGCTGAGTATTTCTGCACCAGGCTCCGGCCAACGGGAGGGACTGTGAGGTTGCAAATCCCAGCCAACTGAGATCCAGAAACAGAATGAGGTATTATGTAGCACTACTTACCCCAAACGAGGGCTTTCTTTTATTATCTACATTTTAAACTTTTTAATATGCCTCCCAAGATGCCGTCTGGTTCAGAAAATCACCTATAATAAAGGCACATAATAAATCTCTTATTTTGAACAGAGAGAGGCATGCAATTTTTATTAATAGAAAATGTTTCTCTCCTCCCCCCCACCAAATAAGCATCCAGCAAATGCCCGTTCAGCAGGCCAGGCTCAGCTTAACCCCTCCTGCTCACAGGCTCTTTGAAGGGTAATGGAAAGGTGTCTGCAAGAGTCTGATGGAGCTTCCCTGGTGGCGCAGTGGTTGAGAGTCTGCCTGCCGATGCAGGGGACACGGGTTCGTGCCCCGGTCCGGGAAGATCCCACATGCCGCGGAGCGGCTGGGCCCATGAGCCATGGCCACTGAGCCTGCGCGTCCGGAGCCTGTGCTCCGCAACGGAGGAGGCCACAGCAGTGAGAGGCCTGCGTACCGCAAAAAAAAAAAAAAAAAAAAAAAAAAAAGACTCTGAGACTCTGGCACCTGCTCCTTCCTGATCACCCCTTGGGGCCTGACCATTTCCAACGCCCCCTCATGCTCTCCCCCAAGAGAGTCAGCAGACATAGAACCTCTGTACCTCCTTCTTCTCCCATTCTGTGGCCCCTGGGCTCCTGGCCTCCCGTCTCCCTCCCTTCTTCATCAGGCTCTTTACAAATCAGCTCCCAGGACAGGGAAATGAAGTCACCCTGGGGGTCCACCCCTGGGGGAAGAGAGGGGGAAATGCAAGGTGGGCACCCCTGGAGCATAATGTAGCAGCCAGAAGGGATGAACCCACTACTGTGTACTGACTACGCAGTAAAATCCAGCGCTGTGAAGGAGAGAGAGCAAGAGAGGGGAGGGAGAAAGAGAGAGGGGAGGGAGAAAGAAAAAGAAAGGAAGGAGGAAGAAATTGTGACCCATGACCCAGTACGTCTTACAAAAAATTAAAACTATATCCATGCAAATTACAACACATGTTTTATAAGAACGTCCAAATAAGACTACATACACACATGCACACATGTACATACAGAAGGAGTTGGAAGTGGGGTATGAGGCTAAAAGGGAAAAAACTAATGCAAAGACTTTCCCAGCCAGATGAAGTGAAGTGTCAGGTATTGAGGACCTGACCACCTCGACATCTGCACCTGAGGGCCAACAAGAAAGAAAAAGAACTCTAAACACTCACATACTCACACCCACCTACACACACACACACACACACACACACACACACTCACACTCTCATACATAAAGCACATCTGACTCTAAACTGCCTTCTTCAGCCACATAAAGGAGCCACATGTCCTCCACGTCCTGCTCTGGCCATGCTGTTCCCTCTGCCTGGAATGCTGTTCCCACCCCTTCAGCCCCTCCTCTTGGCCTCACCGTTCAGCTCTCTGCTCCTGCGTCCCATCCTTGCCTGACCCCATCTTGGGCGGGGTGGGGGGCCTCACCCCTCCCAGAATGTCTCCCTCACACCCTCCTGTCCTCTGAGCGCAGTGAGGTTGGGCTCACCACCAACCCCCGCCATCCGAACCCCTGCAGACTCCCCTCTGCCGCCTCACCACAAAGCCTCAGCCCAAGGGGACACTGCAGCTGGCAAATCCAAAGGCGCCTCTCGGCCCACGTCCCCGCCACGTCCCCTTTGGAGCTCACCCCTCTGGCTCTGCACCTTTGTGCTCTCCTCCCAGCCCTCCTCCCATGCCCCCCAGCGATGGCCTCCCACCCCTGCTTCCAAATGTAGCCCGACTTCCCTGGGCCCGCTTTGGTCTCTCTCCGCACAGTCCCTGAAGGGTCTCTCCACACCATAGCTTCACTGTTCCCTGATCCACTGGCCATGGGACACCATAGGCCCCTCCAACTCAATATACTCCCAGTAATAACCTCGCCCTCGCCCAAGCCCACTGCTCTGCCTGGCAACACCATTGGGGACATTAGAAACCTGGGTGTCATCTGTGACTTCTCCTTCAACCAGCCACAAGTGTCCTGGAATCTGTCCTTGGTGTTCTTGTCCCGGCTTCCCGCAGGATGGTGCCTGCTATGCAGGTGGGGGTGCCGAGATGCGGGGAGCAGAGGCCAGGCCCAGGGATCTCAGGTGGAGGCAGGTGAGGCCAGGCACCGTGCGCCAGGAAGGACCCTAAGATGCTTCTCAAGATGGTTGGATGGGCCAAGGGGACAGCATTCACCTTGTCTGCTCCCAGGTTTGACCCCCAGGTACCAGACAGGGTCCTGGCAGGAAACAGACACTCTCAAACTGTGTAACCGAGAAGATGTTCATACAAACACTACTCATAAAGGTGTGGACAATGCAGAACCTGGGGGCTAGTAGCAGGGGGAGCTGCTACTGCTCCTTGCCCTGAAGTGCCGGGGAGGTGTGAACACTGGACTGGACTTGAGGCAGAAGCATGGGCTGGGGTGGGGGCGTGGGGGGCAGTGATCCAGCAGAGGGAAGCAGCTAGCCCACAGGAGCTGTGTTTTGTTTCATTTTGTTTTGTTTATAATTTATTTTATTTTTGGCTGTGTTGGGACTTCATTGCTATGCGTGGGCTTTCTCTAGTTGTGGCAAGCAGGGGCTACTCTTCATTGCAGTGCGCGGGTTTCTCATTGTAGTGGCTTCTCCTGTTGCGGAGCACGGGCTCTAGGCGCGTGGGCTTCAGTAGTTGTGTCTCACGGGCTCTAGAGTGCAGGTTCAGTAGTTGTGGCGCACGGGCTTAGCTGCTCTGCCACATGTGGAATCTCCCTGGACCAGGGATTGAACCTGTGTCCCCTGCATTGGCAGGAGGATTCTTAACCACTGTACCACCAGGGAAGCCCTGCAGCTATGTTTTAATTTACATTTTATTATTATGTAGGTACAGTAAAGCCAACAGATCAAGAGAGAAAGATTTTTGCTATACTCAGAGATTCCAAAACAAGGGGACATGCCACAGCATGGCGGACCACACGGGGAAGCACCAGGGCTGCTCAGGAGGTAGAGGGAGTGGGGAAACTGGGAAGCAGCCTTTCTTGTGGTTTCCAATGGAAGGAACAGGTAAGGCAGGGCAAGATGACTTGGGCTGCTTTGAATGATTACATCAGGCTCTGGCAGAGTGGCTATCCCCAGTTGTCTGGTACCTGAGGATTAGGACAGGTGGATAGTGGTCCGGAGTGTGTGAACCCCATAAAAGAGGTGGTTGGAGGGTGTGAGCTCTGGGTTGCTTGGTTTGCATTGGGAAGTGCACTTGTGAGCGAACTGATTATTATCTCTAGGAACTGGCTAGCCCAGTCCTCCAGGGTGAGCAAAGCATCAGAGTAGAGAAATAAAAGACATGGTTAATGCACAGCACAGAGAAGGAGCCAGGGGGATGGATGCCCACCCCTCACTCTCCTCCTGCCCTGGCATCACCTGCTGATGTTGCCCACTGACAAAACCCAGCAGGAGGGCAGAGGGCAAGGGGGCCAGTTGACACAATCAGCCTCCTGGCCCCAGAGCAGGGAGCCGTGCAGCTCTGTGGGAGAAGTGGACCATACTCAGTGGCCACTAAACTGAGCTCATGGGCAGTGACTGGGTCAATGCAATCAGTCTGATGAGGTCTGAGGGATTGCAATGGAAGAAGCTTCTCCTGAGCTGGGTTTTGAGGGATGAATAGGCATTTTCCAGGGAGCACTAGAAAAATTGAAGAGGCTGCAGAAAGCCATGGAGACGAACACAATGTGTTTGGCAAGGAGCATCCTTCGCAATATTGCCGGATTGTGAAATTTCCAGGGAGGATGATGGCTGGGGTGAACTAGATGATCAGGGAATGTCTCTACCTTAAGTCATCTCATTCTCTCCGGACTTATCTGCAAAGCCATGGTTCATGGGCGTCAAGTACTTCCAACAGGAACTGCTACAGAGTCAATGCTCAGTAGTTCTGTCATCACCACTATGATTGTGTTGAAGAGGAGGTGTGATAGTATCATGGAGCCTACCTCCCAGGGCTCTGAGGAGGACTGGGTAAGATGATGCCTAAGGAAGTTCTTCACAAATCAAAGGACCAACCAAACCCAGCTCATGAGCAGTAAGTAGTCTGCTGTCTGGCTAGGGGAACAGGACAAGGGGTCAGGTCCATGGGCTCCAGTGCCCCGGGGCAGGGGTGCTAGCTGACCCGTTTGGACCCCACTAACTTCATCAATCAAATCATCCAGTGGGACGAGGGAAGATGCCAGGGTTCGTTTCCCAACTGTGATCAGCCTTGACTCCAAGCCCACACTCCACACTCCGTTTTCTGGAAAAGGCAGAAATAGCCTTCGGGGGCCAAAGAATACAATACCCTTGGATGCCCGTGGCCGCGTGAGATGGTCTGAAAGGGCTTTATCACTGCACAGAGCAGCTGCCAAAGTCAGATGGAAACCCTTCCTAGGAAATTCTTGGTTCTGCCTGTGAGCAGCCCATCTCGTGGAATTAATTTTAGCCTATATGATGCTAGAGCCGTGCAAACACAGACATATAAAACAGCACCCCCAAGCCTTGGCATGGCAGTAAATACTGAACTGTGCTGAATGTGTGCATGTTGTGCACCCGCCCCTCTGCAAAAATCCTAAAAGCCATCCTGAGTGGGAGCTGGAACGTTAACAGGCTCCTGGTGCCACTGGGCCCCACTAAGGGAGCTCATGCCCTCTTCCCAAGCTCGTTCCATCTCTCTGCTTGGATTGTGGATTTCCAGGCTCAGGCTCCAGCCTTTGTGGGGCAGGCAGCCAAGGTGAAGGTGGTCTGCAAGGGCTGTGGAAGCATAAGCGGAACCATCTCCTAGGCTCCAAGCAAGCCCACGGTGGAAGGGATGCTTGGGAGGGTGTTTGCACCCCGGGGTCACTGGGCTGTAGCCTGCAAAGCTGGAAAGAGGTTTTGAGATCATCTACTTCAATCTGGTAATTTCAGAGGTTTTCAGTGCCTCAGTCAAGGTCATACAACAAGTTAATGGAAAGACCTGGCCTTTGGCATCATGGTGGAGGAGACTGGCTCAAGGATTTGGAGTCAGAGAGCTCTGGGTTCAAACAATTCCTTATTTTCTGACTTCAAGCAAGTTGTTTCAACTCTATGCTTTGGTTTGCTTTTTTGTAAAATAAATGATAGCAGCGCTGTATAGTGGGAATTCTGGGAGAATTAACTGAGAGGGTGTATGTTCATTATAACCTGAATGCCTGGCAGATGGTAAGCGCCTAAGAAATGGCAGCTAACTTGAGCATATGGGGAGGGGGAAGGGTAAGCTGTGACAAAGCGAAAGAGAGGCATGGACATATATACACTACCAAACGTAAGGTAGATAGCTAGTGGGAAGCAGCCGCAGAGCACAGGGAGATCAGCTCGGTGCTTTGTGACCACCTAGAGGGGTGGGATAGGGAGGGTGGGAGGGAGGGAGATGCAAGAGGGAAGAGATATGGGAACATATGTATATGTATAGCTGATTCACTTTGTTATAAAGCAGAGGCTGACACACCATTGTAAAGTAATTATAATCCAATAAAGATGTAAAAAAAAAAAAAAAAGAAATGGCAGCTATTGGTGTTAAGATGTCTGAGTAAATGCACATCTTCATTGGGGTTTCCCCCAAGCAGAGACAAAGACAGACAGAAGCCCTTTATTTGGAAGATAATCCCAGGAAGCAGGAATGACAGAAAAAAGAAAGTGAGACAAGAAAGGAAGAAAAACTAGTACAAGGATCTGCTGTGGGTACTACGGTGGCCAATGGAAACCCAATTCTGCCAGTGGACTTGTGGAGAATATTATAAAACTTTGTTAAAGGATATTAAAAAGGGCTAAATAAATGTAGATCAATAGCATGTAAACTTCTGGAAAAACTCAGTGTTGTCTTATAATCAGGTACAAATTGATTAGGACAACAGAAACCACTCTGGATACTTTAAGAGCAGAGGTGTGATACAGGAATTGGAGATTTCCATTGTCTCGGAAAAGCTGAGGGAGCAAAGCTCAGGAAGGGCACTTTCGAGAATTCTGTGGGTTCAGAGATCACGAGGAAAATACTTGTGGCTTTGATGTGAGTGACGTTCAGGAAGATGCGCAAAGCTGCAGTCAAAACCCTGTCTCTGGGCTTCCCTGGTGGCGCAGTGGTTTAGAGTCCACCTGCAGATGCAGGGGACACGGGTTCATGCCCCGGTCCAGGAAGATCCCACATGCCATGGAGCGGCTGGGCCCGTGAGCCATGGCCGCTGAGCCTGCGCGTCTGGAGCCTGTGCTCCACAACGGGAGAGGCCACAGCAGTGAGAGGCCCGTGTACCGCAAAAAAAAACCAAAAAACAAAACAAAACAAAAAAAAAACGAAGAAACCCTGTCTCTGTGCTCTGTAACACCAGCAAAGCCTCTAGAGAATAAACACTCCTGCACTTCCTTCCTCCCAGCTTCATGGTGGTGCCACTCACAGGTGGACTCTAACTGGACCCAAGGGCAAGGGAGTCTAGGAAATGTAGTTTGCAGCCTTCATGATCCTGAGTATAAGGAAGAGCCTGGGATGGTCAGGCTGGTACTGGGAATTAACACACAATATTTGGCACAGTCCTAGATGTCAATCCCTGCCCCCAGATTTAACTGTGAATGCAATTAATGCCAATTAACTCCTCAAGAATTATAAGATTCATAAAGATGAATAAAGATCCAAGGATAACCAAGACAATGTTGAAGAAAAAGAAGGAGGGAGAGGAGTAGGGGGAGGAGGAAGGGTGTGTTGAGGTTCCCATGACCACCCCCAGGCTCAAGGATTCACTAGGAAGATCACAGGACTCAGCATATGGTCATCCTCACAGCTATGATTTATTACAGTGAAAGGATCCAAAGCAAAATCAGCAAAGGGAAAAGGTGCATGGGCAGAGTCCAGAGGAAACTGGGAGCAAACTTCCAGAGCCCTCTTTCAGTGGAGTCATGAGGAGCACTTGATTTCTCCAGCAGCAAGTTGTGACAACACATATGAAGTGTTGTCCACCTGGAAAGACCATTTGAGACTCAGCACACAAGGTTTTTACTGGGGGCTGGTCACCTAGGCATTCTCTGCCTGTCACATACCAAGACTCCAGATTTCCAGAAGAAAAGCAGGTGGTCAATGTGAACTATATTGTTTGTACAAATTGTTCCCATGCAGTGAGACACTCCTATCACTTACGAGAATGGTGGAACTCTCCTGAAATCCAAGTTCCCAGATGCCAACCCAGGGCCAACCTTGCAAGCAGGCCTTTCTATAATATCGGTCTCAGGCCTGCTGTGTTAACTCTTTTCCGTACAAAGGGAAACCGACTCTGCCAGACATAAAACTTATTATAACACTATATTAATGAAAACAATGTAGTGCTGACCTAGAGATAAGAAATACATTAATGGAGACAACAGATAAAATGCCGAAGTAGATACCACCCTTATATATTGGTACAAAGCTAGCATTACAAATCATTGGAGAAAGAGAGTATGGTTCAATAAATTGTTTTGTAACCATGAAATGGTTTTTTACATTTTTTTGTAAAAAATGTCTTTGTAACAATGAAAAACAAAATAAAATTAGATCTTTCTCTCATTCCATTCATAAAAATATATGCTTTCTGGACAAAAGACTACGATAAAATATCATAAGTTTAGTTCAGGTAAGGATATCTTAAAACACACACACACACAAAACAGTAGAAAACCTTCATGGTTAGATTTGGCAATAATTTCTTGGCTAAGACCCCAGAAGCACAAGCTACAAGAGAAAAAATAAATAAGAAGAACTTCATCAAAATTAAAAACTTTTGTGCAGCAAAGGACCCCATCAACAGAATGAACAGGAAACCCATGGAATGGGAGAAAATATTTGCAAATCATATATCTTACAAAGGATTGCTATCCAGATATATAAAGAAATCCTACAACTCAACAACAAGCAGCCCAATTTTTAAAATGTGCAAAGGACTTGAATAGACATTTTTCCAATGGTTGTAAGAAAAAACAAACAAACATTGTAACAGGAAATAAATGGACAAAATATATGGGAAAGCATTACAGAACAGAAAATCCAAATGGTCTATAAGCACTAAGGAGTTGCTCATTCTCACTAGGAATCATAAAAGTGCACAAATAATAATTATGTCATATTGCTGTTTCTGGGCAGGCAAACAATATTAAAGTCTGATAATACCAACATTGATGGGATGTGGGCAGGTGGCAAATTCCACACAACACCAGAAGAGAAAGCTGATGCATTCACTCAAGAACAATTTAGCAATATTTAGTAAAATTGAAAATGCACACAGCTTAGAGAAGATAGTTCTAATACACATAACTGACAAAGGATTAGTATTGAAAATATATAAAGAACTCTGTAGCAATGTCCACAGAGCCCTCTAATGGCTTGGTTGCAGCCCCTCTCAGACCCCACATGAAGCCTGAGCCCCGCTAAAGAAAACCAAGAAGTGCCATGAACTTGGTACTTGTCTTAGTCAGCTCAGGCTGCTATAACAGAATACCATAGACTGGGGGACTTGAACAACAGACTTTATTTCTCAGAGTTTGGAAGACTGGAAGTCCAAGATCAGAGTGCTGGCATAATCAGGTTTTGGTGAAGGCTCTCTTCCTGGTTAATAGACAGCCATCTTCTCAATGAATCCTCAAACGTGGGAGAGAGAAGCAAATTCTCTCATGTCTCTTCTTATAAAGGCACTGATCCCATCATGGGACCCCACCCTCACATCTCCCAAAGGCTCCCAACTCCTAATACGATCACACTGGGGGCTGGAGCTTCAACATGTGAATTTCGGGGGGTGGTCACAAATATTCAATCTATAGCAAGCCTGTTTACTTTCCCTCTCTAAGCCTCAGTTTCCTCATCCATACTATGTGGACAATATGAGCATCTGCCTCACGGGACTGTAGTGAAGATTAAATGGGCTGAGCTCTGCAGCTTCCGGCACATTGCGATCTCTCGGTCAACGTTGGTGCCTTCTGGTCATTAGCATAATACTCTTACCCCAGACATTTACCAGCTATGAAGAGGAAAATCAAGCACAGTAAATGCTTTCTTTGTCCATGACTTCTCTCTCAAATTTGAGGTAAAACTCCAGGACTTCTTAAAAACAAGAAGATGACCAACAGAGAATAAGCAGTGACTAGTACTTGTCATGACACAGATTTAGTCAATGAGACTCAGAGAATGACTTGCTAAATGTCACACAGCACACAACTGAGAGGAGTTGGAATCAGTCTTCCAGACCGTTCTCTGCCCTACCTCTGTACAGATTCTGTTAACCCTGGTTTGCTTGTTCAGGTTTCAGGAACTTGCTGAATTTTATAGCTGTGCAGATTTTTCTTCCAAACAAGCTCTCCTAGAAACCCCACCCCAGGTCAGGTGATGAGCTCAGAGACAAAGACCACAAGCAGAGGTTATGTAACCTGACTCGCATGCAGAAGAGGCTTCCTGGGCAGAGTCTGGCTCGAGCTCCTGTGAATCATTAAGCTTGGCCCAGGGTGGATGTCTGGAGGGCAACGTTCCAACGTTTCCCATCAGGAGTACCCTCAAGGGACAGCTCAGGTTACAACTGGGTCCTGGGCTCCCAGGTGCTTCTGTGTCATCGTGTATAATTTTGCATGTGTTTAAATAGGCTAAACTTTCTGTTAGCTGGAAAAGAGGGAAAGATGGTCGTCTGTGCATTTCACATATAATAGGGTTTCACTTCGTTTTCACGGTAGCATTGCAAGGGGCATGTCATAAATCCCCATTCTTCAGATGCAGAAACTGAGCTTCAGAGATGGAAGGTCACCTGCTCACACCACACAGCAAGTGAGGGGCAGAGCTGGGACTGGGACTCGGTATCTCAGATCCCAGAGCTGCTGCTCTATCCACTCTTCTCTCTATGTTGGCCTAGATGCCCCAATAAGCAGACACCAAGACAGAATCAAATGTGCAAAGATATTTTAGGGGAACCACCTGTGAGAGGTGCCGGGGAGGCTGGGACAGCCTCCTGAACATGATGCAGTCTGACTCAGTGAAGGAGAGTGAAGGAAGGTGAGTGGAAGCATCCTAAGCAGGTAGGCTGTGCAGTGTCAAGAAGGTTCCACGAGGCCACTGGGGACCTTCAAGCCACAGTCAGCTGTCAGAAAAGTTCAGCTACCCCCAGATATGGTGATGAACTTCAGAGCGAGCACATGGCTGAGGATCTCGGGCTATTAAGCTCCCTGCAGCTGGAGGTCTTCAAGGCACCGCCTCATGATCTCCATACTGTCTGAGAACCCTGCAGCAAATTGGCTCAACATTTTTTTTTTTTTTTTTTTTTTGCAGTACGCGGGCCTCTCACTGCTGTGGCCTCTCCCGTTGAGGAGCACAGGCTCCGGACGCACAGGCTCAGCGGCCATGGCTCACGGGCCCAGCCGCTCCGCGGCATGTCGGATCCTCCCGGACCGGGATATGAACCCGTGTGCCCTGCATCGGCAGGCAGACTCTCAACCACTGCGCCACCAGGGAAGCCCCTGGCTCAACATTTTGAAAAGCTATCCAACAATGTGTATCAGGAGTCTTTAAATGATTTTGCCCTTTCCCCCAGAAACTCCCCTTCCAACAAATCATTCTAAGGGAATGTGGCCAGTCCTGGGAAGTCTTTATGTGCTGTGTTGTTGACAGCAGTGTCAGTTAGCAAAATAAGTACACACATATACATACACATACACATGCATGTGCACATGCATAATACACATACACATGCACACAACACTTAAAAAGTTGTATGGACACATAGTGAACACACATACATAACATGCATACACAGAGAAATAATATATACACATACATAACATACATACGTGTAAGCACAGATACACACACAACATGCTTATGCATGCATAGCATGTATACACAGAGGAATAATATACACATATATAAGGTACATATATGCCATGCAACCACATATAATACAAACAACACACACATGTAAATGTGTATACACACACGAACTTGTGTAACATACATATATACATAAACACACATATGTAACATGGGTGCATACACATAACATACTGGCATAGAAATGTTTTCTCTGATTGGTGAGGTGGTGTATTATGACCACCTGCAGAGGCAGTTGGATCCCACCCAAAATGTTCAAATGTCGAGACTGATGACATCACACACACGTTAAAGGAGTGTAAAAAGATGTATTACGTACATAATTGATGTCTCTAGGGAGAGCAGGGGAGCCTTTCAAACGGGTCCAAAATGGCTTGATAGAACAGGGAGAGGAGCCGGGCTCTGGGTTGTACTGTGGGTAGGAAGTGGGGGTAGGGCTGGCGTGAGGATCCCCATACACCATGGGCAGGGACTTGCCTGGTTTGAATCTCCCGCCAGTGCCAAAGCAGAGAGCTCCCAGATGTTCTTATCAGCTTGCCCAGATAAGAAGAGAGAGGCGTGAGGCTTTAAAGCTGTCAGCAGTCAAATATCAAAAAAGGTAATCCACTTCCTTCCTTATTACAGGGAGAATCTGACCTACATTTATCCACTTTCCTCAAACAGGTGTATCAACATATTAAAAGCTACTATTCCTGTAGCTTCCTTCTCTCACTCACTTCTGAAGACTCAAAGGGGTACAGGTGAGTGTCCAAGCTGCAGGTGAAATCTCCTGCAGGCTGCAGCAAACCTGGTTATGGCAGTGGAGTCAAGCTGAATTCTCCCATCAACAATGAAACAAGATCTGTCTGACTTCTGAGTCTATTTTCAAACTTAAGTTTCTAAACATAAGTTCCTTTAGTCCTAACATAAGAATATACTATGGTTCTTCATAACCTTTTTTTTTTTTTAGATTCCATATATATCTGTTAGCATACGGTATTTGTTTTTCTCTTTCTGACTTACTTCACTCTGTATGACAGACTCTAGGTCCATCCACCTCACTACAAATAACTCAATTTTGTTTCTTTTTATGGCTGAGTAATATTCCATTGTATATATGAAGAACTTAGGGGCAGGATAGGAATAAAGACGCAGATGTAGAGAATGGACTTGAGGACACGGGGAGGGGGAAGGGTAAGCTGGGACGAAGTGAGAGAGTGGCATGGACATATATACAGTACCAAATGTAAAATAGATAGCTAGTGGGAAGCAGCCGCATAGCACAGGGAGATCAGCTCGGTGCTTTGTGACCACCTAGAGGGGTGGGATAGGGAGGGTGGGAAGGAGACGCAAGAGGGAGGAGATATGGGGATATAGGTATATGTATAGCTGATTCACTTTGTTATAAAGCAGAAACTAACACACCATTGTAAAGCAATTATACTCTGATAAAGATGTTTTTTAAAAAAGAAAAGTATATATATATACACTATGGTATATTATATATATATATATATATTTTTTTTTTTTAATTTTTGGCTGGGTTGGGTCTTCGTTTCTGTGTGAGGGCTTTCCCTAGTTGCGGTGAGCTGGGGCCACTATTCATGGCGGTGTGCGGGCCTCTCACTGTCGCGGCCTCTCGTTGCAGAGCACAGGCTCCAGACACGCAGGCTCAGTAGCTGTGGCTCATGGGCCTAGTTGCTCCACGGCATGTGGGATCCTCCCAGACCAGGGCTCGAACCTGTGTCCCCTGCATTGGCTGGCAGATTCTCAACCACTGCACCACCAGGGAAGCCCCTATTATATATATATTTAATATCTATTAAATACATATGTATATAATATGATATCAACTATGTAAAATTAAACATAAGCTTGAAAAAACAAGTACTGGAATATTAGCAGTGATTGTTCTTCTGGGACATTTTCTCACTTTTCTATATTTTCCAAAATTTTTGAGTGTATATTACTTTTAAGAATGAAAAAAAACAAGGTTTATTTTAAATTTTTACTCAACATTATTGATTTTCCAAGGACTCCCTTGTAGCAGGGTTTAGATCCATCATAGGGAGGAAATGGAGAGCAGAGAATGGAAAAGAAGGAAAAATTTGACATTCTTCAACAGATCTGTTACCTATAAACCCTCAACTGAAAATTGTTACCACTGTGAAGGTTTGCAAAGAAAGATTCCTGGGCCAAGCAAAGTCTATTCAGAAGTTTGTTTTGCTTTTTACAAAGTTTATTTTCAACTTATTAAAGTTAAATATCCTAACACCTAATCTGTTCTTTAATATTCTGTAAACCGTATTAGTTAAAGAAGGCTAGGTAATAATTAGTCCCAATATGGAGCAGCCCAACACAAAAGAAGTGTATTTTTTGCCTATGTAACATGCCATGGCAGTGCTGGGACAGCACAAGTGAGGAATGCCCCATAGTCCATGAGGTCATGCAGGGACCCAGGCTGACCAAGGCTTTGACTTTCCAACCAGTGGCTTGCAAATTTGCCTTGGTCATCTCCATTCCAGCCATGGATAAAGATGGGAAGAAATGAAGGCTCATGAGAGGTTTTCATGGGCCAAGACTGGAAATGGCCCACATCACTTCTGCTCGATTCCATTTGGCTAGAACTCAGTCATTTGACCACAACTAACTGTAAAGGACTGGGAAAAAGTAACATCCACCAAGGAAGAAGAGAAGCAGATTTTGTTAAGCCACCAGAACTTTCTACCAGAGTTTACAAGGCCTTTTTATGACCAGCAAACAATCACTCACAAGAGATCCAAAAATAATACTTGGTCCTATTAACCACATTAAATAATTAAACTTCTTCAAAAATTTGAATTACCTTTGTAAACTGCTTATACCTGATTTACTTTTAAGTATTTCAGTGGTCTGGCAAACTCTCCCAATACTGAAATAATTCTTATAAATCAAATAAACTTATAAAAACAGTGGTTTAATAATTTTATATACATACACACACACACACCTTATAAGATTTCCATTTAAAATCACAAGCGTAAGTCATATACTGCACAGTTCAGTGGAGCTAAAAGACTATCCCTCTAAAACACTAAATTCTCTTAATACCAAATTTACATAGACTCCTTTAATATGAAAAAATTTTTGATGGGTTTTAATTTTTTTTTTTTTTTTTTTTTGCGGTACGCGGGCCTCTCACTGTTGTGGCCTCTCCCATTGCGGAGCACAGGCTCTGGACGTGCAGGCTCAGCAGCCATGGCTCACGGGCCCAGCCACTCCGCGGCATGTGGGATCTTCCCGGACCGGGGCACGAGCCCGTGTCCCCTGCATCGGCAGGCGGACTCTCAACCACTGCGCCACCAGGGAAGCCCAGGTTTTGACTATTTTTAATAAATTGACAGAATCCTGTAATTTGTTTGTTATGTATGGTACTCTTTCCTGGGAACACTTTGCACCTAGCCCACTGGATAATGCCAGGATTTGAGTGTGGTTATTGACTTAGAAACAACAAGGGGCAGTTGGAGGAGGTCTTGAGAAGGATCAGCAGTCCTGGATTGGCAGCTAGGAAATTTTCCACAGGAAATCTCACTGGAGTTTCAGGCAATAGGATGCTAATCTCCTCAGATAGGGAAGGAAAGGCTGCTTCTACTACTGTCAAAAGAGGCATGGCAAAGTTTAGGAGTTCAAGGTTGTCATTGGAATCTGCCTATATGTCCATAATCCAATGCTTGAGGCCCCACTTTTCCCCAATTAATGCCATACATTTAACATAAAATAATAAAAATAAAAACATACATTCATGAATGTTTATAGCAGCTTTATTCATAATAGCTAAAGCTGGAAATGCTGGCAGCATTTCTACTGCTGTAAAATTCTAAAAAAAACCTTGTAGGTTTCCCATGTATGTCTTAGGGATTCACTCCATTAGACAAGAAGATTCTCCACAGATTCATCCTAGATAATCTCATATCTATTTTTGGCTTTTTTGAAATGGCTGAGGGAATCTAATAGTCACACCTTGAATCTCTTCAAAGAGCCTTTTGTGTAACTGAATATTCTGACCTTTTCATCTTTCTGAGGTATTAGCAAAAGGTTGTTAAAGCATACTTTCCTGACAGTGAATATCTTAATTATAGTGTCTTCTACAATCTGGATAGGCTGAGAATTTTCTGAGTTATAAAGTCCTGTTTCCCTTTAGTCTAACATTTTTCCCTTAATTTATCTTTCCTCTCACATTTTACTCTAAGTCACAAGAAGAAACTGGGTCAGAGCATTAGCTCTTTGATTAGAAATCTCCTCAGCTGTATGTCCAATTTCATAGTTCACAAGTTCTGCTTTTCCACATAACTGTAGGTCCCAAATCCACTGTGTCTTCTGCCACTACAAGGATCCCTTTATTCCAGTTTCCAGTAACATGTTCCTCATTTCCTTCTGAGCCTTCACTAACAGGACCTTTGACATCCATATTTCCACTACCAGCCTATTTATGAAGATTTAGATATTCTCTAAGACAATATAGGTTGTTCTCTGCCGTGCTCCTCACTTCTTTTTGAGCCTTCACCAGCTAAGTCATTAACAGCCATTTCTACTAAAAATATGTTCAAGGCAAGTTAGACATTTTCTATGATACTCCTCAGAATCTTCTAAACTCTGCCCATTGTTTAATTTCAAAGCCACTTCCACATTTCAAAGTATTTGTTACAGCAGCACACCACTTGTGGTACCAAATCTGTATTAATAGCCTATTGCTACTGTAACCAAATACATTCTTAGTGACTTAAACTACACAAATCTATTATCTTACAGTTCTGGAGGTCAGAAGTTCAAAATGGAACTCACTGGGCTAAAATCAAGATGTTGTCTGGAGTGCATTCCCTTCTGGAGGTTCTAGGAGAAAATCCTTGCCTTGCCTTTTCCATCTTCTAGAGACTGCCCACATTTCTTGTCTCAGGGCCCCATTCTTCCATCTTCAAAGTCAGTAACATTGGGTGTTGTCTTTCTCAAGCTGCCATCTCTCTGATTCTACTACATCTGTCTCCCCTTTCCACTTTTAAGAATCCTTGTGATTACATTGAACCCACCCAGATAATCCAAGGTAATCTCCAATTTTTAGGTCAGCTGATTCACAACCTTACTTCCATCTGCAACTTTAATTCCCCTTTGCCATGTAACATAACATATTCACAGGTTCTTGCACTTAGGACATGAAAATCTTTAGACGGCCATTATTCAATCTAGCCTGGAGAGAATTTCCATGAAGTGGCACAGTAAAGGATAACCCAGATGGAGTCCAGGGAGGCTAAAGCACACAGAATTCATAGAGAAGAAGACCAAAGAGAAGGGAGCTACACAAAGAGAGAAACCTGGGGATCTATAATCTTTATTTAAACATTGATCTGTACCTGCATGTAAGAAAGCTATCTAAAGCTAGGGAAAGAATCACCAGAAAGGATTAGAGAAAAAAAATCCCTGGGCCTCACACATGTCCAGGAAGAGTTCCTCATCTCACCAGCCAGAATGGGAAACCTTATAATTCACAGAAAATCAGGTGGAGTATTCAGAAGACATTTGCTTCAGTAGTGGGTAGAAATTTGCTTTAGATTAAATGATGCTCTGGCCCTACCTAATGAAGCTTAAAATCTATACCTGACATAACTGAATTTTGTAACTTACCTGTATTCCAAAAAAATCTCAAAAATATTTATTGGAATATAAAGATATCCAGCACTCAACAAGGTAAAATTCACAATGTCTGCCATAAAATAAAACACTACCAGGCATGCAAAGAAGCAGGAAAATATAACACATAATGAGGAGAAAAATCAATCTATAGAAACAGCCCCATAAATGACATCAAAATTAGTACATCAAGACTATTATTATCACTATATTCCATATTTTCAAAAGTCTAGATAAAAGATTGATCATGTTAAGAAGCAACATAAAAGGTATTCTAAAAATCCCAAATTGAACTTCTAGAGATAAAAATCACAATGACTGAGATGAACAGTACACTGGATATGATTGATGGCAGATTTAATATTGCAGAAAAAATATTAGTAAAATTTATGACATAACAAAAACTATTCAAAGTAACACAAAGAGATTTTTAAAAGACTGGAAAAATAAGCAGACTTATGATGTGTAATTGGAGTCATGAGAAGACAAGAGAGAGAAGAATGGGAAGAAAAATAATTTGAGAAAATAGGGGCTTCCCTGGTGGCACAGTGGTTGAGAGTCCACCTGCCGATGCAGGGGATGTGGGTTCGTGCTCCGGTCCGGGAAGATCCCACATGCCACGGAGCGGCTGGGCCCGTGAGCCATGGCTGCTGACCCTGCGTGTCCGGATCCTGCATGTCTGGAGCCTGTGCTCCGCAGTGGGAAAGGCCACAACAGTGAGGGGCCCGTGTACCGCAAAAAATAAATAAATAAATAAATAAATAAATAAATAATAATGCAGAATGGATTGTCAAAAGTGTTCAAGACTATATATATTGAAAACTACAAACATTGCTGAGAGAAATTAAACAAAATCTAAATAAATAGATGAACTGTGTTCATTGATCAATAGACTGTTCATGGATCGGAAAACTCTATATCATTAGATGTCAGTTCTCCTCAAATTGATCTGTAGATTCAACCCTTTCCAAATTTATTCCCAGTGGGTTCTTCTGTAGAAACTGAACAACCAATTCTAAAATTCATGTACAAAAGACCTAAAATAGCCAAAATAAATTTGAAAGAGTAAAGTTGGAGGACTTAACACTACTTGACCACAAAACATTATAAATCTACACTAATCATGATATTCATTACTGGTATAAAGATAGGGAAATAAACCAATGGAACAGAATAGAGAGTCCATATACAGAGACATTCGTATAATGGTCAGTTGATTTTCAACAAAGGTACAAAGCCATTTAAGTGAAACAAAGATAGTCTTTTCAACAATGAGTGCTGGAACAATTGGATACCTTTATGCAACAAAATCAACTTTGATCTCTACCTTGTACCACATACAATAGTTAACCAAAATAAATCATAGACCTGAGTTTAATACCTAAAGTCATAAATCATCTAAAAGAAAAACACTTAAGAAAATTTTTGTGACCATGGGTAAGGCCATGTTTTAGATGTGACACCTAAAGCACAATCCATAAGAGAAAATAAATGATACACTGGACTTCATTAAAATTTAAAACTTAGGCTCTTCAAATAACACTGTTGAGAATAAAAAGACGAACCACAGACAGGAAAAAATATCTTAGCAAGTATGTCTCTAATAAAGGACTTTCATCCGGGACATATAAAGAACTCTAAAGACTCAATGATGAGAAAACAAACAACCCAATTTTTTAAATGGTCAAATGTTGAACATACACTTCACTCAGGAAGATACCTGGATGGCAAATAAACACATGAAAAGATGCTCAACACTCTCATAGTCATTATGAACTGCAAATTAAACCACAATGAGATATTGAAATGAAGCAGGATCCTATAGTCCTTTGCCCCTCCATGTCCTCCACCTGCTTTTTGTCTGTAGAAAAGCTTTAGTCAAAGAATAAGTTTAATCAGAGAAGTGAGAAAATGCAGAAGCAAAAGAAAACAGTCAAACAAGACCAAATCGTAATAGTCTAGTCACTAAACAAAGTCAAGGACCTTCAGGTCCTCTTCAGGGGCTATGGGTAATATTCTGAGCCATATCCTGTGAGCTGTTCTGTAGACACTGAAACCCCTACCAGGTGGAAGATGTTAACTACAAGATGACCAGACTGTAGCCATGACATAAGCTGCCACAATTCCGAGAGCTGGCCTCAAGGAAATGGGAACAAACCGACCCTGGAACTGAAGACTAACTGTACTCAAAACAATCAACATGACGCTGATCAGACCACAATGTGATCAATTTCAAGATGACTGTCAGAGCTGACTGTGCTGCTTCTGCATGTAGCCCCCTCCCTCCGCCTATACACCCCTGACATTCCCCTTTAAAAGCTCTTGCCCACTGGTTGTCAGTGGGGGAGTTGGCCTTTGGACACAAGTCTGCCCTCCCCCAGATGCTGGCCTCTGCAATAAAGCAAACTTTCTTTTCCACCAACATTGCCTCTGTAGTATTGGCTTTAGAGCGGGAAGCAGCTGGACCTCACTTTCAGTAACAATACCAAGACATACCTATCACAGTGTCTAAAATTTTAAAGGTTGGTAATAGCAACTTTTGGGTAGGAACTAGAACATTTGTACACTACTAGTGAGAAAGCAAAATGGTGCAATTACTTTGGAAATCAGTTTAGCAGTTTTTCAAAAAAGTTAAACATAAATCTGCCATATGATCCAGTCATTCCACTCTTAGATATTTACCCAGCATCAATGAAAATATGCATCTGCGTGAAGACTTAGATATAAATGTTTAAAGCAGCTTTATTTTTAATAGTCAAAAAATTGGAACAGGGGCTTCCCTGGTGGCACAGTGGTTGAGAGTCCGCCTGCTGATGCAGGGGACACGGGTTCGTGCCCCGGTCCAGGAAGATCCCACATGCCGTGGAGGGGCTGGGCCCATGAGCCATGGCCACTGAGCCTGCGCACCCAGAGCCTGTGCTCTGCAACAGGAGAGACCACAGCAGTGAGAGGCCCGCGTACTGCAAAAAAAAAAAAAAAAAAAAAAAGCAAAGTAATCTGTAGTAACAGAGAGGAGATCAGTGGTTGCCAACCATCAGTGGGGATGGGGCAAATAGAAGGAGCGGAGGAGTTGCAAAGGGGCACAAGGACATTCGGGGGAGATGGATCACTATCTGGTTCGTGGTGGTGGTTTCGCGAGTGTGTACATCTGTCAAAATTTCCCAAATTGTACACTTTATGTGCAGTTTATAGTGTGTAAATTATACTTCATAAAGCTGTTTACAAAAAATCTTGTCTCAGGGAGCTTCACCTGTGGGCGGAAAGAAAGTGCAAATTGAGGGAATCACTCCAAATCCAAATATAGTGACTCATCACCACCTGACCCATTCTATGATTATTTGTGTGTGCGCTTTTCCCCTTTTCCTCCCACTGAAATGTGAGCTCCCAGAGGTCAGAGACTTAGTTCATTTTCACCAATGACTTGTAACAAGATGAGGGAAAGTTCCTTCTCTTGGAACTGAGTTCCTTGCTGGGAGACTGGCATGATGGGTCTGCTCGGGGTGAAGGAGGTTCTGTGAAGCCCAGGTGAGAGCTGGCACCAGGGCTTCTGAGATCTAGGGAAGCTGCATGTGATGAGGTGGGGGCAGGTGTTGGGTAGCCAGAGGGTGGGATATGCCACTTAACTTCACCCCATAACCCTCTCCACCCTCCGCCAAGTCTCTGTCAAGGCCACAAAATGGTAGAACATTTGGACCTGTGGTTATCTCTTTGCTTATGGTACTTGGTGATGGAGCTGAGCTGTGGGTATCGGGGTGTCGTGGGAGAATGAGAAAGGATGAAGATGCAGGAGCTGGGCCCTGAGAATGTAAAACCAGGGCTTAACAGACTCCCTGGGGAGACTTGGGGTGCCCTCGGGCAGTGGAATGAAGGTTCAAGGCAATCCTACTTGGGTCTCAAGTGCTGGGGAGGCACCAAGGGCTCCCTGAGTTACAGGCCTGGAAGTGAGTCCCAGCAGGACTGAAAGTCTTGGCAGGGTCTCAAGGTTGCAAGTTGGGGCTCTTGCTCTTTTCTCCCCTCTCCTGTTTTCTCTCGAAAGCTCTGTGCCCCTGAGAGAGAAATCATTGTATTCTTTTCTTCATGGTGAAGCATAAACATGGGAGAGAAAAAGAACAGGGCAACAGCAAACCCTCCTCCTTCCAATTAGCTGCTGAGAGAGAGGCTGGCTTCTCTGGGGGCTGCGTGAGTGCCCCTGGCCATGTGGCCTCCTGGAATCCTGGGGTGAATAGCTCCAGAGTACGGGGCCGGCCCCCTGGGTGGTGACTAAAGGAGGCTGGGGGAGAACCGGCCAAATAACCAGGGCATTCACATGAGGAGCTTTGTTTGCTGTTTCAGTGCAAATCAGCAATTAGCAGGGGCTGGCGCTGGGCCACCTCCCTTGCCAGGCCAAGTGGCAGCACATGTCGTTTTGTTCTTGGCTGGGGACTCACAGGCTGGGTGGCAGGGAGCAGGGACCTAGCAGACTGCTCCCACTCCTGTGGCACGGTGCCCAGGGACCCCCCAGCAGGCTGCCTTTATCGACGGACTGGGAGGAAACATGACACACAGCTGGATGGGGCTCTGGAGGCTTTGGTTCCCCCATTGCCCTCAGCAGAAGGAAACAGTCTAAGAGAATAAGTGATTTGCATAAGGTCACCCAGCCAGGGAGGCATGGAGCTGGGCTTTAAGCTCTCCTGCTTCTTAATTCAAAGAGGATGGCTTGAACCAGAGGTTCTCAAACTTGAGTAGGCATCAACATGCCCTAGAGCCTTATGGAAACCGAGTTTGGGGTCCTACCCCAGAGTTTCTGATTCATTTGCATTTCTAACAAGTTCATTGATGATGCTGATGTTGGTGGTCCTAGGACTACAATTTGAGAACCACTACCCTAAAACATTTCTTATAAGATAATGAAAGAGAACATTTCCTTCCTTTATTCACACTCAAAATAATTGTGGGATATAGGCAAAGACTAGCAGAAAAAATGAAGGGGCTAGACAAATCATTTGATGGGCATCAAAAAGCAAAAGAAAGAGTAATTACATCATCTGAATCCCTGTCTCTTTTGCTGGTGATCCCTTTGAGTTAGATGCAAAGGAACCAACCTCACAGGAGACCCAAAGATGACTCTGAAGCCCAGGGGATGCACACCTCCCGTTACAGGGCTGTCCAGACTCTGTGTACATGTAAGCTTCCAACCCACACCCCATCCCCCAGTGCCTGAGAAATGTTCCACGTGAGCCATGAACACTGGTTTTATTGGAGGCAGTGGCTCAGACCTATGGGTACCAGATCTAGCAAATAAAAATACGAGATGACCAGTTAGATTTGAACTTCAGATAAACAACAAATAATTACATAGCCTAAGTATGTCCCAAGTATTGCATGGGACACACTCAGACTAGAAAATCTGATCTGACAAAGCTGCTCAGCCCCTGCTCGTGCCCGCCCTGACCCCAGCCCCCTGTGTGCTGACCTGCATCTGACCCATGGACTAGCCTACCCTTCCCTCACAGAGATGCTCGAGATTAAATTATTTCATCCATCAAAGTGCTTAAAACCACGTCTGGCTCAATGAACGGTAGCTCTCAGTCCCCTGGCTGTACCATGTTGTACAAACACTTTATTACTTTTCACGCTCACCATCACCTTGCAAGGTGCCCATAATTCCATTTTACAGGTGAGGAAATCAAGGCTCGTAGTAAGAGATGGAGGCGGGTTTATTTTTAATTTTTAATAAAAATCGTTAAAGGTGTGCAAAATGATGATTTGCCAGCCGTATACATAGTGAAGTGATTACCACAGTCCGGCTACTTAATATATTAAGTTGATTAAGCTCATTAACTTATCTTCTCCTTTTTGTGTGTGTGATGGGAGCCCCTGAAATCTACTCTCTTAGTAAATTTCTCACATTGGAGATGGTATTATTAACTACAGTCATCTTGCTTTACATTCGTTCTCTTAAATGTTTCCCTATCTCACTCCGAAAGCCACTCTCCCTCTTTAGTACCCAACCCTACACCCTTGCTCACTGCCACTGTCATGAAGCATATGTGACAGACCAGGAGGACTGAGGTTCTGGAAGCCATGCCATTGTCCCCCTGGCTTGGCACCAGTGTGTGGGGTTCAGCTCAGCCACATGCTTTGGGGCCCTCTGGAGTGGAGTCTTGGCATTGGCTTATTTGATGCTGAGATCTTGGTTTTTCATGTGAGGGAATAACTCAGAAGTGGTAGATATTACAGGGAAAAGACCACAGACTTTATTTTTTTAATGGAATGTAGTTTTTTATTTTTAATTTTTAAAAATTTTATACAATTTTAAAAGGTTACTTTCCATTTGCAGTTATTGTAAATTATTGACTCTATTCCCCGTGTTGTACAATGCATCCTTGAGCCGATCTTACACTCGATAGTCTGTACCTCCCACTCCTCCACCCGCAAATTGCCCCCCTCCCCTAACCGGTAATCACTAGTTTGTTCTCATATTTGTGAGTTTACTTCTTTTTTGTTATATTCACTAGTTTGTTGTATTTTTTAGATTCCACCTATAAGTGATATCATACAGTATTTGTAAAAAATCACGGGCTTTAGAGTCAGACAGACCTGGCCCTTGACTGGATCACCCATCAGCTGTGTGGCCTGGGGAGAGTGGCTTAACCTCTCTGAATCTGTTTGCTAATCTGAAAAAATGAGATTAATTATGCCTACTATTTCCACTCCCCTGGGCTGCTGGAAAACTGAAATGAAATAATAGGTGAAATCACTTTGCAGATTGCAAGGGGCTGTGATGGGAATGCCAGGGTTTCTGGTGAGTCCTGAGATCTCAGGGGATGGGTCCCTGAGGAGTCTGGCTCTGATGTATTGCCAAGCCTGAAAGCAACTGAGGTTTCCCAGATGTCACAGCGGTGCCACCAACCAAGGACAGCAAAGAGTCCCTCCCCAAAACGACTCAGAATGCATGTTCTAGCCATTGTTCAAAAAGTGTTGCAAATGGATCCTTTTTAATTTCTTTGAATGAATTCATGTTGTCTGAGATGCTCATTACTGGGGTGACCAACACGGAGGGGCTTCCTGGGACTCTGACCTTTCAGTTTTAAAACCAGGGCAGTTCCAGGAAACCCAGGCCAAGCTGATCTCCCTAGTTGTCGTTATTTTTACCATTATCATTAAACTCCTTAAATTTACTCATTATATCTTCCTCTATATCTCTTAGCCCATACCATCATTTCCTATTACTAGCAATTCTCATTATCTATAAGCACTTCATGGTTGTCGGGATGGCTTTACAGCCATACTTATTTAGATCCTCACATTGTTTCCCTGAGACACACATTTCAGTTCCTGGTTTCTCTGGGGAACTGATGGAAAATATCTCTCTTCTCCCAACTCCCTTGCAGCTGCCCTTGAGGGATCCAAGGTATCTCTGTCCTCCCAGCTTCTGGAGGTGGTCAGATCTCCAAGCTGTCCCTGGGAAAACAGAGCAATTAGTCCCAGGAACAAACGACAATCACAGACAGAACATCTCTTGGGGAAACAGAAACAGGTAGGCACCTTGTTCTCCTTCACACGAGGGCTTGACGGAGGCAAAACAGTGACTCTTTCCCCCAACAGAATCCCTGGCCCAGCTTTCCACAGTGGGGTCCACCCAGGGCACCCACCTGCAGCCAGAGATGCAGAATCAGCTTGTTCAAGCTGAACGTGGACCCTACCGCAACTTCACTTGGTTTAAGTGATTAAAAGCATGAAGATGACAAACTTTCAACATTCCAAGCCACAGTGGGCCCCGTTGCTTTGTTTTGCTCATTAATTCATTCCAGACGTTGGGTTTTGGAGGAATTACTATGTCCTCAGTGCACCAAGAGGAGCCACAGAGGTTGGAAGGTGAGGATGAGAAGTTGTCTACTCCTGGAACCGGTCCTACAGTGATAATCCCTAAGAAGGGCTTTGGAGCCAGTGAGAGCTGAGTCATACCCTGGGCTCTGCCTCACAGCAAGGCTGGACATTAGGCAAGTCTCGGAGCCTTTTCCTGCACTGTGACATGGACCTCGGGACTGTCTGACTTACAGAACCATTGTGAAGTTGAGAAGGAAGTTATCACACACAAGAGGTACCAAGTGGGCTTCCCTGGGGACACAGTGGTTGAGAATCTGCCTGCTAATGCAGGGGACACGGGTTCGAGCCCCGGTCCGGGAAGATCCCACATGCCGCGGAGTGGCTAGGCCCGTGAGCCACAACTACTGAGCCTGCGCGTCTGGAGCCTGTGCTCCGCAACGAGAGAGGCCGCCATAGTGAGAGGCCTGCGCACCGCAATGAAGAGTGGCCCCTGCTTGCCACAACTAGAGAAAGTCCTCACACAGAAACAAAGACACAACACAGAAAAAGTTAATTAATTAATTAATCAACCCCTACCCCCAACATCTTCTTTAAAAAAAAAAAGAGGTACCAAGTAAAACTCCAGGCACACAGGCGGTTCAAAAATGGTCCACAGCTTGTGATCATAGGGAGAGTGGTATAACCATGGAAATGTCTGCATTCCCATATAAACAATGATTGGAAGCAAAATACAAAGTCAAATATTTGAAGTGTGGCTGTTTGATGGAATAAACAGTTAAGAAGTGATTTTTAAATTATTTTAATATTCCTTGTAGCCCCTTTTGACCTGTTGAGACCTTCAGGAACTTCTGATAATACCAATAATAAGAACAACAAACAGTAACCCACATCGATGGAGGGCTTACCAGTAATAGTAGGAGCAACAATTTTACCGTTATATCAATAGTATTATTAATGGGTTTCCCTGGTGGCGCAGTGGTTGAGAGTCTGCCTGCCGATGCAGGGGACACGGGTTCGTGCCCCGGTCTGGGAAGATCCCACATGCCGCGGAGTGGCTGGGTCCGTGAGCCATGGCCGCTGAGCCTGCACGTCCGGAGCCTGTGCTCCGCAACGGGAGAGGCCACAACAGTGAGAGGCCCGTGTACCACACACACAAAAAATAGTATTATTAATATTATATTTTAATATATTATTTTAATTATTAATATTATAATTAACAATTGCATTACTAATATTACAATATCATTATAATTAGCATTATAATATATGATTATACATAATATTAATATAATTCCTACCATAATGTTATTAATATTCTATCAATAACCCCCACTGATGGAGCGCTTAGTGTATGCCAGACACTCTTCTAAGCATAGTGCATGTACTACCCACCTCCCTTAATCCACACGGGGAAAACAAAGAAAATATAAGAAATAGATAATATTTTTGACCCTATGTTTAAGATGAGAGATTAAGGCATAGAGAGATGAAACACCTTGCCTGAGTGTACACCAGTGAAGGTGGAATTTGAGCCCAGGCAGTCTGTTTCTGTCATCTGCATCCTGAACCATCACGGTTTGGGTCCTGGACTTCAGGCCTGGAGGTAATGCTGATTTACTCCCTCATGTGTCCAATGCAGCAGTCAAGCTTTCATTACAGAGATAAGTTTCATTACCGACAAAAAGTGTCAGTGCAGGTTTATGGTTTCTACAATAGAAAGTTTAATCAACATAAAATGATCAGCGGATGTGATTTTCATTTGATTTAATGCCTCCGGTCACCACCTTCTTCAGGTTCAGCCTTCTCCCCAGATCTAATTGACCCTGCATAGAGAAGCAGTAGATAGAAATTTAGTAGACAGAAGAAAAACTCTTATTCTAAACGGAAAACGGGAGAACTGGTAAGACAGGTGTACAGAGTGGGGAAATCAGCAAGTCTTCACCCAAAATGGATCTTGGAGTTAGCTGATCCAGGTTCAAATCCTGGCTCTGCCACCGACGGGCCTGTGACAATAAGCAAGTTACTTCATTGTGCTGTACTAGCTATCTAAGGCCACGGTGACAAAGTATCTCAGAATGGGTTCTGGAGGCCAGAAGTCAGAGATCAAGGTGTCGGCAAGGCTAGTTCCTGCCGGGGGCTGTGAGGGGCACTCTGTTCCAGGCCTCCCCCCTTGCCTGTCCCCTCCCCATGTTCCTTCACCCCCTCTGTACAAATCTGTGTCCAAACGTCTCCTTTTCTATAAGGACACCAGTCATATTGGATTAGGGGCTACCCTGATAACCTCATCTTAACTTGATTACCTCTGTAAAGACCCTAGCTCCAAATAATGTCACATCCTGAGGTATCAGGGGTTAGGACTTCAACCTAGGAATTTGAGGGGACACAATTCAGCCCATAGCACTTCCCAAGCCCCAGCCTCTTGATCTGTCCAATGAGATTGTTATATGAATTCCTCCTTCCATTTGTTTGGTTGAAAACTCCCTTTGGATCCTCCCCAGACTTCATCTTTTTCATCAGTCGACCAACTTTTATTCATCTCCTACTCTGTCCCGGGCCCTGTGCTAGGCTGGGCAGAAATGAAATGCCCTAGAGGGCTCCTTCAGGCAAGAGGGGAACTCAGACTACAAGCAGATGCTCCAGTGATAGAAAGTTCTGGACCTGATGGGAATCAGGGGAACCACTGTTTGGAGGGAAAAGAGCTTCCCAGAGGAGTACCCCCTAACTGGATCTGGAATAATGACTAGTTGTTCCCTAGGGAAAGATGGGCTGGGGGGGAGGGCAATGGGGGTGTTCTGAGTAGGGGGAGCCCAGCAAGTGAAGTAAATGGAGAGGAGCCCGGTGGGTCCTCCAGAGAACCAGGATGCTGCCTCTGGATCGTTGTGATGCAGGACCACTGACACGGTGCACCCAGCCCACTGTTCAGCTTTTAAAACTGTACTTCCAGCCCCTACTTCACCCTGTGGTCACCCCGCCCTGGTCTCTGCTGCCCTTGGCACCTTTTGTTCACCTCCATAGCCCCTGCTGGGCTCCAGGAAAGTGAGACACAGACCAAGGCTTCCAGATATGTGAGGATCGCTGTCATAAGCCCATGGAACCCCTTCCCTACCACTGGTGATGGAGTTTCGGTGCACAGTTGCACACAGGTGAGAGTGTATGTGTGTGTGTGTGAGAGAGAGAGAGAGAGAGATTGCTTCTGTCCAGAGTAAATTGGGCCTTTCCAAGATCTTCAGTGTCTGGGATTCTGAAGCTTGGTCTGCGCAGCTCACTTCTCTGAGCGTCAGGTTTCTCCATCTGCAAAATGAGGGAAATAAGACCTAAAACTTAATTAACAAAGTTAATACATATTAAGTGTTCACAGTGCACCTTGAATGTTTAAATAACACTCATTGGCTATTTTTAATTTTGATGTCATTACTTTATAGATTTGTTTTTGCAATAAAATGAGGTACTGTGAGCAAGTGCCCACCACAATGCCGGGCATACGGCAGGTGTCCAATTAGTGACAGATGTTAATTTTAGGCAGAAAGTAAGGAGGCTCAGGTTCGAAAACTCGGGGTTGATGTCCCTGGACAAAGCTGAAGCAGCTGGAGCTCCCTTCTATTGGTCTTAAGGGCAGAAGGTACAGGGTCAGATGTTGGTGAGAACATCAACCAACATCTGCTGAGTGCCTTCCGCTTGCAACGCTCCAAATTCTAAACTTCATAATTCAACCTCCACTAATGTGAGTGGATGAGTTATTTAACTGTGAATTAAATACTGTGTCTTAAGGTCCACTAAGATACAGAGATGAGTTGTTTACCCATGAGTTAAATATGGTCTCTAGTATTGTCCCCATTTTCAAGAGGAGGAAGCGGAGGCTCAGAGAGGCTAAGTGACTTGCCCAAGATCCCACAGCAGTGAGTGGGGAAGTTGGGTGCACACCACGGGGCTCTGGCCCAGGGCCCTCTCTCTTAGGGAGCAGAACTGGTCCTTAGGCAGAAGCAGCTCAACCTAGCTGTTCACTCCAGGATGCAAAAGGGGGCAGCTGTCTGGACCATTTGCAGGCCCAAAGCATGTGTGACAGAGTGCAATCCCGCCCCAGCAGCCCAGAGCCTGCCAAAACAGCCTGTCGCACACGGGCTGATTCCCTCACACACGCAGTCAACCAGCCTGAATCAAGCACTGCGAATCTGTTTCCTGTTTTGACAGCTCAGCTGTCCACTGTGTCATGGCTCTGAAGTGAGTCCCTCTCCTGCTAGCCTTGCTGCTTCTGGAGCTCTCCTGTGCTTCTAATCAGGATCCCGTTGGCGGTATGGGGGAATCGATCCCACGGAAAGCTCCACAGATGGATGGTTTGAAGGGCTGACGTTTAAATGTGCTAAGTGTTCACAGACTCCCTGGGGCTCCAGGGCGCTGAGACCTTCAGCCTTCAACTTCTCAGTATCACTCAGAAAGGCAGAGGGTGATTATGGGCATTCTTACTCGTTAGAAGAAGCTGCCCAGCACCCACCCCTGCCCCGGCTTGGCTGAGCATGTGTGTGTGAGAGACAGAGACAGAGAAACATAGAGAAAGACAGAGAGAACTTTCCAGCAAAACTCAAGCTCTGCCAATAACTAGCTGGGTGACTCTAAAAGTCACTCACATTTTTGGAACTCAGTTTTCTTATCTGGAAAATGAGGGGTTTAGACTACATCCAGTGTTTTCAAACCCAGAGGAATCTTAGAAATTTCTGGATGTGCTTGGCCTAATTTAAAATCCTGAGCTCAATAAAAAGATTTCCGTTCCAGAATTCTCTTCCAGAGAGAGTGAGCATCACCATAAGCCGTCCCTGAGCCTTACTGAGGACAGGATATTGTCCTGAGGGCAGGAGTGTGGACAGGTATTATATCTACTTGTTCCACATTTTGCCTCCGGCCAAATGACTGTTACCTTAATAGTAGCTTTTTCCAACCTGTTCATTGATAGAGCAATCAAGTAACAAGTATTTAATGCCAGTACAGGCCGGGGAAAAAGTCAGAGCCAGCCTAAGCTCGCCTTCAAGTTCAGATCCCACAACCTCTCTGAGCTCAGAGTCCCAGCTGTAAATCGTGGGTGAATACTAATGCCTCCCTCAGAGGCAGAGAGAACTGGAGAAATTGACACGTGGAATTGCCTGACACAACGATGGTCCTCAATACAATGCAGATTTCTCTTTCCTAAGATAATCAAGATTTAGGGCTTGACTATGCCATGGAGAATAAAGATAAGGATTTGGGCTCACAGAATGGTTCAACTTGGCTGCAAAGACAAACACTCAGAGTGGCTCTCTGTGTGTGCTGGGGATGGTGGAAGAAAACTTCCATGATGTATCTGGGGAGATGAGTAGCTACTCTTCAAAGCAGGTGAAGCTTGACTTCCACGGGGATCCCTCACACAAAGATTTTTTGAGAGTTCCTCTTTGGAAACTAATTTTAGAACCAGAGAGACGTTTTTAAAATACATGATCACTATTAGTGATTTGATTATTCATTCAGCAAAGCCTCGTTGGAGTAAGCGCTATGTCTCAGCGTTGGAGATACTAGGAAAGGCAATTGTGAATATCAAAGTGTTCCTGTTGTGGTTTTATCATAGTTGCTGTGGTGGTGGTTGTTTTCATTCTTTTTATAATGATCCCTGTTCCAAAGCATTCAGTAGCCTGGTTTGACTGTTTTGAAGGTCAAAAATTATTTGGAGCTAAGTATAGCCACTCAGGAAACATTAGATGGAGTAATAGTAAGAATATCTTCATCCTGCTTTCTCATAAAGTGCTGTTCCATAGAATCACATATTTTATCCTAGTAACACCCCTGGGAAAAAGGAATGATTGTTCCTATTATACAGATGAGAAAAGTGAGGCTCAGAAAGAACACAGGTCTTATCTGAGGCCACATGGCTGAGCTACCATTAAAATCCAGATTCCCTGAAATATAGCCAATATTTTATAATAAATATAAATGGAGTCTACCCTTTAAAAATTGTGGATCACTATTTTGTATACCTGAAATTTATGTAATATTGTAAATCAACTATACCTCAATTTAAAAAAGAAAAGGATCCAGGTTCCCTGATGCAAGTTAATAAGAGTGACACAAAATAATTAGATGAGTACTCCCATCACTGTGGGAGTTTTCATTAACAGCACCCATTCCTTACCCCTCCCTGTATCCACACCCTTCATTGAGTGATTTCTCAATTCTTTCCTCCCAGAGAAAGAATACTTTCTACCCTTTGACTTTGGGTTCAGCCACGTGACTTGCTTTGGTCAATGGAAAGTTAACAGGTGTGACATGAGCAATGGCATGATAGCACCCCTGTGCCATGGCCATGAGGAGAGCAGGCCTGGGTTGGTGCACTGGACCCTGGAGGAGGATGAGAGGCATGTGGAGCAGAGCCTAGCTGCCCAGCCGACTCTTGCTGAGACCAACGGGCCAGCAGACACGTGACCAAGCCCAGCCAATATGAGCCAACCACCTCCTTGAGCTAAATAAATGCTTCCTGTTGTATGCAACTGAAATCCTGGGCTTGCTTGTTACCCAGCATTATTGTGGGTAGCTTGTACATCATCTCATCCTGTTTTTAGATCACAGTGGCAGCTATAGTGTGATGCAGTTCCCTTCAATGTACGGTTAAGTACACCAAGGACCTACCCAGTGGCTAAGACACAGGATAAATACAGCAGGTCTTCTTAGAGCATCTATCTTACTGGATACGACATTCAATGCATTATATCTATGTTTTAAAAACATATTTGGTTATAATATACCACAAGATGCAATGTTTGTATGAATTAAGATAAGACATTAGACTTAAATGACAGTTTCCTTATTTGAGGGGACCACTGAAAACTTCCTTCTAGAACCCCCAAGACAACCTCTCTCTGATAGGAGTACTTTCGTGAGAAAATGAAGCACTGATCTAATGCTTGGACATTGGACCAAGAAGCATGGGGAGAAAGTTCCAGTGTTTTCCAGCATATGGCATTAGGCAAGGCACTAGCCTCCAGGAGCCTCTTTTTTCTCATTTATTAAATGGGCCTAGGCTCCCGTACAGGAGTGTGAGGAAAGTCAAATAGCATAAGGGACTTTCTGTTGCGAGGGTAAGGTATGGGTGCTTCTTAAGGCCTAATAAATAAATAACAATAACAACAACAACAAGCTTCAGTTGGCACAAACAAGTCTTTCCACCTTCCTCTAGCCATTGCTCTGCTTGGGAACTATAAAAAGTAAGATTCATCTCTTGGAATTCAAGAGAAGCACACACAACTCGGGGGGCGGGGGGGCTCTGAAATCAAGGCATGCTCATGCCAAGACCCTAATGAGGGGCTTTAACACTGGTGCTACTATTATTTATCATCTGGGAGTGTTTACAGAGGCTGGCAGGGGTTGGCTCACTGTCCAGAACCTTCAGGCTGACATGGTCTCTCCCCTGCAAATAAACGAAGACTTAAAATATTGTGTTTTTATTTGTGCCACAGGTTTTCTTAAAAATAACATGCCCTCTGCTGTGTTTTCCTTTCTGTGTTTTAATGCTCTCGTCCTCAACAGGAGAGAACAGTAAATGGAAGAATTTTCAGGCCATGGATCAGAGGTCTCTAGACCCTGTGATATGTCTAAACCCTCTGGATTTAGAAGTTAGAAAACTCAGCTGCCCCAGTGAGAAACCCAAGGCTCACTCTGGGCCTCCACTCTGGGCCTCACTC
This sequence comes from Mesoplodon mirus, assembly GCF_964341445.2. NCBI lineage: Eukaryota > Metazoa > Chordata > Mammalia > Artiodactyla > Ziphiidae > Mesoplodon > Mesoplodon mirus. The sequence goes on from NC_138977.1 coordinate 160,698,410, forward strand.
TGCCCCGCCTCCGTCGGGAAGCTCACCCTGCCCTATGGGTTGTACCTGGGTATTCTCCCTCAAGTGAGCCCCCCCTCCCTTCCCTGCAGCCTCACCCACTTCCAGACCCCATTGTCTCTGGCCTTGACTCTCTGCACCAGCCTCTTTGCCACTCCCCTACCATCCTGCCTGCTCTACAACAGATCCCTCTTTCTGAGCCCAAGATCTAATGGCATCTTCAGTGGTTTCCCATTGCCAATGGTAGAGGTCCAAGTTCCTTAGTTTAGAATACAAAGACATTTCCAACCTGGCTCCAGCTCTCCTATTCAGCCTCATTGTTGCCCCTCCCTCCTTGGCACAAGACACTTGAGCCATGCCAACTTGACCACAAACCCCATCCTGCAATGACTTCTCCTGCCTCTGTTAGGTCTCCCTTTCTCTGCCTGGGAGACTTCCATTTAGCCAATCAATCCTAAATCAAATATGATCACCTTGGGGAAGATTTTCACTCATCAGCAAAATTGGCCAAGGCCCTGGGGACAGGGCCAGCTTCATGGACATGGAAGCTGGGCAGTTTCTCAGACCCTCACACCTGGAAGGACCCCATGCTTGGTTGAATGCTCTGCTATCACCATCTTGAAATTCTTAATAATTTTGTCTTTCAACTTGTGTTTCATAAGTGAAGTCCAGTGGGGCCATAGAGCAGAGAACGTACACATAGCATGTATGCCTGCCATTCCTTGCCAGGCCATCCACATCCAGCATTCATGAAGCCCTGTGAGCACAGAATTCCTGTGGACCCACTATGCGGGAGTTCAGTGAGACTCAATGCAAGTTCAAGGTAAGCATGTTACATCTGTGACTGAGTGGGAGTTCAGTGAGACTCAATGCAAGTTCAAGGTAAGCATGTTACATCTGTGACTGAGTAGCAAGGGGCTCTGAAAGCCTCCACCTTCTTTTTTCAACTGGAACTTATGTCGAATGCAGAAAGAAGGCAATGATATTCTAAGAAACACTAATGACCAAGAAATCCTATTACATCCCTTCCATCTCTTGTCACTTCCCTGAATTAGCCAACCTCACGCTGAGAATGATGACATGCAAGGGAAGGAAGGACTGACTGACCCACAATTCCTTTACCTTTCCATCCTTCCTCACTCATCAGTGAGCTGAAGGCTGAGAGCAAAGTGTGCACATCAAGAAACAAAATGAGAACAGATGAGTTACTTTTGGGCAGGTTCCCCTGCTCTGGTAAGAATGAACCACATGTTCACATACGAGCTATGAGCATGGAATTCCTGAGATTCTGCATAAGAGTTAAATGCTCTTAGATTTGTATTGAAAACTGGCATCACACAATTTAAAGATAAATGATGAAAGTCATGTTAATAATTTTTATTTTTATTTACTTAGATGGCTATTAAATAGTAAATATTTTAAAACTCCATGAGAATTTAAGAGAGGCCATAAAAGAAGAGAAACTCTATATTTTTGTAACTTTAATGGCATTTTTTCCTTTTTTTGAACAAGGGGCCTCTCATTTGTGTTTTGCATCCAACTGGCCCTGCCCAGGGAGACAGACAAGACCAGGAGGCATCTCCTGCCCTCGGGGGGTTGAGGACCCAGAGAGAGGACAGATGTGAGACAGACGTGACAACACAGACCTGGGGCTCACAGCTCCACATCCACCCCCTTCCCAGCCCATGGGTCACTTCAAGGTCATTGTTTATTGTCCTTCCATCCTCTAAACTGTGGGGCCCATGAGACCCAGGCCCTGGCACCCAGGATTCCTCAGTGAATGTCTCTTGAATAAACAGATGACCGTTGACATTGTATCTTCTTTGTCCCCATCAATAATGGACCCTCACCCAATGGAGATGCATATTTTTAGTGATGCTTGTTTTGAATTAAATCCCCCTTGGCCACTCTTTTTACAGTGCATGTGTGCGCGCGCGCACACACACACACACACACAAAGCAAAAGCAATTGCTTTTTGTTAAGGCTGTGAGGACACAAAGATTAACCAGAGGTGAGATGTGCCTAGGACTCCCAGTGGTCTCACAGGAGCCGATGTCTTCTGTGGGTCTCCATTCTTGGACTCCGCCCTAGAGATTCAAGGGCTCATCTGGTTGCTGAATCCCAGGACCTTGGCAACACAAAGATCAACACTCCCCAAAGCCTGTGACTCCAGGGAAGTCATATTTCCCTACAATTTCCTGTGTATGTGTCTGCCTTGTACAATTCATTTTATTGAATGAATGAATAGGTTGATCAATGAATCAAAGGATGAAAGAATCAAGGAAAGGGTATCAAGCTGGAGTAACTCAAGCTACTACCAAGGTAGAGTTTGCTCCCCCTGTAGCAGGGCCTGGTGGGCATGCAATTTGCTGGTATTGAAGCATGGACCCTGAGACCCTCTGGGCCCTTGTTGCCTCATGCTGATCTAGGATGGGTAGCCGGACCAATCATGTCAAACTCTAGCTTTTCACAGGCTGTTGGGTGGACAGGCAAGAGCTTCAGAGGCAGTCAGATTGGGTTCCAATCCCAGCAGTCCTCTCCTTTCTGTGACTCTGGGCAAATCACTTATTTCTTCTAAGACTCTTCAGCACATCTGTAAAATTGGGAGAAGATACCTTGTGGGATTCTAAAGAAGTATTTCATATAATGTATATTTTTAAATTGGCAGTTCCTGGCCGTGATGGTTATCCTTATTTTCATCCATCCCCTAGATGCGCACAGAAATCTTAAGGCAGCCACAATGGGAGGAAATAGCTTTCAAGGTCATAAGAGCTTTCATCTGTGCTACTTGGCCCCTGAGATGTTTTCATAGACTAGTGTGAGTGACTGACAGGAGAGAAGTACAACAAAGGACAGAACGCTGGACAAGCATTCACTGAACTTAATGGAGTCCGGGTCTCCCCCTACTCCCTGTTTCCATTAAAAGCAATGTTGCTCCCCACTTCCCAGGCCCCTTCACTGCCCTCCCATTGCCCCACTCTGTGCCTTCAGCTACCATGTCCTGGTGGTTTTGTTTTCATGTATTCATTCACCAAACACTGACTGAGCACCTACTGTATGCCTGGCACTGTGCTGGCCACTGTAGGTCTTTGGAGAACAAGAAAGAGGTCCCTGCCCTCTTACAGTCTGGTGGAAGAAGACAGACCCTAAACAAACACATACCAAATACACATTTCACTACATATCGTGGTCAGCGTCCCGAGGAGACAAGATGGAGAAGGGGGTGAGTACAGAACATCAACAGGTGGAAGGAGAGAAAGCCCTCCTGAGAAAGGAATCGAGATTTAATTATAGAATCAGAAGGATCTGGCCAGGCAAAAGAGCATGAGAAGGGCTTCCATGGCAGAGGAAACAGCACATGCAAAGGCCCTCAGTTAGGAACAAGTTCCGTGGGTGTGGATGGACTATAGCAAGCAAGGCAGAGATGGCATAACAGGAGCTCACATTTACTGAGTACTTAGCACTCTTCTAAGGGTTCCAGATATACCGACTCATTTAATCCTCACAACAATTCCATGAGAGAGCTATTATTATTTTTTATCATCATTTTCAGATAGAGAAGCTGAGGTCCAGAGAAGTTAGGTGGCTAGCCCATGGCCACCCAGATAATCAGTCATTGAGCCTGGATTCAGTCTCAGGCAAAGCCCTGCCTGACCCACTGAGCTGCCTTCCACAGAGGAGGCTGCAGAAGCAGCCAGGGGACACTAGAGGCCACGTTATTGAGTCAGTTTTCCTTTAAAACAGCTCTTGCCTTTGTTCCTTAGATTAGAATCCTAATTCTCCTGCCTGTTAAGTGGCTGGTCTTGGACAAATTCCTCAGTCAGCCTTTATTTCATTGTACATCTATCTATTGTATACCTACTAGGTGCCGGATACACTACAGGGGTAGGAGAAGAAACAGGGATGAGCAAAAGCAGGGGTGGACCTGCCATCAGATACTCACAGTCTACTTTGAGAAAGAGGCTAATCAAATATTCAAACAGAGATAAGTGTTCTGGGGGCAGAAGCACAGTCCTGGAAAAAGCTGTAACAAGGGTCCAGTCTGGGCTAGGAGTCAGGAATGCTTTCCCTAAGGAATCTGCACACGAGCTGAGTCTCTTAGGATAAGTAGGAAATACCCAGGTGAAGTAGGAGGTTGAGATGGAAATCGGGCTGCCAGATAAAATACAGAACAACCAGTTAAATTTGAATTTCACATAAACAACAGATAGTGTTTAGCGTAAGTATGTTCCAAGTATACATATGGTGCTCAATAAAGTTTAGGTGCCACCACGCTACCTCCTCCTATTCCTCCTCTTCTTCCTCTCCACCATCATTTTCTCCCTCTCCTTTTCGACTGCATCCAACCAATTCTAAAGCCTGTCAGTAGCCTCTTGCAATTTCCCCCTAACTGCCTCCATTTAAGAAAGGAGTGGGGCTTCCCCGGTGGCGCAGTGGTTGAGAGTCCGCCTGCCGATGCAGGGGACGCAGGTTCGTGCCCAGGTCTGGAAGGATCCCACATGCCACGGAGCGGCTGGGCCTGTGAGCCATGGTTGCTGAGCCTGCGTGTCCGGAGCCTGTGCTCCACAACGGAAGAGGCCACAACAGTGAGAGGCCCGCATACCACAAAAAAAAAAGAAGAAAGAAAGGAGTGGCTGAGGTCATGGAAGCCACCTAAATGCCCATCAACAGACGAATGGATAAAGAATATGTGGTACATATATATACAATGGAATATTACTCAGCCATAAAAAGGAACAAAATTGGGTCATTTGTAGAGACATGGATGAATCTAGAGACTGTCATACAGAGTGAAGTAAGTCAGAAAGAGAAAAACAAATATCGTATATTAACGCATATATGTGGAACCTAGAAAAATGGTACAGATGAACCGGCTTGCAGGGCAGAAATAGAGACACAGATGTAGAGAACAAACTTATGGACACCAAGGGGGGAAAGCCGCGGCAGGTGGTGGTGGTGGTGTGATGAATTGGGAGATTGGGATTGACATATATACACTAATATGTATAAAATGGATAACTAATAAGAATCTGCTGTATAAAAAAATAAATACAATAAAATTCAAAAAAAAAAAGACAGGAGTGGCTGGATTCTGATAATGATTCTGACAAAAAAAAACCCTAAAAGCGAGGATTTTGTTTGGTGTCAGCTTAAGCTATTCCATTACAATGTTCATGCTAGTAAGTATGATATTATATACCCATATTAGAAGACAATGACTCATGAGTAAAAATAGCTGCTACACACAGGGAACTCTACTCAATACTCTGTAATGACCTATATGGGAAAAGAATCTAAAAAAGAGTGGATATATGTATATGTATATGTATAACTGAATCATTTTGCTGTACACCTGAAACTAACACAACATTGTAAATTAACTATACCCCAATAAAAAATTTAAGAAATAAATAAATAATAGGAGCATGGGTAGATGATGAAGAACATAAAAGGAGGGTGTGAACTACTTTATTGTTGTTCATGATTAAACCAAAATTGTTTGCATGTGAACAAAACCAGCTGCTACAGAAAGACCATATATTATCAGATATGGGGTTAGTTACTGCTCAGTTACTTGAGCAGAGGCTCAGGATAAGCATTTCTTTCTCTCTCACATATGCAGGCTAGCCAGGCAGCCACCAGGCTGAAGGAACCCAAGCTTCTCCTAGCTTGTTGTTGGATCATCTCTATGATGTTGCTTTATCATCTGCCTCCGATCTTTCCAACATCTGACAAATTTGTAGGTCTATTTCTATTGTCTTTTATCTCTGTGGGTTATCCCTTGTGGAGTCTTGACTGGTTATGTTAATTAAATGAATGAACAAATGTTTCTGCTGAGTCCACCAGCACCACGCTTACATTTGAATCAGTGGGAAGGGAAGAAAGGATGCTGAAGAGGGTACAGCCCTCCCCTGAAGGGCACAACTCAGAGCTTGTACAAATCACACTCATACCTTTTGAGCAAAAAAACTTAGCCAAATAGCCACAGCTAGCAGCAAATCTGAGAAATGTAGTCTTCACTTTGAGGGTGGCCATGGCTCAGCCAAAACGTCAGGCTCCTCTTACCATAGAAAGAGAGGAGAATGGATATTGGAATACACCAGTGGTTTGCCAAGAGCCAAGACTCAGAAGCCACTCAAAATAGACATCTGGCACATCCTTCCGCTTGGGCTGTGTTCTAGCTACAAAGAATGAGGATACAGGGGCCTTGGAACCAGGGTGGCTGGGAAGACAGAGATGCTGGGGAGTAGCAAAACACAGAAACAAGTCTTAGGCTAATTAGGACAAGCAGCTAAATGTGATGTTTCATGCCAGCCACAATGAAAGAGCAAGTTTTCCACTGCAGTTGCTCATAAATTCAAAACAGCTTCCATGAAGGAGAAACAGCTTGAAAAACTTCTGTGAATATAAGTATATTCACAGAAGATTTGTACACACACACACACACACACACACACACACACACACGCATGCAGAGAGAGAGACAGAGAGACAGAGAGACAGAGAGCTAGCGAGAGAGCGAGCAGCTTAGCCCAGGCCTGGAAGAACACCAGAGTTAGATTATGTCACATAATGAAGGACAACAGTTGATGCTAATGAGAAAAGTTACCACATTGTACTTGTTTGGAGTTCTTTTAAAACTGGTCCTTATTTTATGTCTGTATTTATGTCTGCCAATTATTGAGTCGTTGAACGTTTGTGTTGCTGCTTAAATGAAAGCAAACCCATGTGTGATCTCGCCTCTCACTCACGCTGTGAAACCTTCGTGGGTCCCGCTCTCTGCCAGGCAGGGCTCCAGGCCAGGCAAGGAGGCAGCTGTTGCAAAGACTCAGCTTTCTCCCTCAAGATGTGTGCACAGCCCCCGGAGGGGTATAACCACTAGGACTACGTACCCATTCACAGCAACGCCACAGGGCAAAAGGCATTCTGGAACCTTCCACCACTGTGATCTTATAAGAAAAAGAGACTCTGGGGAAAGACAGTCTTGGGTTCAAGTTCTTCCTCCCCATCTTCCCACAGCATGGCCTTGCTTATGGGCTTCACCCTGAGTGTGAAGATCTCATGAGGGCTGGAAGCTAGCAGCTGGCATGGTGTAGATGTGAGAGCAACGGGCTTGGGGACCAGTTGGACTCGGCTTTAATCTTGGCTCTGACTCCTCTGGGGTGACCAACTGTCCTGGTTTGCCCAGAATTGAAGGTTTCCAGGGATGTGGAAATCTTTGTGCTAAAACCAGGACCATCCCAGGCCAATCGGGAGAGTTGGTCACCTTCCTACCAGACAGGTGACCCTGGGTAAGGGACACAACCCCTCTGAGCCTCAATTTCCTTGCGTATAAAAATGGGAATGATGGTGTCTGCCTTACAGGGGAGCTGGAGAGAACAGAAAGGGTGCCTTGGGCAAAGTAACCATCATCATTACTATTAAGAGTATTCACTACTCCAACCCTACCCACTACTGAATTCGGTGTTGAGGCAGCGCCAGTGTGTCCTTCTGGCCCTGCCTAGGCCCCGCCCCTCCTGGTACTCTTGGGGTCTCAGGTGTGTGAGGCCCCGACCTCCCCCTCTCCCACAGGCATTGCACTCTGGGAGGGAGGGTATGTGTGTTTTGTAAATAAACATATCTGCCCTTGGGGAAAAAAAAAGAGCATTCATTTCTCCCCTCATGGGCTCCTATTTTATCATGACCAAGGCCCTAAGTTTACCAGGAGGGTTCACACAGCTCTGCCAGCCCATTTTATTTTCTCCTGTTGTGGAGCACAGGCTCCGGACGTGCAGGCTCAGTGGCCATGGCTCACCGGCTCAGCCGCTCCGCGGCATGTGGGATCTTCCAGGACCGGGACACGAACCCGTGTCCCCTGCATCGGCAGGCGGACTCGCAACAACTGTGCCACCAGGGAAGTCCCACCAGCATTTTAAAGCAGCCAAAGTGAAGGGCTTTCTCCCTGATGCATTGTTTCTCCAGGGAGGGGTCAGGGAAGGCTTGCAGCCCCTGGGGTCCCCCAAATCCTAGACCTGAGCCCTCCTGTCCCTCTGGCAGGGCTGAGGCCTCAGGTCAGTTATAAACCTTCCCTCTGGCCATTGTTACAGCCATTGATGGGCTCTGCAGCTCCAAGACAACCCCAAGTGTGACCTTGTCCAACCTCATCTTAACTGCGTTCAAAAGTCCTTCCTAAAATTAACTACCAAAAAAAAAAAAAGAAGGCCAGATACAGGCTGGTGTTTCTTTATCAAAAGAAAACAAAATTCACCATTCATTCCAAGTAAAATTGCTTCACAACCCAATGATTTCATCTGGTCTCCCAGGCTCCCAGAAGGAGCTGGAAGTCGTTAGGACACGGCTGACTGCAGTGCCCAAGTCCTGTCCCAGAGAGGTGCGAATATGCAGGAATGTGGAAGCTTCTCCAGCCTTCTCAGTTCCATCACAAATGACTACCTTTCTGCTTTCCAGGCCCAGCTCCCCAGACCTTTAGAATGGGAAATATGCAATGTTGATTGCAAATTAGATCAGTTTGTGGAGACGTAGAGGGTGGCTCTAAAGGAAAAATGCCAGAGCATTCTTTTTTTCCTTCGTAAAGAAGGAAATACATGCATATTGATTCTGTGGGAAGCTTATCTGGGAGCTAAACCTGTGCTCTGCTTCCCCTGCTGAAGGAAGTTTTAGATACGGAGCTATCAGACTCAAGCCATCTTCTTTCTAGAAGTTACTGGAAGGTGCCCCAGCCACCTGGGGCCACCTGAACCATGACAAGGTGTCAGCCCCTGCCCCAGGAGTGATTATAGACACAGAACATGCAGAGGCTTTCAGGAGACCATCTTCCTGAGCCCCTCCCAGGAGCCAGCCTCCTCTTCCTTGTGTCTCATGGACCAGAAAGTCATCCCAGGTCCATGCCTAAACCAATCACAGGCAAGGGGCCTGGGGCACCATGATTGATTTAGATCAACCAAGACCCCAGCCCTGAGGCTGGGCTGGCGGCAGCCTCCCTTGAAGCCCATGATGGCAGGAGAAGGTTCTGCTGGGGACAGAGGAAGTTGGTGGGTAGATAGCAATGACAGCAAACAGCTCTCTGATGCTCGCCAAGGCCAGGCATGGTTTTTTCCTCCATTACCTCCTGTCACCCTCACACAGCCTATGAGGTGGCATAGCAGTCACTGTCACTATCTGGCCTGCATCCCTTCAGCTGGCCCTGGAGTTCCCTGGCTTCCTGAATCTCTGCCTAAGTGTGTTCTCTGGTCACGTAGGGCATAGGTGGCCCACACATAGACAGGCAGGAAGTTCTGGGGCATTAACACCCTGAGAGCAACTCACAGCTGGTAGACAAACACCAGCTAGGTTCCTGGCCCCCTTGTGAGGTGACTCTGGGTGTGTTCTGCACCCTCTCTCAGAGGTTCTGGGGGATCCCCCCTCCTTTACCCCCTTCCCCATCCTTCCTGGGTTATCACCAAATTACTTGAATCTAGGTGTTGAGGGTCTGCTTTGGGGGATCCCAACGCAATTACTGGGCAAATTCACTACTGCCCCTATTTTATGTTTGGGGGCCACCAGATTTGGGGATCCATCTCGATTGCAGAGGTGACAAGTATGGTGGTGTTTCATTCCTATGCTCTCTCCACTGCGTCACACTGGGAATGTTTGCCCACCTTAACCACTCCCCTTTCCAGCACCATGAATTGACTCGGGGACTTGTCATAGCTTAGTGCTGCCATTGCTAAGTAACCACGGCAGAGAGATAGCATCCCCTGCACGAGTCCACAGTCTCTCACAGACCAGGAAGCCCCTGCCCACCCATCATCTCCTTTGGGCCTCACACCACCCTATGAGATGGGCAGGGGTATTTCTTTCCTATTGTCCTGTCCCTGGGGACATAGAGACCTTGGGATGTCAAGTGACTTCTCTAAGGCTACACAGCTAGGAGGTGGCAGAGCTGGGACTGGAACGCAAGTCCCCATCTTCATCATGATGGGCCCTCTAAGTGGCACTGGCATGAGAGCCCATCACAATGAGAGACCAAACCCGGAGGAAATTCTAGCAGGAATAGAGAACCCCACCCATGAAGACTCAACAGTGATGAATGACTTTCAAAACCTTGAGTCAGTTTCAGGGAAGGCAGCCTCCTTCAACCAGCCAAGTCAGAAGGAGCAGCCCAGCTGCCAGGGAAGCCAGGCCAGGTCAGATTCCATAACATGCTCGGAAAATTGGAAGGCCACAGTCTCAGCTGGCATGACCAGTGATATGGAGGGAGTCTCAGCCTCATGGTGGGTCCTGAGCTAGCATTCCATGGCTGCATCCTTTGGGAAGAACTTTGCACCAAATCTAATGGGACCATGCCCCACCCCGTCCCCACAAAAAAAGTACAGTTTAGTCAAGAAGAAATGGGATGTGCAGGCTTCTGGAAGGTTGGAGCTGGCAGGGCCCTTGAAATCAGCCAAGGCCAAGGGGCAAGACTCTTATTCATAGATAAGGAAAATGGGGGCCCAGAGAGGGTGAGTAACCCAAGGGCCCATCTCTCCATGGATCAGAGAAAGCCAGGGCTCAGATTCACACGTCCTGGCTCCTAGCCCGCTGCCTCTTCTCTACTACTCATTTCTCATTTAAGAGGAAAATAGTTATTTCTCATGCTTGAGCTATTTAGTCTTCACCGCATCCCTATGAGGATGGCAGAGAAGAGACTATCTCTCTATTTCCTAAGAGGGGAAACTGAAGTCCAGAGTCACTGCAGAGATCACCCAAGGACCATTAGGACCCTCATGGCAGCGAAGAATCCTGGGATGGTGGGCAGACAAAGAAGAGAAAGAAGTGGAGACTGATCAGGCATTGGTCCCTAATCTATGCTGACCGGGGCTGGGGGTCCCAGATGTCTAACTCACAGGGTCCTAAGAGCCTGACAATCTTTTAGGGAGAAGAGTCTGACTTGGACAAATCAGACACTTTAGTTTTCAGTTTCCAGGGAACCAATGTGGCTCCCATTTCCAGAACTCTAACCTTTGGTGTATCTTTGAGTAACTTAAAAAAATTAACCCTGAAGAATCTTAGATGTTCGTCAGCAAGTCCCACCACCTGCTCCCATATCCCCTGCCGACCTCACTCTCACGCCTCCCTACAAATGCACACACACAAGGACTCAAAGAGAAAAGCTGGCAAAAGATTTCATCAGCTGAAATATCACAGTGACTTTCTCAGGACTCTTTCCAATTACACCTCTCTCTTCTCTCTCACCATGACAATCTGCATAACAAATTGTAGCAGGAAGCCATGTTCAATGTTCTTTGATGGTCCAAGGTTTTCAGCTGGTGGCTGAGCAGGGCTAGATTTGGGTCTTCTCAGAGCCAGGGGTCCTTGGTTGGTAAGTGAGGCCTGATAGGGTCTGGGCAAAAGATTGAGGGTAGCAGCTCTGTTCTCTTAACTGGGAGGCCATTGTTGCCCCATCTCCACGAGTCCTTCATCTAGTCTCTCAAAATGTGTCAGAGGACACCCCCTACAGGTCCACCCCAGTGATGCAGGAATTCTCTGTGGTGCTGGGGCTCACAGCCAGAGAGAAAACCAGAGGTGGGCACAGAGCAAGGGCATGGGGGCCCTGGTGGGGGATATATGTCCTCATCTCACTGGGGCATAGAGGAGGCTCAGCTAAGAACATCTGGGGGTAGGTGAGGTCATGGAAGGCTTCTCAGAGGAGGTGATTTGAGCTGAGGAGTGTCACTTGCCTGGGTTGATGGGAGGCCAAAATCTCATCCTGTCACCTCCTGCCACAAGAGGAAGATGAGGAGTTAGCCAGCTGAAGAACATGGGGACACATTTGAAGGGAACAAGGTCAACAAAAACACAAAGGTGTGCTTGATAGGAAGTGCCATGTCTATTCCAGAGCCTAGAATGTTCTAGAATTCCAGGGCTTGGAATGTTCTTAGAGTTCTAGAGCCTAGAATGTTCTAGGGCCTGGAATGTTCTAGAGTTCTAGGGCCTAGAATGTTGGGGAAAGTATGGTGAGAGAGGGGCTGGAGAGGGTGCTAAGGACCAGGTGGGGTCTTTTGAGGAACTTAGATGTCCTCACACTGTGGCCAGTGGGAATGGGGTGACAGAGGAGGAAAGCAGTTGGATGGCATGGATGGAGAGACTGAGGCACCATGGAGCACCAGTGTTATGTTACAGGGCAACCCCTCTGTGCTGTTCTAGGCACTGTCCCTGCCTGCTCTCACTCAATCTTCCCACGGGCCTGGGAGGTGGGTTCTGCTGTTATCCCCTCTTTTGTAGATGGGGAGATGGGGCTTAGAGGAACAAGTCTATCCATGCACCCAGAGCTTGGAGCTGGCCACCCAGAGCCCACCACCTGGAGATGGACCTGATGCCCTGCAGGCTCTCCCCTCAGACTGACCCCGCCCTGCAGCCCAGTTTTAACCTGGCCCTAAATGAACACATTCCTCACTTGCTTCCCAAACTCCCATCAGCCTCTGACAACAATAAGAAAAAGGCCCAGAGGATCTGATGCATGCTGTGAGGGATGCCAAGTTCTTAATGTTACTCAGCTGTGCAGAGGGCTTGGCCAGGGACCTGGCCTGGGCAACCAGAGGCGCCATGATTCAGATGGGCTGGACAGGGGCGAGTGAGTCAGGGCCTCAGTACCCAAGCAGCCCATCTGACCGTGAGCTCCCTGTAGACAAGGAGGGAGCTTTCTGGACGCCTGGCCCACAGTGGGTGCCCAAACAGGCTGGGTGGCTGCCATTTCTGCCATGCTCTCAGAGCCATATAAAAGGCACTCACCATCCACAGCCCCCACCCCCCGCCTCGCTTTCAGCACTGGTTCTTTCTGCCCTCTGAGAGCTTCCCATCCTGGCTGTTCACCTTGGGTCCCCTCTGGACAGTTCAGAGCGGCAATTGGCAGGCAAGACTTGGTGCAAGAACTCTACGTTCCTTTGAATGAGGTAAATACAGGCGCAGCTGCTCAAGGAGTTGGATTCTCAAGGACGTCCACCTCCCAGGAACTCTGGGACACCAGGGCCTGGAGAACCTCTTTAGCAAGAGGGGCTCCCCAGAGCCTCTGAGGTAATCAGATGAAGGGAGTACATCTGAGCCCTCACCCAGATCCTTCCCTTCAGCTCCACTAGTTTTCTAGCCCCATGAGGTTTGCACATCGTTTACCTGGGTTCCCCTAAGCATAGGGAGCAGACGTGCTCCAGAGCACGGATATCACGTGGTCCTGCCTCAGTCCCTCAGGGGGGCCCCAGCTCAGAGGCCCAGGGAAGCACATGGGGACAGGGGCAGCCACAGCCCAGAACACCTGAGAATGGAGAAACTAACTCTTAGCAGTTTGCTCCCTGGGGAAGGGGGCCCAGGGAAGGGCATGCCGGGAAGCAGGTGGAGCTGCGGCAGGAGGAGCCAGAAGCAGGAAGCAGGAAGCAGGATGCAGGAAGCTTCTGTGGCAGAAGTGGGAGCAGAGGGCATCTAGACTCCAGGACAGGGCCAGAGGCATGATGTAGTTGCAGACCCAGATCCATGGTAGCCACCGGAGAGACCCCTTCATGTTGGCCCAGCCCTGCTTCTTCCCTCTCTGGTCACAGCCCAGGTCACGGGAGGGGCGTGGGATGTCCTGTCTAGTGCCTGACCTTCTGGACCGAAGTGACACGTCCAAGGCAGAGCTCTCAACCCAGCTGAGCCGACCACAGTCCTTCCCTAGGATTTCTCAGGTGGGAGTGAGAGAACAGATTATTTTTTCTCTCAGATCTCAGGGTCCCAGGGCCGTGTCTCCCCCAATGACCGCAGTGGAAGAAAATAGACATACGAGAGACCCGGAAATAGACCCCCGAGAGAAATAGATAAGAAAGAGGGACCTGGGGTTTCTGATTGTGGCTATCCCTTCCCCAGTCCCTATCTGCTCTTCTTGTAACTGATGCCTTGAGGCAACAATGTTCCTCTTGGACTTAATTAAACTGGTTGGGTTTGGTTTCTGGCACCTGCAACCAAAACACAGTCTCACACACAACGACCAGCCAGGGTCCAGTTCCTGAAACGATGTGACCTTCTTGGTCTCTCCCGAGGCACCTTCAGGACTGGGACTGAACCCCAGCCCAGCAGGGACCTCATACATGGTAGTCCGCCTACCTGCTGGTCTTTCTCTGCCCCACCCCGCAAACCCAAGATGGTAAGCTTAGAGGGCAGAGCCCAACCCTTTGGAGGGGGAATGTTTTGTTGCATTTTTTAATTAATCTGGGTGGCCCATGTTGCCCAACCCAGTAGGGAACATGGCTTCAGGGATTCCAGAAGGTGGCAATGACCAAAATCAGGGGGCTGGCAGCATCTGGTTCAGTTCTGAGTAGATGTAAGGCCAGAGGGTAGGACAGGACTGACAGCACGGAGCAGGACCTGTGGGGACAGGTGAGGGCAGGACACTGAGGAAGGGCAAATACCCATCTATTCATTTATTTAACAAATACTTTTGAGGGCCTACTATATGCAGGGACTGTTGTGGGCATGGACGATACAGTGTTGAGTGACAGGTGCCATCCTGCCCTCATAAAGTTTACCTTATGACGAGGGGGCAAACAATGAAAAAATAAGCAAATAAACCTATCCTATGGCTAATGGTGACAAGGGTTTTGAAGATAAAGCTGTGAAGGAGGTGGGTTTTAGATGGGGTGGGGGGGCGATCAGGGTGGACCTCTGAGCAAAGATATGACTGAAGAGAGAAGGGAGGTATGCCTCCAGCCTTACCCCAACCTTGCCAGGTAGGACGTCCTGTCCCCACGGGACAGATGAAGGAGCTGATGACCAGGTAGTTCTGAGAAGAGCCCAGGGTTCTACAGCTTGCGTAGACGGATGCAGGATTCAAACCCAAGCTCACCTCACTTCAAAATGCAAATCTCAGGTCTTTACAGATGCAGGTCAGGGGTCCAGGCTCACAGAGACGGGAGAGGTGGCAGATCTGTGGGTAAGCAGGTGCCGAGGGGCACTCCAGTCCCCCTGCTGACCAATCACCAGGAGCCTGATGGGGTCCCACCATGCAGGAGCAGAGGGAGCCCCCGCTCTATCAGGCAGCATCCAGCTCAACACTGCCCTCATCCCCCTGCTGACGGTGACGCATCAAGCGCGAATCATACATCAGAACTGGCTGGAGCCCTGGCTCTCCAGGGACTCAGAACGTGTGATGGGCAAAAGCACACCTTTCCTCTGCCCTGCCCCAGTGAGCATGCACAGAAGGTGCTAGCTACTGTTCCACCTTGAACTGGAAATGGGGAAGAGACAAGTTTCTGGAGCTGGGTAAGGGTATCTCACTCTTGGACAAGGCAGGACAAGAGCTGTCCAAGAGGTCAAGGAGGTCTTGGAATGGGGTGGCTAAAAGGGCAGCACTGACCCTATCTCAGCCGGCAGCAGATTCCAGACTGGAGCTGAGATCATTGATGGAAGCCTCTGGATGCCTGGGTTGAGAATGCCTGGCGTGGATGGGCAGTGCACAGCCTCACACCGCAGGGACAGGTGAGGGTGGCGGCATCCGAGAACACAGAAGTGTTGTCCTAGCTTCTCTGTGGGTCTGGGGGCAGCTCCCTGTGGCCCGTGTCACTCAGTGAACGGACATGGGGCAGACATGCTGCCAACTTGGGGAAACCAGAAACCTGAAATTGGCAACCTTTCCCCACACCCAGTGGACCCCGTCACTGGGGAGACACTGGCAGTAAAACCCCAATAAGACAAGTGGGGCTCAATCCCAGCGCAGCCTCAGTCCCCACTGCACATCTGTTGGCAAATCATTTCTGAGACCCTCTTTTCTTATAGAAACAGGGTGATCATGACGGCCTTGGCAGGGCTGTCCTGGAGCTCACAGGGGGCACTGGCTGAGGGACACTGGAAGTGAAGGGAGGGATCTTCATTGTTAAACACACGGAAACAGAGCCCAGATTCCTGAAGATCTCTCTGGAGACTTGGGGGGCTGGCTTCTCCTCCAGCTGGATGCCTGGGAAATGCTGACCTGACGTGAAACGTGATTCCTTGGTGTGGACTCAGAGAAGGGTGGGTCCTACAAGGGTCATGGCCCACAGAGACCCAGACCCAGTCGAGACAGCAGTGTGTGCCTTGAAAGAACGTCCAACTGAGGCAGGACCTGCATAGTGGCCCCGGCTCTGGTGACTTTGGAGAAGTCACTTCTCCTTGCTGGCTCTGGTTCCCCCATCTTTCCTGTGGCCACATGACAGACTCCAAGGCCCAAACAGGAACATCAAGGACAAAGGGGGCCTGGGGTATAAGACGAGGGAGTAGGGCTGGTAAGCATATCACCCTTATGTAAAGGAGTAGCTAGCTCTGGTCCAGCCTCTCCCAGCCAAGCAGAAGTACCATAGGACCAATGGTACCAATGCTTTTTCAAAAGAAGCCTGAAATTCAGATTTTTATGTGATGGCTCCAAATTTTAAGTATTGGCAACTAAGTCAGGTTTTTTTGTTTGTTTGTAGAAAACACCATTTGGTCCAAACTAGACATATCTTTGGGAGTTGACCCATAGCCTGCATCATTCAAGGGTCTGTGCATCCCAGCTTCTGGGTAGTGTAAGCCAGTGCGGGGCTCTGGCAGCGGTTGGTGGGGGGAGGAAGAAAGGGAGAGGGAAGTTGTTTTCCGATGACCAGGTTACAATTCAAACAGCTCCAGGGACTGGGCAAGTTCCAGCAGTGACTGACGCCAGGGCGGCCCCTGGTCCATGGCTACAGCTTTTGCCAGGCTCCAATGTTCCTGCGTCCTCCCCTTGTCTCTTCAGACCAGAAGGAGACAATGATTGCCTGAATTACGATTGCCAGGAGCCTGTATATGGCTGCCAGTGTCCTTAACCCTGCCCACAGCTCTGTACATGGCCCTTCATTAAAACAACTGAATGGGCTTTTCTCAGTGGAATTCTGCTTCCTGCAGAACCCTGGCTATACATAACGTTATATTCATTTACTAAAACATCTTGCAGGTTCCCAGAGGAAGGAGGAAAAAAGCTGGATGCAAATCCACGCTCTTCCCTAACTGCTTGTCACATAATCTTTCCATGCCTCAGTTGCCTCATTTGTCACCTCAGAGGGCTAACGGACCAATGATGACTCATGGTACTGTCAAAAGCCTCCAGCCAAGGTAGCTGGGCAATGACGCTTGCTCTGAGCCTGAATTTAAACAAGGTAGTATCTGCACGGTGATGCCGATTTCTGGAAGTGAATGGCCAGTAATCTGCAGACAGTGACTGTCATTTCTGAGCAAGTCTCCTTGGCACTCTGTGTCCCCCTCCAGCTCACCGGCACCTCCCACCCTTCCACCCTAAGCCATCCCTCCCACTTGATGGGCAGGCTTGAGAGGTGGGGAGAAAAGGACTGGTTTTCCTGAGGCCAAAGGTCAGATGCCAGCTTGGCCGCCCGCTCTCTGTAGGATCAAGGGCAAGTCCCTTTCTGTCTCTGGCCTGTTTCCACATTTACATAAGAGGGTTTGTCCTTGAGCTTCTGTGGTTTCTACCAGCTTCCCCCCGTCAGGGGTCTATGGTGATTCCTACCTCTACAAGCCCAGTGAAAGTTCTTCCACACACCCTCGAAGACACCGTGACATAATTAAGCATAAAAATTAGGAATTCCAAGCTAAGCTTTCTTGAATCGTGTGGGCAGAAGAAATGCTTAAATCTCCTTTCTTGGCTGAGTCTTTGCAAGGGAAGCGTTTCCAAATGTTTGGCCCAGTCCCCTTGCCTGCACCTCCCCCTGACTGCCTGTCCTCAGGAGGAAGGCCCCAAAGATAAGGGGGGAGGGCCAGACCTCGACCAACCAGGAGGCTGCCTGGCTGACCGCAGATGACCCATTGGCTGGGCCTCCCCAACACCTGGATGATTGTGATTCTGGACTTCCTTTGCGCCAGATGTGTTTGGCAGTCGCTTACCGTCAATCAGGGGGTTTGGGTTTGGAAAACTGGAGATCTGCAAACAAAGGCAAGAGTGAGAAGGGCGAGGCCTGGTTAGAAAATGTTGAAATTCATCCTGGTTTCTTTCCAGCCAAAAGAACAGGCTGTTCCCTGGGTTCCCGGGAACCATGTAGGAGAGAGAAAGTAGGGCCTGACAGCCGATGGAAGTCACATGGCCGCCATTTTGTAAAACTAGGCCTGCTCACCCAGAGGAGCAGAATCTGAGCGGGATGGTGCAGGGGAAAGACCAGAGCTTTGGGATCAGACAGCCCTGGGTTTGGAACCCTATTAGTTTGTTACCTACTAGTTGGGTAATTTGGGCAATTACCTAGTCTTCTTGGCTCCCACTGGAAACGGAGACAGTAATACTTGTCTCACAGAGTTGGTGGGAGGATTAACAAAGATCAACTTGGATGGCTGTACAAATGGACAGGTTGCCCGTACATCGTTAGCACCATATACTAGAACTCTAGGGCCACCACACAATAGTATCAGAAGCCCTGTTGAGAGAAAAACAAAGCGTGGGTGGAAGAGTTCCTGGAGATTTAGCATCTATCCATTCTCCTTAATACTCTAAATTGTATCCCACTTAATCCCCACCGCACAAAGGTGTTACTGCATTTTCACTCTGGTGTGATGCCACACGCCTGCATTCAGGGATGCTGTAAGGAACGGCCACTGCATTTCCCTTGAAGACAGGGCTCCCTGCTCCCCAGTGAGTCATCCTTCTGAAGCCCAGAGGGAGATGTTTCTGTCCACTTCAGGACCAAAAATAGTTGTGTTACCCTCTGTCTAGTACCAGCTTCTCAGCAACCAGTTTCGTTTCGCCTTGTGGACACCCAACATCATGCGCCTGGTCACGTGTCCCTCGGCACATGAGGTCAGACCCAAACCTGTGACCCACCTCTGCCAACTCTCCTGAACCTCACTGTCCAAGCTGTGGACCAATTTCACCTCGCCTGCCTTGGATTTTTCCTGCCTTCGTTTCCTCTTTGACCTGATATGTGTTTTCTTTTTAACCAAGTCGGATTTTGAGTATTTGTAAGCCACTCTAGATCTTCTGAGGGAAAGTTGGAGATGGATTATTAGATGCTAACTAGACAGGGAGATAGAGGACTCAAAATGGCACATGCCACACAGTGGGTGGTACCTCATGTGCTCAGCAAACATTGCTCCCTGTCTCCTTCTCCTTCGTGATGTAAGCCACACTGATACGGGTAGAGGAGGGCCAGAGCTGGCTTTCCTTCCACAGAGCAAGGATCTGGCATGCCTGTAGGCATGTCCTGCTCATGGCCATCGACCTGGGGTTCCCTGCTTTCACCTGGTGTCACCTGGACATCATGGTAGCTCGGACACTGTCCCCTCTGTGCCTCACTTCTCTTAGGTGACATTTTGTCCATCACGAAGCTCCACATGGCTGACCATCTACTCCGTGTCTGATTTTACTCTCTGCACAGAGCAGTGGCGAGGGGGCCACCCGGGGGGAAGAGGAGGGGTTGTAGGCAGCTGAGGCCAGGCCTGACGGGGGGTTGGGAAACCCCACCTCTGTGGCTTTGTGGGGAGGGTGTGAGGAGTCAGCTGTGCAGCCTGGGGAGAACCTTCTAACCCCACCCCCTCAGTCTGTCCCCTCTTCTGTCACACTGCCTACCTCCCTGTGGGGAGGGGCTGGGTAGCTTAGAAGGATCATGGATATAAGAGATGTTCTTCAGTAGATAGTTATTGAACACTACTATGTGCCAGGGCACTAGGGGATCAGCAGTGAACGAGGCAGGTCCAGGTCCTGCCCTCACGGAGCTTACACTCTAAGGGAGGGCGGGGAGGGAAGAGGAAGCAGACAAATCAATATAGAACCTAGAAAATGATGGTTATGAGGGCAAGACAGAGAATTAAAATGGGTTGTTGAGATAGTGACTGGGAGGATGATCAAATGTCAGAGTTGCCAGCAGAGAGGAGGCCGTTCCAGAAGGATGACTGGAGAGGAGCTTCAAGATGTGGTCCAGATTGTGAAACA
Source organism: Mesoplodon mirus (assembly GCF_964341445.2). NCBI lineage: Eukaryota > Metazoa > Chordata > Mammalia > Artiodactyla > Ziphiidae > Mesoplodon > Mesoplodon mirus. The sequence goes on from NC_138977.1 coordinate 160,718,305, forward strand.
GAGGTCACTGGAGTCGAGGAATTACACGGCCAGGGTGGGAGGAAGGACCATTGGCTAGGAAGTGAAAGTCTACAGTTGTCTATCATCTGGAGAGGGGGAAAAGAGTTACTGGCCCAGTTTGAAGGGTGGAACATGTCAGGGAGATACTGTAGTGATTTGCAGCTGCACACAACGCAGCAGCCATGAGACAGCTCCCTGGACGCACCATCCTGCCTGCCTCCAGACCGAGTTCTTTGAGAAACCTGTCTACTGTGCACGCTGCCCATCACCTGCCCTGGCTCTGCCAAATGTCTGTCAGCTGGTAACGGAACCATATGTTTCCACGAGTTAAAACACCAACTCTCTTCCCCAGTGGAGGGAAAAGCAGATCTTGATTTCGACCCAGAAAGGGATGGACAGATAGGAGGCCAGAGAAGCAGACTATTTGATTACCTGGCCATCGTCTGTATACAAGTAGAGAAATAAACTTCTGTGGTTACCTTTAAAACTTGCGTATATTCACATCTGTAACTCTGAAACATTCCATCACAGTTCAAGGAAATCATACTGCATGCTGGCTTGTATTTTCCTCTGAGTTAAAGAAAAAGTGTGTGCTTAAGATCCAGTGATGGCCCCAAATGAACATATAGAAGTTGACAGGGTCAGGTAACTCTGATGGAAGGTGCCAGAAGCTGGTTTCTCTCTCTGGCTCTACCACTTACCAACTTCGAGGCCTTAGAATAATCACTTCACTCCTCTGATGACAAGGAGGCTCTCCCACTCAATACTTGCTGTGTGGATCATTTGAGTCAAAAAGCTTTGAGAGTGCTTTGTAAACTGTAAAGTGCCAAGGAATAAAATCAATTTTTAGTTAACAGCTGGACTCAACTTCTGATTCAAAACATTTTCGTTGGCCCAGCTCAATCCCTCTTCTTGTAGCTTCTGTCCTATTTTCCTGGTCATCCTTTGATTGGTTTGAACTCATTTTAGTAGTTCTGGGATGAAAATCAAAAATGCTGGTGAAGATGCTGACTTTAAAAAGCAAGAGAACTAAATAATACTTACTCAAAGGTAAACTGGAGTAGATGCTGCTAGTGGTCAGCCAGACCCCATTCACTGGGTGGGCACCCACCCCTCTTGCTGCTGTGATGATGACCTCTGGTGACTCTGAGTTGCCCGTTCCCTGGAGCACTGCTCTTTGCTTTTTGGAATATATTTGAGGAGTTACACCCTGTCCCCTTCCTGGCCAGGGTCCGTATGCAGCCAATTTCTGACTAATATGTATATACAAAGTCTCATCTACCTTGTGTCAACATGAGACACTCAAGAGCTCCCCATGAGATCAAGCCGTGGCTAGAATTTAGCTGAACCTACATCTTTGCCAAGTTCTGTCCCTGGCTCTGTCCCTCTCATAGACGTCATCTGAAAGTATTCTCTCAACATATCAGTTGCACAAGAGTCCCTATCACAGGCTCTGATCCTGGGGAACCCAACCAGACACATTTGGTACCAGTTTCTAAGAAACAGATTCTTAGGACAGAACCTAGATTTGGGTCTCTCCCTATCCAGATGGTGATGAAGACCCCATCACTGGTAGTTAGGGGGGAGTCCCCGGCATGCTGTAGCGGCACAGTTGCTGAGAATTTCACCCGTGTTAATTATGATACTGTACAAGCAATAGGGAGATGCATTAGCCTGTGTGTGGTCACTGAAGTTTGGGAGGTAGCGGAGAAACAGTAACTGTAAGATCTGTGCAGTCGAGTGACTGTTGCTAAACACCAGTAATGAATTAAAGGGAGAAAAGTGATAGGCTCAGATTGATTAATCACCAATTAAAAGTCAAATGTGGGAGTCAGAGGATCCCCATGGCCATGTTTCAGAGACTTTTCTCTGTAGCTGGAGGGCACACTGAGTTGAAGACCAAGACAAAGCTTAATTGTCAGGTAGCAGAACTGCAGGGAAGGTGGAATTCTCAGCTGGGCGAGTCTCCTCTGCCAGTGTCAGGACAACAATAAGGAAAGTCCGAGACTCTTGAGACTTGGATTGGAGACACCTCTGTAAGTACAGCTGAGAACTTAGAAATTCCCTTGAACCTCCTGAACCTGGAGAGGGGCCCATCCCCCTCATTAAAAGGTCATGGTGATCTCCTGCTAGAAGCCTCAAGAAAGGGATGCCTTATAAGACAAAATTCCCTCACCTCAGAATCTTCCCCAAGAAGGGGTTCTAGCCATCAGAGCAATAGTTAGGGTCATTCTCAGCATGACCCTCAACTGGGGAAGTGCTAAGTGTTCTAAGGGAGGAGAAGGCTAAAAAGTCCAAAAAGAGTTTCAGGACTGGCTAATGTGCTCTAGCAGGAAGCTGACAGTCTCCTCTGCAGTGGACCTGAAGGTACTGGGTCAAGGAAATGGAATATAAAGCTGAGCGAGGGGGATTTTGTTGACATGGGGGGGGGCGGGGGGAGCAAGCTCCTCATATACAGGCTTTAATATCTTTTTTAATCTTTTATTTATTTATTTATTTATTTATTTACAGTTTATTGTATGTCTCTTACATGTCTTTAATCTGTACATTCTCACACAATCTTTTTTTCACACACATACACACTGTATTTTATTTTTACAAGAGATAAATAAACTGACACCAAGCATTGTAAATGGATGACCACAACAAAAGCAACAATGATTGCAATTACCAAACATGAAACACACTCATACTATGTCATAATACTGACATTCAGTCCAGGAATCCTCCACTGTAACAGCTCCTTTACTTTGCAGTGAAAATTGATTTGTATATTTTTTGCCTCTGAGTCCTTGTGGGATTTTTTTTTATTCAAACAGAAAGTCACAAAAATTATAATCGTCCTCATCAGTTCACTCAGTCCCATGTAATTAATTTTGTTTTTATCTTGATCTTTTGTTAGCACTTTTATGAATTCATCAGTTTTCCATTAGAGTTCTGAAAATGCTTATTCATTCAGTTCAGCAGTATAGTCAGTTACCAGAAACCTGTACTTGTCAGAGTCTTTTCCATGAATTCCTTGAAGATGAAACCCTTTTATAGGAACATTTTTGCAAAAGCATCAGAGTATACCCAGAACTGTCTGTAAATGACAAAAGACTTAAAAATGACCAGGGTTAAAGATTTGATGAAAGTTCATAATAATGCAATTGACAAGGAAATTTAGTTATTTCTGAGATATACATTTTAAAGTAATAACTAGAATTATGACTTATAACATACCAGAACATACGATTTTTAGAAATTTCATGTAATGTCTGAAACATTTATATTAACATATTTCCATACAAATAACCCAAAGAAAGTTTAGTTGTTTTTGTTTGCTTGTTTGTTTGTTTATACTGCAGGTTCTTATCAGGCTTTAATATCTTGACAAGGGACCCAGGAAACGGTTCTAACATGCTGTTCTTAGAAGCTCTGAAAAAACTGATGGGCCGCATTATATGAAGTAGAGATGTCAGACTGTGATGGAAGTTTCTAGAAGAAGGGAGCAAAAACCTGAGAGAAGAGGACATGTTATAATGGATTGATATAACAGACCAGAAGATCAATTGGCTGACTATGTTCTTCAGAAAGGCTTGAAGGACCCTGCATCTACCAAGTCCATACGAAACGCCCTGGAAGAGGGACAGAAGCATCAATGAGAAGCTCCTTAGTGGTCATCCTCTGTAATCTGGGACTGATGGTAGGAGATGCTGTTATAAAGTAGCAAGGGGGATGATGGGATTCCCAAATAGTAGAGGAGTGGCGGCAGCATTTTCCTGTCAAAAAGAAGGTGGGAATAGTTACCCTAAATAGGCAATCAAGGACCCCTAACCCACAAATATCTATAAATATACCTAATAGAACATGGTATTCCTAAAACAAGAAGGCTAGGAAGCCCCCCAAAAAGGCATCAATTATTAAATTAATATATAATCAAAAGAGATTAAGCAGAAAGATGAGTAGAAAGCTCATGTCAGCCATTATGACTTATAAAAAGTCATAATCGGGCTTCCCTGGTGGCGCAGTGGTTGAGAGTCCGCCTGCCGATGCAGGGGACACGGGTTCGTGCCCCGGTCCGGGAAGATCCCACATGCCGCGGGGTGGCTGGACCCGTGAGACATGGCCGCTGAGCCTGCGCGTCCGGAGCCTGTGCTCCGCAATGGGAGAGGCCACAACAGTGAGAGGCCCGCGTACTGCAAAAAAAAAAAAAAAAAAAAAAAGACTCACAAAAAGTCATAATCCTTTGCTGATTTTTAAGAATGGGTTTTCAAGAATCCATTGATTGAAGAAAGCTTGAGTCCCTAGGAGGAAGGACCTTGCAATAGCAAGGTTATACAGGAAAGATTTCCTGAGATCTTCTCAAAAAGAACCTGTGACCATTTGTGTGGCTAATCATATACTAGGGGAAAGAAATACCCCTAGGTTTTGAGTATTGTTGGATACACAGTTCAAGTTGACAATGAAAAGCGCCAAAGTGCCATTATGGCAATCCCATGAGGGTAGAAGATGTGAAAGTCAGGCCTGGCCTCTGGGAAAACCAGATGAATCATGGCAGAGGACCATGGATTACTACAAATTTACCCAATTCATTGCTCTGTAGCTATTGCTCCAGACATTGTGTCTTTACTGGAGCAGATGTAATCCAGCTTCTGATGTGTAGAATGTGGCTGTTGATGTGCAGAATGCATTGTTTGTGATACCTGTTAAAAAAGGGGATCAGGGAAGAGAAAGAGAAACCTCTCCCAGCAGCCTCAGAAGCAGCGGATTAAAGCTCCACAATCAACTTGATGTACCCTGCATCTGTGGAATACATGAATAGACAACAAATCATCCCAAATTGAGGAGCCAGGAGTCAGTGCTGTGCCTCTGAGGTGGGAGAGCCAACTTCAGGACACTGGTCCACAAGAGACCTCCCAGCTCCACATAATATCAAACGGCGAAAATCTTCCAGAGATCTCCATCTCAACACCAGCACCCAGCTTCACTCAACGACCAGCAAGCTACAGTGCTGGACACCCTATGCCAAACAACTAGCAAGACAGGAACACAACGCCACCCATTAGCAGAGAGGTGGCCTAAAATTATAAAAAGTCCGCAGACACCCCAAAACACACCACCAGACGTGGACCTGCCCACCAGAAAGACAAGATCCAGCCTCATCCACCAGAACACAGGCACTAGTACCCTCCACCAGGAAGCCTACACAACCCACTAAACCAACCTTAGCCACTGGGGACAGACACCAAAAACAACGGGAACTACGAATCTGCAGCCTGCAAAAAGGAGACCCCAAACACAGTAAGATAAGCAAAATGAGAAGACAGAAAAACACACAGCAGGAGAAGGAGCAAGATAAAAACCCACCAGACCTAACAAATGAAGAGATAATAGGCAGTCTACCTGAAAAAGAATTCAGAATAATGATGGTAAAGATGATCCAAGATTCTATTTCCCAGATCCAAAATCTTGGAAATAGAATAGACAAAATGCAGGAAACAGTTAACAAGGACCTAGAAGAACTAAAGATGAATCAAGCATCGATTAAAAACACAATAAATGAAATGAAAAATACTCTAGATGGGATCAATAGCAGAATAACTGAGGCAGAAGAACGGATAAGTGAGGTGGAAGATAAAATAGTGGAAATAACTGCTGCAGAGCAAAATAAAGAAAAAAGAATGAAAAGAACAGAGGACAGTCTCAGAGACCTCTGGGACAACATTAAACGCACCAACATTTGAATTATAGGGGTTCCAGAAGAAGAAGAGAAAAAGAAAGGGACTGAGAAAATATTTGAAGAGACTATAGTTGAAAACTTCCCTAATATGGGAAAGGAAATAGTTAATCAAGTCCAGGAGGCACAGAGAGTCCCATACAGAATAAATCCAAGGAGAAATACGCCAAGACACATATTAATCAAACTGTCAAAAATTAAACACAAAGAGATCATATTAAAAGCAGCAAGGGAAAAACAACAAATAACACACAAGGGAATCCCCATCAGGATAACAGCTGATCTCTCAGCAGAAACTCTACAAGCCAGAAGGGAGTGGCAGGACATAATTAAAGTGATGAAAGAGAAAAACCTGCAACCAAGATTACTCTACCCAGCAAGGATCTCATTCAGATTTGATGGAGAAATTAAAACGTTTACAGACAAGCAAAAGCTGAGAGAGTTCAGCACCACCAAACCAGCTTTACAACAAATGCTAAAGGAACTTCTCTAGGCAAGAAACACAACAGAAGGAAAAGACCTACAATAACGAACCCAAAACAATTAAGAAAATGGGAATAGGAACATACATATCGATAATTACCTTAAATGTAAATGGACTAAATGCTCCCACCAAAAGACACAGATTGGCTGAATGGATACAAAAACAAGACCCATATATATGCTGTCTACAAGAGACCCACTTCAGAGCTAGAGACACATACAGACTGAAAGTAAGGGGATGGAAAAAGATATTCCATGCAAATGGAAACCAAAAGAAAGCTGGAGTAGCAATTCTCATATCAGACAAAATAGACTTTAAAATAAAGACTACTAGAAGAGACAAAGAAGGACACTACATAATGATCAAGGGATCGATCCAAGAAGAAGATATAACAATTGTAAATATTTATGCACCCAACATAGGAGCACCTCAATACATAAGGCAAATACTAACAGCCATAAAAGGAGAAATCGACAGTAACACAATCATAGTAGGGGACTTTAACACCCCACTTTCACCAATGGACAGATCTTCCAAAATGAAAATAAATAAGGAAACACAAGCTTTAAATGATACATTAAACAAGATGGACTTAATTGATATTTATAGGACATTCCATCCAAAAACAACAGAATACACATTTTTCTCAAGTGCTCATGGAACATTCTCCAGGATAGATCACATCTTGGGTCACAAATCAAGCCTTGGTAAATTTAAGAAAATTGAAATTGTATTAAGTATCTTTTCTGACCACAATGCTATGAGACTAGATATCAATTACAGGAAAAGAGCTGTAAAAAATACAAACACATGGAGGCTAAACAATACACTACTTAATAACGAAGTGATCACTGAAGAAATCAAAGAGGAAATTAAAAAATACCTAGAAACAAATGACAATGGAGACACGACGACCCAAAACCTATGGGATGCAGCAAAAGCAGTTCTAAGAGGGAAGTTTATTTTATTTTATTTTATTTTATTTTTTATTTTTTTCTGTACGCGGGCCTCTCACTGCTGTGGCCTCTCCCGTTGCGGAGCACAGGCTCCGGACACACAGGCTCCGCGGCCATGGCTCGCGGGCCCAGCCGCTCCGCGGCATGTGGGATCTTCCGGGATCGGGGCACGAACCCGTGTCCCCTGCATCGGCAGGCGGACTCTCAACCACTGCGCCACCAGGGAAGCCCAAGAGGGAAGTTTATAGCAATACAATCCCACCTTAAGAAACAGGAAACATCTCGAATAAACAACCTAACCTTGCACCTAAAAAGCAATTAGAGAAAGAAGAACAAAAACATCCCAAAGTTAGCAGAAGGAAAGAAATCATAAAAATCAGATCAGAAAAAAATGAAAAAGAAATGAAGGAAACGATAGCAAAGATCAATAAAGCTAAAAGCTGGTTCTTTGAGAAGATAAACAAAATTGATAAACCATTAGCCAGACTCATCAAGAAAAGAAGGGAGAAGACTCAAATCAATAGAATTAGAAATGAAAAAGGAGAAGTAACAACTGACACTGCAGAAATACAAAAGATCATGAGAGATTACTATAAGCAACTCTATGCCCATAAAATGGACAACCTGGAAGAGATGGACAAATTCTTAGAAATGCACAACCTGCCAAGACTGACTCAGGAAGAAATAGAAAATATGAATAGACCAATCACAAGCACTGAAATTGAAACTGTGATTAAAAATCTTCCATCAAACAAAAACCCAGGACCAGATGGCTTCACAGGCGAATTCTATCAAACATTTAGAGAAGAGCTAACACCCATCCTTCTCAAACTCTTCCAAACAATATCAGAGGAAGGAACACTCCCAAACTCATTCTACGAGGCCACCATCACCTTGATACCAAAACCAGGCAAGGATGTCACAAAGAAAGAAAACTACAGGCCAATATCACTGATGAACATAGATGCAAAAATCCTCAACAAAATACTAGCAAACAGAATCCAACAGCACATTAAAAGGATCATACACCATGATCAAGTGGGGTTTATTCCAGGAATGCAAGGATTCTTCAATATACGCAAGTTAATCAATGTGATACACCATATTAACAAGTTGAAGGAGAAAAACCATATGATCATCTCAATAGATGCAGAGAAAGCTTTCGACAAAATTCAACACCCATTTATGATAAAAACCCTGCAGAAAGTAGGCATAGAGGGAACTTTCCTCAACATAATAAAGGCCATATAAAAAAAAAAAAAAAGGGGATCAGGAATGGGATGGACAACAGTATATACATTCACAACTTTTCCCCATATCAAGATAAATTTCCCACTTTCTGTCACAATATAGGTTGAAGGAACCTAGACTATCTGATATACCTCAGATTACCATACTGATCCCCCATACCAATGGCACCATGTTCTTTGGACCTAAAACCTTGTTAAGATAAATGAGCTCCCGGGCTTCCCTTGTGGCGCAGTGGTTAAGAATCCACCTGCCAATGCAGGGGACACGGATTTGAGCCCTGGTCTGGGAAGATCCTACACACTGCGGAGCAACTAAACCCATGCACCACAGCTACTGAAGCCCACGTGCCTAGAGCCTGTGCTCCGCAACAAGAGAAGCCCCCACTCACCACAACTAGAGAAAGCCCACGTGCAGCAACGAAGACCCAACACAGCCAAAAATATATATATATGTATATATATGTGTATATATACATATATATGTATATATGTGTGTGTATATATATACATATATATATGTATATACATATATATACATGAGCTCCCAAGGGTGGGGGCAGCCTATGGATGAAGTTTTCAGGGGTCCAGTGGTCTAGGGCATGCTGGGACAGCCCCTCAAGAAAATGGCAAGCCATTGCACTTTGCAACTTCAACCAGTAAGAAAGAAGCACAGTTACTGGCAGACCACTTTGGGTTTTGAGGTCAGCATATTCCACACTTGGCAATACTGCTTCACTGACTTCTCAGGTGGAGCAAAGTTTTGAGGGGGCTAATTTTGAGGGGAACCCAGAGCAAAGGAAGCTCAGCAGCAGGTTCAGACTGTGGTACAAGCAGCCATTTGGGCCAGGGACCTGTGGATCTAGGGATACAATAGCGGGAAAAGACACGGGAGGGCTCTGACAAACTCCAGTCATAGAGTCACAGTGCAGACCCCCAGGGTTCTGGAGCAAGGCTATGTCAATGCCAGTGATGGAACAGTTGGAAGAAGGACCCCGGTCCTTGTCTTCTCTGAAGAAAGAATTCAATGAAGAGACCAAGATTGTGAAATAAAGACAGCGTTTATTAGAAGCAAAGTACGTGTGGAAGAGCACACAGGCGAACTCAGAGTGAGTTGTGCACAACAGGCGTGGCTTAGGTTGCTTATATGCAGATGGTTTTCAAGGTGGTCTCTGGCCAATCATCTTGAAGTGTCAGCAGGAGACTGGTTGCAGCTGTTCAGCCTGGGGCCTATCTATCTCCTACTTCAATGCCATCTGCAGAAGAACACGTGGGACCATTTGGAAAGTAGATCCTACCAGGCTGTTGGGCCCTGGTAGAGAGTGTCTGACTTTAGAATATCAAGTGACCACCCAGCAGAAGTGCCCATTGCATGCTGCGTGCCCTCAGACTCGCCAAGCCATATTGTCAGGTGTGCCCAGCTGGCCTTCACAAGCAACACTTCATGAGATGGACATGGCACAGCTGAGACTGGGCTTAAACACATCCAGAGGGTACAAGTACACTGAACAAAGAGGTGGCACAGACCCCCACGACATGCTCAGCCCACACTTCTTATTCATGGTTGTCGCCTAAGATGGATGGAGCAGGAAGTTGACCATGTAAGACATTCACGTGAGACCAAGTGAGCAGCCACAGTACCCAGACTCCCTCCAGAGGGCCCCGAGGACACCACTGTGGAAACTCCTGCCAATCAGCGCTGCACAGGGGCCTGCAGGAGGGCCAGGGGTTACATGGCACTTGTGGGGCCCAAGGACACAGCCAGTCAAGTGATCACCAGGGGCCTCAAAGACATTGTTTGGGGGCAGGGGCTCCAGAGGGGAGCCACTTGGATTCAAACCTGGCTCTGTGGCTCCTTAGCTTGTGTGACCTTGGGCCAGTTATACAACGTATCTGGACCATATTTTCCTTGCCTATAAAGTGAGAACAATGCTAAGAGCTAGCCTGCTGATATGAGAACTCACAAGTTAAGGCCTGTAAACTACTTAGAACAGTTCATGACACACAGTGACTCCTTGGTCACCATTAAGGGTAGTTTATGAGGACTCTGGTCTCTGGCGGTGACTCAGGGAGACAGCTGGGGTTGGGGAAGAAGGTAGCTCATAGCTAGCACTAAAAAGAGGTCTGTCTTGGTTTTGGGGTCGCCTGAGAGCATAACCCGAGAAGGGTAGTTCACTGGGGGTGACCCCAGGACACAGGGGGAGGAGGGAGACAGTGCGGCAGGGGAGATGGGGAAGCTGTTATGAGCATAACCAACGTGGCTGCTGCAAGCAGCAGGAATTCTATTCCTCTGGGACCTCCTAGAAGGGTACAGAGGCTGGACTGAAGGGTGTCCCCAAAATTCATGCCACCTGGAACCTCAATATGACCTTACTTGGAACTAGAGTCTTTGAGATGTAATTACTTAAGATGAGGTCATACTGGATTAAGATAAACCCTAAATCCAGTGACTGGTGTCCTCATAAGAGGCCATGTGAAAGCACCCAGAGAGCAGAAGGCATGTGATGACAGAGGCAGAGATTAGAGTGATGTGTCTGGAAGCCAAGAAACACCAAGGATTGCCAGGAGCCACCAGGAGTCAGGAGAGAGGCTGGGGATGGCTTCTACCTCAGAGTCTCCAGGAGGAATCAACCACACCAAAACCTTGATCCCCAACTCTGGCCTCTGGACTGTGAGACAACAAATTTCTGTTGTTTTAAGTCACCCAGTTTGTGGTAATTTTTTATAGCAGCCACAGGACACTAAAATAGTCTCCCAGAACTGCCCACCCCTGGGGACAGGAGACAGGGCATCTCTGCAGAAGTCCCCACTCTCCCTGGGTGACTGGGGCTGATAACTTTCCTGCACCTCTGGTTTGCACTGGCAACAGAGCCAAAGGAGGTGCCAGGACACTGGAGAAGGCCCTGGATGGATGCAGAAAGATTCCCAGAGCTGACCGGAGCAGGGATGCCTCAGAGCGAGGTGAATCTGAGCTTGCAGAGAACTAGGGGCTGTGGACAAAATCAGGAGGCCAAGGGCATGTGATGGGACTAGCCATCCGCCATAGCCACCACCATGACTGAGCGGCTGGGGAGGAGCTGCCCCTCCTCGTCCACTCATACCTCCTGCCATGACTTGTCCAACCTTATCCGAGATTATTTTCATTCACTCATTCATTCAGCGAGCACAGACTCCCTAAACTCCTGCTCTGTATTAGGCCTGGGAATATACAGATGGATGGATAGATCCAGTCCCTCAGCTCAGTGAGCTTCCAGTCCAGTGAAGGAGATGTTCAGACCCTCATGACACAAAGGGGTAAGGCTTGATTTATGGCAGTGGAGTAGGTCGTGGGAGCATGGAAGGCAGCCAGCTTGGCCAGGGCTGGGGGCTACAGGCAGGGAGGGCTAGGTGGGGACGAGCAGAATGGCTTCCAAAGAAGGCTGTGGAGGCAGAGGGAAGAGCATGTGACAGCATGGAGGCTTTGGGGAAGGACACATTGGTGTGGTGGTGGGGAGTGCAGTAGGACAGACAGCAGGTGAGTGATGGCGTCCTGTCATCTGCAGCCCTCCAGCACCCCACCCAGCCCTCCTTCCAGGAACAGCAGACTCTCTTCCCTTGCAGACTGTCCTTCCCCTGCTCCATGGGGTCCTCGTGGAGTTTGAATCCTGGTATCCCACACCCCTGGCTAAGGGGTGGGCCCAGGGATAGACACTTGATTCAAGTTGGGCCAATAGAATCCTTGCCTAAGACCTCATCTAGCTTGCCAGAGAAAATCTCTCTCCCTTATATCTGACAAGGCTGGAGTTGGAGTGGCCTGTGACTCTGCTTTTTCCCTCCTACTTAGAGGAAGCATAGGAAGGGGCCAAGACACAGAGAAAGGCAAAGGAGAGAAAGAGAGAGAAGGGTGTTGCCCCACTATGTCTGAGGTCTGCTCTGCTCCTGGCCTTCCCAGTCTTATGTCAACTCTTTTTTTTTTTTTTTTTCAGCAGAGAAAAGCTTATGGCAGGGCCAAGCAAGGAGAATAAGTGGCTTCTGTTCAAAAACCAGAACACCCCGATGATTTTGGGGGAGAATTTTTTTTTAATTTTTAATTTTATATTGCAGTATAGCTGATTCACAATGTTGTGTTATAATTCAAAAAGAGTCATGTACCACAATGTTCATTGCAGCTCTATTTACAATAGCCAGGACATGGAAGCAACCTAAGTGTCCATAGACAGAGGAATGGATAAAGAAGATGTGGCACATAGATATAATGGAATATTACTCAGCCATAAAAAGAAACAAAATTGAGTTATTTGTAGTGAGGTGGATGGACCTAGAGTTTGTCATACAGAGTGAAGTAAGTCAGAAAGAGAAAAACAAATACCGTATGCTAACACATATATATGGAATCTAAAAGAAAAAAAATAGTTATGAAGAACTAGGGGCAGGACAGGAATAAAGATGCAGATGTAGAGAATGGACTTGAGGACACAGGGAGGGGGAAGGGTAAGCTGGGACGAAGTGAAAGAGTGACATGGACATATATACACTACCAAATGTAAAATAGATAGCTAGTGGGAAGCAGCCACACAGCACAGGGAGATCAGCTTGGTGCTTTGTAACCACCTAGAGGGGTGGGATAGGGAGGGTGGGAGGGAGATGCAAGAGGGAGGAGATATGGGGATATATGTATATGTATAGCTGATTCGCTTTGTTATAAAGCAGAAACTAACACACCATTGTAAAGCAATTATACTCCAATAACAATGATTAAAAAAAATGTTGCGTTAGTTTCAGGTGCACAGCAAAGTGATTTAGAATACATATTCATATATTTATTCTTTTTCAGATTCTTTTCCCATATAGGTTATTACAGAGTGTTAAGTAGAGTTCTCTTGTTGATTATTTTACATTAATCAGCTCCTTGTTGATTATTTTACATTCAACTCCTTTCCTATGTGAGTTGGTGTTGGGCTTCAGACCCCTAAAACAGAAAATGTCCAGAGAAATTTTTTAAATGAAAGAGTAGTGGGTTGAATTCTGGCCCATAAAAGACATGGCAGCCCAGAATGTCAGAATGTGACCTTATTGGGGGTAAGCGTCTTTGCAGGTATAATTAAGATAGGGATCTTGGGATAAGATGATCCTGGATTAGGGTGGACACTTAATCCAATGACAAGATGATACATAGAGAGAAACACAGTGGGGAAGGCCATGTGAAGTCAGAGGAGTGAGGCAGCCACAAGCCAAGGACTACCTGGAACCACCAGAAGCTAGATGTGGCAGGGAAGTATGATCCCTTGGAGACTTCAGAGGGAGCACGGTCCCGCTGACACCTTAATTTTGGATTTCTGGCCTCCATAACTGTGAAAGAAGAAACTTCTGTTGTTCTAAGTCCCCCAGTGGTGGTATCTTGTTACAGCAGCCCCAGGAAACTAACACAGTGGGCATTATGCAAAAAAACAGGGAAGGACGTTAAGCAGCTGAGGACAGGACCCAACTGGTGTCCTCTGTCCGTTTTCCCCCACCCCACCCAGGGAGTCTGGTTAAAGCTGTGCGAACAGCTACCAGACATCATGGTTAGCAAACGGGAGGGCGACGATGGAGGGAGGATGGACTTTGCTGTGTTGACTCATCTCCCCTACTGATGTTCAGAGCCCCTCCCATGCACTTGAGATGCTCGTGACTCCCCTGCCACTGATCCCAGCCATGGCTGCATGGGCTCCGCCCAGCCTCAGGATGCAGAGACCTGACCGCCTCTGACTCCAGGGGTTCTCTATTGATGCTGAGCTCCTGATGCCACGGGAGCACCCCCTGTGCCCACACATGCACTACCCAGCAATGTGAGGAATTAACACCGCATGGGTTAACCTTTGGCCAAGGCTCCCTCTCCCCTGGGAGATACTTCTCAGATGATTCTCACAAAATAGTTGGAGGAGGTCGGGTCACCAGTCACCCTTAGTGTGGTCAGCGCATCCTTCTGCCCAGCTTCACTCCCTGCCGCCTGGGATCACGCTCCCCGGCAAAGTTGTCACACAGAAGACTTTTGTCTCAGGTACTGTTTTCTGGGAATCCAGGCAAAGGCAGGACTCATGCATAGTTGTAAACACAGACTGCATTTAACTCATCTCCATATGCAAGTGTTCTTCACAGCGAAAGCCAGTAAATAGCCAAGTATTAAATAAAATGCTGATGAAGCCATTTTAACAAGCAAACTTCAAGTACAGTGACTTCAAGAAGAAAAAGTTTAATTTTTGCTCTCGTAAGCATCTGGGTAGAAAGTCCAGGGCTGGTGGGTGTCAGGAGCTACGACCCTTCTGTCCTGTTCTCTGCCATCGCAACAACCTGTGGTCAAACTTGCTCCCATCACCTTCCTGCAGACAGGAAGAGGGAAGAGGGACAGGAGGTACGCCTGCTCTCTATGAGGGCATGCAACCCGTCACTTCTGGTCACATCCGCTCGACCAGATTTGGTCACATGGTCATTCTTGCTACAAGGGACAATTTTAAAAAGTGGTTTTAGGGCTTCCCTGGTGGCACAGTGGTTGAGAGTCCGCCTGCTGATGCAGGGGACATGGGTTTGTGCCCCGGTCCGGGAAGATCCCACATGCCGTGGGGTAGCTGGGCCCGTGAGCCATGGCTGCTGAGCCTGTGCATCTGGAGCCTGTGCTCCGCGGTGGGAGAGGCCACAACAGTGAGAGGCCCGCGTACCGCAAAAAAGAAAAGAAAAAAAAAGTGGTTTTAGCTTGGCCGTTAGGTCCTCAACTGCTATGGACTGAATGTGGTCCCCCCCCACCAATTCATATGTTAAAGCCCTAACCCCCAATGGGATAGTATTCAGAGATGGAGCCTTTAGGAGATAATTAGGTTAAGATGAGGTCATGAGGGTGGGGTATCCAGGATGCCCTTACAGTGTCCTTGAAAGGAGAGGAAGGGACCAGGGCTATCTCTCCACCACATGAGGACACAGCAAGAAGGCAGTTGTCTGCAAACCAGGAAAAAGCCCTCACCAGGAACTGAATCAGCCAGCATGTTGATCTGGGACTTCCCAGGCTCCAGAACTGGGAAGCTCCCCATTCTCTGGTAATTTGTTAGAGCAGAACAAACTGCCTAAGACACCAGCCGATACTGGGAGACTCCATCAGCAAAGGGAGTCAGGGAGGATGGATGCTGCGAGACAAGGTGTCCTCTGCCACAGATAAAACTGCTCTCTGGAATAGACTACTATAGACCCTCTACCACACAAAACCAACCAACATTTAAAGGGGACCCAATGAACACAAGTGACATTGATTTAGGTTCTCCTTGGCTAAATCAATGTTACGGCTATGTCTTTCAAGTTCTGGATCAACTAGAAACCTCATAATAGTTCTATGAGGCTAGGGCTCCATCATCCCCATTTTATGGGCGAGATAAATAAGCTTAGAGTGCTAAGCAGCTTTCCAGGACCAGGAAGTGCCATAGTTGGAATCTAACCCAAAGCAAAGTTTCCAGAGCCAATGCTTTTGATTCTCACATCACACTGCCTCCTTGGAGTCATCTCATATCATCTCTTGTTTGTTCTTTGTGGAGAACAAACTCTAGGGTGCCCCATGAGCATCAGCACCCTCTGCTGATGTGGGAGCCCCTCTCCTCGAGTGTGGGCAGGACCTGTGATGCGTTTCCAGACATAAAGACTGTGGAAAAGGTGATGGATATGTGTGGTTAGGCCCATGTGATTACATTACATAAGACTGTGACATCTGTCTTGCTGGGTGTGAAGAAGCAAGCTGCATGTTGTAAGCTGCCCCATGGAGAGGGCCACGTGGCCATGAACTGAGGGCAGCCTCCAGCCTCCAGCCAAAAAGAGAACAGGCCTTCAGTCCAGCAGTCTGCAAGGAACTACCAACAGCCACAGGACCTTGGGAGCAGATGCCCTCCCCAGTCAAGCCTCAGATGAAACATCCCCAGCCAACACCTGGATTGAGAGATCTGGAGCAAAGGACCCAGCCAAGCCATGCCGGACTCCTGACCCACAGGAGCTATGAGATAATAAATGTGAGTTAGTTTAAGCTGCCAGTTTAAATGAGTTGGTAATACTGTTACACAGTTATACATAACTCATGCTGTCTTAGTTCCCCCTCTGAAAATGGGCAAATACACCACCTTTCAGATGTTAAGCTCAGCCTGCAGGAAAGGAAGTCCTTCCCCTGCTCCCAGCTATATTACTTTTCCATTAATGCATAACAAAGTTCCTGGCTGGAAACAACACGAAGTTATTCTCTTACAGTTTTGGAGGTCAGAAGGACAAAATCCGTCTCACTGGTTCCTTCTGCAGGCTCTAAGGGAGAATCTGTTTCCTTGTCTTTTCCAGCTTCTAGAGGCTGCCATGTTCCTTGGCTCATGACCCTCCCTATATCTTCAAGACCATCAGCTTTGACCAGAACTGTCTCATGCTGCCATTTTATGCTGTTTCTCTCTTTTCTGCTTCCCTCTTCCACTATAAAGACCCTTATGATCATACTGGACCACCCAGATCATCCAGGATCATCTCCTCATCTCCAGGACACTAAGGACCTTAATACTATCTGCCATCTGAACTCCTCATCTTAATGCCATGAAACCTGACATAGTCACAGATTCTGGGGATTAGAACGTGGACATCTCTGGGTGCCATGATTCTACTTACAACAATATGATACACCCGGTGCTAGCATTTCAAAATATCATCTCATTTCGTCCTCAGAACAACCAAGTAAAGTAAGTACTATTATAATTCCTATTTTACAGATGAGAAACGGGGGCAGGGAGGGTTTAAGCAATTTCCCCAAAGTCTCACAGTTGGCAGGGGTAGTATTTGAAAGTAGAAAGTTTGGATTCAAAGCCCGTTCTCTTGGCCATTGCACTGCATTGCCTCACAGTAAATGCCCAGTGTGTGTCAGGCACTGTGCTGTATATGTGTTGATATAAAGAAACCCTGAACTCTCAAGATTGCAACGATGGGGAGAGAATCTCCATTGTGGGATGGGGTGGGACCATCACAGTCCCAGTGCTCCTTTCTTCACAGACCTTGTGCTGCTGGCTGCTCTTACCCCGGTCCACCTCTCTGGTCTGGCAGAGGTTGGGTGGGCAGTGTCCCCCCTTAGACACACTCACAGAGCCAGACTGAGGGCCAACAGCTGAGTACTTTCCTGATGCCCACCCACAAGAGGGGCCAATCATCCCTGGGACAGTAAGATGGAGGTAATTGTGTTTACAGAACATCCCTCAAGGGAGGAGTGTCTGGAAAGAATCCCCACATGGGCTGAGGAATAAGACCCCCCACCAAAGGTAGGCCTGAGGACCGACAGGTGGTTGCTGAACTCTAATCTAAGTAGGGCCCAGTTATCTGAAGAAGTTTTGTTTTACTCCGTGAAGCCTGCAAGTTTGGGCCAGAGCAGAATTGTTCTGACAGCAGAGGCGATGTAAAGACAGCCACTAAGGGCCTCCTTCTCCACGCCTGCCACCCCCTCCCCGTAAATATTTACAAAGTAAATACTTAGAGAACATCAGTTCAAAAGGAAAATTGTTAGCCTGCTCAGGGGTCCCACACATTGTCACCCTCTTCACAGAAGTTCTTCCCTTGAATATCCAGTAGCCGATTTCTATCCAGATTTTTTTCCCTAGAGACTGAAGGATTTCAAAATGGGAATAAATATAGGGAGTAACATAAAAGTATATTTTCACAGCAGGCTACATCATCCTGGCTTCTGACCTGCTTCCATCTTGGTACCCACTGCCTGGAAGACCACCCTGCCATCTACACCTGCCCTTCCTGAATGATGATCTGAAGAGATACGGGCAGTCTCTTCCCCCATCTTCCCAAGGCTCACCCTCCAAAGTCCAGCTTCCCAGCTGAGGACCCAGCTCACACCACACTCTCTCTCTCTCACACACACACACACACCAGAAAGAAGAAAGTGAGGACCAGGAGATGATGTGATTTGCCCAATCCATGCTGCAACCAGTAACAGAGTCACAATTTGAATAATGTTTTCAGACTGCAGAAACCTCACTGCCTCCCTATCAGAAAAGAAAAAAAAAAAAAAAAAATAAGCGCATACAACTTTTCTTGGCCTGGCTTCCCCACACCCTTCTCATGTCACCACTTAATATTCAAATGTGGAGAATTTCCACGCTGTAGAATAAAAAGTCAAAAGATTTTCCCTAGAAGGCCTCGGAGCTTGATTTCTCACAAATGGCCCCAGGGATGGAAAAAGTCTCCCAAATTGAGACTGGCAGGGGAGCAGGGCCCATTTTGTCTGATATTTCTTCTCTCCTTTCTTGGCACCAGTAAGCTTGACTTGCGCCAATGGAAAATTCCCAAGTGCCAAGCAGTTCTCAGATAATCTGCACGCAAGAAAAAAAAAAAAAAAGCCTTTCAACTAAGACAGCTCATGAGGGATTAAGGTGGGGCTCCAGCCAAAACATTGCTTTTTCAGATTCCTGACATTTTTTTTATGTCCATCAGGAGGTTTGCACCCAGCCTCAGTCTGTCACTAAGACCAGCACTGGGTCACATTAGAACCTGGATTTCAGGCTCCCAACGTCCCCAGGCCTGGGCTTGGAAATGCCCCTGGGGAGGAATGGAGGCTGCCTGGAGGACCAAGGAGGAGGGTCCCTGCTTGCTCCCATCAAAACTGGCCAGGAGAGGTTATGGGCAACCTTGGAGATGATCAGACCAAGAAAATGCCAGTGGCTCTGGGCCTGCCGGAGAGGTCAGACTTGGAGACGGAAGGATGGACAAAGGTAGAGATTCAGAGAGGGTGGGAAAGAATGAGAGAGATTGATAGGCAAAATATCCTAGCACATAAAGACAAAATCTAGTACGTAAGGCTCTATCTGTAAGACAAAAGATTTTTTTTGAATCCTACATCATGCCATCTCATATTAACAATAGTGTTAGTATATTCATTTATTTATTAAGCACCTATGTGTCAGGAATCGTGTAGAAATGGAGGATTCAGCAGTGAAAAGAACAGCCACAGCCGGCCACTGCTGGCAGGGAGTTTTTATCCCGAGGGTAGAGATAAGCATTAAAACTAACAGTAATAGAGCTAAGGGGTGTTGCTAGAGCTCTGTGAGCGCGTGGGACCGGGAAAGCTGCTGTTTATTTGGCCTTGATGTTTTTATGATGCATGTTCACCCAGGGTCATTTTCAGTCTTTTAAACAACCTTGCGAGGTAGGGATGACTGTTATAATCAGCAGGTTTTCCATGTTGGCAATGAAGAAACAGACTCAGAGAAGTTAAGGAGTTGGCTGGGGGTCACACAGGGCAGCCCAGAAGGCAGATGGGCCTTCCTCAGGTCTGAGATGCTCTCCCTCGGAGCAGGGCTGGGGGGCCTCTGCTTCCAGGCATATCCAGGTGGAGGTACAGGCCTGCCACAGCTGGGGCTGGCCGACTCCACTGTGTGGGGAGGCTGCCTACCTGGCACCCCCTTACTCAGGCTTCTGCTGGCCCCAAGATTTGAGCAAGTCTCTGTCTTTTCTGGGTTCAGCGTCTCAGTAACAGAGTTGGGTCTCTAAGGACCCTTCCAACCCTGACCTGCTCTGAGGTCAAGAACAGACCAAGACTTCCTCTGGGCCCTACTGCATCTCTCCTGGACACTGGGGTGTCAATTCTGATTTCAGAGCTGTGATTCTTCAGGGACTGTGTTACCTGAGTCTTGCATAGAACCTTGTTTAAAATGCTCATGCTTGAGCCCCATGTCAAGAGAGGTAGCTCTGGGAAGGAGACCAGGTGACTACCTACAGTGAAAACTACGGAACCTGCAAGAAATGAGCCAAGCCTGCAGTGCAAAGAAATGTCAACCCGAGACTGGCGTGCGAGTCTCCGGAAACCATGCCCTGCTTCACGAGATATCCACTTCTTTATACATGGGAGAATTCTGAGATGTTCTAAGCGATACTTTCACTTTAAAAAAATTTTTTCCAACGGCATATATTAGTTTCCTGTGGCTACCATAACAAATTACCCACAAACTTGGTGACTTTAAATAACAGAAATTTGTTCACTCATGATTCTGGAGGCCAGAAGTCTGAAATCAAAGTGTTAGTAGGGCTCAAATAACAAATGCTGGAGAGGGTGTGGAATAAAGGGAACCCTCCTACACTGTTGGTAGGAATGTAAATTGGTGCAGCCATTATGGAGAACAGTATGGCAGTTCCTCAGAAGACTAAAATAGAATTACCATATGGTCCAGCAATCCCACTCCTGGGCATATATCTGAACAACACTATAATTCAAAAAGATACATGCACCCCTATGTTCATAGCAGCACTATTCACAATAGCCAAGACATGGAAACCACCTAAATGTCCACTGACAGATGAATGGATAAAGATGTGGTATATATATATAGTGGAATATTACTCAGCCATGAAAAAGAATGAAATAATGCCATTGGCAGCAACATGGATGCAACTAGGGATTATCATACTAAGTGAAGTAAGTCAGAAAGAGAAAGACAAATACCATGTGATATCACTTATATGTGGAATCTAAAATATGGCACAAATGAACCTATCTATGAAACAGAAGCAGACTCAACAGACATAGAGAACACACCTGTGATTACCAAGGGGGAGGGGGAAAGAGATGGACTGAGAGTTTGGGGTTAGCAGATGCAAACTATTACACTTAGAATGAATAAACAACAAGGTCCTACTGTATAGCACAGGGAACTATATCCAATATCCTGGGATAAACCATAATGGGAAAGAGAATAAAAAAGAATGTATATATGTGTATAACTGAGTCATTTTGCTGTATAGCAGAAATTAACACAACATTGTAAATTGACTATACTTCAATTAAAAAAAAATAAAAATAAAAAGAACGTGTCAGTATGGCTAAGCTCCTTCCAGAGATCCTAAGAAAGGATGCTTCTTGTGTATTCCAGCTCCTGGTGGCTGTGGGCATTCCTGGGAGTATGGCCACATCACTCTAATCTCTGCCCCCATGATTACATTGCTTCCTCTGTGTGCCTCTTACGAGGACACTTGTCATTGGATTTAGGGTCCACATGAGTCATCCAGAATGATCTCCTCATCTCGAGATCCTTAACTTGATCATATCTGCAAAGAATATTTTTCCAAATAACACCCCATTCACAGGTTACAGGGATTAGGACATGGACGTATCTTTTGGAGGGCTTCCATTCAATGCTGTATGTGGCATATTTGAGTTTTCAACGGCTTTTATACTTTATATAATGGAATTGTACTGGAGTGGACCCTCTGTGATGCCTCCATTTTTAAGATAGGGAAACTGAGGCTCAAGAGGAGACTTGATATACCCCAAGTCACATGGCTAAAAGTTGTGGAGATTAAAGCTGACATACATGTCCCTCCATAGGGAGTGGTTAAATACATTTTGGGAGGTTTTGTTGTGGAATATTATGCTCCTGTTAAAAAGAATGAAGGGCTTCCCTGGTGGTGCAGTGGTTGAGAGCCCGCCTGCTGATGCTGGGGACATGGGTTCGTGCCCCGGTCCGGGAAGATCCCACATGCCACGGAGCGGCTAGGCTTGTGAGCCATGGCCACTGAGCCTGCACGTCCGGAGCCTGTGCTCCACAATGGGAGAGGCTACAACAGTGAGAGGCCCGTGTACCGCAAAAAAAAAAAAAAAAAAAGAATGAGGTTGCTCTAATGGGCTGGTAAAAACAGATATCCATGACTGATGGTTGGATTAGAAAAGGAAGCTACAGAGTAATGCTCACAGCCCGATTGTATGACATTCCACCCATTCCTGTGTGTTCTTGTGCACACAGTCCCGGGAGGATCTGCACAGGGGGAGGTTAGGGACCAGGCTCCAGAGACAGACCTGGTCCTGAACTCCTCCTCTCTACTCATCAACACTGGTTCTGGGCAAATTACCTGCCTAGCAGAGCTTCCCTTTCCTCATCTGTAGTATGGGGACAAAAATAGTGCTTAGCTCCTGTGTCATTATGAGACAGTGCCTACAAAGCACTTGAACAATTTGAGTGATGGACAGTAGTTATTATTATCTTCGTTATCATCAATGGATTTATTATTATGTAAATGTCTCAAGAAAGGTTTCTATCTCCATATAAACACTGCAGATGAAACACACTTATTTCCACTTCCTCCAACAGTCCACTACAATAACAATAAAGGAATTTTTAAAAGCATTCATCTATGAGAACAAAGGGTGCAGGAATCAAGAGATGTCCCATAAGGTTTGGGAAGACGGTGAATGAATGGGCAAGTGATACGCGACCTAGCAGAGCCGGCTCAAGTGAATGCCAAGTCTTAGAGGAGAAAGTCTACACATGAGCTGGTCATACCCAGAACCAGAGGATAAGAGCTCAGAATTAGAGGCCCACGTGCCTCTAGAGATTGGGTGAGAGACGGGTGGAAGCAGAGGAGGACTGGTAGAAAGTCCTCCCTCACGTGCATCAAGATGTACACTCATCTCCCATTCTAGTGAACAACTAGAGCTCTCTTCTCTAGAGAAATGGACCCAAACCAGCTCTGGATTCCAAGATACCAGATACATCTAAAGGAGGCAGGCTGACACCTGCCTGAAAACAGCATGAGGAGAAATTCTGCACTTACAATGATAAGACCACTTGGTGCCTTTCCCTACTCAGCTGTCAGAAACCTATTGTCCAGGCTCTACCCTCGAGGCCCTTCCCAGGGAAGAAACTGAAAGGATTCTCTCTGGGGAAACCCACCAGTTTAAGGGGAAAGATCCACAGAAACTGTCATTTGGGCTGGAACACTGCCTTACTGCCCACCCAGGTAGCCCACCTGTCCACAAGACACACCCATGCCCACAGAGCCTGTGGTCAACTTTTTTGTGCAAAGATGACCATCCCTTTGGGAAACACTTCTTAATGGGAAAGAAGAACTTGGAGAAAAAGAGAGACAATGCAGCAAGCAGAAGAAAACTTTTAAAATATAATTCAAAGCCTCAAAGAGAGAAAATACTGCATCTGTGAAATAAGAACATAGTAAGATGCTATAAAAAGGGGACATTCACAGAAAACAGAAGCGCTCTTAAATATTACACACATAACAGCAGGAATGAAAACATCAACGAAAAGAATGAAAGATAAAATAGAAGAAATCTCCTAGAAAAGCACTGTAGAACATAGGTGAGGAAAGATTAAAAAATGATTTTTAAAATGTTAAAGTATCACTACAGCAATCAAGACAGTATGGTACTGACACAAAAACAGAAATATAGATCAGTGGAACAGGATAGAAAGTGCAGAGATAAACCCAGGCACGTATGGTCACCTTATCTTTCACAAAGGAGGCAAGAATATACAGTGGAGAAAAGAAAGCCTCTTCAATAAGCGGTGCTGGGAAAACTGGTCGGGTACATGTAAAAGAATGAAATTAGAACACTCCCTAACACCGTACACAAAAATAAACTCAAAATGGATTAAAGACCTAAATGTAAGGCCAGACAATATAAAACTCTTTTAGAGGAAAACATAGGCAGAACACTCCATGACATAAATCACAACAAGATCCTTTTTGACCCACCTCCTAGAGAAATGGAAATAAAAATAAAAATAAACAAATGGGACCTAATGAAACTTAAAAGCTTTTGCACAGCGAAGGAAACCATAAATAAGATGAAAAGACAACTCTCAGAATGGGAGAAAATATTTGCAAATGAAGCAACTGACAAAGGATTAATCTCCAAAATCTACAAGCAGCTCATGCAGCTCAATATCAAAAAAACAAACAACCCAATCCAAAAATGGGCAGAAGACCTAAATAGACATTTCTCCAAAGAAGATATACAGATTGCCAACAAACACATGAAAGGATGCTCAACATCACTAATCATTAGAGAAATGCAAATCAAAACTGCAGTGAGGTATCACCTCACACCAGTTAGAATGGCCATCATCAAAAAATCTACAACAGTAAATGCTGGAGAGGGGGTGGAGAAAAGGGAGGGAACCCTCTTGCACTCTTGGTGGGAATGTAAATTGATACAGCCACTCTGGAGAACAGTATGGAGGTTCCTTATAAAACCTAAAAATAGAACTACCGTATGACCCAGCAGTCCCACTACTGGGCATATACCCTGAGAAAACCATACTTCAAAAAGAGTCATGTACCACAGTGTTCATTGCCGCTTTATTTACAATAGCCAGGACATGGAATCAACCTAAGTGTCCATTGACAGATGCATGGATAAAGAAGATGTGGCACATAGATACAATGGAATATTACTCAGCCATAAAAAGAAACAAAACTGAGTTATTTGTAGTGAGGTGGATGGACCTAGAGTTTGTCATACAGAGTGAAGTAAGTCAGAAAGAAAAAAACAAATACCGTATGCTAACACATATATATGGAATCTAAAAAAAAAAAAAAAAAAAAGAGGTTCTGATGAACCTAGGGGCAGGACAGGAATAAAGATGCAGATGTAGAGAATGGAGTTGAGGACACAGGAAGGGGGAGGGTAAGCTGGGACAAAGTCAGAGAGTGGCATGGACATATATACACTACCAAATGTAAAATAGATAGCTAGTGGGGAGCAGCCGCATAGCACAGGGAGACCAGCTCGGTGCTCTGTGACCACCTAGAGGGGTGGGATAGGGAGGGTGGGAGGGAGATGCAAGAGGGAGGAGATATGGGGATATATGTATACGTATAGCTGATTCACTTTGTTATAAAGCAGAAACTAACACACCATTTTAAAGCAATTATACTCCAATAAAGATGTTTTAAAAAAAAGAAAGAAAGAAAGGAATGCAGGTTAGGAGACCATGAGAAACAGAGATTGCAGTGATGCAGCTACAAGTCGAAGGATGTCAGGGATTGCTGGCAACCGTGGAAGCTGGAAGAGGCAAGGGAGGATTTTTCCCTCGAACCTTCAGAGGGAGTGTGGCCCTGCCAACATCTTGACTTCAGACTTCTAGCCTCCAGAACTACGAGAGAATAAATTTCTGTTGTTTAAAAAAAAAAAAGGTAAAGTATCAGTCTAAGCAGCCTAACAACCAAATGATAGGACATAATAGGAAGTCTGAAAGAGAAATGATCAGATTATCAATTCAGGTGCTTTCTTACAACTGAAGGCCATGGGTTTCCAGATTGAAATGACTCACCTGGGGCCCAACACAAAGAATAGAAAAGAACCACACCAAAGTACATGATGATGAAATTCCCAAGCAACAGGAATAAGGGAAGGATCCCAAATGCCTACAGAGAGATAAAATAGGAATCAGAACGACATCAGACCATCAGTAGCTGGAAGTGAGAAGACCACAGAGAAATGGTTCCAAGGTTGCTGGAGCAAATGTACATGCAAACAAACTATCTTTGGAATGTGAGAGTGAAATGAAGACAATCTCAGTCATGCAAAATTTTGAAAAATTTATCTTCCATGCACCCTGCCTCAGAAAGTTACTGAAAGGGATCTACACCAACACAGGAAATAAACCAAGCAAAAAAAAAAAAAAAAAAGGCATGGAACTCAGGAAATCAGGGATCCAACCCAGGAGAGGGGCAAAGGGAACTTCCTGGGTGATGGGAAAGAGACATCCAAGGCTGACAGCTGTGTAGTAGCCTAGATGGCAACCAGTGGTAAGAGAGTAATTCTCTCCAGGAGAAATGACTGCAAGGGGGAGAAAACGGATCTGAGAGATTACCTGGTATGTGTGAATTTGCCCAGAAGAGTTTCCATTTCTGAAAAAGTGAGAAGATGAATTAACTATAGACACATAGGAAATTAAATAAAATGTAAAGGCAATTATCAACCCCAGAAAAAAGAAAAAGCTATACAAGACAGGAAATGTAATTAAAGTTAGCATACTATGTGGTATGATTGTGAACACAATTTACATGGTCATAATAATAAACGCTGAATATTGATTTAACAAAAAATGAAATTAGACTGGTGGGAGGCTAATTGAGGGAACTAGTGTAAGAGCAAATTTCATCTTGGTAACAGAAAGTCCATTGATAATGTTTGATACAGAAAAAATCAAGAATTATTAGTGTAGAGATATTACTTAGAAAGAGGGAAGAAAATGCCAAAAGGAACAACTAAAAGTTGAAAATGGTTGCATCTGGGCAGAAGAATTGAGGTGGGCAGGATGGAGGCTGCTCTTTGTCATTGTAAGCCTTTTAAACAATTTGGCTGTAAAAACTATACAAACTTACTTCTTTAATAAAAAGTCAAAATTAATTCTAAAACGTTTTAAAGACCTATCATCTCTGGGGAGAAGAGTGGAAATATGCTCTATACTCTGAGTACTCTTGTTTATTTTTCAGTGGGAATGTCTTTCAAGTACGGCTTATATTAAAACAAAAACTAATTGTTTAGTGGGCAACAAAAAAGGATCTGGGATTTGAACCCAGGACTCTGACTCTCTGTGGGGAGCAAGGCTAGCCTCTAAGATGGGGGAGGGGAAAGTTGGACCAGCAAGACACATAGGACTTGGAACAACAGAGAGACGGCCGGGGGGCGGTGCGGGGGGGGGAGTGGGGGGGTGGAATTCCCAGCTGGGAAAAGACACAAAATATTTGGCTCAAAACAAGAAACCCACACAGAGGTTTTGGTTTGAAGCTTTGGAAAACATTTGTTTTTGTTCCTCGTAAAAAGTGGATGACGAACCGAATTATTTGAAATGCGGTTTTAACAAAAAAAAACCTAATAACATTTCATTAGCATTACCTTACCAGGCTGTTACTAACAAGTCCAAAGACTGATTTTAAGAGTTCTGGTTCTGTATCATCTCCAGTGAAAACCATCAACACCAGGAGAGAGTTTGGGGTTTGTTTGTTTGTAGTTTGCTTTTTTCCCCAACATTCTTTCTTCTTCTTATAAGTGTTTTACTTGATTTGTATTTTGAAACCATATCCAGCGCTTTCAGAGCTTACTAATGTGTTTAAAGGCACTTAAAGCAAGCGTGGCTGGATTGAATGGACATGGGCATTCCAGTCACACAGAGCTTAATTTGAATTCCAGATACAGGCTCATTAACTGCATGATCTTGAGCAACTGACTTACCCACTCTTGGCTCCAGTATTCCCTGAACAACTGGGACAGGATGCCATGTCACATATTGATGTGTACATTATATTAAAGAACAGGAGTAAGGAACCAAGTAGGGACTCAGCAAACAAAAATCATTCTTTCTTTACCCTAACGACATACAGAAAAGTACCCAAATGCTAGGGACTTAAATGATCCTTATCTTAATTTCATCCTAGCAGAATTTCCTACATTCACCTGTACTTTAAGAACTTCTGGGAAATCCTTGTCAAGAGTGATCTCATAGACATCCCAGACTGAGGGCAAAAGCTTCAGTGGCCATGCCCTGGCCTGGGATCAGTGGTAAAACAGGGTCCAACTTGCTATTATGTCTTCAGGCTCCAGCTCATCCAAGTCCTGAAAAAACTAAAAAATAAAAAAGGCAGCCAGCTGTAATGCAGAAGGCAGATGCTAGGAAAAGCAGTCCAGTGTGAAAATGTGATGGGAACAGAGCACGGGTCCAGGAATCCAAACATCCGGGCTAATTCTAGTCCATTCCTCCCTGGGCAACCTCAGGCAAATACCCCAAACTTTCTGGCCCTTGGTCTCCTCGTTTGGCAAAAGGGAGTTATAACTCCTGCTTTGTAAGCCTCGCTGATTTGGGGTGAGAGTCTACAAGAGGAGAGTGCAGCTGGGGGACATATCTGTGCGTCTTTTCCCCTGGTATTTCTCCTCTTCTCTTTTCTCTCCCACACTGGCTGATGTTGCAGCAGGGGTGGGCAGGAGAGCGGGAACCAAGCCTCAGGCTTTCTGGCTCTGAGTCCAGGAACCTGATAGTAGTGGTGAATTTTGAGACCTTACTAAGTCCCTGTCACTATTCCAAATATGTCACATGCATTGACTCATTTAATCCCCATACTGGTCCCATGAGGCAGGAATTACGAAACCCATTACACAGATGAAAAAACTGTTAACTAGAGAAGCAAACAAACATGCCCAAGTTCACGTGGCCAGTTAGTGAGCAACCAGCACTTGAACCCAAGCTTCCTGGCTCCAAGAATGGCACTCAGCTCCATCAACATCACCTCCATGTGCACGCCAAGCCCGTCCCTCCTTTGCACTCAGCTCCATCAACATCACCTCCATGTGCACGCCAAGCCCGTCCCTCCTTTGCACTCAGCTCCATCAACATCACCTCCGTGTGCACGCCAAGCCCGTCCCTCCTTTGCACTCAGCTCCATCAACATCACCTCCGTGTGCACGCCAAGCCCGTCCCTCCTTGGCACTCAGCTCCATCAACATCACCTCCATGTGCACGCCAAGCCCGTCCCTCCTTTGCACTCAGCTCCATCAACATCACCTCCATGTGCACGCCAAGCCCGTCCCTCCTTGGCACTCAGCTCCATCAACATCACCTCCATGTGCACGCCAAGCCCGTCCCTCCTTTGCACTCAGCTCCATCAACATCACCTCCATGTGCACGCCAAGCCCGTCCCTCCTTGGCACTCAGCTCCATCAACATCACCTCCATGTGCACGCCAAGCCCGTCCCTCCTTTGCACTCAGCTCCATCAACATCACCTCCATGTGCACGCCAAGCCCGTCCCTCCTTTGCACTCAGCTCCATCAACATCACCTCCATGTGCACGCCAAGCCCGTCCCTCCTTTGAATCTCAAGGTGTCCTGCCTTCACTCTGGACAGGGACGAAGCACGATGTGAGAGCTGCCAGGCCTGCATGGAAATGATGGCCTTTTCCTCCTTTACCATTTTCCCCTAAATCTGTGTTCCCGGGGCTGTCACATGGGAAGCTGCTGACTTCTCAGCACCCATCTTCCTGCCTCCTGGGTATCCAGGTTTCCCAGGGCCTCCTCTGAGAAATGGGCAGCAGTGTGGACAGAGACCAAAAACTGGGCTCATTGTTCAGGGGCCCAGTTTGCCAGCCAGCTGCTCCCCCAGACCTGCAGGGCCTAGAACTGCCCACAGAACCTCTCAGGGCTCCTCCTGTGTATGAGACGAGAAGTCTTCATTTAATTAATAAATACTGAAGCCTTACTATGCACTGAGCCCTGTCCCAGGTGCTGGGGCACAGTCACTGCCTCATGGTGCTGAGAGTCAAGTTTGGAAGAGACAGGAAATACATAAACATGTAAACATACACTCTGCTCTCAGGTAGTGATTTATATGCAGAAAAACAAAGCAAGCTTAATCATGATCATGCAGTGAAAACAATGCAATTTTAGACAGGCGGAGTAGGGAAGGCTTCTCTGAGACACTGGAGCAGAAACCTGAGAGAGAGAAAGAGCATGCAGGCATACAAATACCCACAGAAAAGCACTGCAGGCAAAGGCAACAGTAAGTGCAAAGGCCCTGGGGCAGGGGTATGTGTGCTGCACTTGCGAGACATCCAGAAGGCCAGAGGAGTTACCATCGCAAGAGTAATTGGGAAAGTCATAGGGGGCAGTGGTGCAGATCACGTAGGGCCTTGTAGGGTAAGGACTCTGCACTTCACTGTGAAGGAGATGGGAAGCCATTGAGGCGTTTAGAGCTGGGGAGTGAAACGATCAGATTTCAATTTTTTAAAGACCCCTCCTGCAGCTGCTATGGAGAACTGGACAGGATGGACCAAGCAGCAAGCTGAAGCGTCTTAGAAACCATTATATCAAAGCTCTCTGAAGGCAGGGGAACAGCAGGGATGTTTGCTTTGGACTTAAGTTGGACCAGCTGACCTGAGTGCCTGACTTCACTCTGCTCCTTCTCCCAGTGAGACCCCCAGACTGTCACCAACTCTCTCTGGGCCTCAGTTTCCTCCTATGGCCCATCAGGACCTGCGCCCATGACTGGCTGTCTCCGTGTCCAGCTAGCTCTCTGATTCTGAGCCTGGAACTCCCAGAACATGGCAGACACGTCACCCCTGAACCGAGGCAGCCGTTCCTGCTGGTGTGCTGCCAAGAACACCTCCTTGTAAAGCTGGGGTTCGTGTGGGAGCCGGACATCCCATTTTACGAAGACTTGATTATTAGCTGAGAGGCTGCTCTTACCTCTGCCCGGATCCCTGGAGGAGCAGCTCTGCGGGTCGGGTCAGCGATCATGAGCCTCTAGCAAGAAAAACCCACGAGCCACCTGGCACACGGGGGCAAGACTGGCTGCATAGTTTGTGGGGTCCAGGTCAAAGCGAAAATGCACAGCCCCTTTTTCAAAAAGCAGGGGGGAAAGTGTGCTAAAGGGGCTCACGTAGAAAGTGTTTGCCTCTCCCTGTGGCCTCACTCTTGCCCTGTAGAGGGGTTTCCTATGTGGTGTCGCCCCCTTGCGTTCACAGGGACACTGGCAGGTGTCTGGGGGGCCCCACGTGTGACCTGGTTGCAAGTGCCCACTGCACCAGCTGCCTGGCTCCCCCATCCTGCCTGCCACCAGACCTAACCAGCGATGGGGAAGTCGAATCGGTCGGGTACCTCCTCTTCCCTCGGACCCCCTGCCCCGACCCTTGGCAAACGGGTGATCCCCAGGGGTGTTGCAATCTCTATGCTGGGATGTGCTGGGCTCCCGGATCAGGGTGGACAAGAGGCTCACCCCTCCCAAGTTGCCCATGGAACACGTTCGCCCACCATACCCCACCTCCAGATGCCCTGGCGTGTCTGCACACCCTGGCACACTGGCCTCTGCCAGATGGAGAGAAGCAGCAGCAGTCACTGGGAGGGAGCAGAGAAGGAGGCTGGGTGGGTCCTGAGTTACCAGGAAGGAGGGGAGCAGACAGCCCAAAACTGTCCTGGGGAGGCAGCTGGAGGCAGGTCCAAGCCCCCAGCACATAAGACATCACTTACAAAATGTAAACTCAACGTTCAAATTACTACAGACTTTGGTGACTGAAGCATTAAACCCCCAGCCTGGGACCCTTCTGAGAGTGGGTCCCAGTGTGACCACACTGGTCACAGGCCCATGAAGCCAGCTCAGCATGAGAACAAAATCAGAATGGCCCCTGCAGGCAGGGGTAGGGGGTGGGCTTCATTCCATCAGAGAATTTCAGAGCTCCCATTCAATCCTGGTGAGGCGGGCCTGAGTGCAGTGCTGGACCCACCCAGCTGCAGATGGAGACCAGTGGTAGGCACACCCCCCCAGGTGGAAATAAGGACTCCCCTGGCAACTTAGAATTCCACCCAGGAGGAGCAGATTTGACTCAAGGAAATGAAGACCCCCAAGATCAACGAACATCTGTAAAACTGTAGATCTTCAGGCACCAAGACTTCCTGAGCCTCTCCAGAAGCCACTCAGCAAGACAGTGCGCTCTCTCTCTCTCTCTCTCTCTCTCTCTCTCTCTCTCTCTCTCTCTCTCTCCTCCATGCTCTGATACCTTCAGCCAACTCAGGAACGTTGCTTGTGGCCCATCCAAACTGCATGCCTCGTCCTTCCTTAAATGGATGTGCTGGTGGGAGGCAGACGTAGATCTAAGCAATCACCTGAAACCAGTCCATCTGGAGTCAGCTGGGGTGTCATGGAATGACTCGGGTTTGCCTTCTCACCTCAGATTTACCCTCTCATGCACTGAGGGGCCATGGCAGGGCACTGGGCCTCAGTTCCCTCATCTGTAAAATGGGCACAGTGAGAACCTGTCCCTACTGCATGCTAGATGATGAAAATCAAAGGAGACCAGATTTGTGAATTTGGTTTAAAAGTAGAGATGTCCGTTTTCCAGGCAAATCGTGCTAGTGCCTTTCCACTGCTAAAGGATGCTGAAGCCGCAAAATTCTACCCACATCAGTGATGGGGGACCTTTGCATTTCCTGGTCCCTTAGCCTGGAGGTCCTTTATTCTATTAAAATGTTCCCTACATCCCCCATCAGGGATCCCATGCTCCCAGTCACACCCTCATCATACCACCTGGCTTGACAACATCTGTTTTCATGTCATCGTTAGTGCCAGCAGCCTCCACTCTCATCCCGAGCTGCTCAGGGACCAGCACCTTGTCTTGTCACAGCATTGTCCCCAACACCTCTCCCAGCTTGCCTGGCACAATGAACACTCATCAAATGAGTGGGTGGCCCAGGGTCTCTAGTGGTCACTTCACACCTTTTAACATAAGAAATTATCGTAATCACATTGAAAATAAAAGGTGAGAAAGGGAAAAGAATTGGGGCGGGGTGAAGGAAGGGTAAGAAGAGCATCCTTTCAGGGTCCTCACCACCCTTCCCTGCCTCCTCCAACCTGGCTCTCAGGGGACCTATGGAGTCAGACTGAGGGCTCCCCTTCTAGAAATCGAGGCCAGGACACAGGCGGTGCACCTGCCCCAAGCTCTCATCCACGACCCCGGTAGCGTTTACTGGGCCAGGGGGTCCACTGACCGGTCCTCTCGGATCCGCCGCCCCATCCCCGGACCCTGAGCAGTTCGATTTGACCTGGAAGAGCCTCAGATATCAGCCGACAGGCGTTTTAAGAGAGCAGAAATATTCGCAGGGTGCCTCCTTGCGTCCCCCGCCCAAATCAATGCGCATTGAAGTTTCCAGCTCAGGCCTCACCTCCCGCCCCCCACCCTGCCCGGCCCCAGCGTGGAGGAAAACTGGGTATCCCGGTCAAGAGTCCAGGTTCCTGAGGGTTCACCCGGAAGCTGCTTAGTGACCTTGGATGGGTCACTTGACATGTGTGGAGCACAGCTGACATGTCTAAGAAAGGGGGTAAAGACGATCTTTTCTTTGAAGGTCATAGGGTGAATTAAATGAAATTGCGCGTGTTATGTGCCTGGCACAGCGTCTGGCTCAGAGTAAGTGCTCATTTAGGGGATGCGGCACTTGCTCCCCAACCCGGGGCTGTACTGGGCGCTGGCATAAAAAAATCTATCAAACCACAGCCTGCCCTCAGCTCACAGGAGGAAACAATGTTGACAGATGTACTTGGTGCAAGACTTGAAGCATGAATAAAGTGGGGGTCAGGGCAGGGAGCTCAGGCTGCACCTTTGTTAATAACACCAAAGGAGCAGATATTATTCAGATAATTGAGGGGGTGTATCTTCACTCTCTGGACATGTAGTCCCTTCCCTCCATGTGCCCACCCTGCACTTACACAACCCCGAGAGTGAGTGCTTCCCCAACTTTTGTGCCCTGGGCACCTGGCTTGACTTCCTGGGTGTGGGTTAGAATCTTGTCTAGCCACGTGGCCCAGGGCAAGTACCTTCACTTCGCTGGGCAGCAGTGTGCTGCTGTGTGCAAAGCGGTAACGATAAGAATCCTGTCGTCGGCTCGTGAGGATTAAATGGGACTGTGGAAGGCAGGCGTTGGGCGCAGAGTCATGAACCCGCCCCTGCCCAATAGCAGGCAATCCTCTTCCTTCGCTGGCGTCCAGGCCTCAGTTTCCTAAACTGCGAGATGGATCCAGGGCAGGCTCTGGAGGACGGCTGAGCTCCGGGAGCGCACTCCGGGGCGGGACCGCACAGCTGGCGCACAGCTGGGCCACGGGAGCCAGGCCGGGTGTCAGAGGGAGGGGCGGGGGAGCGTAGTTGTGAGCTGCGGTCGCCGCGGGGGGTGTCCGCGGCAGACTCCGCCCCACAGCTGAGGCCCAGCTGGCTCTAGGGCTGGCGCGGCCGGGTTCCAGGGACTCCAGGGCGGGAGCTGGGCGCCGGGGGGCGGGGTCTCGAATCTGAATGAGCTCCGAAGGGAAGAGAAACTACAGTGGGGCCTAGGGTTTGCCTCACCCCGCCGGGTTGCCAAGCTTCTCCAGAAACTCTCTCCGAAGGTGTTGGAGAGAGGAGAGGTGCAGAAGAGAAGGAGGGTTATCAAGAAAAAAGCATCTCTTCAGCGGGCACCCTGGTCCAAGTCGCCATCACTTTCCCTCTAACTGGGGCCCGCGGTCCCTCCTATTCCGCCCCCCACCGTTCTCCTCGCGAACATGTCCCAGAGCTTCAGAAACTGCAAAGCGGACCCTGTAGGCCTCCTGCTCTTAATTCGACAGAGGCCAGTTCCAGCCTTGGCTAGGCTCTTCCCGCCTCAGGGCCTTTGCACTTGCTGGCCCTATCCATGGGAGATCCTTCTCTTGGCTCCTCTTCGCCCTTTGGGTCTTAGCTCACAGGTCGCCTCCGTAGAGAGGTCCACCTTGACCGCTCCCACTGTGCTTCCTGTCGCTATCCTGTTATCTTCTCCCTTCAAAGCATTCATCTCTACCTGAAGTTCGTATTTGTTAGTGTGTTTGTCTTGTTCAACCATTGAATGAATTAATGAAAGTACACTGGACACAGACTTTCAGTCTGTGACCTTGGCCAAATAGCACGACCCCTTCAAGCCTCAGTTTTCTCATCTGTACATGAGAACATTGATCCCATTGGCGACAACAGCACATCGCCAAGGCAATGTCCAGAATGGTTTCTCCAAATCTGACATGGGTTTAGGGAGGCACCGAGCACCTAGAGCAAGGCAACCTGGTCAGTTCTGACTGTGGTCTGAGGGGGACTCTGCCAAGTGCTCTGGCCCAGGTGCCGGTGCTTCCTGGTGGCTTTGTTGCCATTCGGATGAGTTTCTGCACTCATGCTGGCAGTATCAGCAGTGGTTGGTGGAAAACACTGATCCGGTCTTAAGCACTTGTGTGACCCTTGGCAAGTCACTTCCCACCCTGTGACTTGGTCTCCTCACCTGTAATATGGGTTAATAGTGTGTCTGAGTCTTAGGGAGAGGATTAAAGGATTAATTCTGGGTTTACAGTGGTACAGAATCTTCCATCCTTCCCATCACCATCCGAGGACAAGGACACCCCTGCCACTTCTCACCCGCTCATCCCCCACCCTTAGGACCACCCGCCCATGCCCTTGGGGGATCCAGGCATCCCGACTTCCAATTGGCCAGCCATAGCAGCCACAGAGGGTACCAGCACGACCAGCGCAGAGCGTGATCATGGCCATCCCTCCATTGTGCTGCATGCTCTCCTGCTCCCCAGGCACGTTCCAGGTCGAGTCACCCCAGCTTCCTCCGCATTAGCCTGGATGTGACTCCATTCCCGGGACCAGAAAACTGAGGCTCCGAGAAGTCAGAGGCTAGGTGACGGCGCCCAGCAAAGGCTGCCTCGTTCAGAAGCTCTGCTCCGGCTCTCATTAGCTGTGTGCTTTTTCCTGAGTCACTCGATCTATGCCGCAGTTTCCTCGTCTGTGAAATGGGGATTCCAATGGTGCGTGCCCTCCTGGTAGTGAGGATTCATTGACATAATCCACGTGGAGCACCTGGAATGGTTCTTGTACAAGCAAGGGCTCTACACACATTACCGCAGTCACATCAGGAAGGATAGGGCCATCGTTATTTCCCAGCCCCAGCTTGGGAACGCAGGTGATAGACCAACAGACCTGGGGAGAGCTCTTTCCCTTTAGCTCTCTCCAACCCTCCCAGGAGTCATTGTTGTGCCCACTTAGCAGACATGGAACCTGAGTCTCAGAGAATGGGGGGGGTGTCACTCAGCTTGCCCCAAATATTTACTTCCAGTAGGTGTGGCCCTGACATTGGCCACTTCTTTGGTAGAAGAACCCCAACTGCCACTGGAGGACAGAAGCAGGGAACCGGTCATCAGAGAGAAAATGGGGTATCTTTTTTTAAGTAGCATCCCCAAACGCAGAGTTCAGCCTTCCCTCGGGATAGCTCACCTGCGTGTCGACAAAGTGACAGGGGCCGAGGAGCCCTGAAGGTGCCTGGCTGGGGAGGCAGGGAAGTGGCCCTGCGCAGAGGAGGCTTTGAGGTCACGCCCCCATCTACCCAAACCTACCCCACCCAGCTCCTGGTAAACAGGGCAAAGACAGCCTGCGGCGCCCCGCGTGCACGCACACACAGACTCGCAGCGCTGAGCACGGAAAACCTCACCCAGACCGCAGCCCCGTGCGTCTGCAAAACCCGCTTCCCATGGGTGGGGAAGGAGGCAGCCCCTTCGGTCCCACAGCAGCGAGTTGGGGTCTATCCACAGCTCGCTCGGTGCCCGCCTGGAGCCATAGTTTCCTGGCCTAAAATATGGGCAGCAAAGGGAGCCGCGGCGGGGCTGCTGCCCGGACCCACTCAGCCTCCGGTCGGGGCCGATCATTCTCTCTGCTCCCAGTCCGGCCGTTGAATTCGCTTTTACTACCCACAAACACAGGTCTTTATTGCACCCCGCCACGATGCTCTAGGCCCTGCGAGCCAGGCTTCAGGGGAAGATTCCATAGGTTCCGAGAGGAGCATCAACTTGCTAGAATTCACCATCCAGAAAGGCATAAACCTGGATTCCAGTCCCCATGTCTGAGTCGTCAGCCCCGACTCTCAGATTCTCTAGAAAAGTACACACGCACACACCTCTTTTAAGTACTCGTAATCAAGGGTAATTGCTGGCAGTGTGAGGCATCTCACAAGCACTTTATTTCATTTTATACTCTTAATAATTCAAAGGGATTGTTGCCACATTCCACACTTTCTCTACGGGGAAAGGCTCAGAGAGGTTAAGTAACTTGCCCAAGTTCACACAGCTAATAAGTACCAAAACCAGGATTCCTAAGACCAGATGGTCTGATTCCAGCGGTAAACTGGCTGCCTCTAGAAGCACCGCCTTCTCAGTTGGGGGCAGGATGGGGGTGTCTGAATGGCTATCCCAGATCTTGGGCCTGGGTTCAGCGGAGCACGTGCCGGATGTCGGATCTGATTCCTGGGAAGGCGTTGGAGACTCTGCGGAGGCGCAAGGCGGGTGTGTGAGACGGAGGGTTGGGGGGAGGGGGTTTCCAAGGAGGACCCCCAGGATGAGAAAGAAGAGCTGAAGTCACCCCGGGGTTCTCGGGAGTGCCTAGCATTCCTGTGGGCAATTCTTGATGCCTCCCAGTAAAAGCTTTTACATCCTGGGATTGATCCCACGCACACGCGCTGGTCACGTTCCCTCACGGTGTCCTCCACGCAGCAGATCTCTCCCCAGCCGCATCCGCTGTGCTCTAGGCTATACAGCTTGCTCCTCTGTGGAGCCCTGTGGCCCAGTCTCTGAGTGGCTTCTCTCGGCCTCTGCCTGAAGTCTCTTTCTGCGGGCTGGAAGTCTCTCAGTACATCATTTCTCAGAGTTTATCTCCCCCCAATCAATGTCTATCAGTGGGTCTCCCCCACCTGCAAGATTATGTGTAAATATCAGTGTCACCCGGTCCTAAGTGACAGAACTCCCGTAGGACGTTGGAGTGTAGCCTTGATGTGCCTCTATGAACTGGAGCTGTGGTCACTGGAATGCGTGTATGTTGATTGTGGGCGTTGGGTGTATGCTGTGTGTGTTTGGTTGGGTATATGTGTTGGTTTTATGTGTACACAGTGTGCAGCATATGTTGGTTTTGTGTGGTTGGGTGTCTGTGTGGCTTGGTTGTGTATGTGTTGTGTGTGTCGAATTGCATGTGTTTGGGAAGTGCCGTTTGGGTGTATGTGTATTTGTTGACTGTGTGGGTCTGTGTGCTGGGTGTGTATGGTTGGTGATGTGTGCTGGTTCTGTTTGTGTGTGTGATGAGTGTTGATTGGATGTGTGTTGGGTATCTGCGTTGGTTGTAACATGTTTTGCATGTGTCAGTTCTGTGTGTGTGTTAGATGTATGTTTGTTGTGCTGTGTGTTGGTGTGTCGTATATGCGTTGATGATATATGTTCGTGTGTGTGTGTGCGTGTGTGCTTGCGCGCGCAAGCGCAAGCGCTCTCTGTCGCCGAGGGAGCCTAGTCCAGCGTCAGGCTCCAGCGCAGCAAGGGACAGGGGCTGGCGAAAGCAGGGGCTGTGGCCCTGCGGGGCCGCGGGAGGGCGCTGTGGAGGAGGCAGGCCAGTGTGATGAGAGGGTCGCCGAAGGCGTGGAGCGGGGGTGCTGTGCACGGCGGCAGTGGGAGCTGAGTGGAGCGGAAGGAAATCCAAGAGTCTGGGGCGGGCGGGCTGCTGGGGTGCTCTGGAGAATGGACACCGGGCGGGGGTAGGTTAAGGTGTTTGCCCCGGCGGCGGGCGGCGGGCGGCGGGGCTGGGGGAGTGTCCTGGCCCGGCCGCGGTGTGAGCTGCTGAGCGGGCGGGGACAGAGCCGGGGAGGCTGCACGGCCCCGGGGGCCAGGCCAGGCCGGCGCCAGCCACCTAGTTGAAAGGCGGCCGCGGCCTCTCCTCGCTGCTTCCCGTTGCGCCCCCGAGGGCTCCAGGCTGGGCGCAGGCCGAGGCCGGGCCGGCCTCACCTCCGCGCCGTGGGTCACTAGGGGGCATCGGTCGGCGCGTGGCCCGGGGCCAGCCTCACAGCGGTAGGATTCGCACTCAGGGCTCCCGCCTCGTGCCTCGTAACTGTCTTCACTGGGTCTCCTAAGAGAGCGAGGCCTTCAGCCTCGGGTCATCGAGCAGAGAAAGGAACCCTAGAACTAGGCCCTCTTAGCGCGAGCTCTCCAGCCCCACCCCAGCCTCGCAAGTCCCTGGCCGCCCGGGACCCGCCGACCTGCACCCAGAGCTAGGAGCGCCCCAGGTCCCCCGCCGCCCGGTAATCTCGGTTCTCCGCGAGCTTCCACGCCATGGGCTTTGGTCTCGCCAGAGTGGTCAGAAGCTGAGTTTTGCAGATTGAGATGTCCCTCTCCTCCCCAACAAAACGAAAACGCATTCACAGACAGCGTGCAGGGCAGGTGAGATGCCCCTCTTGTTCCCCAAGGGACAGCGCTTACTTGTGGTCAGGGCTGGAAGGAGTTAAATTCGTAGAGTTAGGGCCTGAGTTCTGAGCGGCCGGTTTTCCCAGCCCCAAATTGTTGGCCCGGACTCTGTGACCCTCAACGAGAGGGAGCTGGGCAGTACCGGGAAAGCGTGGATCCCCGAGTGGAATCTGTGTTCGGAATCCTTGCTCTCCCCCTTATTGGCTGTGTGACCTTGGGAAAACCGCGTAACCTCTCTGAACCGCAGTGCTCTCCCTTGTAAAAAATCTCCTAGGGTTGTTGTTGGGAGGCGCGGGGGAGGTGGCGTGCGCCTGAACTCCAGTGCACAGTAGGCTGCGTTAAGTGCTGGCTCCTCCTCCATCACAAAGTACAAGCGAGGTAGGTGGCGACTCCGTCGTGATTGACCCGATGTTTCCAGCCAGGCAAGGAAATCGATCCTTAAAGGACCAGACCCGGGAACCCCTGCCCACTCCGCCCTCGCTTGATAAACAAGCAACTGCGTTCCAAGGACTGGGCTGGACAAGAAGCAGTGCCCCAGCCCCGCCTCGAATTCCCGCCGGACCCGGCTGAATCTGGCTCAGGGTCCTCACCCCACAGCAGCGCGCCGCCCTGATCCAGCAAACATTTATTGAGCACCTTATGTGTACAAGCCCTATCGAGGGAGGGAATTCAGAAACAAAAGCAGGGAGGCAAAGAAAAGGCTGAACGAAAAGAAACAAAAATGGGGAAACCAGGGGACATAGGAGTGGAAGGAGACCCGGACCCAAGGCTTGCAGAAGGGCTGGGGTGCGCGCGGAAGCGGGCTCGGGCGGGGGTCCCAGGGCGGTGGCCGGTTCCATACTGGCTGAGGCGCTGGGTGGGGGAAGGGGGCGCGCCCACTTCGCCTGCAGCTACCGCCAAGCTGGAGCCTCGGTGCGTCTGCTGAGCGCGAACAGTTGCTCATTACTGCAATTATGTTGCTCTAAGGTTGCCTGGACCCTAAATTGCCAAGTTTCGAGGAGCCAGGAGGCCCGGGAGCCCGGGCCGAAGGAGATACCCGATCCTGCCCCGCCATTCACCTATCCCGCACGGGTGGAAAAGATTCCAGTTTGCCGACGCACCGTGAGCTGAGAAAATTCAGACCGCCCCGTATAACCCAGGCGCACTCCCGCGCAAGGGCTCCTTGACGCTTCCCCAAAATCCTGGGGGCGGGGGAAGGATTCCCAGGACCATTTCGCAGATGAGAAAACTGAGGAATGGAGAGACAGAGTGATCTTCCCTACCCAAAAAGTCAGGCAGCCAGGAAGTGGCAGGCTGGGATCAACCACATGGGCTTCTCTGACTTCAAGTTCAGTACAACCCCCAAGACAGGAGAGTCGCCAGGGGTGTTCCAGAAAGGAACCCGGAAGATTTGTGGAAGCCAGGGTGTCCTGCACGCGGTCACTCAGGATGCTGTGTTTATAGAGGGGGGAAATATCCTTTCAGTGTCTGCAAGAAATAGTGATGTACCTAAGCCCCTTTAAGGGGCCGCGTGGGCATACGGAGTACAAGACATTTTAAAATGTAACTCCCCTCTCTTGGGGATGAAGAGGCCCAACTCGGGTTATGGCCTTGCTTGTGCCAGCCCAGAGGCCGGGGACTGCCTGGTCATCGGAACTGCACTCCACAGCAAGCTTGCTCTCTTTTCTTAGGGAGGTGAGTTGTAACAAGTTCAGGCTGCAGCGCCAGCCGCGGGGACAGAGCCTTTGCCAGAGCTACCTAAACTGCAGGATCCGAGACCCAGGGTACCCCGGAACTTGCCCGGCACTAGCCGAGAGCCCACCTGGGGTGCGTGCATGCAACCCTGCGCTCTCTTGGAATTCGAGGCTGACCTCCCCTAGGGCTAGAAGCCGCGCAGTGCACCACAGACTCGGTTTCCACATCGTGAGACGGTCTCTATCCATGGAGACGTCCACCCTCCCCGAGTCCAAAGCCAGGTACTTCGGGTTCTGACAACCCTTGGTTTGCTGGCTTCCCATTGCAAAGGCTCCAGCAAAGGCTGCCGGGGGGCTGCCCAGCGTGGAGTTTGGAGTCACCGTCACTGCCGGACAGAGGTGGAGGGGGGAGGGGCGCAGATCTGGTGAGAATTAAGCCAGGGCCCCCAACTCGAAAGAGAACAGAGCGGGGCCTGGAACATAGTAAGCTTTATTTGCTGGAGGTCATTTTCTGCCTTCAACATCCTCACAGTATTGCCCCCAGAAGGCTAAACTTGGCGCTTGTTCAAATATATTCTCCTGGTAGCCTGAATATAACCTACTATATAAAAGAAAAACCAAGTTTGTAGGCAGGGCTCATGCAAAGGACACACCAAGGCGGGAAGTGTATGGTCGCCCTGGGTTTTCAGTAGTTTTTTTTTTTTTTTAAGGGTTGTAATAGGAAGTGTGAAGGCGCTCACATTCTGGGAGCTCAAAAATTAGTTCCGAAAACCGCGTCTACACCGGCGCGGCGATTTAGAGAAGCAAAGCAATGCCTCTCCATCCCCCACTTGGCCTCCTGTGGGAAAAACAGGTTTGCGGGGGTGGGAATTGTCTGGATTAGCTGTCTGCAGTCATCAAACCATTTGGGTGATTCGCTTTGTTTTCATAGACAGGTTAAAAGGGGAGAAAAAAGAAAGAGTCGGTTATGGGTCGCCTGAGCAAGTGTCGATTTCAGCTTAAAGTGAATTGGAAAATTGAGCCTAATTATCCTAGGTAATTGCTTCAATTCTCCACTTGACTTTGCTAACGCGGATCTGTCCTGTGTGTTCAAAAAGACACCCCCCTCTGTCCCTGCATATCCCGTTGTCACCTTTGAAAAGTTGCTGGCATCAAACTACCATCAAACTGAAAGCAACTGTACATGTGAAGAGATGGCAAGAAGTAAAATTAAAAGACTAAATCAATAAGGAGATAATTTCTTGTAGCTTAAAATTAATTTATTTAACAAATATAGCTATAATATAAATGATAATAAAATTTCAAATATACAGTATATTACAACAATCCCTTCCAAAGGGAATCTTGAGAGCCACCCAAATGTACTGTTAAATAGAAACAGAATTTTTAATTTTTATTTTACAATTTCTTTCTGGTACTGGTAAGAGAGAGGTCCTTTCAACCTACCTTTGTCACGCATCTGTGTATCCCTCCCCCCAAAAGCAAATGTTTTGCTGTTGAAGTTCTCTTAAGTTTTCCAGTGGAAGGACCTGGGATCCGTCTCCCCTGGAAAGTTCTCTTTCTCTCCCACTGTTCTCATTTCCGACATCTTCAGACATGAATTTCTCTGTGCTTTTTCCTGCCTGGTGCAGGAGGCACAGCCTCTAATTCTGGTGCAACCACTAACTCTGCTGGGGACTGTGGATACAATTCTCAGCCTCTCTGGCCTCGGTTCCCCCATCTATAACTCGAGGGGGTAGATCTAGCTTCTAGAAGAGCGTTATGGGACCCTTCTAGCCGCTTTGGGGGAGGGGATCAGACTTCAGAGAGTGAACTCAGGGGTCAACCGAGAGGAGAAACCAGAGCAGTGTAGGGGTTAAAGGGAAGGAGCCAGGCGGGGCCGAGCAGGGGAGCTTCTTGGGGGAAGGCTCCTGCTGCTTGCTGGAGAGATCGGCTGGCACCACAGGTAGGCGACCCTGGGCCCTCTATGTCAGGTGGTACATGCTGTAGCCTACGTGGGCTGTGTAGAGTCCCACGGGCGCCACGGGCAGCGCGGCGCGCTGG
Organism: Mesoplodon mirus; assembly: GCF_964341445.2. Classification (NCBI taxonomy): domain Eukaryota; kingdom Metazoa; phylum Chordata; class Mammalia; order Artiodactyla; family Ziphiidae; genus Mesoplodon; species Mesoplodon mirus. Next base: position 160,760,977 of record NC_138977.1, read on the forward strand.
AAGGGGCTGGAGGCACCGTAGAGCGAGGCGCCCGCGGCGGCCGCTACGGCCGCGGGGCCGCCGAGGGGGAAGGACAGACCGAAGGCTGCGGGGGGCAGCATGGGTTTGGCGGCCATCTTCAGCTTCTCCAGCTCTGCCTCCTGCAGTCTCTTGGCCTTGGCGCGGCGGTTCTGAAACCAGATCTTCACCTGCGTCTCCGTGAGGCTGAGCGAGCTGGAGAACTCGGCGCGCTCGGCGATGGACAGGTACTGCTTCTGGCGGAACTTGCGCTCCAGCGCCAGCAGCTGGGCTGTGGTGAAGGGCGTCCGCGGCTTGCGGTTGGTCTTGTGCTTGCGCAGGGTGCAGGCCGGGGGGCTCAGCCGCCCTAGGGGGCCGAGAGAGAGAAACGCAGGAGGTTAAGACACCCGCGCGGGAGAGTCATCGGCCCATAAATGGGAATAATATTAAATTACAACACCCGCTCTTCATTTGTGTGGAGCACCTCAGCGCCAGGCACCATGAGAAGCGCTTGGAAAATATTTCTCCAATTCCCACCGCAGCCCCTCAGGGTAGACGTTCTTGTCTACCTTTTGCAAATGAGGAAACTAAGATTCCAGGTGACACGTACCCATGTTCAAGGCCCGAAATAACTGGGAAGAGGCGGGACAGCCCTTAAAGCTAGATGGCCGCTTAAGAAGGCCTTTCCCAGTGGGGCCTTCTCCACCTCCACGCCACGCACATTGGGACAGTGGATGTTAAAATGGTGAAACGCGTGGAAACAGGCCCTGCACCCAGCCCGGGATCACGTTTAGTTTTAGGCGTTGGCCGAACATTTATCTGTGCCCACTAAGTGGTCAGCGCTGGGCTAGGCCGTTCTGTGGCCTGGAATCCAGATCTCTGATTTCCACTCTTTCCCTTGGAACAATGCGTTCCTACAGGGTTTTAAGCTCGGTCCCTGCTGACTGGAGGTGGAGCGACCCCGGATGTCACGAATGTCGCACCACGGCCAAGTCTCAAATATAAAAAGTGCCATGGTTTGAGGAGGCACTTCATCTTAACGGGGCTGCTTCTGATTGTCTCCTGCGCCTCTCCCACCACCAGTGCCTTGGCCTCTGGTCACTTTCAAATGTGTGTGTGTGTGTGGGGGGGGTGCCTCAGTCCGCAGAGATCAACACTGCTGGTGCCGAGGTGTCTTTTCCTGGGACAGGGTCTGCTGGGCCAGTCAACCCCTGCCACACCCAGCAGCTGCGGCCAGTTAAAACAGGGACCAAAATTATTCCCAGGACAACAGAGATCCCGTCGACTTTGGGTCGGGACCCAGGCCCTAAAAGAATCCTCAAGTCCTGGAAAGGACGCTTTGCCTATGCAGCAGCTGCTCTCGGGGGAGCAATTAATTCAAATCGAGAATGTTTCACCAGGCGGGTTTTGCCTAATTATGCAATGTTTTTTGCACGCTTAAAAAAAAAAAAAAGATCCTTTGGGCTCTCAGGCCACCAGGATGTGAGTCAAACGAAATCTCGTGTTAACATCCCCGCTTCTTCCCTGGTCGAGACCATTGAGAGTCCGGGAAGCAGTTGGCCCCTGACTCCCTTTCCGCCGGGCCACCCGAGGGGCGGGCGCCGAGGGAAACGTCACTCCCTTCGGTAGCAACAGCCCAGCGCTGGGCCACCTTCTCCGGCCGTTAGGCCCAGGGAGGGGCTGGCCTTTCAAAGACGTTTAATCCCCAGATAAAAATCATTCCTCAGCATCACGCCATTGAATTCGGGTTGCTATTATGCCGCGCAAAATAATCAGAGGAAACGAGGAAAACTTGGGAATTTCCCGTGCTCCTGAAATATCTCCGAGTGTGTTCGCTGCGCAGAGAAGCCAGGGGGCCGGGAGGCCTTGGAACGACCCCGGAGGCGTCTTTGGCGGCTGGAGTCAGCTTCCATGACCCAGTCCGAGACATTTAGGAGCTCCCTACCGTGTTGCAGGGGGCGCCTCCCACTAACTGACTTGGTGCCCCGCCCCCTCCCCCTAAATGATCCATCCACCCAGAGCACCAAGTGTCTACCTGAAACACGAAGGTGGGGGGGAGGATTTTGCAAGAGATTCGGAAATACTTTGGGCAAAGAAATACTTTGGGGGAGGGGTTGGAGAAGGGGAGGGGGCGCACCAGGCTTCTAGTATGAGAAAGTGAAACTCTGCGCACTGGAAAGGTGTCCGCACCCCTAGAACCCACCCGTTGCGGGAACGGCGAAGTAACAGGGCTTAGGGTCTGAAAGAGGAGCCAGGCGGGACTCCTGGGGTCGTTTGGGGGGTAGGAGGGGCAGGAGGAGAGGGTGCCCAGACACCCGTGTCCTACAAGTGAACTCCTATCCGCAGCGTCGCCTAGACAAGGCGAGGAGCCCGCGAAAGTGGACCGAGTGCTGGGCCTCAGCCAGGCCTCAACCCTCTTCCTGGGTGGGAGTGGGGTGAGGCATCAACCGCTGGCCTCCCCGCCAACCCATCTGCAGCACGGGCTCCGGGTACCCGGCTGCAGGTACGCAGACGTCCGAGACAAGCAGGCGCCGGCGCCCGGCCTGGCGCCCTCGGGTCCCGCACCCCCGCCGGCCCCCTCCCCCGCCGCCTGGGTTCTGGCTACTCACTGGCCGGGGGCGGGGAGAAGCGGGGGTTCTGCAACCACGGGGTCCTCTCGGGCTTCTCGGGGCTCTCGGCTTTGACGAGCGCATCTTCTGGCAGCTTGAGGAGTCCTCCCACCGAGAAATGGCCGAGCGGCCGCGGCGAGGACGGCGCATCCGGGGCGCCCAACGACCCGGGCCGGGAGCCCAGAGGCTGCGCGGAGCCGCCCGCCGCCTGTGCGCCCTCGGAGGCCGCCAGGACGCTGTCCTTGGCCCCGGGCTTCCTGTGATCGGCCATGAGCGCCTCCACGCTGAAGGGCAGAAGCGAAGGGGACACTTTGGGCTTGGCCCCCTCCTCGTCTGCGCCCATGGCGGCCGCCGTGGCCGCGGTGGTGCTGGGGGTCTGGCCCCCGCCGCCCCCCGCCGGCTTGCCGAAGGCGGAGTCCTCCACTTTGACACCGAGTGGCAAAGAAGTCATGTCAGCATCCGGGGCCATGCAGAGCCGGGCCCCCCCTCCAGCCTCAGCTCCGGCCAGCCGCCGGGCATGAGCTTCGGGCGGGCTGGGAGCGCGGCCGGCCTCTGGGATTGCCCGGGGCCCTGGCCGGGCAGGCCCTCCCGCGCGCGCCTTTCGCCCCTCCCCAGAAGACCAGCTCCGGCGCTCCGGGCCTGCTTATCCGCTGGCGCCGCCGCGCAGGCCGAGTTCCCGGGCGCACCAGCCGGCTCCGGGTCGGGCCGCAGCTCCCCAGAGAACTTGTTAATAAGGCGAGGCCAGTGCGGCGGCGGCCAATCAGAGAGCGAGGGGGCGGTCCCGGCGCGATCCATTGGGCTCCGCTCCGGTGGACTCGCTCGGAGGCGCGCAGGGCTGGGTCCGGCCCCGGGAGGGCAGAGGAGGGGAGGGGGCGCTCGAGAAACGTTCCTCTGCGCTAAAGCCCGCCTGTCCCTGTGTGGTTCCTCCTGGGTCTCTATTTTACTGTGTTCCTGGGGGACTTACCCTTGTTCTCAGTCCTTCTCTTCTGCTCTTCCCTCTCCTCCCCTTCCTTTATCGCCCCTCTTTCCCAATCCCTCCCTTTTTTCTCTACTCCTTTCCTGTTTCTCTCTCCTACCTCTCCCCTTACCTTTCTGTTCAGTCAGTTGCTGTGTCTGTTTCTACCCAGTGGATAGTGGAGGATAGTCCTCCTCGAATATCTGCCCCCCCCCCTTCTCTACCACGATAATTTGTGTTGAAGCCATTTCTTGTATATTCTTTTTATAGTTTAAAAAATCTGCAGGGTTATTTATTATAGTAGAAATACATAACATTAATTTCTTCTTTAAGCATTCATTTTCTTCTGTTCCAATCTTCAAAACTTTACCTCTGCGTAAAAGTGGGCCTTTGTCTCCTAAGCGCTGGACTGAAGTTTGCCCAAGAAGCCACGCTCCCGTGGTGCTATGGATGTTAACAATAAGAATACATTATGTTATCTGGAATGGATAATCGAGTTTCATACCCGATGTGTACTTTCCAGCTGTAAACTTTCAGGAGGATTACAGCACCTATACCAACGACCGGCTCGGGGACGAAGCCAATCCTTTTGATATAGAACTTATTGAATATAAAACCAACAGAAACGTCAACAAAACACTGATCTGGCCTTAACGTAACTTCGACCAGCGTGTCCGCAAAAACAATAACAGTCCCTATCTCTGGATCGCTGATCTTGTGTGTGTGTGTGTGTGTGTGTGTGTGTGTGTGTGTGTGTGTTGGGGGTAGGGGGAGGCGCATTTGGGAGAGACGGCCAAGAAAAGAGGACTGATCCTGGGACGGATCCTTGGTGCTGGGCTTGAGAATTTTTATTTTGCCAATTTCGGAGGAAACGTGATTTTATTTTTGCTGTTAAAAAATAGAGGAAAATGAGTTGGGGGTGTGGGGAGACGGAGGATCTACACAAACTCGGGTCGGGGCTCGGCGGTTTTCTGAACCTCTTCTTTATGGCTTCTTATCCCGGGGCCCAGGCCGGCGGCTCCCGGGGAGCTGGCGGCAGTGATTGGCGGCTCACCGGGACCGGCCATTGATGGCTGCGGGGTTCTAATCTCCAGGAAACACAAGGGGTTGCCGTGGCCATTTAGGGGTAATTATCCGAGCGCGGAGGGACAGCGAATTCCCTCGCCTTTTAACTGGGCGCAATAAAAGCTGTAGATTAGGGGCATCCAGATTAAGGAAAATGAATTACTAGAGAGGGAACTTTATTACCCGGACGGCGTCCGGGGTCTGGCAGGAGGGGTCGGGCTGCGGACGCCGGGGCCATTGGCAGCCTCCCATCTGTCCGCAGGCTCCACGACGGAGCCTTGGGCGGGTTCGGGAATACTCTCGTCTGTGAAATTTACGCAGCCTCTCCAGACTTCTTGCGCTCCCGAAACTGCAACAGAAGCATTGGGCAGGGTCTGGGGCCTCCAGCTCGCGTCCGGCCCAGCTGGAGGAGCGGCGCACGGACGCGGCCTCTCTAAAGGCACCGTACCTCTGGGGGGCACGGAGAATAGAGAGCCCTTCCTCCAGGCAGGGAAACCTAGGCCCTGGAGGTTTGCCTGAGGGTGCAAAGGATAGAAGGCCAGAGCTGAGCGACCTGACACTCAGCAAGGCTGTAGGCCGAGCACCTTGCTAGCAACCCAGACCGGATGGCCGACTTCTATTGCCCGCCTTTCCAATTAAACTCTCCCTGGAACGGGCGAGCCGGAATCTCACTCTGCACTCGGTTGAAAGAGGGAGAGGAAACCGAGGCCCCTAGGCTGTATGGGTCAACATTTTAAAAGCGAGCAGTGTGACTTTCGGTTGGGACTTGCTGTGTTCCGCCCTCGTCCCGCATAGCAAAATGTTTGGCTCCCAGATCACTTTGAAAATCTAATATAACTAAGGACTTTCTAACTAGAAAATGCGCATCAGCAAAAGCAACTTCAAAGACTCTGTACCCACTTGGAGTCCGCCAGATAAGAACCCCTGCTTTAGGGCGGAGCTGGGGCTCGAACCCCGAGAGTGCAGGCACGCGGCGCAGAGGGGGCTCAGGGCTGTGTCCGGCGGGCGCAGCAAGGCCAGGCCGCGGGCCGGGGACCGGGCGGCCGGGCGGCCGGGCGGCGGGAGAAGGGCCGCATCGCTAATTGCGGGGATAAACAATCTGTCACGATCCCTCAGCGCGCCTAATAGGCAGACGAGGATGTTGTTTTTAGGCGCCAGCGGCGGCCCGATCAAAGGCAGCAGCCGGCGCAGGGGCCCTTGAAGTCGCGCCCCCGCCTCCTGGGAGCAAACCGCCTGCGCCCGCAGCCCCCGGCCCTGCCGCCCGCCCCTCTGCTTCGCGAACCCGTCCCGAACCCCACGGCATCTTTTTAGGTTCGGTCTGGGTTAGTGTCTGTTCTGGCTCGGCGCGGCGGGTTGACCGCAGCACCCGTGCATGGCGAGAAGAGTGTCTGCAGAGGGAAAGGGGTTCAGAGTGGATTCCACGTGGAGTCCGTGCTCAGAATTGCTCGGGGTTCTTCCACCGATCCGCCACTGGGCTGCGGGAAAATGATACCCACGGTCTCAGAGAAGGGACTTAGAGAAAAAAAACAAAATATCCATCTGTCTCCCGGGGCGCGTTGTTCCCCCGGGAGGAAAGGCACAAGTTTGGGGCAGTGAGAGGGAGCCTTCTCTGCGTTTATTTTCGTCTGGGCCTTTTCGGATTTCCCGGTTGGCGGGTTCCGAGAGCTGACAGGGCCGGGGGCTGCGCCTGTTATCTCGCCGCCAGCACTAACCCCCAGGCGCTTCTACTCCCGGCATTTCTCCGCGTGGCCGCTGCAGCCAAGAAAGCCGGGCTGTAATTCATGCCTGGCAAGGGCAGGGCTGGCCCGCAGCAGATAAAGCTCCGGGACTGGCGCTAGACTTCCGTCCCCGCGCACTCCGCTCCCCTCCCCACCTCTCCTGCCTGGCTCCTACTTCCCTCATTCCGGGGCATCTTAAAGCACTCTCCATGCCCCGAACAGATCACCTCAGCATTTCGGTTTCTAAAGAGGGTGTGTCCTGCAGCCACTCTCTGGGCAACTGGTGGTGGTGTTCTTTTTTTTTTTTTTTCCCGCAAAACGCCTGTTTTACGGGACTGCGTGGCTGCAGAGAAAGGGTGGTGTTTTAAGACTCCCCCCTCGTGGGCAGAGATTTGTTTTGAGAGGGACCCCATTGTAAAGACCGCCGTCTCTGTCTGGGTATTGCGCACGGATTCGAAGAGCCTGCAGGCTGGTCCCTCACTTCGGCATTCGTTGTCACCTCCGTCGGGTTTTTGTTTACGTCCCCTCCCCACCTTTCCCAATGCATTTTGTGGCCTCGACCCAGGAATCCCGCGTGCATTTTTAAAATGTGCAGCTCAGTGGGATCCCCCGGCAATTAGCGAGCCCCAAACAGTCCTCTTTAATAGAATGAATGTGCTATGAAAACCGATTACCCGGAACGATTTATTTTGGTGGGAATTCACCAATCTCCAGGAGGGCGACGGAGGGGGAGAGAGGGGAGGTATTTTGTCCTGGAGGTAAGGGGGGTTGACGGGTAGACAGAAAGCACCACCCCGGGATCCCCCAACTTGCGGAGGGGGCCTCCCGACCGGAGTTCTCCAGTCTTTTGGTCTCCGTCGCCTAGAAGTGAACGGCTAGGAGTCAGAGGTTTGGGAAACTGTCCGGGAGTCACTGATGGTATCCTTCGGAAAGATTTCACAGCTTTCCAGAGAAAGACTCCGGAGAGCTAAGAACTCCAGGGAGTCTCCAGCTATTGCCTGAATATCCTCGGCACAAATTCGGAGCAAAAAGCTTTCTGCTTTCCCAGGACCTGGGCAGAACTTATACCTTTTAAGAGTTGTGGTGCTCTTTTCAATGCGAAGTTGGGGGGGCTACTAGTAAAAAACATTTTCTCCCTCTTGCTCGTTCCTCCGCTTAAGTGGGCCCAACTTGTGGGTGGAACTGCCCAAGAGTGGAGGATTTCACTGGGAGAAATCGACAAGCCCGACTCCCTGTTTCTCCCCCCTTCCCGCCCTGCCCTTCCACCCCTCCCCCCCTTAGTTCTTTCCTCCGGAGCCGGCCGGGGCTTCCTTGTGTCTTTAAATTCGGAAGGGGGTGAGGGCGTCTAGATCCGCGGGGGAGAGAGGGCTCCCCCTTTCAAATGGCCCAAATTAATGTGATCGCGACATGAGGGTGCACTTGAGGAAGATGAAAGCGGAGGCCGGCCGGCTCCTCCTAGAGCTCTATAATTATAGATAATATATCCCATTTCAAAGCAATTAGACCAATCAGGCGTAACGAACCACTTTGCTGCCGACGAATAACAAAGGCGCACGGTTATTTAAGCCTGGAGATGTCAGGCAGACCCCGAGGCTCCAGGGGCCGACCAAACATCTTCCATCCCTGCTCTGCCCACCCTGGGCTGAGGAAGGCTCGCCCTTCTCCCCCCAGGCTCTGCCCAGCCCACCGAGGCCCCCATCTCAGTTCCGGCAGGGGCCTGGACGTGCAAGGGTTGGAAGGAATGGGAGGAAGAGAATTGACTTTTTTTGAGTTGGGTGTCAGGGCTCTTGTCAGAGGTTTCACAAACTTTCCCCGATTTAATCCTCTCTACTCTGGGAGATAGGTATTACTATAGGCTTTTTTCCCCCTTCCAGATGAGAGAATAGAATCAGAGAGGTTAAGTGTCTTGCCCAGGGTCACACAGCTAGTTGTTGGTGGCGCCAGGATCTGGACACAGGTGGTCTGAATCCCCAAACCACTCTTTTCACTCGCTGTAGCGGTCTTCTCTCACTGAGCTGTCAAAAGATGAAATGCATTAAAATACAGAGGGTGCTGTCAGGATTTGGTGGCACCGCCTCCCAGTCCCGCCCCCAATCCAGAAAATGGGTTTTGGGTCCATCACTTACTACTCTTCTCTCCTGCTCCTCCCCTCCCCCTGCCCACCACATTCTCGAGTCTTAAAAACTGTCCAGATTTCCCATGAATTTATCAAATGTGGAGGATCTCAGGTGTCTCGGAGAAGAAAACAGATCCGGGCTGCGAGCTGCTTCACCAGCTGAAGGCCATTTTTTTCCGAGGCTCGGTTTGCCGGCTTTAAAATGGGAACTCTGTTCCCCAGCTCAGAGACGCTGAGCTTGGCCCTCCCGCTGTTGGCCATACCGCCGGACTTCGCGCTGTGGCAGGTTCCCAGCGCTGTGAGCACTTGGAGGTGCTCTGAGGCATCCAGGGGGTTCTGGGGCCTTCCTCTCGACTTGCGAATTCCTCCTCTAAGGTGCCTGTGCAGGTGGGAAACCTCGTATTTCACCCCCAGCTCGACAACCCTGGGAAAGAGGCTGAGCGCAAGACCAGACTGGGCGGAGATGGGCAGGAACAGTGATCAACAGACACAGGCAAAAAGACACACAGCCTCGGAGATGGCGGAGGATACAGAGATGGATACAGCGATGCCGAGAGCCGAAGATCCTCTACGATCCTGGGACTTTTGAAAGACCTAGGTATTGAGTGGGATGGACGGCGAGTTTAGGATGCCTAGGAAGGCCAGAGCTGAGACGGGAAAAGAGAGCAGTCGAGGGGAGCTCAGGAGTGTCCTCCTAAGTGTGGCCCGCACCCCGCCGTGGCTGGGCAGCTGACGGGACTGTGCCGAGTTCTCGGGCAAGGGATCCGGCCCTTCCGCGACCAGGAGGGGTCCCTACAATCTGGAGAGGAACGGGGGTGGGGCTGCGGGTGGGACTAGGTGGTCTGGGAGGCCCCCGGGCCCCCTCTCATGGCGATTCCCACCTCCACACCTCTTTCTCTCCGTGGTCTCTCTCCCTCGGGTCCCTGGCTTTTGACATTCCTCCTCTGCATCCTCTTTCCCTCAGTCTCTCTCATCTGTCTCTGGGGTGGGTCTTGGTCTCAAGTGTGTCTCTCTTGGTCTGTTCCGGTGGATCCGGCAGCCTCCACCTCTTCACCTCTCTGCTGTCTGTGTCGTTCCGTCTCTATTACCATGTTTCTTCCCACCCCTTCCCTCCTCTTTCCCTTTTTCTGTCTTTTTTGCAGCCTCTCGCCTCCCCCTGACCCATGATTCAGTAGGAATCACTGCCCTCAAGTCACTCAGAAGCTAATGCGACTCCAGCGAGTTCTTTCTGCAGATAGTTTCCCATTTCTGGAGCAGCAGTTGGCATCTTTGGAGTTGCAGGAAGTGCTCCTCCCTACCCACCGGGCTCCTGCCTCTACTGCCCATGGCCCGGAGCTAGTAATTTCTCTTCTGAGCCTCAGTTTCCCCATCTGGATCGTGAGCCGCACAATATAGCTTCCCTCTAGGGTTGTCAGGAGGATGGAAAAGGAGGGTGACAGAGTCTGAATGGGGCTCTGCGGGCACCCAGCAGGCTCGGCAGACCTCAAGATGCCAGCTAAGAGTCCTTCACTCCCACCGTTCCAGAATCTGAGGGAGGAAACGGTGTGCAAATGCAGGGCACGCTGAGGAGAGGGCAGGAGTGGCCGGGGAACCCACGGGGGACAGTGGAAAACAGCAGGCAGCAGGTCTGTAGGGAGAAGCAGTTGGCCCTGCCCCTGCCCTCGACCCAGCGCAGGGCACTTAGACCCGACCCCAGCCAGTTCCCTCCTGGCTACTCAAGACTACTCCTAAGGGCTTGCAGGGGCACGAGCCAGGCCGCCCCAGGTCTCTGTACTCTTACTACCCTCAGCTGTTCGGAAAAGGCGGTGCCTCGCCTCTACCCTATACTGTTCCCTTCCTGCCTTCGCAATCCTTGGACCTCTCTTTCCTTGCCCATGAGCATGAACGAGGGATGCTCATCAGTTGAAATGAGCTGGGTGCCACCCTCCTGGGTAGAGCGGAGGGCTAGGGGAGACAGTGGCTGGAAAGCCTCCAGCGTGCAGTAGGCACTCAATCAGCGCATTATGGAACACATGTTCCATAGATAGGGAAACTGAGACCCAAAAAGGAGTCATTTTCCTACAGTCTCTGAGCCAGAAACGGACAGAACTGGCACTAAATGTAGGTTGCCCAATGCCTTACCTAGTGCTCGTCCTTCCCAGCCCCCAGGAAGGTCAGGAAACCCGGATGTTCCAACTGTGACCAGTGGCTTGCACCTCTGCGACCTCACAGAGGACCCTGTCCATTTTCGAGGACTCAGATGCAAAAGACTGTAAAGCGTGGTGCATCCTGGTGCACTCTGACCCTGGTAGGTTCAGGGAGCGTCTGTCCCCTCTCTCCAGCGAGGCCTGGGGCATGGGCTCGCGGAGCCCTGGGACAGGGTTTGGTTCTTGGAGCCAGGGCGGGCTGGAGTGAACCCGCTTTGACTAAATACCTACTATGTGCTAGGTGCTTTCAATGCATCACCACAGTTAATGCTCACAAAAGCTCCCGAGATGGCCATCCCACTTTCCAGATGAGAAAACCGAGCACATTCCAGGCCGCACAGCTGGGCATCGGGGACACTGGACTGGAAACGGCGTCACTGCTCATTTCCACTGCGCCACGCATGTAGAGAAGAGGGGGAGTTTTTGTTGTCCCACTCTCAGCCTCTGCATGGCGTAGATGGGCCGTGGGTGTTGTAAATGCCTGCGGTTTTGATTCAGTTCTGTTTTTCCCCCACTGCCAGCGAGTCTGGGCTGGATCCGGACTAGACTTCTTCACACCCGCAAGTGCTAAGTGCGCTTGGAAGGGGCAGGGCCACTACTCCCAATAGGGCCACGCCCCTCGCCATGCCACGCCCCTCTGGAATCCGGGGAGTCTTGGCCCTGCCCATGACCTCAGAGGAGGTGTGTAACAGAGTGAATGACAACCCCCGCCTGGACCTCAGTTGCTGCGTCCGTGTAATGGACGTGCCAAGCCCCACTTTGCCGTCCTCCCTGAGGTTGTATGAGGAGGATCTGAGTCCAAGGAAACTGGAGAACTGAGGAGCTGAATGCCAGGATGAGGAATCCTAAGTCCCACTTATAATAGTTAATACCTATTGACAATTACTATTGCAAAGCACTGTTCTGAGCTCTTAATGTGTCTTAATTCATTTAATCTTGACAACAACTCTATTTTTATCCTTGGTTTACATATGGGAAAGCTGGAGTTAAATCGTTTATGAGCAAAAACCAACATAAAAAATAAGATTTCTCATGGCACCCAGAGGATTCTCAGGGTGCCCCACTGCGTGGATGTGCATCACTTTGGAGCCTCCTGCTCTGGACTCCCTGATGGGGAAAGGGCAAGCAGGCTGCAAAGCCTGGCCCACCCCCAGGGCCTGGTGCTTCCAGTTGCCCCAGCTCTGGTCCCTGGGCGTACCCTCTGGGGTGGCTCTCCAGAGCAAGCTTGTGTGGGCCCCCTGGCACTAGGACAGGGCCTGGTATAAAGAGGGGACACTTCAGAGGAGAGGTGAATGGATGACGAGCAGGCAGTGTCAAACCTTCAGCACAAGACAGACCCCTAACCCAGAGCATCCCCATCAGGTCAGACACATTAGGGCCAGAGACCTGAGCCTTGGGGTCAAGGGTAAAAACAGTCCATTTTAGTGCTGATCAAATAGTTCTTGAATGACGTTTTAAAAAGAACACTCAGTTGCTGGCTCTGCTGAGTTTAAACCTCCTTTAAACATGAAGTTGAGTTCTAGCTGCCTCTTCCTCTCAAGACAGGGAGTTGAGGCCCAGAGAGATCAAACAACATGTGCTTGGTGTCACTCAGAGAGGCCTGCATGGACTCCAAGTCCAGCGGCATAGACTCCAAGTCCAGCGTCATGCCCCTGGCCAGCTGGCTGCCTCCACCCGACAGGACCTTCCCTGGCTGCGTGTTTCTCCCTGTGTGTCAGACACTGACTGTGGTGACTGCTGGATGCTGGGAGGATGTGGCAATGTGACTTTCAGCCGGAGGCCCCACCCTTCCGGGAAGGCCGAATTTCCCTCCCTGGGCCTTCCTGGTGGGGGAGAATTATGCTCCGGATAGCCTTTTCCCCAACCTTTCCTGCAGGAATGAGCAAACTCTCACGGGGGCCCTCTCCAGCCAGGGGCACCCCCAATGCTCTTGGGCTTCCCAGCCAGGGATACAGGGCAACCCCAACTGAAACGGACCCTTTCCATCCCTGCGGAGACCTCCTATCTGATCAAATCGTGGGTCCTGGGACGCAGCCCAATTAAGTGAAAATAGATCCGGCCTTATCAGGTTCAGGCGTGGTCCCAGCGGTGGTCCCTCAGCGGCCCTGGAGGGTCCCTGTCTGTTTGATTTTCCTGCTCAGACACACTTGTTTAAACAGACCCCTCAGGGCCTCCAGTAACTGGAGCCAGCCCAGAGCCTGATTGCCAGGTAAGGGGAGGCCAGCTCAGATGGTGAGTGGGGGAAAGGCGAGTGAGGGAGCCCAGGCGGAAGCCACCTTCGGCACCTGGAACAGCCTCCTTCTGGTAGTTTGCTCCTTGGGTTCAAATCCTGGCTCCATCCCTTCCAACTTTGTGCCCTTGGAGGAGTCCCTGACCCTCTCCTGTCTCCCTCTCTCATTCTCGGAGAAGCTTAAATGAAGAGGAATACCTCCCTAAGTGCTCGGAGGGATTTAGTGATCTGGGAGGCGGGTCCTCCAAACCTGGGAGGTGGGCACTGTTGTGCCCACTTAATAGGTGAGGAAGGGTCCTGAGAGCTACAGTGACTTAGATGGGCCAACATCTGGAGACAGCATCCCAGCCCTAAGGCCCCAAAGCCCGTGTTCTTTCTGCCCCATGGTGCCCTGAGGACAGTTCCTAGCTCAGGGTCAGGGTCAGGGTCAGGGTCCTGCACCTGTGGGGTGTGGGGAGGGGCAGAGAGCAGTGACACAGTCAGCGATTGCCTCACTTGGGCCCATGGGGCTCTGCCTGCTCTGCTCTCTCCTCCCCACATCTCCCAACGTTATCTAGCCCCCTCTCCCTTCGCCTCCAAATCTGCTCCATGAGCAGCCACCCTGAGCCCCTTGCTGGTGCCCAAACACTCCTGCCCCAGGACACCTGAAATGTTCTCTCTCGGATGTCCCCATAGCTCCATTGCTCACTTCCCTCCCGGTCTCCATTCATGTGTCACCTTTTCAGAGAAGGCTCCCCTGAACACCTTCTCCCACTCATTCACTCCCTCCAGCCTGCTTTATTTTTTTCCGTAGCACGCATCGCCATCCAACATTTTATTATTATCTCTGTTATCTGTCTATCCCCCTTCAAATTCAGCCCCCTACGGGCAAATGCTTTATTTTGCTCTCGACCATCTCTCCGTCACCTAGCACGGGGCCCAGCATATAGCAATTGCTCAATAAATACTTGTGAATGACTGAATAAATCTCCTGCATAGTTGCCATGATTTTAGGAAAGTTACTGACCTCTGCATATCTCTACTTTCTCATCTGAAAAATGGGCCTAATAAGTCTACCCACTTTCTGCTGTGAGAAATAAGACAAAGCATGTGCGGTATTTGGTGCAGTGGCTGGCACTGAGGAAGACTGCATTGAAAGCTTTTTTCTGACCAAAAGAGGTCAGTGGGCTTTCCAGAAGATTCTTGTCAGCAAATAGAGTGATGCAAAAGGACCAGCCTTGGTGCCAGGTTTTGATAACTCACCCCAGAAGATAAAACCACTTCCCATCTGCTATTTCATCTGAGCCTTGCGATGACTGTCTGACCTGACCAGGAGATATTGGAGCTTTTTGCAGGTGCAAGATCAAGGCCCAGAGAGATCAAGACATTGCCCCATTGTCACACAGCTCAGGAGCCTTTCACATTCCCAAGAGAACTCCTTTGTCCCTGCCCTAAGTCCCCAGCCAGAAGCTGGCAGCTCATTAACTGACATTCTTGGACTTGATCCAGGTGCTATGTTTGGGAGGATGGTGGTGTAGGTTCAAACAGGGTGTTTTCTTCACAGGAGCTGGTGCCAGAGGACACTGGGGTACAGGGCAGCCTGTGCCAGAGTGTGGGTGTGGGAAAACAGACAGAGTTTGGACATGCTGAGTGGAGGAGAATACGCCGGTCCAGGTGGGAAGAAGAGCAGAGGCAGGAGGGGGAAAGGGGCAGGTTGTGTAGCGTTTGAAGGTCAGAGAGGTGAGACCCCAAGGCTCCGTGGCAACCCTGCCTGCCCTCCAGCATTCCCAGACACTCTGGGCTTTTGGTCAGGGAGGGCATGGGCCAGTTTGGGGCTTCCATGGACTCTTGTTTTCCCAGCAATAACAGTCATTAAAGCTGTCTTCTCAAGCCCTCATTATCCTATGTTTACAACCCTTCTAGAAAAACAAAAGCCAGCCCAGCATGCCTCTCCCCAGATCACAGGCAGGCGTGTTAGTTCTCTTTTCTGAGTGCAAAGAGGAAAAACCTTCCCTGAGATTCTCCTGAGGCTGGGTTGCCTGTGAGGGTGTGTTGTAGACTTTCCAACTTGGAAGGCAAATTTGGAGGAATTTTTTGGACTAATGTTGAGATTTTACCCTCATAATGCAAAGAAGGGTAATGAGAAGGGAAGGCAGAGAAGTAAGTGATATTGGCTCTGTGTTAAGTGCTTTAATTATCTTATGCACCCAACAGCCTTAAACCCAGGCACCATTAACCCATTTAATAGATGGGAAAACAGAGGCACCAAGCAGCTGTGGTCTGAGGTGAGGGGCTTAGTGTTTGCTTCTGACCTCAGGCACGTGGAGAATATTAATGATGGAGTAATCACCACCATGAAACTTGCCAAACACCCACGATGTGCAGGCACGTTACCTCATTTAATCCTCCTGGCCACATGGGGTCCGTGCTGTGGTCTCCATTTGACAGATGGCCAAAGCGATGAGGATGATGTGATGGGGTAACTTGCCCAAGGTCACTCAGCTACTGGAGGGTGAGCAAGGACTTGAACCTTGCAAAAAGTGGCAGTTGTCGCTTTGGGGGGAAGACTGCAGAGGCTTGTGAAAGCCAAAGGAAAGAAAACCAATGTTTTGCATGCCCTCCCTACCTCCACCCCTCACAGGAAGAGTCCCCCTTGCCTTCTCCCTCCCCACACGTGCTCTGACATCAAAGGTGGGAGCAGCAGGTCCCTCTGCTCAGCTGGTGCATCTGGGGCAGAACAATCCCAAGCCAGCGGCTGGGTCTCAGCAAGGGCGGGAGCCCAGAGAAAAGGGAGAGGGAGGAAGAGGGGCAGGAAGAGGAGGAGATGAGGGTCCATCAAAGTGGCTCCTCCCAGGCTTCCCTGCTGGCGCAGTGGTTGAGGGTCCACCTGCCGATGCAGGGGACACGGGTTCGTGCCGCGGTCCGGGACGATCCCACATGCCGCGGAGCGGCTGGGCCCGTGAGCCATGGCCGCTGAGCCTGCGCATCCGGAGCCTGTGCTCCGCAACGGGAGAGGCCCGCATACCGCAAAAAAAAAAAAAAAAAGTGGCTCCTCCCACTTGCTCTGCTTGGGTGTGCTGTGCATGTGTAAACCCCCAGGGCGGGATGGGGGTCTTCAAAGAGGAAACTTTGAGGAGCTCTGCCTCCTTCTCCTGGGTGCCAGGGCCCTCCTGAGTGGAGACGCAGGGCTTCCCAATGAGAACTTAAAAAAAATAAAACTCAATGCTACGGAATCATGCCATGGCTTCAGTAATCCCATCAGCTGTGCTGACACGTCACAGACTGGATGCCACATATTCTTCATGTCCGACTTGAGAGGTGGCCTCATAGTCCCATATTTCTGGGAGAATGGGTTGAGTGACTTGCTGAAGGTCACTCAGCAAAGTGGTATCCCCACTGTACACCAGACTTTGGTTTGAAGTTGTCCTATTAGGGAGTGTATTCGTTTCCTAGTATTCGTTTCCTGTGAAGTACCCAGAACACAATTTGTCTTCTCACAGTTCTAGAGACTAGAAATTTGTTTTCTCACAGTTCTAGAGACTAGAAGCCGGTGATCAAGGTGTCAGCAGGGCTACACTGTCCCCGAGACTCTAGGTAGAATTCTTCCTTGCCTCTTCCTGGCTTTGTGGTTGCCAGCC
This sequence comes from Mesoplodon mirus, assembly GCF_964341445.2. NCBI lineage: Eukaryota > Metazoa > Chordata > Mammalia > Artiodactyla > Ziphiidae > Mesoplodon > Mesoplodon mirus. Next base: position 160,777,470 of record NC_138977.1, read on the forward strand.
ATCCTCGGCATTCTGTGGCTTACAGCTGCATCAGCCCAATCTCTGCTTTGTCTCCTCCATGTGTCTTCGCATGGTCTTCCGTCTGTGTGTGTGTCCAAATTTCTCTCTTCTTAAAAGGACAGCAGTCATATTGGATTAAGGTACCACAGTCCTCCTGTGGGACCTCATCTTGATCACTTCTGCAAAGATGCTATTTTCAAATAAGGTCCCATTCACAGGTATGTGCGGTTAGGACTTCAACATGTCTTTTGCGGGGACAGAATGCAACCCACGACAGGATGTATGTGTGTCCTCCTCTTTGCCCGGGAGCTCTGTGGTGCTGCTGGACACCCAGGCTCTAAAAGCAGTAAACTCAGAGCAGAATGACAACCATAGCGACTCCTGGGTCCCACAGCTCCTTGAAAGGACACAGTACCTTCATGTGCTTTTTCAAAGCCCTTGCACAATTTTGTGCATTACATGATGGGCATCCTTATACCCATTTCGCAGATGAGGAAACTGAAGCTTACAAAGATTCAGAAATAGTATCTGTGTGACTCTAGAACTAACCACTGTCCCCAGGGAGTGGGGTGGGCAGGCAAGGGTTAAGACTAAGGCGGGGCAGGTGGGCCCAGTCCAGGCCCTGCTGAGTTGCTGGGCCTTAATACCACTACTCTGCCCCCTGTGGGCACCGTCAGTTGCCTGGGAGCTGATTAAGATGTCACAGAGGATTATGATGTCAGGTGCAAGAATCACGCTCCAGGAGGGGTGACTGCTAGGCCCGGAGGGAGGTTACCCTAGCAACAGAGACAGGACATCCATGCAGAGGAGTGGCACAGCCTGGTAGGAAGGGCATGAGGCTTGGGGTCATGCTGTCCTGGGTGCGAATTCCAGCCCCTCAGCTCTGCAGCTGGGTGACCTTGAGTAAAACACCACACCTTCCTGAACTTCTGCCTCCTCATACACAAGATGGGGGAGAATAAGTCCATTCCTTTGTAGATTAAATGGAACAGCCGAAAAAAATCCCCTGGCCTCTGCAAGCATCTGCCAAACAGCGGTCCCCAGGGAACCCAGGCATCAGCTCCAGAGTCGGGGCTCAGGCGTGGGCAGGCTTGCCAGAGGTGGCAAAGAAATAGTGCCAAACCACCTCGCTGCCAAGAGCTGAGGCTGCTTAGACAGCACCGTCACCTGGTGACGGGGAGCCCTGTTAGCGGCCCCCTTTGTGCCAACCAGCAGGAGGGGAACGGTTCTTCCCCGCAGCCTCCTAAACGTTCTGCTCAAATAATGCTGACCACAGCGTGCGTTCACTGCCTGTTCGCTTGTTGCTTTCACTATTTGGCCATGAACCCCGTTTATTTAGATCCCTAGAGCACAGCATAGTGCCAGAAAAATGTTTGAATAAATGAAGGGAATAAAGAAGGTGTTTTCTCAACTTCCTTTTTATTCCTCGGAAAAAATTTTTCCTGTCTTTGAGGAAGAAATATTCCTCCTCCTCTGCAAAGGTACCATCCCCAGTGTCCTTAATTCTAATCTCTTATTTCCCTAGATCCTGACTTTCATTCATCTACTCACTCATCTACCCACCCAGGTATTCAGCAAGTCATCCATCCATCCCTCCATCATCCATTCATCCATCCACCCATCCTGTCACCCATGTATCTATCCATCCATCCTTCTATTATCCACCCACACATCCATCCTTCCATCATCCAGCCATCCATCCATCCCTCCATCATCCATCCACCCCTCCCTCCATCCTGTCATCTATTTATCTATCCATCCCTCCCTCCCTCCATCCTGTCATCTGTTTATCTATCCATCCATCCCTCCACCAGTCATCCACCCTTTCACCCATTCACCACCCACCCATCCACCCATCAGGGCAGCAGACATCCAAGGATCTACCTCTGAGCCGTGTCTTATGCTAGGTCTGCGGGGCCCACAGGGTCAAGTCAGATGAGGACCCTGGCCCTAAGGAGTTCTAAGTCTTGCAGGGCTGAGAAAACATGAATGGAAATACCCCTTATGCATGGGAGAAAGGGAGGGTATTTCAAAGAGGGGAAGGCCAGGTACTGGAGGCCCACAGTAGATGGAGAAGTGATGCTATAAATGGAAATCAGGGAAGGCTCCTGGGAGGAGTAAGAGCAGAAGGGGGGGGGTTCTTGGGGGAGGGGAATTTGGGCAGGAGAGGTGAGCGAAGGGGCAACTGGGAAGCAACACACCCTTCCACAGCCCCTACCACGTGCTGATATCTCCTCCCCTTTGCGGAGCCTTCACACAGGTTCAGAGAGATTAAGTAACTTCCCCCAAGTCACTCAGCTTAGTGAGTGGTAGAGCCGATTTGAGAGGCTCAAGTCTCAGCTCCTCAGAGAGGCCTTCCGGGACCACTTCTGCATGTCACACTGTGCCTATTTCCTTCACGCCATGTCCTTTCTGTGTCTGATGTCTCTCTCCCCCACTGGAAGGCCAGCTCCACGAGGGCAGGGACCTTGCCTCGCTCCCTGCTCTGTCGCCAGCCCCTGGAGCATAGCTGGGGCTCAGAGATATCTTTCCTGAGATGCCGTGACTGTACCAGTCCTGGGCCAGGAGATGGTTCCCTGGTCCCTGACCTCCTGCCCACTCTTTGAAGTGCTTTTCTCCCTGGAAGCCTCCCTAATCAGCTGCCTTCTGACTCTGGACAGACTGGCCTTTCAGGTACTCGGGGCCCATCAGCCAAACGAACGCTGCTCTCAGGCCTCCTCGCCTCCTGGCCAGGGTGGGCATCCACCCTGCACATTTTTGATCCTCTTAGGAGACAGCACTGAGCAAGCAGATAATTGAAAAGATTATCCCAGGATGGGACTCGTGGAAGGTTGATTTATCGTGTGTCATCCCTACTTCAGGGTTTTTATTGGAAATTGAAGAATGGCTTCCCAACTTGAGCCTCTTGGCTGCGTTTAACCTCCACCCATCATGCAGACCCGCACTGGCTCCTGGGCTGTCTGCAAAGTCACTGTGCCTCAGAGCTCTGGATGTGACCCCAGCAGCGGCCCTGTGCTGAGACCCCGCCTTCCTCCTCCCCTTCTTCTCTCCTCCCTCCAGCTCCAGCTCCCCCCTCCTCCTTTCACTCCTCTCTTCCCTTCCCTCTCCTTTCTGTCCTTGGGGTAGTTGAGGGAGGTGGCTGATAGGAAGGGAGGGGGGCTTTACCGAGAAAGTGGAGGATCCATAACAATGCTTAAGCCGGATCCAGCTTGGGAGCTTAGCCATCTCCAGGACTCAGCTCAGATGCCCTTCTTCCATGAGGCCTGCCTTGATTCTCCTTTCGAATGGATTTCCAGAGCTCCTGGCTGGTCCTTCTGTTCACGGGAGTGTACCCTTCCCACCCGGCACCAGAGATGCCTCCATCTCTGAAGGGCAGAGGCTCTGTGGGAGTGGGCTTGACCGCGGGGAGTAGGGGAAGAAGGGCGGGCACTGAGGTGGGGCAGCTAACGTGTTGGGGGTCGTGGGCCAACAAGGAAGATCAGGTGGGGACCGGTGTCATGATCCAGGTGAGCTTATAACCCCGGTGAGCTGTGCGGCTTTGGGCAAATCACTTTACCTCTCTGAACCTGTCGTTTCTCATTTATACTATGGTGATAATAACACCCACCTTAGTACAGTGTTCTCACCTGGACCAGCAGCATCAATATCGCCTGGGAACTTGTGAGAAAGGCAGATGCTCAGACCCAACCCTCGACCTGCTGCTGAATCAGAAAGTCTGAGATAGGGTCCGGCAAGCCCTCCAGGGGACTCTGATGCACAGGAGAGTACTGCTGAGGCAATACCTGGGATACTGCAAGGGAAGGCATTGGCATAGAGAGGCAGTGGGGACTCCTCGTCCCTTCCTGCATGCTGAGATGAAACTGGGTACTGTTCTGACAGGAAGACGCTGGCCAGAAAACAAGTGTGTGATCTGGGGTCTGTAGCAGCAAATGCTGACAGATCCGACAGATCTGTAGAACGCCCTCCCTTCCCAAGGCATCTGTGAGCCTCAAGGAAGGAAACAGCCCCTGGGGCAGGCCCCACCTGAGGGGAGGCTGGAAGATGCAACCAGAGAAGGAAACAGGCCTGGGTTCAAAGCAGACCCTGAGGAAGCCTCGGGAAGAGAGGGCAGAACGCTGCGTGAGAAGCAATGCAGCGGGTCATCTGTGCTCCCCTGCATCCAGGCTGTGTCTGGCCACTTCTCTTAGAGAGAGATGGGTAGCACACTTCCTGCCTGTAAGGAGGGCTGGGATGTAGAGCTGTGCAGGTAACTGACACTGGACACTTGGGAGAGAGGGGGGGAAGGGCTGACAGTTCCTACTGTGGGCCAGAGACCCTGGGAGAAGGCCCAGGGACGACGGAGGCAGAGATGGGGATGATGCAGCCACAAGACAAGGAACGCCGCTTGCTAGCAACCACCAGAGGCTGAAAGAGGCCTGGAACAGCTTCTCCCCTGGAGCCTTCAGAGGGAGCACGGCCCTGCCGACACCTCGATCTTGAACTCTGGCCTCCAAAACTGTGAGAGACAAGGTTTCTGTTCTTTAAAACCTCCAGTCTGTGGTACTTTGCTAAGTCATCCTTAGGAAGTGAATACAGACTTTGTTTTAGTCCCACATGAAATGCTCTGAGGAGGGTGTATTACTCCCCATTACCCAGATGAGAAGGCTGAGGGTCAGAAAGGTGTAGTGCTTTTTCCAGGGTCACTCAGCGCCCGAGGGTCACCAGGATCCCAGACAAGATGTGTCTGCACCCAAACAGTGTGTGTTTTCCCAGTGTAGCTTTGCTGCGGGCAAGTGCCCATCCATGGGCATGACTGCAACTTCTTTCTCTTTGCTCCTGTCTTGGGCTCCCCGTGGGACAGGTGCTAATACCTCTGACCCCAGGACCCTCTTCCTCCTCACTGTCTCCCCCTCCCTGCTCCCCAGGATCTCTCTCAGGGGTCCTTTCACAGTTTCCTGTTCTTCTGGTTGAATAACTCGGAAACTCAGTCCTGAACAGCTCCCATCCTCTGGACGGCTGATTCCCCCACTACTCCAGGTGTGGTCCCCAAATGGTGGCAGCGGCCTCACTGGGAATGGTCAGCAATGTCTAGAGCTCTGCCAAGACAGAATCCGCATTTTAACAAGATCCCCAAGCAACCTGGCCAGCACTAGAGTCTGCAAACTTGAGTTTGGGTCTGTACAGCCTTTGGCATCCATGCCCCCTGGGGCGTCCGTGCAGTCCCCTGGCTCGGGAAGGGCTGTGTGGGGCAGTGAGGAGAGTGCAGGCTCTCAAACCAGACCTTGATTTGACTCCTGGCTCTGCCACTGGTCAGCTGTGTGACTTTGGGTCAGCTTCTCAACCTCTCTGAGCCACATGTCCGTGTTGGTGGATAACTGAACCAAACGCCTTCACAGAACCACACTCAGTGGGCTCACTCAGGTGACAGCTCAAGTACGCCTAAGCAGGGACTTCATGGAGGCGGGGGCTGAGCTGGAGGAATTCCCGGGGTTTCTGGGGAGACGGCCTCTAGTCCTGCCCACCATCATCACATCACTGCCCCCCCAACCCCGCACATTCTCCTGCCCTATTTCTTGGGAGGTACCTTGAGGCCTGGTCGCAGGACCCTGGGTCTGGGGAGGGCAGTGGTGATCAAGGCCAAGGGCAGTGGGTCCTCCTTCCTCCCTGCCCGGGCTGGGGGCCCTCCTCGCCCACACCTCCCACCATCTTCAGATGGCTGTGCTCTTCATCCCCTTTGCCACCTGCCTTCTCAGTCTGGTCCCAGCCCCCCTTTTCTCCCTCCCTGCCTCTCCTGTGTGTCTTCTCCCATCCTCTTCTCTCCCTTCCTTCCCCGCCCTCTGCCCTGGGCACACAGTGGGGAGAGATCCTTCGTTGCCCCTTCTCCCAGGACACCTCTCATCCTGGTCGTCACAAGCACCAGGTCAATGCAGTCCCTAAAGTGGCAACCGCGCCTGGCGATAACGCTCAGTCCCTAGCCCCTCTGCTCTTCTCTGTTTTCTCCTTCCTGGCTCCCTGTCCCCGTCTCTCCCTCTCTGTCCCTTTTCTTGTTTCTCTCTGTGTTTCCCTGCCTGGGTCTGTTTCTAAGGCTCTCCCTCCTTTCTCACCATGGAAACTGATTTTAATTCTGACCTTATCCAGATGATTACAACTAGGAGAGGAAACCACAGGCCTGAAATCCTTGCAAGGAGGCTCCTTCCTCGGGGCGGGGGCGGGTGCCCCTTGCAGCCTTCCAAAGGGCAGCCTGGGATGCCCTCTCTCAGCACCCCTCCCAGGCCTGAGCCCCGGTGGAGGAGGGGCTAGGACACACCCCAAGGCCCTGGGGTCAGAGGTCCACGTGACTCAGGCTGGTCTGGGAGGACTGGGCTGCCCTGACCTGGGCTTTGGGGCTGCACTTCGTCTCCAGGCCCCCTTGTATGCAGCAGCATCAGGGAGTTTTATGGTGAGCAGGCCCGGGATCTGAGGAAGCTGGAGGTGGGGAGCCGCCCTGAGGCGGTGCAGAGCCCGGACAGCTCACCTATCAAGACCTGTTTGCCTGATTCTGGCTCCCCTGGGGGCTACTCAGAGACACAGTGTGGGGCAAGGGGCTTAATCCGGCCTCTTTCCTCAAAGGAGACTTGTCTCTCCCTTCATCCTTCCCCCTCCCCAGAGATAGACCCGCCATCATGCTGTCACTTCGGTCCCTTAGAGAGAGAAACACCTCTGTCCCCACTCCTCATCCAGTCCTGAGGTTTAGCCAGTAAGGGAGGATGAGGATTTGCAAGATAGGGGATAAGATTACATTAAAAGGTTTGATTAAGGAAATAGAGGAAACGGGGTTTAGTGTTTCTTACCTCTGTTCTGGGTCTTAAAAATGAATGCTTTTACTCCAGTTCTGAGGCAATCAGCCACAGTCTTGGGCTGCAACCCCCAACTCTACTGTTGAATGCCCTCCTTCCTAAAATACATACACATACACACTGGCATGTTCACTCGACATGGACACACACTCACATCCACGCACACACAACTCATACGCTTGCATACATACTGAGCGCTTCTACACACTCACACACACAGACACACAAGCTTATGCACACTCACGTGTAGTCACACACTCAAACTACACATATACGCACACACAACTCACGTGCACGCGCGCGCACACACACACACACACACACACAGGATTTCCCCAGCTCTAACTGAGAAAACATACAGACTCCCAAGATTGCTGATGCTACAAGGGAACCTCAGAGGCCCTCCGGTCCGGGGATGGCAAACGCACTTGGTCCCGGGGGAGGTTGACCCCAGCAGGGTGGGACTCTGCTGACCAGCACAGCTCTGGTCCCCTGGGGAGGAGGAAGCCAACACAGTGCAGCAGCTGGTGCCGCGAGAGTCCTGGCCGGGACTTACCCACCCTACTGCAATTTTAAGAGATGCTAGAGACCCAAACTTTTATTAGGAATTTCCCAATGTAAAAACGCTGGCTAATGTCATTAACTAAAAGCAACAACAGCTCTTCAGGCTCCATCCGTCCTGGGGGCAGCCAATTGAGGACCTCTTAGCAGGCCCACAGTGCCCATTTCCCAGATGGGGAAACTGAGGTTCAAAAAGTTCAGTGGCTTTTCGAGGGTTACTCAGGAGAATTGACACAACCAGGAATAGAGCTAACATCTTTTGGGGTTTCTCAACAACTTGAACCTGATGAATCCAGATTATTCACCAAAACAAAGAAAAGTTTATCAAAGCAGTCGCTTCCCTTAACCTAAAGTTAATATTCCTCCAACAGTTCAAATATCACTTACCCAGAGTGTCCCATTTAGAGAACCTCCTGCCCTTTGCACTCCCTCCTCTTTACCCCACAACCCTGTTTTTGTTTCTTTCTACCAGTCATCCTGATTGTAAATGAGCTTCCTTTGCCAGGAGTTTATTTTTAATGGTAGTCAGTGGCCTGTTCTCCCTGCCCTCAGGCATAAGGGAGGTCCCCACACAGCCTTTCCTGGCCCCTCATCAGTAGATGGGGCCATGTGACTGGTTTTAGCCAGTGATCTGTGAGCAGAAGTAACTTGTGTCATTTCTGGTGAAAGACTTCATAGCTGTTGTGCGATCCTAGAGAACACCCTTCCTCCCAGGCATGGTGACTAGCAGTGTCTTGGAGGTAACTCCTCCATCAGTCTGTTCCCAGTGATGAGCAGCGGCCCCCTGGTAACCCATGGTGGATATGCAGCCTGAGAAAGAAATAAACTTGTGTTAAACATGGAGATTGAGGTGCTGTTTGTTACTGCAGCATAACCTTTCCTATCCTGACTGCTACACTTTAAAAATGCCCATTTCCCACTATTGCAATGTAGGGAGAAACCTTGCCTGTTTGTTCACTGTTGGTTCATAGCACCTAGACCCAAACCTGGCACTTTGTAAGTACTTAATGAATGTCTGCTGAATAAATGGATACATCAGATGGTGCAGTGAGTGACAGCACAGCCTTTTGAAATAAGATAGACCCAGACTGAAAACCCAGCTCTGCAGAATGACTTTGAGCAAGTGACAACCTGTCTCAGCCTCACTTTGTTCTCCTGTCAAATGGGGACACAATGAGCCCCATCTCCCATGGGTGTGCCACAGATGGATTGAGAACACTGTCCTGCATTCCCAGCACTGTGCCTCGAGCTGGGTAAATGCTCACAAACAAGAGCTGATGATATTCTCGTTAACGTGATTGATGTAGCCCAGGGAGTAGCTTTCAGAATTTCTCCAGATGCATGGTACAATTCCTATGCCAGGGCCCAGTCCTAGAGGGTCTAGTCTGGTAGACCTGACCAGGAGCCAGAAATCTGCATTCTAAAGGAGCTTCCTGGGTGATCTGATGCAATGGCTTGAGAAGGCTCGCCTGTTTTCACTGAGCCTGATCTATCATCAGTTCTGGGAAGGTGGAAGGCTTGATCCACCTGTATGTAGTTTGACATCTGACAGGAGGGCTCGTGATTTTCTCACAGCAATAATACTGAAAACAGTTTGAAGCACTTGCTGTGCACCAAGCTCTCTGCCAGGGTGGCTAGCAGGTCTCCGCTCATAGTGACCCAAGAGGAAGGTGTTGCATCCCCACTTTACAGATGAGGAAACTGAGGCTCAGAGAGGGATGGGTCTTGCCCAAGTGCACCCAGCTGGGGAGTGATGGAGACTTTGGGGAACTCGGTTTCAAGTTCTGTGATGTAATGAGTGACCCAAACTGTAAATGATATTGATGTGAGTGAGGAGGTTTGTGTGTGGAATCCTGCAGGGATCTCCAAACAAGAGAGGATTAACAAGATGAAGTATAGTGCAGTTCAATCTAAACACTGATATTTACTTAAAACAATTTTATTGAGGTATAGTCGAATACAATAAGATATACGTATTTAAAGGGTATGATTTATTAAGCTTTGACAAATTTAAACACGTACGAAGACTTCATCATAATGGAGATCTTGAACATGATATTTGTCTTAGTCATCTCAGGCTGCCCCAACAAAACACCACACACCGGGGTCCTTAAACAACAGACATTTGTTTCCTCACCTCTTTGGAGTTTGGAAGCCTGAGTTCAGGGTTCCAGGATGGTCAGGTTCTGGTGAGGACCCTCTCCCTGGCTTGCACGTAGCTGCCCTCTCCCTGTGCCCTCACATGGCATAGAAACAGAGGCAGATCCCTCTCACTCTCTTCTTATAAGACCATGAACCCTATCGGATTAGGGCCCCACCCCATGAACTCATTTAACCTTAATTACCTCCCAAAAGCCCTATCTCCAAATACAGTCACATTGAGGGTTAGGACTTCAATCTGGGGGGAAACATAATTCAGTCCATTGCAATAACTAACTTTTAAAACTTCATTGGTTATCCAAGTGTGGATAAAAATTTATGCTCATAAAAGTTTATTGCAGAATTATTATAATAGTGAAAAACAAAACGACTTAAATGCCTAACCGTTGGAGAAAGGCTGGATAAATTATGGTGTGTTTACAAAGTACATTATGAATGTCAATCCAGATCTAGGGCAGTACCTGACACTTAGTAAGTGCTTAATAAAAAAGTTTAAAAGCTATGCTTACTAAGAGTTTCCAGTGATATGGAGAAATGCTTTAGATACAATATTACGTGAAAAAAAAGTCAGGATTTTAAATGGCATTAGAAAGCCACTTCTAACCACATATACAACAAACACAGAGAAAAGACTAGAAAACATAACAATTTTAAGAGGGATTGTCCTGGGGTGATGGGGTTCATGGAAATTATATTTGTTGCTTTAAATAATACTTTTCTTTAGTTTCCTAATTCTTTAAAATCAGCACACACTACTTTTATAAAGAGGAAAGAAACCTGTATTTGCAGATTAGAAGCAGCACTGGAAAAGTGAATTGCACAGGAATGGGAGAGGAGAAACTCAGCTTGACACACGTTCATGAAAATGACCACAAACCATTCAAAAAATAAGAGAGATATGGGTTTGTGTCACAGATGCAAACAGATGTATAATTTGGGGGCAGTTCACTTAGATTTCCTTGGGCCTCAGTTTTCACATCTATAAAATGGGTACCATAATGGGCCCCTTGGAAGGATGCTATGAGATTAACTGAGTATGTGTTTTATCTGCTCTTTACATTGCTGATTCTTTCTCTTGTTTATCCAGTTAACATTTTTTTTTTTTTTTTTTTTTTGCGGTATGCAGGCCTCTCACTGCTGTGGCCCCTCCCGTAGCGGAGCACAGGCTCCGGACGCTCAGGCTCAGCGGTCATGGCTCACGGGCCCAGCTGCTCCGCGGCATGTGGGATCCTCCCGGACCGGGGCACGAACCTGTGTCCCCTGCATCGGCAGGCGGACTCTCAACCACTGTGCCACCAGGGAAGCCCCAGTTAACATTTTTGACACAGTTTTTTCCAGGCGTGGACTAGCTCCTGGGGATGCAAAGATAAATCAAACATTTACTCCTCACCTTCCAGGAGGGGGAAAATATCCACAGTGGGCCAGGGACAGGCCAGGCTTTCGGGGACAACCATTTCTTGTTGTCATGACAACATGGGCACCCACTCACCTGCCAGAGGAAACTGTCTTACATGGACTGACCCATCCTTAAGAACAGGTTTACCTACCCATGAGGGGCTGGCCCACAGGGGCCCTCTACTAGCAAGTTCTGGACCCATAATCCTACTTCCGCCAAGGAAGGCTGCAGATGGGATACATAACCCTGACATCAGGTGGACTTAAGAAAGAGCAGACGTCTGACCCAGGCCCAGAAGGGTTAAATAGGAGTTTAACAGACTAGGAAAGTTCACAGCAGAGGGAAGAGCATTTTCAAAAGCCTGGGCTTTGACCTGCACTGTCTGCAACGTGACTCATTCTGGATGGAGTGGAGTATAGACCATGAAGGCAGCACTTGGAGATGGCTAAGGGGGTAGACAGGGGCAGGAGCCACATCCCAAAGGGCTTTGTAGATGGGGCTGGGCAGTTAGATCTTTAACCCAGAGGCAATGGGGAGCCATTGAAAGGCTCAGGCAGGGGGAGGCACCCAGACTGACTTCCTTAGGTAGAGACGCCTGTGGATCACTGAAGAGGGTGGAACAGGAGAGAGAAAGGAAGTAAAAGCAAGTTTGGGAGCTGTTTCATAATATAGGGAGGGCTGTGGGGACGTGCTGGGGCAGGCAGGGGTGGTAAACTCTGAAAGATACAGGGAAGGGAGAGCTGACAAAGCTTGGTGACTGCCTGGATGTGGGTACGGCGGGAATGGAGTGTGTAGGGAAGGACTGCCAAGCTCCTGGTGGCAGTGACTGTGGACAGCGGTGGTCCCTTCAAAGGCAGGAAAGCCTGGGAGAGAGAGGGAGGGGGAGGAGGGGGAGAGGGTGGAGGAGAAAGGAGTAGAGAGGAAGAGAAGAAGAGGGACAGGAGGGAAGGAGAAGGGGGGGAGGAGGAAAAGGAGGAAAGGGAGGAGAGGGAGGAAGAGGGATGGAGAAGGGGATGAGGACGATGAGGAGGAAGAGGAAGTGGAGGAGGAGGGGGAGGAGGGGGAAGATGGAGGAGGAGGCACTGATTTCCTCATGGGGGTGGTGGTGAAGGAACTCTGCCTGGGGGAGCCAGCAGTCTCTTCTCCAGGCCCTTGGGTGACCTTCCTGCCCTTCAGAGGCCCTGCCAGGCTTAATAAGGGCCTGTGATGTGTGGAGACTATCAATTACTGAGATGAGTTTATTTTGAAGACCAAGATAGGAATGGTGGTGTCTCGCCAGGTATGTGTTTACACCTCCAGGTCGGTGAGGCCAGAAATAAACACTTTGTCACAGCATCAAAGCTGAGCCCAGGCCCTAGAAAGGTGCTGTGCCGAGGTCTGCCCTCCAGACTCTGGGTCCTGGGGGAAGGGGGCCACACTCATTTATCGGGCCCCTGTTGTGTGCCAGGCAGTGCTGAGAGGCAAGGATGATGCAAAGGGACCTTCACCCTGGAGACACTTGTCTGGGGGCAACAGGCGGGTCCAGGCAGTGACAATGGGATGCAGTCAGTATTGGCAAAGAAGGACTTGGACTTGGGGCTGGGGGCCTGGTGGGGGGGCATCTTTGCTGAGCATTAGAAGAAGATAGTCTGGGGGTGGTGCTGTGACGGGGTGGGCAGGGGGCTGCACTGAACTGTGTGTTCGTGTCCTGTGGCTGCTGTAACAGGGAACCATTGCTTGAGGGGCTTCAGACAAGAGGGACTTATCCTCTCAGAGTTCCGGGGGCCAGAAGTCCAAAGTCAAGGTGTCAGCAGGGCTGTGCCCCCTCTGAAGAATCCAGGGAACGATCCTTCCTTACCTCCTCCCAGCTTTTGGTGGCTTCCTGGAGTCCTTGGCTTGTAGACACATCACTGCAACCCCTGTGTCTGTCTTCACACTGCCTTCTCCCTTGTGTCTGTGTTTCTCCTCTTCTCAGAAGGACACCAGTCATATTGGATTAGGGTCCACCCTAATCCAGTCTGACCTCATCTTAATTACATCTGCAAAGATCCTAGTTCCAAGTAAGGTCACCTTCACAGGTGCCAGGTAAAGATGAATTTAGGGGAGACGATGTTCACTTCAGAGCGGACTGCAAATGGTTCATTGTGACTTGGACTTTCATCTGAGATAGACGAGGGGTGCTAAGCAGACCTAGCTGGAGAGGGGAGGCACAGGCCAGACCGTGGGAGCCTGTAGGCTATGCAAAGAGCCTTGGTCCCGGATTGCAAGGTCAACAAACACACGTCCCCTGTCCACGGAACACAGGTGGGAGATCCTGAGTGGAAATCCTTGCAGAGTAATGTAGAGAGGGGTCTTGATTTGCATCTCCGATTTGCATCCCAGGGCTGTCTGAATTCAAGGGGTTCTGGTCTCATCCTCACCAGCACGTCTGCAGCCCTGACACTGCAAGTTTATTCCTTGGCAACAGTTAAGGTGGAGAAAGGCAGCCACACCAGGGGCAGCCACACCAGGGTCAGCCCCTCTTTCTGGTGTCTGGGATTGTTTTCCTTCTTCCTACAGTGGCTCTGTCTCCAGAAGGTGATGCAGCCACCACCCTCCCTCCAGGGAAGACCCCCTGCTTTGTAAGTCTGGGCCTGGTTCTCCCTGTCCCCGATCTTCTTGGGCTCCCTGAGCGCAGACACTTAGAGTCACTTGTGATACCTGGTGCCCAAGCTGCATCTCCTCTAAGGAGGCTGGGAGGATGGGATGCTTACTTCTCACTTCTTGGGTGCCAGGCATTATGCTCAGCACTTTAATTCATTTCCAATTTGAGGGCTCCCACTCACTGTGGACTTGATTATCCTCATGTTACAGAGGTGGGTGCTCAGGCCCAGAGCAGCTCAGCCGTCAGCCGGTGAGTGGTGTGATGGCTAATTTCATGCATCACCTTGACAAGGCTACGGGGCCCAGCTGTTTGGTTGAACACCATCCTAGAGGGTACTGCGAAGGTATTTCTTCAGTGTGATTAACACTTGAATCAATGGACTTTATAGACAAAGACAAAGACTGTATGACCTCACTTGTATGTGGAATCTAAGAAATACACAACAAACTAGTGAATACAACAAAAAAGAACAGACTCACAGACATAGGGAACAAACTAGTGGTTACCTGTGGGGTGAGAGTTATAAACTGTTGGGTGTAAGATCGGCTCAAGGATGTATTGTACAACATGGGGAATAGAGGCAATATTTTGTAATAACGTTCATGGAAAGTAACCTTTAAAAATTGTATAAAAGAGTTTAAAAATAAAATCAATGGACTTTGAGTAAAGCAGATGACACACCATAGTGTGGGTGGGCTTCACTCAATCAGTTGAAGGCCTGAGGAGCAAAGACTGAGGTTTGCAGAAGAGGAAGGAACTGCCCTTAAGACTGCATCTGAGAAACCTTCCCTGAGCCATCCATCTTTCTCTCCCTCTCTTTCTCTCTCTCCATATCTTTTCCACATCCTCATCAATATCTGTTATTTTCTGTTTTGTTTAACGGTTTTGATAGCGGCTATTCTAAGGGGGTGAGGTGATATCTCGTTGTAGTCTTGATTTCAGGCTCCGTTTCACACCTGGTACCCCGAGAAGGCACCACATTTTATCTACCTGCATCCCCCGCACTTACTCAATGCCCCACAGAGCAGGAACCCAGTCACAACGTGCTGAATGAGTTAGTTACTTGAGAGATTTTTGGATGAATTCTGGAAGCCAAGCTCAGTTTAAAAACCCTCTGCCTGATCAAAGTAATCTGCCTTGCATTTCTTTGCTACAGTTCGCACAGCTTCTGACCGGGAAAGCAAATCACATCTGCTGCAACCATCCCGGAGCCCTGGAGAAGATGAAGGGCGAGTGTAGCCTGGCCGGCCCTCCCTAAGCTGGTGAGTGTAGTGCACAGGTGAAGGGCTCTGATTCAATGAGGACTTTTTTTCCCTGTTGTAATTTTTCCCCAGTGGACCCATAATTTCACTGGCAATTCATGATATATGCTGGCACATGCACGCACGCGTGTGTGTGTGCTTGTGTGTGTGTGTGATGTATTATTCCCCGTAGCAGCCACCGTGGTTCACAGAGGAACCAGCACCAGCTTTGCACTCAAACAAGCTGGCATGTAAATTCCAGGGCTGAGATGTGGTCCCATGAACCCTCAGAAGGGGCATCCAACCATTGGGAGCCTTGGATTCCTCTTGGAGTGTAGGCTGGGGACACCAGGACCCTCCTCATCTGGTGGCCCTGAGGATATTGAATAATAAATACTTATCAGCTGCATCCATGCTTTACATATATCAATGCATTTGAGTTGGGTACTATTATCTCCATTTTTCAGATGAGGAAACTGAGGCTCACAAAGATGGGTGACTTGCCCAAGGTCATTCAGCTCAAGAGTGGCAGACCTGAAGTGTAAACCCTGGTGTTGTGGCCCCAGAGCCCACACACTTGACCTCTGGGAGGTGCTTGGGACAGGAGAAAACCTGTGAGGTAGAACTTGTCAGCCCGAGACTCAGAGAGGTTGAGTGACTGCTCAAGGTTGCACAGCTGGACCAGGGTTCAACACAGGTGGCTCTGATGCAAACAAAGCTTGAGTTCTTGGCACTGCACGGGAGCCATGACCGTGAAC
The DNA here is from genome assembly GCF_964341445.2 of Mesoplodon mirus. Classification (NCBI taxonomy): domain Eukaryota; kingdom Metazoa; phylum Chordata; class Mammalia; order Artiodactyla; family Ziphiidae; genus Mesoplodon; species Mesoplodon mirus. The sequence continues at coordinate 160,793,024 of NC_138977.1, forward strand.
GATAACTAGCAGCCACCATGGATGGGAAATTTTACCCACATTGCTCTTTCACCAGCTTTAAGAAAAGGGTCATCCTCGAGCTGTATGGCCCGTTGGCTTCCCAGCTGCTCTCCGAGATTCCACGGTCACCAAGGCCTCCGTGGATGGGGCTGGCAGAGCAGGCGAGCAGAGGGGATCTCTGTGCGGGGAGCCCTCCGTTCAGCAGCCCGGGCTGGGATTATCCCCACTGTGGCCTGGAGAGCCCGGAGCCTTGTCCCCATCCAACAGTCAGGCTGCCTCCCTCGCCACCTCCCGCCCTCTGGGGGTTGTCACAGCAACTGCTTGGGCATCTCAAAGGCGTCTCCTTCAATAATCTGGGCCTCTGATCTCCGGCAGGCCGGTAATGAAGGGACAGTTTGTTAGCGCTGACATAAACACTGGGTTACCCGAGCTGTCTATTTCATGTCGTGTAAGAAGTCAGCTCAAGCCGGCCGACAGCCGAGCAAACTGTGAAGATATTTATTTGTTCAGCTTCCTACGGTGAAAACCAATGTTTATGAAGCCAGGATTTTTTTGTAGTCGTTGATTTTTTTTTTTTTTTTTGTAAGGAAAGAACAATATCTCAGAAAGTGATCACGTATGTTTTTTTCCTTCAGTCGACCCAGGGCTAAGGCAAATGGAACACCAGTGAATAATAAACACAGGAGATAGTAGTTGCTCCAGGCTGTCTGGTTTACAAAGCTCTTTCCTGGGCACTGCTGCTTCGGTGACATGTCAGTTCTGAGAGGAAGGAAGGACATCCAAGCTTGTCCCCATGCACAGATGTGGAGAAGGATAGAAGAGAGGTTTAGTCACATATCCAAGATCACACCACGGATGCGTGATGGAGTGGCGTAGGAACCCACCCCGGGCTTTTGAGGAAAAATCCACAGTTCTTGCGGCTACCCTGTGCAGTAGTGCCTTCCTGCAAGGCATCCAAGGAACTGAATGCCTTTAGCCCAAATTCATAGTAGTGACAGGTGTGGGAGCGTGTGTCCTAGATCTTTCTGAGTTTTTTTTTTTTTTATTATCATCAACTTGATAGTGTTTTTTTCAGAAAAGGAATTATAAGAAACTTGCTGCTGTTGCTTCTATATTTCTTCTTCTTAGCAAGTCGGCCCCTTCATCAGGGCTGGGGGGAAGAGGGAAGGGTCCAGATTCTAGGAGCTTGGCAGTGCCCGGTGACCACCAGGGCCTCACCAGGAACCCCAGGGGTTGGGGCTCCTCCATCTGTCCTGGGCTTCAATCTTGGGGCCCTGTTCTACCTGGCTGGCAAGGTTCTAGCCCTTGCTCCAGCGCTCACTGAGTGTGTGAAGTTAGGCAATTTTCCTAGCCACTCTGAACCTCAGTTTTCTCTTCTGTAAAACGAAGCTGACAATCCCTATACTTTTCTCATGGGTCAGGATTCCATATGGAAAAGAAGCACTTGCCAAACACTTAACACGTTTAGTTCTTGGGCAGCACCACTATAATAAGGAAAGAGCCCTGGGTCCGAGTCAGAGGTTCTGATTCTGAGTCTGTGTGATCTGAACGGCTTATCTTACCTCTTGGGCTTCCGCTCATTCATTGCAAAACCAGAGGGCACGTTGAGCGCACATGCTTACCCCCTGCTGGGCTCAGCATCCCATCCATGCTGTGCATTTTATGCATCCATCACTTAAAACTCTCTGAGCACATGCACCCTTTTGACAGAAGAGGAAAGTGAGGCTTGGCAAGGTCAAGTCACTTGGCCTAGGTCCCTGGAATCCTAAGTGGCAGACCTGGGATTTGAACCCAGGCCTGTCTGATTAGTCTCTCCTTCTGGTCCATAAAATGCCTCTCGGGAAAGGGTGGGAAATGCCAACACTTTGTCAAAGAGGGATTCACCGTGATTCTAATTTTCCTCTTCTGCTCCCACCTCCTCTAACTCAGGAGGGTTCTCTGCCCCACTAGGGCCCAGACCTCCCAACTTCCAGCACGGGGAATGCATCCTGGTCCCCCATCCTCCCTCCCAGGCCCAGCTGGGCAGCAGGGGGCGGGGCAGCCAACGGCCCCCATCCTCCCAGAGCCACTTTCTTCGGGAGCCCGGTCCCCAACTCTCCCCTGGGGTCAGATCCATCACGCCACTCGATCAGACGTGCTCAGCCGGAGGGTCAAGTGGCCGGCTGCCGCCGGGCACTGGGAGCCCATCACAGCCATATTTAATTTAATTAAGGCTGTCAGCACTATTGATTTTGGCAGTTTCAATTACTAGCCTGTTATGGTTTCTGGATCAACTGATCTGTGATGGGTCCTATCAGCAAAGACACACATTGAGGAGAGGGCCCTTCATCTCCTTTAAAACCTGACACATCCTGCCACGGGCTATAAGTTATTGCTTTTATCCAGTCCTGCTCCCCTTCCCTTCCTCATAATTAATTTCTCATTAGACAGCTCTTTATTGTTTAATTTGTGCAGTTTATAATCAAATTGGGCACATTAATTGTCGTTGAATTTAAGGCTAATGAAAAATAAAGGTTTTCAATAACTTATTCTTCCATTACTCCCGACAAGATAAAATAAAGCGCTTGGAGAAGTGTCAGCTTTTTAAATTATAAATTAGGTTTTTTAAAGAGCATGGGCATTTAAGGAGCAGTTATCACACATTTAGTAATTAAAATCCTATGCTGCAAAACAACTATTAAGATATAATTATGCTGCTTTACTCTTAGGCAGCCCGGCAGCTTGTTAAAGGCTTGATCCTTCATTGTGACGCGGTGGGGATTTCTGTCGGGTTTGGGGAGGGAAAGCTAAGTGGGCAAACTGGGGAGCCAGGATGCGTCACTGCTTTTGATTGAAATTATTTGATCAAGGTGGGGTATCGAAGGGGTACCCACTCCTGGGGTTTGTCTCTCAGTCTTTCAGATTTTTGAAAGACTGCCCAAGGTCCCTGGGTGTGCCCGGCCTGTGCTGAGTCCTAGAGACACAGGGACCAGGCAGACATGGGAGGACTGACAGACATGCAGACAAAAGTACGCACAGGGGCTTCCCTGGTGACGCAGTGGTTGAGAGTCTGCCTGCCGATGCAGAGGACATGGGTTCGTGCCCCAGTCCGGGAGGATCCCACATGCCGCAGAGTGGCTGGGCCCGTGAGCCATGGCCGCTGAGCCTGCGCGTCCAGAGCCTGTGCTCCGCAACGGGAGAGGCCACAACAGTGAGAGGCCCACGTACCGCAAAAAAAAAAAAAATGTATGCACAGGTTGGTGGGGAGCAGAAGAGGGAGGGAGTGCTCAGATCCAGCTGTGGGAGTGACCAGATCTACTTATGGGGGTAGTCAGAGCTGTGGCGGTGGTCAGATTTATCTGTGGGGTAACCAGGTCCACCTGGGGACACGGTCAGATCTACCTATAGGGTGACTAGATCCACTGGAGGGGTGACTGGATCCACTTGTGAGGGTGGCTGGGTAGAGTTTCCTAGTGGAGGTGATACTTGAGAGTGAAAGGTCTTCACTGCTTGGAGAGTGAGGAAGGCCCTGTGGGCAGAGGTCCCAGAGTGAAGAGGCTGCTGGCAGATGACATGGCTGTTCTTTTGGAGGAGAGAAAGCGATTTGCAGGTGGGGTGGAAGGTGCAGAGCCTGGGGGTCATCATGGAAGGACGAAGCCTGAGGGGATGCGTGCGGGGCGGCGGTTGGGGGGGGGATGTTTAAAGACCAGATACCAAATAGGGCACTTGGAGGACTCGTGCACCTGAGCACCTACTATGTGCCATTCGCTCTGCTAAGCCCTGTCATAACATTACCTCGTTTCATCCACCCACATTCCTCAGGGATGTGCTCCCCATTTTGCTGACAAGGAAGCTGAATCCTGTGGAGGTCGACCCCACACACCTCTTACGTGGCAGCACTGGATTTAAACCTAGGCCCCCTGCACACTCTACCACTTTGCACCCGCGGCTCCAAGAGCACCTATTGTGTGCAGGGAACCATGGCAAAAGTTGCAGGAGAAACAGGTGAGGTGGACAAGGTCCAGCTCTCAGAGTGCTGTGAGGGAGCTGGGTGTGTCCACCGGAATCCAAGAGGATGTGATGTGATGAGACAAGGAGCACACATCAAGGGAGGGCTTTGTACTAAACACAGCACTAGAGAACCTACTTGGTCCAACTCCCACTGCTGGATTTATGCTTTGTAAAGAGATTCACACATTTGCTTGCTTGGCACCACTGTACCAGCCCTCAGGACCAGAGATGAGCAGCCACAGAGAGGACTGATGTTCTACCAGCGAAGCAGACTTGAATGGAGAAGCTTCCAGAAAAATGTGTGAGGCTTCACAGAGCAGGCTGCTTTGGGCTCATAGAAGGGTCCCCTGCAGAGAGGTTGGCAGTGACCTCCCTGAGAAGTGACATTTAAGCTGTGACACGAGAGATTAGCAGAAGACTCAAAGACAAATCCACAGCAGGCGTTGATTTATAACTCCATCCCATGACAGGGGCAGGCCTCTGGGAATTCCAGGCCTCAGGCAAACCACTCACCCTGTTTGGGCCTTGGTTTCCTCGTGTGTAAAAATGAGAGAAATCAGCCACTCCAGATGACCTTTGAGGTTCCTGAGCATGAGGAGTAAGGTCTTGAAGGGTCTTAAGACTCCTGGGCTGAGAGATTGGGAATTGCTTTGAAAATGGTTGTCCGCTGGTGCTGACCACCCCCGCTCAAATTCCTGATGTTCTTTGTCTTGGGGACATCTGAGAGTCCCCACCTGAAGGATTAATTCTGCCCTCCTCCCAGGACTGTCACACACAGAGATAGAAAGGACTTGCCTCTCCATCTCCAGGCTGAAGCCCCTGTTGCCGGACCAGCCCTCCTGTTTCCAATCAAGGAGTCAACATCGGGGTAGGGATCAGACCAACGTTTATGGTGCCCCAGCTCTGCACCTGGGACAGACAGACGAAGCATCTTTCACCCTCTAACTAGTTCATCCTCACGAGTGCACCCAGAGTTAGAGACTTTTGCTCCCCTTTTGTGGATGGGGAAACTGAGGTCAGGGGATTATGGGGAAGGGAAGGTAGGTCAATCCAGTCCTCCCTATAACACTGTCCATTTCATGGTCCAAGAGCCCAATAAGAGGTGAGAAATTTCTATTAGGCTTTAGTAAAAGCTCTCCTCTGAAAGGAATACTTTGCTTCCAATAATCATCCACCCGGCGCCTTCAATTCCCAGGCATAGAAGTCCCCAGATGATTGAGACATCTCCCCTGTCCTCTGGAGATGGAAATCGGGAATCTGAATGTACACTTTATACTGGATTTAAATCTCCTCGAGATGTTCCACAAACAAAGCTATCAAACAGAGCTCCTTTGTGGTTTGTGATGCTTATGACTGGTCCAGTTGAAGAATGTCAGATTCTCCTCACAGAGAAAGTGGGGACGGCCATGACCTCTGCAGGAGACGGTTCCTATAATGAAATGTGATGACTCACCCAAAGTTCTCAGCCCCATGTCAGGCCTCGATGCTGCTCTAAGCCATGCCAGCAACAGCCAGTCAGCAAGCCCTCCTGAGTGCCCGGTGCTTTCACACCTGCTGGGGCTTAGATGGATTCGTGGAGGTGGTGCCACAGCCCACCTTCCCTGTAACCCCCGACCTTGGGTGAACCCTGACTCACAAGTGAAGGGTCTCTGGCCACGTCCCACTATTAGCAAGAGGCAGAGTCAAGGGGTTGATGCCAAATCCACGCTCTGATCTGCGACAGTACACGTCTCCCTGCTACCCTCCCTGCAGTGAGAAGTGACAAGAGAAAACACCAAGTCCCAGTGTTGGGATCGCTCCACGTGGCACGGGCAGGTGCGGATTCCTTCCCGGAGAGGAGAACGCTTTGGCTAATCTCAGACCCATATGGGGCCCATGTGGTTTCCAAAATGGTTTCCCACCCACTATTTGCTGAGAACAAAATGGATTCACGTTAATATATCATCGTGGAGCAGCTACTGTGTGTCCGGTGCTGGTGACCAGAAAGCCAAGGTCCCCCTTTCACAAGGCTGCAGGCTTTGGGAGGCAGACGTCATCCGGGTGCGCGCAGGAGACGTATGTAGATAGGGCTGGGCGCAGGCCTGCGAAACTGGAGTGATGTGATGAGAGCCAGGGTGGGAGGGGCCTGGGCTGGGTATGTCTCCCTGGGGAGGAGTACGGCCTTTAAAGCAGACCATCTGCGTGGCCTCAAGCAAATTATTTAACCTCTCTGTGCCATATGAGTTTCCTCATTTGAAATATAGGATGACAGCCACACATACTGTCATTAAGTTGTCTGGTGGGTTAAATGAGGAGCTTGTGAAGCAGCTGGGAGAGTGTGCTGTCCCCAGGAAGTATCGGCTGCTGTTATTATAACTACAGGGTGGTCGGGGAGGCCTTTTGTGGGAGTAACATTGAGCTCTTGGGCTGCTGTGAGGAGAGAGGGAGGAAAGAATGGAAGCCAGGAGACAAAGTAGGGGTTGACTGCAGGTGACCAGGCAGGAGCCGATGGTGGCTTGGACCAGGGCAGAACTGGTGAAGATGATGAGGGTGTTAGCCGTGGGAAAGGAGGGGAAGTGTGTGGCAGGCAGATGGAACAGCAAGTTTAAGACCCAGAGGCAGGAAAGCTGACAGCTTGTTTGGGAAACAGAAGGATAAATGGCCAGAGGGAGAGAGGAAGAGAGCCTTAGGGGGTGAGGTCAGAGGTATAGGCAGGGGCCAAAGCCCATAGAGTGTCATAAGTCAGGGCAGGGAGGTTGGCTTTAGGCGTAAGAATAGTGAGATGCCCTTGTTGGTTTTTTGTTTGTTTGTTTGTTTTAGCTGAGATATAATTTGCATACCATAAAATGCACACTCTTAAAGCCATTGGTTTTTTTTTAAATTGTTTGTTTGTTTGCTTGTCCTTGACTGCGTTGGGTCTTCATTGCTGAGCACGGGCTTTCTCTAGTTGCGGTGAGCGGGGGCTACTCTTCGTTGTGGTGCACGGGCTTCTCATTGCGGTGGCTTCTCTTGTTGTGGAGCAGGGGCTCTAGGAGCACGTGGGCTTCAGTAGTTGTGGCTCGCAGGCTCTAGAGCACAGGCTCAGTAGTTGTGGCATGGGGCTTCAGTAGCTGTGGCACACGGGCTCAGTAGTTGTGGCTCGCAAGCTCTAGAGTACAAGATCAGTAGTTGTGGCACATGGGCTTAGTTGCTCTGCGACATGTGGGATCTTCCCAGACGTGGGCTCGAACCCGTGTCCCCTGCATTGGCAGGCGGATTCTTAACCACTGCACCACCAGGAAGTCCCAAGCCATTGGGTTTTAAGCCAGGATGTTGGAAGATTACGGTAGCAGGCTCTTAAGATGGTCCTCATGATCCCTACCTCCTGGTATTCCCACTCTTGTGTAATCCCCTATGGGACTGGGGATGTGGGAATAACCTGTTACCTGCTTCTAACCAATAGAATATGGCAAAGCTGATGGGATGTATGTGATTCCCATGATTAGGTTTCATAAGTCTGAAGCACACATCTTGCTAAGTGACTCCCCTTTGCTAGCATTGATGAGGCATGCTTCCATTTGGGGGAAGCCCAAATTTGGGCAAAGAACTGCAGATGGCCTCCAGGAGCTGAGGGCAGCATCCAGCTTACCGCCAGCAAGAAACAGTAGCCCTCCATCCTACAGCCATAAGGAACTAAATTCTGCCAATAACCATGTGAGCTTGTAAGCAGTTCCTTTTCTGGTCAAGCCTCCAGATGAAAACCCAGCCTAGCGGAGGACCCACTTAAAATTCCTCCAGACTTCAGACTCACAGAAACTAGGAGATAATAAATATAGGTTGTTTTAAGCCACTATGATTGTAGCAATATCGTTACATGGCAATAGATAACTAACACAATGACATTCCTCTATGGGTCTGTCCATTTCTGACAATCAGAAGCACTGACTGCCTTTGTTCCATGCTATCTTTCCACAGATGTTTGTATATGAACAGTCTTGGAAGATAAAGAGAGTGTCTGCCTCCCAAGCAGAGGGTGGGTTCACGTACTGTCTAGTATGATGAAGATAAGCATCTCCCTCTGGGGCAAAGTTAGGGCAGGTTTACTTGTAGTTCATTAGAAAATATTGGGGCTCCCTAAGTTTGGGGTTCCTTTCCTGTAATGCAACCCACTCTCCATGCACTAATTTCTTGGCCCTGTTGCATCACCCTGTGGGAATCAGGCAACTGGGGCTTAGAAAAATGGTTCAAGAAAATAATGATGCCCTGGCTATGGCCATTGGTGTCAGTAATACACAGCTCTCTGTCTCTCTCAAGAGTCTCCTGTCTCTGCCAATATCCATGAAACTGTGACAGGCTAACTCGTTGGCTGGCAAGTAGGTTAAAATCCCAGACCCTTCATTGTCCCTGACAGAGGAGTGACGTGACCTTATTTGCATTTTTAAAAGCTCTCTTGGGCTGCTGTGTAGAGGAAACAGGCAGGCAAGAGTGGAAGCAAGGACATAAAGTAGGAGTTGACACAGTCATCCAGGCAGGAGCCTATGGGGTGCTATGGGCTGAATGTTTATGTTGCCCCACTCATATGTTGAAGCCCTAACCCCCAATGATGATATTAGGAGGTGGGGCTTTGGGAAGGTAATTAGGTTTGGTTGAGAGCATGAGGACGGGGCCCCCATGGTGGGATTAGTGCCCTTATATGAAAAGGAAGAGACACCAGAGAGCTATGTTTCTCCACCAGTGAGAAGGTGGGCATCTGCAAGCCAGGAAGGGTTCTCACTAGGAACCAAATCAACCAGCACTTTGATCTTGGATTTCCCAGCCTCCAAAACCATGAGAAATATATATCTGTTGTTTAAACCCTCCAGTCTGCAATATTTTGTTGTGGCAGCCCATGCTCACTGAGACAAGGGGCTTGAACTGGAGCAGAACTGGTGAAGATGGTGACATGAGTTTTGGAGGAAGGTCTGGCTACTTATTGAGGGATGAGGAAATGGAGGGAGGAATCAAGGACTCTCCTGTGTTTTTGGCCTGTGCGCATGGGGTGAGGGTAGCTCTGTTTGTTAAGATGAGGATGGAGGGGCCAAGGAGGAAGGGGTGGGGAGAAACCATTCGGTTTTGAACATGTTAGAGAGGAGATGCCCATTAGACATATAAGGGAGCAGATGCATTTGTGAGTCTGGAGCTCGAGAGAGGGATGTGGACTGGAGGTATAGACGTGCAAGAGAAGGCAGAGAAGAGAGAAGGGGAGGGATGAAAAGAGGCTCTGGGATGGGCCTCTGGGGTGCTCCAATGTGGGAGGGTTTGTCTAATGGGTCAGCCAAGTTCAAAGGAAGGCCTTGAGAACTGACCAAGAGGAATGAAGGCCTCCATCAGGATCAGGAAGACCCTTGCCAGGCCAGGCATTTCCCCTCTTGTTTCCCCTCTTGTTTCCAAAGATTCTTGGACAAGGGTCCCTGGAAAGTGGAGGCCCTTAGGGGCTTGGAGGAGCAATTTGCCAACTGTTATGAAAGTATTCTCATAGTTAAACAACCTGAATAATTGTCCCAGAGTCCACTGAATATCACCAACTTCAAGACCCCTTGGCAGGGATGACCTGGGCCCCCCCACCCAGTTCCCTGATCCCCCTCTCAGGAGGGATACTGGCTTGGTTGCCAACTGGTCACTGTTTCCAGATCCTGAATTTTCATTAAAATCCTGGGCATTTCCCCAGAGCTCAAAGGCGTCCCGATTAATTATGGGCAAACATTGGCTCTCCCCCCAGAAATCTGCCACCCCAGCCTGCCTCCATCCCCTATGATTTTATTAAAATCCACCTTGCCAGCCAGGGCCCTGAGATTTATGGCCACAGCTAATAGGCTGCCTCCCCACGAGACATAAATCTGGGGCCTGCCCAGGGAGCTGCTTGCTGCTAAGAGGCCGGTTAATTGTTCCACCTAGAGGGTTCCACGGAGGAATGTTCAATTAGGCCTCTCAGAAAACTTGGAGCATTAAATAAGGCAAACGGGGATTTGGGCGCCATTATTTTCTGAGAAACAGCCCTTTCTTGCTCCCTTGGCTGGTTACAGGCCCGTGGGCCTCCTCTGGCTTTTCTCAGGCCAGGAGGCATTCTTGAGGGTCATGGAGCAGTGCCCTCCATAGTCAGTTAGAAACAAGACAGCCCCAGGATTTATCTTCCTTCAAAAGTCCTTGGAACTTTCTCACCCAAAGTCAGCCGCTGACGGGCCTCTCTGTGTCCTTGGTGAGTCATCTCAACTCTTAGAGAACCTGTTTCCCTTCCTCTAAGATGGGGTGACACTGACTGTTCCAACTGCCTCACAGCAGTGCTAGGGGATCAAGTTCATTCATTTGTTCATTCAACAACTCTTGGCCGAGTCATGGGCACAATAAGCTATTGGCTTCCTAGGTGCCAGGAAGTGTGCCAGATCTGGGGTTACAGGGAGAAAAACCTCAAGGGCCTGCCCTCAAGGAGCTCACAGTCTTGACAGAAGGCAGGTGAAGGGACCCTGAAGAAGTGGGCTGGAAAATGCCATGATAGATGTTCTAGGGTAGGGAGCTGGGAGCCCAAAGGGGATGCAGGAAGGTGACATCAGTCGCAGAGGACTTCCTGGAAGAGGAGACAGGCATTACATGCTTTTGCTGTGCCTGGGCATGGCCGAGCTCCCCCATGGCATCATCGCAGCACATCCCATTGCAACATTTCTTTCTCAGAGGCTTATTTGTGAACACACTTTGGGAATACCCTGCTTTCACTCTAGATTGACAACCACGGGTAAAGGGTCTACTGCTATAGATTAAGAACCTGGAGTTCAGAGAGAGTGGGTAACAGGCCCATGACCACCCAGCTAGCAGATGGTAGAGCAAATGGTAAACCTGAGGCTGACAGCTCCGCAAGACATGAGGTCAGACCAGGGGACTCCAGCCAGGGGACTCCAGCTGCCGTGGTCCACAGCCCCGTGAACGGCTGGCAGTGATGGCCACAGACCTCAGATCCCATTCTCTGCTGGGTCCTACCTGTGGGAGAGGCCTTTCATCAAGTCACTTTTCTGGAGACCTGAATTTTGTCAAGTCTTATTGTTCCACACCTCTTTGCCTGAGTCCAGCTGTGACCTTGGTCTGGCCTCTCAGGTTACACAGCCCCAGTCAGTGGAAAGAGGACCCCCTTCTCTCTCTCCTCCAGGATGGATCTATCCCACAGGCTTTCAGAACTTGGCCCCCAAATGGATCTGGAACCAAGACTGAGCCACCAACTGATCCCTGTGTCACACTGCCCACCCTGTAAGCAGTCTCCTGATTAAATCTTCTCAAATCACCATACATGAAAAATACCATCTCTTTCCTGTTGGACCCTAACTGGTATCAACACCAAGTAAGATATAGACTGAGAAATGTCCCCTAGGTTTAGGCTCAAATGATGAGAACTCTGATTCCAACCTTATTTAGGTCAATGAGCTTTGGGCCTGAGGTTGAAAGTTTTTCCCAGTCTCACCTAATACATTAACAAGAACATCACACACAGGTAGCTCATTCTCTAAATCCAATGCCTTGCTCCTTAATGAAAACAACTTGCAAAGTGGAAGGGCACTCAACACAGAGCTGCACGGGCCTGCGCTACTCCTGGCGATCTTGCTTCACCCACTTTGCCTTCCCGCCCCCAGTTTCCTTGTCTACCATTAGGAATAAAACAACCACCCTCCAAAGATGGTTGCGGAGGTGTGTGGTGAAATATGGTTGGGAAAATACTTTGCAAACTGCAAAGTGCCACAGGGACAGGAGGGATTATCATAATGCTTTGCATTTTTATTTTTAACCTGCATGAATTTCTGGAAACTGTTGGCTGCCAAGAAACGCTAAGCTGTAGTTTCTGTTCCACGGGGAAATGGGGTTTATTTTAAGTGGGGAACTGCATGGTGTGCAGCTTATTTATTTGGGAAACGTGGACGGATCCAAGGCAGCCCTAGCCACCCGGCTCTCAACTTGGCATTGCCCCCGAGTTCGCTCCAACGGATCCATCTGTTTGCAGTGGAGACACTTTCCAGAATCCGGGAACAAGGTTGTTTTCACCCAAGGGCACTGCCTCCCTCACCTCCCTCACCTGTAGGGTTGGGCAGCCTGCCCCAAACTCAGCTCCCCTACAAATATAATAGTAACTTTTCACACCGGGGGAGGTGTCACTGCTGAGTTCATTAGCACAGAGAAATAGCAACAGCTAATTCTCCCAGCAAGCCTGTAGTGGATGGCGAGGTTCCCGGCCCCAGTCCTCCTTCAGGAGGGGACATTCAATTCTCAGCTTTGGGGAGTGTTGGTGGCCAAGGCTCTCTCCTGAGTCCTTCTCCAAACATGCCCTCAGCTAGAGACCCATCTTAGTCAAGAGGAGGAGGGAGGAGCAGCCCCAATCCAGGGAGGGGCCAGCTCTGTCTGAAGGGCCATCCCTCCTCCTGAGCCCTTCTCCTGAGCCCGTGTTGTATCTGCAGTGCTGCTGGGTATTGCTTCCCTCCCTCCCTCCCTCCCTCCCTCTCTCTCTCCATCTGCACGTAAATCACAGAGTCTGTTACCCAGGATGGACCTGTGACAAACCCTAAGAGTAGCTATCCCACTTCAGAGATGAGAAAACTGAGGCACAGAAAACTGAGAAACTCGCACGCAGCCCGCAGCTGGAAATCGGCAGAGCTGGGTTTGGAACCAAGGCCTTCTGGCTCCCAGGGAGGTGTGCTGTGCACTCAGCATCGGCAGATGCCCACTGTGTACCCACGTGGTGCAGCCCACCCCTAGCCCACCAGACACGTGGGCCTCCCATGCACAGGGAAGTATGGAGCGTGGAGAAGGCGGTGAGGGTGACAGTGCCGGCCAGGTGGCCACTCTGCTGGCCTGCCCCCACTGCTCCTTCCTCGATGCGCCTCCCCACGGTACCCGCAGCTCTGGGTAACAGACCTGCCACCTTGGCCTGGGCCATGAGGCTCCTGACATTCCCTGCCAGAGGGGAGGGATGGGACGCCCCATGCTGGTCCATGGGGACTCAGGTGACTAAGATACAGTCCCTGCAGACCCACAGCTCACCATCTAGCCAGGGAGGCTGATAGGTCAACAGTTTTGTTCCCCAAACCTGATGCACCAGGCACTGTGCTGTGCACTGGAACACAGAGGATGGACACTGTCCCTGCCCTCTGTCCCTGTCCAGACTCACTGTAAGGCTGCTGGCTGCAGAGAAGCACCCTAGGTGCCAACAAAAATTAGCTCAAGGCAGTGGAAAGAAGGCCCAGCCTCACTGCCATTTCTTCTGCTCCAACAACTGTATGCACTCAGTGGAACCTAATTGTCTTGGAGCCCCAGCTGCAAGGAAGTCTGGGGAATGTAGTTTTTGGCTTTCCAGTCCCTGCAGTTGAGGAAGGAGCAGCAGATGGGGATGAGCAGGGATTCTGGGGGCCAACCAACCACATCCATCTGCGCTGCAGTTCTGTGGGCCTTGTCAGCATCCCACACTTCCCTATGTGTATATGGTCTTCTCTCATGAGAATGTACCCCCAGGACCTACCCAGTGCAGGGCTTTTGGTAGGTGCCCAAAGAGTACTTGTTGAGCGGATGAATGAGTCTTGTTTAAACCATTGGAACTGCCTCTCACAGATTGTTCTGCCCCCAGCCTTTCACCATTTCACCCTCCACACTGCCTCTAGGGGTCCCTTCCCCTACAATAAAGTTCATGCTATCTCTCCCCTGCTAAAAATCTTTCCATGTGGCTGAAGGACCAAGTCCAGACTCTTCTGCCAGCCTGCAGAGGCCCCTTTAACCCAGACGCTGCATTCTCAGCTTCATCACCTATGCATCCTCCCCCGCCCACTTGGGCTACCCTCAGCTGCTGGCCATTCCCAACACACTGCAACTTGCCTTGCCTCTCTGCACTGTATGTCTTCCCATATTCCTTTGAGGGGCAGACTCCTATTCAAACTTCAAAGCCCAGCCCCAAATTCCCCTTTCCTACACAGTGGTTGCTCTCTACTTATCCTTTTCTATTTCCTTGCCTATCTCCTCTCCAGACAATTGGCTTTTACGGGCCAGTGACTCCATCCTAGTGATCTCTGCAACCCCAGAACCCATGCCTCGCACAAAGTGGGCACATAGGAAATGCTGAATGGATAGATAGATGGATGGATGAATATGCAAAGTGAGTTCAAAAAGCAGCGAATTGTCTGGTATAGCTAAAGCGTGGAATTTGGGACATATTTATGGAATTATTCTCACACCGTCTTCCTGACTTGATCCTCACTTATAGTGCCATAACATAGTCAGGGGGAAGATTTCACTCCCATTTTATAGGCCAAGAAACTGAGGCCGGAAAAGATTTAAGCAACACACATCAGCAAGTGGTATAGCTGAGACCAGAACACTGACTGCACAATTCCAGAGGCAGTGCTCCTGGCTCAGCTCACCCCCGGGCAGCAGGACGTGCCACAGTTAAGACTTCACCAAGAAGAAAGGGCCTTTTGATCCAAATTATATGGCCCTTTGTGCTCGGAGCAATTAACACAGAGCACCGGAGCTGGTGCACCCGCCTGCGTGGGCGATGCGAAGGCATCATTATCTGGTGCCAAGCAGCCTGCCCAGCCCTGCCCCAGACCGAGGGCCCTGGTTGGTGCCCAGCACAGCTGGAGGAGCCTGAGTTTCTCAAGTCACGCTAGGGAGATCATGGGGCATCTGTCCGCTGCTGGCTACAGAGTTTGGGCCCCAGACCGACTGGCTCCAGCCCTCACCACTTCCATACTGACTCAAACCTCCCCTTCTCAGATGGGCCCACTCTGACTACCCCACTGAAATCTGTACCCTCCACCCCACAGCCACTGCCAACCCCTGGTACTGACTGTACTCTTTTTATTCACCTGTGTGTCCCCAGAACATCATCTGGAGCCTGGCTTACAGGAGACACTCAACAGACGTTGGCTGAATGAATGAATACAGGAGTACCGGCCACCACTAACTAGTGGTGTGACTTTGAGTGAGTCACATTACCCCTCTCCAGGCCTCCGTGTGCTGCTCTGTATAATGGGGAGAGGCACTGCTACCTCGTCCAGCCAGAGTAAGACTCCAGGAGATTACAGAGGTGGGAGCACTTGGTATGGGGCCTGACACTTATTAGGGCCTTGAACTTTTTTCCTTGCCCTTCTGATCTCTCCCCAACTCCTGCAGTAGTACTTGCTAGTCATCTAATATGACTTCATGTCTCTGAGGGAGCAACTGTCTGAAGGTAGAGGGAATCATGGTCCCATAAGCTACCACTGGGTAACAAATGACCCCAAACTTAGAGACTTAAAACATTCATTTTGTTCTATGTCATGATTTGGGAGTCAGAGATCCGGGCAGGGTTTGTGGGGCGATTCTCAAGCTCCATGTGGCTTTGGTTGGTATTCAGCAGGCAGCTGGGCTAAGCTGAAGGTGACGTGCAGACATGAAAGACAAATTCAAGGCGATCCCCTTTACACCTGGGCTCGTTATCCAAGTCCTGGCAGGTATGGAGTATCAGAGGGAAGCAAACATCTCCAAACAGGGAGAGACTCTGATGGAATGATCGCTTACGATGTCATCTCCAGCAAGCAGCCGTCCGTACTCAACTCCAGAATTCACTTGGTTAAAACCACAAATGTGTATCCCTCTCTGCTGAAGCCAGATCAGCTCTTGAGGCCACCTGACCCACCTGGCAGCAAGCAATCCAATCTCAACGTTTGCTGTATTAAGTGGAGTTCCCAGGAAATGGCCTCCGAGACACTGATTTGCACACAGGGAACTTATTGAGGAGTGATCCAGCCAACAGCACCTTTGGATCAAGGGAGTGAGGGGAGGAGCCCCGGGAGGAGAAGCTGAACCTCAGTGCAACCTCAGCAGAGGCCTTGCTATCCATGGGAAGCTCTGCGGCTGGGATGACCTTCAGATTGTCCAGAATCAAGGCCAGGCTCCTGCCCCCCTGGCACTGACCAGCCATTCCATTCTGTCTGCCCCAGTGGAGGGGGTGTAACCCAGGTGAGGCTCCTGTCAGCAGGGCGAGGAGGACTTGAGTGGGGCAACGGGAGGGACACAGGTATTGGTAGCATATCACAGCATCCACTGCAGTTGCAAAGGAAATTTTGCTGTAACAGAATACCGCAGACTGGGGGCTTAACAACTGGCATTTATTTTCTCACAGTTCTGGAGGCTGGAAATCCAAGATCAAAGTGTCAGCATGGTCAGGTTCTGGTGAGAACCCTCCTCCCCGCTTGCAGACAGGCACCTTCTTACTGTGTCCTCAGATGGCAGAGAGAGAGAGAGAGCTGGGGGTAAGGGAGAGGTCCTTCTCTTTTAATAAGGCCACCAATCCTATCAGACTAGGCCCATCCTTATGACCTCATTTAACCTTAATTATCTCCTTAATTATCTTCAAATACAGTCACATTGGAGTTAGGGTTTCAGCACACGAATTTGGGGGGAGGGGGTCATAATTCAGTTTGTGGTATAAAGTTTTTGAAGATGCGTGACTTCCTGGAGACAGATAAAAGGGTGAAATTTTTTTTCTTAGTTTCCTGTAGCTGTTGCCACACCTTGTCACAAACTTAGTGACTTTACACTAATTTATTATCTTACAGTTCTGGAGGTCAGAAATCGGAAGTGAGTCTCAGTGGGGCTAAAACTGAGACTGGTTCCTTCTGGAAGCTTTAGGGGGAATCCGCTTCCTTGCCTTTTCCAGCTTCTGGAGGTGGCCTGCATTTCTTGGCTTGTGGCTCCTTCCATCTTCAAAGCCAGCAGCTTAGCAGCTTCTATTTCCTCTGGTGTCGGCTTCCATGCTTATCTCTCTCTCTCTACATCTGACCCTTTTGCCTCCTTTTTATAAGGACCCTTGTGATTACATTGGGCTTACCCAAGATAATCCAGGGTAACCTCTGTCTCTGAGGACTGTTAACCTTAATCACATCTGCAACGTTCCCCTTTCCATGGAAGGTGACATAGTCACAGGTTCCAGGGACTAGGACATGGACATCTTGGGGATCATTATTCTGCCTACCACTGGTTTTCAAGAATTTCTTTAGCCACAAGCCAAATGGGGATCGAATGAGGATCTGGTGGTATTAAATCAGAGAACATTTGATGAGCAAACCCACTGCAATGAGGACAGTGTAGGAGCTTTCAAGGATGATTTGAATAGCAAAACCTTGGGAGAGGCCCCTGAGAGCACTGATGAATTCCTCCAATGTTGTGGTAAAAAATGATGCTATTTATGTGGTGTGTCCTGTTGTCCTCACTTTGTCAAGATCTCCTGAAGGGTCAACTCTCATCTGTCTGGACCAGTCCCAGGAATTAGTCCACAGTTTTAATAGACTACATTTTTTAAATGGTTTTCACAATTTAAAATTTCATTTACAAGATTGACCCCAATTAGCCTCTTCCTGTCCCACATGATTTACTATGACTTTTTGGTGCCTATCCCAGAATCTTGCATCCTTGAGAGCCAGGCTGTCTAGCTTGCAAACAGTGGCCAGGCCCAGAGTCTTGCAGAGGCACAGGACAGGAGAAGAGGAGGAGGAGGGAGCCATTCTGTGGGGTGGGGGTGGGGGGCTTGGGTCAGAGCCCTTCACAGATGAGCTGATCTTGAGATGAAGTGCTGGTGTGGCTGGCAAGACAGGGAGCGTGATCAGGCAGGGGGTTCACAAGAGTGTAGGCACAGAGGCACGAAACCACCAGGAAGGTTCTAGAAGGTTCTGGAACTCTAAACTGTCCCAAAGGGGTGCAGTGGTAGTGGGGGGACTAGGAAAGAGGGGAAGGAAAGTAAACTGTAGCTTAGGTTGGGGGTAGGGGTGGTGACAAGAGCCATGGAGCCTCCCACAGAGAAGAGAGAACCGTTACGTAATGTAAGCCCGGGAACAGAATTGCAGCTGCTCTCAGCTCTCTGAATGAGAAGCATTTAGAGCCAGGAGGGGAGGCAGTAAAGGGTCATGGTAAGGAGCCCAAGATCGTGAGTCACACTGCTTGGATTCCTATTCTGGGCTTGACTACTTTCTAGCTGTGTGACTTTGGGCAAGTTACCTCACTTCTCTGTGAGTCTGTTTCCTCACTCTACCTAGGAGGTTGTTGAGATGATGTACTGGGTTGGCTCCTGTAGACTTCTAAGGCCAAGCCTTTGCACAGGAAAAGCATTTAGACATCTGATCTCGTCAGTCCTCTCCTTAGGAACCTATTTTACTTTTGGACTATTTTCTTCTTACTGAAAAGGATTTATGTTTGGAATTTGTAACTCACGTTGTTACAGCCTTCTTATCCATTATTTCAGTTTCTCTTCTAACAACCTTTTTATTCTTCTTTTTTTAAACAACTTTTTAAATATATAATTGACATACAATAAATTGCTTATATTTTAAGTGTATAATTTCATAAAATATTCACATATGTATATGACCCTGAATCTATCATCATAATGAAGCTGATTAACATAAAAATCATCACTCCCTCAAAGTTTCCTGCTATCTCTTTGGAATCTTCCTGCTCCTTCTCTCTCCATACGTTAGGCAACCACTATTCTTTTGTTACCACAGATTTTCTAGAATTTTATGTAAATAGAATCATATAGAATGTACCCTTTTTGTCTGACTTCCTTCACTCAGCATGATGAATTTGAGATTCATCCATGTTGTTGCATGTATCAAAAGGTCATTCCTTCTTTATTTGTTGAGTAGCATTCCATTGAATAGACATACCACAATCCATTTATGCATTCACTTGCTGATGGACATCTGAATTGTTTCTAGATTGGGGCGATTACAAATAAAGTTGCTATGAACATTTGTGTATAGGTCTGTCTGGACATATGTTTTCATCTCCCTTGGCTAAATATCTGGTAGTAGAATGGGTGGGTCATATAGTGGTATAACTTTTTGAGAAACACCCAAACTGTTTTCCAAAGTGGCTGAAACCTTTCACTTTCCTCCCAGCAGTGTGTGAAACTAAGGTTGCTCTGTATCCTCTCCAGCACCTGGCATAGTCTCTCTCTTTATATTTAGCCGTTCTAGTGGGTGTGCAGTAGTATCTCTTTGTGGTTTTAATTTGCTCTTCCCTAATGATTAATGACCCTGGGCATCTTTTCATGTGAATATTTCTCATATTCATATCTTTAGTTAAGTGGCTATTCACATCTTTTGCCCATTTAAAAAAAATTAGTTGTTTGATTTCTTATTGGTGAGTTGTAAGAATTCTTTATATACTCTAGATACAAGCCCTCTTCTGGATAGGTGTTTTGCAAAACACTTTGCCCAGTTTGTGGCTTGTCTTTTCATTTGTGAGCGTCTTTTGAAAATTAAAACTTTTTTATTTGACAAAATACAGTTTGATGTTTTTCTTTTATAGTTTGCGGCTTCTGTACCCTATTTAAGAACTCTTTGCCAAATCCACAATCACTATGCTTTCCTCTTGAAGTTTTATAGTTTTAGCTCTTACATTTAGATTACATTTACATGTAGATTTATGATCTATTTCAACTTAGTTTTAGCATGTGTTTTGAGGTAAACGTCAGGGTTCATTTTCTCATATATGGCTATCCAACTGTTACAACATCATTTATTGAAAGATTATCGTTTCCTCATTGAGTTGCCTTGGCACTTTTGCAAAAATCAGTTGTAGGGCCTGGTTCCAGCTCAGATAAAGGAAGCATCTGTCTCTCCTACAGAAAGCAACCCTAAAACCTGGACAGAATGCATGCAGCAGCTACATGAGACTCTGAAAAGGAAGTGATAGTGGAGGAAGAATGTCAGAATTTGAAGTGCCACTGAGAAATAGTTTACCATTTTTAAAATGCATCTGGAATCCTGAAAGTGAGCCCTGTGGCCCAGAGAGTGCTAGAAGACACCCTTATCTCCAGCTTATGGAGTGAGAAATGGAACTCCCAACCCCCAGGCAAGTGTGGAAATTCCCTGAAGTTTCCATTCTCTCACACCCCTTTCCCAATCCCCAGGAAACCTCAGGCAGCTGTGGAAGTGCCAGTAGTAAGAACCTGGAGGAGCCAAAGCTGAGGAGGTGGAATGTTTTCTTCCCATTGCTGGAGCTGTGGTCTTGAGTGTGGTCAACCCTCATGGCCTTTTCCTCTCTCCTTCCTTCTGCCATTTGGCTCTAAATGTGGGTACAGCTGTAGAGTGTGAGGAAGAGTAGAGTAATTGAGTCCCATCTTTATTGCCAGCAGACTGAGAAGGGAAGCTCCAGGGAATTGGAAAGTACTTGGGAAATCATGGAGGGGGAAGAACTTTGAAAAGTGACCTCATAAAGCTGTTTATGAATTCCTGGATTTACCTCCTTCCTCTCACCCCCTGACCTATGGGTGTGCAGATCTTATCCTATGCATGATATCTTTGAGAACTAATCTAATAAATAGACCACCCAAGTCCCAGGGTAACCAATACTAACCAACGGCAGAGCATATGTGGAACACACTTGACCAGCATGGCAAAGTCTCAGTAGAAGCTGAGACCGTTGATTTGAGACCCTTTTTCTTTGTCTAAAATGGGCATCACTGCTTTGACTGCATCTCACACATTTTGATAAGTTGTGTTTTACTTTTCAATCATCTCAAAATACTTTCTAATTTCCCTTTAGATTTCCTCTTTGACCATTGATTGTTTAGAAGAGCATTACTTACTTTCCAAATATCTTTCTGTTATTGATTTCTAATTTAATTCCAGGATGAACAGAGAATATACTTTATATGACATGAATCCTTTTAAATTTATTGAGACTTGTTTTATGACCCAGAATATGGTCTATTTCGGTAAGTACTCCATGTGCACTTGAAAAAAATGTATATGCTGCTCTTGTTGGCTCTAAAAACATCAGTTGGGTCAACTTAGGTAATAGGGTTATTCAGCCTTTCTATGTTCTCAGTGATTTTTGTTCTACTTGTTCCAGCAATGATTGAGAGGGGGTGGTCAAATCTGTCACTAATTATGTATTTGTTTATTTCTCCTTTCAACTCTATCAGTTTTACTTCATATATTTTAAAGTTTTATTAATAGAAGGCTTTAGGATTTAAGATTTAGGATTGTTATTTCCTCCTGATGAATGACCCCTTTATCATTTTGAAATTATTCTCCTTATCCTTGGTAATATTCTTTACTCTGAAATCTACTTTGTCTGATATTAATGTAGCTAACTCTAGCTTTCTTTTGCTTAGTGTTAACATGTTCTTTTCCCATCCTTTTTATAAAAACAAATTTGTATATTTACACTGGTTTTTGTGTAGGCAAGAATAGTTGGGTTTTGTTTTTAAATCCCATCTGACAATCTGTGACTTTTAATTGGAGTGTTTAGACTATTTACGTTTAATGTAATTACTTATATGGTTGGGTTTAAATCTACCATCTTACTATTTGTTTTTTTAATTGTCTCATCTGTTCTTTGTCCTCCCTTTCCCATCTTTTATGTCATCTTTTTAATTTTATTTTTATGAAGATTTTGTAATTCCTTTTTTGGCTTATTTTAACTCTTTTTGCTTCTTTAGCAGTACTTTAGGGTTGATGGTTTACATTTTTAATGTACCCCAGTTTACCATCAAGTCATATTATGCCACTTCACATATAGGATAAGAATCAACCCCCTCTTGGCCTTTGTGCTATTGTTATCATACATTCAACTTTCACATGTTATAAACCACACAACACATAATAATTTTGGCTATAAACTGTACATTGTGTTTTAATGACAACAAAGATAAGGGAAAAAAAACCTTATAGTTAACCACATATTTACCATTTCTGGTGCTTTTTTTTTTCCTTTGTGTAGATCCAGGTTTCCATTCAATACATTTCTTTCTGCCTGAGTGGCTTCATTTAATACTTCTTGTATTATTGCTTTCTGCTCTGCTGCTTGTAATTTTTGTATGTCCTTTTCCCTAACCCTAACCTTTTTTATTTCACCTTTCTTTTTAAAGATATTTTCACTGGGTATAAAAATATATTTGATAGGTTTTTTTTCTTTTAATTCTCCAAAGATTTTACTCCACTTATTTCTGGCTTGCATTGTTACCAATGAGAAACCTGCTGTTACTGTTCTCATTGTTTCTGTATACATAATGTGTCTTTTAAAAAATAGACTATTTTTAAGGTTTTCTCTTATCACTTGTTTTAAGCAATTTGATTATGATGTGCTTTGCTGAAGTTTTCATGTTTCTTGCACATGGGGTTCATTGAGCTTCCTAACTCTGTGGGTTAAAATTTTTATCAAATTTAGAAGGTTTTTAGCTATTAGTTCTTCTGATATTGTTTCTTTTATTCCCTGTCTCTCCTCTCCTACAATTACACCTATTTTAACATATTGGAGGTTGTACCACAGCTCACCAATGATCTGTTCATTTTTTTCCTGGTCTTTTTTTCCCCCTCTGTGTTTCAGTTTTGGATAGTTTCTATTAATATGTCTTCAAGTTCACTAATCCTTTTTTGTTTTCTCTGCAGTTTTTAATCTGCCATTAATACCATGAAGTGTTTTGCTTTTAAAATCTCAGATATTGTAGTTTTCATTTCTAGAAGCTTGGTTTATGTTTTTTTTATATCTTCCAGATCTTGACCTAATATGCCCATTCTTTACTCTGCTTTCTCGGACATAGTTATTTTTACTGTTTTAGGATGCTTGCCTCTTAATGTATCATCTGTGCCATTTCTTGTTCTGTTTCTACTGATTGATTTTTCTCATCTTAGATTGTATTTTCCTGCTTCTTTGCATTCCTGGTAATTTTTGTACCATTTATTATGATTTTTATTTTCTTGTGTGCTGGATATTTTTATATTCTGAGTATTCTTGAGCTTTTTTTTCTGTGACACAGTTAAGTGACTTGGAAACCATTTGTTCCTTTTGTCACTGGCCTTTAATCTTTTAGATGATATCAGGGAAGCCTTTAGTCTAGAGCTAATTTTACCCACTTCCAAGGCAATAAATACCCTTCTGCATACTCTATCTAATGTCCTTTGACATTAGACCTGTCCTTTGACAGGTTTTCCCACTCTGGCCGATGAAAACTCTATTCCTGGCCCATTTCTGCTGTAGGGATTTTCCTCTCTAATTCTTTGGTGGAGGGTGGTTTCCTCCCATGCATGTGCTAAGCAGTACTCAGATGAAGACTCCAGAGGGACTGTCTGCAGATCTCTCTGTGTATTCTCTCCTTGTTAGTATTCTGCCCTGTGAACTACAGCCATGTCATACACCTGAACTCCCAACTCCACTCCTCAGCTCATGGACACTGCCAAGTTCTGCCTGGGCTCCACCTCCCTGCACGGCTCTCTGGAAATGGTCTCTAGGCCAAAATCTGGGCAATTGTAGGGAACCTCTTGTTTGTTTTCAGTTTTTCAGGGATTGCTTCTTGCACTGCCTGATGTCCAATATCTGAAAACTGTTGTTTCTTATGTTTTATCTGGGTTTTTAGGGGAGGTTAAATCTTATTCCTGTTACTACTGCTGTGCAAGAAGCAGAAATATTCTTATAACATTTTAAGGTAGTTTTTTCCCTCCTTTTAACTGACCAAGAAACTCAGGCTCAGAGGGGTTATGACACTTTCCCATGGTCACACAGCTGGGCTGTGGAAGCACAAACGAGATCCTCTGCCTTGGAAGCTTGTGTCATTTCCCTAATGTCCCCCACCCTACCCCATGCTGATAACCCTCAAGAAGTTGACTAAGGGTGGGCATGAATAATCCAAGTTCAGCTACTAGAATTGCTGTTTCATGAGACCCAATTTGGATCAAATATATTCAATCCAATGGGTCCTGTTGAAAATTTAGGGAATGTTACAGACTCTCTCCCCAGAAAATCATGTTTAAATATTCCTAATTTTGCATACAATTTTAGGAACTCTTTGATTCTGTTGTGGCAGAAATAGAAGGTAGTCTAGTCAATATCTACTCCCTTTCTTTCTAAGAGCACTGAACCTTTTGGGGAGGCAGCAATGTACCAACTTAAACACAATTTCCCAGCCTCTCATTAAGTTTGCAGTGGCCAAAGGAATGTGTGGGGAAGAGCTTCCCAGGAAAGGTCTTAGGCATGAATGAACCAGCTGGCATACACACTTTTGCCCCTGGCATTTACCCCTTCTTCCTGATCAGAAAGACACCATGAGGGTGGGAGTGGAGGAAGGTATACCCTGTGACCATGAGGACAAGGAACCCAGGCTGCAGATGGCTGAGTCGATAGGGAAAGAGGTATGGGCTCTGATGAGTCCTGGATCCTTCACCTCCTCTTTTTGGAATTATCACGTGAGAGAAAAACAAATCCTTATTTGACTCCACCCCTGTAAGGTGGCCACGTCTCATTGAATTCCTTAAGGAGAAAAAAGACTTTGTCTCCTTCATGTTTTGACTCCTTCACTGTAACTTTCATGGTGACAAGCACAGGGCTGGAAACATGGTGGGAATATTGTAAATGAAAATGACAGAAGATGCTACTTGGAAAGTATAATAAGACACAACATTATCACCCATTAAAGCACAAAGGAGCTGATGAGGTTAGTCCTTGCAGAGGGCAAGGCCTTGCAGAAGTGGGACACGGAGAGGCTAGTCATGACAAGGGGCAGTGAACTGTGACTCAGGCTCCAGATCCACCTCTGGCTCTGTCAAGGGCTTGGGCAAATCACTCCTCCTCTCTGAACCCACGTTTCCATCAGAATAAAACAGCTAAAGTCCTTTCCAGCTTGGACTTTCTCCTTACCTTTGACTTTCTCCTTATCTTCATAACAGTGGCCGTTACGAACCTACCCTATCTATTCCTATACAGGTACATGGAAATTTCATGGCACCCCCTCCTGAGCAAGGGGGATTTAGACTCGACCTGTAGGTCGGTCTGTCCCGTTGCTGATAAGGACCCACCTCTCATGGGAGTTCGGACAGCAGGCTTTCCTTGAGGAAAAGGACGTGGTCTGTTTATGTGCACAGAGACACCCCAGGTTGGGGGAACCGGGAGGTCTGCTCAGTCGAGGAACGTTCAACCACTTAGTGGAGGGGCAGTGGAGCCAGGTGGCTACGAGTAAGTCACATGGACCAATGCAGCCTCGAGTGCTATCTCTAAGCCTCCGTACACTCCACTGCAGCAAAGGGATCATGGCAGCACGTTCCTGAAAGGAATTAGGATCATTGAAGGAGATGAGAAGAATTTAAAGTGCCCACGATGCCAAGCTCCAAATGCAGACGACTATACTATAGGTGCTGGCAATGTGCTGGGGGAAGTGGAGGGGGTGGGGGAATTGAATTGACTCCTTCCGAAACACCTCTGCCCCACCGGGCCCCATGCACGCACTCTTGTCTTTAAAACTCTTAAAGCTTATCAGGAAGATCTTTCTCTTTTATCCCATTTCATATTTCTCTTTACCTCTGCCAACTAGGATTTATTGTTTCCAATCTCATTTTTTTTATGAAATGAGGACAGTGGCTGGGAGAGGTAAAGTATCTTGCCCAAGGTCATGTGCCAGTTAGTTGCAGGGCCAGGTCTGGGTGATGACATGGTTCTCACCTTTAGCGACTTACCCTGTTCATTTTGCAAGAGAAGAGCAGCCCAAACACTACGCATCCTTGCATCAGAACATGCTACTTTGTAATGAACAACATGTGAAAGTTCTTGAATGCCCACTGGAGAAGTCTGGGAGACCTCAGTGTAGGGGGAAGCAGGAAAGAGGAGGAGGAGGAAGCCATGCTAAGCAGAAGGATCTTCATGGCAAAGTCACAGAGATGGAATTTAGCCCAGGGTCTGAAGGAGATATAGCAAGAGATGAGACAGGTTAGGCTAGAATAACACAGATTTTGGAGGTCCTGGAAGGATGGACTAAGGGGTTTTCATTTCTTAGCCATTAGTGGGAGCTGCTGGAGATTTCTGAGCATAAGAACATTGTGATGAGACCACATGGTTTGTAGAAAATCACTCAGCAGTGTGTGCAAGATGGATCACAAGGAGAATGTGGTCAGTGGGATCCTGGAGCAGCAATGAGCAAACAAAAGAAGCAAGTCAAACTGAAGTGATGGAACAGGGATGAAGAAGTGAGGAGGGATGTGAGAAGTAGGAGTTCCTGAAGGTTGAAAACATCAGGGAACCTCTGCTCTGACAGGTCCTATTTGCTTCCTTTGCATGAGACATTGGAGAACTTTCTTCCACGTCTAAAGATTAGGGCAGCAAGTGGTAGAGGAACAACGTGGTATGGTGCCTAAGGGTGGGCTGGGACAGTTATGGGTTGGAAGCTGATTCTACTGGTTATCAACCATGTGATCTTGATAAATATCTGGGAACTTCAGTTTCCTTATCTAAAAATTAGAAGATATAAAAATATATAGTTCTTATCTCATAGGATTGATGTAGGGACTGAAAAACAGAAGGTAAGGTGTTTAACATAATATCAGAACATAATAGTAATAAGTGCTCAGTGATGATAATTATTGCTCTCATGACCACCATCACAATCATCACCACCACCATCATCACCACAGTCATTACCATCACCATTGTCACCATCATCACCATTACCACCACCACCATCATCACAACCATCTTCATAATCTCAGCAATCATCAATATCCCCACCATCATTTTCACCACCACCACCATCATTAACACCTTCATCACAAGCTCAGAAATCATCATTATTCTCACCATTATTGCCATTACCACCACTATCACCACCATCACCACCATCAGCATCACTGCTGTCATCCCCATCACCATTGTCTCCATCATCACCATCACCATCACCATCATTATCATCATCATCATCACCATCAGCATCAACACTGTCATCACCATCACCATTGTCATTATCGTCACCATCAGCACCATTATCATCATCATCACCACCATCATGTTGCAGAATCACAGACTGTCTGGGTTGGAAGAACCCTTGGAGGTTTCCTAGCCCAACATTTCTTAATTCACAAAAGGAGAAACTGACACCAGAGACTGGTCCAAGATTAAGCAGTGAGTTAATGGCAAGGCTGGTACCAAGGACTCCAGACCCCTGCTCCAGTGTTCTTGCCCCAGACACCAGACCAGGTGTGAAATACATTGAGCAACAAACATTATTCATAACAAACATTCTTAGGGAGAGGAAGGAGATTTGATGATTCTTTCCTCTTCCAAGGGATCCCAACCCTTCCACTTTTTTGTTTCGTCTTTCCATAGTCAGTCATCTACTTACTGCTTTCAGATCCTCAGCAGGTATCAAAAGTGAGGATGCTTCCGGTGGAAAAAATTTTTTAATGAAACAGAGAAAAAGAAGACAAACTAGGAGCCATTCTTCTTGGGAGCCTCACTGATTCAGAAGCTGAAATTCTGGCACAAGTGTAAAGAGGGGCTAAAGCAATAGTAACTCCTACAGAAAATTATCTTAAAATTCTTACAACACACTCAAAGAACTCCAGTGGAATTCCAGAACCTTTTGTGTGGAATTTTTGCAGTGAATCTTCATGGAATATTTCCTAAGCACTCTTGGAGGTCCTGCTACACTCTCTTGGGCTGCTCCCAGAATTCTCCTGTCACTTGCTCCTCCTCACGGAATTCTTTTCCAAGTCTCATGGCAAGGTCTTAGAAGACCTGCAGAATTCTCAGTGAATTTTCATGAAAACCTCCCAGAGCTGCCATGCGATCCTTGATGAATTCTCACAGAAATATCATGGAATTCTACTAGAAACGTTCCTTCAACTTCCATGGAATATTTTTTTTTCTTTTGCGGTATGCGGGCCTCTCACTGTTGTGGCCTCTCCTGTTGTGGAGCACAGGCTCCGAAGGCGCAGGCTCAGCAGCCATGGCCCACGGGCCCCCAGCCGCTCCGCGGCATGTGGGATCCTCCCAGACCGGGGCACGAACCCGCATCCCCTGCATCGGCAGGCGGACTCCCAACCACTGCACCACCAGGGAAGCCCTCCATGGAATTTTTAACTAACTCTCATGGCATGCTAATAAAATTCCCATGAAATGTTCGCAGAACTTGCATTCAATTATCTTAGAAACCGCAAAGGACACTCAGAGCAATCCTGCAGAATTCCCTGGGAGCAAAAACAAACTGAAGCCTCTCAAAACCATCAAGAACAAGACAGGTCCAGTCCTCAGGGGTCTCCGTCAGAGGATGCTCGGGTTGGGGAAAGAAATGGGGGCTTCTTCTCCAAATGTAATGAGAAGGTGGGCAGTAGGTATGAGTCAAGCTGAATCTTCAGACTTGAGCAGCAGGAAAGAAGACGCAAGATGGGGGGCAAATCTGGACGTTTCTCATCAAATATTTTCCCATTCCATCCTGTGTTGTCACACTTCAGAGGCATCTCCACCCAGGACCTAGCGACAGTTAAATGGAACATCCATATAAAGTCCGTCCCATTATTAACCATGCCCCACTCCCTTCTCTTGGAGCCCCAGGCTAGTCATGAATGTTCTCCAAATCATTAATTAAGCCTGAGTCAATTAAAAGCCTTGGATGTTGGCACATAATGGGCACCATCTATTGATGGAAGGTAATTCTTTTCAGGGCGGGACACAGAGACGTGGCGGCCATGACTGCATTGAGCTCTCCCCAGAGCCTGCTGTTTCAGGACAATGCACTAGGTTTTGCAAGTCAGCCTCTGCAGAAACTGGATCCCAAGTGTCTCAGCATGGGGGACAGCTGTTACACAAAGGGGACGCCCAGGGAGGTCAGGGAGGTGGCTGGGCAGCGCTGCCCAGACTGCAGTGCAGAGGCATCTGCCAGTGCCTGGCCCGCTCTGAGTCAGCCTGGCCCTGTCCCAAACTCTGAGCCTGGGAGCCGAGGCCCGATGAGCTGGCTTGCTGGCCTTCATGCCAGGTTTGCTGAGCAGCCCTGGATATGTCTTCCCTACTCTTAGCTGGACTGACTTCAGCTTGTTCCTGAGGTCCCAGCTTGTGACAGCTTCTCCCTAGGGCACCCCAAGCTAAGCTCAGTGCCTCCACTTTATGCTTGCATGGCACCTGGCATGTACCACGATTCTCGTTAATTAAATGTGGGATGAGTTGTTTAAGGGCCTGGGCTCCTGGCAGGGCAGAGACTCGGCCTTTTTCACTGCTGACTCTGCAGTGTCAAGATGGTGCTCGGCACACGTGGGTGCGTGATTAGATGTTTGTTGAATGAATGAACTATGACAATCCCCAGGATGCTATGATAACAACAAGAATTGTAACTAAGGGACTTCCCTGGTGGTCCGGTGGTAAAGAATCCGCCTTCCAATGCAGGGGACGCAAGTTTGATCCCTGATTGGGGAACTAAGATCCCACATGTCACGGGGCAACTAAGCCCGCGAGCTACAACTACTGAGCTCAGGTGCCTCAACGAAGACCCCGCGCGTGGCAGCTAAGACCCAACACAGCCAAAAACAGAAAATAAATAAATATTTTTTATAAACCTCAAAAAAAGGAAAAAAAAAAAAAAGAATTATAAATAACACTAATGGAACACTGGCCATGTGCAGGCACTTGTCTGAGCCTTTCCACGCCTTAAACACATTTAATAGAAGAAGGACCACAGATAGAAGGCACTCATGTGGAATATTTATGATAATAAATATTTACTAAGTGCCTACTATGTGGCCGGCATTACCCTTGGCACTTGTTTTCCATTTTACTATTCAAGGTTCAAGTTACTGATTGAGTTTCTTTTCAGACTAGTTCCTTGGTGGCGGGGGGTGGCCCTGAAATCAGCTGGGACCTCAGAGTCAATATCGACATTAATAATAGTCCCAAACATCAGAACAGCTCCCTGTCTTGTTTTGTGCTTTTATCGTTTACATGTCATCGGCCAGACCTGGGTCTCTGGGTAACCCTGAGCTGCCAGGATGCTGAGGAAGTGAGTGCCCCATCTTTGCAGCCTCTGTGGTAGGTGATGGGTCAGCAGGAAGGGGGTGCTGCTGGGGGAGCCATCACGGTGGCTGTCATAATCCCAAGGAAGTCTCTGAGAAACAGTGAGCATGAGCCCTGGCCTTTACTCCTTTGAAGGAGGAGGGCAGTGATGCCACCATACTGACCACCAGTCTCCACATCCTGGACGAGCACGGATAGACCCCCTGCAGGCTGCTCCACCTTCCCCACTTCTTACCACCTTCCTGACTGTTACCACATCCACGTGCCACCTGGACTTAATTTACTTAACAATTTTCTTTCAATTGCCTCATCTTTTAAAAACTTTAATCTCATCCTAAGCAACAGTATCAATGAAATCAAAGTTTGGGTGTGTATATAGCAAAGACCAATGTCTCTTCCACAAAAATGACTCTCCCTTTCTTCCCTGTGGAAGAACTCTGATTTCCTTGCCTGGCCACTGGGATGCTTTGAATAAAAACTGTCCTGGCTTCTACTTCTGGCTAAGTGTGGTTTTATAACCTGTCCTGATCAATGGATGGGAACAGAAGGTATGAGTTAAAGGAGAGGAATGTTTTTTTTTTTTTTTCTTTCCTGTTCTGCTTCTTGCTGTCTGGAATGTAGGCTGGATGGCTGCAGCTGCAGCAACCAGATTAGACCTTGAGGTGACCTTGAGAATGGAAGTCCTGCACAGCAGACTAACAGGATGGAAGGAGGTGGGGCCTTGATCTTGCAGAGTGCCATGCCAGCCCTTGACTTTTACCAAAGGAGAGGTAAACTTCTTTCTTATTGAAGTCACTCGTTTGTTGCTGTTTGTCAATTGCAGTGACCTATGCCTAACTAATATAATGTACTAGAAATATTTCTGAGGGCATACTAAAATAAATGCCTAAGTATTAACATTCTAAAAGGTTCATGACCAATGATGTCATCCTGGTTGCCGCCAAGGGAATGCTACCAGAACTTAGGAAACACTGACATCATGCAAGTGAAAAAACCTTAGAAACTATAAGGTGCTCTAAAAACCTAGTCCTAGTGCCCTGTTCTTGTCCACTCCCCAACACATAGAAGGTACATATTTATGTGAATGGTGATAACAAAAGAAAAGGAGCAAAGGGACATTGATGATGCAAAGTGTGAAAGCACAGCCCCTCTGCTTTCCTCCCAGGAATAATCAGAATATTCCATCTCCTTTCTCAGATGTGGCAATAACCTCAGAATTCACACTGAAACATACAAAAGGTGTAATCCCCCCAAGCCAAGAGTCCTGGGTTCCAGTCATGGCCTCTGCTACGGGTTACCTGTGTGACCTTGGACAAAGTAGTTGATTCCACTGAAATCAAAGCATTCAGTTCAACTCTCCAGATATTTACTGGACACTCACTTAGTGTGTGCCTGGTTCTAATGCTTTGCGTCAGGCTCCTTGCCCTTGAGGAGATCATCGTCTGGCTGGGGGTGGACTTGGCCCTGGGAAATCAGGAAGAGAGAAGTTAGAACACAAACCTGGACTCAGAGGGCATCCGGCTGCTGTGAGCTATTGATTGTTGGTGTGCTGGAACCACTTTTTTTTTTTTTAATTGAAGTATAGTTGATTTACAATATGGCATTAGTTTCTGGTATACAGTAAAGTGATTCAGTTATACATATATGTACATATTCTTTTCCATTATGGTTTATTATAGGATATTGATTATAGTTCTCTGGGCTACACAGTAGGACTTTGTATTTATCTATTTTATATATAGTAGTTTGTATCTTCTAGTCCAAAACTCCTAATTTATCCCTCCCCCACCTCCTTTCCTCTTTGGTAGCCATAAGTTTGTTTTCTATGGCTGTGAGTCTGTTTCTGTTTCATAAATAAGTTTGTTTGTGTCATAGTTTAGATTCCACATATAAGTGATATCATATGGTATTTGTCTTTCTCTTTCTGACTTATTTCACTTATTATGATAATCTTTAGGTCCATCCATGTTGCTGCAAATGGCATTATTTCATTCTCTTTTATGGCTGAGTAATATTCCATTGTATATATGTACCACATCTTCCTTATCCATTCATCTGCTGATGGGCATTTAGGTTGCTTCCATGTCTTGGTTATTGTAAACAGTGCTGCTATGAACATTGGGGTGCATGTATCTTTTCGAATTATGGTTTCCTCAGGACATATGCCCAGGAGTGGGATTGCTAGATCATATGGTAACTCTATTTTTAGCTTTTTAAGGAACCTCCATAGTGTTCTCCATAGTGGCTGCACCAGTGTACATTCCCAACAGTGTAGGAGGGTTCCCTTGCCTCTACACCCTCGCTGGGGCCACTCTTAGCACAAATTCTGCCCATGCCTTCCCAACTCCCTGTTGGCCATGGTGGGAGGTGGGAGCATTTGCACCATGGAGACTGACAAATGCTACAGATGAAGGGCTTTCCCCAGAGAGGTGGTTGTTAAACATTTCCCATTGTGTCACTGATTATTTATTGTACGTGTTGTACACAAGACAGTGCCTGGTACACAGTGCTCTGAACACGGTCAGCGATGAGAGTCATCATGATTATCGCAGGGCAGCAAGGCTCACATGGATCCCAGGCCCAGGGGACAGAGGGCATCTTCTACTCCAAGCCATGGGTCAATCCTTTCATGGTCTTGAAACTCAGAACCTGGAAGAGCATGGCCGAAGGGCAGGATGACCCTATTCCAGTGAAAAAATAGGATTCGTTGCTGTCAGCCAGACACCACTGCTTCTGTTCAAAAGCAACAATAGTGCAAGGTGGCACTTTATGTTCCTGCTCTAGATGGCCATTGAGCTTGGCCACCACCGTCCAGCCCTGCAACTTTGAACAGGTCTCCTGAACTTTCTGTGCTTCAGTTTCCTGGTCTCTAAAATGGGAATGACAGTAGCATCAGACAAATGGCACCTAGTAAGTGCTCAGTAAACTTTACCACCAATAACATAACATACCGCTAGCGTCAATAGTGCCCTCACATCCGTGTATATTTCACCTCCACACACAGCCGCCCAACCACTAGATCCAGCAAGATGCTTTGCCGCCATTTGAAAGATGCACAGGCGAGGTGCAGAGAGTTTGGAGGTCTAGCCGAGGACACGGTGCAAGTCGGTGTGGGATCTGGCCCGTGGCACACTCAACCCCACCCCGCCCTGCTCTGTGCGCCACACTCAGGCAGCCTCCACCCCTTCCCAGCTGAGCAGCTGCCGCCCCAGATAACTTCTGTGTCCCCTCATCGCAGTGGGAACTTCAGAAGTCAGTGGCTTGGACAATTGCACTTTCTTTTCTCTTTCCAAAGAGGGATCAGCCTCGGAGGCCCTTTGAAAGAGCTGTGATTACATCTTCATTTGTGGGTAATGGGATTAGCATGGCTCACGGCGGCGGCGGAGCCTCGGGGCGGCAGTGGGGATTGGCAGCCCTGATGGTGATGGTGATGGCCGGAAAGAATTCTCCGGGCTGCTCGGCCCCTCCACACTGCCTGGCTCCAGACACTGGAGGGGGGTGAGAGTGCACCCCACGGCCTCTGATGGATGCAGGGACCGGAAAATGGAATTAGCCCCATCCCAATGCACTGAAGGCTGGCTGCCTCGCCCAGCCCTGGACTCTGCTAATCAAGGATCTCTGGGCCCAGAGATGCCAGAATTGCTGTCCGGGAAAAATGATAATGACATAAAAAGTGTGTGTGTGTGTGTGTGTGTGTGTGTGTGTGTGTGTGTGTGTTGGTGGAGGTGTCTTTTTGTGGCTTCAGTCTCCAGATGACCTATCCAGGAGGCCTCTCCTAGGCCACGAGACATGGAAAGGAACAAAGGCAAGAGCAGCAAGAGCCAGGAAAGCCGAGCATGGTGATGTGACCTGCCTGAATCAGCTACATCCAGTTCTCAACAACCCTACTGTGTGCCAGGCCCAGTGGTACTTACTGGGGGTGCACACCACAGTGAGCCTTCCCCATAACCTGGCTTCTGTGCCAGCCTTTGTGCCAAGAACTCTGTGTGTATTATTTCATACAATTCTCACCACGTTCCCGGAAGGCCACTACCGGCCATCCCAGGATGCTGTAAAAATTGTCCCATTTTATGTACGAGGGAATAAAAGCTTAAGGATAAATGATGCTGAAAGATGTCCCCTAAATCGACATCAGTGGTTCCCAAATCTGGGGCTTTAGGGATGACTGGAAAGATTTTGAATATTGGTGTAATGCTCACTAACACGTTATGTATTTCTTTAATAATTTTCTGAAATTTCCTCTTCAAAATATTAATTTATTATTTTCCTAACTTTTCATTTTGAAAAATTTCAAACTTATTAAAAAGTTGCATGGTGGGGCTTCCCTGGTGGCGCAGTGGTTGAGAGTCCGCCTGCCGGTGCAGGGGACGTGGGTTCGTGCCCCGGTCCGGGAGGATCCCACGTGCCGCGGAGCGGCTGGGCCCGTGGGCCATGGCCGCTGGGCCTGCGCGTCCGGAGCCTGTGCTCCGCGGCGGGAGAGGCCGCGGCAGTGAGAGGCCCGCATATCGCAAAAAAATAAAAATAAATAAAAATAAAAAAGTTGCATGGGGCTTCCCTGGTGGCGCAGTGGTTGAGAGTCTGCCTGCCGATGCAGGGGACGCGGGTTCGTGCCCTGGTCCGGGAGGATCCCACGTGCCGCGGAGCGGCTGGGCCCGTAAGCCATGGCCGCTAAGCCTGCGCGTCCGGAGCCTGTGCTCCGCAACGGGAGAGGCCACGGCAGTGAGAGGCCCGCGTACCGCAAAAAACAAAACAAAACAAAAGCAAAACAAAAAGTTGCATGAATGGGGCTTCCCTGGTGGCGCAGTGGTTGAGAGTCCACCTGCCGATGCAGGGGACACGGGTTCGTGCCCCGGTCTGGGAAGATCCCACATGCCGCGGAGCGGCTGGACTCGTGAGCCATGGCCGCTGAGCCTGCGCTTCTGGAGCCTGCGCCCCGCGACGGGAGGGGCCACAACAGTGAGAGGCCGGCGTACCGCAAAAAAAAAAAAAAAAAAAAAAAAAGTTGCATGAATGGACACCCATAGGCCCTTCATTTAGAGTCTAAATTCACCAGATATTAACATTTACTGTATTTGCTTTCTTTCTCTCTGTTTATATATATAATGTATATTTATATACATATATCTCTGTATATTTATGTACATAGTTATACATACCGTGTGTATGTATATGAGTAGTTATATATGCATGTATATACATGTATAAGTGTATGACACATACATGTATAAATACTTTTTGGTGAACCATTTGTGAACATCAGTGACATGACTGCTAACTACTTCAGTGTGTATCTCCTAGAACAAGGGCATAACCAGAATCTTGATTATCACACTCAGGAAATTTAACATTGATTCAATTCTATTATTTAATTTATAACCGACATTCAAATGCCCCCCAATTAACCCAGTAATGTTCTTTAGGGCTTGTTTTTTCTTTTAAATCCAGGATATAATCAAGGACCACTCATCACATTTACTTTATCATCTCTCCAAGATGTAATCGGAAGAATTGAAAGCAAATCGAGGACGGGAATTCTCTCTCCCTGTGTGGTTACGGACTACTGCGCCAGCAGATCACAGTAAATCATCTGTCTCGTGTGCATGTGGCATCTTCGAGAAACCCTGTCCTGTGCTATATTGCTTCAAAGAGTCGGTACAATGATAGGTAACACCCAGAGCCTGTCCTTGAGGAGCGCCCTGGATTCAGTTTCTTCACTTGCCAGTGAGGAAGTCAGTAGGTCTGGACTCCCCAAGAGTTCCCTCCTCTCCCCTTACTCTCCCAACCCTGATTTTGTTCAGAGCAGCAGTGAACCGGTTCCCAAGAGACAACAATTGATCTGGGCCGGCCCCGGCCAGCCCAGCAGCCTCTGCTGGGGGCTCAATTTCTCATCCTCCCTTGCAGGAAGGGTCGGCCAGCTGACCAAGGTAGCCCGTGAGACAGGAGGGGAAGTCTGCTGAGGTATCTGCCACTGGATACCTTTTTCCTTGGCTGACAAAAAAAAGAAACCACTTTGGGAAATGCCCTCCCCCTCCTTTCTTCCCATTTCTTGTCTTGAACTTGGTTGCGATGCCTGGAGCTGTAGCAGCCATTTGTGACCAGAAAGCAACACACATTAAGACAAAAAGCTAATTGTCTGAGGATGGAAAGAGCCTAGTTCTGTGCTACTACGTTCAGCGGCTGCTCCAACCCTGAACTGCCACCCTCCGCTACTCCTGGTGGGAGAGAAATACACATCTTTATTGCTTAAGCTACTCTTCAAAGCATTCCTAATTGATACTTTCAGAGGCTTCAAAGAAACTTCCAGACACAGTGGAAAGTATAAGGCACATGGGGCCAGACAAAACTAGGCCCAAACATCAGAGGCAGACTCTAATTAGGTCTATGAGCCTGGATACATGATTTAACCTCTCTGTATCCAAAGGTCTCAGCTACAAAAAAGTGAGAAAGAAAGAAAGACAGAAATATAGGAAGGGAGGGAGGGAGAGGAGAAGGAAGGAAGAAAGAAAGAAAAGAAGGAGAAATTCCAGGAATGCTGTAAGGCTGGAAAGACATACTTCTTCTGTACCTATATTTATTTAATTGCCCATTCAACAAATATTGGTTGAGCTCCTATTGCACCGTCCATTCAATAACAGTTTAATGAGCATCTCCTATGCTCTAAGCTCTGTTTTAGGCACTGCAGGTATCTCCGTGAAACAGACAGTTTCCTTCGGGTTTCAGTTACACGCCAGCAATTCAGTGGGTCAGCAGCTGGGACTGGTTCCATTTTCACAGATAAGGAAGCTGAGGCTCAGAGAAGCTTGGGGCTCTCGGCCGCCCAGCCTGAGCGTGGTGGAGCAGGGCCTCCCGTGGCCTGGACACCGGCAGAGCTGTGCTCCACTGGGTCTTGGGATTGATCACGCCCAACCTGACCAAATCACAGTGATTTTGCAGCTGCAAACGCTCTAAAGGAAGGACTGTGCATTTCCAACATCTTTGGGAAATGTGTTTCTGATTTTGATCCCACTTTATCAGATACATAAAGTGGATTATCTGGAGAATAGACAGGCTCAGTGGTGCATTATGAGCCAGTAACCTTTGCTTTCAACTCCTCAGACCTGATTGAATCACCAAGCTGGGAGAACGCTGTCCTGGCTGGCACAGTGCACGCTCTCCTATTTATTTTTACCATCCTCTTCTTTTTTTTACTTTTTAAATTTTTTAAATTGATGTATAGTTGATTTACAATGTTATGTTAGTTTCAGGTGTACGGCAAAGTGATTCAGTTTATCTATCTATCGATCTATATTTTTTCTTTTTCAGATTCTTTTCCATTATAGGTTGTTACAAGATACTGAATACAGTTCCCTGTGCTATACAGTAGGTCCTTGCTGTTTATCTATTGTATATATAGTAGTGTGTATATGTTAGTCCCAAACTCCTAATTTATCCCTCCTCACCTCCTTTGATAGCCATAAATTTGTTTTCAATGTCTGTATGTTCCTGTTTTGTAAATAAGTTCTTTGTATCATTTTTTCTAGATTCAGCAGATAAGTGATACCTTATGATATTTGTCTTTCTCTGTCTGACTTACTTCATTTAGTATGATCATCTATTGGTCCATCCACATCCTCTTCTTCTTTCTTCTTAGAAATACAAGTGCAGTGTTTCTTTCTCCAATTAGGGGAAAGAGCTCCACATTCTAGAACTTCTACTTAGGTGTTAGTTGCTGTCATCCCTACCTCACTTCATCCTCATGTCAACTCTGGGATTTAAATAGGTGTCATTCATCCTGTGTTACAGATAGAGAAATGAGGCTCAGAGGAGTCACATAACTTGCTCATGGTCACACAGCCTTCAGTTCAGGGCCCGATTGTAATGATTTGTTTAGCATCTGTCTTCCTGTTTGATCATAAGTGCAGAAACCACGGCTGTTTCATTTACCGCTGAATCCCCTTAGTTCAGGGCCTGGTGCCTAATAAACATA
This sequence comes from Mesoplodon mirus, assembly GCF_964341445.2. Taxonomy (NCBI): domain Eukaryota; kingdom Metazoa; phylum Chordata; class Mammalia; order Artiodactyla; family Ziphiidae; genus Mesoplodon; species Mesoplodon mirus. Next base: position 160,830,744 of record NC_138977.1, read on the forward strand.
TGTGGAATTGAAATGTGCTGTCTAGGACCCCTTGCTGCTGCAGAGAAGTTGTGGCTACAATTCTCCAGTGTAGGTACCTTAGTCTGAAAGGGGATGAGTGGGGCATAGGGCAGACAGAGGAGAAGGGGACTCATATTCCAGAATAAGGCAAAGCCTGGCGACAGCCAGATACCAATGAGAATTTCCAGTCATGACCCAGGATCTGCTTCATCTGGGCCTCTGTGATTTCCATCACACAGATGAACGAAAGCCCTGTTCCATTTCCTGAAACAGGAAGAGGAGGGCAAGGCACACAGGCTTGGGCACTAGGACTCCTTGAGTGAGCCAGAGCTCCTGGGTAAACCCCTTCCCTTCTCCAGGCCTCAGTTTCCTCATCTGTAATATGAAGGTAGCTGGCTTCCTAGACTCAATGTTCTCTCAATTCAAACACCCTCCCAGAGCTAAGCTGTCTGGATTTTTCCCAGCCCCTCAAGGAAAAAATTCAAAAGTCTAGCTTAAAACACCTTCTTAGCCATTTGTAAAGATCAGGTAGCTTAACAAACCATTAGGAATTCACCTCATCAGTGCACAGATGATAACAAAAATCACACTTACAGGGCTTCCCTGGTGGCGCAGTGGTTGAGAGTCCGCCTGCTGATGCAGGAGACACGGGTTCGTGCCCTGGTCCGGGAGGATCCCACATGCCGCGGAGCGGCTGGGCCCGTGAGCCATGGCCGCTGAGCCTGCACATCCAGAGCCTGTGCTCCGCAACGGGAGAGGCCACAGCAGTGAGAGGCCCGTGTACCGCAAAAAAAAAAAAAAAAAATCACACTTACATGGCACTTACCAGGTATTTCATCATCCCCTTTCAACAGATGAACAAACTGAGGCACAGAGAAGGTACGTGATTTTCCCAATGAGCCACAGCTGCTAAGCAGTGGAGGCTGCCTCTCAGTCAGTGTTCCTAACTGCCACACTGGGCCTCTGTCCAGTTTGGTGTTGCTGAGTTCTAGACCAGGGGCCGGGATCTTAAACACAGTGTTTCTCATTGAGCTCCCTATGGGAAGATATTGCTGTCACCCCCATTTTCAGAGAAAGCAGTTCATGCTTACTCAGGAGGCTGAGCTTGAACTAGGGTCTCCTCTGCAAATGTTGTCCTTGTGTCCCTAGAGCTGGGTTAGTAAGCAGTCTGACGTCGGCTGGAATCCCTGCCCTGCCACCCAGCTCTGCGACTGCAGGAAAGTTGCTCAACCTCTGTGAGCCTTAGTTCCCCATTCTGGAATCTCTCTCATAGAGCTGTGGAGGGTTGTAGTTCTTTTTGCTTTACCTCAGGGAAGGAGAGAGAAATTCCCCTGAATTATTATTTCCAGGGAGGCTGTCACGCTGGGGAATTGAGAAAACACACAGCTGCTTCAGGCATTCCCTCGAAGTGAACGGAGCCTGGGTTGGATGGCTCTGCTTGGGCCACTACATGTGAGGATTTGAGGGCAGTCGGGCTTCTCTGTCAGCAACCAGATGCTAGTCCTCCCTCCACCCTGCCAGGGTTCCTGGAATGCCACCATTATGGCACTGTGGTCCCCAGCATCTCCTGACCCAACCCTAAAATACTCAGAAAGGACTGACGTTGCAAAGCATAGAGTTACTAATACAAATATTCACTCCCATTTTTAGAGGGCTCACCATATGCTGGATTGTGCTAAGAGCTTGGCATGTATTGTTCTTTGAGGTAGGTGGTGTTCTTCCTAACTTACGGATGAGGGAATAGGGGCCCTGTTTCATACACTATGGTGGTGCTGTGATGAAGGGCATCCTTCATCTCTGCCAAACTATATGGCTATCGCTGCCTGATGTGTCCAGGCTGTGAACTTGAGGCTGTGGACTCCTGGAGACCAGGGCTGCATCTGATTCATGTTTATATCCCATAGTAGGGTTTGGCACAAGGTAGTTGCTTACTGTTCATTGAATGAATGAATGATTGATTAAATGAGTGCACCCCCTGCTCCTGTGTCAATGACTGACTGACAGTTCACCACAGTCATTTCCTCTTCCTCTTGGACACTCAGCTGGACTACATTTCCCAGACCCCCTTGCAGTTCTGGCCAATAGCACATGGAGAGACATTATGTGCACTGTTTCCAAGGCTGGTTCATAAAAATCTTCCATGCAATCCTCCACTCTTTCCTTACCCCCGTTGTCTAGCCATATGCAGAGGATCTGGTAAAGAATTCAGAGGCTGGAGGGATAGTGCAATCATAAGATAGAAGGAGCCTGGTGCCTGAGTCACTGCCCAAAGGAAGACTGAGGCAAGTGCCTGCATTGGGCTGTTTTTTGGCCAAGAAATAAGCTTCCACCACGTTAGTAACTGAGGTGTGGAGGTTGTTTGCAGAGCAGCAGACCACCATAACTGACAGAGGAGTTGGAAAAGAAAGCTTCTCCGAGAATCGGAGGCCCTCAGGTTGGAGAGGAACTTGGACATCATAGAGGCCAAGTTCCTACCCAGTGCAGGGATCCCTTTACATCTCTGCCCACAGTTCTCCCAACCAGCCTGGCACACCCACTAGGATGGGGAGCTCACTCCCACCAGAGGTGTTGTCTTCAATCTTTGGACTGCCCTGGCTGCAGGAAGAGATTTCTTTACCCCGAGCCCCACCTTAGCCCCCCGTAGAGTGAGTTGGCATCTCGACCTTACACATAGTTGAAAGTGAAGGCCAGGTCCTCCTGGGTGACCCCTTATTTCTTCAGTCAACAAATGTGTACTGAGGCCCCGACCTGCCAGGCCCGCTCCAGACCAAGCACTGCCATCCATCCACCTTTCCTCCAGGGGCATGGTCTGTAGCACCTGCCCCGTGTTTATCATTTCATGTGCACATGAGAGGTCTGATTCTCTTCAGCTCTGCCCCTGGCATTGGTCTCAGTGGGAAATGACCATAATAACATTTCCCAAATTGTCACATGTGCAGCTCTTGGTGTCCTTTGTCTGATTTCATCCTCATCACAACCCTGTGGGATGGGGGTCATTTTACTGAAGAGGAAACTGAGGTTCAGGGGGTGACATGACTTGCCCCCAAGGACTATACCTAGAAAGCGGCAGCACGGGGCTCAAATCCAGGTGTGCCTGACACCAAGGCCCAGGTACTTCCTCTCAGGTGGTGGGGAGCAGCCCCCCACCCCAAAGCTGCTGATAAAGGACGAGGCTAACAACTCTGGCCCCTAAACAAACAGAAGCAGGGGCTCGCCTCCTAGGATCTGCGGTCCAGGCCCGAATTCCATCCACCTCAATTAGCCTGGCCGTGTCTCTGGAGGGCTGTGGCTCCTCCCTGGGCACTGGTGAAGCGGAGGTTAAGGGAGGAGCCTCTGGGGTCTGCGCTGCAGCCGTTGCTTGTGTCCAAATCAGTTAAGGGAAGCCTAGGGTTTGGCAGGGCCAATTGCTGGGCAGACCTCTGTTGACTGGAAAGTTGCTAACATATGTCCCTAATCCGACCTACCGGCCATTTGCCCGGCACTGGAACACACGAGCTGCTCCGAGGGCCTGCTGAGTGGGAACAGTAGGACCCCAACTCACTGGTCCTGTGCACCTACTGTGTGCCAGGGGCTCACACACATCATTTTCTTTCATCCTCACAATGGGTCAGAGAGGTAGGTAATAGTAGACCCATTTTCCAGATAAGGAAACTGAGGCTCTGAAAGGTGAAGTCATTTGTATACACAGTTGGGGGTGGGCGGACCTGGGTTTAAATTCCATGTTCAGAACAGGATTCCCCAGCCTGTGGTTAGGAAACTTATAAATGGTGACTTACCCCTCCCTAACACCTTGCACACCATAAGGCCCTGTATGGACACGGAGACCATATGGCAATAGCCCCACTGGATCATGAGCTTGGTGAGGACAGGGACTGATCTGATGAACCCATCTGTTCCCATGGTTGGCACACAGGAGACCTCCGGAAACGGTGAGTGGATGAGGCTCCAGGAGTTGGCTGTGGGAGGGCGTGTGGGTGCGGAGGTGGACTGGGGAACACAGGAAAGGAGGAAGCAAGCAGAGTAAAATGGCAAAAGATATGGCAAGAAAGTCAATAAGAAGGCAAGTCTGGAGGGGAAGCAGGTTGCAATAAAAGCAAGAGAGATAAGAGAAACAAAGGGAAAGGCTCTCAGCAAAGAGAAGGTCTCGGCCTCCACGAGAGAATAGACAGAAAAGCAAGGAGCCATCTCAGGAGGTAGTGAGCTCACTGCCCTTGGAGGTGTGCAAGCAGGGCTGCATGAACCTGTGACTGGATAGTCCTAGGGAGGATTCGTGCATCCCAGAGCTGCTGCATAGTCTTCTACCCCTGAAGATAGAGGTTCTGATCATGATAACCGCTCCCTCTGACATATAATCACGTTACAGTGCTCATTTCACAATTCTCATGGCACTTTGAATGAGGTAGAAAGACCCAGAATTGTAAGCTCAATGCTGCTCTTCTGCATTGCTGTAGGTGCTCTCTCCTTAACCCTGAACTTTCTCAAACCCAGGCAGAGGCCAGCTGAGATCTTGACAAAGGCAGAATAACACAATTAGACCAGGTCTAAATTCCTCTGCCCACATCAGGGCTGTCTGTGGCTCAGACCTGGTCCCTCCCCAGCCTCCTCTCCCTCCAAACCCCCATCCAAACTTCTCAGAAGCCTGAGCTGCCCCAGCCAGTCCCTCCCCTCCCTGACCCCATTAGTCTGACATTGGATGGAAGTTGACCCTAGAAAGGGTTGTGACTTTGGGCTCCTCCATGTAACCCAAGTCAAGGTTGAGTATTTTTCAGCCCAAGAGATCCCGAAGGAAGCTTTCAGCCAAGGTCTGTCTTCCAGCAGCTGGGGGAACCCAGCAATCATCACAAGGTCCACCAAGTTGGGCAATTTTCTAGCTCTGTGACCTCAGAAACCTCTCTGAGCTTCAGTTTCCTCAACCCTAAAATGGCATGAACAGTAGTTCTCAAACTTTTTGGTCTCAAGACCCTTTTGCCCTCTTAAAAATTATTGAGGACATCAAAGAGCTTTTGTACGTGTATGTTGCATCTACGGACATTTAGAAATTAAAACTGAAAATGTTTTAGAGTATTTATTAATTTATTTAAAAATAACAATAAATCTCTTGCATTTATTAACATGAATAACATATTTTTAATTTTCAAAAAACCAAATCAGAGAAAAAGTGGCATTGTCTTACACTTCTGCAGATCTATTTACAGTCTGATTTAATAGAAGCTGAATTCTCATAGCTACTTCTGCATTCCTCCTGTTGCAATAGGTTGTTTGCTAACAGTAGATGAGGAAAATCTGGTCTCACAGATACATAGTTATAAAAGGGAGGAATATTTTAATAGACTTTTCAGCTAATTTCTTGATACTACACAAAACTTGACAAGTGGTAGTATTTTAACAGTCAGCTGTGATGTGAAATTTGAAAACATATTGATGAACTTTTTGGATTTTGTTACATTAACATCCATTGGTCTACACAGCACTTTGAATGGATCTCTTTACCTAAGTGTGATTTTGAAACAACATCTGTTGGCCATTTATAAAACGCTGGATCACTGACTTATGAAATCTTCCAAATATTGACAGGTTAAATGATATAACAAAAAAAAATCACATTCATTCATCTCACCACCAATCTCAATCATGTCACCACCAAAAAAAAGTCTTTCAGTAATTAAGGAGCAAGCTGACAATAGTAGAATCAAGTTTTCCGAAATTCCATATTTTGTCAAAAGGTCAAATCTTCTCATTGGCAACAAACACTGTTGTTTACCCTGAAGTGAAAGGCTTGCTTCTGTCATTTTCAAAAAATACCTGCCTCAAATCTAAGTCTGCATGATCATGGTTAGCCTGTCAATCACTCTTTTGACTAAACAATGGTGCTTCATGAAAAAAGCAGCTAGTTCAGCTCAAAACCCAGACAACTGCACACTTAACTTTTCCTCAAGGCAAGTGTCACACTTCAGTCTGCAAAAGAAGTGCTGTATGTATACTTTCCATTTTTTCACACAGAATATTAAAAAGATGTGTACTTGAGGGCTGAGATTTAAGAAAATTAATGACTCTTATTTTATTTTTTATTGTGAGTGCATAGCGGTGAACAGTAGAATGACTATTAATAGCGTTTGGGGCCAGTGCTTCTGTTCCAGTTAAGGAATCTATTTTACTCACCATTGGCTTTGTACTGTCAGTGACATGTCAACACAGTGAAACCCCATTTACTATTAGTATTAATATTAATATTACTAGGATACTATATAGTATTAACATTACGAATATATAATACTATTAGTATTATCTAGGGCCTCGGGGAACCCCCAGAGGTCTGTAAGCCATTCTTTGAGAACCACTGATACGAAAAAAAAAAAAAGATGGCGTATGGTATTTGAAGTCAGATAGAACTGCAGATTGTGCTGTGTGATACTGAGCCACTCAACTTCTCTGAGCCTCCGTTTCTTCATTCGTAAAATGAGGACTGTGTTACCTACCTTGCAGGTTTGTCTCGAGACTCAAATGAAACAACGTCTATGAAAGTTTTTGATACAGTGCCAGGCATGTAGTAGGCTTTTTAGAAATATATCTTCCCTTCTGTTATGTACTGAACTGTGTCCCCCAGAATTCCTATGTTGAAGCCCCAAACACCAGCGTGACTGTCTATGGAGATAGGCCCTTTATGGAGGTAATTAATGTTAATGAGATCATAAGGGTGGGGCCCTAATCTAATAGGACTGGCGTCCTTTTAGAAGAGGAAGAGAAATCAGAAATTTCTCCCCCCACCGTCCCTCTCCCAGCAAGCACAGAAGAAAGGCCATGAAGGACACAGTGAGAAGGTAGCCATCTACAAGCCAGGAAGAGAGCTCTTACCAGAAATTTGCTGGCACCTCGTTCATGGACTTCTAGCCTCCAGAACTGTGAGAAAATAAATGTGTGTTGTTGGAGCCCGCCCCCCCCCCCCACCGACCATCTGTGGTATTTTGTTATGGCAGCCTGAGCAGGCTAATACTCCCTCCCCATACCCTTTTCCTCCCAAGGCCCTTGTATTAATGGTTTGCATGGTTTGAAAGTCCTTTGTTAGTTGGAAAGAACTGGGCATGAGCAGACGATATTAGTGTTAGAAACTCCTTTCCCAGACAGCCCTTGGGCAAAGCTCCCAGCCTCAAGGATCATGCCTTGAAGGAGATTTCTGATGAGAACATTCCAAGATGCCAGTGGAAAATCCTGATGCTGGGTATTTGGAAACCATATTGGGAAGAAAGCAATTTTCTGGTTTATTTTCTAAAACAATAAACAGTGGAAAGAATGCCAGGGTGGTAGTTTTAACTACCACAAGTCAGAGAAAATCAGCTTTAAGTCCTAAAACCATCCAGTAGACTCACCAATACTGATCTGTCACATGGGGACACCAGCAGCCCATCTGCTGCTGGTGGTGGTGGTTGTTGTGATGATGACAGTGATGACAATGGTGATGAAGATGATGCTGATACTGATTGTGATGATAGTGACAATGATGTAGATGTTGATGATGATAGTCATGATAATGATGATGATGATGATGGTGACGACAATGATAATTACGATAATAAAGATGCTGCTGATGATGCTAACCATGATAGTGGAGACGATGGCAATGATGATACTGGTAACTATAGTGATAATGATGATGGTGATGATGATGACAATAAACGTATTATTTTTTTTAGCAACAACCATATGCAAGGAGCTGTGCTAAGTGCTTCTCATGTGTCATCTCATTTGATGGGAAGTAATACTTGAGAGATAGACATATCATACCCATTTTACAGATAAGTAAACTGAGCCCAGAGAGGCTGAGTAACTTGCCCAAGCACATAGCTGGTGAGTGGCTGAGTTGTATTCTTTCCATCTGTCCCAAGAGTAATTTATTTTCTTTTCTCTTTTTTTCTTTTCCTCAGTTTGTTATTGGAACTAAACCTAGGCTAGCAAGAGACTGAAGTCAGAGTTTGGAGTTGTAGATAAAGGAAGCTGAGTAACTTGCCCAAGGTCACACAGCTTGTAAGTGACCAAGCAAAGATGTGACTCCAGGTCTGTCCTCCCAGGCTCTGTCTGGTTTCAGGAGCTTGGGGCTGATGAGCAGGTATATGCCCTTGCCAGTTTGACTTCCAGAATCCAAGGATCCCCTTGGGGAGCCAGGAGAGGGAAGCAGCTTGGCCTCAAAAGACAACAAGCTGGGCATTTGGGCCTCACCCTGCCTTCTTCTTAGCCCCTGCCACCCCCTCTTTGCACCCCATCCAGCCCCAAGCCAGCTTTCTGAGATGGTCTCAGCGGAATGCTGACTGCAGCCAACTCAAGGGGGGCAGGCTTCCCAGAGTGGAAGCTAAGAGAATCTCACATGTTGGGTGTCTGTGTTGGGAGGTGCAATGGGAGGGGTGGTGCTCAGCGGAGAGCAGATGTAGAGATGGGGAAGGAGGGACAGGGGCTACAGCACCTGCTGTCTGGTTTGACCCCCACCCTGGCTTTGCAGGACCAGCGTTCCCATCAGGGACTGAGGCTCAGAGAGGTCGAAGCTCCTGCCCAAGCTTTTACAACTAGAGAAGGGAGGAGCTAGAATTGGCATGTGGGTTCCTGGTGCTCTCACACTGAGGGTCTTCCCACCACACTGCACTGCTTCTCTTATGCTTGGAGAGGTCAGATTTTTCTGGACAGCAGGCCCCAGAGATGGAGAGGAGGAGAAGAAGCATCTATCTTTGGGCATGTGGCAGGCAGGGAACTGACCCCTCACTATGTCCCAGGCCTTGGCCCAGGCTCCTGGTTCCTCACCACAGCCTCCGGGGACAGGGGAGTGGGAGATGACTAGGCCTTTGTGACTAATGGAAATTTGATGCTCAGAGAGGTCAAGTGACTGGGTAAAGTCACACAGCTGCTGTGTGGCCCTTCTGGGGGTGCAAGGGCCTAAGGTGGGTGAGCTTCTCCTGCAGTGATAACCGTGACAGCAGCCCTTACGCTGCCCTGCTCTAACTGCCATGTGTTGATCTACGCCATCCTCTCAACAGCCCCATAAGATGGTCATTATTACTAACAAGGCACAGAGAGCTTAGGTGACACACCAGGAAGTGGAGCCTGGGGTTTGAACGCAGGCAGCCTTGCCCCAGGGTCTGTGCCCCTTCTCTTTACTTCTCTTCTCTTTACTTGCCTGTTTGTCCTACCTTCTTTGATCAGCCTATGGACCTTCTAGGCCTGGCTGAACCCATCCTTTTACTTCCTATGCACAACTCCATTTTGGAATGGGAAGACAGAAAGGTTAACAAGGTCACCTAACTTGTGAGTGGTGGAGCTGGGATTTGAACGTAGTCCAGCTGTGGGCCCACGTTCCCAGCCATGAAGCCACGCCGCCTCCCATGCCTTCCCGTGACACGCGGACAAGAATGGCTTCCTGGGCCCTCACATGCTGCCCCTGCCCACCTCTCTGTCCTTGACCTCCACCACCCTCCCCTTCTCTCTGGAAGCCAGACACACTTGTTCCTGCCACAGGGCCTTTGCACTTGCTGTGTTCTTGCTCAGAGCCTCTGCCTGAAGTGGGCTTCTTCTGGTCCTCAGCTTATGTCACCTCCTCACAGAGGCCTTCTCCCAGCCCCTTCCGAGTCCTCTCTGCCATAGGCCCTGCTCCACCCTATCGTCATCACCTTAAGGCATCTTGCCTCTTTGCTTACTCACGGGTTGTCTGTGTCTACCCCTTACTGGGGCAGGTCTGTCTTGTCCATTCATGAATCCCCAGAGACCAGTGCTATGCCAGCACATAGTAAGGACTCAATGAATATTCATCCAAGAAATGTTGAACTGGGGGGATGTTGTGGTCTGAATGTGTGTCCCCCCCAAAATGCACATGTTGAAACCTTGACCCTCAACATGACGGTATTAAGAAGTGGAGACTTGGGGCGGATCCCTCATGAATGGATTATTGCCTTATAAAGGAGACCCCAGAGAGCTCCCTCGCCCCTTCTGCCGTGTGATGTTACAGTGAGAAGATGGCTGTCAGTGAGGGAGCAGGCTCTCCCCAGACCCTGAATCTGCCAGTGCCGTGATCTTGGCCCTCCAGCTTCCAGAACTGTGAGGAATAAATGTTTTCTGTTTCTAAGCCACCTGCTCTCTGATATCTATCTGTTAAAGCATACTAAATGCACTGAGACAGGAAGGTGCTCCTGTCCCCATTTCACAGGTGAGAGGACTGAGGCTGGAGCAAGCTAATGAGTAGGGTGACCATCGGACCCAGTTTGCCCAGGACTTCCCCAGTTTTAGCAATGAACTAGGCACAACAGGATGGGTGGTCCCCCTCTCTTCCCCTCCCTGCTAGATGGAGCCAGCTTGCTGGGCATGGTCCCTCCATCCCCACCCAGCCCCTTTAGGGAGGAAGGCCTGGAACAGCAAGGGAAGAGCACACATGACTGCCCAGGCTCTGAGGTGGAAAAAAAAAAAAAGAAAAGAAAACCTCAGCCACCACCACCACGCAGTCCCTCTCCTGCTCAGCAAGCACCCAACCTCTTCCCCAAACCAAATGAGACCACCTCTCTTGTCATCACCAGACACTGGGAGGTACTGAGGCCCTGGGGGGTTGGCTTCAGGGGCAGAAGTTTACACAACTCAAATGACAGGGCCACTGAGACCCAAACCAGGGCTTCTGGCCACTAGCAGTGGCATTCTTCCCACCGAGCCAGGCCTGCCCCTCGTGCATGCCCACCCTCATGTGCACACCCACCTATGTACGTGCAGGCATCTGGTTTTGAGTTTATGTAACATGCGTGCTTTACCCATTCCGCACTGTGGCAGTATCACAAGGATGAAGCCCTGCCCGCATCTGCCTGCTGGGGAAACCGAGGCACAGAGAAGGGAAGGCGAGGAGACCTGCCATGTAGAGTGACCAACTCATCCCCACTACCCTGGCCTTAGTGTCCCGGGAACCCCTCAGTCCCAGGCAAACCAGGATGGCTGGGAGCCTGTTCCCTAGCTTGACAGTGACGATCATGGTGCCAGGAGCCTGAACTCTACCATTTCATGTCATTCTCACACCAAACCTCTTTATGGGTGCTATTCTTCCCATTTTACAGCTGAGGAAACTGAGGTTCAGAAAGGTTCAGTCCCCTGCCCAAAATTAAGTGATGGAACCAGAACTGGAATCCAGGTCTTTGGGTGACCTTCAGGCTTTCCGCAAAGACAAACTGCCCCCAGGAATGGCAGAAACATAGCTCCCCCTTAAAGACTCTAAGGTGGCCGAGTCCCAGGGGGTGGGCATCTTTGACTACAAGAGCCTCCTGTTCAGCTGGTGGCAGGCATCCCTGGGGGTCACCCTAAGCAGAGCCGTGCCCAGGGATGGCTTGCTGGAGTTTAAGCCCCTGAAGGCCAAAGATCATTATTCCTTTGGGGCTTCCCTGGTGGCGCAGTGGTTGAGAGTCTGCCTGCCGATGCAGGGGACGCGGGTTCGTGCCCTGGTCCGGAAAGATCCCACATGCTGCGGAGCGGCTGGGCCTGTGAGCCATGGCCGCTGAGCCTGCGCATCTGGAGCCTGTGCTCTGCAATGGAAGAGGCCAGGACAGTGAGAGGCCCGCATATCGCAAAAAAAAAAAAAAAAAAAAAAAAAAAAAAGATCATTATCCCTGGGTGAGGTCTGCCAGTTCTCAGGTCTTAAGAGCCACCATGTAAAGTGGTAGCCCTCCTAAGACCCAGCCACCATATAAAGAAGCTCAGAGTAGTTTACTGGATGGGGAGAGACCATGTGGAGAGGGTGAGGCCTTCTGGAGTGTGCTGGTCCAGCCGAGCTCCCAACTGAATGCAGCCAACCCACAGGATCATGAGATGTAATAAATCATTGCCATCTTAGGCCTCTATGCTATGAAATGATAACAGATAATGGAAAGAATCCTTGAGTGCTTCTGTGTGCATTTCCTAAGAACAAGGACATTCTCTCACATAACCACCATGCAGTAATCAAAGTCAGGGAATTTAACATTGGCATCATATTATTATCTAATCCACAATCCTTATTCAAATTTCACCAGTTGTCCCAATAATGCCCTTTACAGTAATTTTCCCCTCCAGTCCCAGATCCTTTTAAACAAACTTCTATTGGCTAAGAGTATCACATACAACCACAGAATAGTAGGACTGTCATATATGAAACACATCACCCATCTGAGCAAAGGAAACAAGGGATTGGCCGTCCCCCAGGCCCATGACACCAGCCGTCTCCCAGCCCCAGGCAGGGGAGCCCTGATAAAGTGGAAGGAACTCACTCCTCAGACTCTCAGAACATGGGACTTCCCCCACCCCTACCCCTGAGCCTCAGGTTCCCACCTGCAAAAATAACCGCTTCCCAGACTGACGTGCTCATCTCATGGGCCTGCCTCGGGCAGAGCATGCCAGGAGGCAGGCATCCAACCAACAGGGGTTTCATCCTTCCTTTCCAACAAAATGTACATTTTGTGGGTGAGCTACATACATTTTCACTCAAGAAAGTCTCCGTGCCCACAAGACGGAAAAACAAACTTTTCATGTTAAAGAAAACTGCCCACTCCTGGGATCACGTCAGCTTTCCTGTCTAAATGTACTACGCTAGGCCCCAGTGATTACCTCCCCACCATCCCTAGAAACGTTCATTGACCAAACACAATTCCATCAGTGGTTTGAGAGAGATGCTCAGGTCCAAGTGGCCCATGCACATGCTGCCAGCACATAGCCTAACAGACCACGCCCCTCTTGGAACCAGATTTAGCGGTACATGTGGTCCATTCTCCCCTCCCCCACTTTTATCCCTGATTTCCGCTTATAAATCCACTTTGAGATTTGGCTTCCCTATCCGTCCATCTCCTGCAGAATTCATAAAGGAATCTAGTGACTGCCCACCACGCAGCAGGGGACCAAGAGGGTAATTGCAGGGCTTGTCCCTTTGAGCAGGGCCCTTAGCAAAAATGAAAAGCCCGGTCCTCTCGTTGATGGTGATTGCCTAGAGAATCCTGGGGGATGGGATCGGAGGCTCCCAAAATGTCTCAAGGCACGTGGAGCCCAAGAGAGGTACCCGTGAGGAGGTGGGGGGGGCGTGGCCATGGTCACATGGTCCTCCCACAGGACCTCATCCTCACCGCCACTGGCAGCATCAGGCACACCCACTCCTGCTCAACAGGTGTGACTCCAAGGCTCCCAGAGTTTACGGGCCTGACCCGAAGTCAGAGAGTGCTGGGTTCACACACAGGTCCCCCTGGCACTGAGGCCAGTCCTGTGACCCAGGAGGCTTCTCCCTTGTGCTTCATCACATGGGCTCTGGAGCTGGACAGCCTGGGTTCAAATCCCAGCTCCACTCCTCCTCATATGACCTTGAGCCCTCAGTCTCCCCAGCTGCAAAATGGCAACAACAATGATAGCTTCAAGATCAGGTTGCTGTCAAGGGCTTAAAAGAGGGCTTCCCCTATAGCAGGTGCTGGGTTATCACATCATCTTGTCCTTAACCAATACAAATGTCCCAACATCATTAGACATAAGCAATGGGTTATTATTGTTACTGAGGGGAAATTCACACAGCATCAAATTAACCATTTTAAAGTTGTGCCACCGTCACCACTATCTGGTTCCAAAACCTTTCCATCATCCCAAAGGGAAATCTTGTACTCATTAACAAGTCACTCCCCATTTTCTCCTGCTCCAGCCCCTGGCAAACACTCATCTGCCTTCTGTTCCTATGGATTAGAAGATGTCTAGAAGATGTCTCTTCTAGACATTTCATAGAAATGGAATTCTACCATATTTGTCCTTCCATATCTGACTTCCTTCACTTAGCATCATATTTACAAGTTCATCCACATGTAGCATGTTTCCGTGCGTCATTCTTTTTTTCTGGCTGAATAATATTCCACTGCGTGAATATGTATATATGTGTGAGTGAGTGTGTGTGTGTGTATCTCACATTTTGTTAAATTAGAGTTGTTTACATCTGTTGGCTATTGTGAATCATGTTGCTGTGAACACTCATGTACAAGTTTTGTAGAGATATTTGTTTTCCTTCCTCTTGGGTGTATACCTGGGAGTGAAGTTGCTGGATCATACGGTAGTTCTATGTTTAGGTTTCTGAGAAATCGCTGAACTGTTTTCCATAGTGACTGCACCATTCTACCTTCCCACCAACAATCACAAGCGTTCTGATTTCTCCACCTCCTCGCCAACACATGTCATTCTCCACTTGTTGATTATAGCCACGCTAGTGGGTGTGAAGGGAGTAACAATGTGGTTTTCAAACAAAGCTAAAAAGTGATTTTTGGGCTTCCCTGGTGGCGCAGTGGTTGAGAGTCCGCCTGCCAATGCAGGGGACACGGGTTCGTGCCCCGGTCCGGGAAGACCCCACATGCCACGGAGCGGCTAGGCCCGTGAGCCATGGCCGCTGAGCCTGCATGTCCAGAGCCTGTGCTCCGCAACGGGAGAGGCCACAACAGTGAGAGGCCCGCGTAGCGCAAAAAAAAAAAAAAAAAAAAAAAAAGTGATTTTTTTGCTCAAGCATTGATCCTCCACCTTGACACTCTGTGAGCTCAACAAGGAGGCTCAAGCTCTAGACGTGGACGGACTGTGGCCGAGGATTTCCCCTCGCTGGGCTTAGTTTCCCCCATCACAGGACCTGGTTGGTCTGGATTAGTGTTTCCCACATGACCTGTGCGTTAACAGCAGGGAAAATAGGCCTGAGACGTGTTGCCATTAGAATGGAGCCGTGCAGATCCTCTCCTGGGTACCAGAGGAAGAAAAGATGAGTCATTTGGGTGGACCTGCCTCCACCTGGAGTTTTTCTTCTTATACATGGAATCTGGTACACGTTTGTGAAGGATCTGTCCCCATTGATCAATTTAGCTCTTCGGGGCTGTCATGTTAATGTCTCAAGCTGAGCCCCCAGCCCTCCTGGCCACCAACAAGCTCTTGAGCCAGATCAGAAATAAGGGAACTCCCTTCCTGCTTGCATCCTAGGCTTCTCCAGCCACTGTCACTGCCCTGAGTGGGCCTCAGAAACCCCTGTGGCCATGCAGAACATTCCAGGGCTCCTCTGACTCTATTTCAACCGCTTGTCCATTTCTCACTGCTCTGCTTTTGCTCGTGCTCTATGTACCCTCTGCCCAGATCACCATTCCCCACTTTCTTCATCCAATCTGCTTCTACAGATCTGTGAGAGCTCAGTTCAGCACCACTTCCTCCAGGAAGTCTTCTCTGATGCCCCACCTGGATCTAGGAATCCTTTCCCTGGCTCCAGGAGCCCCTATGTCATGGTACTCTTTACTCTGTTTTGAGCACCTTCTATTTAACCAGGCTCCTCCACTGGGCTGTGAGTTCTTTGAGCAGGAACTGTGGGGTTCATCTTGGGGTCCCTAGTACTCATCCAGGCTGTGTCTGGGATTAAAGTGCCCACAAGGGATGGTGGTGTCTGCACTGAATTTTCCTCTGGGATCCAGCCTTCCCCAACTTGCGCAGTCTTGCTGGACAGGCAATCATGGTACCTGAGGCAATTGGCCATGAGCTGGGCAAGTGGCCCAAGCTGGGCCAATCAGATGTCCTCTCCTGAGAATTTCAGGCATGACAGAGTGACTCAAGGCGGGATAAGAGCTGACACCAAGTTGTTCTGACTTCTCCTTACTTCCTGGTACCTAGAAGCCCAGAGTTTTCCCAGGTCCTGTCTTTCTGAGGCCTAGTGGTTCAGGGTCTCTTGACTTCTGTGAACTACCCCAAATCTTGGAAATAAAAGTCTTTTACTGCATAAAGTTTTGCCAGGACCCGTTTCTGTTGCTTACCTCCAAAGAACTCTGGCAGATACAATACATCCATATTTTTTTAATAGATTTGTGGATGGGTGAACGAATGAGCCCCGTCTTGAGGGCAGAGACAGCCAATCAGTTGGGAAGGGCGGGAGGAAGAGAAGACACTGGCAGCAGAGAGATCACCACCAACAAAGATCCCCAGGAATCCACATGCTGGCCGGAATGCTGAAGCAAAGGGGAATGGGCGGAGTCCTGACTTCAAAACTGAGCCTGAAACTCAACATCGGGCAAAGCATGAAGTGGAAAGCATGCTTCATCCGTCCTCTACGGGGCAGGGGCTTCACAGAGCTGCTGGGGGACACGCAACGAGAGCATCACCTCTAGAAGGTAGGTGTACATCCCAGGACACTCTCTGTCATCTTGGCCTCCTTTACTTTGTGTTCATTGTGGTTTGATGTAAAACAGAGAGATGATGCCCAAACATACACAGCAGCTTCAGGTGGTGGGACTGGGGACAGGATTGAGCTGGGAATGAGACTCTGGATAATGCCCCTCTCCTCAGTGTTTTGATGGCAAACTTGGTGTGCAGGACGGTGCCTCACAGCAAGCTGAGAAACCAAGGCCCGAGTCAGCCAACAGCACACTGCAGCAGAGAGTTGTCTTACTTGGATAAAAATTGACAATCTCTCCCTTAAGCCTTTCAAAAGGTGGGCTCCAGATGGACTAGAGCCTTAGACGTGAATGTTACAATAACAAAGCCAATCAAAGAAAGCATAAGAAGGTATCTTTGTGCCTAAGAATGATTCTACTCCAAAAGACCCTAAAAGTGCCAGACAGAAGGGAGAAAAAAATGATGGATCTGCCAGCATCAAAATTAAGGATTCCTGCTCACAGAGGAAGCCACAGGCAAAGGCAGCACACAGGGCGCACGTACAGATGCGACTGACGAGCGGTTACAACTTAGAACATCCTGGAACTCTCACAGAACAGTAAGAAAAGGACAGAGGCCTGAGAGAAAAATACACAACGGTGGGGCGGAAGACAGCCCTAAATGCCTAATGAGAGATGTTCAAACTCATTAGTAAAGAGAAGCATGCATTTAGACTCGTTATGGGCCTGTAGAAAGGCCCGTTACTAAGTGGTTGGGCTAATGTTGGCAGGAATGTGTCAGAGAGCAGGGCACCCTCATGCGCTGTGAGTGGGACAGGCTGGCCCAGGTCCCTGAGCCCCCATTCTGGGGTATCGATGCAGGATGCCAGGCAGCCATCACATAGGTCTCTCCAGGCAGGACACAGATGCCCAAGTGGCACTGGCTACAGGAACAGGGGGACAGGGGACAACCTGGCATCTGCCCTTCTCTAGGGAACGTGTGTAATGGTCAAGGTTGGGGCTCCAGGTGTGTGACGCCATGGGGTCACGTGGTAAGCAAGGAGAGTAACAGCGACGATCTGAGGTCACAAAGCAGGGCTAGCATTTGTGGGTCCAACCCCTATTTGGCCACTTTCTAGCTGTCTGAACGAGGACAGGCGAACTCCCTGAGCCTTTGTCTCCTCTGGCAGATTAAGGGATTAGCTGAGACCTGGAGCAGCAGCACTCCCAGGGCCGGGTCCATAGTAGGTGCTCAGTAAACAGTAGTCATCAGCTTTTGCAAACATGACATCGGCAGCAAGGCAAGGCTCACGCACAGGAAGCTGCTTGCCCTCACTCCTTGGGATCTCCTGCTACCCAGCCAACGTCCCTGCAACCCTGTGGGCACTGAGTTCTTTATTTAGGCTCCTAACGTAGGCTCCAGTCTCTCTCGGGTTTGTTAGAAGCTGCACGTACCACCCCTGCTCCCCAAGCGCTGTCCTGCCCCAGGAAATGCAGCGGGGCTGATCCGGAGGCCAGAGTGGCCCTCTGCACCGGCTGTTCCTTCCTGCCCACCCCACCCCCACCGTTGGGGCCCTGATTAGCCTGGGTATTGGATGACCCCTGCTCTTCTTTTCTGCCCCGCAAGGGTTAATCGGCCTTCCTGCTGGGCGGCTGGGAGACTCGGAAGGAGGCCGCAGGGCGGCCTGGCGGCAGGAGGCTTTCATTACTTTGATGGGATACATGTGCTCGGCTTTATCTCCGGCCCTTGCTCCGTAATTCAGAGCTTGAACGTCTCAGCTGTCGGCCGATCTGCAGACAATTGCTCGGGGTAATACTATCCGGAAAAAGCTGATAAAACGCAGATGTGACGAGGCCTCTGAAATTTGCGGTTTGCTAAGTGGTTTGCTGCGATGCTTGCCCCTGGCCCGGCGGCTTCCCCGCGAGGTTGGGAATGGAGGGGGTGGGAGTCGCCTTTTTTTCAGTGAAAGGTTGAAGAGAGGAAGTGACTGTAGAATTTACTTTCTATAATTAGGAAGATGGGCAAATAGAAAGTGGAGGGTGATGTGACCATCCCACAGGACTCACGTGTTCACGGCCCCTCTGGTTCCATCCTAACCAGCCTGTGGCGGACCTCCAGGAGTTGGGTCACCCAGGCTTCCTCTGTGCAGCTTGGAGTGGGCGTCGTGCAGGGGGCCCTGGGAGGAAGTCTGTGTGACCTTGTGCAAGTCACCTGACCTCTTGCTCAGCCCACTCAACCGAAAGACCAAACCACTAACAACCTCAGTTACTTACCGCAAGTGATGCTGTGATGCGCATGGCAGGATGTCAAGCACACAGTAGGTGTTCAACTAATGATGCGGAGGTTCCTTCACTAGCTTAAGTTCCCAGATGACCCCAGAGAGTAAAAGCGATAGGATTCTGACATGAAGAGACTGGATCCCAGTTGGGTGGTAGGTGAGGGCCCGGGCTGTTTGCCTCCAAAATCATGACTTCCCAGGCCAGAGTCACAAGGCTGGACCCCCTTGTGTGAAACAACAGTCACCAGGGTCTTCCTGGGCCAAAGGAAGTGTTAGAGCAGTGGCCTCAACCGTACCGTGTGCCCAAACCACCACAATCATGTCAGAGTGCAGAGTCCCATTCCGGAGGTCTGGGGGGCCCGAGAAACTGCATTTCTCTCAAGGTCCTAGCGATGCTGAGGCCACTGGTCCCTGGACTGCATTGTGGGTAGCAACAGGTAGGAGGACCCCAGAGGCAGAGCCAGGCTGAGGGGTGACCTCCTCGCCACACCTCTGATGACGCACCTTCCTTCACTGGCCGAGAGCTTTATTTTCAGACAGTGGGTGTATCCACATGAAAGCATCCCAAACAGAGCATATTTCTTTATTCCCTTCCCAAATTGCATTGATGACAAAGGAAAAAGTACACAAATTGATACCATCATGTGCTACCCTTGAGGCCACGTAACGTGGTTCTCCAAACAGCCAATGGGTCTGACTCACAGCAGTAAATACTGCTGTGCCATCCATGTGCCAGCATCTTCCCACAGATCAGTAATTCCACAAAGGGAGCCTGAGGAAAGGTGGTCACTGCTTCAGGATACCCGTTGGCTCTCTTTTATGCTTATGCTAAGGTGAGAACAGCCAGCACACATCAGGCCCCTTCCCCTTATCCGACCTCTTGTCCTAGCCCCGAGCAGTGAGTTGATCACACCCATTTTCAGTTGAGAGAAACTGAGGCCCAAGAAGGTTGAGTCGGTTGCTCTCTCTCAGCTGATAGGAGCAGAGCTGGGATTCAAACCCAAGTGTGTTTAGGAGTTTCCGGCTGCAGATTTGCACACTTGCATCTGTCCCACGCTGCCTCTGGACAAACACCCCCCCCCACCCCCCTCCATGTCGGTGGGCAGACGCTTCAGCCAGCTCCAAAAGTTAGGGCCGGGCCTGGGGTTTTCCCTGCAATTAGAGGGCCCATTTGCAGTTCCCACCTTTCAAAGAGAGAGGGCGTCTCTCCCCCTGCCTGGTGTGGGCAGAGCTGGTAGCAATTTTCCCACAATGTGTAAATTAGTCAATCTCTGAGTCTGTAAACGGGGGCCTTTGAAGGGGCCTTAATGAAGCACTCCATTAGGGCTTAATGACGGCCGCCTCAAGCATTACTGGACCGAGTGCCTTTTGATGTCTTGGGGCCACGGGTTGGAGGCTCAACTTATCTCAGTGCCCCCGGCAGGCTTAAAAAAAAAAAAGGCAAAAAGCGCCCTTAGAGAAGTTGAAAAATTTTTAATGAAAAAAGTTAGTCCTGGCCTGACTGATGTTGGCACTTCAAAGCCAGTGCGCCCTAAATTGCTGTAGACTGCTTAATTCAAAAGTGCTCCCTCGCTGGTGACAGCCCAATGGTGACAAAATACAATTGGCAACAGGAGACGGGCAAGATCAAAGGCTGGCTATTGTAATAGTTTTGTTCCATGAAGAATTGCTTATTGTCAGGAGTTTTTCAGCCTTTTTTTTTTTTTCCTCTTCTTTTCTTCCTTTCCTTTTTTTTTTTTTTTTTTTTTTTTTTTTTGATTTTCTCCTTTTGGCTCCAGCGCCATCTCAGTATCCTCTGGTTCAGAATCCGCTTACATAAATACTTGTAATTACATCCTTCTGATAATACATTTCAGTTTGCAGAGGCCGCGGCTGCCTGTCCGTCTCTCTCGAGGTTCGTGGAGCCGTGTGGTTGGTTGGACTGTAAAAACCATTTCTGTGTTTTTGTTAGAAAAGATCCTATGAGGCACCGGAGGGTAAATTAGAGCTGGGATCTGCTTGTCGTCCTGGGGACTATTTTAGGATTTAGTTCAGATTAAACGGCTGCCGGCCCCGGCCCTGGCGGAGCAGAGAGGTAACATCAGAGGACCAGGCTCTGAAGTCCCTCTTGACTGTCCTGGTTTCTCCTAATCTCAGTTTCCCCAACAGCAACCCTGGGGCTCATCGACTCACAACCCCCTTCCCCCCCATTAGTTATGGAGCTCTGACTTACAAAAACACTTGCCTTGTAGGGCTGTTGAAAAGACTAGGAGAAAGTGAGGATAAAAGTACTTTGTAACCTGGAAACTCCCTCCTCCTCCCGTCCCTCCTCCCCTTTCTTGGTTTTGGAGGGTGTGTGTTCAGTCTCTTTCTGTTTACCTGCTTCTTAGACCCCAAACACTGCCTAGGAACACAGAACCTAGAATGAGATATTCTGGTGAGCTGGAGGGGCTGTAGGTGAGGGAACGTGTCCCCAGGCCTGGGCTTGTGTCCTCACTGCTCTTCTCAGCAGTATGACTCAATTGGGTCACTTTACTCCTTGCAAACCTCAGTTTCCTCTGTAAAATGGGACTTGTCATCCCTGCGCTGCCAAATCTCATGGCTTTTCCTGAGCTGACCCAAGGTTCATTTAAGCAAAAGGATGCAAAAGCGCTTTGTAAATGGCCAGAATGCCATAAACATCACAAAGTCAGTTCGAGTTATTTTCCGATAGACATAAGCTGGAGGAGGCTGTTCTGAGCTGGGTTGAGGCTGAGGATGACTGGGGACCGTCAGGAAGCAGGAATGCTCCGGTTCCTTTTATTGCTTCAAATATTAGTCACCAGGAAGCCGCCCCATGAAGCATACAAGCCTCGCGTATCATTTCCTCATCTTGAATTAATTAAGAAGACCGGTATGGGGACAATTAGAGAAACCTTAGGCTGATGACATCTCCTTGTGACGGAATTTGCTTCTGCATCCACTCTGTCTCCCTTGCAATGCCCCAGATCCTGGCAGATTTGGTTTTTTCCAAACAAAGTGTCTCAGATATATTGTAGGACTGGATTAGTGATTCTCCAGACGTTTGGGGGCACACACAGCCCTGAGAGGTGATGGCTTGAGGGTCAGGTTGATGTCTGTCTGTTTACATTGACTGCCTGTCTTGCTTTTCTACTTTCCTTCAACCTAACTTCTCCGGCCATTCGCCACCCTCGCCGCCGTTGTCTATCTGCCCTTTGTTTTGAAATTCCATGGGTACCAAGCATTCTAAATTCCCAAACTTGTTAAGCAAACATTCTAGGGTGGCACTGCTCTAAAGCCAACACTCTACGGGGCTCCACCCCTACTTTCTGAGGGTGTCGTCCAAATGTCCACAGGCCGTGTGAGGCCCCCAGTGACTCTGAGACCTGCCTGTTCCCCATAATCACGCACAAGTATGCATAAACCCAGCTGAGCAATTATGAATAATTAAATCAATTAGAGACAGTCTAGCACCAGGGATTATGGCTGCTCAGAGTGTGGGCCTCTGTAATATTTTAACAGTAAATGCAAGAGCCCCAGAGAGGCCTGGCGGGAAGAGGGGAACAAAAGCAGGTCCAAATGCCAAGTCATGTTGCTTGGTGACCCTCGTCCGTGGAATCGGAGGCCTTCCCAAGGAAAACAATGGCAATGAAATGCCAATAAAATATTTGGGGGGGCAAGTATGAAAGCTTCAAAATGAGTTAATTAAAAAAAGATAAAACATGAGTCTCCAAAGGTATGTTGAGTAAATTTAGTGCTTGAAATTTGACAGAAGGAAAAGGTATTCAAACACGAAGCAGAACTTTTTAAAGTGGCAGGGCTGGGCAACTGGTCGTTTTTCTTCTAAACCAGCCTCCCTCCGCCCATGCGTGGAATGAAGCTCAGGGGAGGCCTGGAAGGCGTTGACAGCAGTGGTTCCACAGACCAGCCAGGGCACCTCTTTTAAGGCCCTTGGGAGTGGGGACCTAGAAACTTGTTTTGGACCTGGGCGGTGTACAAGGTGCGCAAATTCCAAAAGGAGAAAAGTTAAAGCGTCATCAGAGCAAGGTCTTGACTCCATTCAGGCTAGCTTAGCACAGTTAGCCCACCATAGATCCCAACAAGTGAAAGCCTGAGAGAATCCACACTGTTGTGACTCAATTCCCCAGAAAATGGCCAACCGGTCCAGATGGAGGGAACAAGTCCAGAATTAAGGACCCATCCTAAAACATCTTCTTGTGGAGATGGGAGTCTTCTCGGCAGCCCAGGTGGTTAGAGAGCCGCCATCAAAGGTGCCAGCTTCCCCAGTTCCATTGCCCCAATGGCCTGGACACGGTCGGGATCTCACTGATTAATTGTGGACAGTTTGGGGATAATTAGGGCTATGATGGATCTGATGAAATCAACAGGAACATCATCTCTTTTTTGTTTTCTCGGAGTCTGAGCCAAGAGCATAAATATGGCCTCCTTTGGGCCAGCAGGGGGATCTGAACTGAGCCCTTCCAGCAACAAAGGCCGAATGTGCTCTTTGAGTGATGGTCTGTCCAGATTTGCTGACGAGGGCATATATGTTATGCAGGAAAAGAGTAGGAATACTTAGGATCATCTCCAACAGCCAAATCCAGCTGTCTACCTACAGGTGTGCGAAAAAGCACTGCCTCCCATCCTCCATTCTTCCAAGGTACCAGTTAACAGTTTGTGTTTGTTGTCCACTCCAAGACTAGCACCCCTGCATTGTAGACGAGGCTACCGAGCTCAGAGAGGTCAAGGAACCTGCTCAGGTCTCTACGTAGCAAGGGGCAGGCCAAGATTCAATCCAGATTTTTCTGACTGGAAAGCCCATGCTCGCAGTTTCTGCCTTCTGCTGCTTCTCTGTGCAAGCGTGACGAATATTGTGCTAACAGCCAGGGGAACAAAGATACTCCAATGACCTGCTTCCCCAAAATGGATGAGTTCGGGGTCCTCATCTGTAATTTGCAGGATTGTTGCAAGGCTTAGCAATGACATCCCTGTGCGAACCTGATTTCCTCCAAATCCCAGTGATCTGGCTTCCCCAAGGCTTGATCCTCTGAGGGGCAGGCTCACCATCGTCAGCCCTCACAGGTCCCTAGCTCCCCACCCCCACCTTCAGCTCAGGCAGTCTGCTGAGATTCCGGCCCTAGTGGCCTCCGAAGGGACCCCAGCACTTTTGAGAGTCTTGCGGGGACATCTCAGGAGCACGTCGTCTTTCTCCAGTCTCTGCTAAAGCTCATCACCCCCTCATCCACTTGGCATCTGTGTCCACAGTCTGATTCCAGCTCATTCAACAAATGTCACCAGCGAAGCCCTGGGTTCTCAGGGTGCCCACACAGAGGGTGCTCTGTGGTAAGCTTCAGAGCTGGGGGAACAACACCCTTGCTCCTGCTGTGGGACACACTGTTAGAGGGTCCCCTGTCCCGGACTCCACGGGCACAGGGTGAAGCGCTGCCGGTTTCCTTTCTAGAAGGTGTCGTCTCTAGGGAACCACATGGGGGTCTGTCCAGGGGATAGATTTGAGTGAGGCTGCTGTCAGAATCCTGCGTCACTCTCTTCTAGGGACCTGGGCTTTGTCACTAGGTAATTTTCTTCCAACTGCCGTAGCTGCCTAAGCAAATAACGGATCCTAGAATGTGTTCTTCCTCAGCAGCCTCCTTACCTGCCCAGGCACCAACCCCAGGACCTTCCTCAACCATTATCCAGATAAGCCCAGAGAGGTTTGCCTATCAGCAGTGGATGCTCTGTGGGTCCACGCTGGGATCCCTCTGC
Organism: Mesoplodon mirus; assembly: GCF_964341445.2. Classification (NCBI taxonomy): domain Eukaryota; kingdom Metazoa; phylum Chordata; class Mammalia; order Artiodactyla; family Ziphiidae; genus Mesoplodon; species Mesoplodon mirus. The sequence goes on from NC_138977.1 coordinate 160,854,871, forward strand.
ACACGCATGATGCTTCAGAGAATGCCCTTGGTTCACGTAAAGCATAAGCTAAGAATACCCTTATTGGTATAAAGAAGAACAGAGGTGTGCTGTCAGCTTGAATCTGGTGTAGGATGAGCAGATTGGCGTCATCCCACTGAACCTTTCATGACGATAAGATCAAAGCGCCCTTTGGGGTCTAAGGGTGGAAGCATGTTTCCCATTTCGTTAGGCGAGTCTTCGTGAAAGCCCTGGGGGCAGGTCCTTGAACCCTGGGAAGATTCTCTGCCACGTTCTCATGGTCACCAGGAGAACGAGAGGGGCAGGCAGGAGACCCTGAGCTGGCAAACTTCTCCAAGTGACCTCTGCCCCTGCTGGTGAGGAGGCATCTCCACCTGTCAGGACAGTGCAATCGCACCTCGAGTCTTGTTAAGCCCTTCTCAACCACCAGCAGCCTTGTTTCAACTAACTCTACAGGAAACTTGGTGAGAGTGGGGCATAGATGATGGGCATGGGCGGTCAGAGGGACGAAAACCCAAATCTTTTTGATTTGCAGTTTTGTCCAGGGCCCACCCTGCACCAACCCCGCACCCTGGTATCCATCCCATCCTGTGGCTGTGACGGGGTGATAGTTCCAATCCTGGCTGTGGACAACCGGCCCAGAGGACAGCAACCAGGTGGGAATCTGAGCCCCGCCTCTTAGAGCTTGTTGGCCAGTCAGGTCACTGTTCCAAGCCTCAGCTTCCCCATCCAGGAAATGGGGACAACCATTTGTCCCCTAAGGCAGGCCTGGCTGTCGCACAAGATCGAGGAGAGAGAAGAAATGAGACGATGGGTGAAAAGGACTTGCAAACTGTAAAGTGCACGTACCTTAAAGGCAACACTATTTCATCAGGAATTCTGTGGAATCAGAGAATGTAAGGCAACATATCTTTACTTGGTTCCCCAACATGGTCGTGAGGAGTGAGCAGATCCTGAGTGTGTATTCTTCCAAATATTGTCAGTTTCCAACTGCGCTTCACCCCTCAGGGGCAGCAAAGGAGGAAGCCCGGGGGGCAGAGTGTGGGGTCCACCAGCTCAGCTCTGCTTTCTTTTCTGCTTTAAAAATGGGTGAGATTTCCATACAGAAAGATTCTAGCCCTAGACGGAAAGCCACAAAGTGCCGTTGGCAGACTTGTCAGGGAGACAGACCCCCATAAATAACCCCAGGCAGGACCCCAGAGGAAGAAGCCAAGCTCTTTGCTAAGTAAAAAGGGAAAAACAAATCCCATTTTCCCAGGGTATGACAATGCCACACTGGCCTCCTGAGATTCCTGGGAGAGCGATGCTCCGGGAACAAGAGTGCTCCTGGCGTTTGATTTGCTGGAATCCCTCCAAGCTCTCAGCTCTCCTGGCTCCAGCCTCCCTGGGTGAGCTTGATTAAGTCGTTTCTCCTCTCTGAGCCTCAGTTTCCCCATCTGCATCATCGGGGGTGAACTGGATGGTTTGAGGATACCCTGTGAGTTCTGCCACCCCAATCCTCAGTTCACAAAGGCCCTCTTCCTGCCATGCCCCTGTCACCCTCTCTGAGCCCTGCCTCTGCCCCAGGGGCTTCCAGAACCCCACCTCTGGCCAAAGCCCTTACAACTCCAGACTTCCCCTCCTCCCCCCGCCCCCATTTCCCTACAAGGCCACCGCAGAAAGCAGCAAGGCGGACAGAAAGCAAGGATGTTTTAATTTACTCGATTAAGTCACCATGTGGACAGAGGCTCACGAAGGAATCTGCTCTACAGAACTTTTCGTTTAATAGAATTAGTTGAAACCAGATCAGCCGGCCTCCATTCCTGCAGGCCATCTGCCCAGACGGGGAAACGGCTTCCCTAAATAGAACCCCATGCTGCCGGGAGCCTCCTCTAAATGGCCAGCAGGGAGCTGCCCCCTGCACCCGCCTGTCTGTTCAAATGGGTTCAAAGTCCTTCCCTCTGGGGCCAGCTGGGCTGGCAGAGCTCAAGTCCACTTTCAGCTAAGACTTGGGAGCTATAATCAGATTCACATTCAGCTCCACCTGCAGGGAACTCCTGCCAAAATCGGGGACTGTGCGAAGGCGATGCCAACATAGAGACTTTTAATTCAGAAAAGAAGTCTTGTCAAGTCATTTGCCTGGACTCTTAAGAAAATTAGATAAACTAACATTTACTCAGCATTTTAGAGTCTCCCAAGAAGTTTCCCACGTGTTTTATTTAATCCTTGTGACAATCCTGCAGGAAGGCTCTTCATCATCCTTTCGTAGACGAGGGTGAGAGAGGTTTAGTAACTTTCCCAAGGCCACGCAGCTAGGAGCAAGGACCTGGGGACCTCTAGGACAGCAGTAACAGCATATGCCAAGCAGGCTGTTCTGAGACTGAAGTGAAGAGTGTAACTGCAGTGCCTCGCACATGGTACTTTTCTGCCCTTCTGTGTACATGAGTCCAGAGCTGCTGGTTCGAATCCCACCTCTGCCCAAACTAGTTATATGACTTTGGGGAAGCCATCTAACCTCTCTGGATCTCAGTATTTTCATCTGTGGAATTGGAGAGGGCAGTCACCCCTCTCTCTAGGGGTCAAATGAGTTGACGTATGGGAAACTGTCTGGCACATGGTTAGGCATCTGTAGCCCAGGCTGGGAATCCCAGGTGCCAACCTAAATCCTATAGGTGGCCCCGCCCTTATAACTCAGAAATAAGGCTGCCAGTGCAAAGACACTCAGGAAGGACGACGTGCTGTTTAGAGCAGGGGTCAGCAAAGTCTAGCCCTTGGGCCAAATCCAACCCATCTGCTTTTGTAAATAAAGTTTTATTGGAACACAGCCATGCCCACTGGTTTACATATTGTCAATGCCTATTGTGACAGAAACCACAAGGCCCTCAAAGCCTAAAATAGTCACTCTCTGGCCCTTTACAGTTGCCAACACCTGATTTAGAGTAGGAGGGTCATACAGTCTCCCCTCCCCCACCCCACCCACCCTAAAGAGGCTGAGCGCTAGTGGGCGAGGAGAGAGGAAGCCGCTTAGGGACATTTTATCCTAATTGGTTTTTTTTTTTTTTCGGTTCGTGGGCCTCTCACTGTTGTGGCCCCTCCCGTTGCGGAGCACAGGCTCCGGACGCGCAGGCTCAGCAGCCATGGCTCACGGGCCCAGCCGCTCCGCGGCATGTGGGATCCTCCCGGACCGGGGCACGAACCCGTGTGCCCTGCATTGGCAGGCAGACTCTCAACCACTGCGCCACCAGGGAAGCCCCAGGGAAGCCCCAGGGAAGCCCCTATCCTAATTGTTAATGAGCTTATTTAACCTCTCAGGGTCCTACTCCCTGATCCGAGCGAACAGTTTGGGTCTTAAGTGTTTTGATGGAGCATTCGTGTTTAGAAAAGAAATTATGAATGTGCCCTGATTAGTCAGCCTTGAGGAATTTAAAAGAAAGGAGTTGGGGTGGGAATAAACTGTTTTGTTATCAACGGCCACCTTAAAAGTCTGGGACTTCCACCCCGGGGAGTGGCTGGTGTATGGAATTGATACACATGGAGATTTATAAGGTCAAGTTTTATGAGCCTACAGATTCTAGTGGTGTATTACCACATCCTTATTACAAGCTCATGCTGCTGTCCAGTTAAACCAACGGAGCTAATATATTACTCCCGCCTGCCTTGGGCCTCAGACTCGAAGGAAAGACTGCAAATAAAACACCGCCTTTGGGAATCGATCGCGTCCTGTTTTTTTCCGCACAACTGACTTTGGTTGTTTCTCGCCTCTCCCTAAACCCACAAACTGCCAAGGGGCTGTTTGGTTTGTGCACCCAGAACAATGCCTTGGGGATGGCCCTGGTGGGACACTTCCCCAGCTGACCCTGGTGACACCTCTCCAACGGGAGGGGACGGCTGCAGGGACCCTGCACAGCACAGAAGGGATGTCTCTTCACTGCTGTCCGTGCTAACAGGACCATAAATTAAGGCTGTGTTGTTTGTCTTTGGGCTGTTTGAATGGGAAGGGGGAGGCAGCCGGAACTAGGACACACCCAGGCTGGTGTGGGCAGCTGTCCCCTTGGCTCCGGGCCTCTTGAGCCTTGCACTGGGGAGGCCTGGAAGCCGGGGTCCAGGCCAGCTTCAGGGAGCAGAGGCAGGGACCGCTCCAGGCGGGGCAGCAGGGGTCCAGGCCTCACCTCTACCACCAGAGCGACGCATGGAAGTGATCTCCAATCCTTCTCTGTTACAGATAACACCGGGATGACCCTTTGTCCAAATATGCTTTTTTACTCCTCTTTTCAATGAATGATCTACAAACACACACACACACACACACACACACACACACACACACACACACACCTGGTTCTGAAGCCAAAGCAAATGCTGACAACAACTTCCTGAGATGACCCCCTGGGAGACGGTAACGATGCCCACAGCATGAGGTCCTGCTGTTTCCCTCCATTCTGCCCTGGCCACACCGCATGGCCCCCCAACCCCGGCGCTGTCAGAACCTAGGTCCAGAAAAACCCGAGGCTCTGGATCCACGCCGGTGGGCAATGGCAGGCGAGTGCTGGCCAGAGGGTCAGCCTCGCCGAGTTCTTACCCCCTCTGCTCCCGCCCACCTCATGACCATAGGCCAGTCCCAGCCCTTCTCTGGGGCTCATGGCCCATTTCTGCTTCCCTAAAAAAAAGGTTCATTTCTAGAAAGAAATTTGACCATCTGTACAAAGAGTCTTAGATAATTTTGATTCAGGAATTCTACTTCTAGAAATCTATCTTATGGAAAGAATTACATATTTGTATAAAGATTAGGGATAAAAGTATCCATGCCGGTGTTATTGATATGAGAAGACTGGAAATAACATAAACGTCCAAACATAGGGGACTGGCTAAAGAAACATAGGGTCATCTAGTCAATGGAATGCTAAGCAGTCATTAAATATTTATCTTTATAATAAATTTGTAATGACATGAGAAGAGCGGGCTGTAATGCTCATGGGTAAAGCAGGATACAAGGGGTGCCTCAACCCTGGTGCCCACAAAGCTGGGGAGGTTGAGGGTGCTGGGGGCCAACCCCCAGAAACTAAGGCTCCTCCCACTTCCCCATCAGGGCCATGAGGGCAGCTGCAGGCCCACCCAGAGATTGAGTCCAGTCTCACCCCCATCGTGTCAGGCATGACTTTGGACCACCCTCCATGGACTATGTGAAGGCAATGAAGCCAACGGGGGCCCAGGGCTCCCAAAGCACCTTCACAGACCTGCTGTCAGTCACAGAGGAGATGGGCAAAGCCAGAGCACCTTGGAGCACCTGAAGAGAGGTATCATCCATGCACAGGTCCTCATTCTACAGACAACTGAGGCACAGAGAGGTCATGTGACTTGTCCAAGGTCACACAGCAAGTAGGTGCCACCTGGATGTGAACCCAGGCAGGTCCACCTCTCCAAGCCTGGGGCCCATTCACAGTGAAGTCCCCCACTCTGAGCCCACTGCTGGGCAATTAGCACATAACACCCCCTGGGGCTCGCTGTATTTATTGTTGACCTTTGACTCAGCACAGGATGAGGTTAAGTAGGGTCAGGGAAGGCTGGAGAAGCAGGGTGTCAGGGTGGAGGCTGGGAACTAACAGGTGTGCAACCTTGCCACATGTCAGGTACAGGGCTAGACACTAGGTCCGTGATGGAAAGATCATGTGGCACTAGCTGCTTCCCATCTAGGACCTCATTAAATTCTCACTGCCTCCTACCCACTGGTACTATTATTATCCCCACTTACAAGCAGAGATACTGAGGGTACATTCCTTACCCAAGGTTACAGACTAGCAGGCGGCAGAACTGAGACTCAAACCGAGGCAGACAGGCTCCTGAGCCCGCTGAAACGCTCCCATCTAGTCCCACAGAAAGGGAGCCCTGAGATTTACTCTCCTGCCTTAGATCCCACGGGATCTGCCACAGTAACAGACTAATCCTAAATCTTTTTTTTTTTTTTTTTTTTTTGCGGTACGCGGGCCTCTCACTGCTGTGGCCTCTCCCTCTGCGGAGCACAGGCTCCGGACGCACAGGCTCAGTGGCCATGGCTCACGGGCCCAGCCGCTCCATGGCATGTGGGATCCTCCCGGACCGGGGCACGAACCCGCGTCCCCTGAATCAGCAGGCGGACTCTCAACCACTGCGCCACCAGGGAAGCCCTAATCCTAAATCTTAAAGACACAGTCTGTCACAGACCTGGTGGCTCTCCAAGCAGCCCTTTCACATTGTGACTTGGGGACTCTGTCAGCTTCCAGCCTGCGTCTCTGCGTCCTCAACTCTGAGCATCCAGCGTGCTGGGCTGAGGAAGAGGAGAGCATCAACCGAAAGGTCACGCCTGGGGAAGGGGCGTGGCTGGGGGTGTGGCCATCATCCACTTCTGCTGCGCTGGCCAGTACCAGTCACGTGGCCCTGAGAATGCTGTGGGCTGGGAAGAGAGGACTGGGTGAACTCTCCAAGGAGGGGAGATGGGGTGTTGGTAATGACTTTCATGGTCCACCCTTCTGGACACCAAGTATTCTATAAATGGCTCATCTCAGAGAGCAAACTCTCCCGTCCCCCCAAGAGAGAGACCCCTCCCCACCTCAAACCTCACAGGCCCAACTGTTTCTGTCTGCCTGGGGTCAGGGGGCTGACATTCCCCCCACCTAGAAGGCTCTAGAGACCCATAGGCTCCCCTGACCTATTCCCTCCTCCTTGGTGGTTCAGAAAGTTGCTGACTTTGAAGCAATGGGCTGGAAGCCGAGCTCCAGCCAGGGTGACCCCCAAGCAGGGCGGGCTCTGCATCTGGGTGGTTATAACCCCTCCCACCCCCTTACCTCTCTGTGCCCAGGTTGTCCTTACCCCAATTCAGCCCTCCCCAGGCAAAGGCGGGGCAGGCCTGATTTCCCAGTTCCACTGAGCTAAGCTGGGGAGGCTCCCCTTTTTGAAAATCTATGGGAAAAATTTCTTCTCAGTTATCTGTACCAGGAAGAGCAAAGCAGTCCCTGAGCCAATGTGTGTGTCTTACAGACCCTGTGAATCTAGCACGTGATCGTGTTTACCTCTTTGCTTTGGCCACAAGGAAGCACAGTCACCCTTGCCGTTCAGCTGCGTAAATATGCTCCACCTATGGCACCCTCCACAGACCGAACTTAGCTTGGCTCCACCTTACTTTCCTATTGCACCCAGATGCCCTCATTTTTTCCCCTTTCTTATGCACAAAATATATCTTAGTACAATGTCTCAAATCCTCTTTAATGTGAGGCAGAAGCCTAAAAATAAATGCAATATAAATAAGTCCATTAAACCCTCCTGTCCTCACATTCTGCTTCCAGTCCCCTCCCCTCCCCCATTCCTAAAGATTGCTCTAACAAATATCCTAATGAGACATATCAGTTTTTTAAACGGTCAGCAATGAGCCAGGCATATGGAGGGATGGAGAATGAAAAGAGCCATGTTGCACGGCCACCACGATTGCCAGAGCCCACACGGTCATCCCAAGGGATTTCTTCATTTTTCCTCCTAGCCTTAAAATGACACTAAGAGCTCTGGAAGAATTCCAGGCACTGCCTAATTTTCCTCCTGCCCTTCCATTGTGTTACAGCCTTATTAAGAGAAGATGATTATGTCTGATACCAAAAATGGCTCCATCCCAGTGTTTCCCACGGCTCTGCCAGCGCTGCCCTTCCCCAGGCAGCATCAGAGGCTGGAGGGAACAGGGCGTGGGGCTCTTGGGTGGCTCGTCCAGAGCTCAGCCAGGACTCCTGATCACATAGCCGTCATCACAGGGAGCGAGGAAGCAGAGCTCAGAGAAGTGGGAGTTCTCGTCACTAACCAACTCGGGAGCATCTGAGAAACCCATCCTGGACGTGCCCAGATGCTTCCTTCTCACTGAGAGTCATGAAATTAGTACAGATTAGAGGAGCCCTATCAGTCACCCTCCTGCCTACCAGGAAGGAGATCCACATGGAACTGGGCCAATTCCCACCTGAAGTGTGGACTTGATGACCCAAGGACAAGCAGGACCTCCTGAGAAAATGGGCTGGAGGACTAGAGCTTAGACCTGAACCTGTCTTACCCACTGAGTCACAGGCTGGGAAGCTGGAGCGTGGGGACCCACTCTTCTACAGGGTGGGAAGGCCCCAGGGGGCTTCCTTCTGGAGACAGGAAGGGCATGATGAATTCCCTCTGCCCCAGGACGGGCATCCTCAGAGAGCAAAGGCCACAGAGAGAGAGGAGGTGGAGCCTGCTTCTTTTGACTATGAAAATCCCAAACATTAGTCACAGGTCTGATGGGTATTGGGGGGGGGTGTACAGCAGGCATGTGCTGCAGAGGAACTGCTAAGGGGTACTTACTTATAAGGGGGCAGAGAAGAGAAACAACTCCTTCCCCATGACCCCCTGGGACACTGCAGGGTCCTCTGATGGGCCAGGGCAGGACTTGGGAAGGGGAGCGTGGTAGAGGGTTGCACCCATGGCCCTGATTTCCACCCCTTCCTGTCTCCTTTGCTGCAGAGACTTTGCAGTTCCTTTCGCCGAAGGAACTGAGTCTACAGGCGCACCTCGTTTTATTGGGCTTCACAGATACTGAGTTTTTACAAGTTGAAGGTCTGTGGCAACCCTGCTCGGTGTAAGTGTATCAGTGCCACTTTTCCAACAGGATTTGCTCGCTTCCTTTCCCTGTGTCATGTTTTCATAATTCTCACGATATTTCAAACTCTCCACCAGCAAAAAGGTTATGACTTGTTGGAGGCTCAGGTGAAGGTTAGTATTTTTTAGCAATAAAGTATTTTTTTATTAAGGTATGCACATTGTCTTTTTAGACACAGTGCTATTGTACACGTAACAGACTACAGTAGTGTGTAAGTAAGCCTTTATATGCCCTGGGAAACCGAAACATTCAAGTGGCTCACTTTATTGTGATATTTGCTTTATTGCAGTGGTCTGGAACAAAGCCCGCAGTATCCCTGAGGTCTGCCTGTATGCTCCTACCCCTGAGTTCACCCACTGGGCGCGCTTTAGCCAGAAGGATGTGAGGGAATGTGACACATGCACAAACTCGAAGAGGGGAAGACGTGTTTCCCTTCTGATCTCGCTCCTCTGCCTTGGCTGTGAGAGCCTGCCAGGGCTGGCCCGCTGGAGTAGGACACAAGTTGGGCAGCCCCATTCCCTGCCCTTGGCTGTTCCAGCTGAGGCCACTCCAGATCAGCCAACCTGCCACTAGCTGCCAGAAATGAAAGAGACCCCCACTGAGCCCAGAAGAATCGTCCAGCTGAGCCCAGCCGGAATCACCCACCCACTAATGGGAGAAAGAGATGCTTACTTGTTAGAGGCACTGGGTGTGAGAGGGGTTTGTTAAGCTGCATTATCATGGCAATGAGTAACAGTCCCCTTCGCACGAGCTTGTCTGAGCTAGGAAGGACCCTACTAAGATCTCACCCAGTGATTTTAAACTGCTCTTTTTAGGACCATTTCAGACACATGTTTCATATTTCAATATTTTAATATAGTTGTTAACGGCTACAGAAAAGAAACTTTAAAATATCACAGACTCACATAGATGGAGACCAGATTTTAACACCCTGGAGGGTACCACAGATGTGTTATAACTTGGACTGTCAGGTTAACTAGATTTTGTTCAGACTTAAGAAAAAAGAGGGGAAAAAAATAACTCTCCTTCCCCTCTCTATGTAACTAATGAATTACCTAAGACCACTAGACAGATGTGTTACCATTTGCCACTATTTAGCTCTGTGAATGAGAATTCCTTTTAAAACTAGACTCCAGATATCAGAAATAAATTTACTTCAGAAGCAAAGAAAGCAAGTCTCTCAGACAGAACGCCTTCTTTTAAGTGTTTGTGTTCAAAACTTCACTGGCTCTTTAAGTAAACGTTACAGTGGATTAATGTAATGCCATTGATATTGTGTTATTTATCAGAACTCTATATGAAGCATGGGGCAGGAATGGCCAGCTCCATGAGAGGTCATTGGCTAGAAGGAGGGGGTGTGACCTTGAGGCAGACGCTGCTGTCCCAAAGGGGTGGCAGGTGGAGGCTGTGGCCAACTTCACTCCTCCTGGCTATTTCCCCTGTGAAGGGAGATCTGAGCAGCTGTCCCCAGAGCGGCCACAACTTTGGGGGCACAATTCTGTTCAGGATGAATCCCTTTGCTGTCTCCTGCGGGTGTGACCATGAGACTGAAGTCTGGGAATCAAATTCAGAACGGAGCAGGAGAGGAAATCAGACACCTAGAACATCAGTGCTATGAAGAACTCAAGGCCTTAGTTTGTTCATTCGTTCATTCATTCATTCATCAGCCAACGTTAAGAGAGGGCCTGTGTCAGGCACTGGGCTAGCACCAGGGATTCTAGTCTGGCCTGGTCTTCGTGGAGCCGCACTCTAGCAGAGCAGAAGGGGAGTGCGGTGCAGTAGAAGGTCCAAGGTCACTGGCATTGCCAGGGCAGAGTTTGAAACCTGGTCTCCCTTCTCTTGGCTGTATGACCAGGAGCCACTTGCTTAACTTTTCTGAGCCCTGATTTCCTTATGGGTAACAGGGATAAAGTCACATCTAGTAAAATACCTGATGCTTCAGAGACACTCAAAAAATAGCAATTCTCTTCCTCCTTCCCTGCCAAGTTTGTTTGTTTGTTTGGTTTTAGCTTGCAAATACCTGGTAAGTTACAAGTCATTTTTTAATGTATAACCCAACCCTACTCCGACTGCATCTCTGATTCTTACCCCTCCCTTTATCCATAAAGTAATAATTATGGCTCTGTTAGTTCCCTAGGGCTGCTGTATCTACACTAGGGTGGTTTAAGACAACTGAAATTTATCCTGTCAGCTCTGGTAGCTGAGAAATCGTGGGGTCAGCAGGACCACGCTTCCTCCAAAGTTTCCAGGGAAAAATCCTTGCCTCTTCCAGCTTCTGGTGGCTCCAGTGTTCCTTGGGTTGTGGCTGCATCACTCCAATCTCTGTCTCCGTCTTCACGTGGCCTTCTCCCTCTGTGTCTCTCTGTGTCTTCACAGGACCTTCATATAAGGACACCAGTCATTAGATTTAGGGCCCACCCTAATCAATGTGACCTCACCTTAACTACATCTACAAAAGCCCTATTTCCAAATGAGGTCACATTCTGAGGTTCCCAGCAGGCAGGAATTTTGAGGGGACACCATTCAACCAAGTGCAATGGCTTACAAGTATTAAGTGCATCCGAAGTGCCAGCGCTGTGCTGAGAACTCAGCAGGTTTTAGCCATGTTTGCTGTGCAGGGCACTTAGAACAAAGCCTGGGACCCAGGGGAGTATTCACACTCTCATCACTACAATCCATCCTTACTACCAATGTATAAGGCAGGACTATGAGCATCCCAATGCTTATAAGGTAAGACTATTACCATCCCTAATTACAGATGAAGAAACTAAAGCACAGAGAGGTCAAATTAGTTGCCCAAGGCCACACAGCCCTTAGTGATGGAAGCAGCACTCAGGCTCATGCAATCTGGTACCAAATCCCCCCTAAACACCACTTGCACTATCTCATAGGGCTGAGGTGGGAATCCTCCCCAAAGAGCTTCCCTGAGTCTACTGTAATCCTCTATTATCAATTACAACTACTCTCCCATTTCAAAGATGAGAAAGTTGAGGTGCAGAAAAGCAAAGTGACTTGTGACTGTAGCGCTGTGACTCCTCCACCACTCAGTCTCCCACTGGTGCTCCCCGCTTGTCCAACACAAGCTGAACGACAGCTTGTGCTCCCACCGACATTCCAGGCCCAGGATCCAGCACAGGCTCTGTAACTGCAGCTGCTGAAATCTGTTTTGTGTTTAGTGAGGCAAATTATGCCAAGTACACCAACCCAGAGCCATTTAAAATTCCTCTGGGCCTGAGGACAGCACTTGGGAAAAGCATTTGCTTTGCCATTTCCCTGCTGTGGTCCTTCAAGACCCCAGTGCGCCCAGAGCAGAACTGTGGCCCCAGGGAAGGCCAGCAGGCCCTGCCAGGGGCCTGGGGCTACAGAGGAATGCCCTCGTCCTTCTTCCTTACTTTGCCCCTCCTCATTTCCTAAAGGCCTCTGGGAGAGTTTATCCATAACCTGAACTCTAGACTTGGCCCTGATCTAACCCAGTTACACCCAAGAAAAAAAGCTCCCCAGTCCTCATGTAAAACATTTTACACAGGCCTGCACTCCAGGTCCTTGATGACGAAGCCATGCTCCAAACCATCAAAGATAAGTTGTGGGCTATCCCGGGGCTGTGACCTCCTATCAGATTTCAGGGCCACAGACAGAGCAGGTTCAAGAAGCCCCAAGTTTTCTCTTAAGACAGGAATCCTAAGGCCAGGAGGTAGGAATATGTGGAGAATTTCCAGAGACCCAGCTAGGGGGTTACAGACTCAAGGGCCCACCAGGGGTTTGGCGGGAAACATAAGTGAGCAAAGTGAGGTCAGCATGAGGAGGTAGGGAGTGATGGGGACTGTGGTGGAGTGGAGGGCCAGGCATGTCTCTGGGTCACCTGTTCTCAGCTCTGGCTGAGAGTTGCTAGGCAGGATACAGGCCCATGCTCTCAGATCTTCTGAGTTGTCAAGAGAAGTTGAAAGTCTAGACCTTTTGGTGAAACTATTCATGTTTTCTAGACTTTTTCTGGAAATTCTTCAATTTTTCAATGTTAGTGGCTCATTCAGATTTTTTGAAAAACACTGCGTGGTTTGACAAAACATGTCTGGGCTATTGGTCTTGGACCATCACTTTGAGACCAGTTGAGGAGACACAGATACCATGACTTCTCGTTGCCTTTGGGTGATCCTTGGTGAAGGAATGCACCCAACATTGCACCCCATCCTCTCAGCCTTGGAGATGCTCAGGTATCTCCTTGTCCACATTCCCTCCCTTGCCGACTTCATCCCATCTCATGCTTTAAATACCAGCAGATGGTCCCCAAACTGGTATTTCCAGGCTTTCCTTCTCCTCTGAGGCCCAGGCTCAAATGTCCAGCTTCTGCTTGACACCTTTATTTGGACATCTAATAGCTCCCTCAAGTTTAACATGTCCTTAACCCAACCACAGAGGGTCCCCATCTCCTCAAACCCATTATTTCTGTCATCTTCCCCAAGTCAGTACTAAGTGTATCCTAAAACATCTGGCTGAGCACAGCCTAACTCAGCCAACCTCCAGTCACCCTGCAGATACATGATGGCTACTTGAAGTCACAAAGTTTCTGGGGCAATTTGTTACACAGCAATAGCTGGCTGATATACTTCCTATGTGGTAGCATCTTTTCTTCCACCATAATCACTTTTCTTGCCCCCATGCTCAACTTTTGAGGGGCATATTGTTCAAACGAGGCAAAAACAAGGGCGGCACTGTTGACAAGCACACAGCAGTAGGGAACGGCTCCTACTGAGAAGAAGCTGGAAGGCCTCTGGGATCAACATCATCTGAAATACACTCTCCTTTTGTTGACAGTGTATGTGTGATTCTGACATCCTGTGGATTTTATTTGGAATGTAACTAGAGACTTTCCCCACTCATCATTTTATTTAGGAGAAATGTTATTTGAATGTAAATATATTTTTTTCTTATATAAACACCGACAAAAAGTAAAGTACTATAAGACACAGATAGTGTATAAAATTTGGATATTAAAAAAAGAGAGACATCCTCCTGGGAGAACATTAGTGGGGTGGTGTTCTGGGGAGGGGAGCCTGTATTTCCTCAATTCCAAGACCAATGGTAAGAGGTTTCACTGAATTAGTAACAGCTTTTCTTCTGAGGAAATGAAAGCACAAAACATTCCATGTACATTCAGATTTTGGCATCCCAGATGCAGAAGAGTTAAACAGACACAATAGGACCCTAGATTTGAGGACACACACATTCTCACAGACACACGTGTGCACAGAGACACAGCAGCTGTTCCCCTTGAAATTCCCAAATGATGCTGACGGCAGAGTCTGATCAGACTGTGTGTCCGTCCAAAGCACCTCAGATCACTTTAACTGGGATGACAAAGCATGGTGTGGCCACTTCACTTTGGTCTGTGTCAGACTCTAAATGGAAACGCATCTGATCTCCCTGTCAAATATTCCCCTGAACTTAGGACTGGGGGCTGGATTCAGCTCCCATGTGCATGATCCCATGGGTCCTGCCACAGAGGAATGCAGCTACCTGTGAGGTGAGCATGCAGAGGCCTCCAGGAGGTTCTCCCGACCCCCAAATATCTCCCTCACTGCCGGTCACCATGCCTGAAATTCCACTATTAAATTCTTGGATTTTTTCTTTCTAACAGAAGAAGCCCTTGAAAATTATTTGTGTTTGTCAAGGTTTAACCAGGAAAGCAGAAGCCACTTTCAGACTTTTTAAGGCAGCAAGGTAGCACAGAGACCAGCAATAGCAGGAACCACTGGCACCCCTAGGATGGAGTGGGGGGCCAGCGCTACCCGATGGAGCCAGGGCCACAGTGGGCTTGAGGGGGCGGGTTAGAAGCTGAGTCATGCAGGAGGCAAGGCTACTTCTGGAGATGCTGGGAGGCTGAGATGAGGAAAGAAACCCTGCACCAACTGCCCTCCCTGATCTGCCCTCAGGCCTCCCTCCAGGGCCTTCCATTCATTGAACCCAGCCAGAACCCCGTTGACAGGAGCCTGGGAATTGCAGCCTGTGGGGATCAGCTCCTGGAGACACAGAGCAGGGCAGGGGATGGGTAAGGAATGGATCTGAATGAAAACAGCCCTCCAGAAGTCTCATCCACGAACCCAATCTGAGGCCCAGAAATGCTGAGGGTCACCTGTCATTTAGGATCATTAACTTGTGGCCACTGTGAGTTCTGGAGGTGAAAGGATGGCATGTTATCCATCTTTGCATTCCAGGCCCCTGGAGCAGGGCCTGGGACATAGTATGTGCACATAAATATTTTCAGCAGGCAAAGAAGTGAATAAATGGCTGGATGAGTCAATACTTGGGATAGACGTGGAATGAAGCTGCTTTCTATCTCTGGGCTTCAGTTAGCACGACAGGAAAAGTATTAGACAACTGACATTTACTGTGCTTAGCACTGTTCTAATTTTGTCTTTATCCCTTTATTGTGGTATAATTGACATGCAATATATTGTGCATATTTCAAGTGTACAATCTGATTAGTTTTGACATAGTCCTACATCTGTGAAATTATCCCCACAATCAAAATTATCCATGACCCTCAAAATTTCCTTATGCCCCTCGTGTCCTTTCCACCCCCAACTCAGACAACCTCTGATCTGCTTCTGGTCACTATAGATCAGTATGCATTCTCTAGGATTTTTATCGATGAAATCATACATATATACTCTTTTGAGCCTGACATTTCAGTCCATACAATGCTTTTGAGACTCATCCACGTTGCTGCATGTATCAATAGTTCATTCCTTTTTATTGTTGACTGTGTTCCATGGTATGGATAGACGACCAATTTTTTATGCATTCATCTGTTGATGGACATTTAGGTTGTTTCAGTTTCTATTACAAATAAAGCTGTTGTGAACATTTGTGTATGCGTATTTGTGTGGACATAAGTCTTCATCTCTCTTGGGTAAATATCTAGAAGTAGAATGAGTAAGTAATATGGTAGCTATATGTTTAAATTTTCAAGAATTGTCCAGCTGTTTTCCAGACCTTCACCCTTTCACCTTCCTACCAGCACTGTAAGAGAGTACCAACGGCTTCATACCCTCACCAGCACTTGGTATTGTCTACCTTTCTAATGTTAGCCCTTCGGACGCACGCGTACTAATATCTCATTACGGTTTAAATGTGCATGTCTTTAATGATTAATAATGGGGGCCATCTTTGAATACACTTATTTTCCACATGTCTCTTTTCTTTGGTGAAGTGTCTATTCAAATATTTGGCCCTATTTTTAAAGTTATTTTCTTATTACCACATTTGGAGAGTTCTTTATATATTCTAGATACAAGATCCATAACAATATGTGATTTACAAATACTGTCTTTCAAACTGTCATTTTAACCCCTTAACGGCATCTTTTGAAAAACAGAAGTCATTAACTTTAATGAAGTACAGTTTATCAGTTTTTTCCTTTATGTACTGTGCTTTTGGGGTTGTACCTAAGAATCGTTGCCTAAATGAAGGCCGCAAAGATTCTTCCATGATGTTTTCTTCTAGAAGTTTTAGAGTTTTAGGGTTTACATTTAAGTCTATGATCCATTTTGGGTTAAATTTCCATATGTTTCAGGATATGAACTGAGGCTCAATTTTTTGCATCTGGATATTTAATCCATTATTTGGAGAAATTTAATCACCCTTACTCCTTTGTTAAAAATCAGTTGACCATAGATGTGGGTAGTATGGAGGGCTCTACGTCTGGACTCTTGATTCTACTGAGGGTTTTTTAAAAATCTATTTGTTGATTTTTATGCCCACAGCACATTCTCTTGTTCTGTAACTTTATAATAATTTTTGAAATCAAACAGTGTGGGTCTTCCAACTCTGTTTCTTTGTAAAGTTGTTTGGACTAATCTAGCTCCTTTGCAATTGCATATGAATTTTAGAATCAGCTTGTCAAATTCCACCAAAAGTGCCTCCTGGGGTTTTGCCTAGGATTGCACTGCATCTATAGATCAGTCTGGAGAGAACTGACATCTTATGGATATTGAGTCTGCCAGTCCAGGAAAACAGTATAACTCTTCCTTTATTTATGTCCTCTTTAATTTTTCTTAACAGTGTTTTGTGGGGTTTTTTAACATACAGATTTTAATATCTTTTGTCAATTGTATCGCTAGGAATTTTATCTGTTACTCTACTGTATATGGTAGGGATTGGCCAATTGGCTAAATCTCACCCCACTGCCTGTTTTCCTCAACACACTTTAATTGGAACACAGCCACGCCCATTCATTTACATATTGTCCGTGTCTGCTTTTGCCCTACAACTGCAGAATAGAGCAGATGTGACAAAGACTGTTTCTAGACCACAAGCCCACTATCTGGTCCTTTACAGAAAAAGTTTGCTGACTCTTGACATATAGTATTCTTTGTAAATTTCAGTTTCCTATCACTCATTGCTAGTGCATAGAAATACAGTATGTTGACATGAATTGATCTTGTAACCTGAAAACTTGCCAAACTCACTTATTAGTGCTAGCAACTTTTCTGTAGATTCCATAGGATTTTCAGCATATATAATCATGCTGTCTAAAAATGAAGGTGATTTCGCTTCTTCCTTTCTGATGGTGTGATGGCTGCCTGCCCACTGATAGGACTCCAGGCCACTCCTGGGTGAATCTGGGGAATATCAGACCCTCACTGGAAGGCAGGCTTCCAAGCACACTCTCCAGGTTGGGTGGAAGCTGCCCAATATCTTCGCTGAGAAGTAAAAGGGACATTTTACTAAATGGATTAAGCAGCAGTCTTTGCATTATAAGCAATAGGCACCAATAAACCATTTTAAGGAAAAAATTTAAATTTAAAAACAGCAATGTATTGTCTCTCCAGAGTCATGGAAAGATAGGCAACTTCCACAGGCAGGGCAGCAAAAGCCTGGGCCTGGTGGTGACTGCCAGCGACCTGCACTCTCCAGTGTTTCTTGTCTATCCTCTCCTCCTCTCGCTCCCTGTGAAAGCTCCTACTACAGACAGGAAACTCCGGCGCTGATGCCTCCCATGCTTTGCCTCTTAAAATAGAGACCACAGGAAACAAGGGCCAGGTTTCCGTTCAATGCATCCTGGTGGCAGCAGCTAATTGGCCAGGGCTTGGACACAGGACACCTATGGACCAATCAACAAGGGACTGAGGGGAGGAGTCACGTAGGAACATGGCTACCTTGGAAACCATGTGCTGAGGGGAAAGGAGCACTTCCCGGAAGTAGAGGAGTGCTGCTCCAAGAGGTGGCACGGGCAGGGACGGGGCAGACAAAGCAGAGGGTGCCCACCACCCTGTACACCTATGTGCCATAATACTAATTTTAAAACAATAGCCAATCATTTATCAAATAGTCACTGTTTTGCCATCTATCTTGCCAAGCCAGCCTCATAGGAACTCCGTGAAGTATTGTTTTCCTCATTTTCTCCTTGAAGAAACAGAGGCAGAGGTGAGGCAACTTGCTCAAGGTTGCTGCCAAACTCACCACTCTCCCTGTCACACCCTCAGAGCCACCGTGTAGTCAGCGTTGGGGTCCTTGCTGTTCAGATGAAAAAATTGAGGCTTCCAGAGATTAAACAAGGTATCCAAGGCCAGAGCTATGAGCTGGTAAAGCCAAGATTCCAACCCAGGTCAGCCTGACCAAGCCTGGTCTCTGTCTACAATTCTGACCCACTTTCTGTTCCTTTCATTTGACCAACGGGAGAACTGAGGCCAGGGAGGTACCAGGTCTTGTGCAGGTGGTTGTCCCAACAGACAATTGAATGACGCCAAACCAAATAGCCCCTCCATTGCTAAGCTGCTCTAGAGGTGGCTTACAGCCCCCTGTTCAAGAAGCAGGGGGAAAGTGCCATTCATGTCTGATAATGAAATAATAAGCTCTCCCCATTCCTCCATAGTCTTTCTCTCGAGTTGACACAGTGTTTTTTAATTTGCTATTTAATGATGCTCTACGAAAAAAAAAAATTTTATTTTCTATTATTAGCATGAATTTTACCACTCATCTTCATAGTGTGCAATGCTAGCTTTAAATGCAAATTTAAGAGTATTTGACTCTTTCGTAGGTGAAACGGCAGGAGTTACACATTCACATCTCGTAGCTCATATGTATTTCGTATGTAGCATATGTATTTCGTTCTTACCAGAAAAGTGGAAACAGCACAAAACTAACTCAACTTTGTTTTTTCCACTTCTTGACGTACGCACAATCTACTACCACTCTCTACCTTCAGCTCCCTCACCAATAAAGAAAAACTAAAGGGAAAAGGAACTGGGGGCTTACCCAGCCTTCCTTTTCCTCCCATGCCATCCTTTCAGCATTAGTTGGCTAATACAGGGAAATAACATGAGTCAGAAAGGATATCATAGATCGTTTTCATTTCTTAGAATGTGGTTGTCTTCCTTCTGCATTTGAAAGAAATTCGTGTTGGAACAGAAATTGTAGCTTCTTGGAGCTGTTAACACTCCCCCTTACTCAGTCTGTAGATGTAACCATCTTACTTCGTACTTGCTTTGAGTCTCACTGACCTTCCATACGTTTGGGTCCATCAGAATGCTGTACTACTGGAGCCTCACGGATGCCATACACAAATGGGGCGGTGAAGAGCACCAGGAAATACGTATATTGTACACATCGCCTCTGTTCGTGCACATACTCTGGTTCCATCAGAGATCACTTGCAAAACACAAATTCAAAATAAAATCAGGAACTCGCATCTCCAGCCTTGATGACAGGCAGAGCTACGTACGATTCCCTTCTCTGTTCCATCCCCCCAAACTCCCACTGCCTCAGCCTCACCAAACTCCAGTCAGGTTCCCAAACACACTGAGTAGAGTTAAGCCTCCACACCTTTGCCTGCACGATTCCTTCTGCCTAGCCCCCTCCTCCCATCTGACTGGTGAATTCATCTGCCGACACTTGGACCCAGTACCTCCTGGGAACCTCCCCTGACCTCGTCAAGCTGGGCTGACTCTTCCCTCTTGGTGCCTCTTTCCCATCCCCTGCTTCTAACTGGGAGGCATCTCTGTGCAGTGGTGAGAGCTGGGTTCTGGAATCCGAAGAGGGGTTCAAACCTCAGCCTCCCACTTACTCTCTAGGGGATTTTGGTCAGTGACTTCATCTCCCTGAGCCTCAACTTTCCCATTTCTAAAATGAGGCTAATCCCAGGACTGTAAAGGTCTGTGACGCAGATGAAATAGGAACACAACAGTGGGCAGCTCTTCTCTGCCCCACTGCACACTGAGTGCATCTGTTCTGTTACTCATTTGCACCCGCTCCCTGGAATTTGGGGTCAGCACTGCTGTTCCTGGGCTTTGCCTGGGCTGTTCCCGACACAGTGGATGTGGACTCTCCCCCTCCTCTTGGGAAAGACATCTCAAGGGGGAGGCAGGAGAATTCCCCCGCAAACCCCGGACTTTCCCACCGCCCTGGAGTCAATCCGCCTGCAGGATTCAAAGCGAATTCCAACCTCCTTCTTCATTTTCCACCCACCCCAGCTAGAATTCCCATCCTGCCTATCCCTCCGAGCCTCTGTCCGGGGCTGATTTGTGTTTACGCTCCTCATTTCTCTGTTTGTGTTCACCCTCCCCTCCCAGGCCTCCAGCCCACATTATCCCCCCTCCTCAACCCTGCTCTCCAGCCCCCACTTACTCAGCCCTCTTAAGGTAAGTGCCAGTTTCCCTTCGCAAACCTTGAGAGAAGAAAAAAGGAGCCACAAATGCCAAACGCTTCCACGAAGCCCAGACACCACACCATAATCATCTGGGGCTCTTCTACGTAATCACGGATCCTGCCAAGTCTCTGGTTTAAAGGGAAAAAAATACTATGTAAATATACATATCAGACTATTAGGAATTTTCAGTGTAGATTCCAAATTATTTGCAGCCCTGAAAAGAGGCAGACAACCCTGCACTGGCATCCTTCCTCTGCCGCATCCTGGCAAGCTATGAAGCCACGGTGAACCTCCATGGTCTCATCTGTGAAATGGGTACATCTGAAGCAGTTCTGCAAGGGCCAGATGATTCAAGGTAAATGAAGGGTGCAACCAGCACCCAGGTCTGGGTAAGTGTTGAGTGCATATTCATCTTCTCTCCTCTTGAACAAAATTGCTCCAAAAAAGGGCGGGGGAGAATGAGCAAGAGTTTACAAGCAGCCATGGGGGCACCAGTAAAACCCAAAGGACAATTATTTCAAGCAGGAGCATAGATGCTACTGGAAGGTTCATGGGGTTAGGTGGAGCTGGCTTCTGAGAATCTAAGCAGCTCTGAGGGGGAAAAATAAATTAAATAAATGGTTTCTCTAATACGGGGCCATCTGGTGATTTGATAAAAGTATTGGGTTTCTCAAGACAATCTACGAGTGCTCCCTGGGCGCCAGCGTTTATGGCTTAAATATGACTCGCCTGTGGAACCAGCATTACAAATGGGAAACAGCAGCTCTCGAGCTTGTTCCCTAATGGGGGCCTTTCATCACCCAGTTACCCTTAAGCGTCTCCCTTCCTATTGTAATTGGCCCTAAATGAAAAGCATTAGTCCCGTCAATAAAAACTAATGGTTCTACTTACTAAAAAGAAGGGGGTGGGGACAAGAAGAGAGGTCTCTTTAAAGGCAGGAAAAGACTGGCATCACCTCCTTTCCAGAATGTCAGGGCTTGATATTAGGGTGCAGAAGGCCACAAAGGGGAAAGTGCCCCTCCGGGAGTCTGGAGTCTGGGTCCCCATTCTGGCTCTGCTGTACCATGCTGTGTGACCACAGATGGGTAGTTCTCCCTCTCTGGGCCTCCCTGATCCTTGTTAAAATGGATATAATGAGGCCACTCTGGTCTGCTCACAGTAGGGCTAGTTCAGGGATCAAAGGAGAGCTGGACATGAAAAGGCTTTGCAACTGTAGAGGGCTTGAGCCCTGGAGGTGTCATGGCAATTTTACCCTTCCTGGAGTTGGGAGCTGTCCCCCAGGCATTTCTAACCATCTTCTGACAGGATCCAAAGGGAAGCCTGTTCAGGTCCCTGTGGCTGCCCGGCCCACAAAGAGGGGCTGTTTGAAATTAAACTGAGAAGCCATTCTCCATCGGGTGGCTTGGGGGAAATAGTTATTTATTTGTTTGCTTAAGATTTTTCAGAAATGGTCTGATTCTCTCTTGGCCACGGGCCATACCCAGCCATGGGGCCCCTGGTGCACACAGTGGGAAAGGTGTGTCCTCCAGTAAAACATGATTAAAAGAGGTTAGAGATGAGAGGTCCAGGAGCCATCCTGCATTTTCAACAACCCTCGCTCCAGACTTGTCACACTGAACTTCTAGTTTGCTATCTGGCCCTGGAGCATATGGTGCAAGCCTGCTTGAAGTTACAGCCACTGGGGCCGAGAGGTAGGAAACTTTTGCTAGGAACATTTGCTGTGGACCAGACCCCTCACCAGGAGCTGAGCGGACATCACAGTGTGTGGTCCTGCCAGCCAACCTGCAGGTGTAGATTGAGATCCCATGTCATGGATGAGTAAATAGAAGCTCAACTCGGCAAAGCAGCCCGGTAAAACATTCTGGTAAATTGCATGAAGCCACAAAACAACAAAGGAGGCAGACAGGGCACAGAGCAGGTGCTCAGTCCTTCAAAATGGCTTCCTTAGGACAGTGGGCCATGGGAAGGAGCCAGAGTCAGGCTGTGCGAAAGACACTAGCATTGCCACATATATCTCCTAACGCCTTCACCATCTTGGAGCACGCTGCCCTATTTCCCATTACCAGCACTTGTATTTCCTTGTCTGAGGGCTTTCTCTGGCAGCCAGAGACAGAGCTAGAAGTGCTGGGAATTCACACCTCCCAGGAGCAGCCCCTGGGCAGTACCTCAGAGAACTTGGGGTATAAATACCTCAGCTCCCTCTCCCTTGGGTAGGGTAATTCTGAGTTGCCTGTCTAAACTCTTTCTCAGAGTTTTCAGCAGGCATGAGCCACAATCTGCTTTATAATGTATTCTTCATCGACTGTCTTCCCTTTCCTATCTCACTTTCCCTTGGGCCTCAAATCTGTGTCTCATTCTCTGCTTCTGGGAGAATCCAAACTAAGATGAGCAGGTTGGAGCTGGGGGAACTGACTTGACAAGTGGGTCATCCAGTGCCAAGGAGATGGGAGCCCAGATCACAGTTGAGATACAACCATATTCATTCATTCATTCAATATATATTGACTGTAGGCCTTGATGGGCCAGGCACTGAGCTGGGGATGACGTTTCCTGTGGGCACAAAACAGAGATTGTCTGAAATTAGACATGTGGAGGATTCCATCAATAAGCGATGAACAAATAGACTCTGAAAGACCTACAACAGGGCCACGAAGAAGAAAGGAGGGGACCAAGCAGGAAAATATCAGAGCTGGATCTGCTGCTTCAGGGAGGGGATGTCTAAAGAATGCAGAGAAAGGGCACTTCCTGGGAGAGAGTGGCCCATGGGAAGGCCCCGAGCATGGGGAACAGAGGTTCACTGGTGGGGGGAAGCCCTGAGCTGTATTTGCAACAATGCTGAGGTGGGGTTTTAAGACTTGATGGGCATTTACATAGGACAAGTAATTGAAAACGTAATTCAACCTGGCTTACGCATATAGGGGGAAACATTGCCTGTAGAGGTAGTGTAGTTTCAGGCACAAATGGAATTGGGAATCGGTATATTCGGGAGTTGTTTTTTTCCCTGCCATCCTCTTGGTTCACTGCCTCGTGTTGACTATCTTAGACTGGCTCTCCTTTGCAGCTGAAGAATACTTGCCAGATGCACCCAAATTCTCAGCAAAAGGCTGGGGATTCTTATTGGTCCAATGAAGTGGTTCATAGCAAAGTAATTACCATGTCAGGGCAAAGTGATGCACCAATTGGCTGACTTCTGGGTCATGTGCCTCCCTCCCCCCCGCAGGGCTAGTGAATGGTGGATGCCACCGGAACTCAATGCTTTTGCCCAGTGAAGGGGAAATGATTGCTGAGAAGGGAAACAATGTCTTCTAGAAACACTGTGCCCCAATGGGAATGGCTAAAGTGAAAGACTGACAGCACCAAGTGTGGACAAGAATGTGGAGCAATTCTCAGATGCTGCTGTTGGAAGTCTTAAATGGCACAACTGCTTGGGAAAAATGCTTGGCATTTTCTACAAAAGCTAAACATACACATACCATGTGTCCCAGCAATCCCATTCCTGAGCATATACCTGGCAGAAATGGGCGCTTATGTCCCCCTGAGAAGGTTCATGGCAGATTTCTGCATAATTGCCACAGAGTGGAAATGACCCAGGTATCCATCACCAATAGAATGGATAAGTACATCCTGGCATATGAGGGAATACTACACAACAGTAAAAAAAAAGAACAAACCAGTTCCAGGTACCAACATGGATGAATCTCACAGATGCATGATCAAGAGAAATAAGCCAGACACAAAACAGTGCTTACTATATGGTTCTATTTACCTGAAGTTTTAAGAATAGGCAAAACAAATATATGGTGAAAAAAGTCCAAATATTGCTTATCTTGTCCGTGGTGCTGAGTTGAAGGAGAAGGCTACCAGGATGCGGCCAGTTCTCTGTTTTTATCTACGTAGTGGTTACTTGGGTATGTACACGGGCAAAAATTCGTCAAGCTGAGCTGACAAACATCTAAGATTTTTTTATACTATTTTTATATTTTTTATTGGAGTATAATTGCTTTACAATGTTGTGTTAGTTTCTGCTGCACAATGAAGTGAATCAGCTATATGTATACATATATCCCCTCCCTCTTGGACCTCCCTCCCCCCGATTCCACCCATCTAGGTTATCACAGAACACTGAGCTGAGCTCCCTGTGCTGTACAGGAGGCTCCCACTAGCTATCTATTTTACACATGGTAGTGTATTTATGTCAAACCTAAGTTCCCAATTCATTCTGCCCTCCCCATCCCCTCCCTGTGTCCACATGTCTGTTCTCTATGTCTGGGTTTCTATTCCTGCCCTGCAAATAGGTTCATCTGTACCATTTTTCTAGATTCCACATGTATGCATTAATATACAATATTTGTTTTTCTCTTTCTGACCTACTTCACTCTGTATGACAGACTCTAGGTCCACCCACATCTCTACAAATGAGCCAATTTTGTTCCTTTTTATGGCTGAGTGATATTCCATTATATATATGTACCATATCTTCTTTATCCATTTATCTATTGATGGACATTTAGGTTGTTTTGAACACCTAAGATTTTTATACATAATATATGTATGTTATACCTCAATTAAAAATGAAAAAGAAATGAGCTATTTTTAATGCTCCTTAGATTATCATATAGTTCAGTGTATCATCTTTTCCCTGACTTTATTCTATTATTTATATTTATTGTTCCTTCTTCCTGATTTCTTAATATTTTTCTTTTTATCCCATCATATTTTGTCTTTGTAAACTATCTCAAACTCTTTCACAATGAGACAAGTTAAGAATTCAAGAAGGAATAAAAAAGTTTTGAGTAGTTGTCTGCTTTTTTTAACTTAATGAAAGTGATTCTCTTTTTATTGCCTTAGCTTCATTGCTTCTCATCCTAAATCAAGATTTGTCTCTGTCTGCCAATTTGCAAATGGACCAATTTCTACCAATTGGCCTTAACATATACAAATCAGTCTCATAAATGAAAACAAAAGTTTTCCAGCTGACACGCTTTGGTTTTCCATCTCCAGGCCCCTGCCCCACGATTGTTCTTCTGGCAGTAAAACAAGAGAGCTATCACTCTCTTCAACACAGCGTAAATTGTCATCTTTGCCTGGTTAAGTCTCAGATGCTGACTGCCAAAAGCAGGCCTCTGATTCATTCCACTGAGATTCCAAAGTAATCGGCCTCGCAGCCTGCAACCAGAGATGCCTTCAGCGGACTCCATTATAAATTAACATTTAATCCTGGCCCAGGGAATGCCAGGGCTGGAACAGCCCATGGGGATGGCTGAGCCCACCCCTGTGAAGCCAGGAAAAGGGCCCCATTCTAGCTCTGTGCCCTGTGGACCCACCACAGTCCACGGATGGATATATGGCTGTATCCAGCCATGGAGCCTGTATCCATGGCTGGATACAGGGCTCAGTCAATGGCACTGTGTGATCTTGTGAGCCTCTCCAAGACTCTCTCTTTCCCACTCTGCCCCCCACAGCTCGAGGTGCATGGTGTATGGTTTATTGATTCAGTGACCTTCTCTGTGACTTGATCCCTTCTGGACTGCAAGCTTCTGAGCCCAGGGACTGAGTGGTACCCCCAGAGCCCAGTGCTGGACCCATGGCAGGGACTCAAAGTTTGTCGAAGGACTAAGTACGGATCCAAGAGATGCCACTGCCCAGTTGGGCATATGGAGCCAGGGAGGGGGAAGAATCAAATATGACAGCCAGGTCATGACTTGGATGACCCAACAGATGGTGGTGACATTGACCCAGATGAAGCACAGAGGAGAGGGAGCCAGCAGTAAGGAGCAATGTCAGCCTTGGCCACGTACCTGCTCCACTCCGCAAACCAGCACCATCAGACAAAGATTCTGGGCTTGGACTTCCCTGGTGACGTAGTGGTTAAGAATCCGCCTGCCAATGCAGGGGACATGGGCTCGAGCCCTGGTCCGGGAAGATCCCACATGCCGCAGAGCAACTAAGCCCGTGCGCCACAACTACTGAGCCTGCGCTCTAGAGCCCGTGAGCCACAACTACTGAGACGATGTGCCACAACTACTAAAGCCTGCGTGCCTAGAGCCTGAGCTCCGAAGCAAGAGAAGCCACCGCAATGAGAAACCCACACACCACAACAAAGAGAAGCCCCCGCTCGCCACAACTAGAGAAAGCCCGCGCCCAGCAACGAAGACCCAACAACAAAGACCCAGCGCAGCCAAAAATAAATAAATAAGTTTATTAAAAAAAAAAAAAAGATTCTGGGCTCAAGGATACACTCAGAGCCATCCTTGTTCACCCATCAAAATGCTCAGACAGAGTAATCAAATGGAATAAAGGGGCCTATTGTTTCATAGGGTGAGGCTCTAGTCTTACCAGGAGAAGAAAGCATCTTTTCTCAAGATGGAAATGGAGTGTGGTGTCACCAAAGACAAACATCACCCAGCTCTGAAAGATGGGCTGGGGGCCCAGACCTGCCACTTGGGCTGGGGGGGACGTGGAAGGGGATGAGTGTGTGTCTGCCCTGGCTGGTCAGCCAGTCCAACCCAGAGAGATGGAAGGGAAAAGGCATCAGAGCCCACCCAGTTGAAGGCTGAGACATGTCCCCCAACCGCAGGGCTCGGGGCAGCTCCAGGGTGAGTCCAAGGGTGAGACTCACGCTGTTGGGTGAATCCATGTTTCCAGAAAGAGGGAGGGAGCTTCATACCGAGAGACTTGTAGAAGGAACTGGGTCTGGGGCCAGGGCAGGGCGGTGGGGCAGGGGTGAGGGCTTCCCTCCTGTGAAGGCCCAAGTTCTGGGCAACACAAGAGAAACCCAGATCAGATTAAATACTGAGCATCACCCCTTCTAGGCTGTCACACCCGCCAGACAGTCTCACCTCCAGCAGCTCCGCCAAAGCCTGTGTGCGCTGGTGGGGGTCTCTGGGAGGGGGCAGGCTCTGTCCCTCACCTTCCAGACTGTCACAGACAGAAGGACCTAGCCTGTGGTGGACACTGGGCAAGAGTTACAGGGGCCGTGTACCTGCAGGGCTGTGAACTTCGCTGTGGATGGGTCATGCCAGAAAGGTCTGTGCACAATCCGGCCACTCAGCATCCACGATGCGCCAGCATCTGCACTCCTCTCTCTGCCCAGTGAAGCTCTTAACCCTCACAACCACCGCCGGAGAACAGTCTCTCCTCACCACGGCCAGCCTCGCTTCCTGATGACCCAGGCACCGACATAGAGGTAAAGATCAGCTGCTCAGTTACATGTAGAAAACTGCAGGGTCAGGACTCGAACCCAGGAAGGCGGACTCTGAGACCATGCCTCCTAGTCATGCTTCCTGATCCCGTGGGATTTGAAAAAATCCCCAGGAAGGGTCCCAGGGCCTCCACACCACCCCGCTCTCCACATAGAAGAGATGCTTGGTGCTGGTCCACACCCTGCGGTGTCTGTTCTACTTGTCCTTTGTTGAGAATTTCAGATGCCTGTGTTGCCGTGAATTTTGTGATCTATTCAGCCAGTTTCCAGAAGGGCAAAAATTCCTTTATCATGTCCTAAGATCCATCTAATGTAACTATGAGAATAATCATAATACTTCACATGGGTTCAGCTCTTTACAACGTACCAACCTATTACCTCGAGGAATGTAATCAACCCCTGAAGCAACCGAGTGCAGAAGGGGTTGGACCCCTTCCAGAGCTGAGGAAACTGAGGCCCAGAGAGGTTAAATGACCTGCCCAATATTGCACAGTGTAGGAATGTCAGACTTTTCACTCAAGGAAGCCTAAACTCAAAGCTTATGTAAGCATTATCTCGTGAGAATAAGACTTTTTATTTAGAGGAAAAAAATATTTTAAAAAATTTTATGATGGGTAGGAAGCAGTTTGGTGCTTTTAATATGAAGAACCTACCCAAAATTGTAAGGTATTTCCTTTCCAGAACAGACTCAGAAGTGGTTTTGCTGTTTTTGTGTGATTCTCTGTGATGAGACCCTCTGTATCTACTTGGAGGGCTGAGGCACTGAGGGGGAGGTTGATACAGCCCACCACCAGCCACGGAGCCCGGTCCTCAGAGAGAGGCCCAGGATTTGCTCCAAGTTACTACAGAGTAAGAGGGAACTTTCCCACCATCGTGTAATTGCAGAGTGTGGGGAAACCGAGCCATGAAAAGCGATCAGACCCATGTTCCGGCCTCAGAGAAAAGTCCTGAAAGCAAATTGTTGTGGTGGAGAAAAAATTGTCTTTGTGCCATGGAGTTCTGGGGGGCCGAAGGGGAAGCATTCCTATGCTTCCCAAGAAAATATCCACAGAATTCATCCCGTTTCTTGGGCAGCTCCCATGAGAGGAACCATCTTCGTTTCAAGGTTCTGCCTCCTGTGAGATTTGTGACCATGGCTAAGCTACTAAACCTCCCTGTGACTCAGTAAAATAGGGGCTTCTAGACCCACTTGCCAGGGTAGTTAGAGTATATAAAAACATAACAGAGGTAAAGCACCTAGCCCACCCCTGACCCACAGCAGGCTTTGATCAATGTCACTTTTCTGACCTTCAGAGACACACGCCCCTTCCCCACCACCCAGGGGACACCTTCTGCTCTGGAGGAGGAGTGCGCCCATAGTTCTAAACGTGTTTGACCTTGTCTAGAGAGGTGAAATGAAACTGTTTCACCTCACTGACCTCAAACTTAAACTGTCTCCTGGGAAAAGCCAGAAGAGAAACAGTAAGAAGCTGAAGCTCAAACTCTGTCACCTAAAGCGTGAGGGGACTCTTGTGAGGCTTCTGCCACGTCTGCATATGTTGGCAGTGGGAAGCAGCATTTATGAATTCTAACAAGGCAACCTGTATGCTCTGCTTCAGCAGCTCAGGGTGCAGCAGACACTTCCCTACTTTTCCGGTGAACCGCTGAAGGATGTGTGCTCAACTAGCACGAGGTTCTTATCTCCTCGAGGATCCCTTTCTGCACAACTGAACCTACCCCACTAGCTGTCTCATAATTGTTTGGATCCTTGGAGGCTTACTCAGCCTAGAATGGATTATTCTTGCCTCTGAGGTCCCTTTGGGAAGGGGAGTCTTGAGCTGCCCACTGCTGTCATTGCTCCCAGTGGCCACAAGAGGTCACTGTTGAAAAGAGGCTTAGGGCAGTCTGGCTAACACCTGCCCCTGCTGCCGACACACCCTCGCTCCTTGGGGCTATGACGTTGCCCTGACTCTAGGCACCAACAAGTTTCGTGCTTCACATTCCCACGTTCATGTGCTCAACCTTTGCTCCCCCAAACATAACCACTGTACAAGGGTGACTGGGTCCAGAGGACTTTTCAGAACAGGTCTTAACTTCTGCCCAGACCAGTTCTTTCCCTGCTGACCCTCTGTGATGGTTAATGTTATGTGTCCACTTGTCTGTGCCCTGGAATCCAGACGTTTGGTCAAACGTCTGGATGTTTCTGTGAGAGTGGTTTAAGATGAGATTAACATTGAAATCAGGGGACTTTGCATAAAGCAGATTGCCCTCCATAATGTGGATGGGCCTCACCCAATCAGCTGAAGGCCTGAATAGAACAAAAGTCTGACTTCCCCCAAGCCAAAGGGAATTCTGCCAGCAACAGCAGTCTTTGAACTCAAACTGCAGCATCAGCCCTTCCCTGGGTCTCCAGCCTGCCAACTCACCCTGCAGGTTTTGGACTTGCCAGCCTCCAAAGTCGTGTGAGCCATTTCTTTAAAATAAATCTCCTTCTATATATACACGCATCCTATTTGCTCTGTTTCTCCGGAGAACCCTGACAAATACATCCTCCATCTCTGTGTTGACCAGGGCCTCTGATGCTTTTTCCTGCCTTCAGAGCTTGATCGGGGTGAGCTCAGTCTTTCCTGATAGCATTCTTCAATTTGGAATTTCAGAGAATGGACACAGGGAACTGACTCCCTGGACTATGTAAGCAAAGTGGTCTGAGCAATGAGGGCCCATCTGCCTTATATTTACAAACTCAGGTTCTTCAGAAGTTCTTTGCTCCATCTCCCAAGGGCTAAGAATCCCAGGCTGGATTTTGGCAACCAGAAGCAATCACAGACAAGACCATCTGTGTTCCTACTAAGTGTGCTTTACATAGATTCTCTCACCTAATTGGATTCGCTGCTAATCTTGAGAGGTGGGTGTTGTCCATTTCACAGTGAGAAAGAGGTCCGGCAAAGTGAGTCACTTCTTCCAGGTCACAACATGGGTCAGTGGCAAAGCTAATATGCCCCTCAAAGTTCATATTAATGTTTTAATAAAAATGTTATTTTTTTAATAGAAAAGTAAAATTGGATTTGTGCCTTAATCTCCAGTCTATTTTAGCTGTCTTGGGTCAAAACTATGCTCCAAACTTTTAAAATCATTTTTGGATTGATTAGCCAGGAACAAAACAGCTTCTAGAAAGTGTGCTTAGCAATGCCAAGCTATTAACTTCCAGCAAAAGTTGACTATGATACTGAAATGAAAACTTGATAATATCCATTATTTATCATATTGTTCCCCCACCATCCCTTTATGAAAAATGGATGGAGACCCAGAAATCCTAATTGCCATGCTTCTGCTAGATTGGAAAAAGTAATAATTTTCTTTGCTCTACCTTTTGAATAAAGTTTATAGAGAACTCAGAGTTTATTCCATCTGGTGGTTATGGAAAAGCAGAAAGTTCTAACTGTGTCCCAGATCTTTGGGATAAGTCTGGCATGAACTAGGTATATGCCATGGTGAAAGTCACTTCATCTTTCTGAGTCCCAGGAAAAACGAGAGGCGTAACTGGAGCACACTAAGTCCCCTCCAAGTCCCATGGTCCATCAGGCTCTGATCCTGCAGACACTCCCCGGAGCTCCCCCAGGGGTAGAAGTTTGCTCTGGAGAGACAGAGGCCACAAGGCCCTTCTGTGGCCCAATATGGGTAACACCTTCATAATCGGAGCTTTTACCAGGCCCAGATGCTACTCTTGGCTCACACCATTGGCTATGAAATCTTGGACAACTCATTTAATATCTTGGCCTCTCTTTATGTGCATTTTCCACATTGGTAAGGTAGGGATGATAACGCTAGGTCGAAGCCTACCATGAAAATATGAAGCAGCTTCCTTTAAAACATTACAAAGAGCTTCCCTGGTGGCGCAGTGGTTGAGAGTCCGCCTGCCAATGCAGGGGACACTGGTTCGTGCCCCGGTCCAGGAGGATCCCAGATGCCGCGGAACGGCTGGGCCCGTGAGCCATGGCCACTGAGCCTGCACGTCCGGAGCCGCCTGTGCTCCGCAATGGGAGAGGCCACAACAGAAAGAGGCCCGCATACCACACACACACACAAAAAAAACAAAAAAACACGTTACAAAGCTACAAGGCCGAGCACTCCACCCGCAGAGTCTCTTGGAAAACAAGGTTGGCTGCCCAGCCCCCCACTCCCTCTTTGGCCATTGCAAGGTTTCCATGCAAAAACTGCCCTCCCCGCACATCCATTCCAAACTGCTGGGAGTGCCTGTTCCACTGAGGGTTCGCACCAGCCTCTGTGTCACAGAGCAAGAGGAGGGCCATTTGATTAGGCAGAGATGGGCAGAGTTACAGCTGGACCACGGGGCAAGTTTTCTACCTCTAGCCTGGCCACTTCTGCTCCCCTTTTCCGAGTCCGATGATCATCTCGCCAAGCCTGGAACGCCCATCCTCCAGGAGCACAGGGAGTTCTTTCTAGTAGCGTTGGGAAGGCCTAAAACTGGCAAAGATTCTTAAGATCAAATTTCCAGTCAGTTTCCATCCCTCCAAATGCCCTGCCCCTCACACGCCATACGAACTCCCAGAAGAAGGGAAGTGGAAGGCAAAGGAATAGCCTTTAGTATGGCCAAGGGTGCTGGGGCCAGGGCAGCACAACGCCTGGTTTTGCAAATAGCAGTCCTTCTGTAGAGAATGAGCAAACCAGCAGAATGTGCTCCCACTTGTCCAGGGCAGGGCCTTCTCTGAGCCTGGCAGCCAGAACTTGCTATTCCAAAGGGAGGAGGAGGGATCTTCTTTAAAACTAGTACAAAGAGTGGCAATAGTCATCTAAAGCTTCTCTCCCTCTCTCCTGGACACCGTCTCTCCGGGTCCGGCAGAGGTAAGGACTAGCCAACCGTAAGGTTCACATGTCCCACATGCAAGTCTACACCAGAGATAGACGTTTACATAAACAGGTTTACAAAAATATTAGTCTGCACAAATGGCTGTCTCTGCTGTTCTGTGAGCTGATTACTGATGAGAATTTTTATTTTATAGCCCATAGATATTGCCCCAATGAAAAGGAGGGAATGAAAGCCAAGACCTGGCAGGGACCCAAGGGCTGACTCCTAAGCCTGATGCCTGGTTTCTGGCTTGAGCAACTGGGTGGGTGTTGGGGACATGCCTCTGTTGGGGAGCCCTGGAAGAGGAGCAGTAGGAAGGAAGATATGAGCTCATTTGGGGGAGTTTTTGAGTCTAACTTTCCATGGCTGAGACCAAACAGACAGTTGTCAATTGTTCGATATTTCCTGAGCATGAGAAAGAGTCTAGACGTGAAGGATTTATTGACAACGCAATTCTGGACAATATACTGGCAGCCCAAGCCCCAGAATTTATATCACCACAGGATATGGGAGAAGAATTTGGGAGGAAGGTAAGAATCCAGAATTAGTAGAGTCCTGGCCCCCAAAAGGCTGTTTTAAACCAGAAGAGACTGAGTTACCTTGAATCGGCGAGAAAACATTTCTGCCAACAAGGGAACTGGGAGATTTGTAAGAAAAGCTGATTTCAGTGGAAGAAAACTTCTGTTCTTGAGCCCATCACTACAAGAGAAGGAGAAAAAGAGAGGCAGGAAGAGAAGCAGGTAGGCCAAATAACTCACCTAATACTGCAACTAAAATGGAGGTACAAATACCTCCCTTTCTCACCCCTCAGAGGAACAAGAGGAGAAAACAGCAGTGAAGGCACTTTGCAAACTCAAAAGTACACTCTCCAGTTGTGAAATATAATTTTTTAAAATAAGTGTTTTACTGAGGACTGGAAGCTTCTGGACCCTCATTGAAAGTTGTTTATCTATCAGTTCATCTCTAGGGCAGTGGTCTCCAAATTGTTTTGATCTGGTACTCATTTAGTAAAAGCAAGTTTGCACCATGAATACATGTTAATTTCTTTATAAATGCAATACATGTCCTACAATTAATGGCTAATATCCCAAGATACAAGAAACACCTTAAGGCAAAACTGAAGACCAAATCATGGAGCCGGTAAAAAGATCAGTGGTTGCCAGGAGCCTGGGGGGAGGGAAGAATGAACAGGCAGAGCGCAGAGGATGTTTAGGGCAACACCACATCTGTATGATATTGTAATGGAGGGTACGTAACTATATACATTTGTCAAAGCCTAAAGAATGTACAACACAAAGAATAAACCTTAAGTCAACTATGGCCTTCAAGTAATTCTAATGAAACCATATAGGCTCTCATCCATTGTAAGAATGTAGCACCAATGCAAGATGTTAATAACAGGGGAAATTATGGGGGTGGGGGTCTGTACCTCCCATTCAGTTTGGTCTATAAACCTAAAACTGCTCTGAAAAATAAAGTCTATTAATGTAAAAAAAAATGTTTTACTGACAAGCCCTTTTATTCAAGAATTTCTCATTGTTTTAAAACATGAAACCCTCCTAAAAAGTTTTTTAGTTTTTCGTAACTCCAGTGAAATGAATTTGACCATCTGCATTCATCCTAAGGCAAAGCAGGCTGGTCTAATCCTCGTGAAAATCCATAGGCCAACCCCGTTTTTGACATTGTGAAAATGCATTTCTTAGAATCCTTTCTATCCCATAGCGAATTTGATATGCTTTCCCTTCATCGACTGCTGGGAGTTATTCTAAGGGGGTGGTCCCCGGGTTCTTTTTGTTATTTCTGGAGTTTAAAATAAGCTCCATGTTGTTATGGAGGAGAGGAAGGTACATGAAAAGCTTAAGGGGGTCCATTTTATGTTCCAGAACGCAAATATTTCAAAATCAATTATTCAGCTCTTTGCTAGAGTCTTCAAAACCCGTTGGTAAGTCATAACAGAGATACCTGCAGGGCAGGAGGCCTGGAATCGCCTCTTTGTTGTCATTTCCAAGGCCACTTGCATGTTCGGGGCTGATGGATCTACCGGGAGCCCGAATCAGCCTCTTCCTGACTTGTGTTAGGGCTCCGCTCCCTTTTTCTCTGTCTTCCCCAAATGCTGCGAGCAGAGTCACCTCTGCACCCCCAGGCAGCCCCGCCCCTCCTGGCCCCATTCTGTTCTCATTTGCCTGACAGTGTTCTGGGAGTTTCCTGTATTATGTCGCTTCATTTCCAAGCAGTCTCAAAGGGTGGATATTAGGATTAGGATTATCCCATTTTCCAGATGAGGAAACCGAGGCCAGAGGGGCTAAATAGCTCTAAGGCTTTCAGAATTTCGCAGCAACATCGATGGACCTAGAGATGATCACACTGAGTGAAGTGAGTCAGATAAAGACAAATATCATATGATACCACTTATATGTGGAGTCTAAAAAGATGATACGAGTGAATGTTTTTACAAAACAGAAATAGACTCACAGACATAGAAAACAAACTTAAGGTTGGGAAGTGGTGGGAGGGAGGGATAAATTAGATGTTTGGGATTAACTGATGCACACTACTAGATATAAAATAGATAAACAACAAGGACCAACTGTATAGTACAGGAACTATATTCAATCTCTTGTAATAACCTATAATGGAAAAGAATCTAAAAAAGAAAATATGTATATGTATTGAATCACTTTGCTGTACAACTAAAACTAATACAATATTGTATATCAATTATATTTCAATAAAATTTTTTTAAAATTAAAATTAACATAAAAAATATATTAAATAAAAGCAAGTTCCACTGAATATATTAGTTTTCAAGGGCTGCTTTAACAAATTACCAAAACTTGGTGGCTTACAACAACAGAAATTTATTTTCTCATTATTCTGGAGGCCAGAAGTCCAAAGTCAAAGTGTTGGCAGGATTGGTCCCTTCTGGAGGCTCCAAGGAAGAATCTGTTCCATGTCCCTCTCTTGGCTTCCGGTGGCTGCTGGCAATCCATGGTGTTCCTTGACTTATAGTTGCATCACTTCAGTCTCTGCCTCTTTCTTCACATGGCCTTCTCTCCCATGTCTCTGTGCCTCTCCTCTTTTTATCAGGACACCAGTCATTGGATTTAGGGTCCACTCTAATCCAGGATGACCTCATCTTAAGTAATTACATCTGCAAAGACTATTTCCAAATAGTCATTTTTTCACATTCACAGGTGAATTCAACCCACACAATTCAACCCACGACACGGGGTGCAGTGGATATTATGGGAAGATTGTTAAGCACAGGGCACAGGCAATGCAAATGCCCTGTGGCAGGAGTATGCCTGGCATGTTTGAGGAAGAGCAGAATTTGGTGTCCTGCTGGACCCTTAGGTGCTCCAGAGAGAGGCAAGACCACACCCAGCTGGCTGAGTAATATTCCACTGTATATATGTACCACACCTTCTTTACCATTCATCTGTTGATGGACATTTAGGTTGCTTCCATGTCTTGGCTATTGTAAATAGTGCTGCAAAGAACACTGGGGTGCATGTATACTTTCAAACCAAGTTTTTCTCCAGATATATGCCCAGGAGTGGGATTACTGGATCATATGGTAGCTCTATTTTTAGTTTTTTAAGGAACCTCCATACTGTTCTCCACATTGACTATACCAATTTACATTCCCACCAACAGTGTAGGAGAGTTCCCTTTTCTCCACACCGGCTCCAGCATTTACTGTTTGTGGATATTTTGATGACGGCCATTCTGACTGGTGTGAGGTGATATCTCATTGTAGTTGTCATTTGCATTTCTCTAATAATTAGTAATGTTGAGCATCTTTTCACTGCAGCAACATGCATGGACCCAGAGATTATCATACTAAGTGAAGTAAGTCAGACAGAGAAAGACAAATATCATATGATATCACTTATATGCAGAATCTTTAAAAAATTGACACAAATGAACTTATTTACAAAACAGAAACAGACTCACAGACTTAGAGAATGACTTTGGGTTACCGGGGGAAGGGTGGGGGAGGGAGGGATAGACTGGGAGTTTGGGATTAACATGTACACACTCCTGTATATAAAATGGATAACCAACAAGGACCCACTGTATAGCACAGGGAACGCTGCTCAATATTCTGTAATAACCTAAATGGGAAAAGAATCTGAAAAAGAACAGATACATGTATATGTGTAACTGAATCACTTTGCTGTACAGCTGAAACTAACACAACATTGTTAATCAACTATACTCCAATATAAAATAAAAATTTTAAAAAAAATGACCACATGCTGCTGCAGCAGTGCATGATGGGAAAGAAGAGAGCCCTCATCTTTTAGCCATAAAAAAGTAGGAAATCCTGCCGGTTTCAACAACATGGATGAAACTTGAGGCCATTATGCTAAGTGAAATAAGTCAAACAAATAAAGACAGAAATCATATGATCTCCCTTAAATGTGGAATCTTAAAAAATCAGACTCATAGAAACAAAGTAGAATGGTAGTTGCCAGGAGCTAAGGGGTGGGGAAAATGGGGAGATGTTAGTCAAAGGCTACATGCTTCCAGTTATAAGATGAATAAGTTCTGGGATTTCATGTGTAGCTTGGTGACTATAGTTAAACATACCATGTTTTGTTCTTGAAAGTTGCTGAGAGAGTAGATCTTAAATGTTCTCAGCATGCACATATACACACACATACACACACAGTGGTAGCTATGTGAGCTGATGAGTGTGTTAACTAAACTTATTGTGGTAATTATTTCACAATATAAGTGTATGCAAATCATCACGTCATACTCCTTAAACTTATATAAAGCTGTATGTCAATTATATCTCAGTAAAGTTAGAAAAAAACCCTCATTTCTAAGTAGTGATGGGCACAAGTGGTAATAACCATGTGATGTGAAATATCTATGACTTCTGTTAGCAACAAATTCACAGGAACTGCTAATGCTTCAGTGGTTCATTGTCTGTATTCATGAGTGAAGGAAATGGCTAAATTTCAATTCGAGATTAGTAAAGCTAAAGATGGAATTTTTTTCTCCTGCTGGACCTATTCTGAGAGCTGGTGCTTTCTGAACTGTTGTTTGCATGAGGAATCACCCCTCCCATCATCCCAATAAATCCTCTTTAATACTGGAGGAAGCCTGCCATCAGAAGAAACAGGTTTAAAAGCTTTGTCTACACCTCCTCCCCCTACAGGGATATTGAACGATTGTTAAACTCCGGGTACTTCCTCCTTGCACAATCTGAGTCTCAGGCTGATCTCTTTCTGTGTTAGTCCGTTAGCATCTAAGATGCCAGGAGAAGAGCCAAGCATGCGTGAAGACCTCTGTGGACCAGAAATTATGCTGGGGACCTCACAATAGCCCTGCAAGGCAAATGGCCCATTTTGCAGATGAGAAAACCGAGTCTCATAAAGGCCAGGAGACTTTCCTAAGGTTCCACAACAAGTAAGCAGTAAAGCCAAGATTCAATTTCAGGTCTGACTCAAAGTCACGTACTCCCGTCCAGTATATCATTGGAACAAAAAGACTTTATACTATATATGTTTTCTACATTCAAGACTGCTTTTAGAAAATTCCAACTGGCCATCATTTTGTAATAATTGTATTGTTTGGGGGGAAAACAACATATACCCAGACATCTTCCTTGAATCTGAATATTTCAACAGATTGCTACAGATCAAATATTTTAGTGGTAAGAGCCCCTGGCGCAAAATATGACCTATGCACTTATACCTGATGTACTTTCCAAATTCACTTCTGATGTCATACTTCATTCTGCTCCTCTTTGCCACCCAGCTGATCTGCTACACACTGTCGAGCTTGACTCAGCTACAACCCAACAACCCAGGGACCCTCTAGTGGGCTGAATGATGGCCCCTCCTCCACAAAAACGTGTCCACATCCTAGTCCCTGAACCTGTGAATTGTACCTTAGATGGTAAAAGAGAGAATATTATTTTATATGGCAAAAGAGGCGATTAAATTAAGGTTTTTGAGAGGAGGCTCTAATCCTAGACTACCCAAGTGGACCCTAAATTCAATAAAAAGTGTCCTTAATAAGAGCGAGGCAGAGGGAGATTGGACACACACAGAGAAGGGATGTGAAGACAGAGGCAGAAGTTAGAGTGATGTGCCCCCGAGCTCAGGGACACCAAGGACTGCCCACAGCTGCCAGAAGCTGGAAGAGGCTAGGAACAGACCTTCCCCTGCAGCCTTTGGAGGGAACATCGACCCTTTGATTTCAGACTTCTGGCTTCAAGAACAGTGAGAGAATAAATCTCTGTTGTTTTAAGCTGCCAGTTTGTGGTAATTTGTTACAGCAGCTACAGGACACTAATACAAACCCCAGCAAATGGAAACCCTAACACATTGTCTCTCCACCAAGCAGAACCATGAACCACCAGAGGCTCCTGCTTCTCTCCTATTTTAGGGCTCAGCACCCCCTCCCAGGGGAGCCGATTGTCTAGGCACAGGGTAAGGACCACATTGGCCTTGATGGCTCCATATCTCCAGAGCGAGGAGAATATGGAGTTGCCTCATACACCTTCGTCCATGAGAACTTGGGTTTCAGGTGTCAACTCCACGGGTACGAATCTCAGCTCCTACACTTACTGTGGCTGAGTAACTTTGGGCAGCTGGTCTCTGAGTCTCCCTTGGCATCTCTGCTTCACAGAGGAAATCGGTACTATCTCATCAGGCTGTCGTGAGGATGCAGTGGAGTAACATGGAAACTTCTCACAGCAGTGCTGACACTGCATAGACGCTCAACGTGTCATTGTTAGTTTCATCAATAATTACCAAAACAAGGAAATGAGCAGCACGATTAACAGTAGAAAAAGGTCTGGATTAAGTATCAGAAAACCAAGTTTGTTTTTTTAGTGTATTTATTCGTTTTACAATACTGAACTATTCAAATATAAAATCAAATACACAGGTTAATGTAATAACTATGTTCCTCTTACCCAAATTTAACAAGAAATAATACTCTGGCATATTTGCTGCTGGTTTCTCAGTGTTCTCACTTATAGGATTTGTAGATATTCCCGAGATTAATTACTCGTGCCTTTTCTCTTTTTTTAATCGGTCTTACAAGAGTCATTGATTCCATCAAACTACTCAAATTACAAACTTTTGTCTTTGTTGATTCTAATGCTAATGTTTATTTTCTATTTTAGTAATTTTTACTCTTACTTGCATTATTTCCTTCCTTTTACATTATTTGGGCTTATTTTGTTGTCCTTTTCCTAACTTATTTAGGTGGATACTTACTGTTGCATTTGAGGGGGGTAGTGACTTATTTATGTCAATCAGACTGAGTTTTGTAGTTCTGTTATTTAATTCTTCTACATTCTTACTGAATTTTTATCTATGTATCTATCAATTATTGAATAAGTTCACTAAACTCATCCACTATGATTTTATTTCTTTATTTTTTATTACTTTATTCCTCTTTTTAGTACTCAAATTTTTCTTTATAAATTTTGAAGCTATGCTATTAAACATGCTTATAAATTTAGAATTGCTATAAATTACTAGTGAATTAACCCTTTTATGAAACATCTTTTTTATCTTTAATAATGCTTCTTGTTTTAAAGTTTACTTTGTCTGATATTAGTATAACCACAGTAGCTTCCTTTTGGTTAGTGCTGCATGGTAAATATTTTCCATTCTTTTGCTTTCAACTTTTTTTGTCTTCACTTTAATGTGTGCTCTGGTAAGCTACATATCATTGGGTGTTATTTATCTTATCGTGTCTGACATTTATTCTATTAATTGGAATATTAACTCATTCACATTTAATACGATTTCTGATATAGTTGGTTTAAATCAGCATCTTACTATTTGTTTTCTTTTTTTGTCCCAACTATTCTATAGTATTCTTTCTTCTCTTTCTTGCCTTTACTTTTGATTAATCAAATATTCTCTTATTCCTTTCCCCCTTCTGTACACGTTTGTCATCCATTCCTTTGTTGTTTTTAATGCTTGCTCTAGACATTACAATATACATCTCTGACTTATTAGAATCTAATATAAATCTGTATTTTTACTGCTTCCTGGATAACAAAAGGAACTTGGAATGCTTTAACTCCATTAATATTCTCCCACCTTTTGTGTTATTGTCACATGTTTTAATTCTACATACATTTTGAACACCATAGGGCACTGTAACTGTGTATGCAGTCAATATTCATTTACACTCACTCACATATTTACCCTATCCATCACTCTTTATTCTTTCCTGAATTTCAATGTTCCCATCTGAGACTGTGTTTCTTCTGCCTGAGGAATTCCTTTTAACATTTCTTTTAGTGTAGGTTTGATCATCATTTCTTCTTTTGATTTTTTTTTGGGGGGGGTCTAGAAATGTGTTTGTTTTATATGCATATTTTCCCCAAAATTATCAAGCTTAATTTAGATCATTAAAATACTTTGATGATCCAGAGTATATTTCATAAAACTTTCAAGACGCAAAGGCTTATTTTACTATTGTATTTTGATTGAATCATTTGCTAGATTTTGAGCAGAGGACAACTTATTTTTTACAGCTTTGAAATATAAATTCACATACAATAAAATGAACTTGTTTTAAAGGTGCAGGTCAAGGAGCTTTGATGAGTAAACACAGCTGGGCAACAAGCACCACAGTCAAGTTGAAGAACATGTTCATCACCCCCCAAAAGGTCTCCCTTGACTCTTTATGATCAACCCCCTCCCACAACCTCAGCTCCATGAAATTACTAATCTCTTCTATCACTATAATTTTCTATTTTGTAGAATTTAACAAATGGAATCACGTAGTATGTAGTAATTTCGTGACTGGCTGCTTGCACTTAGTTTGATGATTTGGAGAGTCATCCATGTTGTTGCACGTGTCAGTTCATCCCTTTGCATTGCTGCATAGCTTCCATTGTATGGATATGTTACATTTCATTTATCTATTTACAGATTATGTGAATTTGGGTTATCTTTTTGTTTTCAGTTTTTAAGAGTACTTTTGCAAGCTACACAATTCACAGTTGGCAGTTATTTTCTTGCAAGGCGTTATTTATTAATTCTTTCAGTTTTTGTTTCTTTTTAAAAATTGTCTATTTCTGGGCTTCCCTGGTGGCGCAGTGGTTGAGAGTCTGCCTGCCGATGCAGGGGACATGGGTTCGTGCCCTGGTCTGGGAAGATCCCACATGCCGCGGAGCAGCTGGGCCCGTGGGCCATGGCCTCTGAGCCCGCACGTCCGGAGCCTGTGCTCTGCAATGGGAGAGGCCACAGCAGTGAGAGGCCCGCGTACAGCAAAAAAAAAAAAAAAAAAATTGTCTATTTCTTCTTCATTTTTGAGTGATTTTTCTCTAGGCTGATAATTCTGATTGACAGATTTTTTTTTTTTTCTTTCAGCACTTAAAGATGTTGCACATTGTCTTCTGGCTCACCTAGCTTCTGACAAGGCATCTGCTGTAATTCTTACCTTTGTTCTTCTGCATGTAATGTGTCTTTTTTCTCTGGCTGCCTTCAAGATTTTCTCTTTAGTTTTCAGCAGTTTGAATATGATGTGCCTAGATTTTTTTTTTCTTCTGCTTTAAGTTCTCTGGGCTTCTAGGATCTCTGGTTTGTTGTCATTCACTACCTTTAAAATTCTCAGCCTTTATCTCTTCAAAATTCCTTTGCCCTGATCTCTTTCTCTTCTCCTTCTAGGACTCTAATAATGCACATACAGACCGTCCGATATTGTTCCACAGCTCTTGTATGCTCTACTCTGTTTTTTGCACTCTTTTTTTTCCTTCATGTTTCAGTTTGGGTAGTTCCGATTTGCCTATATTCATGTGTACTGATTCTTCCTTCATCTATGTTGACTGATGAGCCTGTTGAAAACATTCTTTATTAATGTTACTAATATTTTTATTTCTAACATTTTCTTTTGATTCTCTGGTGTCCATCTCTCTGCTAAAATGCCCCCATTTGTTCACTTATACCTCCTCCACTAGAGCCTTTAACATAAATAATCATAGTTATTTCGAATTTCCTCTCTGATATTTACAAAATGTGGGTCCTCTTTTAGTCTAGTTACGTTGATGGCATTTTCTCTTGACTGAAATTTTTCTCCTTGCTTTTTTATGGGCTTCCTTTTTTTAATTGATTGATAGTCCTCATATTTGGAATCAGAGAGAGTGACATAAATAGTCCTTATGCCTGGAAATGGGCACACTTCTTCTAGCAGGCTGTTATTGTCAAGATTGATTCAACCTAGTCTGATTTTGAACTGGCTTTAGGTTCTGTTGTTATTGTGATTGTCTTCAGTGCACCAGCAGATTCAAATTTCTTTGGTTTTACATTTTACTAAGAGTAGAGCCTGGTTTGTACTAGGATTTTTCACAGTATCCCTGCTTCGCCCTCAGCTTTAAGGCTCCTCAGTGAGCCTGTGTCTCAGAGAGGTCTCTCCCCACACCCCTGCTCAACCTCCAGTGGTAGATTGTTGCTGCTGGTTACTCGGTGTTTGCTAGCCTGGTTGAGGTAGCAGGGAATATTCCTTTATGTCCTGGATCAGGCTCAATCTTAGGCATGCCCTGTGCTCTTGGGGATCATAAGTGGGACTTTCTTAGTGATTTTGCCTCTCCCTGAGCAGTAGGAAATCTCTGAGTCCAGGATGTCTTCCTGCCCCTTACCCAGGGATAAAGGATTTTTCCTCCCCCATAGCTGCAGTGGGTTTAGAGTGCATTGATCACGTGGGAAGTCACATGAGAAAACGTCAAAAAGAAAACAAAAGACCAGAATACATAAGGCTTCAAACCCATGGTGACACTTGGGATTTTACTTTGAGAAGGATAGGAAACTACCAGAGGGTTTTGATCAGTGACATGATCTGATGTGTTTGAAAAGATCACCCTGGCTACTATGTGAAGAATTAAACCAGAGGGTTTAAGAATTAAACCAGACGTTTAATCTTAAGAATAAAAAGATTAGCTAGGAGGCTTCAGCAGTAAGCCAGGGCAGAGATGATAGCTGCTTGGACAAGTATGGTAACAGCAGAGGAGGTGAGTGATGCTTGTTTCAAGGACACAGTTAGACAGGATTTGCTAGTGCGTTGGATGTGAGATGTAAGAGGAAGAGAATGTTTGCCTAGCCTACCTCTTCCTTTCCCCCTACTTGTATTTATTTATTTATTTTTATACAGCAGGTTCTTATTAGTTATCTGTTTTATACATAATAGTGTATATATGTCAATCCCAGTCTCCCACTTCATCCCACCACCACCAAACCCCCAACCGCTTTCCCGCCTTGGTATCCATACGTTTGTTCTCTACATCTGTGTCTCTATTCCTGCCTTGCAAACCAGTTCATTTGTATCATCCCCTTACTTTTGAGTTCTAGGTCTCATTACATTTTAGGTTTGTTTCTGATAAATAACATGGAACAAGATTTTAGAACTCCTGTCCAAGAATCCCTGCAATTTAATAAACTTTAATCCTTTTGGATTTATTGTAATTGCTGTTCTCTTTGGACTTATTCCTATTATCATTATTTGGTAATTTTTTTCACTTTTTATTTTAATCCTTATTTTTTATCCTCTCCTGACTGTATTGAACTATTGCTGACCAAATATATATATTTGGTCCTTTTTGCTTGTCTGAAAGTTACATCTTCTGTTTCCATTATTTTAGGAGTTATCCTTTAATTCTTCAATATGCATATTTGACTGAACAAAGGAGAAACTCAGTTTCTAACCTAAATTTTGTAGATAAGCAGCTGTGAAACCTTAGCCAAATCAGTTTATCTCATATTCTTTCCTTTACTCTATGCCAGAGTTCAGTGATTTGTTAAACGAAGGCTAGAGATCAATATGTTTTCACACCACAGTACCCTCTGTGCCTTTTGTACCTACTGTCAAAATCACAGAGCCTCCACAGCAAGCGACTGAGTGCGAGAAGCCAGACAGAAAAAAGGGCATACTGTATGATTCTGTTTATACAAAAATTAGAGGTAAAATTAATCACAATCAAGATAGTTGTTCCCTAGAAGCAGAGGGGAGATAGATAATGACTGGAAGCGACCTGAGAAGGGGTCTGGACAGCTGGTAATGGTCTGGGCACTGGTTTCATAGCTGTAACCAGTTGGCAGAAGTCATCGAGTTGTATACTTATAATACATGTACTTTCTGTGTGTATATTATATTTCCGTAAAAAGATTTAAAATTTTATT
This sequence comes from Mesoplodon mirus, assembly GCF_964341445.2. Taxonomy (NCBI): domain Eukaryota; kingdom Metazoa; phylum Chordata; class Mammalia; order Artiodactyla; family Ziphiidae; genus Mesoplodon; species Mesoplodon mirus. Next base: position 160,899,337 of record NC_138977.1, read on the forward strand.
TTCTAAGAAAAAAATGAAAAAGAAAACATGAGTCTTGGTTGTCAAGGAACATTTCACTTTGTTGGTTACATTGAACTTTCCTAGGCAAGCAGGTGAAGACAGTCATTGGGCCAGGTGTCCAGGGAAGAATGCAGGCTGGTTCCTGTCTTCAGGAAGGTTTCCAACTAGTAGTAGGGATGGGCTTGTTTTTTAAAAATTCATAATTTCACGTGGCAAGTGTTATAACAAGTTTTACAAGATGATGCCGGGGGGCAGGGGGGCAAGTGAATAACATCATGAAGGAGGCAGAAGAGGCTCTCAAAGGAGATGAGCCTTGGGCTTTCTCATAAAAGACAATCATACAGCCCCATTCTTAAGGGAATGCAAGGGCACATTTCATGCTGGGAAGCCCCGGTAGTTTGCTGTGTCCTGAGCTTTGGATTCCAAGGAGTAGATGAGGCTGAAGGAGCGCGTAGGGAGTGACCGTGAAGGGCCTGGTGGCCTGGCCACAGTGTCCCCACAGAGACTCTTGGATGGGGGAATCCAGGCACAAGAGGAAGGGAGTGAACACTGGCAGCAGGGTACAATGAGCCAGAACATAATTTCTTGCAGCCTCTACCCTAATTTGCCTTCTGGACTACCCTTGGAAAAGGTGTTTGTTGGCTTAACTAACCAGAATCTTTTTTCCCAAGCATTCTGGGTCATCATTTCTTTGTTGCTATACAAAGGAGCAGGAATTGCTGAACCCTACAGGTCACTCATGCTGAACCCTAACGTTCTTTCTTCCCATTGCAGACCAGCTGTGTGACCTTGGGAAAGTCTTTCAACAGCTCAAGGTCCCCGATGTCTCCTGGATCAAATAGGGAACCAAACTTTGTGCTCAGGGCAGGGATCAGAACACATAATCTCTCAAAAATGATTTTATTCCAAGTCAGTGACTCTGTAATAATGATCAGTAATGTAGACCGAACACTTCCTGGGCACCAAGCATTACTAACTGCCTTATATGTAGAAACCCACCCTTCACAACAACTTTATGGGGAAAATACTGTTATTAGCCACAACGTACAGACAAGAAATCTGAATTACAATGAGGTTGAGTAACCTGCCCAAGGCTGCAGACAAGAGCTGGCAAAATTGGGATTTGAACTTGGGAACTCTGTCAACAGCCACATCTTTGGCAACTATGTTTTAGTCCCTCCAGGCAAGCCAAAGATATTGCAAATTATATATTTTTACTTCTGGAGAAATTCTTATACTTGCTTAAAAATATTACTTTTCTTTTCATCCTGTTTCCCATGGAGTTTGCTCGAAAGCAGAATTTCCTTCAGGCCCATTTAATTTGGCATCAGGTATTTTATTGGTCAAACATCCATTTTTATTAACACGTCATCTTATGAAAGTTCAGTATAGTTCAGAAAGTTCAGCACTGGTTATATTTTCTCACAAAATTATTTTCAAAGGAAAAAAAATAGCAGCTTAGCAGAACCATTGTGTTTGAAATCAGAAGGAGGTAAAAACCAAGAAGACAGTCTCTCTTGCAAAGTTTCTTCCACCTTTCCTCCCTGGAGGAGGCGCCACTGGAGTTTCTCAATAGCATCCTCGTCACTTTCAATGTAGGGTCTTAAGGTGACATCAAGGAGGGTTCATTGCCAGTTCAATCCCCTGATTCCACGGAAACTTCAAAATCAGAAGCAAGTATGTTTAATTTATAGAATGCCAGAGCTGCTCTGAGAATCATTAGCTAAACCCTCATCGAGAAATTGAGATTCAAAGGCACCATGTCATGTCCAACATCATTCAGCCATTTAACATCAACTCTGAACCTGGGTTTTCTGGGTTTTGCTCAAGTCGTCTCCCCACTAGTCCAGTCCAAGGGAAAAGAAGCTGAAAAAAATAAAATAAAGCAAGGTTTGAACTTGATTTTTTTCAGGCAAATTTTGTTGTCTTCAATGAAATGGTAGGATTGAATCTTTAAATTTTTCAATTACAAAAAAACCCATAAAAATAAAAGAGTAAGATGTAGGGGAGCATATGAAGGGGAGAAGACTAGCAAAGGCGTCCTGAAGTCTCACCAAAGAAGTGACCAAGCACCAGGTCCATCACTGGCCAACTTCTAGAAGCCCCTGATTTCCAGAAAAGACAACCTTAGGGCAACCTTCCAATTTGCATTGGCAAATACACTCATGCTTCAGAAAGGCAGTGTAGTTATTCATTAAGAAGTTCTACACAGGCTGTGATCCCAGGTCATAGGAAATTACTGCTCTCTTAAGCAATTCCAGGTTTGTTGGTTCAAGCCAGAGGTCTGCGACGCTTGGAGAGATATTACTGGTTTATTAAAAATTCTATGGAAATAAGGCAGGAAGCCAAGCCTGATGCTCTTTGAAGACCTTAAGCAACTTCCATTAGCCCAGGCACCAGAACAGCTGAGGATTTTCACATACTTGCGAGTGAGGTACAAAATATATAAAACAGATCCCTGTATGTAGAGAAACGAGCTGGCACTTAACAAAAAGACATGGGAGCCTTTCATCAATTAATGTGGCATTGCCACTTACCAGCTAGTGGCTTTGATAAAGCTTCATCACTCGGGTGAATCACCTGAATCTATCAGTGGACAGCATGGTGGATGCACCCCTGCTTTGCTACTTACCTGCTGTGTTATCTTGGGTTTGCGGCTTCACCTGTATGCATCTCCATTTCTTTACCTACAAGATGGACATAATGATGTAGACATCACAGAGCTGTTAGAAAAAGTCAGTAATGTCTGGAGGGCTTCCCTGGTGGTGCAGTGGTTAAGAATCCATCTGCCAGTACAGGAGACACGGGTTCGAGCCCTGGGCCGGGAAGACCCCACATGCCGTGGAGCAACTAAGCCCGTGTGCCACAACTACTGAGCCTGCGCTCTAGAGCCCATGAACCACAACTACTGAAGCCCACGTGCCTAGAGCCTGTGCTCTGCAACAAGAGAAGCCACTACAATGAGAAGCCTGCACATGGCCACGAAGAGTAGCCCCCACTCACCACAACTAGAGAAAGCCCGCGCGCAGCAACGAGGACCCAACGCAGCCAAAAATAAATAAATAAATTTATTTTAAAAAAACCTCTCCTTTAAAAATAAATAAATAATGTCTGGAAATGTATAAGGTCTTTATCATCATTAATTACTATTACTCCTAGTATTATTAGTATTATTGTTACCTGATCTCCACCTCTGACCACGTAAGAGTGTCCACATTAAAGGACAAGAGATGTGATGCAGGGCTTTGGTGGAGTCAGAGTTAGGAAATGTTAAAAATGGCAAAGTTTAGGTCTGATGAAGTAGGAAATAGGGAGATACTGAAGGCTTTTCATCAGTGAAATAACGTGTTGAACCAGCATTTAAGAAAGACTGATTTGACAGGATATGCCAAATGAACTAGAAGATGAGAAAGACCAAATGTTGGTAGGTCAGCTCAGAGATAATTATAGCAATGCAGGCAGAAGGGGGAGAGAATGGGAGGAAAACACCAGACATTTAAAGAAACCTTGAAGATAAATACAGAGACACAATCAAACAGGGAGGAAAAGTAACTTTGAGGAAACAGACTATAGAAGACAGAAAAAAGGTACTGCATCCATGAAACAAGAAGAAGCTGCTATATAAAAGGAACACTCAGAGAACCAAAAAAAAAAAAAAAAAAAAAAGTTGTTTTGGAAATTCAAAATATAATAGTAGAAATAATAAGATTAAAGTTTTGAAAATAAATTTATGAATTTGAGAAAATTTCCCAGAAACTAGAGAAAATGAATAAAAAGAAGAAAAGGGGAGAAAAGAAAGAAAATTAGAGTCCTGTCCAGGAAATTTAATATATAAATGATAGAAACTACCAAAAAGGAAAAAAACAGAATAGGAGAGGGATATCTTCAAAGAAATAACCTTCAAGGATATTTTCCAGAACTGAAGGCATGAGTTTTCAGATTGAAAGCGTCCACTGAGTGTCCACCACAATGAACAAAAAGGAACTCACTACATGGCACACCATCATGAAATTTCAGAACACTAGAGACAAAGAAAAGATGCTATGATCTTCCAGAGAGAAAAAGCAGATCTCATACAAAGGGACAAGAACCAGGACAGCATTGGGCATCTCCACCACAGCAAAACCACGTCTAGAAAGCAGTGGTGCAAAGCCTTTTAACTCTGAAGGAAGTAACATTTTTTTTTAATTATTTATTTTATTTTCCTTATTTTTTTGGCTGCATTGGTTCTTAGTTGCAGCACATGGAATCTTTGCTGAGGCATGTGGGATCTTTCGTTATGGCACACAGGCTCTTTGTTGCAGCGTTCAGGCTTCTCTGTAGTTGTGGCGTGAAGGTTTTCTCTCTCTAGTTGTGATGTGCACGGGCTCCAGGGTGCGTGGGCTCTGCAGTTGTGGCGCATGGCCTTAGTTGCCCTGTGGCATGTGGGATCTTAGTTCCCCAACCAGGGATCGAACCAGCATCCCCTGCATTGGAAGGCAGATTCTTTACCACTGGACCAACTGGGAAGTCCCTGAAGGAAGTAAATTTTAACCCAGAATTCTACACCCAGCCCTATTCTCCATCAAGTGTGAGCATAGAATATCCTCAGACATGCTGTCTTATAAAATTTTAAATTGAAAAATACCTATCTCAGAAATCTACACAAGAATGCACAATTTGTTTCTAGAAAAAGGAATAAACTAATTAAGAAAAAAAGATGCAGCATATAGGAAAACAGGATCCATCACAGGAGGGAGGCCATGGGAACCCCCTTTATGCTGGTGAAGGGAGAGCCCAGAATATAACTCTGCATTGAGCCTTGACTGGCTTGAGTCAGAAGTTTCCAGGAGAGGCTTATTTAGGAAGAAAAATGCGTAGAATACCCGATATATCGGAATAACATTTACATAATTATAATAATGTAAAGGCAAATATTAATCTAAGCAAAATTAATATAAAATGTTTTGGGAAGCTGGAAAGATTCAAAGGTTGAAGAGGGAGGTGGATGGAGAGAGGAGACTGAAGGAAAACTAAACCCAATCTTCCACAGTGAAAAGGCAAAATGGAAAAATCTGGAAGTAGTAACATAAGCACGTTATCTCATAATAGGAAAATAATTTCCAAAAAAAATTTTAAACAGGCAAAAGAGTTAAAAATTATGATCTCTGAAGAAAGAGAAAAGGGTGGGCAGGAGGCTGCTCTTTTTCAAAGCAAGCACAGGAAAATTATTTGACCCTTTACATTGGATACATGTAAATTTTGATAAAATTTAAAGAAGGAGGATATAGGTTGCATTTTGCAATCTTGGAAAAAACAAACAAAAGAAATCTCATTCTGGGCTTAGGTGAAAGCCCAGGACTAGAACGACCGCTTTGGTTGTCATGGCAAAGGGCCTTTAGCTAGATATTAAAATTTTGAAAACTCATCCCAGCTCCACTCGAATTCACTATGTGACCTTGGGGTAAGTCCCATGAATTCTCTTAACTCCGCTTTCCCCTTGGAGCAAGACAGGAGTTGAACTAGAGAACCATAGAGATCCCCCCTGGTGCCTACATTCTATGCACAAGGTGCTTGGATTATGAGCCCAGTACCATCAGGGAAAGGTCACACAAAGTCGCATGAAGGCAAAACAGAGGAGAGACAACTCAAAAGACAATGCGGCTCCCTCCTTCCTGCTCTGAGAGCTCGGCCAGGTCAGCAGATCTGCATTTGTTCAGAAGGCTGGAAATACAGCTGCCTCCCCCTTTTCTAACAAGAATGATTGCTGCCTGGCTGCTTCCTGTGAATTCCCCTTCTCTTTGTCTGTAGAGCTGCCCTAGGGCAGGGTCCCTCTCCAGAAACCTCTCCGAGGTATGTCCATCCAGGTGGTGCACTGGTCAACTAGAGGCCACCGGTCCTGCACTCTCTACTACTTCTCTGCTGGAAGTTTACCCCAACGTGCCAGCATTGACTCTGCTAGGTGCAGTGGTGTTAGGGTCTGTGGGTTCCCTGCGGGACAGATGCCTGCGGGGCCCAAAGACCTTCCCAGACTGAGCGGGCATCCCTAACACAGCAGCTAGCTCACCAGAATCTGCTCCTGGGAACGAAGATGCTTTCACTTTAGACTAATAAAAACAGGCTGGACAACTCTTTGTGACAAATCGAAACAAGACCCCATGCTTTGGCTGTGGGTTATTTGTTGAAAATCACCACATTTTAAGAGCGGCGGCGAACATAAGTGCCTGTGGTCTTAGGCGAATCCTCTAAGAATTTATATTCTAAGCATCCACACTGCGGCCTCAGGAAGGAAGCTGTGAGCTAGAAGTGCACAGTGAGGAATCGTTGTTTCAATAGGGAACCAGGAAAGCCTTCGACGTGTTATAAATTCTGAACCCAGGTATTCTCTGGAAGAAAAAGCCTTCCACTGAGTGAAGGAATCCTTGTGTACTGAAGTCTCCTGGGAGCAGAATTGGCCTTCTGCATGTGGCAAAAATGGCCACCATCCCAGAATCCTCCCCACCCCACCCTCACCTTCCTTTTTTAAAACAAATCCATACAAAACAATAAAATAAATGAAAACTAAAGAAGCCCAAGTTTAATATTCAGGGGATATAATTCAGGTATAGCCAACTGGACCACTTCCCTGTTAATCAGAAGAATAACAAAGTTTTTCTCCTTGTGTTCTTTGCAGAACATAAAGTTAATACTCTGTTGAGGAAGGCCACATGGATGTGTGGAAGGAAAACAGGATGGAAAATTGAAGCCTGGCTTGCCTTAGACTCACCACATCTCCCAGGAAAGGCTCAAGACCAGATTTTCCCCAACATGACTGTATTAGAATCACTTGAGAGTCTTCTTAAGAATTCAGAAGGCCAGGCCCTCAGACTCTCAGCCTCCAAATATAAGGCCCTGCTCTCTCTGTCCCATTCCCAGCTCCAGGTCTCTCTCGCCTCTAACTTTTCTCAAAAGCACTCACTTCTCTCCTCTCCCCATCAAGGAGTTAAGGCTTCTGGATGACGAAAAAAAGTAATCAAAACTTTTCAAGGTGATGGGGGGGGGCTTCCCTGGTGGCGTAGTGGTTGAGAGTCCACCTGCCAATGCAGGGGACACGGGTTCGTGCCCCGGTCCAGGAGGATCCCACATGCCGCGGAGTGGCTAGGCCCGTGAACCATGGCCGCTGAGCCTGCGCGTCCAGAGCCTGTGCTCCGCAGTGGGAGAGGCCACAACAGTGAGAGGCCCGCGTACCGCAAAAAAAAAAAATAAATAAATAAATACTTTTCAAGGTGATAGTTCATTATCTTGATTGTGGCGATGTTTTCACAGGCGTAAATATATGTCAAAGCTTATCAAATCATGCACCTTAACTATGCCCAGTTTCTTGTATGTCCAGAAAGCAGTTTTTAAAAGGAGCTAATCAGGTGGTCAGATGGCAACTTCTGCTTCAGGCCAGCAACATAACTATCTCCAAAGGCAGCAAAGGGCAAACACATACACGTGTTAGGCTATATAGGCAAAGCTGCTATAACCCAAAGTTCCTAAGACACAGTGGCCCCAACATGAGAGAAGCTTCTTCCTCTGTCTCATAACAGCCCAGAGGAAGGCAGGCAGCCCAGGGTGGGTGGGGTCCACAAAGTCATTCAGAGACCAAAGTTCCTTCCATCTTGTTCTGTGCCTACATGATGGGAGTTGACCATGGCTATCCATGGCCACATTCCAGCTTCTAAGAAGTCAGAAAAAAGAGGAGGACTAGAAAGTTCCTCTCAGGGAAGTGTTGCAGAAGTGACACACAACCCTTCCACTCACCTTCTATTGGTGAGAACGTGGTCACGTGGCCACACCTAGCTGCAAGGGAAACTGGGAGATGTTTCTGGCTATTAAAATGGGGGAGGAGGTTTCTATTATTAAAAGGAGGGAGAACAATTAGCCATCTCCACCCTAGTTTGGAGAGATAGGGAGGAAAAAGTATGGGGAGAAAAAACACAAGTCTTAATAAATTACATTGCCACACAGAGTAGATCCTCAAGAACTACAATTTCCATTACTATGATGAATGGTATATTAGCTTCCTTGTGCTGCCATAACAAAGTACCTCAGACTTGGGAGCTTAAACAATAGAAATTTATTGTCTCACAGTTCAGGAGGTTGGAAGTCTGAGAGCAAGATCTCACAAGATTGGTTCCTTCTGAGAGCTGCAAGGGAAAATCTGTTCTATGCCTCTCTCCCAGCTTCTGATAGCCTCAAGCATCCCTTGGCTTGTGGATAACGTTCTTACGTCTTGACATCATCTTCCCTCTGTATGTGTCTCTATCTCTCCACATGGATTTTTTTCATAAGGGCCCAAGTCATATTGAACTAGGGGTTCACCCTACTCCAGTATGACCCCATTTTAACTAACTGCAAACACCCTATTTCCAAATAAGGTCACATTCTGAGGTATTGGGGGTTAGAACTTCAATGTAAAAACTGTGGGGAGACAAAAATTCAACCCATCACAAGCACTGAATTTGAAATCAGGAAACGCGAGTTCACGCCCCAGCCCTGCCACCCGCTGGCTATGTGATCTTGGACAATCTTATGACGTCTGGTCTCATCGACCTCATTTCTCAAGGATGAAATAACCACACCAGCTCCCGGGGTTGTTGGCAAAGGCCTCGAGCAAACTGGGAAGGGCCCTGGTGAGACAGGCAGGAACCTGGGCCCTGGGCGCCTTTGCTGCAGTGCTTGCACCTGGACAAACGTCTCCTCTAGCAACAGAATACAAAGAAACTCGAAGGGACTTAAAAAAAAGAACCTGCGTGCGTGTGCAGCTGGGGCAAATTATGGACAAGATACAAAAAGACCAGCAAAACCCAACTGCCATTTCTGAAGAGCTGGGAGCAAAAGCAGGGTACTGCACTTGCCCCCTGCACACGACACCGTCAAAGGGGCGGGCCCACATCACCCCTCCAGCCCAACCCCTGGACCCGCTCCCAGCCTCACCTCATATGAGGAACTAGCACCCCTCTTTGGGGAGCAAGCAAGGAAATCTGTTACTTGCTTTTGCTCCCCCCTGCTGCAGCAGTGGCCCCAATAAAGTCTTGCCTGAATTTCTTGTCTGGCTTCTTATCAATTTCTATTGATTAAGGAGGACAAGAACCCTGATCGGTAACATTGGTGGCTCTCTGCCTCTCATCCTCCTCTGGCTGGAATGTTGGCTCCAGAGGGAGGTATAACTCTGGCACAGAAGCCCAGCTTCTCTTCCTGGAGTGTGCCCTTTTTTGAATTAAACTTTGTGGAGGATTCTCCACGTTGCTCAAGTCGGAAATGGCCTCTTAGCGAGAAACACTACCATGGGCAAAATACCTTCAATTCCCTTAAAGGAAAAAAAAAATTCCTTTTGGTCCACAGATGGGTAAATGTATTTACTATTTCCAAATGTCAAAATGCCAGCCTGGGCCAGATCTCTACTGAGATCAAACGGACTCCCTGGGTCTCCTTTCTACTGATGTGGGTGTGTGTTTAGCCATGGTGTAAAAAGCTGATTCCTGGGCAGAGTGGGCTTGGTGGACTGCACGGTTCACACAGCGAAGAGATGGGGCGTCAAGCCTCCTCCAGATTCAGACACCAGGAGTCACACCCCCCTCCCCAGGGAGAACTCTCAAGTTCCCAGAACCTACAGTCGATGCTGCCCAACACTCAGAAACAAACCTAGAACACCCTTGAGCTCAGGCTAAGGTGTGCTAAAGTGGTAATAAGATTGCCATTTATGAATATATCAAATTAATATGTTGTATGCCTTAAACTTACACAATGCAATATGTCACTTATATCTCAATTTAAAAAAAGAAGCTTCTGGACCACCTCATGAAAATAATAAGGCAAGCAAAGTTATCCAGTCTAGGTTTAAAATTTTGTGATTAAAGCCCAGACTAAGTCTTATCATAAGTTGGTATTTGTTTGTGTTTTTAGAAATTCAGTTAGTAACGTAGTGGGGATGAGAGTGGAGGAAGATGTGCCTGCGGGCATACCCCTGGAGGGTGTGGGAGGTAGTACAAACCTCCCTTTTCCCAGGACATCCTGGGAATGTGCTAGCAAAGCCTGAAGCAGTGTCTTTATCCTAAGGAAGGATCAGACAAGTTTACATCAAAGACGGTCCACTGTTTAAAATAGAAAAGAATGTAAACAACCTGAATTTTAAGGATAGCCTGCAGCTTGCCCTCTGGACCCCTCAGGTCTCAACTCAGGATTAGCTCTTCTGGGAAGCAGCGTGGATACCCCCCATCCTCTCCTGTTTCCACCACACCTCTTCACGTCTCCACTATAGCAACGGCTTGCATTATGAGCCTTTATTTGGCATGTTTCTCATAAGGACACTAGAGTTTGGCAAACCAAGGTGGGCCAGTCCTCCACCTGTTTTTGTAAATAAAATGTTAAGGTTGTACAGCCACGCCCATGATTCACATATTGTCTATGGTGGGAGACCATAAGACCCCCAATATTTACTATCTGAGAAAAAGCTTGCCAACCCCTGAACTATGCCAGCAGCCCTTTGAAGAAAAAAAAAGTCTTATTTACTTCCACATCCTGTGAGGCCTGTGTGGTGCCAGGCACACAGTAGGTGTTTCATAAATGTGGACCAGGTTAATTGATGAACCTGAACCACTGAACAGACCAAGGTTCTCACACTTGTATGTGCATCATAATCACCTTGGGCATTTGTTTAAATGCAGGTTCCCAGGCCAAATGCCCACAAGTCTTATTTGATAGTTCTGGGGTGAAGCTAGGGAATAGGCATTTGATCGATTATATATTCCCAAGGTGATTCTGATGCTAACAGATCTTAAATGGGCCCTGTAGAGAGAAGGTCATGGTGAAACAGGGGATCAGGCAGGTTTCTAGCAATACAGTGGGACTAGATAATCCTTCTGCTATGTGCTAGAAAGAACATACAGAACAATTTAAATGTAGAGCTGAGCTCATAGAAACAAATAAAGGAAATTTCTAGGGCTCCAAGAAGGGGTGGGAACTGACGACCAGAGCAATGGCACAGGTGACCTGTGTCGGCCCTGGGTGAGGGAGGTGCAGAGTTTTGGTTACTTAGAGGCTGGGGTGTTAGTAGGCTAATTGGGGCCAGGAGACGAGGCCCTAGGCCCATGCAAGATGGGGAGTTAGAACTGAGGACCCCACCAGGAAGCGGGAACTCTCAACAGACTACAACTTCAGTGAGGGATGGGTTAGAAAAATCCTCCCACCAGCCCCGGGAGCTGACTGACAAGCTGGTCTCTCTCAACCATGTTGTCCTTTAAGAACTCACTCCCATAACTTGTCTGCATTCATCCTCTATGTTAGCAGTTATACTCCTCATGTGGTGGAAGAACCTTCAAGCAGAGAAATTAACCTAAGAGGCCAGGTCAACTAGTATCATGACTATCATGAATCCATATTTGTTGGTTGTTTCAAAATTAAGTTAGTAGCAGTGGTGATGGGGGTGGGTGTCTGGGGTGCCTGGGAGAAGCACGTGCAAACAGCAACCCTCAACCCCAGCAGCAAAGTGTGTCCACCAAAAATGAGCTCACACTCCACAATCACAAAACAATGGGAGTGAGTTGGCAGACACAGCCAAATACTAATAACAGAATTGTCATATCCTACTGTTTCTCATCACCTTCCTGAAACCACTCCCTCCGGGTGGGATTACTGCTTCTGCCCTTGTCCTCTCTGCAGTGTATGGTCAACCCTGATGATCAGAGTGAGCTTGTTAAAATAAAATCGGATCACATCTCTCCTCTGCTTAAAATCCTCCACTGCTTCTCCATCTCATAGAGAATAAAGCTGTGAGGTTTGACATCCCCCGGCCCCTTTGAGAGCTCACCTTTAACACTGCTACCCATTCCCTCACTTTATGCCCAAGGGCATCCTGTATTCCCCAAACACATTCCAACTATCTCTATATTCTTGATGTTTTGCTTATTCTGTTTGTTCTCTACTATTCTATCCTGTTTGTATATTATCTTGTGAGCAGAAGACCAGGGTTTTGCCTTGTTCCTCAGTGTGTCCCTGGTGCCTAAAATTGTGCCTAACACATACTAGATGCTCAATTTGTGTTGAATGAATGAATGAATGAGGACACTAGAAAACCACTGGTGCATTTCAATAAAAGGAGTAACTTGATCCTATTAATGTTTTAAAAAGTCATTACTCACATGAAAACCATGATTATGATCAGTACATGCTGCCTCTGTGTATTGATTTCATGGTCACAGCTACCATGTGAGGCCAAGGGGAAGTGAAATATTTTTATCCTTACTTCACAGATGAGTAATTGGGGGTTCGGGGGTTTTAGTGTCTCATCTGACTTCATGCAACTGGTGGGACAGAACTGGACCCACCCTTCAAGATACATCACTCGGCCACCTGCTTTCTTATCTGCCAATCGTCCCCTAGTTTCAAGTTTCGGTGTGAAATACCTTTTGACAGATGAGGGATTTAGAGCTGAAAACCTAAAATCAAGTGTTCCTTAAAGAACAATCCCAGGGATGAAATGTCACTTAATGAAGAGTCTCATGGCAGGATTATCTGTGGGGATATTTCATCCAGGAAGAGCATGAAGTGGAAGTGGTCGCCTCTGTAGGGTCAACATTAACACAGTTGAGTTGAGGTGAAAGCCCAGCCAATGGGACACAGACATCCTGGACTCCAGCCCAGCCAGCATCCCCTGAACACTCTGGGTATGTTTCCTCATCAACAAGGAAAGCAGAAGCTCAAACTGAAGGAACACTACGTCCCTTCCAGCTCTGAAATTCCATGTGGAGGGGTTGATGGTTGAGCTTGAGGGACCACAGCACTTGATCGCTCTAGTAAACACTCTTCTGACCATTTCTCTCTGTGAAACGAGCCCAAACATAGCTCTCAGCCTCCCCAGGGACCCTGGTAACTCCCAGAAGCCAAAGCGGGTGTCACGGGAGGAGGTACTAAATTGTTGCCATTAAAATGACTCGCCATTGACTGACCTAGCACAGAGCGCCGTGCTGAAAGCTGTGCTAAGAGCTTGAAGCCCAAGGCCTGGGTTGGAATCCCGACCCCACCCCCAGTGAGTTGCTTAACCTTCAACCTCAGTTCTCTCCCCCGCAAACTGGAGATAATCACAGTCCCAACCCAGGGGGGCTGCTGAGAGGACGCCGGGAGGTTAGCGCCATCAAGCACTGCGCACCTGTTAGGGAAACGCCTCTCCGCTAAATGAGCATCATCAAGAAAGGAGAAAAGACAGTTCTGGGCTCACAAAGGCTGTGAAAGAAAGCTCCGTCTTGGCTCATCCCTCTGCTCTGCACCAGCCTCTGTCCTAGACACCTGGACAGGGTCCACTGGGACCCTGTTGCTTCTGTGCTTTTGGCACGAAATATCTGGTTTTAACAACAGGGACTTGCAGAGCCTTGAAAGGATGATTTGCAAACACCCACAGCCAAAGGCCCAGGGGGCTATTGCCAGCCACGACCCATCAGGATAAACAGTGATGGATTTTAGTGAGATAGGAGCTTTATGCTGACAATGTTTCCTAAGTTCTGCCCAGCTTCATTTCAGCCACTGGGGAGGCAGCCGCGGGGGAGGGCGGTGATGTCCCGGCCGCCCGGCCTGCTCTGCCTAGCACCCCTCCCCCTCCGTTCCCCATCCCTACAACACGCCAGCTGTCTGTTCCCTCCCAGCACTGCATGCGCCTGGCCTACGCTGCCCCCTGGGTGGAGGGCTCCCCATCCCAGCCCCCGCCCACGTCAGGGGCGAAGTCCCCTCAACCTGAAGGTTGGTCTCTGTGTAAAACTGACCTCCCTGCGGAGACCCTTCCTGGGCCTCCCCCAAGGTAACCTCTCCACCTAATGTCAGTCCCCCTGGCTTTGCTCTTAGAGCCCCCTGTAGATTCTCCCTTGTATAATGTATCACAGTGGCAACTATAAATTATTCGTTTAGGGCTTCCCTGGTGGCGCAGTGGTTGAGAGTCTGCCTGCCGATGCAGGGGACACGGGCTCGTGCCCCAGTCCAGGAAGATCCCACATGCCATGGAGCGGCTGGGCCCATGAGCCATGGCTGCTGAGCCTGCGCGTCCGGAGCCTGTGCTCCACAACGGGAGAGGCCACAGCAGTGAGAGGCACGCGTACCGCAAAAAAAAAAAAAATTAGTAGTATAATTTAGTGACCGTCATTCCAACTAAACAGTAACTTTCACGAGGGGAAGTGTCCTCCACCTCTGTCCTGTCACTGCTCAACTGCCAGGCCCGGCATCTAGTAAGTTCCGAATTACTGAATGAATGAATAATGAATAAATGAGAAAGAGGAGAACCAATATTTTATGAGCTCCTACTGTGTGCCAGCATCTCCTTCCCTTCTCCTGACTCCCCAGAGCGTAGGGCTTATGGATGAGAAAACAGACAAGGAAATTGCCCAGGATCTCTTGGGCCGAGAAGCAGGGTAGCAGGAGTTGAATCCAAGCAGCACGACCACAAACTCAGTGCGCCTCCGTGACCTCTTGCTTCTCCATCCTCTGGGGTTCCAGCAGACCCCCTCAAGTCTCTGAAGTCACCCCAAAGGGGGTCCCCTCATGGTAGTTAGAGGATGGACCTCTAGTGGGTATAAAGCTGCTGGCATGTGGGGACATTCAGAGAACATCAGTTCTGATTCCTCCTCTGTTCTGTGTGGCCTGGAGAGTTCCACAAAGTGCTTCCATGTGTCTCAGCAAGTGTGGTGCGTGGGGAGGCAGGGGCTCACTCCACCTCACCTGACCCCGGAGGAATGCGGCTGGAGGAGGCCGAGAGGGCCGAGGAGTGCCTGGCCGGCCGAGCACGGCGCAGGGAATTTACTGGAGTTACCGAGGCTTCGGCACCAGCACAATGTCGGTCGTCCCGGGAAGCCAGCTGAAGGAAAAACAAGATTACACAAATCTCGCCGCCTCCTGGACTCATCGGGTTAATGAGACTTGATGCCTGCCACTCTGTGGTCAAAGAAATTAATTGTGGCTCCAGTGCCCACCTCGCACGGTAGAAGAGAGGGGCCTCAGATTGCGCATTGGTGGACCAGCTCCTGACCCACTGGCCTTGAGTGTGAGGGATGGTCCCCCTCCTCCCTTCCATCCTCCCATCAAATACTTACTGGGAAGTCAGTCCTCTCCTTAAAATTTACCTACGACCTGTCTGAACTTGACAGGTAGTAAATAAGGGGCATAAGAATAGTATTGACTAGCACTGGAGTGTCTACTCTGTACCACTCACATGCATTACACCAGATAACACCCACACAATTCTTAGGGACTATCATTAGCCCACGTCACAGATGAGGAAATGTAGACGGGAGGGATGTAACTTTCCCAAGATGCAGAGCCAGTGTCCACACCTGGCATGGGACTCTCAGTGCCGGGCACAGGAGGGCAGAGGGCAGCTCTGTGAGAAGGCCTCGGGACAGACATCACAGAGGGGGCCCTGGGCTAACTCTCCATCTCTCTGCACCTCAGTCCTCTGCTGGGTTAACCGGTATAGGAAGCCCTGCTTCATAGGACTGAATGAGGATTAGAAGTGGAAATGCACGTGGAGTGGGGTTCCCAGCACATGACACAAAATAGTGCAGAAGAATGGTTTGAACTCACAGCCCTCATTGCCTGACAGCTCACAGAAGCAGGAAGGGCCATAAGGTCAAGATGCAGGGAGGCCTGGTGATTCTGGGGGTCAGACAGCCCTGGGATGGAAGCCTGGCTCACGGACCAACAGTGGAAACTTGACTCCAGCTGCAAACTCCTCAGCAATTGGGGCCCTGGTATGTAGGATGGTAGATGGATGAATGAATGGATGAAAGGAAAAATGGACGGAAAGATGGATGGAAGGATGGGAAGGATGACTAGAAGAATGGATGGATGCGGGATGAGTGAATGAACGAGTGGATACATGAATGAATAATGGATGGAAGGATGAATGGGTGGGTGGGTTGGTGGGTAGACAGAATTTCAGAGCTGAGAGGGACTGGTCAGCTCAATATACCTCTTCCTCTTCAAGTGAACAGAGGCCTGAAGTGGGAAGTGACTTGCTCAAGGCCACACAATTAATTAGGCCCAGGGCTGAGGACCCCCAGCCCTTTTAACCTTGCCCCTCTCTCCCTTTAAGTTTCCCGATGTCATATAACACTTGGGCTGTGCCTTAACTTGAAGCAGAGAATCTGGATCATACCAGCCAGGGTCCCTGCCCTGTATCCTCATGTCCGGCCTGAGGTATGTGTGGTGTTGCCTCATTCAGCCTTCACGAGGACCCATCCCCATCTCCTCTAAAGACCATATTCTCTCCTCTCCTCCAGGGAAGCCTCCCCACCTAGGAGATCAGGGAGCCAATCCCAGGTTTAATATTGCTAAGGGCAACAGTATTCATCATGGTTATCAGTTACTGAGCTTTTACTTGATGTCATATTTATTAATGAATTAACCTTCATGGAGATGATAATAACAGTGATAATAATCTTAATAATAGTCACAGCTAACATTTACTGGGGTCTATAATGTCCCAGACATTTTGCTTAGCCTTTTAACTCAACTCAGTGAGGTAAGCACGTCATCCTTTTACAGATGAGGAAACCGAGGCACAGAGAGCTTAAGTGACTTGCCCAAGATCTCACAGCATGGAACTCAAGAAACCTGGATTTGAACTTGGGGGTGTCTGACTTGGGCACCTAATCTTTTTTCTCACACTAGTTCCCACTGGCTCCCAGATTACACAGACAAAAAAAAAAAAGGCCCTGGTCACGATCAGTTACACCTTTATGGGAGATTTCACAGGATTTTCTACTCAATTTCTCATGAATCCTCAATAAGGTAGGAAGGTGAGTCCAGGTGAGTCCTGCCTTCATCTGGAGTCTAAAACTCTCTCATATACTCAGATACTGGAAGACTTGAGGTCAGCAAACTTGGCTGCTATAACTAATTCTGCCACTAACTGGCTATGCAACTTAAGGAAAGTTGCTTAACCTCTCTGAGCCTCCTAAATAACACGCAAGGGTCATTCCACCTTTTAGGTTTATGGTAGTTGGGGAGAACAACTTCCAGGGCCAAGGTTTTTCAGAGCCATCCTGGGGGCTCAGGTACCTCCTAAATGTGGAAGAAAGGAGATTCAAAAGGGAGCTGCCCACATGAAGGGGAGCGGGCAGCAAGCCCTGAAACCCACTGGAAGATTCCTCACCTGTGAGGCTTCTGCGGAAGCTGAGGGGAACTTCACAGGCAGCTCCAGTTGTCTGGCTGCCTGGCCACGGGAGAGGTAACGAGGCAAAGATGCAGTTTCACCACGGCTCTTATTCAAACAGCACAAGAAACTGTCTAAACCTTGGCCAGGCTGCCAAGCCCACGGGGGCCTGCTGCAGTCTTGTCATTCCATGAGCTGAGAAAGTGAACCACACAGCCACGTGATGGCAGGGAGCTCTGCCAGCTAAGACCCTTCAAAGGTGCTCATGTGTCCTTGTCCAACAGTCCCGTTGACTCCCTCAGCCTGCCCGGAGGGACTTCCTGCCCTGGAAGGGCTGCTTTGGAAGAAGCAAAGGAAGGGTGAGTAAGAGCTGAGTGCGAGCAAGAGCTAGGAATCGGGGGACGCCCCCAGGCCAAGGTCACAGCTAGGGCTGGCCAGGGAAATCAGGGAGTAAGCAGAATCCACCAATCCCTGTGGCTCTTCAGCAGCAGTGCTGCGGGGGAGAGGGATTCTACTGGGGATCGATTTAATTCTCACAATAGCTCTGCGGGTACTGTTATTCCCATCTTATGCATGAGAACAGTGATGCTCAGAGGGTAAGGAAATTGCTCTGTTACACGGAGATCAAGCTGCAATTTCAGGTTTTCAATCCAGGTCTCTGGGACTCAAAGCCAGTGAACTCTTGCCTCAGTGTGCCCCATGCCTGCTGCTGGGCCCTCATTGAGCCCAAGGAGACGGATGTGCCCCCTCACTCCCCACCAGAGAGATGGAGGAAGTTGCGCCAAAGGGAAGATGTCCAGCCTTTAAGAAAGCAGAGGCAGCACCCGGAGCAAGGGCCATCAACGCCCACCCATAGCGCCTCGCATGTACCCTGGAGGCCACTGCAGACATTCCCAAACAAGGCCCAGGGCTCCTCTGGCTGCAGGGGCTCATTTGGTTTGGCCAATGGGGTGGCCAGAGCGCTAGAAAGTGGACACTCCAGGAGCCACGCTTAACCAGTGCCAGACAAGAGCTGGAGGACCAATCCCCCAGGCTCCCCTCTTCTGGGGGCAGCTCTGGGGTGGGTTCTGCACACTCTCTGGACCCTCTGGGGGACTGAGCTCAGGATGCCCACAGCGGGGACCTGCCCACTTCACCCCCTTTATTGCCTCTTCTTCTCTTCCTACCTCACTTCCCTTTTCTGGGTCCATCTCATAATATATTATACACATCACCCATGAATTACCTGAATCGCATCCTTGTCTCAGGATCTGCTTTGGGGGAACCTACACATAGACATGACCCTGGAAGTAACAGGCGTTTTGTAAAGGGGGCGCTCCAGGCCCCTGTTGCCCTCACAACCTTAATTCTGAGTCATTCTCAACTCCTCCTCACTGGATTCCCCCTCGTTCTTAATTATCTGGATACGGACCTGGCGCTGTTTTCACTTCCGTCCTTACCTTGCTGCGGGGATTAGACTCTGGGGTCATTCTCCAGGCTCCCGTGTCATGTTTTCTACTCAGGTAGATGCTGTTCCCTGGACCCTGAGCCCAGGCAGCTCCCTCCCATGAGGCCACCCTTCCGGTGACAGGTTATCCAAATCTGCCTCATTCTCCCTTACTCTCACTTTCGTGAATAGTCTACAGTGCAGCATTCCCATGAATAAGATAGGGCCAAGAAGGGGGAGTCGATGATGACACCCATGGGTCTGGTTTGGGCCAGTGGGTGGACAGTGATGGCAGTCAATCAAAGAGGACCCCCAGGGTGAAGGAAGTTTTGGTGAAACAATAAGTGTTGTGTTTAAAGTGCCAGAGGGACAATCCAGGGGTGATATCCAGTGAGTGGGGGGGGGGAGCTATGGAGCTCAGTCTTGGCTGATAAGGTGTTGCTGAGAAATTTCTGCTACAAGGCGGATGGGCTAAGTCATCAAGTGGATGAGATTCCCTAGGGCCAGGACCTGATTCAGGTGTTTATGGGCCAGGAGCTTATACAATTTGGGATGGGGATGCTTATTAAGGAAAAAGAACCACACAATTATGAAACCAGAATTGCAAGGCCTCTCTTAGACCCTTGGAAAGGATCCATGCCAAGTGAGGGACACTGAAGCTTAAGTTTGTTAAATTCATAGTAAACCAGTAGGGAGTTAAGAGACAGGTACATTATAGTGAAAGTACTTTCTAATGTTCTGTCTCCATCACTAGAGTGTGAGTATCTTGAGGTCTAGAACTATGTCAAGTTCACCTGTGGCCCCAGGGCCTTGAACAGTGAGTGGCTGCATCAGCAGGGTTCAGTACAGGAAACAGAAATGTGTCTAGGTATTTTTGGCAGAAAGGTAGTCAGTATGAAGGAATAGGTGCTTACAAAATTGTTGGACAGGCTGGATGAGTAGAAGTTATGCTGCTGCTACTGGGTTTTTAGCTTCAGTTTTCACCACTGCTTCAATTTTGAACTCAGGAAACAGCTAGAAATCCCTGCAGATGTCCCAGCAGCCCAACACCCATGAACTGATAAATAGAGAGTGGGACATGGAGTGTGGCCACTGCAGAAGCTCACGTCTGCCAGAGCCTGTCCATCAGCTGCCACAGCAAAAATCCTGCTTTCCAAATCTTTCACAAGCTCATCTCATTAGCAGAATCTAAATTACATCCAGAACACTAGCAGGAAGGGAGTTTGGTGATACAGTTTTTATCCTTCCAGCCCCTGGGAAATATCAGGATGGGGAGATCACGGGAGGGGGCACAAATGAATGCAAAGTGCCAGTAGAAAGTATCAAAGACAATGGCCCAGAGTGGGTGCTGTATTCATTATCTACTGCTACACAGAAAATCACCCCAAAACTTAGTAGTTTGAAACAACATTTATTATCTCATGGCTTCTCTGGGTCAGGAATCCAGGCAGAGCTTACGTGGGTGTTCTGCTTCACAGTCTCTGCCAGGATGCCATCAATGTACCAGCCCAGGGGTTGTGGTCTCATCTGAAGGCTCCACTGGGGAAGGAGCCACTCACTCAGTGGTTGTTGGCAGCATTCAGATCCTCATAGCTATTGGCTGGGCCTCAGTTTCTCACTCATTGTTGGCTGGAAGCCACCTTCAGTTTCTTGCCATGTGCCAGCCGACTTCTTCAAGGCACACACTGAGAAGTCAATAGAAAGCATCTGGTAGCAAGGTGAAATCAGACTTTTAGAACCTGAGAACTTAAGTGACTTCACATCATTTTTGCCATATCCTCAGGTTAGCAATGAGTCACTGGGTCTAGCCCACGCTCAAGGGGAGGGGCTTATCCAGGGCATGAATACCAAGAAGCGGGGATCACCAAGGGCCATCAACTACAGGTGCTAACAGACACTTCGTGAACAACTGAGTGAAGAAAGGAAAAAGGAAAGGGGAATAGAGACTGATATCCCTGAGGGAAGCCATCTGGCTGCCCACACGCAGCTTCACATGGTCCTGGGATCCCGATGGAATCACCTGGCTCAGTGTTCCAAAAGGTGATCAGCCTGGGTGAGGCTGGAGGACAAAGTGAGGACCACCTCACTGGTACCCACTCATATGACATGGATGGATGAACTGAACACCAAGTGTCCTTTACAATGAGAAAGGTGACTGCCAGGTGGGCCAGCAGTTTGAATCAGCTGGTGCATGTAGTATTGTCTCAGTCTGACTTAATTTTGCCTTCTCTCCTAAAACTTTTATCTCCCTGTGTCTCTTTTTCCATTTCTCAGCCCCAAAATTCACATGGTAGACTGTGGATTCATTCATTTGGACATATTCGAGTGCTGACTATGTCACAGGCACGTTAGATAAAGGCAATGCAGAAGTAAGAAGAAAATGGCACTTCCTTTCTAGGTCTTTGCAGAGCCAGGGTGGGGACATGAGCACAGATGCTGACAACTGGGTGTGACCAGGGACAAGCATGGGGAGGGGGCTCTGAACTCGAACCTGGAAAGACAAGAAGGCTTCCCATGGAAATGACTCCTAAGATGTATCTCAGGAGTAGTTCTCCAGCCTGTCCTCCTGGAATATTTTTATAAAGAATGCAGTGTTTGGGGGTACATTATTTTTGGTCTTTGTTTAGATTAAAAAGAAAAACAACTAAGGCACTTAGCCTTGATGAAATTTGGTTAGCCCAGGACATCAGCCAACTGGAAAGAAAAAGCCAGTTCCTTTGACTTTCAGAATGCATGCGTCACCTTAGGAGAAGCAAACACTGTGCCTCAGTGTTTCCATCTGTAAATGGGGCTGATTGTATTTTACACCTACTCACTTGATGGAGTCGCCCGGGGATTAATAAAAATGGGGTTCCCGGGCAAAGTCACTTTCCGAGGAGCAATCCCCTCCTTTCAACAGCTTTGAGGCCCTTGGGATGAAATAAAACACATACTTAAAATTCTGTGATTCTCTAAGAACAAGGAGTCCTGACCAATTTGTAGGCTCAAGGAATAGGTGACTCACTGGAAGGGAGAGATGGGAAAGCCATGCGGAGCCAGGGAGGAGAGAACCAGTGAAATTGATGAGAACCCAAGGGTGATTTACAAAGGCAGGAATAGGGATAGGAAAATCAATAACACCACAGACAATGTAATATGCAGCTGTCAATGAAACTGGTGTTTACAAAGCAGCTTTAAGGATGCTAGAATAGAGGCATGATAATTATTCAAAGAAAATATGTGTGCAGGGACTTCCCTGGTGGTCCAGTGGTTAAGAATCCGCCTTCCAACGCAGGGGATGTGGGTTGATCCATGGGCAGGGAACTAAGATCCCACATGCCACGGGACAACTAAGCCCACACGTCACAACAAGAGAGCCTGTGCACCACAACTAGAGAGCCTGCATGCCGCAACTACAGAGCCCACGTGCTCTGGAGCCGCACACCACAACTAGACAGAAGCCCACGCACTGCAACGAAAGATCCTGAGTGCCACAACTAAGACCCAACACAGCCAAAAATAAATAAATATTTTTAAAAAAGAAAAAGAAAACATATGTGCAGAGGAAAAGGAGTGGAAAGAACTTTGCTTAAATAAAATATAGAGGTAGTGGAATCACAGCTTTTTATTTTACATGTGAGTCTTCAAATTTGCCAGATTTTCTTGGGAGGGCATGTTATGCTTTGAACTCAGAAAAGAGAAATGTTTAGAAGTGAAGAAAGAATACCAGGGGGAGGCAGAGGAGAAGGAAAATGGATGAAAGCTGGAAAAGAAGAAATGCAGGCTGTTTTCCTGAACACTTCCCTGACCACATGCACATCAGTCCGAGGGCATCTGTCTGAATGTTTCCCACTTACCTGAGTGAAGAAGCAAACCTGAACCCTGAGGTGAGTCTTACCTGATGGCAGGTACCACCTACCATATCACCCAGGCATCCATCTCAATGGATCCAGACCAATTTACACCAAGGAATAAACTCTCAGGCAGCCGGAGGTTTGGGCCACCACGTTTCATCCATTTTTTCAGCAAGTGCTGTTGAGTGTCTGCTGCATGCCAGCCTGTGGGGACAAACAGTGAACAAAGTGGACAGAACCCTGCCCTCAGGGAGCAGAGGGTGTGATGAGTGACACCCACGTTAGTTCAAGAATGATACACGTTAGCATAAAGTCATGTAACCAGGGTGTTGAACATGGAGGAAAATCAGAAAAACAGTTGTGTTTCTGTTTCTCACAGTCCCTTCCTACCTGCCCTTTATCTACTGCTGGTGAAAACTCAGATCATCCCCAAGTATTTCCTGCTCCCTTGTAGGTAATAGAAAGTTCCATCATCACTGGAAGACATAACCATGGTCTTGATTCAACATGAAGATCTAATCCCAAGTAATAACCAAAACTCCGAATTTCAGTTTAAACTTGGACTCCCCATTCCCCAGCTTAGGCTGGCTCCAGACAGCTTTATGGTTTATTTCTTTTTGTCAATTACTTCACTGGTATCTGCTTAGCGTGCTTGCATTTCTTTGATTTTGGTGAGAAGGACAAAGCTATAGAACCGCATAGCTGAGCTACCCAAGGACAGGCGAATGGATAAGAAAGAAAGGGAAGGGGGAACAGCATGGAAAGGAAGAGGGAACAGCATGCAACTAGTCTCAGAGTTTTAGTGAAAAAAGGAATGAAAATGAAATAGGGGAAGAAAACAGTGACACAAAGCGCCACCCTTTACAGTTAGCATGTATTGAACAATTCTTGTGCCAGGCTCTGTTCTTTTCTTCACGGATAAGGAAACTGAGATAGATAGAGTTAACGTAATTGGCCCAAAATGTTAGAAACAACTTACATATCCATCCATAAGGTGTTGATGATAAATTGTAGTATAGCCCACAGTGGCACCCAGTGATGGGACAACAGTAACCAGAATGCAGAAGTTCATGAGCTGGTATCTTGCTATCTCCAGGATGGAGAGTTAAGTGGAAAAGCAAAGTACAGAGTAGAAGCAGGTAGGGAAGGTGAGCCTCTGTGCACACTTGCTTGTGTGCACAGAACTCTAGAGGGGTGCATGAGAAATTCGGAACACTGGAAGCCTGTCAGGAGAGGACAGGGAGTTGGGGAGAGGGCTGCAGAGAAAGTTCTCTCACTGTAGGTTTGTTTAGATTTTTTGGATTTTGATTCATGTGACTATATAAGCTATTTCCACCAAATTTTTTAGGTTAAAAGAAGGGAATAAAAACCATCAAGTTTCTCACCCTGTCTCTGGTGGTAAGTAGCAGAGCTGGGCATTAGGTGCAGGGGGTCAGGTCCTGCAACCCAAGCCCTTAGCCCTCAGCTCAGTTCCGTTCCTGAAGCAGGCAGGGCTGATGGGGCCTGTCTGGGAAGGAGAGTGTCAGCTGCCTTGACGGCTCACAAAGAGACTGCCAGGTCCCCACCATCTCTTGTCCCCTAGTCATCTGCCCCGACTCCAGAGGTCCCTTCAGGCCAGAGCGTGCAGAAGAGCCAGTCCCAACAGAACCTGACGGAGAAGGATACCACCTGAGGGATGCTCCCTGTTGTTCCCAGAGCTACAGCACTCCTAATGTACTTGACCCTCCTCGTACCTCCTCCTCTGAGGGCTCGAAGGACCAATCCCACCTCTCTGATGAGGAAACTAGGTCCCAGCAGCAGAAGGAACTCGCTCAAGGATGCCTAGCTGTTAAAGGGCCAGAACTGGGGCCATGACCTTCCATCACCTGCTGTTAAAAGCCAAATTGTAACCCCCCAAAATTCATATGCTGAAGCCCTCATGCCTGGTACCACAGAATGGGACAATATTTGGAGATAGAGCCTTTAAAGAAGAAATTAAAGTAAAATGAGGTCACTAGGGTGGGCCCTGATCCAATCTGACTGGTATCTTTCTAAGAAAAGAGGATTGGGACACAGACATGCACAGAGAGAAGACCATGTGAGGACACAGGGAGAAGGTGGCCGTTTGCAAGCCAAGGAGAGAGGCCTCAGAAGAAACCAAACCTGGGAATTCCTTGGTAGTCGAGTGGTTAGGACTCTCACTGCCGAGGGACCGGGTTCAATCCCTAGTCGGGGCACTAAGATCCCACAAGCTGCACAGTGTGTCCAGAAAAAAAGAAGAAAGAAAGAAAGAAACCAACCTGCCAACACCTTGATCTTGGGCTTCTAGCCTCTAGAATTGTGAGAAAATACATTTCTGTTGTTTAAGCCACCCAATTGGTTATGGCAGCCCTAGGAAATGAATACACTCACCCTGCCCTGGGTACATCATTTCATTTAAATTCACAACAAGCCTGGATGTGTTATTCTCATTCAATGGCTGGGCCAACTGAAATGCAATGACTTGCCAAGTTGTCTTAGCCAATGAAACTGTGGCTTTTAAGAGAGGCAATCGATAGAAATGAAGGAAAAGGAAAAGTGTAAAACTTTAAAGAAATCAGGTGCCCTGTTCTACTGTGAGAGTCAGTGCAGCATTTCCATAAGGATGAGCATGAGGTGCTCAAGTCAGCAGGACTTTTTGCAGCCATGGAGTCAGGGTCAAGATCAAGTTTCTCAGCACTGTAACAGCAGTACAGTCTCCCAGACTCAGTAACAGGGTAAAGAGCTTTAGACTCCGAAGACCATGCTCCATTCACAGCGCCTCCACACCCGCCCCTACCCAGAGAATCCTGGATGCTTTCACGTCCAGTCATTTTACAGAAACATAGACATGCACATAGATGTATATACATCACCACCTCCAGTCACCTCTATCCTGAATGCCTCTCTAAGGGGTCTGGTTCCCCCTAAGCAAGGGAGCAAGATGCCACAGAAAGTTCTCCAGCACTGCAGTTCAACAGACACAGGTGTGCACCCAGGTTCCAGAGATCCTGGCTCTGGCACTCTGGCAGAGTGCCATATTAAGCACTCTGCCAGCGTCCTGTGAAAAGTGTCCCTGAGGAGTTGCTGTTCCTTCCGAAATAACCAAAAATGAGGACACAGGGGGCAGAGCCACTCCAGCCCAGCTCAGCTGGACTGGCAGCTTGAAGCAGAACCACCCAGCTGAGCCCAGCCTGAATGTGCTGCCCCAGATGACACACACACTTTGTGTCCATTACTGAATACCACAGAGTTCTGTGGTTGGTTGTTACACAGCATCATGAGGCCATAGTTGACTGATACAGGATATTAGTGGGCCTTAGAAGTGCTTGTACATCATCACACACAGGGCTTTAAATAGGTAATGAGTTGTTCCTGGTATGGCTTGATGCGGAGGAAAAAGGTTCCTTGCCTTTATGCTAAAAGCATAGTAATAACAAAAACAGCAACCTTAAGAAGCAGGGTAGCAAAGGGGCTAAAAGCCTCTGAATTCAAATACAAGTTTTATCCCTCACTAGCTGAGTGACCTTGGGTGAGTTACTTAACCTCTCTGTGTCCCAACTGCTACTCTGGATAATAATATGTCTAAATCATAGGACTATGTAAGGATTGAATGAATTTTTACATGCACAGCCCTTATGCAGTATCTGACACATGTAAGTGGTAGCTGTTAGTATTCACTAGCACCTACTACATACCAGGCTCTAAGTTGGGGGTTCTCGCTCGGCTACAGCTTATCCTCTCGATAAATCAATCAGTCCTATTTTGCCAATTAGCTCAGAGAGGTTAATCCATCCAGTTCTTTCCACCTACATATCTGCCCCCAGCCCAAAATCTAGAAGGCTCTTCCTCCAGGACCCCTCCCTATCTTTCTCAGATCTCAGCTCAGTTGTCACACCTTCAGAGACATTCTCCTAACCTCCCCTACCCAGCCCATTCCCCTACTATACACTTTCACAATACCGGGTACCTATCTAGTGGGGCTGTATTGGTCAGGATAGGCCAGGCTCTGCTGCAGTAACAAACAAGCCCCAGTCTCAGTGGTTAATCAAAGGTTATTTCTCTCTGGTGCTACAGGTTCACTGTGGGACAATGAGAGGTGGGGAGTGGGGCTAATTCATCATGGTCACTCTGGGACCCAGGCCTAGCAGAGGCTTCATCTTGGCACAGGCTCCCACATTCCCCAAAGCAGTGGGAAGGGAATGGGGCAATGGTGCCCTGGCTTTTAAATCTTCCACTCATCACTGAGACACATGACTCTTATGGTCACATTTCATTAGCCAAAGCAGGTCAAGGCCAGGCCTAACTTCAAAGGAATGGGAAAGTGCAGCCCTACCATGTGTCTGATGAGGGATAAGGGGACAACTCTTCAGAGAACATCACTACTAACTGCCACAGTGGCCCTTACCCCAGTTGTGAATTGATATGCATTTCCGACTAATTTATGTCAGCCTCTTCCCCTAAGACTATAGTTGCTGGAAAGAGGGTCCTTGTCTGGTTTTGCTCATGCTTGCATCTCTGGTGCTCTGCAAATAGTAGGCACTTAATAAGTACTTACTGAGTACATTATTGAAGTGACTGTTCCAAAGTCACCCTGTGACAAGATCTGGATTTGAATCCACATCTAGCTAACATAACCACTTTTTTTTTGTTGGTATCACTGTACCAACATTTGAATTCTATCAACTATAGCCAAAATTGGGTGCCCTCTTGTCAACTAACTTTTGTTTATTTGTTGGTTTTGTTAATTCTGAAAGAGTTCAGGTAGGAATACTATGATTAATTCATGTCACAGTGGGGAATTAATTCAATCATATTTTTTTTCTCACAAAACTTTGCCTAGCTCTACCTCAGAAACTGAATCTGGAGTATAGGGGATGGGATGGACCATGGTTTTAATGAGATAAAGAATGAAGAACAGGAAAGAGGCAGGGCTCATTTTGGAACTTCTACCACCTGGTAACATTTTGAGATGTGTTGACAATCTTTGGCCATTTCCTAGTTTTGCCAACTGTGGACTCTGGCTGTGCAAAATGATACAACTCCCGTTGGACAACCTGATTCCTTCCTTAGAAGGCCCGAACTCTATGAAACTGTCATGGGACTGCAAAATTCCATTCAAGTTGAGTATACAAGACAAGGAATCTGCACAAATATAACTTTCTTTTTTCTTAATTGTGGTCAGAAGTCATTTGGCCAAGAGTTAGCAGGCCCTGGTTATGAAATACTTTTACTGAAAGCTACCCCACACAACACCCTGTAATCCTCAGGGTCTTGTGCAATGGGATACCAAAGCTCCCTCTTGTGTAAAACCTGAGAACTACAAACCCACCCCAGACATCACTGGCCAAACACACCCCTTACCTCTGTTCTGCAAAGTATGTTTCCTAAGACCTTTTCTTTTGCTATCAACCATAAGCATCTCAGACTCCATGCAGAATGCCTGAAAGACATGTATAAGCACGGGATTCTTATGAGTATGGCAAGAGGGAGTATGGAAAGAACTGAGTTATAGGCTGACAATCACTTGTTCACAGTAATGAACCTACTCTGATATTTTCAGTAATCACAACTGCCAGCTTGAGTTGCACAATGAACGAGGAGGAAAAATCTCCTGTTTTTAAGGAAAAGAGAAGACCGACTTGGATAAATTCGGAGTTTGGGATTAACATATACACACTACTATATATAAAATAGATAACCAACAAAGACCTACTGTATAGCACAGGGAACTATACTCAGTATTTTCTAATAACCTGTAAGGGAAAAGAATCTGCAAAAAAATAGATATATATGTATGTATAACTGAATCACTTTGCTGTACACCTGAAAATAACACAGCATTGTAAATCAACTATACTTCAATTCAAAAAGTTTTTTTCTTTTTTAATACATACTTGGAACAGGACCAGAGTTAGGGGGAGGGGTGGGAGTGGGAGTGTTAATTCGGCACAGACATTTTTGCATCGAGACTCCGCCAGAAGAATAAGCGTGTTTTAAAGTAATCTGTGAGTTCGTTTCCTTTCTGGATTTCAAAAGCCTGACTGAGGAGCATGTTCAGGTAGGGCATTTACATTTTAGCCTGAGGATTTCCTGCCTCTGAAAAGGCAGTTCTGCAGACTTGACTACTGGTGACTCAGAAGCACAAATATCAATACAAGAGGTTTCTAACCTCAAAGGCAAGGCATCCCCAGGCACTTTTACTGGCTTCACTGTTAAGGTCGATTTAAATTTAAATTTTCCCCCAGGAAAACACACACACCCAGCTCCTGCTTGCACCCCAAGCAGAGAGGGAGCCCCCCCCTCAGGCCAACAAAGAATGAGGATCCCCAGCTCAAATGCCAAGGAAATTCTTATCAAGTCAGAGCTTCTTTCCGTGGGGAGACAGGCAGTATACTTGGAATGACTTGAGACAGATATGATCCAAGTCATAAAGAACCCATAATTACCAGTAACATTTACAAAAGAATTTAAGAATAGGAAAAGAGAGAGAAGAAAGAAGGAATGAAAACAACAACTAAAGAGTAGGACATTCAACAGTGAAATTGAGAAAGTAAGGAGAGAGACCAATGTGAAAATGTTCACCATAATACACATGTGCTCACAAAGTTGCCTTTCTTCAGCAAGAGCCACTGCCCAGATGTCCCACACGTGAGGACAGCTGTGACACTTGGCACCCATGGAAGACTCCTAACTTTAGCTCTAGAGAAGATGTGACTCCTCCGGAGAAGACGAGGCTGTTAGAATCTTCTGAATGGGTTTCCAGAACTTTCTGGAAAGTTCTGGAAATGTTCTGCTGATCCTTCTAGGATCAGGTGAAGATGTAGGCTCTCAGAGGACTGTCCCATTTGCGTTCCCCTCCTCTTTTCTCCAAATGTTATTTGAAAAGAGAAAATTCAAATCAACGAAATCATGTTTTAATTTTGGGGGTCAGAGGGCTCGAAAGACTGAAACAGCCCCAGGAAAGCCCAAAGACAAGAGAGTTTTTAGGAAAGGGAGAAGTATAGGCGGGAAAGTTGTTTCTAAAATAAGCATGTGCTCTTGCCAACCGCCCCGATGCTCAGATGCTCAGCTTCTTGGAAAGGGGTGGTGGTGGCGTGAACTCCCCGTGGCAGTTAGAAGGCTGGAGGCTTGAGCACAGACACACACGGGTAGTGTTTCCCAGGCTGAATCTTTGCCCACGAAGTGGTATTTTTGGCTTGGTCCTCAGCTAAATCTTATGAAAAGGCTTCTCTCTAAAGTGTCCATTGGACCGATGCCGACAATTTTGCTCTCAAAGGAAGCCGCTGGGGAAGCAGTAGAGCTACTATAAAAGGTGGTGGCGAGACACCCCTGAGTGTGTAAGACCCAGGAACCCAGGATCCAGAAGATGGACCACCACAGCCTCCATCCGTCTCTGACATTGTCCACTTTTCAATGTGAACATCGCCTCTATGACAGTAAACCTTTTATTTTGTTTTTAGGTGAGAAAGTAGTTTTTCTTAATTTTTAAATTAAATTGTAATTATTTTAAAAAATTAATTAAAAAAATTTTTGTTAAGCCAACTTTGGGGTCCACTTGTCATCTCTGATTTCTTCTTTTTAGATACCATTTGGACCTAATTCTAAAGTGCTTTTTTCTTTCCTTGTTATTTATTCCATTTATTTGAGAAAACCTCTCTTCCTATGTCTATTTTAGAGTGATTTCTAGGGAATTGATAGACCTATAAATATTATGATTGTTTTCTATTTTTTCATAGAAATGTCCCCATACAATATACCTGTCATTTCCATTTCTATTAAAACACAAACACAAACCCCCCTAAACCTCCCCTTACAAACTGCAGGACGAAGTGGGAACACAGCAGGATGTACAATTAGTTTTAAATCACTGTAAATACCTCCTAATTCTCTTAGCTTCAGGCCCAAGATGCTTTCTGCAAGGGGAGATGTATCAGAGCTCAGGGACATGCAAAATGCCTCCCTAAAAGCCACTCCAGGATCCCAGGCAGCGACCTCATTAAACCACCTGCTTGGTAAAGAGCAAAAGCAGAGGCTGCACATTGGTGAAACTGAAACTCCATATTGACAATCGAACGTGCTTTCATAACATGGTGGAAACTGGGCAGTGGGTAGGTGCGGGGAGTTTAATCTCCGCTGAAAAGATTCAGTGAAGAAATTTCAGTGAGACTGGGGGCCACGGGTAGGGAGCAGGACGGTGACTTAGAACTAATAGTAGCTAACTCAGATAGCTCTGGCAGAATAAAAGGCAGAGAAAGACAGATCCTTAGATATCCTCATCTTTTTATTCTGTGGTATTGTAAACAAATGTGGGAGTAGCTCCCAGGAAGTCAGAACTGCAAATAATAGGATGGATGGATGGATGAATGGGTAGGTGAGTGGGTAGAGAGGTGAGAGAGTGGATAGAACAATGAACAGATGGATGGGTGGATGAGTAGGTGAGTGGTTAGGTAGATGGAAGGAGAAGGGTGGCTATGGGGATGAGTGGATAGGTGGGTAAATAGAATAAGCCTTTTCCCACTTTTATACGTAATTTCATTACAGCATCTCCCCTTCCACATTCACAGGTCTTTTTTTTTTTTTTTGCTGTATGCGGGCCTCTCACTGCTGTGGCCTCTCCCATTGCGGAGCACAGGCTCCGGACGCACAGGCTCAGCGGCCATGGCTCACGGGCCCAGCCACTCCGCGGCATGTGGGATCTTCCCGGACCGGGGTACGAACCCGTGTCCCCTGCATCGGCAGGCGGACTCTCAACCACTGCACCACCAGGGAAGCCCTCACAGGTCTTTTATTTTAAAAATTGCCATCAAGCACTAAATATAATAAAATAGGTACTCTATACCCACTGCTAGTGGACATGTAAATGGGTACAACTTTTCCGAATGGTAAAGCTTATCGAGAATATTTAAAAGATTGATGCACAACAATGTTTACAGCAGCATTACTCATAGTGGCCAAGAGGTGGAAACAGCCCAAATGACCAATGGAGAAGCAAAATGTGATCTATACATACAACTGAATATTCAGCCTTAAAAGGAACAGAAATGCTTTTTTAAAACAATTTTTAATAGTTCAACTAAAAACGTAAGAATATTGATCAGACTTGCTGTCAAGCTAATGCTGGCCGCTGGTCCTCTCCGTGTGAACACAGTGTAGCTGGCAGAGAACTGTTTTCCCAGGAATGTCCCTGGATTGAAAAAGCTTCACCCACATGCCCTTTTAATTTCTCATTGGTGGCCAAGGACATCGTTTTTGGTTTCATTTTGTTTTGTTTTTCTGGCTGTATTGAGGTATACTTGACAGATAAAATTGTACATATTTAAAGTGATGATTTGATACGTATACGTTTCAATTTAACAAATCTCTACCACTTCACATGGTTACTTTGCATGTGTGTGTGTGTGTGTGTGTGTGGTGAGAACTCTTTAAGATCTACTCTATTAGCAATTTCAAGTACACAATGCATATCATTAACTATAGGCACCATGCTGTACATTAGATCCTAAGAACCTATCTTAAAACTGAAACTTAAAACTGCCTTTGGACCAACATCTCCCCATTTCTCCCACACACACACCCCACCCCAGCCCCTGGCAACCACCATTCAACTCTGTTTCTACAAGTTTGACTTTCTTTTTAGATTTCATATATAAGTGACACCATATGGTATTTGTCTTTCTCTGCCTGGCTTAATTCACTCAGCATAATGCCCTCCAGGTTCATCCATGTTATTGCAAATGGAAGGATTTCCTTCTTTTTTATGGCTGAATAATATTCCATTTTCTGTGTGTGTGTGTGTGTGTGTATACATATATATGTGTGTAAATATATGTATATATACATATATATATACACATATATATACCATATTTTCTTTATCCATTCATCCATCGACGGACACTTCCGTTGTTTCCACATCTTGGCTACTATAAATAATGCTGCAGTGAACGTGGGAGTACAGATATCTCATAATCACTGATTTTGTTTCAAATATAGATCTAGAAGTGGGATTGCTGGATCATGCGGTAGTTCTATTTTTAATTTTTTTGAGCAATCTCCGTACTGTTTTCTATAATGGCTTTACCAATTTACATTCCCACCAACAGTGTACAAAGATTCTCTTTTCTCCACATAAGAGGAAGGAAATTCTGGTACATGCTACCACATGGATGAACCTTGAGGACATTATGCTAAGGGAATTAAGCCAGCACAAAAGGACAAATACTGCATGTTCTAATTATATGAGGTATACCTAGATAGCCAAATCCATAGAGACAGAAAGTAGAACGGTGGTCGCCAGGAGTCGGGGAGGGGTAATGGGAGTCAGTGTTTAACGGATACAGAGTTTCTGTTTGGGAAGATGGAAAAAGTTCTCAATGCTGGTGATGGTTGCACAGCAATGTGAATGTAGGGCTGCTGAACACTTAAAAAAGTTAAAATGCCAACTTTTATGTTATATGTATTTTACCACAATTAAGAAATAAAAAGATTGGCGCTCTCTGACCCCTTATAAAGCTACTTAGAGCAATCAAGCCTTAGGAAATATATTAAAATGCAGGCAAAGAATTATGCACAGTTATGCTCGTCACCCAACTGTTTACTGAAAACAACCTAAATGTCCAAAAATGAGGACTGATGGAGAAATGATGGTACATCCACACTACAGATTATCATGCATCCATTAAAAATGAGATTTATAAAATTGTTTTAAGGAAATGGGTAACATGTAATATCATTTTACAGTATAAAAACAACACAAAATGGTGTTTGCAAATTATTAATAAGCTCATGAAGAAAAAAAGCAGCTAGAGAGACTACTATAAAGAAATTGGCCAAAACATTACTTCCAGCCCTCTGAGTAGTGGGATAATGGATAGGAGTTTTTTGGCTTTATATATTTTTATGTTCTCTCCAAATTTCCTACAGTACACACGTGTTCTTTTGACAGTGGTGGGTGGAGTTAGGTAATTGGATCGGAGCAAGAAGTATAGGTAATCTGCTCTCTCCTTGAGCAAAATAATTTTCAAATTTACTTGGTGGTGAGGAAACTTGGTCTCAACTGGCATCAGGATGATGTGTGCAGAGAAATACCTTAGCTGCAACCAGAAAGGAGGCTTCCAAGAGAGCCCGCGGGGAACCAGAGTCCCCGAGTGGAAGATGAGGTGGGCGTGGCAACGACGAGGGATGGGCGTGGCCTGGAAGGAGGATGGGTGTGGTCAGGGCAGAACTCCTGGCAGAGGCGCTTTAGTGTGCGCTCTTAGGCAGTCTTCAGAGAGTGAAAAATACAGATTCCTTTCTACGGTGAACAAGCCAGTCCGGATATTCAAAGAAAGCCGAAGGAAAGGGCTCAGAGAGGAGGCAGAGCCAAGCAAAAGCTTTTCAGAACTAAATAAATGACTGATCTAACCAATGGGGCTTTTTATGCTGTAGAGATGGGGTTAGAATGGAGAACAGTTGTTTCCGAGACTTTTTTAAATGAGAGAAACAGACGCAAACATTCTTGCCATGAAAGTTGTCCATGAGTTATTATTAATATTACTCATTAATTCTGCAAATACTTATTGAGGACCTACTATGTCGGCACTGGTCCAGGCATCAGTGAACAAAACAGACAAAATTCCTGCTCTCCTGGAGCTTACATTCTAGTGGGAAAAAATGTAAACATAATAAACATAATAAACAGGTCCAAAAGAAGCTGTGCACCTACTGTGTGCCAGGCGCCATCCCCATGTTGGAAATGGGGAAACTCGGATGCCTGTCTGCTCCTGCTACACTACATCTCCCTGCCTGCCAGTAAGGTCCTCACTTCAGTCAGAGCAGTATTCAAGTGATAAAGAAAGAGCTGGACACTTGGAATATTGCCCATAGTCTAATCCAGCGACAGCACATGGCAGGCACACAGTAAACCTTTGCTGAATAAATCAACGCATTGAAAGGTAAATGAGTGAATGCATAACCAATCAATTAATGACCACATTCACCTGGCAGGTGGAAGGATGAGGTTTCTAGAAAAAGAATTGTACCAGGAAAGAGGAGCTTGCCAGTGTGAGGACCCACTGTGTGCCTGGCACTCTGTCCATGTAAGATCCAGTCACCGACCCTGAGTACTCAAGAGTCAAGGCAAAAGGTTACATACCACCGTCCTACACGGGTATGTAGGGGACCAGGGCTCACATCCAGGCCTGTCTACCTTTCCACTCCCGTTCTCCAGGTATCCCTGTGAAACTCCTGAGCTGCTAAGTTCTTGAAAATACCAGTGTCTTTGCCCCAAGCCACTGAACCCTGGAGAATTTCCCCAGGAATCCAGATGGGTTTGCGGCAATGGTGGCTAAAGGTGGTGCCTCAGACTGGCCCTTTGTGCATCTTTATCTAACAAGGCAGAGGTTCCTGCTAATTGGGTTGGTTTGTGGGTGTTCTACCTGATCCTACAAATTGCTGTCAATAAATTCAGAGCCTGATGCAGTCCTGGAGGCTGACTAGGTTTAAATCTCATCTTGGTTGGGAGTAGATAAGAGCAGCCTCAGGTCCCCTGGAGGGGCTGGAAAGTAACTGGGAGCCCAGCAGGCCCCCAACCCACCCCCACCCATAAGCAGCCCGCCCTCTCCCGGCTCAGCTGACAGCAGGTATTTATGCTCTGGGACCTGGAGACGCTGTTCTTATAATGATCTAATGGCTGGTGAGCCGATGCTGTTTGGAGGAGGTCATAAATTAAGCCTGGAATTCTCAGGATAAACATCTCCAGGATTTATTCTTGTAGCTGCTCTCATGAGGCACATTTTTTTCTGGAGCCAGGGTGTTGGGAGAAGCCCACACACCCCCTCCTCAAAACTCACCAGAGAGAAAGGCTCCCTCTTGAATGGATGGAAACTTCTGCTCTGGGAGGGCAACCACATTGCGGAGGCAGGGCTGAGGAAGCCTCCACGCATGGACTATCCCCCTTGTCCAGCTCCCCTGCAAAGGCTATTATTCTGTCAGCTTCCACTTCAGGACTTAGCTCTAGCCATGCTCGGTGTGGTGCAAAGAACATGGTCTTGGGAGCTGGAGGTGGGCTTGGAAGCCAGCTGGGGGATACAGAGAAGCTTCCTCACCTCTCTGAACCTCAGGGTCTTCATTCATAAGATGAGAAATTAGCCCACTCATGTGTGGGCTTTGTATTAGACGGCTTGGGCCACCTAGCAAACTACCAGACTGAGCAACATAAACCACAGAAATTTATGTTCTCAGAGTTCTGGAGGCTGGAAGTCCAAGATCAAGGTGTCAGCAGGGTTGGTCTCTTCTGAGGCCTCTCTCCTTGGCGTGTAGAAAGTATCTTCTTCCTGTGTCCTCACATGGTCGTCCCTCTGTGCATGTCTGTATCCTACTCTTCTTTTCGTATAAGGACACCAGTCCTAGTGGATCAGGGCCACTCTAATGACCTCATTTGGCCTCAGTTAGCTCTTTAAAGACTCTATCTTGAAATGCAGTCACATTCTGGGGTCCTGGGGGTTAGAGCTTTAACATATGGATTTGGGGAGGGCACGGTTCAGCCCATAGCAGTGCTCACAGATTTGACTTGTCTCCAGGGTCTTGGGTAGTCCTTTCTGAGAAGCTGCACCCACCAGATGCTCTAAAGACACATTTCCCAGGAAAGGGAAAGAGGACCCAGATTTGTTGAGCACCCACCACATGTCAGACACTGTGCTGCGTGCTTCATGTACATATCTTTGAGTGGAACCCAGTGTGTTAAGGGATTGTGTGTGTGTGTGTGTGTGTGTATTTTGTTTCCTTCTGGGAGTGGGGAGCAGAAATTCCACCATGGAGTAGTGGTTTATATGAGCTCTAAGGCCCCTAGAGTTCTGGAAAACTGGGGTTTGTTTACATTTATCCATTCATCCAATAAATTTAAACTGGGTTCCTATATGGCCAGGCATTGTTTTAGGCAAACAACAAAAAAAAATCTGTCCCCGTGGAGATTGCATTCTAGGGGAGGGAGACAGATCATCAGTAGACACAGTGAGTTGTCTAATAGGTTAGGGGAGCAGGTGCCAAGGGGGAAACAGAGGGGCCTCCAAGGGGGCTGGTGGGGGGTGCCTATACTTTCAATATAGGGTAGTCCTGACAGAGGCTGAGCAAGGATTTGAAGGAGGGAAGGGAGTTAGTCATGCAGATGTTCAAAGAGACATATTCCTGGCACAGGGAACAGCCAGTACAAAGGTCCTGTGGCTGGTGTGATACAAACAGCAGCAAGGAGGCCAGTGGAGCTGGACAAAGTCAGCAAAGGGGGGGTCAAGGGAGGAGAGGTCAGGTGGCAATGAGGCCCACATCAGGTCAGGCTTGGAAGGCCTTTGCCTTTTTCCTCAGGGAAATGGAAATTATCGGAGGGTGAGAGTTAATGAGAGGAAGAATCAGAGTCAGCGAATTCAGAAAAACAAATGGGATGAAAAAACATGTCAAGAGATTCCCCGTGACCCAGACCAGGTGCTGGCAGATCGCCGAGAGGTAACTGCAGTCAATGTCAGGTCTCTGACCCACTCCTGGGGAAGCCAGGGGCCAATTTCACAGCTTGAACACCAGCATTTCAGATCTCTCCCAATATCAAATAGTATCAACCCTTAAGAGTGGTGGTATTGGTGTGGTTAACACAGAGAATCCTGATAAATAGTTTACTGGGGGGGGAAAAAAGCCACAAAACCGCAGGTGGGAAGCAGTATAATAAGTGGTTTAATGTTGGGGTTCTGGAAGCAGGTTGCAGGGTTTGAATCCCAATGCTGCCGCTTGTTGTGTAACCTCAGGCAGACTTCATGCTGTGAAGCTTCATAGGTACGATCTCATTCTTGCTTTAGAAAGGTGGACGTATGTACATCCCTGTGCATAGAACAGAAGGTAAGGAATGATGCTCGCCAGACCACAAAGGCAGGCATCTGGGGTGGAGGATAACAAGGAATATATTGCCCTCGGGCCTCCTCTCTGCTTATGGATTCCAGAGCCTTGGAAGCCCAGATACACCCCACCCCCCAACTCCACAGCTGATCCTCTGCAAACAGATAAGCAGACTCCATTCTGCCGATGCTTCCAGGGAGGAGTGGGCAGTAAACTGCTAATTTACAGCAACTTTTCCAGCTACAAGGTCCCTAAGATCCCCAGCAGAACTTTTTCAGATGACCTGAGGCTGTAGAATAATACTGGTGATTAGGTTCCCAGGCCCTGACATGAAGCAGCCCAGTGCAGGAGGCAAGAGTTGGCCTCAATCAAGGCCCCACAAGCATCAGATAAGGACCTGGTGAGAGGGAAGGCAGCCCTCCCGACAGCCCTCCTCACTGACCACACCCAGAGCAGGAACCAGCAAACAGACCCTCAGCCCACCAGAATTTGACTTTTAGGAGAAAGTGGGAAATTGACAGGAGGATAAGCTCATAAGAACTGATTTTCTGTGTCTGGACCTCAGGACCCAGACAAGCATGTTCCCTGGAAGACGTCTCAGACAGAAGCCATAGATCCTGGTGTGTGGCTCGGGCAGGGTTTCCAAAACATGCAAGTTATGGGCTGAATTGTCTCCCCAAAATTCATATGTGGATGTCCTCACCCTCAATACCTCAATATGTGACAATATTAGAAGATAGGGTGTTTAAAGAAGCATTCAAGGTTAAATGAGGTCACTAGGGTGGGCCCTGATCCAATATGACTTGTGTCTGTATAATAGACCGTTATGACACAGACACGCACAGAGGGCAGACCACGTGAGGACACAGGGAGAAGAAGCTGTCTATACAAGGAGAGGGGCCTCAGAAGACGTCAACCCTGCTGACACCTTGATCTTGGACTTCCAGCCCCTGGAACTGTGAGAGAATAAATTTCTGTTGTTTAAGCCACTCATATAGTGGTTAATTTTTTAAAATTGGGAGATTTCAAGCAGAAATCCAAATTTCTATTTTCTCTTTAAAAACTGTGGGCTTCCCTGGTGGCACAGTGGTTGAGAGTCCGCCTGCCGATGCAGGGGACACGGGTTCGTGCCCCGGTCCGGGAGGATCCCACATGCGCGGAGCGGCTGGGCCTGTTAGCCATGGTTGCTGAGCCTGCGCATCCGGAGCCTATGCTCCGCAACGGGAGAGGCCACAACAGTGAGAAGCCCGCGTACCGAAAAAAAAAACAAAAAAAAAAACTGTGAGTCGTGGCCTCCGTGGGCTCATTCCCTCCTGGCTGAAGCTGGCAGTAACTGTTCACTTCGGAGAGGCATCAGCCCCACCTGGCCTCACTCCCGGACCCTTGTTTTCTGGCCCCAGTTGGCATTTGTGTCTTCAGTTCCTGAATTCAAATCTGCTAATCCCAGACACAGCCTTGGGACAGAGATGTTATTAAACATAGAGGCCCACGGCAGTTTGGCTAGAAAGACATGGGATGTAAAGCCACTGTTTCCTACAGATCCAAGGGAATTGTTATCCTTGACAATAATAATTTCTCTTATTGTTGCTATTAACTGACCATTTGTTATATCCCCACCTGTGTTGTCTTATTTAATGCTCACAACAACCCAACGAAAGCTGAATATTATCCCCATTTTACAGATGAGGAAACTGAGGCCCAGACCCAATAAGTGACATGCCCAGAGTCACACAGCTATGAAGTGGGAGGACAGTCATTCAAGGTCATTTCTGCTTAACTTTTCCACCATGTTCTCATTTGTAAAGAAGAGGTGCCTTCTATCTAAGGAAGTGGTCTGGGTGGGAGAAAGAGACCAGAGGCAGGAGTCAGGAACCCTCATTTCAGGGAAGCCCCAGCTTGGAGTTAACACAGGTGCTCACAAGGTACTCGCTGCCCTGCACCCCATCTCCCCATCCCCCCCCCGCATAAGTGCACACTACTATGACCTTGGGCTTCCCCTTACGTGTCGATTAGGAGGATCAGATACAATCAGATATTTCCAAAAGGAAATGCCTTTCCAGAGGGAAAAGCTTACTAGGGGAGGAGATGTAATTCTACAGCCCCCAAACAGGCAAACCAAAATCAAAAGGAAAAACAAGCTTTTAATGTTAGTTTTTAATACAAAAAATCTGGGAATGCTCAGACTCTTTACGTTGGGGTTTCTGTCTCCACATCACAAGCCAGGCTCCCACCTTCCTCAGGATGTCATCAACTAGCCTCTGCAAATATATGCAAACTCTAGCTTAAGTGGTGGGGGAGGGGCAGAATACCGGAGCCCCAGTGTGACCCAGGTGTGCGCCTCTCTGAGCCTCAGCTTCCTCATCTGTAAAATGGAGCTAGGGGCTTGTGTCTCGCCTGCTGGGAGAAGATTCCTTCTAATTCTGCAAGCTCTGAGGCCCATTCTGAGCCAAGATGCTGTGCTTTTCCTGAGGATTCAAAGGGCCCCAAGGGGCGGGGGGTCATTGGAAGCTCGTGAGTGACCAGGTACTGGATACAGCATCCACTCCTGGTCAATGAGCAGGGTTCCCACAGGGAATAGAGAGTACCTTCCTCACCTTTCTAAGAGGGAGGGTCACTCCATGGTCTGGAGGATACCTGTCTCCTGTTCATTCAGACCCAGCATGAGCTCTACCCCGACTGCCTTCCTAAAGTTCCCAGAACCTGCCACTGCTGGCTCACCCCTGATAATAAAGACGGAGACCACTAACATTTATTGAGCACTTACCAGACTGAACCCCCATTTTACAAATCAGGACACGGAAGCACAGCAAGCTTAAGCGATGTGCCCAAGGTCACACAGCTGGTCAGAGACAGGGCCAGGACTTGAACCCAGACACTCTGGCTCCAGTGTCTGCACTGGGGCTCTGACTATAGCGCTGCCTTCTGCCTCATCTGCCTGGGGACTCCGTAAGCTCAAGTCCAAGCCCCATCTCCTCTCAGAAGCCTCTCCTGGCCACCTGCTAACCATGGCAAAATGGGACTCCACCCTCTTTGTGCCACTTCTGTAGTCCCCATGCATCCATGCCCACACACCAGGCACTTAATCCCTGATGGCTGTTCGCCCCCAACAAGCGTGCAAGGTGGCCATTGTTAACTGCCATTTAACGATGGGGTCCTGAGGCTCAAGTCATTTAAGTAACTTGACAAGGCTGCATGGCCGATCAGTGCTAAGGCAGGATTTGAACTCAGGTCCTCCTGACTCCAGAACTCCTGAGTGTCCACTGTTATATGCTGCCTGCCTTTCAAATTCAGCAGCCGTCACTTGTCACACAGACGTGCAGTTCTGCCTCTGGGGTGGGGCTCATGCCTGACACATCCCTGATGTCAGGAGCCAAACCCAGGCCTGGACGGAGCCAGCGTTGAGGACCTGGGTACCAGATGCCTATGGCAAGGGCGACGACCGGGAAGATGCCGAGTACCAGTCACACGGCTAGTCCAGCTTCCTTTCTTCCTTCTGTCATTCATTCCATCGACAAATGTTTATGAACGCCCACTAGGCCAGGCACTGTTCTAGTCACTGGGAAAACAGTAGAGAACAAAACAGAAATGTTCCTGCCCTCATGAAGCTTGTATTCTAGTGGGCAGTCAGACACCAAAAAAAAAAAAAAAAAAAAAAAGTCAACAGTGTCAGCTGGATGGTCTTGAGTTCTGTGAAGAGAAAGAAAGCAGTGGGGGTGATAGATACAGGGGTGGGGCTCACTGTTTCATATCAGGTGCTCAGGAAAGGCCTCTGGTCAGAGTGTGTCTGAGCAGAGACTTGAAAGAAGTGAGAGGTCAGGGGAAATGGGGAATTCCAGGCAGAGAACAGCAATCCTAAAGGCTGAGTGAAAGAAGCATTTAAAGATGGAGCAGGGCTTCCCTGGTGGCGCAGTGGATGGGAGTCCGCCTGCCGATGCAGGGGACACGGGTTCGTGCCCCGGTCCGGGAAGATCCCATATGCCGTGGAGTGGATGGGCCCGTGAGCCATGGCCGCTGAGCCTGCACATCCGGAGCCTGTGCTCCGCAACGGGAGAGGCCGCAGCGGTGAGAAGCCCGCGTACCGCAAAAAAAAAAAAAAAAAAAAAAAACGATGGAGCAAATGCTGGCTGCTGAATGATGGAGAAGAGGCCAGAGCCAATTCCCAGTGATGCCCAGTGGTGCAGGGGAAAGAGAAGGCCACAGGAACGAGGTCTAGAAAATGCTTCACCCTGACAAAGTGAGGAGGTTTCTTCACCCAGGGGCCTTTGGGGGCTTTGACTGGCTGCTGCACCTTCTGAAGGCCCAGGTGTGGGAGAGCACACACGGTGCCCCCAAGTGTATCTGACCCCAAAAAGCATCTGCAGGATAAACATTCCTCAGAAAACATGTTGGAACTATGGAGAGTGATTTTCTGCAGGGGCTGTTTTCTGAGCTGGAAGGGAATATGTGGCCTCAACCCCTCAAGATGTGATCCTGGGAAAACAGACCCCATCCTCAGGTAGGTGCATCCCCCTGCCTTCCCCAGCCGCTGCCCTGAGAGGCAGTGAGGTGGGAAAAAATGCCTCTGGGAACGAGGGCAAGTACCTCAACCTCCCCAAACCTCAACTTGATAGCATTTCCTGCACTGGAGTTGTGGGAGAATTAAATGATTCAACTTGTGGGGAAACTATCAGGTCAACCGTAAAGCGCTGAATAATTATGTCATCGTCACTCTGAGTCATCATCATGTCTCTTAACAACAGTTTAAGATATTAACTTTCCCAAAGAACACTTGAATGTCGACGGGGAACTTCTTGAAAGGCAAAACCTGAGTCAAAAGAGTGACAGTAAGGACGAAAAGATTGCTCCGTCCCCAAAGGCAAAAATAGTAATAAATAATAAAAATGGCAAAAAACAACAAAAGTGACCCTTCATTTACCACTCATCTTTTCCTGGTGCTTTACCGCTATTAGCGCTGACCCTATGGGGCAGACATTAGCATCTTTATTTTACAGATGGGGAAAATAAGCCTCAAGAGGTTAAGTAACCTGTCCAAGGACACACAGCAGGAGAGGATGCCACTGGGAAGTAATTTATTCACTCATTCATTTACGAAATACCTGTTCCTGCTTCCTCTGTCCTGTTCTCTGGTGTTTCTCTGGTGTTTCCGACACTGAGCTTTGAAAATGAGGACTTCAGAAGGAGAGGAAGAAGGGTGTTTCAGAGCAAGGGACTGCCTTGCTGCCCAGGGGAGAAACTGCAGCCCAGGTGCTTCGAAGCTGTCCTCTGTTCTCAAGCAGGTTCATTGCTAGTGCCTTGGCAGTGAGGGGTCCCCTTGGTAGGATGGGCTTCTTTTTTTCTTGGATAAAAGAACGAGCACTGGACCGGGGTACAGGCTCCAGGTCTGCCACCTTGGGCAACATGACCTTGGGAAAATCGTTCTGAGTCTCAGTTTCCCCAGAGAGGGCATTTTTTGGACA
This sequence comes from Mesoplodon mirus, assembly GCF_964341445.2. Classification (NCBI taxonomy): domain Eukaryota; kingdom Metazoa; phylum Chordata; class Mammalia; order Artiodactyla; family Ziphiidae; genus Mesoplodon; species Mesoplodon mirus. The sequence goes on from NC_138977.1 coordinate 160,942,045, forward strand.
GTGATTTACAAAGTGTGGTCCCTAACCTGGCAGCATCAGCCTCACCTGGGAGCTTATCAGAAACAAACTCTCACCCCCGACCTGTGGAATCAGTAACCCTGAGGGTGGGGTCAGCCAACTGTGTCTTAAACCCTCCAGGGATGCTGATGCCTGGAAGAGGTCTGCTACCCCAAGCGTGGCCCTGGGACCAGCCACACTGGCATCACTGGGGAGCGTGGTATAAATGCAGATTCTCAGGCCCCAGCTCAGGCCTACAGAATCAGAATCTTCCTTTCCACAAGATCCGCAAGGGGTTGCCTGCATATTGACTCTTGCAAAGCGAAGTCTGATAACTGGGTGACACCCGGATTCTGAGTGACACCTCCTGGCAGCTGTAAAGCCCTATCAGGCGCTCTTGGGAAAATCACCCAACCTTTTATTTCTCCTTCTGTGAAGACTCCCAGGCAGGAGGGAGGCCCTTTGGGTTCAATCAGGGCTCTGAGTCCCTTTGATCCGTTCCAATCTCTGATAAGAACTGGCGCGAGGAGCACTGAGAGGAGCCCTCTGGCCATAAGGAGAAGGTGCTTTCCTGCAGGAGTCAGGAAACTGAACAGCAGTCTTCTGCCAGCTCGGCCAAGGAATGTCCCCTTACAGGTCCTCTGGAATTGGGAAGAAACTCCGTGCAAATTCCACGGCCATCCCAAGCCAGTGTGAAATCGCAAGAGCTACCCAATGTGGTGTGGCCGGCTAGAAATTGAGTTCAAAACAATTACCAGCCCACATGTGTTTCCTATGAACGGTGCAAGTGTTAAAACGGATTTAATTTTCTTTTGTAAATAAAGAGGCCCATCCAGACCAGCCAGTTTATCTCCCTGGGAGAGATGAAAGTGTTTCATCTGCCAGTAGCCTCTGCTTGCTGCAGAGGTGGGGGGCAGCTATCTGGACCCCATGTGTTCTCTATCTTGTAATACAAAGTCATCTTTCCCATGTAGGACTGTTTGGGCACCATGGGGTCTTGGCTGGAAGTCTTATTTTTAGTTATCTAAAATGGTACTCCATTTCTTTTCTTTTTTTTTTTCTTTCTTTCTTTTTTTTTTTTGGTTCTTAAACATATTAGTGATTCATAAACAGTAAAATTAGTCTGCTAGGGGCTAGTGGAGGTATTCATCCTGGTGGCGCCTGCTTTCCTGAGTTAGTAGTTAAAATAAATCATTGCTGTCACAATGGAATTCAGGCCTAAAAATCACCTGTAGGAATCCCCACCCCCTTCCCGTTCCACCTCCCCAGGCCCCCAGAGCATCAAGGATCAAAGTTATCTCCCCCACTCCAGCTGAGGGGGTGAAGGAGGGAGGAGGATGAGGCACAGGAGGAAAACCCCAGAAGTTATACTAAACCAGGAAATTAATGTCTCAGCTCTATTGTCGAAGCTGGAAGCACGAAAGTATGAGGCCAATTTATGATATTAGTGTTTCTAAAGTGGAATATGATTAACCACTTTATTATGTAAAGTTATGTTTCCACTTAACCTCCTTGCGCTGGCATCCAGAACTTGGGGGCGGGGTTTTTTTAATTGCAAATTTAATAAATTCCAACATGCCCAAACTTCCTGACTTCCACTGTCCACCGCTGGTATCTCTAGAAACTTCAATAGTGGGAGATAACTCATACAGTCTGCTGCCTACCTTCTCTGCCGATGCCCTAATCCGGGATCAGGCAAATAAGCTTTCATCTTCGGAGCACTTAAGTTAATTACATGGAGGCCGGCAGAGGCCCCGGAGCCGGTTCTGCGCACAGCCCTCCCGAAGCCAAACATCATAGGATCCAGATGCAAACCCTTGGCAGCTTAAGCCCAACAAATTTCCTTTGTCAAGAAATGCAAACAGCCAAACATTGCCGCATAGGCTACTTCAGTGAGTGGGCCTCCTTCTGGGACGCTGGGCCTGCGGGGTGGAGGCCAGAAGTGCAGACCAGAAACCATTAAAAAAGCGCGCGTGGTCAAGGGCCTAGCTGTTTCCCAGGCGTCTGATGGGTTTGTTTTATTTTGGACGGGTTACCGATCAAAATGACTGGCTGCCTCCTTTAATCCAGCCCAAGGCGTTCTGATGATTTAGGAATCCATCCTAGGAGTGGGAATGCAGGGTTGGGGGAGGGGATGCATGGGGGCTGCTCCCACCCCACTGACCCCCTGCAGACTTCCTTCTAAGTTCACTTCTGCACTCCACTCTGGTTCCTTTCAATCTGTCCCAGTGTGCATAGTCCCTTTGCTTGGACCCTCTCCGTGGATATCCTGTCTCTGCTCTCTGTCCCCCTGGGACCTGCACTGTTGGGCAATCTTCCTCCCTGACTTTGTGCTCCACGTGCCATCAGAGCAACATGTGTGGCCCTCTCCAGCCCCCTTCTCTGTAGGGTGGCTTGGACTGGGTGGTGAAGCTGCCAGATTCCGGGGGTGGCCAGAGGAAGCGCACTGGAGCAGCATAACTAACACAACGTTTATCAAGCCACAAAGCTGGAATTCTGACTCTGTCCACATGACTTTGGTGACTCAGAGCTCAGGTGGAGAGCTGAGGAGCATGCTTGATTAGCTTCCTGTTGCAGGTGAAATTGTGTTCCCCCCACCCCGCCCAAATATAAGTTCAAGTCCTAACCCCCAGTGGCTGTGGGTACAACATTACCTGTTATTACTTATTATTACTGGGAAATCGGGTCTTTGCGGATGTAATCCAGGTAAAACGAGAGCATACTGGTTTGGGTGGACCAGAATCTGATGGTTGGTATGCCTAGAGGAAGACAAAAATTTGGACACAGAGACACAGAGAGGAGAGAGACAGTCATGCAAAGACAGAGGCAGAAACTAGAGTGATGCCTGTAAGCAAGGAACCAGGGAGAGGCAGAACGAGCCTTCTCCTGAGCCTTCAGAGGGAAGATTTCAGACTTCCAGCCTCCAGAGCTGTAGAGAATAAATGTCTGTTGTTTTAAACCAGTTCATGGTACTTTGCTTCGAAGCCCCAGGAAACGGATACACCTCCTAAAACCTCAGCACTAACCACCTGTGTTTTCCCACCTGGACCCAAGCATCTGAACCGGATGATGGGGCAGCGACTTCCACGGCTGTGCCTGTCCTCTTGGCTGGCACACAGCACTGAAGTCTGCAAATGCTCAGCTGACTTGTGGGCTACGGCCAAGCCCGGGGCCACCCTGCCAGCCTCTAGGATTCCATCCCTGGCTGCCCAGGCCTCCTCCTCTGTGCCTCAGCTACCCTGGGGCTTTGCAGCTCCCTGACTGGAAGTAGGACTGCCCAGCCGGCCCCCAGCCCTTCCCCCAGGCTGTCCTCCCTCCCGGAGCCCACCTTTCCTTTACGCCTGGCCAATTCACCCAGTTCTCAGGACCCAACTCCAGAGTGCCTCATCCAGGCTCCAAGAGCACTTCCCTGACTCCCATCCAGCCTGACTCGGGGCCTCCCTCTGTGACCCCAGAGCCCCTCACACAGCACCTGTCACCTTCTACTGTCATTGTCACTTGCCGGATTCACTACCTTGAGGGAGGCGTCACAGATGGCCCACCTGGAGCGCACACGCAGGCCCGCCATGCTCCGACGTGTGTGGAATGAAAAAGCGACTAATAAATAAGTGGGTGGATCCCAATGCCCTCCCCAGATGGGTCCTCCACACGAAACTCTACATCCCCTCAAGGGTCATGGCCCCCCATAGGAACAGAAATAGGAAGGGACACCCCAGCAGGACCCGCTGTCCCCTAGAAGGGCAAAGAGAAATAAAGAGAAAAACCCTCTGAATTCCCTAAGTTGGCCCATTTAAGTCAGACCTGAAACACGCTGTCTGAACCCTTGTTTTTGGTGTGTTTGTGTAAGAGAATTGTATTTTGTCTGGCTGGAGAACATTTCCTCCCTTGATGGGTTTCCAAACCCACCTTATCAGCCTGTGTCTTTGCCCATTTGCTTTCTCCTGAGGGAATAGTGTTGCTGGCAAGGATGGAGATCCAATTAATTCCCTGAAGGCAATTAGCTTGGAAGGACCCAGAGGGAACCCACCAGAGAACGTCCTCACATTGATTCTGGGAAGAAAGTTCCAGAGGCAGGTCGGTGTTTCATTTATGGAAAAATATCTTTGAGCCCTGAATCAAGGAAGACTCTTTCTAAAAGTTCAACAGCCAATAACTTAATGTTTCCCCAATGGCCACAACCCACCAGAAGGAGAGTTGGGACAGGCCGTGTTCTCTTGTATAAAAGTCTCATTTTTACACCGCACTTCTTGCTGAGGCTCAAATATGCTGCTTTCTGTTGTTCCCTCCGCCAGAAACTCCATTCCCCACGTGCCTTAGCCCTAACAGCTATTCCTCCTGCCAGGATCAGCCTAAACGTCAGGTGTCCTCAGGGAAGCCTTCAATCCGGTCCAGCTCGGCCCCTCCTGCAGGCCCCATGTGTTTGGGGGTCCCTGGTGAGGTAACTGTCTCTGCCCCGGCCACACTGTACCCCAGCACCCAGCACCTGGCACAGAAGGGACTCTCAATATCCGGAAAGATGAACTGTAGCCGCTTCCCTGCAGCCCTGTTTTGGTGAAAGATACAAATCAGTGTAACCAGCCATTCAGGTTTGGCAGCTCTAACAGAGACCCAGAAAAACAGCAGTTTAACAAGATAGAGACCCATTTCTTTCTTATCAGGGATCCAAACTCCCTCTATCTTCTCCCTTTGCCTTAATAGGAAACTTCTACCTCATGACCAAAATGACACCTTAAGCTCCTGCCCTCTCATCCACACTCCAGCCAGTGAAATGAAAGGGGACCAAGGAAGGTAGGCTCCTGCATTTAAGGATGTGCCCTGGAGGTTGTGTGCCTCACTTCTGCTTGCATCCCACTGGCCAGAGCTTGATCACATGGCCACACCTGGCTGCAAGGGAGTCTGGGCAAGTAGACATTGGCTGGGCAGTCACATGCCCGGCTAAGAACTCAATTACTGTAGAAAAAGGACAGGATGGATATTAGGGGACAGTGGGCCTACTCTGCCTCCCCCTGGAATCATTCTGAGGCACTCTCACTCTCCGCTCTTCCCAAACATTTCTCTAACCAATCACCACTTCCTTGTCCTTTGATTTTTACCTCAAAAATGTATTTTCGTTCTGCCCCTGCCTCCCCTCACTACTGTGGCCTCAGATCAGCCACCTTCATCCCATAGCTGGAACCTGCAGTGGTCTCCTGCCATCTCTGGTCCTGCCACCCTGCGCCCCCATCTATCTGCCATATCTGAGTCCATCGGGTCCAACCCTATGGTGGCACTTTACAAATAGCTATCAAAGGGGCAAATTCATAGAGCCTTTGACTGGCAATTCTATATCTGGGAATTTACCCCACCACTGTCTTAGTCCGTTGGGGATGCTATAATAAATTACCATTGACTGGGTGACAGATAAGCAACAGATATTTTTCACAGTCCAAGATCAGGGTGCCAGCAGCTGAAACAGACAGGCAGTCAGTGCAAGAAAGTTCAAGGGGGTTCTGGATGTTAGGTGTGCTCAGTTAGTGAAAATGCAGCACACTACACACATGTGCACCTTTCAGTGTTTATTGTAATTAGTTTTCTAAAACTAAAATAAAACTTGCACATATAACATGCTTACAAGTGCTTGAAACCTAAGTATGGACCAGGAGAAGAGGAGGAAAAGGAAATGGATATTACAGGGTAATGATGTCATGGATGCACTCTTTTCCTTTAACATCCTTTTATATCATTCATTTCCTCTTCCCTTCTTCAGTATTTAAAAAGTAGCTAAGCTAGAAGGATGAGGAGCAGGGAGGAACTGGCCACCTCCTCTCCCACAGGGTAATGAGGGCAAAGATTCAGAGAAAGAAAATAATTTACCCAAGTTACATAGCAGGTAAGTGAAGCTGTCAGCATTCAAACCCAGGTCTGGGGGCAGTCCTGGGTAGGTGTGTGCTCCTGTAATCCACATCTAGCCCATTCCATCCAGCTTAGCCCATCACATGCTCCCCTATTCTGTGCAAGGCATATAGAGAAGGGGATGCAACTTCTGGAGGTCACACAAGTCTGCTCGTTAAAGGATGCATCACCCACTCAGAGGGTGCAGAGCCAGGAGCCTTCATGTGCTCTTCACCCAATGACAAGTGGTTTTCATTCAGCAAATACTTTTTTAGCATCTGTTCTAGCTGCTGTTGTAGGTGCTGAGGATGCAACATTGCCCTGCCCTAGGGAGGCTGTCATTCTAGTGGAGCGGGATGAACAGTGCACAGGGGAGCAAGGAAAACATGGAGCAAGGGAGACGGGCTCTAATGGGAAATGGAGCAAGGTCAGGAGGGATGAGTGGGGCTACGTCTATGTCTGATGGCCAGGGAAAGCTCCTCTGTAGCCGTGACCTGGAGCAGAGGCCACCATGGCGGGGAGCAACGTGGGTCTCTGGGAATGATCATTCCAGGCAGCTAGATGAGCATGTGCAAAGGCCCTGAGGCAAGAATGGGTTTGGTGTATTTGATGAAGAGCAAAGAAGCCAAAGCAGCCAGAGCAGAGCTGGCAAAGAGAGGGAGCTGGGGTCTAAACCCATCATCCTGAGGTCATGGTCGGGATCCTGGATTTTATCCACATGAGATGTGAGCCATTGGGTTTTGAGCACAAAAGTGACAAGCACTGAACATTGGCTGAAGGGGAATGTATTAGTCTCCTCGGGCTGCCATAACAAATTACTCCAAACTGGGTGGCTTTAGACAACAGATATTCATCCTCTCAGTTCTGAAGGCCAGGAGTCCAAAATCAAGATGTCAGCAAGGTTGGTTCCCTCTGGAGGCTCCATGGAGGATCCATTCTAGGCCTCTTTCCTGGTTTCTGGTGGTATCCTTTAATCCTTGGCACCTCTTGGTTTATAGACACATCACTCCAATCTCAGCCACCATCTTCACGTGGCCTTTCTGTGTATCTTCTCCCTTCCCTTCTTTTCTATGGATACTTGTCATTGGCTTTGGAGCCCATCTGGGTCATCCAGGATGATTTCATTTCAAGATCCTTCACTTGCTGCCCTTTTTTGCAAATAAGTTCACATTTGCAGGTTCTGGATAAACATATCTTTTGAGGGCCAACGTTCAACCCACCATGGGGTCCAGGGTGGACACAGGGAGACCAGTTAAGAGGCTACTGCTATCACTCAGTGAGTGATGATGGTGGCCTGGACCAGACGGGGGGAAAGCTGAGACTCGGCAGGTTTAAGAGGTTATCGGGAGATGGAATCCAAAGGATGTCATGCATGACCAGGTACAGAGAATTGAGGAAGAGGGCACAGTTAAGGATGACTGTCAGGTTTTGGCTTAAACAACTAGGTGGATCATGATTAAAACAAAATAAACAAAACAAAACAAAACAAAACTTTATTTCATCCAGTTCTATACCACACAACTTACCCTTCTCACACAACATTGTAAATCAACTATACTCCAGTGTAAAATAAAAATTAAATAAAAAATTAAAAAGAAATAAACTTACCCTTCTCCCCAGAACCAATTACCCCAGTTCCCAAAAAGAGCACACCCAATCTCTTAAAGTCTGTCTGCTTCCCTGCAGACATTTTTTAAGGCTGCAGAGCCCCAGGAAACACAAGACCTTCATGTGATTGCTAAGTAATTGCTTTTCAACTATAAAAGTAATTAAGAAATGGCACCAATTTCCCTAAGTGTAATGTAATTAAATCCACTGGCTTGGAAAATCATTTGCGATAAACTGAAACAGCGAAAGATCAGGGGAATTAGGGAAGTGTCTGACACGAGGGACAGAGTGTTCTCAGGGGCTTTTCCCCTGGAGGGGTGGCCTTGGCAGGTGCAGGAGGTGGCTGGCAAAGGAGGGGAGGGTGGAGGGGGGGAGGGCCAGATCACAGGCTGGAGAGGCCCAGCTGGGGCAGGGTTACCTGCGGGGAGAGGGTGGAGCCCAGGGACCGGGTGGAGTGGAGTAGAACCCTTATCCCAGGAGGTCAAAGGCAGCTTTGACTTTGGTCAAGAAGGTGGCCAGGGAAGCAAGGTGAATGATCAGCACTGAGGAATGAAGCTGGACCACGAACAGAAGCAGGTGAAATCAGGGTCCAGTTGGGCCAAGAAATGCAGACAGGTCAAGACCAAGACTCTGGCCAAAAGGCAGGCCATCAAAGGTCTCTTCTTCAATGGTTCCAGCTGCAGGTACAGAGTCTCATGGCTGAAGGGAGCCAGGAAGGCCAAATAGACAGATTTCCAGTATAGACTGCAACTAGCACCTTTTGGGGCAGAGTGTGGTAGAGAAATAAGAAAGAAATTTTGCATCAGGCGGAGAGCTCTGGGTTCAGATCCTGACTCACACACCTTGTTATCTTGAGCACTTTGCTAAGCTCTCTGAGAACTGTTTCCTTTTCCATAAGAGCATAACCATCGTTCCTAACAAGCACATTGTTAGGGAAATATGCACACAATGTGCTTTAGAAACTATCAAGGCCCATACAGATGTCCGCTGGGATTACTGAGAAAGAGCCATGCATCCTCTGACCCCTTTGTCCCATCTCTTCTCCCTCCCTGGGAACTCCCTCCAGCTGGGACTTCCTAACACTCCCTCTCCGCATCAGCACCCCTCTCTCCTCTTGTTCCCTCCCCTTGACCAAGGCCCCTACTCTCTGCCCCTCAGTTTCCTCAAATATAATAATAAGAAAATTAAAGTCTCTCCCTCACAGGGTATTGTAAGGATTGAAAGAGCTAATGCATGAAAAAATGTGAGGATTAAGCTGGGCCCAGACCTCTGTGAGCCTGCAGGAGAGTGCAGCTATTATTATTATCACTAACAATCGAGAAAACAGTGAGCAAAAAGAAGAAACAAAAATAACCCCCAGATTCCCCCACCTAGCAGGAACTATCGTTAACATTTGGAGAATAACGTCATTGGCTTTAAAAAAAAAAATGCATAGGGCTTCCCTGGTGGCGCAGTGGTTGAGAGTCCATCTGCCAATGCAGGGGACGCGGGTTCGTGCCCCGGTCTGGGAAGATCCCACATGCCGCAGAGCGGCTGGGCCCGTGAGCCATGGCCGCTGAGCCTGTGCGTCCGGAGCCTGTGCTCCGCAACGGGAGAGGCCACAACAGTGAGAGGCCTGCGTACCGAAGGGAAAAAAAAATGCATAGAGTTATTTTTTTTTTTTAATTTTCAGGAACTGATCAGATTCTTACACAGTTTGGGGGACCTATTTTTGTCATATAACAACCTATCATAAGCAACTTTATGTTATCTCACTTTCTTGTACATTGTTATTCTAATGGATGTCAAACTATCTGTAGTATTATCACACCATTGTTTAATCAACTAGCTGTTCCATGGACTGTTGCAAAAGCTGTCTCCATACCTCCTTTCCAACCAATTCCCATGCCCCATTTCTGGTGCAGGCTCACCTCTCTCCACGTCTTCCTACAGATCTCTATGAAGAAAGATACAGTTCCAAACACCTCACTCTTCTACTCAGACACTTTCAGTGGTGCCCCAGTGCTTAACAACTGAAATTGTGTCTCCTCCCCCTGGCGCTGTCTCCAAAATGTTGCTCCAACCCTGTTAGCTCCTAAATCCCCCTGTCACACTCCAGACACTGCCCCAAGGACACTCATCACTCTTGCTGTTCCCAGCACCCTTAAGGAACTTCTTCCCCCATCTCCACATCTTGGTCCTACCCATCTTTCAAAACCCAACCCAGTTCATTTTCTTCCTCAAAATATTTTGTGCTGCCCATTGTATCACTCAGGATCAGATTCAGCTGGGAAGAAACAAGACTCAATATAACAGTGACCTAAACAAGGTAAAATCTCATTCTCTTGCATGAGAATGACCTGAGGTAGATGATCCAGGGACTAGTATGGTAGCTCTTCAATCATCTGGCATCCAGACTTCTTCTGGCACTCCTCTGCCATTCCTGGGATGAATACTCATCCTCATGGTCTAATATGGTTGCTAGAGCTCCAGACATTGCATCCACATTCCTGAGAGAAGAGTTTTAAAGAAGATGGGAAGAAGAATGTATGCTCTCTCTTTCAGGAGGCTTTCCAGAAATACCACACAGGACTTCCGTTTGCATCTTATTAGCCAGAACTTGTCCACTTGGTCACCCAGGTGCAAAAGAGGCTGGGAAATGTAGTAATGTGCCCATTACTAAGAAAGAAGGGAGAATGGGTACTGAGAGAGAGCCCAGCATCCCACAACTAGCAATAACAGCCCCTTCCTCTGAGCTCACAATGCATCTCCCATAACACTGGGCTCCTACTCCAGGAGGCAGCAGGGGCTAAGGAAAGACAGAGGCTTTGGAATCCAACAGACCTGGTTTTATTTAGATCCTGGCCAGCTGCTTTCTAGCTAGACAATTTAGGAAGGTTACTTAAACTTTCTCAATCTCTGTGTCTTAAAAAAAAAAAAAAAAAGGAGAAGCAGTCGTGGGGTCATAACAAAGTCTTATGTATATAAAGCACCCAGGAAAGTGTCACGGAAGAGCCCAATAAATAATCATTGGCTGCCACACTCTTTCGCATTATGTCATCTACACCCATGTATTCCACCTTCTACAAGACTGTGAAGGTGGTCAAGCCCAGGCACCTGGCACATGGTAAGGGTTATCAGTAATATTTGCTGCATTCAATTGACCCTGCTTGGCCTATCCCTTCTCCTGGGCTCGTTCTGACCCTGCCTTAGCCATTGAACTTGTGGCCACTGGGATGCTGGGCATGAAGCTGACTCAGCAGGTTTGGGATGGAGCCTGGAAACCTAAATTTTTCATCTCCCCAGGGTTGAGAATCACGGGTCCAGACATAAAGCCCCTTCCACCTCTGACCCTATAAGCTCTTACAGAATACAGAGCAGGCAGCGAGTGCTCAGTAAATGTCAGCTCCTATCACCATTGTGGTTGCATTTGCTCTACTACTGCTGCTGAGTTATAAACAAACCCTAAACCGTAGCAGCATCAAACAACCATTTTGTTATACTCATGGTTCTGTGGGTCAGGAACTTGGGCAGGCTTTGTCTCTGTTCCCCAAACTCTGGCCCTCAGCCAGGAGACTCAAATGGATGGCGGCTCGAAGGCTGGAATCATCTTTAGGCATCTTCACTCCCACGTTTGGCGGTTCATGCCACCTGTCAGCTGGGCTGTTGGTTGGGACACATGTGGCCTCTCTCTGTGGGCTAGGTTGGGCTTCCTGACAGCATGGCGGCTGGGTTCCAAGAGACAGTGACCCAAGAGAGCAAGGCAGGCACACGTGGCATTTTTATGATCTAATGAACTAGCCTTGGTATCACACAGTGTCACTTCTGCCATAATCAGAAGTCTACCCAGGTTCAAAGGGAGAGAACATAGACCCCACCATTCAGTAGGAGCAGTGTCAATGTCACATTATCAGAAGGACATGTGGAATGGGAGATATCGTGGCAGCCATCTTTAGAAAGTACTGTCTGCCACAATATAATAATAATAATAGAGGAGGAGGAGGAGAAGAAGGGGTCATTGTCATCACTGTCATCATCTATAACTACCCAGGCCAATACCACTCAGTGTGATGGAACCAGCTTTGGAAATGCACAATCTGAGATCTACCACTTACCAGCCTTGTGACCTTGAATAAGACCCTTCTCTGTGCCTTATGTTCTGAATTTATAACATGGGTATCAGAATTCTTCCCTCCCAGGACTGTGGTAAATCTTAAACACATACAGAAAATTCCTAGGGCCTGGTGCTGGCTCCCTCCACGGTGAGATGCAAGTCTTCTGTTCAGGGCTGAATTAGAGCCAGCCTTCTCCACAAATACTTCTACAGCCCTGCAGGGCATTCGGTCAGGGTCAGGGACCATGGGGGCCAGGCCAGCGATGTGTCCAGATCATCTTTTCTAATGGACTCATCATAGGCCTTTTAAACTTCAGCTTCCTGGATGACTATCCTTTGAAGTTACCCTCGGTGATTTGAGCCTCTTTGGGATCCCCTTGACTTTCCCCCAGTGAGATATTTGGTTGGTGATATGGCTGGAAAGATCCACAGGAGAGACATGCAATATCTTTCTTCCCAAACTTCCCAGTCCTCCAAGGAAAGGACGTGTTTGGTTTGAAAACAGAATGGCTTTATCACCAACCAGAGCCCTGGATGAAATCTCTCCCCCTAAAGCTGAATAAACAGCCCGGGCTCCACTCACACCCTGCTCTTAGCTCTTGAAACCCATTTGGGCTTATCTAGGCCCTGCCTTTCACCCCGGGGCTGCCCAGGCGCCCTCTTCTTGGAGGTGTGCCCTGAGCCCCATAACACCCCACGGGATGGGAGACCCGCCTTGTAGGAGAAAGAGGCGGCTGGATTCAAGCCTCTTCCTACTCTAAGCCTCAGTGTCCTCATCTACAAAGTGGGATGATGTTGCCTCACCAGACTGTGCCAGATTATTTTAACAGGAAGCACTGGCATAGTAGGTGTTCAGGGAGCCCTAGTTTGGTCTGAAGAGAATATGGCCGGGTGGGATCCAGGGTCCAGCTTGGCTCAAAACATGCTGTTTATGCGCTGGGTGACTTTGGGCAAATTCATTAACCTTCTCAGGTTCAGCTTGTAAATAATCTTGGGATAGTAACATTGCTACAAAAGTTAATACAGTGCTTGAGCATTGCACCTAATTCATAGGCAGTTCATTAATGGTAGTTTATTATTATTATCATTATTATTAATTCATTACATTCCTTTAGGCAAGAACTTATAATTTATTTAATCCCAACACTTTGCATACACAAAATGGAGCTCCTCAACGTGATTGTTGGTAGAATCTTACAATTTTAGTTCATTTCTATTTTTTAATACAATTTTTTATTAAGATCACTGTAGATTCATGTGCAGTTTTTTTTTTTTTCTTTTTTCTTTTTCGTCGCACCGTGCAGCTTGTAGGATCTTAGTTCCCCAACCAGGGATTGAACCTGGGCCCTTGGCAATGAAAGCACAGAGTCTTAACCACTGGACCACCAGGGATTTCCTGATTCATGTGCAGTTGTAAGAAATTACACAGAGAGACCCCTTGTACACTTCCCCTTGTTAACATTTTACAAAACAATAGTGTTTAACATTTTACAAAATGTTTTTTATATTCACGACCAGGATACTGACTGATACAATCCACCAAGCTTATTCAGATTTTCCAGTTTTATTTGTTCTCATTTGTGTGTGTGTGTGAAGTTGTGAACAATTTTATCACCTGTGCAGATTTGCGTATCCACCACAGTCAAAATAACACCACGAAAGCCCTTTGTGTCGGGATGCTATCATTTTAAAACTAGAAAGGCACCCTAGTTTGATTTTACGCATCAACATAGCATACAGATTAAGAGGGGCTCGGTGACCTGCCCACCTGGGTTCAGATCCCTGCTCTGCAATTACAGCTGTGTGACCCTGGGCAGTGCCTCTTTAGTCTCTTGTTTCCTCATCTGTAAAATGAGAAAATAACAGCTCCCAGCACTCCATAAAGAATCCCATAAATGCAAGCTGTTAGTACAGCTTCCAGAAGTTAGTGATGAAGAAACTGAGGCCCCAGAAGAAAAGATACTTGATCAAAATCACACAGCAAGCTGGAGGCACAGCTGAGGTGGGAGCTCAAGCAGATGGACTGCAGTAATATTCTACTTGACAGGCCAGCATGCATTGGCCATTGATAAACCAGACCTCTTTCCGTGGTTGACCACACAGGCTCTGGAGGCTGCCAGCCTGGGCAAGTATCCCCACTACTGGCATCTGACTGAAACAAGTGGCCTAAATTTCCCCATGCCTCAACTGCCGCATCTGCAAAATGGGAATGGCAGTTGGGCTGCAGTAAAGATTTGATGATGTCCATTGTAAAGCAATTAACAAACTAACATTATTAATGTTAAGCCAGTTGCTATTACTAATTAGTGTCATGGTCTTAACTGATTTCTTTAAACTAAAATTATCATGAGGAACCCTGTGGGCTTGGAAAGGTAAGGTGAGCAAACATGTCAAATCACAAAATTGTACAGGCGGTCCTCCGTACCTGTGGATTCGGAACCCGTGGATACCAAGGGCCTACTGTACTACACCATTTTATTCAAGGGCCTTGAACATCCGCAGATTTTGATATCTGAGGGGGTTCTGGAACCACTCCCCGATGGATACCGAGGGAATGTTATCACAGAATCCAAGTGTGTTCTGTTAGAACCTTAAATAACTGAGCCAGCAGATCCTCTCCAGTTTACAGGGAAAGCACAGTTTCTCATTCCTCCCAACAGAATTTCCTTCTTTTCTGTGAGCGGATTAACTCTTGAATACAGAAAACTTCTGATACTGTACTTGGAGCCTGCTGTTAAAATGTCATTTCCAAAAAACACAGGTTACAATCTCCTCTCTCTCTCTCTTCTTTTCCCCAAGATCAAAGGAGGCATTTGGGCCTTTAAGATAACATTCATTTGGAGGGAGATGGTAATATATAAGATTAATGAAAATTAACATAATCCCTCTGAATAGAAGAGAGCTTTTGTTCAATCGTTTGTCCTGCTGTTAATTATGCGTTAGGTGGTGATAAATGCTTTAAATCAAGCGATGCCTTGAAAACCATTTAAATGATTTTCACCTAATTAGGTTCCCTGCCTTGTTCTGAGTGTGGGGTATCCCTCCCTGCTGCCCCCCTCCTTCTGAAATGTAACGTGCCGGGTTGGGGGGGGGGGCGGATCAACAGACCCTGAGCTCCAGAGGGAATATTTCTTGGCTTCCACCGGCTCTGACCCACCCCAGTGGGCACACGGTTGTGATTTATTTTTTCGGAGTGGCTTTGCAGATCAGAGATCAAAAGGAAGTTTATCAGTTTCTGTCTCCCTTCAGCCTATTCCAGCCAGACTTTATGACAAGACCCTATCGGCCTTAAAGTTGAGAAGGCCCGGCACCAAGGGGAACAGAGAGGGGGAAAGGCCCGCGAACTGTCACTGTCAGATCAGGGGCGGAAATTGCTGCGTGGCACCCAGCGGTCCTCAGGAGGGGGTGGAGCAGGGCAGGACAGGGAGGGGTGCTGGTTCGCGCAGCCCCGAGGGTTCACAGTTTCATAAAGGCCCCCCCGCTCGGCCACCCCTTCTGAAGTTGAAACCTCATCTGTGCCTCTTAAAGAAACTGGCTAAAGGTGGATGGAAGCTCTGAAGAGGAAGGGCTTGGTGGGGGTGGGGAGGAATAGCTCCCAATAGCTCATTGGGAATCAAATGAGCTCCTCCTCCTGGGGGGCCTCCAGGATTGCAATCCAGGCCATCTAGCTCAAGGGGGACCCCATGTACCTTCAGTCGCCACTCTTCTTTCTTGCCAGGAAATGAGGACATTAAAGCCAGTTTATTTGGAGGAAAATCGCCACTATCCTAAGCTGTCAAGTGCGGACCATGGCGTCCTGACACGCCTGACATGACTCTCTGATCCAAATTTGAATTCCAGTCGAGACCTGCTTCCTCCACCTCCATAGATTCCTGGTACCCTTCTGTCTGCAACAGCTGAAACATCACAAGGGCAGCAGCTCCCGTTGGGTTTTAACTTCTTGCCAGCCCCTCTGAAGCCAGAAGATCCAAAAAGAAAAATGAAACAAAAATTAATTCCTTCAATAGACACCTCTTCTAGCTGAAAAAAGAAAAGAAAAGAAAAAAGAGCCAGTTCACATTTGAAGTTGGAATCTTTGTCGGAGCTTTTCCCCTCCTTTCATCCTGAACAATTCTCCCATTTACGATGCAGAGGGTTTCAGAACCCCCTGAAGTTGCAATTATTTGGACATTTTTGGAACATGTCTGTTAATGATTTGTGATCCTAAGGACTTATTTTGAATTAATGCCTCTTTTAAAGGGCAGTTTGGTCTCCCAATAAGGGGCAGACCCTGAATGCCACAGCCTCTGCCTTTGTGCTAAATGAACTTTTTAGAGATTCCAGATGACTCCTGGCACCGGACAGAAGGAAACCAGCCAGAGAGGTCAACGCTCTGGGCCAGCTTCCCGGGAGGATCCCCCCCCCATCCTCCCATCCCTCTCCCTCCCCCTCCCCAATAACTGGGCAGGAATGGTGCCCCCCAGTCAGGTATTTCAGAAATGCCTTTGAGACAATAGGCCAGGCCAGCAAGGCCTTGGTGAGTTCTCAGCAGCGGCAAAATGGGAGATGGAGTCCCAAAGCTCCTCAGACACCACCCAGAAGGCCCTTAATCATTCCTCCCCCACTACTGTTTTTTATTGTGGTAAAATATACATAACATAAAATTTATCATTTTAACATAATTAAGTGGCGTTAAGTACATTCACATTGTTGTACAGCTGTCACCAACATCCATCTCCAGGATTAAGTCTTTACCTGTTCCCTCCACCTGGAATGCTCTTCTTTCACCTCATAGCTGGGTTAACTCCTAGTAACTGTCAAGTCTCAATTGAAATGCCACCTCCTCCAGGAAGTCTTCTCTGATAGCCCCCTTAAACACTTAACACCCCATTCTCCCCTCCCCAGTCCCTGGCACCCACCATTCTACTTTCTGTCTCTATGAATTTGACTACTCTAGGCACCTCATATAACAGTGGAATCAGACACTATTTGTCTTCTTTTGGACTGGTTTATTTCACTCTGCATAATGTCCTCAAGGTCCATCCGTATTGTAGCCTGTATCAGAGTTTCGCTCCTTTTAAAGCCTGAATCATATTCCATTGTGTGCATAGACCACATTTTGTTTATCTGTTCGTCTATCATTGGATAAGTGTGCTGCTTCCACCTTTTGCTAATTGTGAACAATGCTGCTGTGAGCTGGGTGTGCAAATATCTGTTCGAGTCCCTGCTTTCAATTCTTGGGGGGTATATACCCAGGAGTAGAATTGCTGGATCATATAGTAATTCTGTTTTTAGTTTTTTGAGGAGCTGCCAGACTGTTTTCCATAGCAGCTGAACCATTTTACAACCCCGCCAAAAGCGCACAAGGGTTCCAATTCCTCCACATCCTCCCCACCACTTGTTATTTCCAGTTTGTTTGATAATGGATGTGAAGCGGTATCTCATTTTGGTTTTGATTTGCATTCTTCTGATGAGTAGTGATATTGAACATCTTTTCCTGTGCTTATTGACAATTTGTATCTTTTCTGGAGAAACGTCTACTCACGTCCTTTGCCCATTTTTTATTGGGTTGTTTGGGTTTTTTTGTTGTTGAGTCATAGTTTTTTATATATTCTGGATATTAACCCACTACCAGATATATGACTTGCAAATACTTTCTTGTATTCATAGGTTGCCTTTTCACTCTGGTGATAATGTCCTTTGACACACAAAAGGTTTTCATTTTGATGTAGTTCAATGTATCTATTTTTTCCTTGGTTGCCTGTTGTCCTTAATCATTCTTGCCTCTAATTCTTTACCAGTTCTCTCCACCTGGAATGCGCTTCCTTCATGTCTTAGCTGGTCTAACTCCTAGTAACTGTCAAGTCTCAATTGAAATGCCACCTCCTCCAGGAAGTCTTCTCTGATAGCCCCAGCATGGAATAGGTGCCCTTCCTCTTGTGTTCCCAGGGATGAGGGGCTTCCTTCAATCAGAATACTTATCCTATTATTTTATAATTGGGCTTCCCACCAATATACACACATGCCCCTGAACTTTGAGTTCCTTCAGGACGGGGTTCTATTTTCTAGTTCAGTAACCAAGTGCAGCGCTTGGCATAGGGAAGGTTCTCAATCAAATTCGTTGACAAAAATAAGCTATTCTGTGGCTCCAGATATTTTTCATTATAAAACCTCTTACATAAGAAAGTATTTCATAAATCCTCCCCTGATAGAAATTATATTTCCATGTTTATGTTAATTGAGAATATCCGTGACAGAAACAGTGAGGTTTTCAAATAAATGTTTCTTCTTAGTTCCAGTAGCATCAAAAGTCATTCCGTCTGCCACCATGCTAGGTTTGCTTGAAGATTCCAAGACTCAGAGTAACTACTCAGTCTCCCCTTCCTAGGATCCACAGTCCACAGATTGGGAACAACCATCTATTTTACTGATGGGAAAATTAAGTCTCAAAAGGTGAAAGAGAATTGCCCCAGTGCTTCCAGCAGTGATTTGTCCTAAAATACCAACTGCAAAATCCTGCCCTGTTCTTGCCAAAAGATGCCTACGTTTGTTGGGCTCTTGTCCAGATATAGGATTTGGGAAAATCTGGTGGCTGTGGCATAAACAAGGCTGTGGGTCCACCACCTCACTTCTTTTTCCCAGACACATCCTGGTCTACATTTCCCAGCCTTCCCTGCAGTTCAGCTAAAGACCATAGGACTGAGTTATGCCCAGTGGAATATGGGCAGGGAGGATGGAAGCCACTCTCAGCTCTCATCCTAAATGCACCCTTTCCCTTCTCCTTCCAAGGTGGCCTTGGCAGCCACGTGTTTAAGATAATGATGTGCTGAGATGGAAGAAGCCAGGATCCCCCAATCACCACTTGCAGGAGAGCACTGGAGTGTGACCAACTACAGTATACCTTCACTGTGTCAGGCCCCTGAGATTCCTGGTTACCTTGGCACCTGGCACTCCCCACCCTCTCCCAACTAACGTGTCTGCTCTGCAGATGAGTAAACCCACGAATACTGATTACGAAGGTGCCTCATGTGCTGGTGGGGTTCTCCCAGCCTAGTGCCCTTGTGACAAGTGACCTCTCTCAGTTTTATCTCATTGATTTGATGGGACTCAGAGACCAGTGACGTCTCCCCTGGTCCCCAAGCACATCCTAGTCCAACGGGGGAGACTGACAAGCAAAGCCAAGGTTCAGGCAGGGGACACCGGGGATCCAGAAGTCAGAGTCACAGCTACATGTGTTACAAGGCCAGGGGATTAGCGGGACCCACTGTCTCTACAGGAAAAGTAAGTTACAAGTGACAAACCATGAGAGAAAAAAAATCGCGAAAAATCTTGGGTTCTGGAGTCTGACAAATCTGGGTTCAGTTCTTCCTTTGGCTACCTGAGAAATCATTTCAACTCACTGGGCCTCAGCTTCCTCATTTGTAAAACAATAATTACCAATACAAAATGAATGAATGAATGAATGGATGGATGGATGGATGGATGAATAAACAAACAGATTATTTGCTGGAAGAATTGAATGAACACAAATCTCCCACACAGTGGGCACAGAGCAAACTGCTACTATTATGATCACTATTATAAAAAAATGTAAATTTTCAAGTTCTGTATATAATCATCTTAGTCTGTTTGGGTTGCTATAACAGAATACCATAGACTGGTGGCTTATAAACAACAAATATTTATTTCTCATTGTTCCGGAGGCTGGGAAGTCCAAGATCAAGGCGTTGGTAGATTCAGTGTCTGGTGAGGCCTGCTTCCTGGCTCATAGACGGCCGTCCTCTCCCTGGTCCTCATGTGGAGAAGGGGGCTCTCTACCCCTCACCTGCTTTATTTATCTCTGTAGCACTTATCACCACCTTGTACATTATATGTTGGTTTGGGTTTACTGTCTGTTTCCTTTTCCTCCATTTTGATACAAGCGCCTTCGGAATAGAGATTTTTGGTCTGTTATATTCCCTGCTATTTCCATCATAATGCCTGACATGTGTGGTAGACATGCAGTAAATATTTTTTGGATAAATAAATGAATAAAATAAAGAATGAATGGGCCACTGGAGAAAAACACTTGTCACCTGGCAGGTTCTGAGTTGCCTTCCCGGGTGAGTAATGAGACAGAATTAAAACTAGCCTGTGTCTGAAAGAAAACCGGAAATTCCTCCTCTCTGTGTTGCAAGTGTGTTGGACCTCCTGACTACCTCTGGCTGGTGAGCTTGGTCCTAGGTTCATCTGATGGCTCATGTCCAACTGAGCTGCTTAATTCACATCTCTTACAGCAGGAAAATAACTCCTCCAAAGTGTCCTGAAATCCCATGTCCAAGGACCTTGGTGGCCATTGTGTTTGGACTTTTGAATATGCTAAGGGCATTATGTTATGTTATCTGCAGCACAGAAGGAGAAAAACTAGATGCAGGGATCCCATATTTTCAGAGATCTTATACCAGAGATGCAGCAAGTGATTGGAGGCTGGTGAGTCTACTTACAATGTAAGTGAACAAGTTCTATATCCTACCATAAAGTAGTATTTAATGTGCAAATAAAATATTTAATAACAATGTGCAATGATGCACATGCTTCAAGATGGATGGGTGACATATTCTGAAGATGTTTAGCAGGAATTCTGTATTTAACAGTGATGAAAATCCAGAGTGGAGTTGTAGTTATTGTTTTTCCAAGAAGTTTTTGCTTCATCTCAAAAAACATGGACAAAAGGGCTTCTATAAAATTAAATTTAAACTGACTTTTCCCTTCCTGTCTGGTGAAACTTCCTTTATTTTTAGGGTTCCCTTGGTCATGGAATGTAAACAGCCTCACCTTACCAGCAAGACATTCTGAAATTACAAAGTGCTCATCAAAATCAAATTCTTCTTTGCAGCAACATGGACAGACCTAGAAATTGTCATACTGAGTGAAGTAAGTCAGACAGAGAAAAACAAATATGTGATATCGCTTATATGTGGAATCTGAAATAAACGGTACAAGTGAACTTATTTATAAAACAGAAATAGAGTCACAGATGTAGAAAACAAATTTATGGTTACCAGGGAGGAAAGGGAAGGGAGGGATAAATTGGGAGATTGGGATTGATATGTACACACTACTGTACATAAAATAGATAACTAGTAAGGACCTACTGTATGCCACAGGGAACTCTACTCAATACTCTATAATGACCTATATGGGAAAAGAATCTTAAAAAGAGTGGATATATATATATATATGTATAACTGATTCTTTATTGTACACCTGAAACTAACACAACATCGTAAATCAACTGTACTCCAATAAAATTTTTTTAAAAAATCAAATTCTTCCGTCCCAGGTTTGTCCAATTAAATTGTGACATCATTTTTTTGTTTGTTTGTTTTTGTTTTTTTTTCATTTTAACCAAAGCTGAACCAAAATGTTGGTTCTTAATTTCTATTTCTGCCTTTGGGAAGATCATTTTCATGAGTGTTAGACAGTACAAAAAAGTTGGTGCTTAAATAAGCTCAATAAGCCTTTAAATAAAGGTTCTGTTAGCAATGGTGTATTGATATAAACACTCTCTAATGATCTAATTGTAAAATCACCTCCATTTTTGAGGGACTTGACCAACGGCACAGAGCTCTCTGCTGCGGAGCTGCATTTAATCTAAACATGCTGAGAGGTAAACCAGGTAGGAGGGAGCTCTGCCCATTCTGCAATTAATTCAATTCCACTCATACTTACTGGGCACCTACTGTATGTCAGGTCGCTCAAGGAGTTCACCCAGGGTCTAGTCCGGAGGAGATGCATGGACAGTGTTGGCAACATAGTGCCATAGAGAAGAGCCAGTAGCTGAGTTCTTGCTCGAGTAGGCACTTCTCCAATTCCGTACACGTGTCATCTCATTTAGCCCTCAGGACAGATTCGCAAGCTGGATCCTGCCAGGACCATCCCCATTTGGCAGCTGAAAACAAGACACAATGAAGTCACCTGGAGTCACTATTCAAATTCTGGAGGTCAGAGCTGGAGCCCACACTCTTATAGACTGTAGCCACATCTCTGACGCCGGAAGCTTGGGTGATATGGTCTCTGAGAAAGCAGCTACCTCATCCCAGGTGGGGAGGAGGCATCCAGAAAGGCTTCCTGGAAGTGGGAGGGCTGTGCAGAATGGTATGGACAGAGTAGGAGTTAGCTAAGGGTAAGAAGATATTCTGGGCTGAGGGAACAGCCTATACTATAACAGAGAGGAAGGCATCTGTATTAGGGTTCTCCAGAGAAATAGAACAAATATGAATTTTCCTATTTATTTATTTATTTATTTATTCATCGTGGGGGCGGGGGAGAGAGAGAGAGGGAATGAGAAATTGGCTTCGGAGGCCGAGAAGTCCCACTGTTTCCCATCTACAAGCTGGCGCCCCAGGAAAGCCAGTGGTGTAATTCAGTCTGAGTCTGAAGGCTTGAGAACAAGGGACACGATGATGTAAATCCCAGCTCAAGGACGGAAGAGGACCTGAGACGTCCCAGATCAGTGAGGCCAAATAAAGGGGCAAATTCCTCCTTCCTCCACCTTTTGTTCTGTTCAGGCCCTCAGTGGATTGGATGATGCCCCTGCCTCCTGTGGGGTGGCTGGGGGTGGGGGGTGGGGGGGTGGTCTGCTTTACTGAATCCACCCATTCGAATGTTAATCTCACCTGGAAACAGCCTCACAGACACAGCCGGAAACAACGTTTAATCTAGGCATCTGGGGGCCCCCTCAAGTCGTCACCCCTTCTGGTGCAACCCCTGATGCTCAGAGGCAGAGAGAGCTGGTAGGATGAGAGTAGGGCCTGTGTCTGTCCATTCGAGTCCTGTCTCAGCTCTCCTAGTGATAGAACTTTGGGTTCATTACTTTGTATTCCTGGACCTCAGTTTCCTCATTAGTCAAATGAGGTAGCTGGTGTACCTATCTCACAGGGATATGACGGGGATCAAGTGATAAAACATGGGTAAAAGCAATTTTTAAACTCCACCAAAAAGGGTTTTTTTTAAATTAATTAATTTATTTATTTTGGCTGCGTTGGGTCTTCATTGCTGCGCACGGGCTTCTCATTGCGGTGGCTTCTCTTGTTGCGGAGCACAGGCTCTAGGCACGCGGGCTTCAGTAGTTGTGGCGCACGGGCTTAGTTGCTCCGCGGCATGTGGGATCTTCCCAGACCAGGGCTTGAACCTATGTCCCCTGCATTGAGCAGGAGGATTCTTAACCACTGCGCCACCAGGGAAGTCCCACCAAAAACGTTTTTACAAATGAAAGGGCTCTTGTTATTATCTCCAATTTTCTACTTTTTTTTTTTTTTTTTTTTCCTTTTTTTTTGTGGTACGCGGGCCTCTCACTGTTGTGGCCTCTCCCGTTGCGGAGCACAGGCTCCGGATGCGCAGGCCAGCGGCCATGGCTCATGGGCCCAGCCGCTCCGCGGCATATGGGATCCTCCCAGACCGGGGCACGAACCCGTATCCCCTGCATCGGCAGGCGGACTCTCAACCACTGCGCCACCAGGGAGGCCCTCCAATTTTCTACTTTTTGATGCTTTCCCCAAATATTATTTTGTTGTACTCCAGGCAAAGTTGGAATGAATTCATTCACTCAACAGATATTTGCTAGGAGCAAAGGGAAAAGATGAAAATCCAAGACATCTTGCAAGGGGACTTCCCTGGCAGTCCAGTGGTTAAGACTCCAAGCTTCCACTGCAGGGGGCATGGGTTTGATCCCTGGACAGGAACAAAGATCCTGCATGCCGTGTGGCACAGCCGAAAAAAAAAAAAAAAAAAGACACCTTGGAAGTGTCAAGCTAGGGAGGCTTAAAATTGACTCATTTTAAAAAATTTATGGAGCAGCTATTATCTATGATACATTTTCAGAAATAACAGCGACCATATAGGTGGGCATAATATTAGCTCCTGTAACAAACATACTCCCCGATTGCAGTGACTTCATGAAATGTTTCTCACTCCCATAGGAGTCCCACGCAGAGGTACCTGTCTGCTGGGGGCAGGATCCATTCTTTTCTGCAGGATTATTCAGGGGGAAACTGCCATCTCCCACAGTGGCTACCATAGTCATCCTGGGCTTTGACCTCTGGCCGAGAGATGGGAAAAGATGGTGTGAGGACCATGCCAGGAGGCTTGCAGGCCAGGTGTGGAGGTGGCCACATCAGTCCCATTCACATTCCAGTGATGCAGGCGCAGGGCCCCACCCCAGTGCCTGGGGAAAAGGAGACCAGGTTTGGTGCACAGCTGGCTGTCTATGCCAACTGACTCTGCCCTCCAGTGGCTCATAATATTACCTGAAAATTCAATTAAGGAAACAATTCCATTTTCAATACCACCAAAAAGAATAGAATACTTAGGAACAAATTTAAGCAAAGAAGTATAACACTTGTATGCTGAAACTACAAAACATAGTTGAAAGAAATGAAAGAAAACCTAAATAAATAAAAAGAGGTCCTGTATTGGTGGATTAGAAGAACTTATATTGTTTAAAATGGTAATACTCCCCAAATTAATCTACAGATTCAATGCCATCACTATCAATAGCCCAATAGCCATTTTTGCAGACAAGACAAGCTATTACAAAAATTCATATGGAAATGCAAGGGACCCGGAAGAGCCAGAACAAACTTTAAAAGCACGAAGTTGGAGGATTCACACTTCTTAATTTTTAAAATGACTATAAAACTAGAATAATCAAAATACTATTGTACTGGCATAAGGATAGACATATAGATCAAAGGAATAGAATTGAGAGTCCAGAAATAAACTGTCACATTTATGATCAATTTACTTTTTAACAAAGGTGTCAAAACCATTCAGTGAGGGAAAGAAAAGAGTCTTTTAAACAAATGGCACTGGAATAACTGGATATCCACAGGCAAACGAATAAAGTTGGATCCCTACCTCATACCAGATACGAAAACTAACTCAAAGTAAATCAAATCAAGGACCTAAATGTAAGAGCTAAAGATAAAACTCTTAGAAGGTAACATAGGTGTAAATCATCATGACCTTGGATTAGGCAATGGTTTCCTAATATGACACCCAAAGCACAAAAAGCCAAAGAAAAGAAGTAGATAAACTGACTTCACCATACTTAAAAACTTTTGTGCATCAAAGGACACTGACAAGAAAGCAAAAAGAGCAAATGGGAAAATATTTGCAAATCATATATCTGGTAAGGGTCTAGTGTCCGGAATACATAAAGAACTCTTACAACTTAACAACAACAAAAAGCCTCAGTTTAAAAATGGGCCAAGGATCTGAATAAACAGTTCTTCAACAGAGAATGGCCAATATACAAATGGCCAATAAGCACAAGAAAAGGTGCTCAACATCACTAATCACTAGGGAAATGCAAATCAAACCCACAATGAGATACCACCTTATACCCACTAGAATGGGTATAAATAACCAAAAAGACAGATAATAACAAATGTTGGTGAGGATGTGGAGAAATCAGAACCCTGTACACAGCTGCTGGGAATGTCAACAGTGTCACTTTGGCAAACAATTCGGCACTCCTTCAAAAAGTAACCATGTGACCCAGCAATTCCACTCCTAGGCCCATACCCAAGGGAACTGAAAACATACGTCCACACAAAAACTTGTACGTGAATGTTCATTGTACCATTACTCATAGTAGCCAACAAGTGGAAACAACCCAAATGTGCATCAATGGATAAATGGATAAACAAAATGTGATAGATCCATACAATGGAATATTTTTCAGCCAAAAAAGGGACGCAATTCTGATTCTACAGCCTGGATGAACCTTGAAAACATATGCTGAGTGAAAGAAACCAGTCACAAGAGGTGACATATTGTATGACTCCATTTATATGAAATGTCCAGAATAAGCAAAACTATAGAGATAGAAAGCAGATTAGTGGTTGCTAGAGGCTGAGGGAGGGGCAACTTTGGGAGGGTCTACTAATAGGTATGGAAGATCTTTGGTGGGTGATGGAAATGTTCTGAATTAGACAGTGGTGATGGTTATACAACAGGGTGACTCTACTAAAAACTACTGATGGTACACTTTCAAATAGTGAAGTTTATGTTATGTGAATTATATCGCAATGAAACTTACTCTAAACTAATATGAGAGACATTGGGTAAACACATGAAATACAATAGAGTGTGATAAGAGCATGGCAGGTCACACAGAGGAAGGGACAATAAAGTATAGGAGCATCAAGAAGGCAGGGAACACTTCCTGATCGGGGCTGCCTGGGGTGAATTTTGAAAGATGAGTAGGAGTTTATCACACAGTAGGAACAGCCCAAGCAAAGACATGGCCAGCTGCTCAGCATGGCCGGAGTGGGGAGGGGCATTGGGAGAGCCAGGAGTGAGGCTGGAGAGGGCCCCGGGGCAATATTTCTATTGAATTCTTTGTGTAACTGCAATCAGGGGTCTCTCTACTTGACTGTTGGCTCCAGGAGGACAGCCTATGTGTATGTCTTGTTCTCAACCACTGGCCCAGCGGCCAGCCCAGTGCATACTGAGAGGAAACTTCTGGAACTTATTCTCGTTGTCCACCTAGCTAGCCACCTTTGGGCTCTGCTAGCTGCTCTGCCTCCCTTGGCACCCTGCTCCACAGGTCCAGATACGTCAGACTGTGCATCTCTGAAGCCATTGGCTCCATCAAGGCAGACTCTCATTCCTAAGGCCTGCCGGCATGGGGACTCTAATGCAGGAACCCAGCCTCAGATGCCCAGTGCTTCCAAAAGTCGAGGCAGGAAGTAAAATTCAACTGAGATGCAATCACAAGGCAGATGCAGAATTCTCTAATTCAGGCCAACCGCTCCTCCAAGGTCAAAATCCCACTGTACCCAGACTCTGCAGCCATCTCCTATTGAGCCAGTCAGGGAACGAAATACCCCCGACTTGTTCATGCAGAACAAATTTGTCTCCTAAACAAATACCAATCAGCAAAACAGCCCAGAGTTAAATACACTGACCTCGGGGCTTCCCTGGTGGCGCAGTGGTTGAGAGTCCGCCTGCCGATGCAGGGGACACGGGTTCGTGCCCCGGTCCGGGAAGATCCCACATGCCGCATAGCGGCTGGGCCCGTGAGCCATGGCCGCTGAGCCTGCGCGTCCGGAGCCTGTGCTCTGCAACGGGAGAGGCCACAGCAGTGAGAGGCCCGCGTACCGCAAAAAAAAAAAAAAAAAATACACGGACCTCTCGATAAACTTAAATAAGCTGTTGAGTTTGGACGTGTGGATGGGGGGCTCTCCCCGCGCTGTTCTGGAGGGAGGAGGAGAGAAGCCCAGGAAGATCCCGCCTTGCCTATGCTTTGCCAAGGTCGCTGTCCACCCCCTGAACTTCTGACTGAGGGGGTCTGGTGGGCTCCCAACTCAGGAAGCCCCCGGGAGCTGGGCTTAGCTCAGCAGATCAGAGCATGTTGACCTGCTCCAGCCCTTCCCCTCCTGCACAGGTATCTTTGGGAAAGTGCCCGTGGAGGAGCTGGGATCACGCTGGGCTTGGGTGCGGCAGGCTCAGGACTGATGAGTTAGGGAGTGGGGACAGCTCCTCCGGCCCCATTGCACTCCATGCAGACCTCTGCATCGAATACCAATAACGGTGACAGCTACCAGTTTTGTATGTGTCACCGTTACACACATTTTCTTATTCAATCCTCACATCAACCCTCAAAGTTAGCTGTTATTATTATTTTTTTAAGAAGATGTTGGGGGTAGGAGTTGATTAATTAATTTATTTTTGCTGTGTTGGGTCTTCGTTTCTGTGTGAGGGCTTTCTCTAGTTGCAGCAAGGGGGGGCCACTCTTCATCGCGGTGCGCGGGCCTCTCACTATCACGGCCTCTCTTGTTGCGGAGCACAGGCTCCAGACGCGCAGGCTCAGTAGTTGTGGCTCACGGGCCTAGTTGCTCCACGGCATGTGGGATCCTCCCAGAGCAGGGCTCGAACCCGTGTCCCCTGCATCGGCAGGTGGACTCTCAACCACTGCGCCACCAGGGAAGCCCAAAGTTAGCTGTTATTATTCCCACTTTTCAGATGAAGAAACTGAGGCAACTTGCACAATGTACTACACCTAGTAAGTGGCTGAAAGGAGATTCTAATCCAGGTCTGTCTAATTCTATAGTGCACGTATTAACCATTAATATCATGCTGCCTGTCAGTAAACCTGCAGTCCCAGTTTGCATGTGACTAAGGAAATTTCCAGAGCACCAGACCTTCAGGGCTAAAACTGATTGCCCCAGGCAAACTGGGATGGTAGTTTACTTTGATAGACTGAATCACAGCATCTCCCAGCCAAATATGTTCTCATTCTAAGCCCCGGAAACTATGAATGGCAAAGAGGACTTTGCAGGGTGTGATTAAACTGATGATCTTGAGATGGGGAATTATCCTGGATTACCAGGGTGGGTCTAGTGTCATCACAAGAGTCCTTATAAGTGGGAGGCAAGAACATGAATTTTTAAAAAAAGGCGATGTAACAACAGAAGCAGAGGTTGGAGTGACGCAATTGCTTGCTTTGAAGGCAAGGATGGGGCTACGAGGCAAGGAAGTCAGGTGACCTCTAGAAGCTGGAAAAAGCAAGGGACTGATTCTCCCCTGGAGCCTCCAGAAGGAACCAGCCCTGCCCAAATCTTGACTTTAGCCCAGTGAGACCCACATGGGACTTCTGACTTCCAGAACTGTAAAACAATAAATTTATGTTGGTATAGCAGCAATGGGAAACCAACACAGACACTCCAGCTGCCTCCAGGCAATGGCCTCGCCACTCTGTCTTACTTTCTTTTTCCAGGAAAAGGAACATACCCTGGGTGAACAACTATGGTGTCAGGCCCTGGAAGAGTCTCACTCATTCTTTCATGCATCATCTCGTGAACTCCTGTGGACAATGGGTATGAATGTGTTTTTATTCCAATTCTCTGTTTACAGATGGAAAGACTAGGCAGGAACTAATGAAGCAGGTTTCGGAGTAGTACGTCCCTGAATCTGACAGCCTGCCCGGGCTCCAGAATTTCACCCCTGAGTCCTGTCCTAGAGCTCAGAGCCCTGCTACTCATAGACCGATCCTGTTCATTCATTCATTCATTCATTCAGTAAACACTGAGCTAGCAACTTCTTGGTGCCAGAACAGCCCCAGACACTGGGGATTCAGTGATGTGCAAGACATAAGTTTTGCCCACAAGAAGCTCACATCCTAAGCGGCTGATGTTCTCCAAAGTGGGGAAAATGCACACCTGGGGCTGTGCACAATGGCACTGGGATGTAAGAAAATGGGTAAGAATTGTTGCTTCTATTTCTTCTTATCTAATAGTTAGCAGGACTTAGGAGATTAAGCTCTGCTGCGTTTAATATGTGGATTGATGCTGGTGCCCAGGAGCCCACCTGTGTCTGGTGGCTCCACGTGAGCATCCCGCAGAAAGAGGGAGAACTAGTCATCACATGGTGGAATATGCCGGGAGTGGAGGGTGCGGATGGGCAGGATTCATGGTGATCCCAGATATTCCACTGGCCTGTCCAGTACAGTGTAGTTACCTGCACCAGGTAAAGTAGGTTTGCAACTTCATATTATCTTGCTAATTACATGAAATTTAACAAGCACACATAGCTGAACAAAATTCCTGCAGAGAATCCACAGATTGCAGACAACACTCAACAGGTAAGCCTGAGTGGGCCAGAAAACAGCAGATCTGACACTGCTCCTCTTCCAAGTACGAGCTCTCTGTCATCCCTTAGGTAGAAACCCTGACATCTCATCAGAGGCAAAGGAAATGGGAGAGAGAGAGATTGAGAGAAATTCATCAGGAAAACAAGCTAAATATGGATCCACAACTGCTATCATTAGCAACAAACTTCTCCGAATGATTATATATTGTGCCTGGAGACATTAACTACAGATTTCACAGAGTAAGGGATGTTTTTTAAAAAGCATCCAAAACATTATTAATAATTTTTGTTTTAGCACTGGGAATGAAGAGAATAAAAATATACTTTTAAGAAATCTTGTTTAGTATTTTTTAAAAATCCATTGTGAAATTTTACTGTAAGATTTATAACATTCATTATACATTTACAGTTATTATACATATATAATTTAGAAATATATATGGAGTGCCTGCTCTTTGCATGTGGAGTGCATGATTTATGGGGTAAACAAATTTTTTAAGTGGAGACAAGAGTGATAGAGATGACAGGCATGTCAACCATGAAGTTGATAAAACATTACAGATGCCAGTTTAGCAACGCCAACTGCCTACTCTCTGTCTGTTTTCTTCTTTACTAAGAGAACCCTGATTTTTCTCTCTAGGTGTCAACGTGCCTGCACATTTCCCAGACTCTTTTGCAGTTAGAGCCTTCTGGCCCCACGTGACAGCCTTCTGGCCAATGGCACATGTTCTGATTATCCATTGCAGTGCAGAAAAACCAACCCCAAACCTGATCACTTAACACAGCAACCGTTATCTATTTCCTTTATGATCTGAATGTGGGCAGAGCTCATCTTTGCTCCAGTGGTATCAGCAGGGGCAGCTCAGCTGGGGCTGGAGGATCCATTTCCAAGATGGTTCGCTCACATGGCTGGCAAGTTGGTGCTGGTTGTGGGCTGGGGGCTTTAGTTCCTCTTCACATGGCCTTCCCCATGGGGTGACTTGGGCTTCCTCACAGCATGGTGGCCTGGTACCGAGAGAGGATTCCAAGAGCTAGGGAACAGAAGCTGCCACTTCCTTAAAGCCTCGACCTGGAAACTAGCTCAACACCACTTCTGCTGTACTCTTGCTCAAGCAGCTCCTGAGCCTGCTCATATTCAAGGCGAGAACACAGAGACCCAATCCCTCACTGAGGGGAGTAGCAAAGAATTCATGGATATCTTTAATCTACCAGTACATGTAAGCAGAGCTTGCTAAGGATTCCTAGGAAAGCTTGTACATCCTCCTCTACTGTCGCTTCTTTCTTCCTTTTCCTGGAACTCCAGTGGGAGACTTGGGGTGGAATGCCCATCCTGTAACCAGGAAGTAACCACATTAATGGTTGCCACACACTGGAGATGGTGTGGGGGGAGGAGCCGGGGCGCCTGGGAACAGCAGTCCCTGGGAGCTGCTGCCCCCGCCAGGACGGCCCATATCGAGACTCCTTGTGAAATGAGAGGACACGAAATGCTCCTTGGTTCAGCCCCTCTAGTGACAGGTGGACAAACACCGTCCCTAAGCCAGAGCTCAGAGCTGGAGGAGCACAGAGGAGAGAAGGATGAGAAGACTTCATAGGGAAGTGATGTTGGAGTCAAGGCTTGAGGGCTGAGTAGATGGCAAAAGCTCTCCTGTAGCAAAGGTGCAGAGGGGCACCATCTACTCTCCAGCCACGGATCCTCCACCTGAGTTGCAGCCCCTGGGTGACAAACACCATCTCCTAGGATCCCTCACTTCTTCTAGGCTCCCTGAGACCTCCTTCTCCCCAACTGCCACCAGGCCCACGCCCCCTGAATCTCCTCACCCCCAAGACCGTTTCAGCAGGATAAAGCACTAGACAAGGAGCCATTTAGAAAAGGGAAAGAACAGGGAACCAGGCACCTTCTGTGAACCAGGTCTTGGGCTCTGTTTCATGCTTGTTATCATCTTGTTTAATTCTTGCAACCACCCTGATAAGGACACATATCCCCACTTCACAGGGGCAGAGGGCACCGAGGCTCAGAGAGGTTAGCGACATAACCAAGGTCACACAGCTACTAAGAGAGGTAGCTCAGTGCAGAGTTCAGGCTGCCTATGTCCCTTCAATGTAGGTGTTCATTCTATTTCAGAATGCACCCGATCTGTATCCAGGAGTCTTGGATTCAACTTTTAGCCCAGACTCCCACATTCTATGTGGCTTAAATAACTTATTTCACCTCCTTGAGCTTCAATTTCCTCAACCCTAAAGTGAGCGAGTTCTGAGGGCTGAATAGGAGCTCTCAAAGGAGGTTTCTATCTTCAATATCCTTTGATCTTATGCAACTTTGGATAACATCAAGGTTTATAAAAACAAAGTATCATCAAATGAGCTTGTAATAAAATTCCAAAGCAATATGTAGAGGGGAAAAGGGCTATAAATCCACAGGATGTCAATTCCAAGTTGAATACAATTTACAGGAAAATGGTTCAAATATCACAAGGTCAAAACAATTTTGAGCTTTCCAATATTTACAAACATACCTCACTTCATAAACCTTTCCAATCCACGCTGCACAATATATACAGGACCATTTTAAAACGACTCTAGTTAATTTGATGTGGCTTGAAGTGAGGTCTGTTAGAAATGTGCTACTAATTTTGGACTTTTGTGTTTAGGGGAAAATGCGATTGAAGCTTAATCCAATTTTCTAACACCCAAAAACAGCTACAAGGAAATAGACAGGCATGAAGGAACAATGGCCTCAGAAAAGGCTCAACTCACCACTAACTAGCCCTGCTGGAATGTTCCATACCAATAAAATGTTAGCCTTTCCAGCATGAGGGAAAGTCAAGCCATGAAGGTAGCTCATAATGGGGCAGGGAGCTTAGGGAGGAAAGTCAGCTCAGCTTGTACAGCTGCCCTCAAGAAACTCTTTCTGGAGGACATTTCTGCTCTGACTAGCTGCACAGAGGATTCTCAATATATATCCACCTAGTCTTAGAACTAGATGACCGATGATAGGAACATTTATCATTTGTTGAGCTGCCGCCAATGCAATACTTTGAGTTGCCTAGCTAACTGCAGTTTCCTGTTTTTTCCATATTGGCCAATGCCCTGCCCCATCACCACTCTCACAAATCCAGATAGGTCTGAGCCAAACATGGCGGTCTCATCCTCCTTGTTATTGATTAGTTAATAGGTAAGCATGTGTATTTCGGCAAATTGTACTTTCCGAAAATGGCTGCACCCATATATAATCCATCCCATGTGCTCTTCTGAATATATGACTTTGACACTCCTCCCGTTGACAGGCAGGGGTCTAGGTACCCTCCCTCTGAATTTGGGTGGGATTGCGTCTGTGGCAGAAAAATGCTATGTGACATCTAAGGCTAAGTCGTAGGTAATATAGTTTCCACCCGGTTCTCTTAGGAGGCTTGTTCTTGGAACACAGCTACCATACTATGAGGACACCCAAGCAGCCCATGGAGAGGTCCACAATGGAGAGGAATCAAGGTCCCAGGCCCACAGCCCCAGCTGAGCTCCCAGGCAAGAGCCAGCATCAACTTGCCAGCTGTGTGAAGGAGCCATCTTGAAACTGGATTCTCTAGCTTCCAGTGGAGCCACCCTAGCTTAGGCACGGAGCAAAGTCAAGTTGCCCTTCCCAAAATGCAGATTTGTAAGCCAAATAAATGATCGTCATAGTTATGTCACTAAATTTTGGTATGATTTCTTATGCAGCTGTAGGTACCAAGAATAATATGCGATCTGTTCTGACAAATAAAATGTAAGTGGAAGACTGATGGGGGTCATCTGGGAAAGATTTCTTTACCCTTCAGAAGACATGCACAAGGGAAGAAAAAATGTCCTACTTCTGCCTTTGGACATGGGTATGTGAGAATCTGATGTCTGGAGCTGTAGCAGCTATCTTGCAACTATGAGGGGACCTAGTGAAAATGCTGAGGATGGAAAGTGAAGAGGCAAGATGGAGAGAACCCAGTCTTTGTTGACATTGTTTAGCCAACCCTGGAACAACCCTATCCTCAGACTCCCTTTTATGTGAGATAATAAGTTAATTATTGATTAAGCCAGTTGAGGAGGGGTGTTCTTTTACTTGTAGCCAAATGCATCCTAACTCAACATGTAGCCTATCCTTTACATCATTCTATTTATTTGTGACAACAAAACTGAAAGTTAAGTATTAATACCATCAATTTGGGGCTGAAGAAACAGACTTAGTGAAGTTAAATAGCTTCCCCAAGGTCATTTACCAGAATTGGGGGACCAGAATTCACACCTAGGTCTGTCTGACCCCAAAGTCTGTGCCCTCCATGACACCCTGTAACTCTTTGTCACTGTCTAGTGGAACAAGCATTGACCCGGGAGTCAGGGTCCCCGGGTCGATTTCAGACTCTTCACTAATTCTCCGTATGGCTTTGAGAAATCACCTCACCTCTAAGAGCCCGTTCCCTTATCCTTAAGCCTTACCGGGGGAATTCTCTGGTGGTTCAGTGGTTAGGACTCTGCAATTTTACTGCTGAGGGCCCGGGTTCCATCCCTTGTAGGGGAACTAAGATCCCCCAAGCCACATGGCACGGCACCGCCCCCACCCTGCAAATAAAAGCCTTACAGGGCTACTGAGAAGCCCAAGTGTTCATTTCATTTACTGTGACATGAATAATATTTGGATATATTATACAAATATATATTTTCATCTCTTCTACCTTACTATAAATCTCATTTCCTGTTAGCCATTCTACTTTAGGGTCCCAGGAAATAGGAGAACAAGAATGCCACCTTGGAATGAAGAGGGATGGACAAAGGGAAGTCCCTACCAGACAGGAAGGAGAGTGAAATAAATCCATCTGGCTCTCGAAAAGGAGAGAGAAGGAGGTGGGACAGAGAAGAGATATGCCCATGACCTTGAGGTAGAAATGTCCACATAATTTGGAGGAACCAGAGAGCCTCAGCTTCACGACCTGCTCGCCCAGGCAGAGCCAGAGGAGGCTGGAAGGCTCTAGTAGAAGCTGCACATTGCATGTGGTCCAACAACCAACATGGTGGTCCAGGGCAATAGGGAAGCATCGACAGAGGACATGTCTGGATACATGACCCTAAGGAGGCACTGCTCATTCTCCATGATCAACAGAGCACCCAGAGGTTCCCAAATGCCTTGGCAAGAGGCGGAAAGGATGAGGGGACCAGGAGAGGCTCAAGTCGGAAGGAAGGAGCCACAGAATGCAGAGATTTTGAGAGCAGAAATAAGTACATAGCCAAGACCGTCAGCAATGAGTGCTCAGAGGCTGCCCCAGAGGCCAGCTGGGCCCAGTTGACCCTCATTAGATCCCACACGGGGGCCCAAGGACCAGATCAGCCCAAACTGGATATGCCACCACAGAGCCAAGAAGACCCAGGGACACCCCAACCAACCTGCCTCCATAGGGTCATGGAAGCTTCACCCTCAACCCTTGCAGATGCCAAGAAAGGAGGAGACACGGAAAGTCTGAGCGTGTACCTGAAAGAGATCTTTTACTAAGGAAACTTGTAACTGTGGAAGAGACTGAGATCCCAGGACTATCAAATTGTGGGTCCCTCTCCCCTTTCTGCTGCTACCCAACAGCACAGGTTAGGTCATTTCTAGAAAATACAGAAGCTGCATTTCCTTTACCTGTGTGAGGGGCGGTGTATAAATCTGCGATTCCACTCTACCTGTTATTGTTATTGGTCCACCATACTGTCTCTGTCCTGTCATAAGTCCTCTCTCGCAAAGGACGACTCCTATGAAAACTCATTTTAAAAAGTGTTTCAAGTGGAGCTGATGCATTGAATTTTCTCCAGAGGCCAGTCGGGACTCGGTGGTGTTTTAAGCAGGGAAACAGCTGAAGAAGTTAGTGGTTTAGGAAAAGCTGGAGGCAGTGAGGAGAAGGGGCAAGATTCGAGGCCCAGAGCCTCGGATGTGAACTGGTCCAGAAGAAAGATGGCAAGGATCCTGGACTCAGGCAGGGGCCACAGAGAAAACAGTTAAGGAGGGCAAGAGTCAAGATATATTCAAACAGCAAGTCTTGCCGCTGTCACTCGTTTAGCCCCTGCCCTTGGGCAGGAACGACCTCCTCTCTGAACCTCAGTCTTTTCTTCCATTAAAAGGAGATAATAATACTGATCCAGCAGAGATGTCAGGAGTGCTCAACGAGATCGCAGCAAAAACACACAGCAGTGTTTCTCCCGCTACAACTGCTATCCTTACCCCAACCCCACTATGGAAGGATTCGTTTTCAAACAGCGATGAAGATGTCTAAGAGAGGTACACCTGTCTCTACTGCTGTTAGGAAAGCAAACAAAAAGCCTCTGTCTTCCACTTGGAGAAGGAATTATCTTTACAGCGGCAAGCCGGGACCCACAAAGCACAAGAGAATTTCATTACAAGTCTATAAAGGGGCACTCGGAAAGGAAACCCTCCGCACAAGGGGCCTTTGCCAACCACATCCAGATGTGTCGTGAGAACCACGTGCCTCTGAGGGATTAGGTGAGACCAGCATCCTGAACTAGAGTACTCTCTGCTTCTGTTTACTGTGACAGGTCAGGCAGGCTCCTCACTTCTCAGGCCCTCAGTTTCCCCACCTCGAAGGGGAATAAATACCCCTGCTGTTACAGGGTAGCTGTGAGGCCTATGAGGAAGCATGCATAGGTGGAGGGGAGAAATCCCGGGTGTGGAGTCACCTGGATGACCCTGGGGGATAATCAGCCCAAACCTCAGTTTCCTCATCTGTTACGTGGGCATAGCACCCCCTGCCTGTCTCCCAAAGTTCATTTGTTCTCCCAAGTCTGAAGAATGGAACCAGTCTCTGCCAGGTATCAGGCTCAGACTGCATACTAGGAGTGCCACCGAAACACAGCAGATGTAGCCTCTACCGCTGTGGGGCTTAAAAACGCTGGTCAAGGTCATCCCTGAGAATAGCAGACTCCTCGGTACAGAGGCAGTCAGGCAAAGAGCCTCTGGAACACAGCTGCCTGGCTTGGAATTCTCATTCTACAGCTAACTAGCTGAGCCACTTTTGGGAAGTCGCTTAACCTTTGCATACCTCAGTTTCCTCATCTGCACAATGGCAATAGTACCAGTTCACTCAATTGTAAGAGCTCATTGAGGTAAAATGGGGAAGGCTGTTGGAAGGGTTATCTGCATATCCTCTCTCCGAGTCTTATTTTTTTATGAAAGGATCTATGCTACTTGGCCCCAATCCCCTAACAGTCTCATTCCCTAGTATTTTCCTGCCAGGTAATCACCCAGAATCTAGAGACACCAAGCCACTCCCAGCCTCCAATCTTGCCAACACCTTGATCTTGGACATCCAGGCCCCAGAACTATGAGAAAATAAATGTCTCTTGTTTAAGCCCCCAGTCCATGGTGCTTTGTTAAGCAAACTCAGGCAGACTCATACAGATACACACATAGGACTTTTAAATTAACTTTTTATGCCATTGCCCAAGTCACATTACTGGTCAAATTGGAGCTTTTGTTTGGTTTTTACTTAACAATATATCAAGGACGGCACCCCAGATCACTACATAGAAATCTAATTTTTAAAAGGTTGATATTCCAAAAAGATGTATATCATTAACTTCTTCAGCCTTTCTAGTCCCGATGGACTTTCCAATTGCTTCCAGGCTTTTGCCACCACAAACAAGCGACAATAAACATCCTGTTCCTATGGCCTTACATTCCAGGGCTCTCGTTTCTGCAGGGGTGATTCCCAGTGTGGGATGGCAGGACCAAAGGAAACGTGTGTTTCTAAACGTTAATAGATTCTTACAGATGACAGTCCTAAGAGGCCTTGCCAGTTCCCAAGGACCCAAACAGCAACTCCTGTTCCCGCCAACAAAATACGGTATGAGAAAAGACTCTCTTTCCCCTGGGAATTCAGCCCCCTGTCTGCAGAGTCTGCCTCCTTAGAGGCCAGCTGGCCACGTTTCCATGTGGCAGGGAAGCAAGCTGACAGCCAGGCCTGGGTCTTGGCTGAAAGTAAAGAGGGAGGTGGCTCAACCTTGGACCAGAAGAGGACCCAAACCTGGCCCAACTCACCTTGCAAGCACTTGGCTGGAGAGAGCAGACACAGAGGGCCACGTGGTACATTGGGGACGATTCTCCCATCCCCTGAGCTGACTTCCCGACCACACTACCCTGGAGGGCAGTGCGGCCCAAGCCCCTTGTGTCCTTCCTCCCTGCTCACTCGGTATATACTGCCCTTCCCCAGGACAGGCCTCTCTAGACCCCCACTTGTTCTTTCTTCCTCCTTTTCCTTCCCATCCACACCTCACCGCATCCTTCTGAGGCCTGGTCTGCCATGCTGGGCGTGGGTCTTCATTGACAAATAACAATTGCTCTCCTCCTGGTCACAAGTTTGGCGATTCAACCCCATCAGTTCAGCAAAATAATAATAATAATGGTTAACATTTGCTGAATGCTTGGCACTAAGCACTTGAACTTGAGGCGTATTAGTTCATTTACTCTTCACAGCAACCACTGTTATCCCATCTTAGAGGTGAGGAAATACAGGCTTAGCAGCAGGCACATGGGACCTTGACTTCCTGCTGCCTTGTAATCTTCTGTGAATTCCACAGGACCAGGACCCACCTAGTCCAGGCATCCGTGTGCCTTGGGGAGGAACCTGGACTCACCTTGGTCCTCATGGGGAGGCCCAATATTCCAGGCAACCAAGGGCCCTACCGTGTCTGTCCCAAGGGGTTCCTCTCTGGCACCCAAGTTCCAAGTAAAACGTCTGCAGCAGGTTCAGCCACATCAGATGCCTTCATCAACCCACCCCCGCCATGCTCACTCATTAATTCCGCCCTCACCTGGAGCATCGACTATGTGCCAGGCGCTGGGGAAGCAGAGATGGATTTAAGCCAGTGCCTGCCCCCAAGAGGACCACAATGTGGTGAGAGTTTCATGAGCCCAGAGGGGCCCCCACCCTGCCTGGAAGCAGTCAGGGAAGACTTCCAAGGGAAGTAAAGTTCCAGCGAAGAGGTATCAGGACCACCATTCCTGGAAGAAGGCACAGAAAGAGCAAGGTCTCGGGGGTCATCAGGAGAAGGCCACTTCCAAGTGGCCACCCAGCACTGGATGCGCTGCTAATGCCCAAAGTTCTGAGAAGGGTGCCCAGATTCCTTGGTCCTGGACACTTTCCATTCCCAGAGCCCGGAATTAGAATTACAGTCACGGCTGCGTCTGACATCTGCTCGAACCAATTCGTTATCATTAGGAAATGAATCCCTAATGAATTTCTGCCACCATTAAGTCTGATTTACAGTAAGGGTAATCACCCTTGGAAGCACACGCTCTATCCTTTTAATTAATAATCCTCGCTTATCAGCAGACCTAATGATCATGGGACAAAAAATGGAAGAAAGCCTCCCAACTCCAGCACCAGCTTCCGCATCGCACCCTTGGGGACAGGGGAGGAGGGTCAGGTCTCTGGAGAGGGTCCAGGGACCACGTTGTCTGCCTGTGAGGTTAAACAACCCTGATCCTCTAGCTGAAACTTCTGAGCCAGCCAGATGGTTCGGCTCAGACCGCGAGGCCCAAAGGTCACGGCCAACCCCTGCCCTGCCAGGCTCCCCATTTCTCTGCAGGCTCACTCATGCTGGGGCATCTCCACGCTGCAGTCAGGGGTCCCATCTAGACTTTAGCAAATCTGAACAAGCCACTCCCTGCTTAAAACCCTCCAGGGGTGCACTTGTGTCCCAGCTTTCTACACCCCAAAACCACCTGCCTGAACCTTCCTCCTACACAACCAGCAACCCTGCCCATTCTTCTCCTCTTCTCCCAGACACCTGAGGTGCCCTTGTGTGACCTTCCGCCTCATTCTGACAGGACCTTCCTTCTGTCGCCTGACACTCATCCACAGCCCTTCTCCCATCCCTCTGCTGCTACCCTAAGCAGTTTGTACCAAAAGGATCTTCTGTGTATCCGAGAGGCAGGTGGACAAAGTCAGTGAGTAACACGAACGTAACATAAGGAGCCACCATCTGCACGTGTGAGGCACAGAGGGGACCGAGAGGGGAGAGCTTTCAAGATAAGGGGATGCCTGAGCTAGGTACTGAAGAGCCAATTCTATATTAATGTTCCACCCACCGTTACTAACCACTCAGCAGGTGCCGGGCACTTTACCACGGTATCTCACGTAAATGTCATATCAATGCTGAGAGGTAACGTAAATGTCATATCAATGCTGAGAGGTAAGTATTATTACCCCCATTTTACAGGTGAGAAGATTGAGGTCCAGAGACATCAAATATGCCTGGGGTTTTGCAGAGCCTGTGAGTGGCAGAGCTGGATCCCAGTCTCTGAGTGTCTGTCCCAAGATGAACACTTCC
Organism: Mesoplodon mirus; assembly: GCF_964341445.2. Taxonomy (NCBI): domain Eukaryota; kingdom Metazoa; phylum Chordata; class Mammalia; order Artiodactyla; family Ziphiidae; genus Mesoplodon; species Mesoplodon mirus. The sequence continues at coordinate 160,981,571 of NC_138977.1, forward strand.
AAGGGTACCAGTTTTCATGGGCTTTTAAGAGCACTCTTCATGACAAAGCAGGACTCAATATAGCACTGCCATTATCTTGCCATGGCTCACACACACAGAGCGTATCGGCTGACTTGTTGGGGTCCACCATTGACCCAGAAGCAACACAGCAGGTGTACGTTTCCACCCCCTCTGAGGACAATTAAATTCAATATCTTGGCACACTTGGTCGCAGTCAGCTCAGGCTGCCATAACAGATACCAGAGATTTGGGGGCTTAAACAACAGACCTTTACTTCTCCCAGTTCTGGAGGCTGGAAACCTGATCGGGATGCCAAGGTGATCAGGTTCTTGGTGAGGGTCTTCTTCCTGGCTTGTAGATGGCTTCCTACTCTTTGTGTCCCCACATGGCACAGAGAGAAAGGAAACAAGCTCTCTCGTGTTCTACTTAGAAGGGCATTTACCCCATCATGGGGCCCCACCCTCATGACCTCATTAACCCCAAGCACCTTCCAAAGGCCCCATCACATTGGGGGATTAGGGCTTAACACATGAATTTGGGGAGGCACAATTCATCCATAGCACACTTGAAGCCCACTGATGGTGTGGGCTATGCTATGCTAAGGGGAAATCCCATTCATGTCAGAATGATGGAGCCGGAGCCATTTGCTGGATTCAAATCCTGGCTCAACCCCTTACAAGCTCATGATACTGAGGAAACTCCCTGTGCTTCAGATTTCCTCATCTAAGAATGAGAATACCAATAGGACCTACCTCCTAGACTCCTGGTAAGGCTTAAATGAACTGAAACATGTAAAACATTTGCAACTGTGCTTGGTGCATAAGAAGCATTCAGAAGTGTTCGTTGATATTACTGTGTCACCAGGAATATCTTGTTCTCAGCAAAAAACTGGTAAGATTCAGACCCTTGGGGCTGAAAGATGAAATGTATACAAATATATCTGAGACAGAAGGATAACAGGTTAGATGGAATTTTGAGATGGTAGCCTGTATTCCCCCCCCCCCATATACCTTTGTTCTTCCCAATTCTGAAATGAACAGCCAGGTGACATGTCCTGAAACACTCCAGTTATAACAAAGAAACATAATAGGCAGATTTGTGTGCCATTCTCCCTAAAACCCTGGTCCAGGCCTTTCTTCCTCCACATGCAGGAGAACCTCCATGTTCCTCAGGGCAGTGTCCATGCTATTCCTCAAGCTGATCCCTGCTCCACATCTCTGGATTCATCGCTTGATGCTCTGTCTCCTGTGATGCGGCTCCAGCAACACCTGACACACGTGTGTACACACCAGGCTGTTTCCAAGCTCAGGGACTGTGCCTGCTTGTCCCCTCTCTCCTTTGTCAGCCCTAGCTACAAGTCTCTGCAAGGATGCCCCTCCAAGAAGCATTCTCTGGCCCTCCCAGACTGTGCCCTCCCTCCTATGGGCTTCCATAACCCCTGGGCACTGAACTTACCCCACTGAATGGAACCTGTTGGTGGAGGTTGCCCAGGACAGTGGTTAAGAGCATGAATTCTGGACCCCACTGAATGGAACCTGTTGGTGGAGGTTGCCCAGGACAGTGGTTAAGAGCATGAACTCTGGACCCCAACTGCCTGGATGTGAACCCTGACTTTGCACCTGCCGTCTGCATGATGATGGGCAAATCACCTGGGCCTCCCTGTACCCCTAGTGTGCCCTTTGTCAATGGGGTTACAGACATGTGCCTCCCTCAAGGGGCCCTGTTAGGATATAAGGGTACATAAGGCCTTTAGAACGGTGTTCAACATGTACCCGGTCAAGAGGCCATTGCTACTTACACAACCATACCCCTCACTAATGCTGTCTGTACATCCCCACCGCCCAGCCCAGCGCCAGAGACTCAGTAGTTGCTCCATAAATATTTGTTGAGCTGAATTACCCGACAAAATGGAAACAGAGCTTGGCTCACAAAGAGGGCGATCACTCATATTACACATTAGGCGATTTTTCCAGAGTATATCATGCCAAACATTGTACATTCTTTATTACAGTCAGGGCAGTGAGATTCATTAAAGGGTAGCGCCATTTCATTAGAAACCCTTATTTTCGGAATTCTGTAACTCGGCCACAAAAATTCACTCCAGGCAAAAACGCTAAGTTTCGTCTGGAAGTAAATGGGTTTATTTTATAAATTTTTATGCATTTTCCACACATAAACAAATGGCTAGATAAACCATTCTTGAATGGAAGGATTGCAAGCGGAAAACTTGATATTTTGGCATAGGAGACAGAAAGACTCAAAAAGAGGGGCGGGAGCAAGGGGAGGGGGCTTGCTTGGCTGGGAAGTGTGCTTCACTGGGCATTTATACATAATCTTTCCTCGGAGGCTTTTCAAAGGTCTCTTGCATCATAATGACCGCCATTGTGAAGGCTTCATCAGGCCAGCTGCTGTTCTAAGTGATATACATGTATTAACAAATTCCTCAAATTACAAATTACATGTCCTCCTAAAGGATGGGTATAGTGGGTTGAATCATGTCCCCCCAAAATTTATGTCCACCTGGAACCTCAGAATGTGAGCTTAGTTGGAAATAGAGTCTTGGTAGATGTAATCAAGGTAAGATAAGGGTGGGCCTCAATCCAATGCCTGGTGGCTGATAAGAGAAAAAGGAAGGAGATCTGGACGCAGACACACAGAGGTGAGAAGGCCCTGTGATTACAGAGGCAGAAATTAGAGTGACACAGAGACTGCCAAGGAAAGGCAGGGACTGCTTATTGCCACCGGAAGCTGGAGAAAGCAGGAAAGGATTCTGCCTTGGACACTTCAGAGGGAGCCCATCCTGCTGACACCTTGATTTGGACTTCTGGCCTCCAGAACTATGAGAATACATTTCTGTTGTTTTAAGCCACCAATGTGGTCATATGTCGCAGCAGCCCGAGGAAACTAAAGCAAAGCAAGGCCAGGTAACTTACCTGTTTACCTGTTTACTCAGTGAGTAGGCAGAGCTGAGGTTGGAAACACAGGCGGTAGGTTCCAGGGTCCAGAGATGTGCCCACTCATACCTGCTCATCAGCAGATACATAAACAAACCTTTTGAGCCAGCTCAACAGTAAACAACACACCTGTAGATGACTGCAACTCTTAATCCTTCCCCAGGGTCCCACAGGAAAAAAGGAACAGGCACCCCCAAAATCTTGTTTTCATTTCAGGATTTTAATTCATAATTCAGGGCTCTACCTAATAGCCTAAAAGCTACCTCTCATTGATTTCTACACCGTAGTGAGATCTGATTAGGGCAACAACATAGATCTTTACACACATTCAACGTCTAGAAAAACAAAGTCACAAGGAAAAGCAATTTAATAGTGTCTGGGTCGGGGCAGGAACCCCACCCTCATCCTCAGCCAGGGAAGCCTCTGTCCTTCCCACCTGCCCACTCTAACCTGCATGACCACAGCAGGGGCACGTCCAGGGGAGGGGGTGCCAGCAACGATGCAGCCATTTAAAATGTCCATAGCATAACTGAGTCACTTTGCTGTACACCAGAAATGAACACAACATTGTAAATCAACTATATTTCAATGAAAAAAAATAATAAAATGTCCATATCAGCTCATAATGATAGGTGTGGAAAGATGTACACAGTGTTATGAAGTGAAGAAGCAGCTTATAAAATGGTATGTACAGTGCACATCATTCTTAAAAAATGTAAATACAGGGAGTTCCCTGGTGGCCTAGTGGTTAGGATTCTGTGCTTTCACTGCCATGACCTGTGTTCAATTCCTGGTCAGAGAACTGAGATCCCTCAAGCCGAGTGGTGAGTGGGGCAGCCAAACAAATAAATAAATAAAATAAAATGTAAATCAAACATATAAACAAAGAAAAAGGGTGTGTGTGTAACTGTCCATAAACACATAAGTAAGAATGGAGAAGAGTTGACACAATGTTAATAATGGTTCAGTAGGAAGATATTAAGGGTCATTTTTGCCATGTTATACTTTTACTTATTGTCTGAATTGTTTTCAATGAATATGCATTTATTTTATAATTTAAAAAAGATAAAACTCTTTACACTCAGGGAGGGCCAGGAAGCCTGCAAACTGCGGTGAATTGTGTGCGACCTCTCCTGCAGGACGGGCACCAGAAACCCCCCAGGTCACAGGGTCTCACCCAGCAGTGCCCCAGTGGAAGAAAGGCTTCGTTGAGTCAGCAGCCCAGAAGGATTGGATTTCAGCTCCCCTGTCAGCTCCCCCTGCAGCCATCCCGCGTAAGCCGGCCTTTCTTATCTAAAATGCAAATGAATTCCTCAGAGTTAATCTGAACCTCCTGGCCCAGTAAGCAACAGGGAAATGAAAAAATAAGAGGGCCTACCAAAGCCCAACGGGGCCTGAGCATTTACAGTTAAGGGGACAGGTACATCAGAGGGGATTCGAGTGTTCCAGAAAGAGGAGCAGTGCCAGGCAATCAGCCTTGAGAGGCAGAAAGACCCAGTGGCTGCTTATTCAAGACAGACTGTGTTAGTTTCCTGTGGCTGCCAAAACAAATTACCATAAACCAGGTGGATTAAAACAACAGACATTTATTATCTCACAGTTCAGATGGCCGGAAGTACAAAATCAAAGTGTCTCAGAGCCATGCTCCCTTCAAAGGCTCAAGGGGAGAATCCTTCCCTGCCTCTTCCAACTTCTGGTGGCTCCTGGCATTCCACTGGCTGCATCGTTCCAGCCTCTGTCTCCGGATTCACATGGGCTTCTTCTTTCTGCATATCTGTGCATCTTCTTCTTACAAGGACTGTTGTTGGATTTAGACCCACCCTAACCCAGTATGATCTTAATTTAATTAACTCTCCCAAGATCCTATTTCCAAATAAGGCCACATCCTTAGGTCTGGGAGGACATGAATTTTTAGGGCACACTATTCAAATCAGTACAGAGACAGACCAGCTCCTGGGACCAGGTCTACCCCCAGCCTACCCTGAAGTTGTCTGTCCCAAAACCCACATCCTAACAGTATCTGGTGACTGACACAACTGCCCCTTGGAGCAACTGGTCATGCATCCAACAGTCAACGGCTATTTACTCAGCAACAGAAGAAGGACCCAGACACATTAGGGTTAGACATTTGCATGCACATTTGCTCACTGTGATGGTTGATTTTTCATGTCAACTTGACTGGGTCACAGGTGCCCAGTTAAACATTATTTCTGGGTGTATCGGGTCAGGGGGGTGGTGTTCCTGGATGAGCTTAAACTCAAATGTAGACCGAGTAAAGCACATTCCCTCCCCAATGTGGGTGGGCCTCGTCCGATCAGTTGAAGGCCTAACTAGACTAAAAAGCTGAGAAACAAAAAATTCTTTCTCTCTGTCTATCTTCAGGCTGGGACATCAGTTTTCTCTTGCCTTCAGACTTGAACTGGAACCAATGGCTCTCCTGTCTCTCAGACATTCAGACTTGGACTGGAATGACACCATCGGCTCTTTTGGGTCTGGACTTAGCCTCCATAATCATGTGAGCCAATTCCTTATAACCAATCAACCATATTGGTTTTATTCCTCTGGAGAACCCAGGCTAATACACTCCAACATGAGGCAGATAGCCACAGACCATCATCAAGGAACAACAGTGTAAGGAGGATTTAAAATAGAAGAGAAGGGGAAAAAAAAACAACTATGAAACTCTGAGAATGGGCAGTCTTGTTTATACACTTTTAGCATAAACTAATAGGCTGGTTCCTAACCAAGAAGTCAGTCCTGGCAACCTGGGCCTAAGCAGACAGACTAGGGGTACACAGAAAACCAGTTCATCTGTTTTGTGGATCCTCCAGAAAACCCTGGCAATTGGGCTGTGAAGCACAGGAGACAGACTGTCCTGCGTGAGGCTTCCTGCTCCTTCCTTCCACTTCCCATGGGCGGAGTCACCTTATGCATGTGTCCCAGCCTCACTCCACGACAGACCATGAGCTCAGATACCGGGACAAGCAACACAGCACAGCCCCGGCCTCAGTGTGCTTTAATTTTCTCATGTCGTAATGACTCTCACCTTTACCACTTAAAGAATTGAGTCTTGTCCCAAGTTAGCAATAAGGAGTGAAGGAGACTCAGCCCTCATCCCTGACATTCTCCTTCCACACTTTTTTTGATGCAAAACAGCCTGGGCCCCCGCACCAGCCTGAGCTGGCTTTGAACCCCAGTCTTAGGAGGGTTCCCTAGATGCAGCCTCAGGTGGGATCTAGCACACAAAGGTCACCAGCTCATTCCAGCTAGACATCCTTGGTTTCAACACTGAAGGTCCTGTGTCCCCAGGAAAGCTGTCAGTCCAGGCTTATGACAGAGGGAAGGGAGGGAGTCAGGATCAGATTGCGGGGGGAGGGGAGTGAGAAGTTAAAGGCAATACAACCCCGACCCCCAAGGGCTGCTTCTGGAGCTGGGCTGGCCCTTCAGCACGGACACCCTGATTAGTCAGAGGCAGGCTGCCCTCAGAAGGGCTGTCACCGTAGTCGAGGTGGCCCCCTTCTCTGGAGGGGCTGACAGAGGGCTGACAGCAGCTGGGGCCTCAGGCCTCTGCTGAGTTGGAGGAGGGTCTGGGTGGCACATTCCATCCTGCTTTAAGAGCTGTGGATCTCGGGCAGGTTACCGCACCGCTCTGAGCCCAGTCTCCTCAAACAACATCGTTTTTCCTACCTGAAAAGGGTGTGGGGAGGAGAAATCTAAAAAATATAAGGAAAGTGACTAGAACATAATAGGACCTCGCCAATGGGGTTGTTTCCCTCACTTCCACCTGGCTTTAGGACCTGAAATGAAGGTGATAATGAACACAGTTGTACTCGTTTATCATAGTAATGATAATAATAGCAATAGCCAGTCTTTATGGGGCCCTTACCTTGCATGCTTGGTATTATTCTAAGCACTTTGCATATATGAGCTCATTTGATCTTCAAAACGACCCTGGGAAGCAGGTACTATTATTATCCCCATTTCATAGATAAGGAAACTGAGGCTCAGAGGCACTCAGTAAGTCGTTGACGTTTGCAAGAGTAAGAGGGAAAGGGATAGTATTTACGTTGAGTATTCCTTTTTCTTTCAAGTGACGGAACTTAGGCTAAAGCACATTTGACTTAGAAGAATAAAAGTTAGGCAGCATCCAGGATATATAAAGAATTCTTACAACTCAATAACAAAAAGACACACAACCCAATTTATAAATAAGCAAATGACTTGAGTAGATATTTCTCCAAAGAAGATATAGAAATGGCCAAGAAGCACATGAAAATATGTCATCAGGGAAATGCAAATCAAAACCACAGTGAGAGTTGGTGGGAATGTAAATTGGTGCAGCCACTATGGAAAACAGTATGGAGGTTCCTCAAAAAACTAAAAATAGAGTTGCCATATGATCCAGCAATCCCACTCCTGGGCATATACCCAGCCAAAACTGTAATTCTAAAAGATACATGCACCCCTATGTTCATAGCACCACTATTCAGAATAGCCAAGACATGGAAACAACCTAAATGTCCGTCGACAGAGGAACAGATAAAGAAGATGTGGTACGAGCTTCCCTGGTGGCGCAGTGGTTGAGAGTCTGCCTGCTAATGTAGGGGACATGGGTTCGTGCCCCGGTCCAGGAAGATCCCACATGCCGCGGAGCGGCTAGGCCTGTGAGCCATGACCTCTGAGCCTGCGCATCCGGAGCCTGTGCTCCGCAACGGGAGAGGCCACAACAGTGAGAGGCCCGCGTACCTCAAAAAAAAAAAAAAAAAAAAAAAAAAAAAAAAAAAAAGAAGATGTGGTACACATATACAATGGAATATGACTCAGCCATAAAAAAGAATGAAATAATGTCATTTGTAGCAACATGGATGGACCTACGGATTATCATACTAAGTGAAGCAAGTCAGACAGAGAAAGACAAATATCATATGATATCACTTATATGTGGAATCTAAAATATGACACAAATTAGCTTACCTACAAAACAAAAACAGACTCACAGACATAGAGAACAGATTTATAGTTGCCAAGGGGGCAGGTGGCAGAGGGATGGATTGGAAGTTTGGGATTAGCAGATGTAAACTATTATATAGAGAACAGATAACAATGTCCCACTGTATAGCACAGGGAAATATCCTGTGATAAACCATAATGAAAAAGAGTGTGTATATATATGTATAACTGAATCACTCTGTTGTAGAAATTAACACAACATTGTAAATCAACTATACTTCAGTAAAATTAAAAAAAAATAAAGTGTACAGTCCAATGGTTTTTAGTATTTTCACCACAATCCATTTTAGAACATTCCTATCCTCCCTGCAAAGAAACCCAGTACCTTTTGCCTATTACCCCCGATTCCCCACCTTTCCCAACCCAAGGCAACCACTAATCTACTTTTTGTATCTATAGATTTCCCATAGATAGAATCATACAATAGGTGGCCCTTTGTGATTGGCTTCTTTCACTCAGCATGTTTTCACGGTTCATCCATGTTGTAGAATAAATCAGTGCTTCACTCTTTTTATAGCTGAATAATATTCCATTGTATGGATGGACCACATTTTGTTTATCCTTTCATCAGCCATGGATGTTTGGGTTGTTTCCACTTTTTGCTATTATGAAAAATGCTGCTATGAGCATTCGTGTGTAAGTTTTTGTGTAGACATCTTTTCTCCACCCTTTTGGGTAGATAGGAGTAGAATTGTTGGGTCCTGTGATAATTCTATGTTTCACTTTCTGAGGACTGTTTTCCAAAGTGGCCACACCATTTTGCATTGCCAGCAGCCGTGTAGGAGGGTCCCAACTTCTCTACATCCTCACCAACCCTTGTCATTATCTGTCTTTTTCTTTTTTTTTTTTTTTTTTTTTTTGCGGTACACGGGCCTCTCACTGTTGTGGCCTCTCCCGTTGCAGAGCACAGGCTCCTGACGCACAGGCCCAGCGGCCATAGCTCACGGGCCTTGCCGCTCTGCGGCATGTGGGATCTTCCCGGACAGGGGCACGAACCTGCGTCCCCTGCATCGGCAGGTGGACTCTCAACCACTGCGCCACCAGGGAAGCCCTATCTGTCTTTTTGACTCTACTCATCCTAGTGAATGGGAAATTGCACCATTTTTTAAAATACCCTTTACTGAACACTTAGAAAACACCAGCGACTCTGCCAGGAATTTTCCATGCACCATGTCATTTGTCCCTTTCAACAGTTCTATGAAGCAATTACTTTTATTCTCCCTCTTTTACAACAAATACTAAGACTGAGAGAGTGAACAGGTGTGTCCATGATCACTCATCTTAAGCACACAGGTCAATTGCTACAGCTGTCTGCCTCCCAGTTACCAGCTGTAAAATGGGTGTAATAAAGAACAATAGCCACTCAGTGTGATGTGAAAATGGGATAAAATAATATGCGTAAGTGCCTGGTGTTCCCTCACTCACTCATGCATTATGCATCCAACAAGCATTTCTTGAACATCTGCTATGAGGCAGGTGGTGTATTGGGCACTGTGTAAACTAGAAATGTATTCCTCAAAGTGTGGTCTGCAGACCAGCAGTATCAGCAGCATCAGGACACTTGTTAGAAACACAGCATCCTCCCTCCTGAATCAGAGCCTGCATTTTGCCAAGGTCTCAAGGTAATTCATCTGTTCACTTAAGTTTGAAAAGCACTTTATGACAGCAGTGGGTCTCAACCCAGGCTGCTGCCCATCCACATCACTTGTACAATTTTTATTTGTTATTTAATTTAATTTTTATTTTATATTGGAGTATAGTAGATTTACAATGTTGTGTTAGTCTCGGGTGTACAGCAAGGAGATTCAGTTATACATATACATATATCCATTATTTTTCAGATTCTTTTCCCATATAAGTTATTATAGAATATTGAGTAGAGTTCCATGTGCTATACAGTAGGTCCTTGTTGATTATCTATTTTAAATATATTGAAAGTAGTGTGTATATGTTAATCCCAACCTCCTAATTTATCCCTCCCCGACCTTTCCCCTTTGGTAACCATACATTTGTGCAACTTTTAAAACTAGAAATGCCAGTCTCTCTTCCCCTCACACCCCGCTCTCAGATTCTGATTCAGCTGATCCAAACTTCCTCTCCTGGTGCAGGGATCCAGCTGTGTGTCAGAGTTGGGAACCTGCGCTGGAGACTAGGTCATGCATGGCTCCTCCTCTCAGAGCCTTCTGTACGTGAGCAACCTGGCTTTGTACCTGGAAAAGTGGGGGTCAGAAGACTGGTGAAATAATCTGAGCAAGAGTAATGGGGTCTGGATGGAAAAGAAACAACGGACCCCAGAAATGTCTAGGAGACGACCCCGGCAGAACCTCACCAAGGGGCAGTGATGACAATGATGGTGACCGGGTGACTGAGGAGGAGCTGGTGATACCATTCCAGGAAGGGGGCAGTGGTCACGAAGATAAAGAATATGGCATATGGACAAGCAGAGTTGGAGTGGCCTTTGGAATAGCCAAGGGGTGATGTGTTGCAGGTAACAGGATAGGCAGGTCTGATGCTCAGCAAAGAGTTGAGGGATAGAGATATGAACTTGGCGTGTGAGGACAAGACCTTTCAGACCATGCAATGATAGCCCTTTTTTTTTTTAGGATGTTGGGATGCCACATTAGGCTATGTTCTGCAGATGGACCTGTAAGGGTGTACTCTTACCCTTGTGTGGGCCACAACTCATCTGGTTTCCTGGAGAAGCAATACATTTCTCAATCAAAACCTTGGACCTAGGCAGGAATGCCTGAAGAAGGGAGATAAGAAGACATCCTTTCTCTCTGGTCTAGAGTCTGGGAGAGGGGCTTCCCTGGTGGCGCAGTGGTTGAGTCCGCCTGCCGATGCGGGGGACGCGGGTTCGTGCCCTGGTTCGGGAAGATCCCACATGCCGCAGAGCGGCTGGGCCTATGAGCCATGGCCGCAGAGCCTGCGCATCCAGAGCCTGTGCTCCGCAACGGGAGAGGCCACAACAGTGAGAGGCCCGCATACCGTGAAAAATAAATAAATAAATAAATAAAATAGAGTCTGGGAGAGTAAAGGGTGCCCTGGAGAGCTACCTGCTCACATGTAGTCACATTAAATATATATATATATATACACACACACACACATATATATATGTATATATGTATATATACATATATACATATATATATATATATATATATACACACACATATATATATATACACACATATATATATAAACCAGGGACCTTCACCTGGGTAGAGACCCCAGGGAAATTCTCACTCAGGACTGAAGGGAAAAGGGTTTCTTTGAAGCATCTTTTGTGGTGGAGGGGTTGGAGGTGATCTGGGTGTCCATCCATCACCAGCAGGATGGATAAATGAAATGTGGCAGAAATCCACCTCTGAGGACATAGGTTCTAAGTGAACCAAATGACTTACAGAGCAAATTCTTCCATCTAATAACATCCATGGAGATTAAAAATCCATGACCAGACAAAACACTACCTATTTTCCAAGTATGCATAAAAATACAAGGATACCCATTGTTATAGACTAAATATTTATGTGCTCCCCAAATTCATATGTTGAAATCCTAACTCCCAATGTGATGGTATTTGGAGGTGGGTCCTTTGGGAAGTAACTAGGTTTAGATGAGGTCCTGAGGGTGAGGTCCCATGATGGGATTAGCATCCTTACAAGATGAGGAAGAGAAACCAGCCTCTCTCACTCTCCACCATGTACGGACACAGTGAAAAGGTAGCCATTTTTAAGCCAGGAAGAAGGCCCTCACCAAGGTCTAAAACTTGGTCTTGGACTTTCCAACCTCCAGAACTGTAAGAAAGAAATGTCTATTGTTTAAGCCACTAGTCCATGGCATTTTGTGATAGCAGCCCAACCAGACTAAGACATTCATCAAACATTTTAAAGTGATTGCCTGTGGTGGTCATGAGGAAGGGGCATAGAGGAGAGAGTGCAAGTGAGAAATGGAGATAAAAAGAGAATAAATAAATAAAGCAAAAAAGCAGCCTCCCGTAGAACAATGGTGAAAGTATACCATGAATTGTGGAGTAGGATTAATTAAATTCTCCACTTTTGATGTCTAAAGATAAAACTGGAAGAGGGGTGGCTCTGCATGTTCTTGCCCAATTGGTGCTTGATCTGTGAAAATGGGTGAAGCCAAAAAGTGAAGGCACCTAAAACCCTCTCTTCATAGGGATCCTCATGGCATGGGACGGTCCCAAAGATCCTGGAGAACAAGCTGGTTCTTGTGGTAGCCAGCTTCCAAGATGGTCCCCAGTGATCCATGCCTCCTGGCATTCATGTCCCTGTGTACTCATCCCCCATACTGAATCAGGGCTGGCCCTTTGTGACCAATAGAATATTAAGGAATTGGACGTGTGTGACTTCTGAGGTTAGATAAGAGGCATTAAAGTTCCTGCAATGACCACTTGCTCTAGGGAAAGCCAGCAACCATGCCATGAGGACACTCAGGCAGCCCTATGGAGACGCTCACCAGCAGAGAAGCAAGAGGTCCCCCAAACAATAGTCAGAAAAAGCTTGCCAGCCATGTGAGTGATCCACTTTGGAAGTGGATCCTCCAGCCCCAGCCAAGCCTTCAGATGATGCAGCTCCAGCTGATATGTGAGTGCACCCACAGGAGAGCTCTCAAGTGAGACTGTCCATGAGATGTCTTTCTCTATTCCCACGCAACAGAAACCAGGAATATAATAAATGATGGTGTCACGTCACTACATCTTGAGTTGATTTGTTACCTAGCATTAAATAACTCACACAGCTCTGTTGGTTCAGACCTTGTAAGCCAAGCTGTTTAACTTCTTTGGTCTTACTCTGCTTATTCCCCTTGAGTTTTTCCTTTGTATGTAGCCACATATTAAGAAAGCTTCTCTTGTCAACTGTGCTTTAGGAAAGCCAAGGGGAAGGGATTGTTCACTCTTAGGTCAGAGATTTGCAGGAAAGCAGGCCCTTCCTGACATGCCCCAGAGGAGGGGTGAGCAAGAATTCCAAAGAAAAGAAAACTCAGACAGGCACCAGGTGGCTAGATACCCCTTTCCATCAGAAAATTTTCCTCTCGACAAAAGACTTGTATGCAGAAAACTATAAGACACTGATGAAAGAAATTAAAGATGATACAAACAGATGGAGAGATATACCATGTTCCTGTACTGGAAGAATCAACATTGTGAAAATGACTATACTACCCGAAGCAATCTACAGATTCAGTGCAATCCCTATCAAACTACCAATGGCATTTTTCATAGATCTAGAACAAAAAATTCCACAATTTGTATGGAAACACAAAAGACCCCCAATAGCCAAAGCAATCTTGAGAAAGAAAAACGGACCTGGAGGAATCAGGCCCCCTGACTTCAGAGTATACTACAAAGCTACAGTAATCAAGATAGTATGGTACTGACACAAAAACAGAAATATATATCAATAGAACAGGATAGAAAGCCCAGAGATAAACCCACGCACGTATGGTCACCTTATCTTTGATAAAGGAGGCAAGAATATACAATAGAGAAAAGACAGCCTCTTCAATAAGTGGTGCTGGGAAAACTGGACAGCTACATGTAAAAGAATGAAATTAGAACACACCCTAACACCATACACAAAAATAAACTCAAAATGGATTAAAGACCTAAATGTAAGGCCACACACTATAAAACTCTTAGAGGAAAACATAGGCACAACATTCTATGTGACATAAATCACAGCAAGATCCTTTTTGACCCATGTCCTAGAGAAATGGAAATAAAAAAAAAATAAACAAATGGGACCTAATGAAACTTAAAAGCTTTTGCACAGCAAAGGAAACCATAAACAAGATGAAAAGACAACCCTCAGAATGGGAGAAAGTATTTTCAAAGAAAGCAAATGACAAAGGATTAATCTCCAAAATATACAAACAGCTCATGAGGCTCAATATCAAAAAACAAACAACCCAATCCCAAAATGGGCAGAAGACCTAAATAGACATTTCTCCAAAGAAGATATACAGATTGCCAACAAACACATGAAAGGATGCTCAACATCACTAATCATCAGAGAAATGCAAATCAAAACTACAATGAAGTATCACCTCAACCAGTCACAATGACCATCATCAAAAAATCTACAAACAGTAAATGCTGGAGAGGGTGTGGAGAAAAGGGAACCCTCTTGCAGTGTTGGTGGGAATGTAAATTAATACAGCCACTATGGAGAAGAGAATGGAGGTTCCCTTAAAAAACTAAAAATAGAACTACCATATGACCCAGCAATCCCACTACTGGGCATATAGTCTGAGAAAACCATAATTCAAAAAGAGTCAGGTACCACAATGTTCACTGCAGCACTATTTACAATAGCCAGGACATGGAAGCAACCTAAGTGTCCATCGACAGATGAATGGATAAAGAAGATGTGGCACATAGATACAATGCAATATTACTCAGCCATAAAAAGAAACAAAATTGAGTTACTTGTAATGAGGTGGATGGACCTAGAGTCTGTAATACAGAGTGAAATAAGTCAGAAAAAAAAACAAATACCATATGCTAACACATATATATGGAATCTAAAAAAAAAAAAAGATTCTGAAGAACCTAGGGGCAGGACAGGAATAAAGACGCAGATGTAGAGAATGGACTTGAGGACATGGGGAGAGGGAAGGAGAAGCTGGGGTGAAGCGAGAGAGTGACATTGACATATATACACTACCAAATGTAAAATAGATAGCTAGTGGGAAGCAGCTGCATAGCACAGGAAGATCAGCTCTGTGCTTTGTGACCACCTAGGGGGTGGGATAGGGAGGGTGGGAGGGAGATGCAAGAGGGAGGAGATATGGGGATATATGTATACGTATAGCTGATTCACTTTGTTATACAGCAGAAACTAACACAACATTGTAAAGCAATTATACTCCAATAAAGACGTTTAAAATAAAGAGAGAGAATTCTCCTCTCAGGGCTAATCTGGGAGATTCTGGGTTTTACTTTATTAAGGCAGGTAACATTGCCTTTCTGGTAACTCTAGACTTAAAGTAACCATTTAAAACACGGGGCTGGATGAACTAACTCTGGGAAGGGAATGTTTCCAGTGAGTAGAAGCAGAGACCTGAGCCCTGGGGAAAAGCAACATTCGAGGAATTACCTTTGGAAGAGGAGACAGGGAAGGGAATGGGAGAGGATGAGAGGTAGGCCAGAGCTAGGGCTCCAGAGGGTTTTGGAAGCAAAGGGAAAGATCTTTAAAAAGGAACATTTCTGTAACAAACAGACAAACAAGAGGAATGGATCTTATTTGCTTAAAAAAGAAAGGAAAAAGGCTTGAGATGATGACAGCTCTGCAGTCGTCCGGAAGGAAGGTTAGAGGCTTCAAGGATCCAATAAATGTGATCCTTGCCAGTCATGCTTCTCAGAGTTCCTCCTCTGGACCCAAATGACCCGGACAGTCACCACGACCCATCATCACACAAGCATCTACTACCTTTCAAGAAGGTGACGTCATTTCCCCACGTCTGTTTCTCGTCTTCAGACAAGGCACAACTCTAGAAATTGCTGAATGCACAGTTTTAGCAGAAAGATGGGCTCTGTCTTCAGCCCCTATTTTCCCAGTTGCTGTTCTCTTTTGTTTCTGTGCACCCTGTCTCTGTGTGAACACTGAGATCTCACTGAGCATCCCCAAAAGAGGGATTGCACTCGACGTGCTGATCCGTCCCTGGAGGAATACACAATCATCTTCAGTGAGCGGAGGACAATAAGGAGGTGTCCTGTTACATAATTGAGGAGACAATGTCTTTTAGACTCAGTCTGGTTCACTTTTCACACTAAATTAATCTTAATAAGCATCTGCTTTGAGTAAAGGAAGTTTTGTGATAATTCAACCGTGACCTCTGTCAAAGTCCAAATGATTTCACTTTAGTCTCCCAGCCCCGAGTATCCTATTGAAATGGTCGTCTTTATTTCATGATCATCAGCATGTTAACATGAGCTGATTAATCCCATCAACCTAACTACACAGATCGGACGCAGCCCAGGGCTATGACATCATTAGCTTTGGGATGCAAGCACAGAGAATGGCAGACGGGGCCAGTCAGCTGGTCCCACAGGTCATTTGATCCAGGCTCCTTGTTTCTAAGAATTAAAAGCAGATTCTCCCTCCAGCTTGTTCTCTGGCTCCAAGATCCAGGTAAAATTGTCCCTACAAGGGCATCACTGGGACATATGTAACAGGGGTCCACTGAGCCTTCATTCTCCCATGGGACCATTTGTGACCAAGCAACTGAACACTCAGCCAGGACTTAGGACCCAGCACCCCGTGGGTCTCAGTGGCCAGCATGATCTCTGCCAGCCTCTCTTTATTCTCCTCCATCATTTCTGAGCACGCCTTCCTCATGACTGCATCACATACTTTCTCCAAAGAAGGAGCCCCTAACAACCTGGACATTCGTGTCCCTGCCACCTGGCGGCAATTGCTCCCAGCTTCTGCATCCTAATGATCTTTCAGGAAGTTTCTCTTCCCACCATATATAGGCTGGGTGAGAATGTCTGTCAAGGAGTTCTGCCTGCTCTCAGCTTGAAGCGTGATTCTGGGACGAGCAGCATCAGCATCACCTGGGAATTTGTAACACATGCACGTTCTCAGGGCCCTCCCCAAACCTGCTGAGTCAGAAAGTCTGGGACTGGGGCCCAGCAAGCTGTAAGCCCCGGCAGTGGCTCCATCGTATGCCGTTGCCAGAGGTAGGCCCGTGAGCCAAATTACTCTGTTGGCCATAAGTCCATAGTTTACATTAGGGTCCCTCTCCATGTTGCACATTCTATGGCTTTTGACAAGTGTATAATGACACGTATCCACCATTACAGTCTCTTA
Source organism: Mesoplodon mirus (assembly GCF_964341445.2). Lineage (NCBI taxonomy): Eukaryota > Metazoa > Chordata > Mammalia > Artiodactyla > Ziphiidae > Mesoplodon > Mesoplodon mirus. The sequence goes on from NC_138977.1 coordinate 160,998,375, forward strand.
CAGAAGAGTTTCTCTGCCCTAAAATCCTCTGTGCTCCACCTATTCATCCCTCCATGTGCTCTGATTTAAGCCACTTGTTTGTGATAATTTGTTACAGCAGCTACTTTCTACCTCCCCTGGACTTTGGTCTGGAACAGAGTGAGGTAACTTGGAAGAGGGCTGGGGCCAGTTGCCCAGCACTGGCTTGGCCTCACCTTCTGTTGCTCACATGCCCTGCACCCTCACAGGTGCCCTGATTCCTGTCCTTCCAGAGTCTGCCTTGGCCTTTTTGTGGATTCCAAGAGCTATGATGATCGATCATCCCAGAGGCGGCCTTTCTGCTTAAGTGAACCAGAGTTGGTGCTCGTTGCTTATAACCATAGGGCTTGTCTCCAAAGTGCAGATTTGAACGACAGTAGAAGTAGTGCCCATAGCTTACACTGAATTCAGTGCTTAGAATGTTAAGAAAAATCTATTTCTGTTTCTAGGATAGAGTTTAAAACAACACTGCCACAACGCTAACAACTTTCCGTGGAAGGGAGCAGATCTCTAAATGGTGGTTCAAGTTGCTGAGCAAGTTTCCTGAGACTTCTGGGTCGGGCTGAGAACACACCAAGCACCATCAGAGCTTCATTTACTCACTCCTCATGGCAACCCTCTAGAGTGGACACTATTATGGTTCCCTTTACAGAGAGGAAACAGGTACAGAGAGGTTGGCTGACTTGCCCAAGGTCACACAGCCCTGCTTACTCAAAGAATGCAAAGAGCACCATGCAGTCTAAAGCGCTGGTATTGTTTTCCAGCTTTGTCACTCACAGCCGAGTGCCTTTCTGTATCTGCTTCCTTTCCTATTAAATGGGGGTCACAATACTCACATGACAGGTGGGCACAGAGATGATGTGCTGGAATGAAAAGAGGGGCTTCCTAACAAATGGTAATCTTTCCACATGAACAAACCAGTGCAGATGAGAAAACCACAGCCCAGACAGGACAAGTGACATGCCAAATGCCAGCCAGTCAGTGGGTAGCAAGATCAGAAAAGGCATTCTTAGCCAGCCCCGGAAGGTTCAGGAAGCTTTCTCAGCAACTTTCACCAGCAGTAAGAAATCTGCTCCTTTCCACGGAAAGTTCTTAGCTCCGTGGCAGTATTGTTTTAAACTCTACCCTGGAAACTGAAATCATTTTTTCTTAACATTTTAAGGAACATTTCACTTTCATTTACTATTTTAAATTATAACTTGGAATGAAGACATGACCTAGTTTGGCCTACTTTTCAATTGGGATTTGGGGCTGGAACACTTTAGTGTTAGATATACGGACCCAGTCCAACTCTTTCAAGATTTCTGCACACACACAGATGCACACACCAGTATCACAAAATGAAGTCAGGGTTGGAGGTAGGAAAATCAGGAAGCCAAGCAAACCAGGCCTCCCCCGTGTGACCTGTCTCGAGGCCTCAGCCCACTACCTACCCAGCCCTTTCAGAGCCCGTGCACACACATGGCTTAGATTTCTCTTCCTTGGCCTGGCATAGAGATTTAAACACAAATATCCTGTGAGAGGAAAGAGTCGGTGCCAACTCCCTGACTCACAGATCTGCTCCCTTTTCTCCGATTTTAGCAAGGACTGCAGGAGTGGAAGAGGCCTACCCCGGGTAGGCACTGAGTTGGAGGCAGGACACCTGGGCGCTAGCCCATCCTCTGCTACTAACTCACTGTGTGGTTGTGGGTCAACCATCTACTCTCTCTGGGCTAGTTTTTACATTAGGAAAGGGAAAAATGATATCTTGTACCAAGAAGAGTTCCCACTTAGAATCCCTAGGTTCACTCAGTACCATAAAATACTCGCTGAGCAGCTATTATGTGAGGCACAGAAGCCATAAATATGAGAAGACACATCCTTCTGATGAGAAGAAGCTCATCACTGGGGATCAGGGAGGTACCAGGGGATGTCCGATCTTCAGCCTCTGTTCTACCACTAACCATAATTTGGATAGCCCTGATCTTACAGACTGAAGTATCCGTCCCCCGCAAATTCACATGTTGAAGTCCTAATACCCAGAACCTCAGAAGGTGAGTGTATGTGGAGATAGGGTCTTTAAGGAGATAATTACGGTTAAATGAGGTTCTAAGGGTGAGGCCCTAATCTGATAGAAATCATGTCCTTATAAGAAGAAGAAGAGATACCAAAGAGTTTGCTCTCTCTCTCCAAGCCCTTAGAGGGAAGGCCACATGAGGACACAGTGAGAAGGCAGCCATCTGCAAGCTGGGAAGAGAGGCCTCGCCAGAAATCAACCTTAATCGCACTTTGATCTTGGATTTCCAGCTTCCAGAACTTTGAGAAAATATATTTCTGTCCCGTAAGCCACCCAGTCCATAATATTTTGTTATGGTAGCCGGAGTAGACTAATACACCTCTTCTCAGGCTGCCTCGGTCCTCCAATTAGGTTACTGGATCTTTGCCTTTTTTATCCCCAGGACCCTTTAGGAACCTGATGAAAGCACATATGCTCGAAAACACCATTTCAGAGGTCTCTCCCGCCCACTAAAGAACATCCACGAGAGAGCCTTGAACCCCAGCTGGTCTCTGTAGTTCCTGCCAGTCTCAAGCTTCCCCACCTGGTCATATGCACTGGTACAGGACAGAGAGACTGTCCCTTCTTCACTCTCAAATGTGGACCTCCTTTCAGTGCAATTAGAACAACCGCATGTCTTGAATAAGCAAAGAACACTGGGGTTTCTCCCTCACTGTCCAGACAAACCACCAACCTTTTTTTCATTAGGGAAGAGAACCCACACTGAGTTAGCAACTTTCTTTATGCAAATCCTACACAAAACTTAATTCAAACTTCCTCTGCTTCTGGCTATACACAAGTAGCTACACAAAAGTATTCGGAGTAAACTTCTCACTGAGAACAATTATAAAGGCTGAATTTTTTTTTAAAGAAAGAGTTGTTTGAAGTCATCCAAAAATATCCCAGTCAGGTCAGACTAGAGGGATCAAGACCCCACAAAAACACACTGAAATAAGTGTTACATCCTCTGCTGATTAGCTCTTGGGGTATTTTTCACAATGTGGGTCATAGAGGCTGAATCAAAAGCAGTGATCCAGAACATAAGGCAGCGTCTTACTGAGATTAGAAGGATAAAGGAAAAATTAGATACCAGGGGTAACAAGCACCTGGTGAAGGGGACAAGATACCAGAGGATGGAGAGCCATGAAGAAGTGAGTGCTGTAATCTGCACTCAATTTCTCTGCAAGAAATGTACCAAATCCTAAACTATGCAGTCACAGGAAGAGAGGCACAGAGAACCCAACTAGAAAGTATCTGCTAGGAGGCTAAGCACAGAATTTGGCAGTCTCATGGGCTTGGGGAAACAAAATTTGAAGTTCAGGGTAAATCAAGAGTAAGCGTTCCTAATAAACACCTCAGGCTTTCAGTTGAAACCCTAAAGGGCTACACTCTAAGAATATGATAAATGGGGCATAGGCCAGACGTGACTGGATGAGGATGACGTAGCCATACTTTATGCATCAATAAGAAGAAAATTAAACCTTTTCTGGAAGAATATGATATCATCCAAAAGCTCTACAATTTTTAATACACAATTTCCAGCATGCAATAAAAAATTACCAGGTGGGATAGAAACAGGGTTGCATACCAACAGTAAAGAGAAAAACAGAGTGAAAACAGATTACAGAGGAACCAGATATTGGAGTTTTCAGATATAAATTTTAAAATAAGTATGGTTAATATGCCTAAGAAAATAGAAGAAATGATGGAGAAAATCACCAGAAACTGGCATCTATTAAAAAAGAATCAAAGTCTGCTAGTTTGCCCTACAAATTTTGGACTTGCCAACCCTCACAATCACGTGAGTTACTTCCTCTAAAAAATCCCTCTAAATAAATCTGTATCTATAGATACCCATAGATATATATCTATATAGAGAGAATGTATATGTATAATGTATATATCTTATTGGTTCTGTTTCTCTGTAGAACCCTAGTGCAGGCAAGATCAATCATTGAAGAGAAAATGGCTCAGCATTCTTCCAAGTTTTATTAGAGATATAAACCCACAGATTCAAGAAATTTTACAGATGCCAAGCAGGATAAACACAAAGAAAAGAGATTAAGAGAGCTCGGAAAAAAAAGACTGGCTTCAGTTTTTATGGTGATTGGAGGACAGAGCTGGGATTTGGCTTCCCATGCAAGGTGCAGACTTGTGTGGTTCAAATTTCCCACTGGCACAAAGGGAAGATGCACCCAGGCTTTCTGAGCTTGCCCAGATGTGGGACAAAGGGGGAAGAGGGAGAGGTGGGCTTGAAGGCTGTCACTGTCAAACATCAAATGAAAGAGTCAGGCTTTCTGACAGCAAATCATAGTCAAACTACTGAAAACTAACAGCAAAGAGAATAATCTTTAAAAGATACTTTATCTTAAAAAGAACAACAATAAGACTGACAATAGACTTCTCAACAGAAATGATGGAAGACAGCCAATGGAATGGCATCTTTTGAGCAGCCAAGTAGAATTCCATACCCAGTGAAAATATCACTTTTTAAATGGAGGTAAAATAAAGATATTTTAGACAAATAAAAACTTAGAAATTTTACTGTCAGAAAAGCAGCACTAAAAGAATATATTAAAGGAAAATAATCTGAAATAGAAGCACAAATAAGGTAGAAAGAAATGAGGAGCAATGGGAATGGTAAATATATTGGTAAATATAAGTAAATACTGACAACTTAAAACAAAAATAACAATGTATTTGGGGAATTAATATATATGTAGAACTAAATACATGACAGTGTAGCACAAAAGGCAGAAAGGATAAATAAGCTGAAAGTATTGTCAGGCCCTTGCCTTATGTAGGAAATACAAATACAAAAGTATTATCTAGGAAATGGTAACATCCAAAAGTAGATGCAATAGG